>NC_083424.1:36897628-38173461 GCF_020745735.1 Hemiscyllium ocellatum
ATAACTTAAATAGGACTGTTAAAATTTCATATTAAAGAGATACCTAGCATCTATCCCAGTAACATGATGCATTGTGAATTATTCCTTAACTTCAGCAGTGATTTTGCTTGGAATCTTAAAAAGGAGAGGGACAGATTGGAGAAATGCAGAAATCAACTGTCCCACTTTCACCTGACGAACATGACAGAACTTAGAAGTGTTTGATTTTTTATGTATCGCCTATCATATGGAGGTAATTTGAGTATTGTATTCTTTGAATAAGTTTGCACTTATGTTTTCTTCAAAGCCTATAAATGCAGGAGTATAATTTCTGCGGGTGCCATTCTTCAGACATGTGTTTGTCAGCAGTCAACAGTGTGCTTTTCACCCTTGAGGAGGATCATAGACAAGACCAATCTTAGTGACACTATCATTAACTTGCTCATCATGCCAAAGAACAGGATAAGTGTGAGCTGGGAGTTGAGATGAAAGGTAAGACAGCAACATGACAACATCCTGAATGTTTGGCTTTGGTGCTATGGGACCCATAACAGACAACCATTTCTTGTGCAGTATTCAAGAAATGCAGTCTTTCTTGTAACCAAGTAATTCTGCTTTGCTTCTTTATGTTGTGTTCCACCTTTATCCTCAAGATGTCAGCGATTGTTGAGCGTTGTACTTTCATGATTCATCTGAACAGCTGGAAGAATATAGTTCAAGAGTTGAGAGAAAGGTTGGAATTATTGATGGCTGGGTGAAAGTGAGGTGAAGCATACAGATGTTAGGCCTGAGTCCCAGGTGCCAGGAACTGCTGCTAGCTGAAGAGTGGAAGTCTGGTACAGTGAACAGCATCAGAGGCTAACATTGTGGTGGGTAAGAGATGGCACTGAACACCCACATGAAGGTTTTAGATGTCTTGGCACTGCTGCAACATCTGTGACTCCAGACTTTGAGAAATGAGCTCCTTGGCTGCTCCCTTCAGATGATCCTTGAAGTTTCCTGCTGTTTGGAAGCATCACAGTGTCTCTCCTCACACTCACCTCCACCACCAATATCTTGTCAGTCAGTGTGGAGCCCTGTGTCGGGCCAGGTCTACTTCATTTTGTAAGAATTTTCGGTGCAAGAATTTTTTCCATCCAGCTTTCCTTTACAAGCTAGCCTGCCTTTTTAGATAACAGCACGCTGCCTGCACCATGTGGTCTACAAACAATGTTACTGGGGACCACATGCTGTTGGCTAAAGGAAAGCTGTATGGAAAGATTCTTGTACTGGAAAGTGTACAGCTCATAGACCACATTCAGGAGCAGACAGAACTGCTGGAGGCTGACTGGTCAGTGCCATACGTGAAAATGAATTTGACATTGCCCACTTTGGTCTGACTGGGCACAAGCAGTTCACACATTGTGATCACTTTACCTCAAAACTGGGGCTATCCAATTTTTAGTGCCATGTCTTCACTGATCAAGATTTATATTCCACGGAATGCTCTGATTGCTTGTTCACCCCTCCCGTGACCTTCACACAGTTGTGTGCAACCCTCACAAGTCTTTCTGTTTTCACATCCTCTTTGAGAATGTATTATAGAGTCATGTAGCAGAGAAACGTATAGCCATCCAGAAACTATCCTGCATCAACTTTCATCTGCTTTATATCTGTCCATTCCACTAGCTTGTCTATGGCCTCTTGAAGTCTATCACTTTCTTCCCACTCTTTTCCAGACTTCCAGGTTCTCAGTTGTCTGGAAATTTCAACGTCGGCCTTTTACCTCCAATTTCATATTGTTAAAGTACATAAAACACAAACATTGTCCTAGCATTGAACCATGGGGAACACTCCACTGTATACCTCCCTGCAGTCTGAAAAATGCTGGTGTACCCCAACCTTTTTCCATCTCCTAGGTAAAGCTGCTGCTTCCACTTTCATTCCATCAGTTTGAATTTTGTTGATGGTTCATACCTGGGGAAGCAGCCAGGATGGATCACCCACTCATCACTTATAGCTGAAGGTGGATTATAAATACATCAGTGTTGTCTTTTGCACTGTTGTGGTGGTTTCCCCCACCATTAAGAAATGGGATACTGGTGGAGCATCCCCCTCCTATTAGCTGTTTAATTGTCCACTACTACTCATGACTGCATGTGGCAGGACTGCAGAACTTAGATCTGACCCACTGGCAGTGGAATTATATTCCCTAGTGTATTTCTTGCTGCCTCTGTTATTTCTCATGGAAATAGTCCTGTGTTGTAGCTTCACCAGAGTGACACATCATTTGTAGGTATGCCTGGTGTTGCTCCCGACATGCCCTCCCACGCTCAGGGTTCATTATGCAGCTTGATCATAATGGCAGAGTGGGAAATATCCCTGGCCCTGAGATTATCAATTGTGCTTGAAACTACTGCTGATGGCCCATGGTGTCTCCTAGATGCCCAGTACTGGTTTTCTAGATCTTCTCAAAGTCTGCAGCATTTAGCATGGCAGTAGTGCCTCAGGACAGCTGAAGGCTATCTTCAATGTAAAGACAGGACCTGGAGTCCACTCCAACTCTAAGGGCAACATGGTAGCTCAGCAGTTAGCACTGCTGCCTCACAGCACCAGGGTCCCAGGTTCAATTCCACCCTCGGGTAACTTTGTGTTCAATTTGTACATTCTCCCTGTATCTGCATGTGTTTCCTCCCACAGTCCAAAGATGTGCAGGTTACGTGCATTAGGTCAATGGGGAATGCAGGGATGGGATGCTGTTCAGAGGGTTGGTGTAGACTCAATGGGCCAAATGACCTGCTTCCACACTGTAGGGATTCTAACTATGCAGTGATCACATTCACTGATGTTGTTGTGAGCAGATATATCTATGACAGACAGATTGGTAAGGACAAGGTCAAGTATATTTTTTCCTTTTGTTGGTTCCCTCCACTCCTGCCGCTGGTCCAGTCTAGTGGTTATGACCATTAGAACTCAGCCATCTTGGTCAGTAATGGTGATACCAAGCAAATTGATGAATGACATTGATGTCCCAAGCAGAGGACATTCTTTGCCCTTGCCACCTTTAGTGCTTCTGCCAAGTAGTGTTCAACATGGAAGAAAACCAGAGAGGGGGATAGATGGTAAGCAGCAGGAGGGCTTGACCATGTTTAACCTGGTGCAGAAGTCTTCACAGTATTGAGGACTCCCAGGACACCTCCCAACCAAATGTACATGACTGTACCTCTGTGTCTGCTGGCTCAGTCCTGCTGATGAAATGGGGCATACCCAGAGGTGGTGGTAGTACCTCGGATATTGTATTATTCCATGGAAATAACCATATCAGGCTGTTGCTTGACTAACTTATGCAACAGCTCTCCCAACTTTAATACAAAACCCAAAGATGTTAGTAAGGAGTACTCTGCAGGTTGACAGAGGGGAGTTTGGACATGTCATTTTCAGTGCCTAATTCAATGTCAGGTGATCTGCCCAATTAACGTTCCCATGGAAACAAAAGTTGAAATAGTTTTAAAAAAAAATCAGAACCATCAATATATTATTGATGGTAATTATTAAATGTTAAAATGCTCCCAGCAAGCGCTTGCGTTTAGCTTCAAAGGTACACACACAAGAGACATTAAATACTCTGTTAAAACGTGTTGGTGGTTTCTTTACCTCTGGACCAGGAGGCCTGGGTTCAAGTCCCACCTGTTTCAGAGGTGTGCAATATCTCTGCACAAGTTGTTTCAAATATTTAAACAAAATTCTTGTTCAGGGACGGATGCAAAGGGCAAGCCTGAAGCCCATGAGGAGGTGTTGACATGTATCCTTGAAAGCTGTTTTGATATTGAATGTGGGTTGTGTGAGTTTAATTGGGTAATGTCATGACTTGTTTCATCAGATATGTTATTCACTAGATTGAAAGCTCAATATATTCAAGGTGGGTGGATGGAATATGGCCACCTGTGTGTCAAGTAATTTTAAACAACCTGATTGTTTTATTTTCAAGCCGGGTGCTCCTTAGTAGCATTCTAATGTTTTTTTCAATACTTTTGCACATTAGGGTCTTTGAAATATTGTTTTAAGTCAGTGGGACATTTAAGCTTGTCAGCATTGTTTGTTTAGTAGACAGTAGTTTGTCATTTACTGAGGCTAATTTACAATGTTGCCTCATTGATGGTATCCTGGCAACCAGACTGTGGAACCCACCCAGTTTTCATTCCATTAATTTAAACTGTTCCTTCAATTTAACTGAGAATGAGAATCAATCAAAGCTTTCCTTACACCACTAGTTCAAATTCTTACACAAGGAAAGAGATACAAGATTTTGCACTATTTCAATGCCTTAATAATATTCAATATACATTACAGCATGACACAATAGTTGAATGTTAACATTCTGAATGGGTGGATATCAGTATAAACCACCAAGAACTCTTAGAAAATTTACAAACAGAGCTTTATCATTTTTGAAATTCTTTATTTTGCCGGCTTTAAAACAGAAAAAAAAGAGTTCATGCTCCAAGTTTTATTCCCAAAAGGAAGACTGGATGAAAAATGTGAAAGCCCCTGAGGCATTGCAATGTATGATTAACTCCTATTTGTAGATATCGTTGCAGGCAGTACGCAAACTTGGTGCTGTCTGGCCATTTACAGTTATGTGGCATGCAGTCAACCTCCTGCACCAGTCAGTGCAATACACACTTTTTACTGGCTGAACAACCAGAGAAATCAGTAGAAACAAGAGCTACTTGAAACCAGCTTTCATCTTAAGAAGGGCAATTGCGTTTTGCTTGGAGTATTTGCTGAAAATCATTCAAAAAATTAACCTGTAACAGGCGCAATGTGACAGAGAAAATGCTCTGAGGTTCTTCAAAGTAACACTGGTCATCTGGTGCAGGAGGTTGACAGCTGGAGAGATGTTTAGTGAGACAAAAGGTCAGGAAGCCTTCCAAACAAAAACTGTGAAGCAAGTAGGAGTAAATAGTCATCAGGATTGCATCCTCACGGACTTGGATGCTGTGCTGCAAGAGGTTCAATGATCTTCAAATGCAAGATCTTACCAACTCTACCCCTGGATGTGTACACTATTCAATTTACCATCCCTCTTTGCCCACCGTTCAACAAATTCTATCAACGGTGACTCATATAGCCTTACATTCACAGCTTCACCTCAGCCCTACACACTTGACACTACTGCATTCTTCATAGTCACGTCTCACAGCTTGCACATGCACTCCCAGGAAATCAATGACAACTGGCACATCAGCCGAACGGATGGCACCACCCTTCCTTGTCTCTCGTTGGAAAAGCTAAAGCACACTGCAGATAACAACACCTAGCCAGCAGGGGTCGGGCACAGGTGAATGGAGGAAACATTGCTTACTAGGCCAACTCCATTAGCAGTGTGACCCAACTTGGTTAAAATGAGTGTCCAATATTTTCGTGGTAAAATGCTGTGGTACACAATAAGCAATATGACCTATCAAGAATAGAAATTCACTTATCAATTTGTGTCATAGTAGCCAGGTTGGTGTTACATATAGTAGACATGAAAATCAGCCAGTTTCTGATCTGGACTTAATTTGGAGGAATATTGTAATTTTTACCTTTGTTAAATATCCTGTCAAATCCGACACACCAAGTGTGTACCCATATTGGTTAGTGACCTCCCCAATTAGTACAAGGAGAGGGGAGAAAATTGAAGGCTATGGAAATTATGATGGAATAACAAGAAAAGCTGACAAATTGTATTGGCAAGAAATTGTAATTTGTTTCCCCATTTTGGATCAAACAAGCCTGTGATGTTCATTTTTGGTCATTATGCTACATTTAGAAGCTGGCTGGAGACATTCTCCATAGAGGTATAATGGCATCAGAACAGAATAAGAATTGAATGCAGAAGAGACAAAAATAGCAGCCGGTATTTTATGAGTTTCAATGATACATTTGTCATTTCTTGATGGCGTTCCTTCTGTAAATGTTAGCGTGCAACAGCTGTCTTGCTGTTTAATTCCTGTGTGTGTTTATGTAGCTGGCGCCAATTTTTCTTGGCACAGTCTTCATCTACCACTATCTACCTCTTTAATGGGTGGCACCATCACCCTGGGCAGGGTCCTAGTCTTCCCACCAAATCTATGCCTCTAGCTATTAATAGTTCAGCAACATCTCCCACCAGATACAAGCAATTTCAGCTAAAAAAAAAGATGCTTGGCCTCCTGTCAGTCTAATCATCTATAAAGAAGGAAAATATTTACAATACAGCCTCCAGATCTGAGCAGAGGCCAAAGCACCCTGATCCACATCAATTTCCTTTCCATAATATAAATTTCAATTCCAAGTACTTTTGGAGTAACACCTCCCCACAATAAACCCAGAAAAGAAGAAGGATGAGCTGAAAGTCTTCCTTAAAAATTTTGCTAACTTCTTCTTACATAGCATTTCAATATTCAAGTTAAAACAGTGACGAATTGAATAATTGTGAACTCATTAACTGCTTTAGTGTAGTGAAGCACAGAGAGACAGCAGGCCCAAACATTCTCTTTTACCTCTCGGCATATGACAAAAAGTGGTACCTTACATTTCACAGAAACAGAACATTGTAAAGTTTAAATAAATAAAACATAAATTCTCATGAATTCAAGAATGGACAATATTTCGGCTTGTTATGTCCCCCAGAACATGCAGGCAAAGATGCTTCGTGAGACTAATACTGTTTAAAATATAGGTGTAGTGAAGTCTTTGTACTCAACATGTCGGCTGACAGGAAAATGAAATCTCGTGACGTTATCATTTTTTCCGATCTTTTGTTCTATTTGACTGACATTACTAAGGTTTTGACATTCTTCATTTTCATTGCATATTTGATTCTTTTCTAAATTAGCTGATGCGCAAAACAGTACCATCTGGTGCATATAAAAGTGATTATAGTTCAAACACAAGAGTGGGTTTTCCATCACAAATGTTCAAGTGAAAATCATTTAGGTAGCAACAGACAAATGTTGTACATCATGCTTGCTCAATCTCAAAAAACACAAAGGGAGCTCCTTGAAAAGAAAATAGTTATAAAATTTTTTGACACTTTTTTTGGTTGTGCACCTTAACCTGAGAGGATTAGTAAACAATGGCAACTTTAGAAAGTCTGTTGACAGCATTAAGAAATGATTAGGTGACAGCCTCAGGAAGTATTGGCAGCACTAGGAAGGGAAGCAGTTGGCTACCTCAATACAGAAACATCTTGGGTGCTAAGGCAACACTAGATAAGGAGATGATGGCAAACACGGCAATGCTTATCCTTCATGGATTATTTGTTCTGGATTATTTTAATATTGCACTTTGGCATCTGTGTTGACAACTGCTCTAACTTGAGGCATTCTAAGCTGTCATACCAAAAAAAAACTCAGACTTTGGCAAAATCTTTGCAAGAGAACTCCCTCCTTCTTAACCCCACCCTTGCACATGTTATTTGAAGATGGGACATGTTGTAACTCTCATAAATTTCCTGGTCACTAACCCTACATACAAATGGTTGTTTAAGTAAAATGAGCAACATATTAACAGATGGCAGATTGTACTTAAGACTTTTTGTGATTTGACTTTCTTTCATTGATCCTTATCTCAGTTTGAGCATGATCATCTTAAACTCTTCAATCATACCCCTCATTGTGATGGTTGGAGGTCTGACACAAATACACAATGGATATAAATTTTATTCCCAGCAATAGAAAAAAGAAGTATAATTTCAAAGGGGTTAGAAGAGCAGAAGATTGTGGCGATATAAGTATACAAATCACTGAAGAGGTAGAATTGGTTGAGAAAGCAGTTAAAACATCACTTAGTATCCATTATGAGGGGCATGGATAGGGTAAATAGGCAAAGTCTTTTCCCTGGGGTCAGGGAGTCCAGAGCTAGAGGCCATAGGTTTAGGGTGAGAGGGGTAAGATATAAAAGAGCCCTCAGGGCAACTCTTTCACGCAGAGGGTGGTACGTGTATGGAATGAGCTGCCAGAGGAAGTGGTGGAGGCTGGTACAATTGCAACATTTAAGAGGCATTTGGATGGGTATATGAATAGGAAGGGTTTGGAGGGATATAGGCCGGGTGCTGGCAGGTGGGACTAGATTGGGTTGGGATATCTGGTCGGCATGGACTGGTTGGATCGAAGGGTCTGTTTCCATGCTGTACATCTCTATGACTCTATGACTCCCGTGGACCTTACCGTTAAGTGTATAAGTCCTGCTAAGATTTACTTTCCCAAAATGCAGCACCTCGCATTTATCCAAATTAAACTCCATCTGCCACTTCTCAGCCCATTGGCCCATCTGGTCAAGATCCTGTTATAATCTGAGGTAACCCTCTTCACTGTCCACTACACCTCCAATTTTGGTGTCATCCACAAACTTACTAACTAAATCTCTTATGCTCACATCCAAATCATTTATGTAAATGATAAAAAGTAGAGGACCCAGCACCGATCCTTGTGGCAATCCACTGGTCACAGGCCTCCAGTCTGAACAACAACCCGCCACCACTACCCTCTGTCTTCTACCTTTGAGCCAGTTCTGTATCCAAATGGCTAGTTCTCGCTGTATTCTGTGAGATCCAACCTTGCTAATCAGTCTCCCATGGGGACCCTTGTTGAACGCCTTACTGAGTCCATATAGATCACATCTAATGCTCTCAAGTCCATACATTTGCCTTCCCATCCAGCTCTTGACTCCCCTGTCAATCAAATCTGTTTAATTTAAACTCAAACAGATTCAATAATAGAGTCTCCACAGTTTTCTGTGGAAGGGCATTTGAAAGACTAGTGATCCTCTTGAGAGAAGATAGTCCACTTCATCTCTGCCTTCAATGGCTGACCCTTCTTTTGAATCTATGCTCCCAGCACTAGATCCTCCAACACTGGTAAACATTGTCTCATCATTTACTGTGTCCAGCCTCCTCAATCTTACATTGTACAGTGAAAATAGCTTTCATTCTTCTAAATTTCATTGGGTACAGACCCAACCTGTTCAACCACATCTCATAAGACATTACCTTGTGAGCGTTCAGTGAACTGTTTTCCAACAAGTAGATTCTTCCGTAAGAGACCAAAACTATATACAGTACTGTCAATGTACAGGCACCAATCTACTGCAAAGTTGTCACCAGATTTCCCTATTTTAATATCTCACTCTCATTCAAGTAAAGGTCAACATTTCATTTGCTTTCCTGATTATTTGTTGTAACTGAATGTACAAAGACACACATATTCCTTTGCATTGCAGCATGCTACAGACCCTTTCCTATAATTAATATGCTATTTTTCTAGTCTTCCCGCCAATGGGAACAATCTCATGTTTTTGCACAAGTGCTCCATCTGCCAATTTTGGTGAAATCACTTAACCTATCTGCGTCCCTCCACAGGCTCTCATCCTTCTCTCAACTATATTATCAGAATGTTCCGCTACAATGCAGTCAGTTCCTTCATGCAAGTAATTTCTGTAGATTGGCCCCAAAACTAAGCCATTTGACACTTCACTAGTTACAGTTTACCAACCTGAAAGTGACCTAGTTTTTCCTGACTCTGTTTCCTATTAATTAGCCAATCCTCTATTTATATTAATATATGAGCCAGACTTCCCTATCTAAGGTGTATAAAAAAACAAGGTGGCTAGGGAGTGCACAAAGGAAGGACTTGTTCCCCCTATTGGCAGGGGTACAGACTTAAGTGATTGGTAGAAAGAATAGAGGAACACGCAGAGGGTGCTGGATGGTTGGAATTCACTATCAATTTTGATGTCGGGGGCAGAGCTCCTCAACTTGTTTGAAAAAAGGATACCCACGTCTGTAAGTGAATGCTGTAACCTGCTGGACTACAGACCAGTTACTGGAAAATTATCACGAAATGATCTATTTCCGCGCCCTAGCTTTCTATCCACCATCAATCACAGAAGGCAAAATGTGAACGAGTGTAAATTGTTTCTTTTAAAGTTATGTTATCTTTCTTAATTTTCCTTTTTGAAATGCACTCCTGCTGGAATGGCTAGAATCGAACACAGAATTGACAAGTGGACTTCTAGAAATTTCTTACAAGTAACACAACCGAAGCAAACTCAGCACCTTCTGGAATGTCACACTCCTTGTATGAATATTTCAGCGAGGCAACACAAAATAACTACGTTCTGAAGAAGTCACTAGATTTGAAATATTGACGATGCTTTCTCTCCACAGATGGCGCCAGACCAGTTGACTTTCTCCAGCAATTTCTGCTTTGATTACAAAAGAACTATAGTCGAGATATCTATGTTAGCCAACTCAAAATAAAGGAAACCACTGATATCCATTTATATTTGATTTGGTCTTACCAACTCCACAGTTATTTGTTATAAGACACATGGAGTTTTGATGAAGGGTAACAAAAAACATCTCATTGGCTAAGCACAAAGCTCTGGTTACATGATGCGGCCTGCTGGTTTGTTTATATAGTTTTGACTTTAGTTCATCAGTTTGCTTGTAACACCAGGATAGTAAGCAGTTCCAGATCCAAACTGTGTTTAGTTCCTGCAAAAGAACTGCTTCACACAGTCAACTGAAAGAATCTCCACTGGACTCTGTAATTACTGGACTTTCTAATTCATATGATCTAATGCTGATACTTTTGATTTTAAGTAATTCGTAAATTCTTTTTGCTTTCTTTCTTACTTGGATGCCAGTGTGTATGAATGCATGTTGCAAACACTGCATTTTGAATGTGTAATAAACCCAACTTAATTTTAACTCCCAATAATTTGCTGTCAGTTACTTTTAAATTGGACTTCTTGAATGGACTTTTAGAGAAACACATTGTTGCCTATTTTCAAAAGGGAAAACAAAAAAAATCAAAATAAACCTTGTTTAAGGTGAGGAATAGGGGACAACAGTCAAATAAGTCACCTCTCCTTCTTGTCCATGACATGTTCTGCTGGTTTTATCCTCAAATATACCAATAAATTTATCAACCACAACTTTTATTTCACAAAACCATGTTGACTCCACCTGATTATAGTACTGCTATTAGAGTCATAGAGATGTACAGCATGGAAACAGACCCTTTGGTCCAACCCGTACATGCTGACCAGATATTCCAACCCAATCTAGTCCCACCTGCCGGCACCCAGCCCATATCCCTCCAAATCCTTCCTATTCATATCCCCATCCAAATGCCTCTTAATTGCCTAGTTTATAAATGGATTCTAGCCTTTTCCCAAAGACAACCATTAAACCAACTGGCCTTTCGTTTCCTGCTTTCAGTCTCTCTCTTTTCTTGAACCAATGTGTTACTTTTACAGTTTGAAGATTACAACTAATGCATCCATTATCCCTGTAGCCACTTTCTGAAGATCACATAGACTCATGTGAATGGTCCCTGTAATGAGGAGCTTCAATTAAAAGGATAGATTTAAGAGGTTGGGGTCATTTGTCTTTGGAGAAGGTAAAGGGCAGATTAAATCAAGGCATTCTAAATCATGAAGAATCTAGAAAAGGAAATAGGGAAACACTTTTCTTTGTGGTGGAAGGATTAAGAACTGAAGAACACCGATTCAAGGTGAATGGCAAAAGAACCAAATGGAAACATAAGGAAAAGTGAGTGTACTGAGTGTTGCAATATATTGCCTGAAAGTGTGGACTGTGATGACAGATTCACTGGAGGTTTCCAAAAAATGAATTATATCACAATGTCATCAAATTACGACAGCAAAGAAGGCGGCCATTCAGTTAATTGCAGGGTCTTGAGTTATTCTCCCATATCCCTGCACCATTTTTTCTTTTCAGATAACAATCCAAAGACCTCTTGAGTTTGCATCATTATCAAAGGAGAATCCATTTGTAGGGCTATAGGAAAAGGTGAGGAACTAAGAGTCAACACAGACATGACAGGCTGAATGGCTGCTTTCACTCTGTCAGCACTCTATCAACTTTTGAAAATACGACATTTCTATAGTGCTTTAGATTTCTTTCTTACCCCCAGCTCCTCACCGTCACCAACCTTCACCATCCCATCTCATAGTACTGAGTTGAAATATTATGATCCCCTAAGCCTCAAAACTCAACTTTTTGACTGGATAGACAATTAATACTTGCCAACTGAAGCTGCTGCTCCAAATTCAGTGAAATAATTTTCTTAATCACTCTACTGCTTGGTTACAATTAGCTGCTATTTAAAGAACATAAACTTCCAAATGTTTTTATAACAGAAATCCTTATAAACAGTAGTGAAAAATGTTCCCACTTTGCTCCGGAAAATAAATTGCAACACTGATTGCAGCGTTCATTTTTCAACCAAATCATCATGTGTTTGTCAAGTCACATATGAGGCCAACAGCATTCAAATCTGGAGCCTGTCAGTTCCAGGTCACACATATGTACTTAAATAGGTTATATAAATAGTAATCTTTAACAAAAATAAAGGGGAAATTAAAGGCCATTTCCCATCATAATATATTTTGACTTCTGTCTTGCTGTTCAAGGAATGGGTTTTGAAAAATGCAAGCAGCCATTTCCTTTCCTTCATTTTTATGCTTTCTTAACTTCTCTTACCTATTTGTTCAGGGAGACAAGCAGCTAATTGACTCACGGCCAGATCCACTTTGTCAGGGGTCACTTGAAAAGGTGTGAAAGTGATCCAGAGAAAACCTAGCCTCTAATATCCACCCAACTTCAGTTATTTGCTCCCATCATTAAGAATTGCTAATCACTGAGTACAAAAGCAAAGGGTCAGTTTACGGTACTTTTCATTGATACATCAGTTGATTGGCTAACTTTTCACATTAAGCTAGCTCCTTATAGTAGACTAGAGTAGAGTAGATTTTGTTTGTCATTTCTACCATAAACAACTGATACAGGGGAAAAAAAGATAGCATTCCTGCAGGACCAAGGTGCTACATTATCAGCACAAATAAGGATGGCATAAAGTGCATAGAAGTGCAAAACACGCAAATTACAGTGTAATAAAAGAATGGAAATTAATAGACATTGTTCCAGCAGCAATTCAAAGTCGTGCCAAAATTACAGATGGGAAAGGGTCCGAACATAAAGTGTTAAGGAATCTGATGGCTTGGAGGAAGAAACTGTTGCGCAGTCTGGTTGTGAGAGACTGAATGCTCCGGTATCTTCTGTCAGATGGCAGGAAGGAGAAGAGTTGGAGTGATGGGTGTGTGGGGTCTTCCACAATGCTCTTAGCTTTTCGGATACAGAGTGTGGCGTAAATGGTTTCATGCTTTAAGTTTATCATACAATTATGGATTGGAATTTCACACTGAAAGCACTTCCTACAGCAGATGAATTATGAACTCTATGAGACATGAAAGAGTGAATTTTAACCCAGCTTCACTTGTGGGATCAGGTGAAATATATTAATGTAAGGACGAAGCCTGACTCCCACTCAATTTCCAGTACAAGTGGGTTCTTTCTTTAGGGCAGCAAGTCCATCTAATTCAGAATATGTATTAATCAAAGTCTCATAATGTGCATTAACAACTGAAGTGAAGAAAAGGAGATCCATTAGGGAGAAAACCTTCCTCAGTGTGGTCAAGATAAATTACACTATCCTAAGTATCGATCCAGGGTGAAACCTAGCAATGATTTTCTTTTCCTAGTTGCCCTGTTTAATAGTCAGCCTGCTAGGCCACTTTAGAGAGAAGTTAAGAGTCAATCACATTAGCACGTGACTGGAGTCAATTATGCTGCACGACAGTTTGGACAGCATGTTTCCTTTCCAAATGATTTTGTCCTAATCACATTGTTACGATCAGGCAAGGAAGGGTCAGTGGGTTCCCATCATTGCCCTCTCCTTGTTTCACAACAACAGGCTCTTTAGTTTGAAAAAGATATAACTACCAATTCAGTGACTACTTAACTGTTTATGTACTGTAATAATTTATAAAACATCTTTTGAATTCAAGAAAGGAAGATGTTAGCTTTATAATACATTAGCCAGTCTAAGCAAAACAATGAAACACAGTGGCTTCTGCACACTCAAAGTTCACATACACACAAATACAGATTATAGCATGGTAATGGTAGAAGAGTACAGAGACTGTAATTTGGTGACTTGGCTGGTTCCAAGCTAAACTTAATGGTCTTGATGGTTCCAATTTAAAGGTATCAGTAAATGGGTTGGTTGTTCTTTAGGGTGATGATATCACTGGATTGAATTGTTCAAAGAAATCTCTAACTGTGGCAAGGCAACCTGGATTAACATAGCCCACAAACAGGGTTTGAACCATCCTAAGTGGTTTGAAGAGGAATGAGGTTAAAGGAAACACATTTGACTCTTTTCCAAAGTCTGCTTGTCCTCAGTTTTGCTGAGGAAACATTTGCATCAAACATACTAAGGCTTGTTGTGTGGTCTCCCCCGTCCAACTGCCAGGGGGATAAAAAAAACATTATCCAAGTAATCCAAGAAACACCTTGATTAGCTTATGTGTGGAAGCTATTTTTTGTCAGGACCCCACTGCCTGCATAATTAGTCTTAAATGGTTCATTCACAATCATGGAATACCCCAGGTAATTTCCATAGCTGCATTGCCAATGAGACAGGAGGAGTGTCCTTCACACTCCCCTCATGTAATTGGCTGAATCTTACAAGAAATCAGCTAACTGTCACTTTGGCAAGTTTCATGGAGGATTTCTCTGCATTCGTTCTTTGCACCTGCAAAATTTCTCATATTATTTTCCAAAACACACATTATTGGCTCTGCTCTGGGGAGTCTCGCTCATCTTGTCTTCCCTCTTGACACAAGGAAGGACTTCCCACTGCTGGGTCTGCCTGGGATCACTGGTGCTGGTATCATCTTTATAGCCCAGCTCTGCACTCAGCAAAGTGCTGCAAGGCAGTTGTCCTTCACAATGTATGTAGTGGGAGGGAAACCTAAAACACACGCTTCTCTGTGTCCCTGCCACTTGATTGCAAAGACAGATGCACATTCATAAACGTACTGCATTTTAAAAACAAAGCTTAACCATTCCTAGCCTTATCTCACCTTCGAACCCCATTTCAGGTCGACCTACCCTTTCCCCAATGCTCAGCATAGCCCAGCATCTTTCCCAGTGAGTGACCATCACTTACTGGAAAGCCTTCAAATGGTTCAAATCATTCTGTTTTGTTTAACAACAGCAAAATCAAATGACAAAACAAACAGAACGTGTGTTTGTCTCGCAGAACGAATTGCGACTGCTTGCTTTTTGGAACGAAAGCAGCTGTTGGTCTTGACATACTGTTGCAGGACACCCTGAATGAAGGCTGGCCCCTCTCACCTACCTGAAGACTACTCCTCAGTTTTTGAGATACGGCCATTTGGTCGATGTAAGTGCAGTTGGCTTGATAGATGGGCTGTCAGTGCTGGTGTGATTTTGACATAGCATGGTGCTGAATAGCAACATGTCCACCCCCTTGACTAATGACTGTTGACAATCCAGATAAACTGCTTGGCTTTGTGTCTGTACTAAAAGGCAAAGTAACATAGAAGTACTGCTAGCCTTTAAGCTGTGGCTGAGAGGAAAATGTACAAAACCAAGACAGGGCAAAGCCGAAATGCTGACGGCATCCAAGTATGCACAAAATGAGTGAATGCCAAGAGAGTAATCAAAGAACTCTGAGATGTGCTTTGGTCCAATCCATGAGTTGGGCGCCTCTCCATGCGTGCAATATGTTCAGACAGCAGAGCTGCAATGGAAAGTGCTGAGGCATTCCTAAGCGAAAGACTGACTTGCAGAACCATACTATAAGTGGATCAGGAAGATTCCATGTAGGCACCGTGAGGCTGGTGCATGTCTGATATCAGAGCTGAAAATGTGTTGCTGGGAAAGTGCAGCAGGTCAGGCAGCATCCAAGAAACAGGAGAATCGACATTTCGGGCATAAGCCCTTCTTCAGGTCCTATGCCCGAAACGTCAATTCTCCTGTTCCTTGGATGCTGTCTGACCTGCTGCGCTTTTCCAGCAACACATTTTCAGCTCTGATCTCCAGCATCTGCAGTCCTCACTTTCTCCATGTCTGATATCAGTGTGGATTTAGGGTGTAGATGGTTGCTGCTGATAGACTGTGCCCTGAGAGGTGGTGCCAAGCATACAAAGATGAACTTTCACCTGAAAGCTGACATTCAGGTTGGGAATCATTGCTCAGTAGTTTTTATCTAGTGTGTGGGAAAAGGGAATCTGATGATGTGAGGATTCGTTACGTAATAATGGGATGTTAATAAGCAAATGGATGTAAATTGCTTTATTATGACTCACTAGAGAGATCCACGTCTTCCTGTTCAACACTTAGACAATGGGACATTTTGATTTTGAAGGAGTCATAGAGTCATGAGTCATATAGCACAGAAATAGATCCTTTGGTCCAACTCATCCACACCAACCAGAGTCCCGATCTGACCTATTTGTCAGCATTTGGCTCATATCCCTTTAAATTCTTCCTATTCATACAGCCATCCAGATGCTTTTTAAATGTTGTAATTGTATCCGCCTCCATCACTTCCTCTGACAGTTCTTTCTGTACACGCATCACCATCTGTGTGAAAAAGTTACCCCTTAGCCCCTTTTTAAATCTTCCCCTCTCACCTTAAACCTATGCTCTCTAGTTTTGGTCTCTCTCATCTGAAGAAAAAAGCCTTGGCTGTTTATCCTATCCATGCCCCTCATGCTCCCTTTATAAACCTATATCAGGTGACCCCTCAGCCTCCGACACTCCATGGAAAACAACCACAGCCTATTAAGCCTCTCCATTAGCTCGAACTCTCCAATCCTAGCAATATACTTGTCAATATTTTCTGCACCTCTCAAGTTTAACCACATCTTTTCTGTGGAAGGATGATCAGAATTGTATGCAGTATTTTAAAAGTCACCTCACCGATGTCCTGTACAGCTGCAACATGACGTCTCAAATCCTTTACTCAATGTTCTAGCCAATGAAGGCAAGTATGCCAAAAGCCCTCTTCACTATGCTATCTACCTGTGACTCCACTTTCAAGGAACATTGTACCTGCATCCTTAGGTCTCTATGTTCAGCAACACTCCCACGGGCCTTACAGGTTATCTGTATAAGTCCTGCCTTGGTTTGCCTTCCCAAAATGCAATACCTCACATTTATCTAAACTCCTTCTGTCACTCCTTGACCCCATTAACCCATCTGAGATCATCTTCTTCACTTTCTGTTACACCACCTATTTTAGTGCCATCTGCAAACTTATGAACCATGTCTCTTATATTTGTATCCAAATCATTTATATAAATGATGAGAAGCAGTGGACTTTGCACTGATCCTTGTGGCTCACCACTTGTCACAGGCCTTCAGCCTGAAAAGCAACCCTCCTCCACCACCTTCTATCTGGTAACTTTCAGCCAAATTTGTACCCAATTGGCGAGCTTCCCCTGGATCCGATGTGATGTAACCTTACTAACCAGTCTACCATGTGGAACCTTGTTAAATGCTTTACTGAAGTCCGCATAGACAATGTCTAATCCTCTGCCTTCATCAATCTTCTTTGTCACCTCTTCAAAAAGCTCAATTAAGTGTGATGTTGAAAATCTCATTGCTGTCAATCTCACCCTAATTACCCAATGTTCTCACCAAAGTCCCAGTCATTGAGTGGCTGGGAAGATTTTGTCTGTTGTATCCAAAGAGTTTTGCAGACAATCTGTTTCCATTCCAATAAACTGGAATATTGAATATGCAGCAATACATATCTTGGCAGCCATCTTTAACTGGGATCTCAAGTCACAAAGAGTCTATGGCTTTTTTTTTAAGTGTGCTTTTAAAAGTTCAATTCAGATTTCAGCCAGTGTGTTAAAAATCATTCTTTGCCACAGGGTACATCTTCATAACAACATATTCTGTGCCAAAGGGTTAATACCTTAGGGTTTTCCGAACTACAGCAGGCCCAATCTGAATCAGTTCATCAGTATTACAAACTAGTGATCACAAAACAGAATGATAGAGGAAGCTCGTGATGTTATTGTGTCACGCTAGATAACATAGAAAATGGTAGGAATAAACCATATGTTGCATTGACACTACGTAGCCATTCAATACAATGAGGCTTATCTTGACTTTTCTGTCCTGTCCTCGTATCCCTTGATTGTCCAAGATGAAAGGTTTATCTATTCCAAGCTCCAAATTGTTGATGTGAATTGGCTGCCTATTATTGAAACCACTTGGTTTCTTTTTATTTCCCTATCTTTCAATGGAAATGAAAAAGTCGGGCATTTTCTCTATTTGTTCAATTACTTGAAATATCAGTTTTATCTCAAGTATCCAGTTAAACATCTACCCACTTGGTCCCCACTGCCTTTCACTCCATTGCAAACCAGAACACAAGAGATAGGAAAAAAAGCACTTTAGGGAGCATCTCCGAGACCAATCAATCACACCGCTCTGTGGCCCAACATTTCAACTCCCCCTCCCACTCTGCCGAGGACATGGAGGTCCTGGGCCTCCTGCACCGCCACTCCCTCACTACCAGTCGCCTTGAGGAAGAACGCCTCATCTTCCCCCTCGGAACACTTCAAACCCAAGGCATCAATGTGGACTTCAACAGTTTCCTCATTTCCCCTTCCCCCACCTCACCCTAGTTCCAAACTTCCAGCTCAGCACTGTCCCCATGACTTGTCCTACCTGCCTATCTTCTTTTCCACCTATCCACTCCACCCTCCTCCCTGACCTATCACCTTCATCCCCTCCCCCATTCACCTATTGTACTCTATGCTACTTTCTCCCCACCTCCACTCTCCTCTAGCTTATCTCTCCGCAATTCAGGCTCTCTGCCTTTATTCCCGATGAAGGGCTTTTGCCTGAAACGCCGATTTTACTGCTCCTCGGATGCTGCCTGAACTGCTGTGCTCTTCCAGCACCACTAATCCAGAGACCATACAACCCACCGAGTCTCCTCTGCAATCATAACACAAATCGTGGGCTTCAATTCAAGTTTTCTGCATTTGCATTAAAGAAATTATCCTCACCCTGTCATGATTATCGTTTTATTCTGAGACTGTGCCCTTGTGTTCTAGAAATCCCGGACAACAGAAATAACCTTTCAATAAATATCCTTTCAAGTCGCTTCGTAAACATTCATGTTTCAATGAGATCACTTCTCATTCATCAAAACTTCAGAGAATGTAGATCCCCAAGGCACTTGGCCTCATGTCCCAGCTTACACTTCTCATCTCAGTGAACCCTCAATGTAAGTACAGCAAACCTTTTATTAACCAGCACCTTTGGGACCAGGAGTATGTTGGTTGATCAAATATTCCAGATAATCAAGAGGTCCACATCACCAATGTAAAAACACATGCCAAGTAATTGAAACACAATGCAAGGGGAATACACATCATTTTTATACTTTATTTACAGCATATATCACTTCATTAATGATGCAACTTTACCTTAAGTAAAACTTACTGGCAGAGGGCTTTTTCATTTTTCATTGACAATTTGGACGTTGCAGCAGATTATTGCATTTGAGGAGAAATTGACTCAAAATTGAATTAAATATTGATATTTCTGTGGCCAATCAATTGAACAACAAGTATATGAACATTGAGGTAAATAAGTTCTAAAAAATCTAATCATTGGCAGAATACTATACCAAACTTGGTAGTATTTAAGGCATATAACTATTGTCAATTCATTGAGTGTGCCGATTCACAATGTGCCAGTTAAAACAAAGTTTGCTGTATATTCTGTCTTAAACTTAGAGACCAAAAACTGCACACAGTATTTAAGACATGTAGCATCAGTAAACTTTTGTACAATTGTAGCAATACATTTTTAGTCCTCTACTCCAAACTGTTTGCAAAGGGAAATGTGTTATTCACCTTCCCAAGTGCATAATAAATATCTACATTCCTTCAACAAGCACAACCAAGTCTCTGATCATTGACAAGTCTAACACCTCTTAAAAATGTTCTTTTTTTTCTGTTTTTACAAGCAAAGGGAACCACCTCACAATTCTTGTCATACTTTGTTGTGTCACCATCATAGTCTAATATTTGGATGCCACCATCATTATGGGTGGCATTTGCTAACTAGGCACAATCTGTTGAGATGGTAGTCTTGATAATGAAATTCTTTACATGGGAATTATCTAATATGAGGTTTGAAGATTTCCAGTAACAGCTGTGACAATAATTTTTGGCCGCTTTCTCCTTTGTGGGATTGCTCTTGTTAATACACCATCTTGGAAACAAGTGGTTTCAGATATGCTTTGTTATTGCCAGAGGTCTCTAGATATGTGAATCTATCAATACCACCCAGTCCACGGACTGGCCTGTAATTTCCTCATTTCTCCCTTGCTCCCTTTTTGAATAACAGTACCACATTGGTTGTCCTCCAGTTCTCTGGCACTTCTTCTGTGGCCAGAGAAAAATTGAAAATCATTGCCACTGCCCTGCTAATTCCTCCCTTGCCTTCCTCAACAGCCCGGGATACATTTCATCTGGCCCTGGTTTTTTATTTTTAAACTTGCCAAACTATTCAGAACTTCCTCTCTGCCCATGCTAATTTCTTTAAGCATACCACAGGTCTCCTCCCTAATTTCTATATCGACATTGTCCCTCTCATTAGTGCACACTAGCACAAGGTATTCATTTAGAACCCTTATCTCCAGCTTCACACACATTACCATTGTGCACCTTGATGGGCCCTATTCTTTCACTAGCTATCCTTTTACCCTTAGTGTACTTGTAAAAAAACTTCAAATCTTTCTTTACTTTTACCTCCCATGATTGTTTATGGCCTCTTTCTGCACTCCCAATTTCCTTTTCAAGTTTCCCTTATACATTCTAAATGTAGTCCTTTGGGGTTTCTGCTGCTTCGAGGCCTCTGTATCTATCTTAAGCCTCTCCTTTTTCTCTTTTCGTGTGCACCTTATCAAAACCCTTTTGGTAGTTCAGCTTTTCTATGTCTACTGGTTCCCCTCGTTTCCTCTTCTAATCATATCCTCAATAAACTCCAATAGATTTGTCAAATGTGATTTTGTTTTCTAAAACCATGTTGACTTTGTCTGATCCTGCAATTATTTTCCAAGTGCATTGTTAAGTCATCTTTGCTACAGATTCCAAAACCTTCCTGTAACTGATATTAGGTTAATTGGACTGTAGTTCTGCATTTTCTCTGTCCCTCCTTTCTTGAAAAGCTGTTTCCTATGTGTTAACTTCAAATTTGCTGATTTTGTTCTCAATTCTCAGGGAGTTTAGAAATCATAACCAGGGCATCAGAGTCAGTAGTAATTTGATCATCTCCGTAGCTATTTTTTAAATCCCACGTTCAGATTTGTCAGAATTTAGGCCCTTAGGTTACTCCAATACTGATTTTCTGCTGGAATTAATTTTCATACTCCTTTTAGCACCTAGATTCCTATTATTTCTCACAAGAGCTTATGTCTTCTAGAGTGAGAATAGCCACAAAATATTTTATCATTGTCTTTGACGAAACTTTCTCCTGTCTATGAATTAAAGGGACCATTATTTGCATAGCTACTTTCTTCCTTGTTTAATGTATTTGTGTAAGCTCATATCTTTATCTTTTATATTCCTGGCTAATTTTCTCTCACCCTATTATTTTTCCTACTTTTATCAATGTTTTGTTGCAAAAAGAAATTCCATCAACAGGAAATTCTAATTCTCAATTCATTTACCAAAAATTAAAGAGCAGGACTGCATTCTCAGTTTAACAAACATTTTTTTTAAGAATCCCTACAAATCCTTTGGCCCAGCAAGTCCACACCAACCTTCTGAACCCAGAGCAATTCCCCCCCTACTTTATATTTACCTCCAACTAATACACCTAGCTCACACATCCCTGAACACTACAGGCAATTTAGCATGGCCAGTTCATCTAACATGCACACCTTTGGACTGTGGGAGGAAACTGGAGCACCCAGAGGAAACCTGCACAGACGCGGGGAGAATGTACAAACTCCACACAAACAGCTGCTGGAGGCTAGAATTGAAGAAAATAGAATAGGATAGAATCATGCTGTGAGGCAGCAGTGCTAACCACTGAGCCACTGTGCCACCCCGTTTACCATTTTACTTAATCAGTAGACAACATACCTAACCTTGATCAATAATTATCCTGAGGTGTCAACTTCCCTTTGCTTAAGCAGATAAGTTCTAGCAAAAATATTTACTGATCTGTTCTGGTAGGAGCAAGAATTACTTTGCATTTCACCCACTCTGAAAATATGGTGTCACCCCTTGCGCTAAGACCTCACCTAAGCTTTTCCTTCTCTAAAGGTGTCTGTTTTTCCTCTGATTTTCCTACTGCAGCATTAAAAGTGTAAAAGTTTCTTTTTGCAGATTGCAAGATGCAAAGGTCAGCACCACACATGCTGCTAGATCAGTTGCTAACTGTAAGGTTATGCAAAGAACTTTGGTAATGCATCATTTTAAATAAGATTAAAGTGTTCAGTGGGTGAAAGATTAGCAAACTCAGCACCTGAAAAGATCAACATATCTTGTGAAATCACACTCAGATCACCCTCAAGGTCTCAGTGGTTAGAAAAGTACAAAGATGAACCAAAAAGGTGTGTTTGGAATTAATCCCATAATCCTATTTATATGGACTGAAAGCTGGCACTCCCTTGGAACTGGTTGATGTTACGCGTTCAACTTAATCTTTGTCATTATTTCGTCCTATGTTGCATTGAAAAGATAACGTGTCACTGTCAAGAATGTGTGAGAATGATTATTTTTTGCCTGAAGCAAGAGAATATAATTCCATAGGCTGCTTATGACAAGGTTTTATCAGTGTCAGATTGTCATACTGTAGATGTATCCGTTGAAAAGGGTTATTATTTGAGGAACCCAGAAGTTCAGGCTAAACTGACAAATATTCCTCAGATCCTCTCCATACGTAATGGTGGAATTTTATCAATGTGCAATAGTGTTAAATTAACAATATTGAATAATATCCATTATGCCCCATCACATGTTCCTGTTGTCAAAATTAAAACAAACCCCTGATGTAATTATAAGCCTGCATAGAATTCATCACATGTCTCCTGTCAACAGTGATTTAATTACAGCAACAAAAATTGCTATTAGAAAATTTGTTTCCAAAAGATTTTGCTCTGTTCAAAATTATCACAACTGCCCCTTCCATCACAGGAGATCAAATTGTTTGTCTATGTTTAAAACACTTACAACTTTAAATCTAGATGATTCTAGATCAAGCCCAGAAGTTGAATGCAGAATCTGGATGATTTTTGTTCCTGAGGCTGTCTCTGGGCAAATCCCCTCATGCTAGGAAAGCACTGGAAGACTATCCTGATATGTATTTCCAAGAACACAACTCCTCCACCTCCAACTCTGAATCCACAGTGCGTGAAAAAACTCGCCCATTATTCAACTGGTTTAGAATATGATTGGCCCATGGAGGTAAAACAGAAATCTGTAGACAACATGTTAATAAGGCTTAAGAATTAATGTTTGGTATGAGATTAGATTTCTGACAGTGTGGAAACAGGCCCAACAAGTCCACAGCGACCCTCTGAAGAGTAACCCACCCAGACCCATTTCCCTCTGACTAATACACCTAACACTACAGGCAATTTAGCATGGCCAATTCACCTAACCTGCACATCTTTGGACTGTGGGAGGAAACTGGAGTACCTGGAGGAAACCTATGCAGACACAGGGAGAATGTGCAAACACCACACAGACAGCCACCCAAGGCTGGAATCAAACCTGGACCCCTGGCACTGTGAGGCAGCAGTGCTAACTACTGAGCTACCATGCCACCCCATGTTATGTTGGACTCAAACTATCAGCCATAGTTCTGGAACTGAACCACAACAATTAATGTCTCCTAAGAATAGCCTTGCGCACCAACAGCAGATCAGCAACACCCTCCCTCCCTTCACCCCCACAGAAAATAGTCCTCATGGACATGTGGATCTTGCTTAAAAGGAGCACCCTCACCTCTGTCCCTTACTAACATTTTTTAGCCCTCACAGGCTCGACAGTAATATAAGACTGAACATCATTTTGTTGCCAAGAAAACCACAGCCAACATTTTTAAAAAACAAAATCCTATTATAACTTTCAAAGTCCAAACTTTTTCTATCACACACAGTCTTAAGTTCTGTTTGGTAAATTGATGAATTCAGGGAAGGAGAGAATTAATATGAATCACCAAACAATTCTGCATAGGCAGTAAACTCATTAGGATGTAATATTACTGCTCTCCAAGTGTGACCTGTTCTAATAGCCACCTCCATGAACCAGCCAACTATCTACTGCAGCCACACTTCAAGGTCCTGACCAAATGTCAACAGGATTTAATAGACATTATTCTGCATTGTATTCCTTACTGAAAACACTCAATCAAAGCATCATTTATCACAGGCCTTTGAGCTTTATTTGTACAACCTGATCAGGGCTTGATGGAGAGGTGGAGATGGGACGGGAATAGCTTTGTTGCTGATTTACAAATAAGATATCTTTTGCCATCTCTGTCTAAATGTTCCACTGAATTTTTAGCTCCAGGGATCGCTACAGTCTCTGTAACAGATATGTAATGGTGGGAGGTTAATGATACCAGGACCAGTGTAAGGGTTGGGATGAGGATGGGGTTCCACTGAGTACTGTGGGTCTTGGGCCTAGGAAACGTTGTGACCTGTGTGAGGGTGAAGCTGGTGGTGTGATTAAATAGGTCTGAACATTCCTGAACATTAAACATTCCTGAAGAAGGGCTCATGCCCAAAAAGGCGATTCTCCTGCTCCTTGGATGCTGCCTGACCTGCTGCACTTTTCCAGCAACACATTTTCAGGTGTGATTAAACACACAGAGGTGAGAGTGGGGAATAAAGTAAGCAGTAGGAGGGCAATGGTGAGCAGTGTAGGGGTGTGGTGAGTGATGAGAGAGTCAGGCTGCTGTGAAAGATTGCGACTGTATTCCTTCTTCAGTAGCAAATATTCTGTCATTTATTCACTTACGAATGAAAAACAAATGCTGGAAATGCCCAGGATATCTATCATGATCTATGACAAAGACAAACTAACCTTTTGGTTGTAATCTTCTTGATACCTTTCTGCAAGCAAAACATTAGCTTTCCTATTTTCAGATAATCCTCTGGGGACTGCAGCATTGGCTGGTTTTCATTCGGACTTCCAATACTGGCAGCTTTTCCCTTTCCGTTTTGGCTGTTTGTGAATTATAACCAATTTGACTAATTCAATGAATGACTGTCACTGTTACAATCAATGACACTGAGTCCGAATTTGGACACCCGGATGAAATGGAACCGTTATCAGCCAGCTCCCAAATTTTGCAAATCTGAATTTGTCTCTTTTGCTGTTATTGGCAGACTGCAGGCCCAGTGTGAGGGACAGTGAGGTGAACCTTAACTTTGTATGACAGTGCAAAGCCATCAATAGCATCTCAATAGCCTGGTTCACAGCTGTCAAACATACTTTTACATCTCATGTATAAAACTGCCTGATGATTTCCTTCCTAATCATTTTATACAATGGCACAAATTGAGATCCTCTCCAGAGGTTTATTCCCCTGAGGTAAGGGGATGGATTAGAATCCGAAAAGTGAAGCTCACTCATAGCCTCCAGTCTCCCAGAATCTGAATTAAAACAGTATTGTTGCAGGAACTTCTTGTAACAGACATACTGTATCCCACAATGTAGTTCACTCTAACTTCAGTTTTACAACAATAGTGAGAGAAACAGATTTATACACGCAAATATATTCAACTCTTTTTCAATTCTAATTATGTTTAAGTTCAATGTGATCTCATTCACAGGTTACAGTAAACTATCAGTTAAAGTTAAAAATCACACAACACCAGATTATAGTCCAACAGGTTTATTTGGAAACACTAGCTTTCGGAGCGCTGCTCCTTCATCAGGTGGTTGTGGAGTGTAAGATTGTAAGACACAGAATTTATAGCAAAAGTTTACAGTGTGATCTAACTGAAATTATTCTGTCTTACGATCTTAGACTCCACAACCACCTGATCAAAGAGCAGCACTCCGAAAGTTAGTGCTTCCAAATAAACCTATTGGACTATAGCCTGGTGTTGTGTGATTTATAACTTTGTACACCCCAGTCCAACATTGGCACCTCCAAATCATTTGGAGTTAAAGGTTCTTGTAATTGATGAAGATTGGAGATAGTGATTTGTGAACATTCTGAGGCAGTCACTTCGAATAGCACAAACACATGGATACAAGTACAAAATGACCAAACAGAGAGAGAAGGCCTGTGGTTGCAATACTGTTTCCACAAGTTTATTTTTTTGAAGAGGTCAAGGTACAGACCAGGAAGGCACAAGGTTTGACTTCCCTGGATTAGGGAGAGAAAAGGATACATGTCAGACATACCCTAACGATAGTGCTCCCATCTTGGATGACGCTGCAGTGGAGAACTGAGGCAGCACTGCAGATTCAGAGGTGTGAAGGCATTGCCTGCTCTCTCACTAGGATGTAAATATCATATGACTATTCAAAGAACCACGCTGAAGTTAATTCCAGTGCACTGGATAATACTTATTCCTCAAAAATCACTGAAAACAGATTAACTGGTCATTCTTACAATGCGGCTTGAAAGAGTTTGCTGGGTGCAATGTTAGCTGCTGTGTTACTTAAATTATGCTGTTTAAGGAAAAGTTTGTGAAAGAGATAGTGTTGAAGTTTCATTAACTATACAATCCGACAGTCTCACAGTCTTTAGGGGGAGAAACTGTTAGTCATGCACAAGTTCCCAATGAAGACAGACATGACATACAAAGATCCTGATAGTCGTAATTATGCCTAACAATTGCTATCCTGCAGTAAATTACACCTGGTTATGTAAAAACAAAGTGCTTTTACTAGTTAAGATTCTCTCATGGTCTAACCTCTACCACTGATAAATAAATATGCCTTAAACTCCACATATAAAAGAAGGATATGCCAGCTACCAGATATGGCATGCTGACTGGAGTGATATTGTCAATATAACAAACTGTGACTGCACTTCAAAAGTACATTATTGATTGTAAAGCACTTGGAGATGATCTGCAGGAGTAAAACGCAGGAACAGGATTAAAAGTACAATTACTACTCTTTCTTTCCCAGCTACAAATTTACCACTCCTTTACATTAGTCGATGACCCTTGCTAGAAGTAAAAATTTGATGAAGATAGTTCATGTTTCCTCAGATATCTGCCAAAGCTCAGTGAACAGTACTTCTAAGTCCGAATTGGAAATGAGTGGATTCATCACCCTGGTCGCTTCAGAAACGAATACATGTCCTTAAATCTACTGATTGTTTGACAGAAAATGAGGAATATATCTACCACATAAAATTGTCCATTCAAGCTTATGACAATAACTCGTGACTGAGAAGAAGTAATCAATATGCCTTTTGCAATTTGACTACTGCAATGATGCCATTACTATTTTTGAAGAATAAAAATTCTTGAGTGAAAATCTAACAGTTTTTGTTTCAGACCATGTAAGAATCTTCCTAAATTCCTCGCCTCATGGTGAATCATCTCCAGCACACTCAATGTCAAGCTGCATTCAGCCTCAAGCTACATCTATGTACATCCAAGAAGGATAAGATTGACAATTCCTACTAAAATAAATAAAGAACAATGGCTTTAAATGCTCCCAGATCAGCAAAAATAAATCTGTATTAGGAAGATACATCTTTTGAAAGCTACCAATGTATCAAAATAATACAATCACAGAAATGTAAAAACTCTTATCTATTATCATATAAAATCTATGATTATAAAACTTGCTGTCGACTATGAATGGAAGGAATGCTGCTATATGTAAAACATGTAATATTTAGGTTACCTGAAAACGTACATTTATCAAGCCTAGGAGTTAAATGCAATTAATAACCAAATATTTCTGCATTTACATTATTTGATTCAATCTTACTACTTTGAACAGAACTCTGAATGCTCCAGAAGTGGTTTGATTATGAAGATCACGAAACTAAGTTTGCTCCTACAGTAATTTGTAAATACCCGAACAAGTACATTGTCATATTCCCATTTCTATTAAAGATTTAGTGATCTAACACAAATGCCTTTTCAGTTTGCTCATTAATGATTCAATGTCATGTTCATATCTAATGACTAGAAAGAAACATTATCAGAATAGGTATAAAATATAAGCCCAAGGCTAAAGGGGCAGAATATAATGGCACTAATGCTAATGAGTCCTGATTGTGAGTTTTGGTTATTAGGCTATTAAGCCCATATCCAAATTAATGTTGATGTCTAACAAACATATATTTCAGCAGATTCATTTCATTAATTCAGACATAATGTGGTTAACCAAATGGGCCTTATGTCCAGAAAATTATTTTCTTTATCACTTTTGACCCATGAAAATTTGTGGATTTCCCACTGTTTAAAAAGAATGAAATGTTGTAATTTTTTTGTTAGGAGCCAAGTCAAAATGGCATAAAGGCACAACAAACTTGTACAAGAACAAATACTTAAATTATAAAAGATAAACAAAGGGAAGATTTTCTGGGGTGTTTCCAAAACAAAGCAAGAACTCGTCAGTTTAAACAGTTCCTCAGGCAGTCCACCCATCAGATGTGTGAGAATCCAGAACAGAATGTGACACAATGGTGCTAACATGAAAATTATGATGTGTGTTGCTATCACATAAATGTTGAATGTGTTCTTACTACATTGTGCAGCCTTCTATTTTATTGGGTATGGCAATTTTATGCGTGTACTGATATTTATAAAATACTCAAGCTGGTTTTGCAATGAACACAATTCAATTTTTTTTTTGCTAGATTACATGTGATAAGCAATGAGTGCAACAGTCATACAATTTTCTTAGACAATTATGCCAATTAATAACTTCATCCTATACTAGACTGTGCTTTATTTAACCATCCAACTTTCAGTGCTAAAAACAAGTGGCTATTTGGATTGAAACAAAATTATGTACAAATGTCCTCCCAAATCTGTCATAGTCACCTACTTTTACTATGAAACACAGACAACTGAAGTGGCCATTTTACAGGACTTCAATAAAGAGACTGTGCAGATAATGCTGCTGTCCTGAGTACAGAACGTAAAGTTAGATGGTTATCTCTTTCAGGAGCTGCCTCAGGCACCACAGGTCGAAATGCCTTCTTCTGTACTGTCAAAATTCCACAAATCTTATGATCCTGTGTTAAAGTGAAATTAAAGTGCTGCAAAAACAGTGCACTTATTGAAAAGAGGATCGAGGAAATTTTCAGAGCTGTAACAACGGCTGCAAGCAACTTAAGGGGAGGCAATAAAGAAACATGCTGCAGCTGAAAAACTGGGTAAGTGACAATGGCTATGGCCAGTTGAAATGAAAATATAATGGCAACATTTCAAAATGACAACAGACCTGTTTAACAGGGTAGAGCACCTCCACACTGCCAAATCCTTAACATTGTTGAGAAGAGACTGTTTTGATGTGTATTCACCCTAAATCTATCAAATGAGCAGAAGAAACAGAATGAAGAAATTTTGAAAGCCTTGTGGACACTCTTTTTAACCCTTAGTGCAAGTAACTTAGGAACAGTTTGTATTCAATATTAGAGCCCAAGGTTAAAAAAAAATTCCATTAATCAATATGTTCCTTCATTATGTTAAAAATCACACAACACCAGGTTATAATCCAACAGGTTTAATTGAAAGCACACTAGCTTTCGGAGCAAACTAGCTTTCGGAGCGTTGCTCTGAAAGCTAGTGTGCTTCCAATTAAATCTGTTGGACTATAACCTGGTGTTGTGTGATTTTTAACTTTGTACATCCCAGTCCAACACCGGCATCTCCAAATCATTCCTTCATTAACTCAGCTTGCAGAATCTTGTGAATTTGCATAACTAAAAGATGATCTATGTAAAGATAGGTTTGTATTAGTACATGAATTTGCATGGTGAAAGCACATCTTGAGAGAAGAGAGACTTACTTGCAGGAAAGCAATCAATATGAAGCACTGAGGTTGTAATCAGCAGTTGGAGCATATTCATGGCCAAAGAGGCCAGACTTTGCATCTTACCGACAGATTCTCCAGGCCCTCCAGAACAGAAAAATCTCAGGCAAAGGTCAGGATGTAAAATCTGCAAGGGACTTCATTGAAAGGAGAAGAACATTCATCAAGCATGGGGAAAGCAGTAGAAAGCAAGAAGCTGAATAATTTTTGCATACAAGTATTTCAGTGAAACAAAGCACAACAAGCAATTGCAGAAGGCCACCCAAGAGATATCAGCTGAAAATCCTACATCATTCTGCAAGCTGTTTCTATCAGCTTTATGGGAGATACATGGGATGGAATGATCACTACAGAAGCAGAACATCAGACCAATATAGACAGACATCAGTACAACATGAAACATCATGACCTTCACAGACCTGAGCAAAGTGGCTCAACATAGTCAGCCAAAAATGAGCCCTTGAATTAATTTATCTGCTACATAATGCAACCATACACATGCCAAAATGACAGATTACTTTGCAATCCTTTTGCAATAATCACACATGTCTGCAAGTGCACGTCAAAAGCTTGGATGGGTAGCACTCAACAGACCAAAGGATATTTGCAGTGTATCACAGCACACAGGACCATTGTCCTAGAGGAGTACAACAAAGTGTTTACAGGGGTATGACATCTTCCAGGAGAATGTAATCTCCAAGTAGTTGAGAGGCGTAAGACCAATTCAGCATTTGCCAAGGAGAATACAAGTTCAACCTGGAAAACAAGAAAAAAAAAGCTGGAAAAGGTGGAAATGAGCAAAAACGTGACATTATGGAATGGATGAGCAATATGGTAGCAGTGAAACAATCTGGAGAGTTGAAAATATGCATCAACATAGAGTATCTAAGTAAAGCTCTGAAAATACTAAATACCAATCATTAAAGGAATTTGCCATAAAGGCAAAAGTCTTCCCAACCCTAGATGCAACGGATGGTTGCTGGCAAGTAAAGTTGGATGCCGTTTGGGAGACACAGATGGTGGCATTGATCACTTTACAGCCAGACAACATGAGGTAGTTTGTGATCTTCCTGTGAAAGATATGATGGATGACCTATTTATGGATGTGAAGTCAGAATGGAAGAAACCATTGCTGATAAAGATCAAAATCTAGACAGAGCTATTAGAGAGAGCTTGCTATGTGAACCTGAAGTTGAACAAGAAGAACGTTGTAATTAAGAATGTCCAAATTCAAGTACAAATGTAACATACTGACAGCAAAATGTCTTTGCCTAAATCCCAAAAGTAGCCATGATGTGGAGTTGCTGGTGTCGGACTGGGGTGAACCAAGTCAGAAGTCACACATCACTAGGTTGTGGTCCAATAGGTTTATTTGAAATCACAAGTTTTATAGTGTTGCTCCTTTGCTGGGTGAAGTCACTTTTGCACACCTCTAACCATTAAGCTAAAGTTAATAAAGAAAACCCTTGAGCTTTACTGGGTTCAAATGGAAAAGAAAATAATTCACAGGCTGGGTTTTGGTACTGCCTATTTCATATTACCATTTATTTTAAATAAAAAGCAGAGGCAAATGTGCCAAAACTTTTCTTCCTTTTTAAGGAGATACCTGCTCAGTTCTATTCACTCTCCCAAAAAAAGGTTTGGGAATAAATAGATTCTTGATCAATCTTTTGTCACCAGAAACACCTGTAACACACACCACAGAATGCTTGATTTCTGACCATTGGCATTATTTGCAGATATCTGTAGGCTGTGATTAGCATAAAAAGATAATTGCATAGTCCCGAAAGTGCAGGGATTTGAGAATACTCAGGGAGGAATGTAGTGAATCTAAGTCACTTCAGCTTAACATGTCAACACGCCGAGGAAATGGCTTCAGTTAAGCTAGGAATTTTACCTAAAAATAACAAAGACTTCTCTTCAATTATATACATAATATAGGGGCAAAATGCCTTAAGAACATAAAAAATAAACACAGAAATAACTATTGGTCTTGTCACTGTAAAGTTGTTGAGTATGAATGAGACAATGTTCCCTCTGCAAATTTAATAACAACAAGAACTTAAGGTGCTTATTTAAACTAAGGTTAACGGCTCTAATAAAATAACAGGGATTGGGAATTAGTTAAGAGTGCATTAAGCGTTGCTGGGATAAATATGATAATTAATTGGAGTCTGTTCAGTTATTGGATCCTTCCAGTGCCTCAAATGTATGTAATTATCATCTTGTTCAAGTAAGATGCCTCTGATTTGTTTGGATAGAGTCAAAAGTCAATGCTTATTTGTTTCCTTGATATGCTCCTGTACAGAACTAAACTGTGTTTGTGACTATGTATATATAAACATATAAAGATATTTTTTATCAAAGAATATTTTTGAAATTTAAAGAAAGGTTCTAGTTATCAAGCCCTCCTGGTACCTCAATTAAAAGTAAGTATAATCTGTACAAGTCAGAGGTGTCTTTGATTTGTTTGTTGCATAGAGTCAAACTCCAGTGTTTGTTTCCTTCATATGTTACTGCACAGAACCAAACTGCTTCAGTGACTACGTAGTACATAAAGATATTTTTTATGAATAAAGCATACTTTTGAAATAAAAGAAAAGACACTGATAATAATTCTGAAATCAGAAAAACCCATGCAGCGTCATTATGCCTTTTCCAACAACATGACTCCTTCATGGACACTTCTGAGAATGCTTGTCCTCCTGTCTCCAATCCCCTAAATAGGGTCAGGCTCAAATTTATTCTGCGGTTTTGTGGGCAACTGGAGCAATTGAGAGATTTGAATCAAGCAGGGCAATAATTTCAAAGATTGCCTCCCATCAAACTGCTCTTTCCAATTCCCCATGGCAATGATGCCACATTTACACTAAGATAAGGAACACTGTGTTTCCAACATCCCAAATTATCGGTGCAGTGGTGGGAAAGGTAGTGTGTGTTGTCAGAAGTTGGTGTGAGTATGATTCCAAAATCAAATTTGATTAATTCAAACAGGTATATAGTGTTCAACTGTATCAGTAAGCAGGTTATTTCTATGTTTTTCATACAACTGATCTTATTGGCAACCAAAACCAAAATGCAAATTACGTTGTAGTTGGATGACCTTCTTGGCTGATGAAGGTAATTCAGCTACAAGGTAAACAACACTGCGAAATTGACATATTTATTCAAATCATTTGAGGCAAGTGTTAAATAGTCTGGTTATATTATTGCTGAACAAGTAATTTGATCTGACTCACCATCACATATTATGACTACAAAAGCAGATCAAAGGAATTGTGCAGCAAGTGATTCACCTCCTGACTCCCCAAAGCCTGTCCACCATCTAGAAGGCGTGTGATAGAATATGGTCCACTTGTTCTGAATGGGTGCAGCTCCAGCAAAACTCAAGAAGTTCATCACCAGCCATGATAAAGCAAATCACTTGACTGGCACCACATCCACAAGCATCCACTCCCACCACCACCAGCACCTAGTTACAGCAGTGTGTACCATCTACAAGACACAATGGGGAAATTCACCAACGCTCCTCAGGCAGCACATTCCAAATCCACAACCCCTACCATCTAGAAGGACAAAGGCAGCAGATATGTAAGAACACCACCACCAGCAAGTTTCTCTCTGTTTTTATTTGGAAATCTCTTGCCTTTCCTTCAACATCAGTGGTTCAAAATCATGGAACTCCCTTGCAAATGGAATGGTGTGCGTACTTTCAGGTAAAGGACTGCAGCAATTCACTTTTTAAAAATAAAACATTAAGTTATCTCGAAAATGTGATTTGAAAGGAGTTCTGGGACTTACATATCAAGGAACCGAAACCTGCAACCCATTCTAAAAGATGAAAGACTTAACAGCAATCTAGGTTTAGATTAGAGTGGTGCTAGAAAAGCACAGCAGGTCAGGCAGCATCCGAGGAGCAGGAAAATCAACATTTCGGGCAAAAGCCCTTCATCAGGAATAGAGGCAGGGAGCCACCATGGTGGAGAGATAAATGGGTGGGGTGGGGCTGGGGAGAAAGTAGCAAAGAGTACAATAGGTGAATAGGGGTGAGGATGGAGGTGATAGGTCAGAGGGGAGGGTGGGGGAAGGTAGCAAAGAGTACAATAGGTGAATGGGGTGGGGATGAAGGTGATAGGTCGGGGGGTAGGGTGGAGCGGTTAGGTGTGAAGGGAGATTGTCAGATAGGACAGGTCATGGGGACAGTGCTGAGCTGGAAGGTTGGAACTGGGGTAAGGTGGGGGGAGGGGAAATGAGGAAACTGGTGAAGTCCACGTTGATGCCCTGGGGTTGAAGTGTTCTGAAGCGGAAGATGAGGCGTTCTTCCTCCAGGTGTTGGGTGGTGAGGGAGTGGCGGTGAAGGAGGCCCAGGACTTCCATGTCCTCAGCAGAGTGGGAGAGGGAGTTGAAATTTTGTGCCACAGGGTGGTTGGGTTGATTGGTGCGGGTGTACCAGAGATGTTCCCTAAAGCGCTCTGTGAGGAGGCATCCAGTCTCTCCAATGTACAGGAGACCGCATCGGGAGGAACGGATACAATAAAAGACATTGGTGAATGTGCAGGTGAAACGTTGATGGATGTGGAAGGTTCCTTTGAGGCCTTGGTTGAAGGTGAAGGAGGAGATTTGGGTGCAGGTTTTGCAATTCCTGTGGTGACAGGGGAAGGTGCCAGGATGGGAGGGTGGGTTGTTGGGGGGCGTGGACCTGACCAGGTAGTCACGGAGGGAACGGTCTTTGCGGAAAGTGGATAGGGGTGGAGAGGGAAACATATCCCTGATGGTGGAGTCTGTTTGGAGGTAGCAGAAATGTTGGTGGATGATGTTGGGTTTGTAAAAAATGTCAGTGTCAAGTTGGTCGTCATTAATGGAGATGGAGAGGTCCAGGAAGGGGAGGGAGGTGTCAGAGATGGTCCAGGTGAATTTAAGTACCATTCTCATGACCTGTCCTACCTGACAATCTCCCTTCCCACCTATCCGCTCCACCCTCCTCTCTGACCTATCACCTCTATCCCCACCCCCCATTCACCTATTGTACTCTTTGCTACCTTCTCCCACCCCCCACCACCCCTCATTTATCTCTCCACACTGGAGGCTTCCTGCCCCTATTCTTGATGAAGGGCTTTTGCCCGAAACGTCAATTTTCCTGCTCCTTGGATGCTGCCTCACCTGCTGTGCTTTTCGAGCACCACTCTAATCTAGACTACGGTTTCCAGCATCTGCAGTCCTCACTTTTACCTAGTGATCTAGGTTTGTTCAATATATCATATCAGTTGCATGTACTGTGATCTTTTGCTATAGATTCTGCGTCTTATGATCCTGCTCCACTTGCTATCTGATGAAGGAGCAGCACTCCGAAAGCTAGTACTTCCAAATAAATCTGTTGGACTATAGCCAGGTGTTGTGTGATTTTTAACTTTGCCCACCCCAGTCCAACACTGGCACCTCCACATCTTGGCAATTCAAGAAGACAGCTCACCAGGACTAGAGATAGACAATAATTGCTGGCCCAGCCAGTGATGCCCACATCCTATGAATACATTTTTTTAAAATCAAGGAACTGGCCACAGCCACGGTTGGTGACATGGGCACAGATGAGATTCTCTTTCAAAATATAGCATACTATCCAGCAGATATTTCACTAGTGAAGGTACAGAAGACAGATTTATTACACAAACTTTAATTGCGTATGATATTAAGAAGTCTGTTTTTGTATGGTGCTTTAATGAAATCAAACATCCCAAGATGTTACAGAAAAGCATTATCAAACCCAGTTTGACACCAAGCAATCGAAGGAAATATGAGGACAAATGATCAAAAGCTTGCTCAAAGAGGCAGATTTTAAGCAATATCTTAAAGGCAAACAGACAAAATGAGAGCAATTTCCAAAAGACTTTGTTATCTGAACTAATAGATGCTGTCACTCGTGAAGTGGTGAAAAATGGGATAAGCAAGGGCTGGAGTTGTGCAAAGAACAGTTGAAGTATTTTAGGATTAAGAAAACATATATGAAAGTTATGTCAGTATTGGCAGAATGTAACACTAATGGGCTGCTTGCTTTGTAATGAGCTAAAAAGATACAAGTTATGTCTCATGCAGATAAAATACCTGTTACCGACATCTTTCAGAGAACATTATCTTAAGTGGCACAATAGAAAATAAAAAATACATAAGGATGGTCAGAATGGCTGGAGTATTGTACCAGATGACCATCCTGAAACTTGTGGGGTTTTCTTTCCCTTCACCAGTGCATGGTACTGGATGAAAGCTGTTTGAGGTGGTTCCCTATCACCAATCCTACTTAATGTTGGGTCTATTTAGTGATGAACAGGTGAGGATATGCCACTTTTGAGTATTAAAGAAGAAGCACTATTGTTAGTTATAAGGAGCATATTTCATGAAAGCAATAAGTACACTTATATTGGTCAGGAATAAGTACTAGGAACTTAGGGAACTGGCAAAGATACTCCTGTTCGCTCCAAACATAGAACTTCTTGTTTTTACTGATAGATGGTGTGTGACATCAGTGGAACAGATGAAGTCAATGTAACATGAATATTAATCTCTTTAGAACCAAGAAAAAGGGAGCAAGTCTATAAAATGTACTTCCCCAAGATGCAGAAAATTCCAAGCTAGGTTGCGCTATTGTTCATCATCCCTGGAGGAAATATATTCAAAAGAAGAAAGCATGTTTTCCTTTGCCCCCTATCATAGCAGCAAGTGTATTCCCTGTTTTTATCCAGATTTGAGGGATTTTGATCACTTCATAGACTCTGTTGGGACCTCTTTTTGACCAGTTAACACTTGTAGTTACACTGGAGGTTAGCCTTCAGCCTTCATTCAAGTCTTTAGCCTTTCTGAGGTATTTCCTACAGTAGTACCACAAGCTCTGCAGAGTGAAAGGGAGCAGTGTTGCCTGGACAGTAACATCATTATGAACGATTATTGTATTTTTCTCCTACCTGAGAATCAGCTATCTTTAAGACAAAGTGATACCCTATAAATGATGTTGCTGTCTCACCACTGACAATCACCAACGATGACTGTTACAGTCCAAAGTCTCTGGCAAAATCATCCCAATGCCAGTAGCCTATCCAAAGTAGGAAAAGGGATTCTTTTTTGGAAATCAATCAAAACCTGGTATTCTTTATAGTATTCACTGCAGGACACTGTGCAGTTTTCACAAAGATCAGAGTTTTCCCAGATTTGTTGCTGACTGTGACAACTGGATGGCTTTAAGAGTGTATTTTGTCCTTTTTCTTATTAAGAAAGGTAGAGATGGAGGCACCGAGTGGTCTGCTGTAAACCAATAAAGCAAACAGCTTGTGAGGCCATGGGTTTGGGTCAGGCTCCCCCAGAACTAGGATTATTTTTAGCTTTAGCCTTCAATAGCAGTTATTGGGGTCTTGAGCTGGATGTGTAAGCTTTTATTCCTCTCTCTGTTACACTAAAAGCTGGGATTCTCTTCCTGCTGCTAGAATTGCATGTGAGACAATCTATTTTGCTGAATTTGTCTTTACCAAGGGTGTGTTTATGGGATATTACTAGAGTGAAACAGTTCATTATCAATAAAATAAACAGTAATTTATTATTTTGTTAAGCATTTTGACAGAGTTACAAGTAAGCCAATGTTTAAAAACTTTTGCCTTTATTTTAACCGTTGTGTAAAAAATAAAGTGTATTTTGCTTAATGTCAATAGTATGACCAATTGAATTGCATCTGGAACACAACACTTTGCGCTTACCTTTAAAATAAGAAGATGGTTAGGGTCTAGACTATCTTTTTAATATATTTTGGGGGGCTTTGGTCTGGCCCATAACATGAGCAGTTGCTCGTTTTAAGTTTTAAGTTTAATTGCTGAGCAGCAATTTATTAAAATCAAACTATTCAGAAGTGTCCGTAGACATCTCTAGTGAGTAGTCTGGTAAAACTTGATCCCTGACCTTCTAGCCCAGATGTAGCACACACTCACATCATCACAAGATCCTATTCAATTAGGTTTATAACATAGCCAGTTTTCAGTTGTAGCCCAGGGTCGAAGCAATTGGATTCCAGTTGCCCAAGTAATTTAAACCAAACTATTTAGATCTCATAGAGAAATTTTCAACACATCCAATTTGAATGGATTTAACCACAGAATCCTGTGAGACAGGGATGCGAGGATGAAGCACTCACCTGCTGCACCACCCTCACTTTTGTGTTTTCAACATATTGTAATGAAGTGATTTATTATTCAACATAGCAGATGAGGATATGGACTCCTTCACTGTTTTTCTGTTCATTCAGAAAGGGTTATCAAGCATATCAATGAACTCCAACGTATAATATGATAAATAAAGTCCTTTGATTTGCTATGGGAATTATACACTGCTTCTCCTATTTTATTCACCACAGGAATAAATGTAGTTATTATTGACTTTGCTAGTGAGTAGACTTATATCCAAACATGCTGTTAGCCTTTAGTAGGCCTGGATTCCTAGTCAGAATATATAGGAATCAGATCTAACCAGACATCATGGCTTATAACTACCCATCTTTGATAAATATTATAATCCTTAACTAATGGTTATGATTGAGTTATGTCTTTACTGGCTCATTGCTGAGGCAATATGATGAATATACCTTCAGTCTCCTGGACTTAATTTCATTTTTAACCAGTACAGACCTGTAGAGTGTAATTCAGATGGTGGACTTTATAATGTTTCGGTGTATTTACACCTGTTTCCAATCAAATGTGTAACATATAAATTAAAGCATAAAATCTACATATATCTATCCATCTTGGTAAAAATGCCCTCTATGACAATAATGTTGCCATAGAAATGGGCCAAGGAATCAGTCTTGCCACATTTGTCATGTCCAGCCTTCAGCTGCACCTGTGACTAGCTGAAACAGTCAGTCTGCACTCCATCTCTCACTCCGTCAATCACTAACGCTGCTGTATTGGACTGAAACTTGGGACCGTAGGTTGGCTCAACAATACTAAACTTTCAATGTCTGATGTCAATAACACTCAAGTGTCAACACCACGTCACAACTGCCACTATCTGTCAACTGACAAAAGCCAGGAAATTTAATGGCTCAGTAGCAAAAGCCATTTGTACTTTTATGTGATACATTTAACACTTCGAAGTGCTTTGCATAATACAAAGAAGATATTAATAGGGCTGACCCAATGCATAGTAAAGAGGGACATTATAAGGATTTTAAAGGAGGTGAATGGGTTTCAACTGGGATTTACAGAACTGGATCTCACTAAAAATATGATATAAATTATTCAATACTTACATTTCAATGTAGAAATAGTTCCCTTAAGGAAAAGGTTTTTTTCTTGGGCAGTGATACACTGATGTGACAAACACAATACAATTAGTACTGAGCTCAAATTCACTCCAAAATTCCATTGAATGTAAAAATAATAGTAACTTAGTTGAGTGAATTAAATGGGCAGCACTTTCTACATACTGTTGATAATTCACCCCATATAAATAAAAGGAGCTGACAGCCTCATCTCATATGATTTTTAAGTATTGGTTTCAAGTGTAGCCATGCAATAGTTGTGCTTCATACCAAACCGATATTTAAATGCCACCAACATCCCCTGAAAACAGATTAATATACCAGAAGTCATTATTTAGATAACACTGTCAAGGGATAAAAATGTATCTGGACTTTGCTTGCTGTGTGTGTGGGGGTGAGATAGCGTGAGGCTGTGTCCACCGGTCCTAGTCTCCTCGCCTAACGGAAACAATTTCCTAGCGTCCACCCTTTCCAGTATGTCATGACCACAATAAACTACAGACTGTCAATTTAACTCCACAATCTGATATTAATACCTTGGACTTTCATGGACTGAAATGATTTCAAAAAAGGAAAATACACTGACTTCAAGTAACTGGAGCAATCACCTGACTCTAAGTTGAGCCGAGCCTTACGAAACATTCAATAAACAAGAACCAGTCTGAACTGGAACGTATATGTTTCTAAAACAAGACTGAAACCTGTCAATGGATCTATATCTCCTGTTGACTCACACTTCATTGAGAAATTCAGATTTTGGAGCAAGAGAGAGAAAAAAAACCACCTGTGATTATCCAGCTTGAAACCAAGGAACTCAGACACTGGAATAGACAAAAGCAGCTGTATTTCAAGGAGCTGCTTTTGGGCAAAGCAGAGAGAGAAATCGGTAACTAAAATGAACTGGAAACACTTCATAAGACCATAAGACATAGGAGTGGAAGTAAGGTCATGGCTGATGGGCATTTCAACTCCACTTACCCGCATTCTCCCCGTAGCCCTTAATTCCTCGTGACATCAAGGATCTATCAATCTCTGCCTTGAAAACATTTAGCGTCCCGGCCTCCACTGCACTCTGCGGCAATGAATTCCACAGGCCCACCACTCTCTGGCTGAAGAAATGTCTCCGCATTTCTGTTCTGAATTGACCCCCTCTAATTCTAAGGCTGTGTCCACGGGTCCTAGTCTCCTCGCCTAACGGAAACAATTTGCTAGCGTCCACCCTTTCCAAGCCATGTATTGTCTTGTAAGTTTCTATTAAGTCTCCCCTTAATCTTCTAAACTCCAATGAATACAATCCCAGGATCCTCAGCCGTTCCTCATATGTTAGACCAACCATTCCAGGGATCATCCGTGTGAATCTCCGCTGGACACGTTCCAGTGCCAGTATTTCCTTCCTGAGGTGTGGGGACCAAAACTGGACACAGTACTCCAAATGGGGCCTAACCAGAGCTTTATAAAGTAGCACAACGGTGCTATCTTAATCACGGACTCAACCTGCATGTTTACCTTTAGAGAATCCTCGACTAGCACTCCCAGATCCCTTTGTACTTTGGCTTTACGAATTTTCTCACCGTTTCGAAAGTAGTCTATGCTGTTATTCTTTTTGCCAAAGTGCAAGACCTCGCATTTGCTCACGTTGAATTCCATAATTCATTCTCTCAGCCTTGCAGGTCATAGGACCTGGTGATAATACAAATTGGAGATAAACATTTAAACATCAAGAACTCAAAGGTGCCTGTAATATGCACAGGTCTCAATGATCCAAGACACCCCTAAATAACCATCGTCCCAGATTGAAACCTAACACTCCAAAACATCCAGAAGACACCAAACTGCATTTTAGAATAAAAACTCCTATGTTTAACTGAATACTTTTTTTAACATTGTCCCTGTTTGAACGTAGGTGTGATGGTAGAATGGGTGGAATTAATACAGTGCACCATTTCAATGCTGCATTTTGGAGCTCACCATTGCAATGCTGCTACTTAGCTGCTTTACCCACAGTGACAGACACATACATCTCATGCATCAGAACAGTGTGTATTTCAGGGGCCTTAGCTTACTCTGCTAACACTCACTCACTTTGTGCCACTTGGATGCTCACAGCATCTCTGCCTTGCTTTGTCTTTTAGTACAGACACAACACTAGGCCATCATATTTGCCAGCAATGAGCAGTCGAGTATGTGGACGTGATTCTATATAGCACTGTGCTTCATCAATGTCACCCTGACACCAAGAAATTGCAGCTTTTGGACAAGTACACTGCACGTCCTTCAAACAATGGCCCTACTTCAAAGCATAAAGATAATAGCACTTGGTCAAGTCAAGAGGGACTGTCATCAGTTGGGGGATGACACCACAGTCAGTCAGAGACAATTCCAACCTCAGTCCAGGAGCTTGGAATATTTAGTCTGATGCTTGGTGCTTTTAAGGTAAGTGGTTCTGTGTTATCATGATCCATGTTAAAGATCTGTGTTATTTGCTGGAGCAGGACCTGTGAACTGAAGGTGTTGGCGGCCATCTCATCCTGGTAGCTGTCAAAGTGATAGCAACACTAAATTTCTGTACAACTGGCTGCTTCCAAGGATCCACTGGGGATCTATGTGGGATCCCTCAATTGTCAAACCAAAAACATACCAAGGCTATTTCAGATGCAAATTTTGAAAGATCACATCATTTCACCTTTTTCCCTATGACACAGTCAGTGCTCTAGCTCATCCACAGGCTTTGCCAACATAACTCTTCTCCAGATGCAAGGTATGATGCATGTTGAGAATGCTATTTTATAACATGACTGACTTCACCAAAGAAAAGAGTTTAATTCAGTCATTATCTCTATCCATCAGAACCAATGAGATATTGCAGAGATGAGTCAGAACACCAAAAACATTTATAGACAGTTATGACTCTATGACTATAATTCCAAAAAGTGAACTGCTACAAAACGAGAACTGTGGATGTAAATTCAATGACTGTCTGTCAGAGTCCCGTCTGAAGCCTACAGTATCTCGCACTTGTAAAAAGCCATTGACTAATCCTTCTCTCAGCAGAAAGATACCTTTTACTCAACAGGTAAAATCAATGTTCACAGATGAACTGGATATTGCTGGAGTAAAAGCCCTTTCAGGTGATGAACTCTGCAGGTGATACAGTGCTCTAAAAGCAATGTGGGTGCATCCCTCTATCTGTTACACGGGAACATTATAAACTGGCCTATCCTGGAAAAAGTGCCCACTGTACTTTCCGCCTGTACTTGTAGACAGACAGATGGTGTGTCACAGTGGAGGCATCTTCCAAGGTTGCTCCTGGGAACAAGTTACTGGCATAAAAATTCAGGTCAGCTGTGAACTTGACGGACACTGGGATGGAATGACCACCAACATCCCCTCCAAACTGTGCAGCTGCATAGGCTCACAGTCACTCTGAGGATCTTCACACAGCAATCGGTGTACCAACACTGTTTACAGTATTGGCAACATGTTCCAGAAGTTACTACCGTGAGTGAACCTCGGAGATCCAGGCAGAAGCAAAGAAAATAGCAGGAACACTGATGACCACCCATTTCTTCTGACCTCAAGCCCTATTCTAGTGAATAGCAGAGTTTGGTATAATGGCCCAGGATATCCTTACTCTCCTCTGGTATGGCTTCTCTGACAGCTGTAGATGAAGCCAGTGAAGCTGGTAAATTTGGACTGGTCATTCTCTTCTGCTTTTCTGGGGAATCTTCAGCTGCTGATCCTCCCTCTGGAGACTTGATTTCCTCTTGTTGCTGGTTATGGAATCCTCTGAGTTCTGTTTCTGTCTCACATGAGTGAACAGGTATTCTGTGAATGGAACCACACATTAGGAGCAGTACTCCTGATCCCTCACACCATTCACAGTGAAGCAGCATGGAATGGTCTCCCACATTGCGGCCTGTAGGCCTCATCTTCACCAGGAGGCCAATCTCTGAGGAAGGATGTTCTGTCTATGGAGGGGGGCGCAACAAAGGTTTATCAGACTGGTTCCTGGGATGGCACAACAGGCACATGAAGAGAGACTGGATCAGTTCAGCCTATAGTCGCTGGAGTTAGAGTAACAAGGAGGTGGGTTCTCTTATAGAAACCTATAGAATTCTAACAGGACGAGACAAAATAAACATAGGAAGAATGTTCCTGAAGACTGGGGAGTCCAGAACCAGGGGACACAGTCTAAGGATAAGGAACAGGCCACTTAGGACTGAGTTGAGGTGAAATTTCTTCATCCAGAGAGTGGTCAGCCTCTGGAATGTTCTGCCACACAAAGCAGTTGAGGTCAAATGCTGATTGTTTTCAAGAAGGAGTTATATCTAGTTCTTAGGACTGAAGTGATTAAAGGGCATGGGGTGAACATGGAAAGGGTACTGTGTTGGATAATCAGCCATGATCATACTGAATAGCAATACAGGCTCAGAGATGAATGGCCCATTCCTGTTCCTACTTTCTGAGTAACTATGTCTTAAAGAGCGCTGTGCTATTAACCTTATGCATTGCAGAACAAACGTCCAAATGCTACATGAAGTAATTGCAATGAATCCATGTCTCCATTGCTGTAGCACCCACTCACAAAAAGAAGCCACCTTGTAAGATCACATACATAGAATAAGATGTGGAACGTTGTAGCTCTGAAGTGTTGTGTTCCACTGTCAGGCATGGAAAGCAATGCAGAAATAGTCAAGTCAGGTGAGACTTCCAAGTTTGTATTTGCACAGCTTTGTGTATTGGATGGGACAAGAGGACAATTTATGTGAAAAATCATGCAAAACAGAATTGTTGACAAAGTCCAAAGTGAAGTGCTGAAGGACAAAAGACATGTGTGAGTTGGTCGAAAAGTATCAGTTGAAACATACAAAATTCTGACAGGGTTGGATAGACTGAATGCATGGATAATATCGCCCCCTAGCCAGCAATATGGCTTCCAGAACAAGGGGTCACGGAATCAGAATAGGAGGTGGGCCAGTTTGGACTGAGACGAGGCGAAATTTCTTTGTTTAGAGGCTGGTAAACTTGGAAAGCTTTCTACCTAGAAGGCTATGGAGGCAAAGTCACTGATTTTTTTTTAGGAAATAGATTTCTAGAAGTTAGAGGTGCTTAGGGGTGAGAGAGGGAGTAGAACATTAAGAGGGAGGATCAGGAAGTAAGCTTGCTTGCTGGGCTGCAAGGTTCATTTTCAGACATTTCGTCCCCATACTAGGTGACATCATCAATGAGCCTCTGGTGACGAAACATCTGAAAACGAATCCTCTAGCTCAGAGAGCAAACTTACATCCAGAACCTCAACTTGAGCTACAAATCTTATCAAAACTCACTAACACTTACGGGAGGATCAACTATGATCATATCGAATAGTGGAGCAGGCTCAAAGGATGAATGATTTGCTCCTATTTTCTGTTGGTAGGTTTGGGTACTGCCCAGTTGCATGGAGGAAGAATGGAAGAGGACAGTGTCCATGGATCATGCAGGGAATTGATGATGACAGTGGAGCTGTACAAAGGCCCAGAACAGCAAGTGGCAAACTGCAGCACCAGGCAATCACTGCAGTTTTCATGTCAGAAATTGGTGCCATCTAGTTTCTTAGGGAAGGTGGTGGGAGCCAGGTGCAAGCTTCCCTATTGTAATGGACCAGAGCAAACCACCTCAAAATATTCAAAAGATAGTCTCGACCCTAACTTTGTCTTACTGTCAAGATAAATTTAAGATGTTACTTTCCAGACGCAATTCAATTGGTTGAACTACCAGATTTAAAGCAAAACACACATTGTTCATCCACTAATAGTTAACATGCAACAAAAGAAAGAAGGAATTGGAATAACTTAACGCTATTAGAAAGCATAATAGAGTAATAGATACAGTAACTATTACAAATTAACTGTTCCAATGTAGTAACCTCCCACAAACACACCCTTAGCAAAAGGCAAATTCAGAAAACAGACTGTCACACATGCAACACCCATAGCAAGAAAAGAACCCCAGCTTTTGGATGTAACTGGGAGGTGGGAAAATAGATTTCATTTCATCAAGATGCTAACAGTAATTGCTGAAAGCTAAAACTAAAATTCCTGACTCTGTGGAAGCTTGACTACACTCATTTAGGCTGCATTTACAAATCCAACTTTAAAAAAAAAACAAGGACTCACAATCTGCTTACCCTATTGGGTTTTGAAGCCACAGTATTTGTCACACTATTAATGAGATACAAATGTATGGAAATAAGTGGCACCACAGGTTAGTGAGATTCTGAACTCACCTTTTAAATTTTAAAGGAGAATCCAAGATAACTCTTCTTAAGCATCTGATTTCTTTTCCTTTATTTCCTCAATATGCTCATCGTTGCCCACGCAACTCAGACAGCAGAAAACTCTAACCTTTTGCGTGTAAGAACTGAAACTCATTATTCACTGGGTGAGTTGTGTGGAAGCAAGGAAGCCTTGGGAAATTCTCATTGGCTGTAATTCTATAAGTAGCAAAAACCTAGTCAAAAAATCAGGAAACAAAATCTGAAACATTCTCTCCAGACACCAGTGTCCGATGTTACGGCATGGCAGTGACCCCTTCTGTTAATTATATGAAACACCCACAAAAGCTCACCGTGCCTTGTAATCTTCTAAAATATGAGTGACAGAGAATCCCAAATTCCCAAACTAAAGAAAAATATATCAATTTATTCTTTAACTCCAACAGTGAACATTAAACAACACTATTCAAACTGCTTATCTGCCTCCAAATATACAACAATATACTGTTCCAATAAAACACTTATCAAAATTACATCAACTTAATTTCAAAACCACACAGCCACTGTCATCTTCGCTATCTGTCTTCTTCTGGCTGAAGATCTCCCTGGATGGTCTTCTTTCTTTTTACTGAGAATATGTTTCATATGAGCAGGTACCTTTGATAGAGAGTGTTTCCAAATTTCTTGGATCTGTGTTGATGGCAGCTGCTCTGTCTGATTTTCAAAATGCCTGCCTTATTTATATCCAGAACATTGGATTGTCTCATTAGTTCAATGTTGGCAGAACAATGAATTCAAATTTGCTGGGACATAATTTAAACTGCTTGGTTAAATTTGAATTGTTGTCAAAACAGCAACCAAATCAAGGATCTATCTCACAACCAAATGTTACATATTTTCAATTTTCCAGTACACTCTGAGACTGCCATCCAGTCATATACACAAGTGATTGTGAGCTCTCAATGCAGAGCATAATTCACTTGCTCCTAAAGGTACACCTTCATAAGGTCAAAAGAGACTAACTTATTTTGCAGAATATTTGCCTCATGCAGAAGCTAGCATTTGTTGCCCATCACTAGTTAGCCCTAGATCTGAGTGCTTTGTTTTGTCCTTTAAGAGTCACTACACTGCTGTAACTCTGGACTCTCATGTAACGTAGTTGAAACATGTCTTGCTGGAAAAACACAGCAGGCCAGGCAGCATCCAAGGAGCAGGAGAATCGATGTTTCAGGCTTAAGCCCTTCTTCAGCATCTGCAGTCCTCACTTTCTCCCTCTCATGTAAGGTAGACCAGATAAGGATGTCAGATTTAGTTCCTTAAAGGACGGCATGAATTTAGAACCAGATTACCAACCAAAAACCCTCGGCCAATGCTCAGGTGGCATGGGTTTGACTGCCACTGTGGCAGATTTTTATATTCACTCATAGAACGTGGGCATCACTTGCTGGGCAATGCATTTATTGCCCATTCCCAGCAGCCCTTGGAAAGGTGGTGGGAGCTGCCTTCTTGAACTGCGGTAGTGCATGTCATGTACAATGCTGTTTGAGAGGGAATTTAAGGATTTTCAGCTAATGGAAATAAAGTCTGAATAATCTGGTAAAAAGATTTGGTGACCATGTAACCATTGTCAATTGTCATAAAAAAACCCCATCTTATTCACTAATGTCATTTAGGGAAGGAAATCTGCCAATCATTACCTCGTCTGGCCTATATGTGACTCCAGACCCACAGTAATGTGGTTGACTATTAACTGCCTTCTGGGAAACTAGGGATGGACAATAGGCCAGTGACACCCGTATTAATTAGGGATGGATCTGGCCAGCAATACTCTCATCCACAGTGAATGAATAAAATGAACAAAAATTGATAATAGTTTCATGGCCACCATTACTGAAACTGGCTTCCAATTACACATTTATAAATTACTGCTCTGCCATTATCTCCCCAATACCACCATACATTGCTGTTCACCATGGAACTGCCAATCTTTCTCACTCTTCACTGGGAAAGGAAATAACACCAACCTCATGTTGTGCTTATCACTGTGGCACTGTTTAATTTATCACTGTGGCACTGTTACCCCCAACTTATTTGGTTGAAATCATTTCTCCATTTAAAGACAATAATTCATTTTTCATTAATAATTGTGAGGCAACCTTTTTCCAACGTATGCACATCCAGCTCTTTTAGCCCCTCTGGGTACTCTTTAAACTGGGAATTAACTTTGTAACCCTTCGCTGCATCCTGTCAACTGCTTCAACATCCCCCACAATTTGTGGAGATCAAAACCCAACCTAGTATTCCAACTGAGACCTCACCAAGACTTTGAGTGTCATGGTGGCTCAATGGTTAGCACTGCTGCCTCACAGCACCAGGGACCTGGGTTTGATTCCACCCTCAGGTGACTGCCTGTGTGTAGTTTGCACATTCTCTTTGTGTCTGCATGTATTTCCTCCAGGAGGTTTGGTTTCCTCCCACAGTCCAAAGCGGTGCAGGTTGGCCATGCTACAGTGCCCAGGGAGAGGAAGGCGAGGTGGATTAGCCATGGGAAACACAGGGTTCTAGGGTAGAGGGATAGTCTGGGAGGGATGGTTTTTGAATAGGGGTATCAGTGTGGATTCAAAGGGCAGAATGGCCTGCTTCCACACTGGAGGGATTCTAGAATTGTGCAGAGACAAACTGGTACATTATACTTTATTATGAATTGTTCTTTGATTTAAACTTTATTCCTTCTTGTCTCAGTCATAACCTCATTACATTGGTCTTTTAGCGAATGAAGCATGAACACAGCTAGATTTCCTTTTGGTTTAGTTGGGTTTGTTTAAAATAACAAAATCCGTAAGATTTAACTGTTATTTATAAGACTGGTTCCTGACTGAATTCAAGACCTCTGTTGAACAATAAATACAATTCTGATTACAGCACAGCAAATTCAACTCTCATCCTGCTCAACTTCCCATTTACCTTGAAACATGGTTTATTTCCCTTTGAACTTGAATATGGTTCCAGCAATGGCTTTTGAAAGCAGCCTAGTACATTTTCCAAACTGTTTTCTTTCAATTCCTTAGGCGTCCAAAACACTTTGATTAACTGCTGCAGTCATTCAGGACTTCAAATGTCCATATACATGATGTAGGTATCACTAACATAACGGGGAACATCTAAGAAGACACACAATTCATTGGTCCATATTAAATATACCAAGCAGGATGAAGAAACAAAACCATGCTTGCAGGCGAAAGAATAACACTTTTTATTATATCAAGGAAACAAATCAATTTGATCTTGCAACCAAAACAAACTAAATTTTATGAGAACCACTTCAAATCCACCATATATTCATAACATTCACCCTTGTTGGGATCTGAACATTCTTCAGAACTGGAGGCTACTTGAGTACAGCCCTTCTAAATTGTGTAGCGTGCACAGTTAAGTGAATTTTACTTTTAAATCCATGGTACTAGTTGTTGACAACAAAACATGAGGCTGGAATCCAAAAAGAATGTACTTTATGTGAGCCTATAATTTGCTAGCTCTTCAATTTAGCTCTGAAACTCAGATGCATGTAGCACATTGAAGAATTTTACAGCATGCATTCATTTAAATGTTGAAACATTAAAAGACACAGGGAAGTGACTGCTGGAGGGTCAAAGTGCAGGCAACCAATGGTAATCGTTGGCACAGATAGGCTTTTCTGTGGTACAAATAAGACTCCTAGATGGAGTGTTGCCTCCCTAGTGCCATGGTTAAGGAGCGGGCATAGGACATTCTGAAAGGGAAGGATTAACAGCCAGAGGGCGAATTCCATATTGGAACTATTGGAAGAGAGATAGATAGACTAGCCGAATGGGCAGAGAAATGACAGAATGATTTTAATGTAGAAAAATGTGAGGTGATACATTTTGGCAGAAGGAACGGAGGGAGTAAATACAAGGTTAATGGACAGTTCTAGAAAATGTGCAGGAATGGAATGCCCTGGGGATGCAAGTATTTTGGTTTTCAAAGGTGGCAGGTTATATTAACAGAGTAGCAGCAAGTAAACCACCTCAATCATGGGCTCCATAAATAGTGGCATTGAGCACAAAAGTGCAAAAGTTGTACTGAATCTGATTAGCCACCAATGTGATTATTGCACCCAGTTCTAGTCACTACATATTTGGAAAGATGAGGTCTTTGAAAGGATACAGAGCAAATTGATCAAAGTGGTCGAGGAAAGGGGTAGTGACAGTGGGAAGCGAGGAGGTACAGGTCATAACTTTTGACTGGAAGGCTAGGATTGTTCTCCTTGGATCAATGGAGATTGAGGGTAATTTGATAGAAATCTTCAAGATTATGACTGATTTAGATAAAGCAGGAAAAAAATCTTCCATGAGCTAATTGTACAAGGACTATGGTGCATAGATTTTAGATTTTGAGCAAGAGATGTAGGGTGTTGGATAAGGCTGAAGATAAGAGGAACAGATAAGAGGCTTAACAATGGACTGTTATGTGTCTGGGATTACACTAACTCAGTCAGGTCTGCTGAGAGTTAAAGCTGCAGGAGATCAGGAACTGCTGTCTCTACCAGATAAGGCATACATTTGGACAAAACTTACATGATTGGTCCTGTGCAAGCATAATTCCAAATATGGCACACACTTGCACAAGAGATTTGTGTATGAAGAGCCTGAAGAAATCTCTTTGTTCATCAATACTTTGAAGATTAACGTTATGCAAGAAATACCCTACGTCATGAAAAGTGGTGGAGACGTCAAACAGAGTTTCAGCTTGGCCAGCTGTCAACTCACTGGGGTAAGAACATTTGGGTTTAGTTACACAGCCCAGGGCAGTGAAAGACAGTGATTGAGATATCTCTATCAGTTAAAAATGTGAGTTATTCATTTAAATGCTTCATAAATGAATTGTGGTTTTATAGAATGCTAAGTGTCTCTGCTGTATCTTCCTCTACATATACACTGTTGTCTTTGAGAAACATGCAACAAAGGGAATGTGAAGAATTTTTTTATGCAGCAGAACTCGCCATTTCAGAGGGTGGTAGACACGTAAACAATGGTTTCTAAAGGAATTTGGATTGGAATTATCTTGCAAGGCTGTAGCAATCAAGCAGGAAATTGGGATTAACTGGATTGCTCCAATGGGAACCAGCATGGTCTTAATGGGCTGACTGGCCTGCTTCTGTGCTGTAAGTTACTCTCTAACTCTAAGGAGGAGCAGTAGCATAAAGATAGAGATAGGAAAGAGACAGACTACAATTTCCCATTTACTAGGTGCAATTCAACAGAATATCAGCTAGTAAGATAACAAAATTGTAGAGAAATATAAACTCAGAATATTACTTCAGACTAAGTTATGACAGATGGGCAAAGGGTCGAAGGTTCAAACCAGTAAAAGCCAAATACAAAAATCTGTACAGAACATATAACAGACAGGAAAACAGATTGTAAGTGTTTCATGATTTGGCAGCGGTTTTTGCTCACAGGTTTATTCCTCGAAATAAATCATTGCAAACAGCAATTTTTGCAATTCACTTACATTTCAATTCTGAACATTGTGAAGCTAAAAATTAAATAAGAGATCTATAAAGAAGCATCATCTGTTAAATTGAAGCTTACATTGAAAAATGTTTCAGAACTTCAGGGTTTGATCATTCCAAAACCTTTTGGTGGCTCCAAACGTCCTAATTCAAAATTAATGCATAAGATGATCAATGCAGAAAATAGTTTGCAGCACTGCTCCGCTGTTAACCGTGTACCATCACGTTCACCTTCGAAATCTTCCAGGGTTCTACTTATGCATATTAATAACAAAAATGCATAACTAGCAACATAGGATTTTGAAATGTCCTTGCAATAAACAATGCTCAGAATGTTTCATTTTTTGGTATTGTTGCACCCCTGCAGTTGGATTCTAACAGTGCAACTTAATTTGACACATTATTGTGATTTGTGATTTCAATTTCTGGTAGAATTCCCTCTTACATTATTGGTAATAGAGTCCATTCTTATGCTTCTCCAATGGTCTTACTGGTTTTAAATTGAGACAAAAAGCACCAAAAGTACAAAGAACAAAATAACAAAGAATAGTACAGCAAAGGAATAGGCCCTTCGGTTCACCATGATGCCTTTCTAAATTGAAACCTTTTGCCTCTACGTAGCCCATATCCCTCTATTCTCTGCCTATTTATTTGACTGTCAAGATGCCTCTTAAAGGTTGTTATTTATTCACTTCCACCACCTCCATTGGTGGTGTATTCCAGGCGCTTACCACCCACTGTGTGAAAAACTCACCTCTCACATCACCTTTAAACATGCCCCCCCATTTACCTTAATGTCCGTCCGCTACCCTGGGAAAAAGACTCTGATTAACCATTCTATCCATGCCTCTCAATTTTGTAAATTTCTAAAAGGTCAACCCCTAATCCTTCAACACTCATGTGAAAACAAGCCAAGTTTGTCCTCTCCTCACAGCTAATTCCCTCCAAATCTGGCATCATCTGGTAAATTATTTCAATATCTTGTCCAAAGCCTCCACATCCTTCTGTGCAGTATGACCAGAACTGTACACCATATTCCAAATGTGGCCTAACTAAAGGTCTATGCAGCTGCAACATGACTTGCCATGTTTTCTACTCTATGCCCTGACCGATGAAGGCAAGCTTGTCATATGCCTTCTTGATCACCTTACCCACTTGTGTTGTCACTTTCAGGCAACTGTGAACCTATACGCCTGGATCCCTCTGTATGATGGTGCTCTGAAGGGTTCTGCCATTTATGTGTACTTCCTACTGCATTGGATCTTCCAAAATACATCACCTCACATTGTCCAGATTAAATCCCATTTGCCAGTTCTCCATCCATGTCTTCAGCCTATCCTCTTGTTGTACACTGTGCCAATCATCATCTACATTCTCCTCCGACTAATTTTTATTTGTATTACAAACTTCAGGGGTCCCAGGACTGATCCCCGCAGAATACCACTGGTCACAGATCTCCAGTCAGAAAAACACCCTACCACCACTACTGTTTGTTTTTTGTGACCAAGTCAGCTCTATACACATCTTACCATCTCACCATGGATCCTGTATGACTTCAACTTTTGTACCAGCATGCCATCAGGGATCTTGTCAAAGGCCTTGCTAAAGTCCATGTAGACATCTCTCACTCTGCCCTCACCAATCATCTTTGTCACTTCCTCAAAAATCTCAATCAGGCTTGTGAGACACAACTTTCCCCACATAAAGCCATGCTACCTATCACTAATAAGTCCATATTTTCCCAAATGTGAGTGAATCTTATCCCTGAGAATCTTCTCCAATAATTTGCCTACCACTAACATAAGGCTTATTGGCCTGTAATTTCCTGCATTCTCCCTTTTGCCCTATTTAAACAAAGGAACACCATTGGCTATTCTCCAATTCTCTGGGACCTCTCCTGTGACTAAAAAGGATACAAAGTTTCATACAAGGGCCAGCAATTTCCTCACCTTGCCTCCCTCAGCATTCTGGATAGATTCCATCAGGTCCTGGGGTCTTGTCTATGTTAATGTTTTTCAAACCACCCAACATTTTTTTTACATTGACATGCCATGCAATATCAACATACCCCTCGTGAGACTCACCGTCTACCATGTCCTGCTTCTTTATGAATACCTGTCGACTTGTTAAAACTAACGTTTCCTAAAGCTAAAATGATAGTAATCTTCAGAGAGACATTATCCAAATAGATAGAATTAGACACTTAACAATACATTAACTTGATTATCCAGATAACAGGAGTTATCACAGGAGTTTAGTTATTCAGTACAACCTCGTATATCTGAACATTGATTATCCGAATTTCGAATTATCCAAACAAAATCTTAAGGTTCCAATGCTTGGATAAACTGTGTTATCTGAAACTTCGATTATCCGAAAAAAATACTTCACGCCCATGTCGTTCGGATAAGCAAGGTTGTCCTGTAATTATACTTTTCTAATGAACGTGAAATTTGATTTATTTTCTCAAGGAAGTTTAAAAAGCTTCAGAGGAATAGCAGGAATAGCACCGTGGGCGGCACGGTGGCACAGTGGTTAGCACTGCTGCCTCACAGCACCAGAGACCCAGGTTCAATTCCCACCTGCCTGTGTGGAGTTTGCACATTCTCCCTGTGTCTGCATAGGTTTCTTCCGGTTTCCTCCCACAATCCAAAAATGTGCAGGTTAGGTGAATTGGCCATGCTAAATTGTCTGTAGCGTTAAGTGAAGGGGTAAATGTAGGGGAATGGGTCTGGGTGGGTTGCTCTTCAGAGGGTCGGTGTGGACTTGTTGGGCCAAAGGGCCTGCTTCCACACTGTAAGTAATCTAAAAAATAATTCAAATGATTTACCAACAAATCATGTATTAATGACTGATTAGAAATTGAAATTTAAACTTGGTGTTATAATGAGTAATTTTTTTAAAGAAGTAAATAGCTTAATTAATGACAAACTAGTCAACATACAATATATAACAGACAAAAGAACTCCACTACCATTTTGGTGGACTTTCACTGTGACTTCAGTGGCTGTCCATCAATGTATCTGGTTGAATATGTCAAACTGTGGCCTGGGGCGCAAGGATTTCAGGGGATTTTTGAAGGACTGGTCTTCCATATGCGTGTAAAAAGCCATCAGCAGCCAGGCCAGTGGTTTCAGGTACTCTAAATGGTGTGGCTCAGTTACTTCTTAATGATTTATTATGGTAGGAACAGGCTCTAAAAGTGAGCAATCTTGTTCAAGGGCATAATAGTGGTGGTGAATCGCACCATGATTTCTCAAACACTGAATCCCAGAAACTGAGTTAAGTACCCATTGTGTAAGGCCATGTGGAGCCAGGTCTGGGACGTTCCTTTCCAATGATGGACTTTCCACCCTTTTGTTTTGGCCAGGCATGGGTGCCCTATAGATATGTAGAGTAGAGAAATGTACCAAGCGTCCACCTGTATGATATAAATCAAACAACCTTATATTAACCGTGCCAACATCACTGCATTCATGCTGGGGTGCACTTGCCTGTTAAATTTCAGACCTATATTTTTAAGGATCTGTGTATATGGTTGACATCATTACATTTTTTTTAGAAAATAGAGCATTCCCTACTTTAATGCAATTAGAGTTACAGAGGTGTACAGCACTGAAACAGAAGCTTCGGTCCAACCCGTCCATGCTGACCACATATCCCAACCCAATCTAGTCCCACCTGCCAGCATCCAGCCTATATCCCTACAAACACTTTCTATTCACATACCCATCCAGATGCCTTTTTAGTGATTTATGTTTTATATTTTGATACAGTAGTCTCATTATGTGTGTTCTGCTTTTCCAGTTCTGCTTAATAAGCACCTTCCTTTCACTATATACAAATTGATTAGATTAGATTACTTAGATTAGATTACTTACAGTGTGGAAACAGGCCCTTCGGCCCAACAAGTCCACACCGACCCGCCGAAGCGCAACCCACCCATACCCCGACATTTACCCCTTACCTAACACTACGGGCAATTTAGCATGGCCAATTCACCTGACCCGCACATCTTTGGACTGTGGGAGGAAACTGGAGCACCAGAAGGAAACCCACGCAGACACGGGGAGAACGTGCAAACTCCACACAGTCAGTCGCCTGAGTCGGGAATTGAACCCGGGTCTCAGGCGCTGTGAGGCAGCAGTGCTAACCACTGTGCCACCGTGCCGCCCACTGCCACCGTGCCGCCCACGGGAGGTAAAAACTGAAGCCAAAGTTAGGATGAACACATTCAAAATCTAACAACTGCTTATTACAATGACAAAAAAGCAACCAGCTTCAGAAATGCAGATCTAGAGTTTGGTCCACATCATTTTATTTGAGTGTCAGCATCAGAATTTGCCACCTGTGTGCACCTATTACTGTTGTGAGGCGAATACAAATTTTGGCACTATCTCCTTATTTACCTGCTTGTAATATTGGTCCAAACAGGTCTCATGCTGCTAGCTGCCTGACTTCAGGAGGAACTCAGGCAGTGGTCACAGAGAGCACATGGCACACACAGCTTGCTTTTCTAAAAGGCATCTTTTTGGAAAGGTATCTGGAATTAAAGGAGGCTGCTGAATGCTCTTCCTGGAATTCAGAAGAAGTAAAACGGAACGCTGGGCAGAGTGAAGGCTCCCAGGTTCACAGAGGCCTTGGGGTGGGCAGGAGGATTATAATCCTGATCCTGTAAGGGGCCAGACCACCTTCAACTACAATCCTCAGCAGACAGTTGGTTCAGGTGACCACAAAAGTGAAGTCGTAGACTCTGGTCTTGATGGACTGGCAGCCGTGCCACTAAATGAACTTGTGTGCAAGACCAAGGTCAGTGAATGCATTGTCACATGATAGCTCCTATCCATTTCAAAATCAACCCTTTACATTTCTCAATGTGTCCCACCTCGAAGCACTCCCTGGGTGCTCAGGACTGAGGTTAACATCCAGATATTCCACCTCAGCCATAAACACATTCCAATGACAGCTCCCATCGTATGCATGTACCTCTAGCTATCCGGATGTGACAGCCACACCATTAAAACATAGTACAACATAATCATTGACAGCCTGTTTTCTCCTTTGCAGGTCAAAGTGGGGTGAGCCTATGGAGAAGATGGTTCTCCATAACACTGGGCCTGTAGTGACATAGCATCCTGCATCACTGAGGATGTTCTTTTCCCAATGCACACTTCAGACCTATCCCACCACCTAACTGATGTAGTCTGAGGGCAATCTAAATGTCACAGGACAATTCCACTCACTCAATGTGAAAGGTATTGCTTTCCATACATTTTGATGTTTTTCTTTTTACTTCTTACCCTTTATTTTAAGCATTGGAATTTGCCATTATAATTCACACCGCTTGCTTCTCATGTAGAAGAGGTGTTTTTGAAGGGTGTTGACCAGAACATGTCAGATATAGGCACACCAGTAGCCTTAAACATAAAAATACCACCTTAGTGCTGTCTCTCTAGTTCCTGCAGGGGAGCTTCAGCCATCTCTGGAGCCACAATTGAAAGTGTCTGGAGACAATCTCAGCAGGTCTAATAGCAGCTGGAGAAATACAAACAGAGTTAATGTTTTGTGACTGATATGAATTTTCCAGCCAGTCTCCAGTTCCAGTTTAAAGGTCCCTCTCCAGTCTGCTCAGTTCAGGAGCTGCCTCGGACAATCCAACCCCATATTAATAACTGTGTTGAAAAGTCTATTGGTGTTTTAATTTTGAAAATAAATTGACAGAGGATGCCTCCATTTTAAAGCCCCCTCTGCCTTACTTGCCTGCCATTGTGGACTGCTGTTCCTTTCAAACCAGGTGGTCTCCATTTGGCCTTTTAAGAGCTCGTCCATTGTCTTTAATTAGACAACAACACCACCTTCTCAGTATCGATTGTCCACATTAGGGAACACTACAAGAAGTGACTATTTTCCACACACTACGGGCTTTTGACTCCCATTTCAGTCCACTGGTAGGAATGAGATGGCTGCAGTCAAAAATCTTGCCCTTCCTGTCGGCTCTCAAACAAAAGGCCTTGAGTGCTTCTCCATCTCCGTCAATTTACCCATAGACTCCACATTGTTCTTCCATTATTGGGTTTCCTTCTTTTCACTGCATTATACCATCAGTCTGCCCACCCTTATCCTCTATCCACTGCATTGGCAGAACTTGACATCTTCATTAGTAAGTAACATCTCCATTCTGACTCTGCAACATGATGCCCTGGACCATTGGGCTAGCATGGTATAGCAAATCATTAAAGGAGAATGCAGACTGAAGTTACATACCAGCGAGATACATATAGGAGTGTAACTTTAAAGACCTGACTGATTAACACTTCCTGTACTTACAAACAGCTACTTTATAATGTCCCACATTGTGTTCCAACTTGCATACAAATCGACTTGTAAACAAGTTTCAGAACAACCTGGGACTGCCATGTTCTGCTTACTATATACAGTACTTACTCCACCCTGGAGGCTGAATACTCCCTGTAAAGATTTCCAGGGAATCCCTGCTTTTTGCCCATCACAGATTCAACAATGAATGAAGAGATTTCTTACTCTTATGCAGGAAAATTGTGTAAGTAATTCCATCTGAATGGGTAACATAGTATTATCTCATCAGTTATAGACTACAAATACATGCAGTTCATTTATTTGAACAATAAATAGAAAGGGAGTAGATAATCATAATTAAGACGGGTTGCATGTATTTTAAGCCGTGATCTTTTTTGTTGTTCTACATGGGTATTACTAGTGAGGCCTGCATTACTTGCCCATTCATCAGTGCCCTTGAGCAGTTGGTGGAGAAGCACCTTCTTGGACTGTTACATTCCTCATGGTTTAGGCACATGCACAGTGCTATGAGGATAGGAGCCCGCGGATATTGAGCCTAAAGAATGCAGATATAGTTGCAAGCCATATTCCATCCCAACCTGAATTGCAGCTCCCATGCATCTGCTGCCCTTGTCCTCCTGGGTGGTCAAGGTCATGGATTTGGAAGATGGTGCTGAAGGAGGATTGTCAAGTTGCTACAGTGCATTTTGTGTAGATGGTGTCACAATGTTGCCACTAAATGCTGAAGGCAAAGGGAGTAAACAATTTAAGGTATTAAATGGAATACAAACCAAATGGCTCACTTTGCCCCATTACTGAATAAGAGGAAAGGGACATTTGGCCTAATCCTGTTCCCATACCTTGTGTTCTTGTGAAAGACACACTTTATGTAATCTTACATATGAATGGAAATGCACAACATAGAACGATCATACGTTTAGACATTACATACAAGCCTTACATTGTCAGCTTTGTTCAGCTGATAGCACTCATACCTGAATGAGGAGGTTATGAGTTTTAGTCTCAAAAGAATTTGAGTTTATATTGTAGATTGGCACTAGAATGAAGTACTAAAGGAAGATTGCACAGTTGTAGGTTCTATCCTTTAGGTGAGATTTTGACCTTGGTCTTTGGACTGTCTAATCAAGTGGAAGTAAAACATCAATTGAAAGATCAGAGTGTGGGTCCAAGAGACTGAGACACAAATTGCATATTGTATTTCAGTAACATGGTGGCAATACTCTCTGACCCTCAATGTTTTGGCTTCCCACTGGTTCCTTCATGCTGTGGCAATGTAAGGATGGGGCCGCATTGGTTTACATGGTATAGCAGGTCATGAAGGAGAGTGCAGTTTGAAGCTAAAGATTGAAGTGAGAATAAGGTATGGGGAATCCCAGAAGAGGAGAATGGATGGCTACAGCATTGGACAAGAAGCAGGTAGTGCAGATAATGGGTTGAAAATTGGCAGCAATGTGATGCTGATACTTAGCTGTTAACTCTCCATTTGTGAATAACCTGTAGTCTGAAAATATTGCCTGCTCCAAGGATTTTATTAAAGTCATACAGTAGAGCAAAAACACATAAATAGGAGGTTCAGTATGGGACTGAATAATACATAATTGTGGAGTTCCTTTCGAAACTCTGCATTAGCTGTTTTGGAAATAACCTTTTTCATTATCACTCCATTATTCAATTTGTATCAATTGTCTTTGTTTTTCCCCACACACCTTTATTTCTCTTTCCAACATGCATTCTTCTAACTGTTCTCAATTCTTTCATTCGGTCTTGCCATTTGGCGCTTTCCAGATTATTTTCACATCTTCTTTCTGTCAAGGTTCTTGTGGCCAATCCTTACTCCCCCTCCCAACCTATCATATCCCTCCCTCTATGTTCTTTTGCTGACTTCTGCAATCTTTGCTTTCTGTTAATAAGGAGAACCTCCAGTGGCTGCTGCAAAGGGACAAAACTCTACTGCTGCACATGAGAACAGAAATGGCTCATAGTACGGAGATTTACTCACAAACAGTCGAAGTGCCTTTGATGCGGGTTGAAAATTGAAGAAGAGAAGATTGTGTGTGCATGTTCATTACAAACTGTGAATAAAACAGATGGTTTGTTTCACTGACAGGATGTAATTTATACTCACTCAGACACTAACAGAATTTTATCAAGTTACCTTGGTGGTCATTGTTTTTTGTAAGTTATAATTTCCAGAATTTAAAGTCTACAATTAGAAGCAGAATTAATTCATGTTTGTTAAGCAATGCTAATGTTAATCTTCCAGGGCGAAACCAAAATAATTTTTGGTCCCATTCTCAATTAACAAATCACAAACAAAAATTACGGCAATTCTAGCACACAAACAGCTCATAAATATATAACACAGAACTGGTTGAAACGAACAATGCTCAACATAATCTATTAAGGGGAAAACTCCAATTGCAGAATACTGAAACTAATATTTAGCGTCTGTAGCTCCTGGATATAGTTAATATTATTACATCAGCAATTTAATGAGTGGGGACTTTCACAGAAGTAAACAGAAACACGGTATAAATTACTGTTTCACTTTTCTAATTCTCCCACATTTTAGTTCTCATGAACCATTTTTTTCTTTGGCACACAAGTTCAAATTAGCAAGGCCAAATAATCTATGCTTCATCCACTGAAACAGGAGAAGTGTCTGAGAGCAAACATATCACTTCTTCCTAGCAGCAAGCCCGGTGTGATTGCAATTAGCACACAGAGAAAGTGAAACACACCGCAAAGCAAGTCCAGCAATGTCATCTGCAAAGTGCTTGTGGATTATTTAACAAATCATGCTTTGGCCATCGGATCTGTTTAGGCATTAGCAGCAGATCTAACCAAAGCACTACAAGTTTAAAGAGCAGAGGCTGACTTTGCAAAGGCAGCACTTAAGTTACAATGAATTATAAATCAGCAAAGATGTAAACCATGCAAGATTTAAAAACAAACAGAAATGTGCCAAGTGCAGTCTGCTGCTCACAAACCTATCAGGCAATGCACCAAGCATCTGCCCTGACTATCAGGCTATGTAACAGGAGATGATGAGGAGACAGCAAATGGGAATGAAAAACCTCAACACAAAAGGTCTGCAATATCACCATATCCAGTGTCTTTAATTTCATTTCAAAGAAGTTAATTAAATCACATCTGATTCCCAATTGCCTTGTCTATGTCTGTCCCCTGCAGAACAAAGGGACATTAAATTCTGGAGCCTGGGAGGTGGGGAGACCTTTAAGTACGTTGCACAGTTTTGATTTCAATATCCAAAGAGACAGGTATTCTACACTAAACCCGTGACTGCTATGGGCTGATGCAGCACAAATACATATTGAGAAATGAAATATTCCCCCCTTAGTAGACAGATCTAAGGAATGATTCAAAACATATCTGCTTCAACATTGATTTGCTGTCATTTGTGTTCCTCCTATCCATTTGTTACATCTTGATCATACAAGCCCTAATGTAATCTGTTACTGGGTATGACCAATGTAACTCTTTCTAAAAGGCTAACCGTATTACAGATGAAGGGAGGAACAGGCACTATCCTATCATGTCGCATAACCAGCAGCCTCCAGTCTTCTGACAAAGCTTGACCCTTCCCTGGGAGACAGAAGAGGTCAAGACCCCTGCAGCTAGCTGCCTGGTAAAACACTAACATAGAGCGACGAGTGGATATTGAAAACATATTCTCAAGGCTCTGGTTGTAAAAATATTAGATGAACATGATCCATTTAGTCAGAATACTTTGACCTTTTTTTCCCCTTAAACTGTTCAGATAAATATGGAATCTCCTCAGCAATTCCAAAAAGAAAGAAAGCCATGACAAATAAAGTATAATCTAGTTAACAGCCGTACATCAATGGACAGAATATTTTATTTCAAAATAGAATTTGTTCTTTAACACAACTCATTGCATCAAAACATTTTGTTCTATATTTTAAACTTTTTTTTGCATTATTTTAGCTTTAAAACGAGAAGTATTGTCATTCCTTGATGTCTTGATACAATCAGTATCAAACACGTTTATCTTATTTAATATTTTTATTTTGCTGCATGTTCCTGCAACTAAATACAAAGAGAAAATATTTGGCAATTGCTGAAAAGGCATTCTGAAAAGACATGGAGCATTTTAACTGTACGAGCCTAGCAATGTCTGGCCAGTTGAAATCTGCAAATGAACTTACCCCAAGATCTGCTACTTTGATCTTGAAGTCTCCAATTTTATCCATGTTTTCTGGTCAGGCAACAAAAGCTGCTAGCTGAGGCTGGTGGATTGCAGATCAGCTTCTGACAGTGTCCTTGAATGGAGGCTGCCATTGCACCTTTGGTCTCAGTGAGAAAATCAAAATGACTTTTCCACCAGGTTAGGACAGTCAGGAAATGATCCAGAACCAAGACTATTTCAAAGTGGTTTACATTCTTTCTGGGGCAATAGGGACCGTAATGTTCCTTTGAGCATACAAGGAACATTTAGTTCCCTGGTGCAGGCCCTCTCCTGATCCCAAAAGACTCACCAAAAATGTAACCATTTTTGAATTTAGACCAGCCTGGGCAAGGATCCAAATTCAAGTTAAAGTCAAAAAATCTGGGCTGCAGTCTTCAAAGATAACTAAGAACAATTTTCCTTTAATGTCACTTCAGCTTTATATATGCAATGTCCTGGTTAAACAGTCAGTGTAAATTAGTTCATAGACTTAACGATGGAAAATTCCCCAATCACCTTTCACAAAGGAACTGATAGCAATCAGAATAATGGTACAAAAGCTCACTCTAAAAATTTTAATAATAAAACCAAGAGATGTAATCCAAGAGATTTTTCACTGGAACATCTCTAGTCACTGCTCGGAATTTTTAAAAAAGTATAAATAAAATATAACCCTCGAACAGATAGTGCTTTTGAAGATATAATCAGCACTTACTCAGCCTGTTAAACTATAAGACCATAAGACAGCAAAGCAGAAATTAGCCATTCAAGCCCGAGTCAGCTCCGCCATTCAATGATGGCGATAAGTTTTCTCAACCCCATTCTCCCGCATTCTCCCCTTGACAATCAAGAACCTATATCTCTGTTTTAAATGTACTCAATGTTCTGGCCTGCGCTGTTGATACATAACAGCTTCCCAGCACAAAAGAATTACTAACAGGTTATCTCCAACTTAAAAACATTGTCATTGTTGGAAAGAGCTTCAAATCTGAACTCTAACTATTCTGCAGCAAAATTAGCGAATAATTAAAGCAATGCTTTACGTAAGGGAAGGTCCTTACTGTACCACCTTGCATCCCCAGAATGCTCACAGCAGTGACTAGGCTGCCGTATCCAAATCTTATTTAAAGATTTTAGTTGCTTCGAGGATACCTCTGTGCTGAATCACCCTTTCAGTTACTAACTGCTGCAAGTCAAGCCAGTTTCTTGCATTAGACAACAATTCCATTCACAAATGTTCAAAAACTACATTAAGCAAATTATGCCAAAATAAGTTAAGTCCTAGTACAACAATTGCTTTCATGCCAGCTCTGCTTTGGATAAAATGATCCAGCTTCTGCTGATTGGAAATGTAGGAAAAAGTTAGTTTTGCATTTGAATCAATTTCCAAGTTATAAAAAAAAATGAAATTATTCTTTGAAATATTTCTTGGACAGTGATAGCAAAAGTTTTGATTCCTGCATGGACACCTACTGCCAGAGACATAATGAGGAACCATTTTCCTCATATTTTGATTTAAAGATCTTTTGGCATCTTGAAGATGTGTTTCAAATGCTTGCTGGCAGTCATCAAAATAATCATGGAAAGTTTTGCCAGGTCTTTATAATGTATTGTGTGTTTTATAGGCAGGGTTTGTCCATTGGGATTTCCTCAGGACCTTGGGGAGGTTGAAAAGATATGAATCTGAAGACAGAAGTGATTCAGATCTTATCCACTGATGAAATCTCTGTCAAAACTAGAAATAGAAGTGCAGATGGACTAAATTACAGTTCCTTCCCAATGAAGGCAACCATTACATGATTAATAAATTAAAACCTTCCCACTACAGAATAATAAAAGGGTAAAAATGTGACCCCTCAGATAAAGTCAAAAGTGCAACTGGCCTGGAGCCAGGTGATTTTTTTTCCCAGGTGACTGGTCCTCTAGAGGGTTGTGATCTCCCAGCTTCCATCAGCATCTTGTTACCCACTATTCAGGCTTTTCAATGACTGTAGCCTTAATATTACTTTACAGCCAGAAGACATGGATGCATTCCTTTTCTTTCTCTCAACCTCACTGTTTGAAATCAAGGCATTCATTTTTTTATGTTAATTATTCTTTCCTCAACTTCAGAATTGTTGAATCTCTCATCTTTCCTAATAGTTCTTTCCTCCTACAATTTTCAAGGTTTTAAAAATAAGGTGCTCTGAATTAGGCTTTCCTGCTTAAAAAGAATTGTGGCAGGAACTTCAGACCTAACCAGATTAGGATTGGAGGCAAATCTGACCCGAAAATATCTGTGCCACCCACCATGCTTGTTCCCACCTCCAGTCATTTTTGTCACAACGATGGAACCCAATAGTGGGCTAAAGGGGGCAGCACTCCAGGCAGACATACATTTGCTTTCTGTACACCTGAGTATGGATGCAACCAGAAGCTTCCACCCTTAAAACATTCACTGGGTGGTCGAACTGCTGAATATGATTCTTCCATAAAGTTTTGGAAGCAATGATTTATTTTGTGATTTAAGCCAACATTGCAACCTACACATTGAGATAGCAGTCTGGAATACACCTGGGCTACGTATGTCTGCACGTACTTTGCTCCTGAGGTTGCCTACACTTATCACTAAGCCAGGTTTTTCAATTCCTTGTGTACTATAACACCCCATTATTTACATCTGTGCATTTTAAGTTTTCACATGTAACTGCAGTGCCCAAGTCCTCTCATTTCACAGTCTCCTTCTGGATGTGTGTCTTCTTTCTTGCTGATGTCAGAGTAATGTGCTCAGCTTCATCATGATTTACGAATTTCATTAAAATACAAACACCTTCTTGCTAAAAAGCCCTTAGTTTTTTACTGCACTTCTCAAGCTGAAAGACCTTTGATTGGCCCTGCAGCTTAAAGAGCTCACGTTCCAACCTTAATTGTCCAACAAATCGGTCTCCAAATCAATTATAATTGGGCCTCTATAAAAATACCAAAACGGATTGTTTTCTCCAGAGTTAGATTTGGAACTTGGAAAACACTCTGACTCCCAATTCCTGCTCCTGGAGTGAAAGGTTATCGTTTAAGATTCTTTGTTTTCAGTAGTCATTTATGCAAACTTTTGATTTTAATCCAACTTGAAAAATAATCAGTCATTGGAGAACTTTAATGGAGATCTTTGCAACACATGACATGCCTGACTGGGTTGTTGCTAATTCTGGTCCAGAATGTGCAAATGAAGAGTACACACACGTTGTGGAAAACTTTGAATTTGTACATTGTGCTTGTTCTCTTGATAGCCTCAGTCCAACAGTGAAGACTGAACAAAAAGTCAGAAGTATCAAATCATTGTCAGAGGAGACTGAAGACATTCAAACATTCAAGAGATTCCTGCATTCCAAATCTGCTTCATGGTTGTGTTGATTTACACTATCAGGAAGGCTGATGGGGAAAAAAAAACTTGGGACACAAAGCATATTCCAAACAAATTGTTACCTTCAGGGCTAGAAGACCATCAAAGAGTGGAAGACAAGAGTAAAGTCTTATTGAATCTAACAAATTTCCAATTATAACAGGACCTATCATGTAGAAACCTACCTAAGATAAATGAAGAAGAAAATGTATAGATACATGACCAAGGCAAAGGTGGAGTTACTGTCCAGAGAAATGCAAATTACTAGAGACTTGGTTAGTAGATACTTTAGAAGGTGCTCTAAGAGACATGAGAAATCATATTTCTATTCATCAAAGACACAGTTGGGTGAAACAGATGTTGACCCTAAGATTTAGAAGCGAGGTGATACAGAAAGCCTCAACAATGACTAGAGAAGGTGCAAAACGTGACCTACTCTTGCAAAATAAGGCAGGGCAGGTGACTGAGGTGTCAGTGGTGGAGCACTTTGGGGCAGTGACCATAATTCTATTAGTTTTAAAATAGTGATGGAAATGGACAGACCAGATCTAAAAGTTGAAGTTCTAAGTTAGAGAAAGGCTAATTTTGACAGTATTAGGCAAGAACTTTCAAAAGCTGATTGGGGGCAGATGTTCTCAGGTAAAGGGCGGCTGGAAAATGGGAATCCTTCAGAAATGAGGTAACGAGAGATCAGAGACAGTATATTCCTGTTAGGTTGAGATGAAAGGCTAGTAGATGTAGGGAATGCTGGATGACTGAAGAAATTGAGGGTTTGAAAAAGAAGGAAGCATTATTCAGGTATAGACAGGATAGATCGAGTGAATCCTCAGAAGAGTATAAAGGCAGTAGGAGTATACTTAAAGGGAAATCAGGAAGGCCAAAAGGGGACATAAGATAGCTTTGGCAAAATGAGTTAAGGAGAATTAAAAGGGTTTTACAAATACATTAAGGACAAAAGGGTAACTAGAAAGAGAATCAGCAAGGCAGCCTTTATGTGGAGCCGCAGGAGATGGGAGAGATACTAAACGAGTATTTTGCATCAGTATTTACAATGGAAAAAGATATGGAAGATATAGACTGTAGGGAAATAAATGGTGACATCTTGAAAAACGTCCATATTACCCAGGAAGAAGTGTTGGATGTTTTGAAACACATAAAAATGGATAAATCCCCAGGACCTGATCAGGTGTACCCCAGATCTTTGTGGGAAACTAATGAAGTGATTGCTGGGCCCCTGGCTGAGATATTTGTATCATCGATAGTTACAGGTGAGGTGCCGGAAGACTGGAGGTTGGCTAATGTGGTGCCACTATTTAAGAAAGGAAGTAAGGACAAGCCAGGGAACTATAGACCAGTGAGCCTGATGTTGGTGGTGTGCAAGTTGTTGGAGGGAATCCTGAGGGATAGGATGTACATGTATTTGGAAAGGCAAGGACTGATTCGGGATAGTCAACGTGGCTTTGTGCGTGGGAAATCATGTCTCACAAACTTGATTGAGTCTTTTGAAGTACCAAAGAAGATTTAAGAGGGCAGAGCAGTAGATGTGATCTATATGGACTTCAGTAAGGCATCGACAAAGTTCCCCAAGGGAGACTGGTGAGCAAGATTAGATCTCAAGGGAGAACTAGCCATTTAGATACAGAACGGGCTCAAAGGTAGAAGACAGAGGATGGTGGAGGGTTGTTTTTTAGACTGGAGGCCTGTGACCATTGGAGTGACACAAGGATTGGTTCAGGGTCCATTACTTTTCATTATTTATATTAATGATTTGGATGTGAGCATAAGAGGTATAGTTAATAAGTTTGCAGATTGGAGGTGTAGTGGACAGCGAAGAAGGTTACCTGAGATTACAATGGGATCTTGATCAGATGGGCCAATGGGCTGAGGAGTGGCAGATGGAGTTTAATTCAGATAAATGCGAGGTGCTGCATTTTGGGAAAGCAGACCTTAGCAGAACTTATACACTTAATGGTAACGTCCTCAGGAGTGTTGCTGAACAAAGAGACCTTGAAGTGCAGGTTCATAGCTCCTTGAAAGTGGAGTCGCAGGTAGATAGGATAGTGAAGAAGGTGTTTGGTATGCTTTCCTTTATTAGTCAGAGTATTGAGTATGGGAGTTGGGAGGTCATGTTGCAGCTGTACAGGACATTTGTTAGGCCACTGCTGGAATATTACGTGCAATTCTGGTCTTCTTCCTATCGGAAAGATGTTGTGAAACTTGAAAGGTTTAAGAAACGATTCACAAAGACATTGCCAGGGTTGGAGGATTTGAGCTATCGGGAGAGGCTGAACAAGCTGGGGCTGTTTTCCCTGGAGTGTAGGAGGCTGAGGGGTGACCTTAAAAAGGTTTACAAAATTATGAGGGGCATGGATAGGATAAATAGACAAAGTCTTCTCCTGGGGTGGGGGAGTCCAGAATTAGAGGGCATAGGATTAGGGTGAGAGGGGAAAGATATAAAAGAGATATAAGGGGAGGAGGTGGTACATGTATGCATTGAGTTGCCAGAGGAAGTGTTAGAGGCTGGTACAATTGCAACATTTAAAAGGCATATGGATGGGTATATGAATAGGAAGGGCTTGGAGGGATATGGGCCAGGTGCTGACAGGTGGGACTAGATTGGATTGGGATATCTGGTCGGCTTGGACGTGTTGGACCGAAAGATCTGTTTCCATGCTGTACATCTCTATGACTATGACTCTATAAGTCCAGCAACAACAGTTTGGAGAAAGTCTATTAATCTATTGAGTCTTACTGGATCACAATCAGGGAAAGTATAAAGATGCTGGACAGGTGGAATCGGTGATGACAGAGATTGGGGGTGGAGGGAGGGAGAGTGGATATTAGGATAGTATATAAAAATAAAAATGATTGTACAAAAATATATACATGTCAATATGACCAGATGAGGAGGAGGAATCGGTTCCATTCATTGTAGCACCCTATTGGTCAGGCCTAACAAATAATTGTACTTCTTTTTAGCACTACTAACCAGCACAGCTAACCAGATTTCAATCAAAATTTGGTTTGTTGAAAAATGAACTGAATGAAAGGAAAAGGGTGTATGTTCTCTACTGTTATCAAGAAAAATTAATAAGATGCAACAAATACACATGTAAACATAGGTAATATGTTTGAGAGTATGGTACAGATAGGGAGAATAAAGCTATACAGGTTAAAAGTTCTCAGAGTCTTTGAGGTATGGGAGTTAAACCTGAACCTTGAGTCCATTGGCTATTTAGCTGTGGTCTTCTTCCTCAGCAGTAGTGAAATATGTAGAATTCAGAAGTTCCCAGTGAATTGTTGTTTTCCCAAGTTGCTTTTTCACCAAACACTGACTTTGGAGGTTGAGAGAAAAAGGCAAAGAGAGAGAGAGCCCACCTTCCAGGCTTGGGTGAAATGAATCCCTATTTCCTTTGCTTTGGTTTGCTGCTCAAAGACAGCAATTGCAATACATCCATTTCATTATTCATGAGTCTAGCTTCAATGTCTTTCCAAGTTGATAGCTCAACAGGCACCAAGCCATTCATTGCCAATGATATTAATTTGTCATGCCAGAGTGAATTAAAAAGAGAGGTGAATTTCTTGACTCTGACTTAATTGTTTTCACTGTCTTTGATGAAATGGTACTTTCAGTGCAGATGGTTTGATGTATTCTTCACAGGTTTCATGAACTTGCTGTGTGGTTAGGTGATCGAAGGAATCGTCTGAGTCCATGAAGGTCTCTCTTTTTAAAATCAGATGATGGAGTTTGAATACTGACAGCTCACTATAATAACTCAGGAAGCCTGACTGGAACAGAACATACATCAAAATAGAGCCTCGACTCATGGTGGACAAAGACAAGAGTCGATAGAGTGGTGCGGGAAAAAAAAGCACAGCAGGTCAGGCAGCATCCGAGGGGAGGAGAGTCAACATTCCGGGCAAAGGCCCTTCATCAAGAATGAGAATGTGAGCTGAGGGGATGGTGTGATAAATGGGAGGTGGTGGAGCTGGAGGGGTATAGGGCTGGGGGAAGGTGGATGGAGATGGGTGTAATGGTGATAGGTCAGAGAGGAGGGTAGTGTGGATCGGTGGGAAGGAAGATGGACAGGTAGGACAGGTCATTAGAGCTGTGCCGAGTTGGAGGGTTGGATCTAGGGTGAGGTGGGCGGAGGGGAAATGAGGAAACTGGTGAAGTCCACATTGATGCCATGGTGTTGGAGGGTCCTGAAGTGGAAGATGAGGCATTCTTCCTCAGGCATCGGGTGGTTAGGGAGTGGTGATTGAGGAGGCCCGGACCTGCGTGTCCTTGGTGGAGTGGGAGGGGGAGTTGAAATGTTCAGCCATGTGGGGGTGGGATTGGTTGGTGCAGGTGTCCTGGAGATGTTCTCTGAAGCGCTTTGTGAGTAGGCGTCCTGTCACCCCAATGTAGAGAAGACCACATCGGGTGGGGTGGGGGTGGGGGGGGGGCGGGTGGTGGTGGTGGGGGGAGGTTCTGTCCTTGTTGCGGTTGGAGGGGTAGGATTCAAGGACAGAGATGCGGGAAGTGGAGGAGATGCACTGGAGGGCATCATCAACCATGTGGGAGGGGAAATTGTGGTCTTTAAAGAAAGTGGCCATCTGGTGTGTTCTGTGGTGGAACTGGTCCTCCTGGGAGCAGATGCAGCAGATGCAGAGGAATTGGGAATAAGGGATAGCATTTTAAAGGAGGCAGGGTGGGAAGTGGTGTAGTCCAGGTAGCTGTGGGAGTTGGGTTTTTAAAAGATGTCAGTGTTGAGTCAGTCACTGTTGAGGGAGTGCCGATGCAGTCATCAATGTAGTGGAGGATCAGGTGAGGAGTGGTGCCAGGCTAACTACAGAAGATGAACTGTTCCACGTAACCGACAAAGAGCTGGGGCCCATCTTCCATAGTTACACTGGCACTATTCCCCACCTGGTCCTCACCTTCCACCCCACCAACTTTTGTTTACATCGCCTCATCTTCCACCATTTCCCGACACCTGCAAATGGACCCCACCAGCAGAGATATATTTCCCTCTCTATTCCTATCTGCTTTCTGTAAAGACTGTTCACTCCGCGACTCCTTCGTCAGGTCCACGCCTCCCACCAACTCACTCTCCCCTCCTGGCACCTTCCCCTGCCACCGCAGGAATAGCAAAACCTGCGCCAACCCCTCCATCCTCACCTCTGTCCAAGGTCCTAAAGGAGCCTTCCACATCCATTAAAGTTTTACCTGCACTTCCACACATGCCATTTACTGTATCCGTTATTCCCAATGAGGTCTCCTCTACAATGGGGAGTCAGGACACCTACTGACAAAGCACTTCAGAGAACATCTCTGGGACACCTGCACCAATCATTCCCACCGCTCCGTGGCCAAACACTTCAACTCCCCCTCCCACTCTGCTGAGGACATGCAGGTCTTGGGCCTCCTCCATAGCCACTCCACAACCATCTGACGCCTGGAGGAACAACGCCTCATCTTCCGCCTCGCATCCCTCCGACCCCATGGCATCAATGTAATTTCACCAGTTTCCTCATTTCCTCTTCCCCCTCCTTACCCCAGATCCAACCTTCCAATTCCGCACCACCCGCATGACCTGTCCCACCTGGTCATCTTCCTTCCCAACTATCAGCTCCACCCTCCTCTCTGACCTATCACCATTACCCTCACCTCCATCCACCTATCGCGCTCTCAGCTACCTTCCCCCCACACCTCCCAGCTCCACCCCCTCCCATTTATCTCACCACCCCATCAACTTTTGCCTGAAATGTTGACTCTCCTGCTCCTCGGGTGCTGCCTGACCTGCTGTGTTTTTCCAGCTCCACACTCTCGACTCTAATCTCCAGCATCTGCAGCCTCACTTTCGCCTTATGTTGGAAGACAAGTCCCAGCCTGGGACAGACAATTCTGCAGACCCACTCTTTTATAATTGTTTTCCAATCAACACGCTCAGAGATGTTATTGCTGGAGCAGATGGAACTTGAATCCTGGCCTCCTTGTCCCTGAGTATGGATGCTATCACTGCTCAAGATAATTCTGCATTTTTGGCTGCTGGGTCTGTTTTATCAAGGGCTCAGGTGATGAGTTCAAGCTGAGGAGGTTATTACCTGTTACCGTGGGATCTTCTACTCCACAGAGGGATTTCTTAGTGATTCCCCATGAATCTTTAAGGGGTTAGTGCATTCATGTTTACAATATTGTAACCATAGACAAAGACTTGGAGGTGAGTGTGAGATATATAGTGTAATGATTTGAAAGGGTTAATGTCTGTAACAGTATGAGTAATATCTACAAGTGTGATGTAAGAGATCACGAGAGATTTAGAGAAAAAACAATTATGTTTTCACCAAACCTAGTCATGCTTCTGTAAATTAGTATATAATTCCAAAACATGTAATAAATAAGTTATTGTTCAAACCTCCCAAAGAGTCAGTAATGTCTCCTAACTCATCTAGTACAAAATGTAATTACCCATTTGTTCTGAGCCTCACATTTACATAGGCTTAGGTGACCAGCCGTGCTCCTGTCAAAAGCAGGTTAGGATCTCATGTATTTAATTAAGGGGGAGCAGACATTATCAGGACTTCAAATATTATTCATCTCAACTAGCTCAAAGATCATGTGAGATGGGTGTCTACTTATAGGTATTTAGAAAGGCTCGCCGTTTCTATCATAATTTTATGGGTGGCATGGTGACTCAGTGGTTAGCACTGCTGCCTCACGGTGACAGGGACCCAAGTTCAATTCCAGTGACTGTCTGTGTGGAGTTTGCACAATCTGTCTGTGTCTGTGTGGGTCTCCTCCGGGTGCTCTGGTTTCCTCCCATAATCCAAAGATGTGCAGGTTAGGGGAATTTGCCAAGCTAAATTGCCCATAGTGACCAGGGATGTGTAAGTTAGCTGCATTAGTTGGGGTAAATATAAGATAATAGGGTGGGGGATGGGTCTGGGTGGGTTGGCCTTTGCAGGTTTGGTGTGGATTTGTTGGGCTGAAGGACCGTAGGGATTCTATGATTAATCTAGTCGCTGCAATGGATGCCTCTAAACATTTCCTGCTGGTGAATCTACTGTTCCATCACTATGCTCCCAATCCTATGCCTCCCTTTGAAGGTCTGCGCTGAACCCTGCCCTGTAAGATTCTCTGCTCTCCACAATAGGCAAGCTGCTTTGAAATGAATGCCATTCAGGCCTGGCAACTCCCTTTTTGACTGTAAATGAGAACCATACACCAAAAGCAATGAGGCTCTCTACCATGCTAATCAGTATCAAACGCTTTTAAATATACAGCAAAAACAAAACAAGAATTAGCTGCAGTTTATAAAGTGTTTGAATTACAAAGATTAAGAAAACTTCACTTTATGAAGTACAATAACTTTTCTCAATGTCCTAAACTTTTGCAACATTGGTGTTCACATTGTGCTGTTTATTTTAAGCCAACAGAAAGAGAATGATGCAGACCACAAATAAAAAACAAATTTGGATGAAAAATAATGAAAAAAGTAAAGACCTTTTGGTTGAGGAGACCTCACCTTAAGGCACAACAATTACAAAATTATTTCAAACAATTCTATCTGCTTTCTGAAAGATTCCTGCTGCTGTAACACTAATACTTATTAGTACTTACTTATAATTTGAATCAGTTCAGTAACACAGGCAGTAACAGTTTGTTATGAGTGCTAGCCATCTGGGCATACTAAATTACTAACAGATACTGACTGGATTTATTCACAATATTTCCTGCAGAATATTAAATCGATGAGCTCCTTGATTAAGGTTTTATAATAGCTTATTAAGAAAACGTCTGCATATCGCTGCCAGAATTGCACAGGCAGATATTTTAATAAGACTTTGAGATATGAATAATGAGTTAAATCGGAATAAAACTTGCTCTTCACGAAGGAGTTGAAGACATTTATATTGGAATCATTTTGCCTGCCTGCAATCTGAGCTTGCAAATATTGTGACTTGGGGTCAGTTAGAAGACATGCTCACAAAACTGTCATGTAACTGACCTGCTCATTCCATGTTAATTACTGAACATCATTTGCATTGGTACTGCTAATAGCCAGATTTTGGGTAAAAGAAAACATTCAGGGACTTCACATTTCTAGACAATGCATTATTCAATTCTTAGCAATGGGTCTAAAATAGTGTTTAAAATGGGTCCCTGGCTCCCAACCTTTTGTTCAATGAAGGAGACAAAGTATAAGCGGCAATGAATCAGTGCACTAAAACAGTTTCCCTGCAATTCAGTACTGAAGCACTTTTTATTTTACCCTGGCCCCAATCATAATCATTTTCTTTAAAGATGTGCTGAGAGAAGGTATCACCTCAGGAGATCCCTGCCCTTCCTCTGCAGTTCAGTCCAAATCTGCTTCACTCCAGGCTAATCCCTCTTGGGGTAAATGGAATGACAGAATAGAATAAAATAGAAGGGTTGATTTATTATAAAGTGGTCAAATTATTCAAACACAATTCTACTAAGCATTATGCAGCTTTAGACACTTTTTTGGAATGGATAATTTTACTGACAGGTTTTGGGATAATTTTAATGATGACGTTATTCTGAAAAACATCTAATGTTGGGATTGCTGTCCTGCTAAGACAAAAAAACCCAGCAGATGCTGGAATCCAAAGCAGACAGGCAGGAGGCTGGAAGAACGCAGCAAGGCAGGGAGCATCGGGAGGTGGAAAAGTCAACATTTCGGGTGTAACCCTTCTTCAGGACTGGGGGTGGGTGTAGGTGGAGCTGCATATAAAGGGGTGGCAGGGGCAGGGTGGTGAAGTGGGGGGAGGTGAAGATAGTTAGAGGGTATAACCTGGTGGTCAATGGGAGAAATGAATCCGGTTGGTGACAGGGAGGAGTGGAAGGGAGGGGGAGGGGCTCGGAATAGAGTCGGGGGATGGGAAAGGAGGTTATTTGAAATTGGAAAACTCAATGTTGAGTCCTCTGGGCTACAGGCTGCCCAGGTGGAAGATGAGGTATTGTTCCACCCAGTCACCACCCATTTAATTCTCCTTCCCACTCCCTTTCTGATATGACCATCCTTGGCCTCCTCCATTGCCACAACGAACTGCAAATTGCAATAACAACAGCTCATGTTCCACGTGGGCAACTTACAGCCTGGAGGACTTAACTTTGAGTTCTCCAATTTCATCCCCCGACTCCATTCCCTTCCCCCGACTCCATTCCCAGCCCCTCGCCCTCCCTTCCACTCCTCCCTGTCACCAACCGGATTCATTCCTCCCATTGACCACAGGTTGTACCCTCTAACTGTATTCACCTATCCCCACTGCCCCCCACCAACCCCTTTATCTGCAGCACCCCCTACACCCACCCTCAGTCCTGAAGAAGGTTTACACCACCTCCTGAATGCTGCCTGGCTTGCGGTGTTCTTCCAGGGTCCATCTGCTGTTTCAGCTGAACAAATGCTTGCATTTCATCCTTTCAAGTAATCCTATTGCTTATTGCACTCTTTGGGTAGTATTTAGCTGTTTAATGATATTAAACAGTCAAGGTTCCTTAACATCTTAAAATAGATCAGTTCAAAAATAACTAAAGGCTCACTAAAATAACAAAAATAAAGGCTCACAATACATGTATACCTTCTATTTAAGGAGCACTGAGTTATTGTGAACTTGACTGGAGGAGGGTCATTCAATATCCGTGAGTTGGGACCTCCTACTAAAAGAATCAGTCTCTGACAAGGATTTCCTGGAAGAACAATGGGAGAATTGATCATCTTTTTAGATGAACTTTATAACCGTTTGCCAGTTCTTGCAAGATTGTCAGCAATTGTTTTCACAATCTCACTGGTGAATGCTCCATTAGTTATTTTGTTTTTTCACATGGTTTAACTTTTCAATCATTGTACCAAAGTTCTTATTTACATTCCTTCTTTTAAGATTGCAGCATCTTTTAGAAAGATGTTTTGGAGATAATTTTAATCAGAAGTGATGTTTGCAAGCAAGATCTAATTAGCCACTGATTTTGATGAAATGGAGAATTGGGTGTAGATTATAACTAAGGCACAATCGATATTGGCAGCTTTACAAAATCACTCAAAGTTAAACGGCTCCCATTATCTACAGATACTGTTCTGGGTGGACATTGACTCTGCTTAAGTAGTAGCTTTTGATTTGTGCTTACATTCTGAGTGAGTAGGGAGAATATTTATTTGTCTGAATCCATAGTGAATAGTTACACAAACGTTCAGCCAAGGAAGTTTTTCCTGCCGAGATTCACTGGGGAGAGTGACAACTGGGTCTCTGAATGATGCATGGACATGAATTTAAGCATCACTTCTCACTCCTCTGAGCTACTATAAATCTGAAAATCGCCGTGTTGTAACTTCTGTCAGGGTAGGAGGTTCCGGTTTTGTTCACTCTATTTTAAGCGTTCAATCATGAATCTTCCTTGAATCAATTTTGCTTGATTTCTTTTCCGTGCATATCGGCCCTGCTCGATGTCTTCCCTTTGATTTAATATGTACTCTTGACATAATCTCCAATGAACTTAATGACAGGCTCTCCTCTTGTCCCAGGTATTCTTGGCTACGGGACTGTCTTTTTCAAAATGCATTGCCTATTGAAGGATACAATGACCTAAGTGAGCTTTAACTGTGAATGCCAATGAATCTAAATTAGAAAACAGGAAATGGAATGGAATGTTTCAGATGCAATATGGTTTTTAAGAGGCTTGTTGTAGGTTTCTTGTATCTCCTCAGTAGATGTCCAAAGTTTTCTCTAACGTTGAAACTAAACCTTTTTTTAGAATAAATGAATTACTGAATATTATTTTGCTAGCCTGCAGTTCAAGTTTATCTCCTGTATTTCAGCTGCTGGTAGACTCCACAACAGCAAGGAAATGGATAAGCCAAAGTGATAGAGAAATTATTTCCATACAGCTTTTATTCTTTAACACCTCTCTATGGCACTATTAGCAATGTTTTGAGAGAATGTAAACTATTTAGGGAACATCCTTGGCACTTGCCTGGCAACAGCACATGCCTACCACCTGGAGGATTTTCCAGTCTCTAGGAAGACAGCTGGATCAGCTGTCCATTCAACAAAGACTGGTAGCCACACAAGTAATTAAGGACCAGATTATGGGCAATTATTTCTGTGCATCGGAATTTCACTGGTAGTAGAGCCACCATCTAGAGAAGTAGCCTTCTTGTAACCAAAAGTGTTGTAATGTCCACTAACCATCTGTCCATTGAATTCATCAACCAACTACCTCATCATGTCTGACACATTTAGTAAATACACCTTATCTGATTGGTCAAACCATAGCCTGTTGTTTGCATCCAGGAGATCCTCGATAAACCTTTGTTTAAGGTGAATTAAACTGGTGAGGATTCTGGATTAGTGGTGCTGGAAGAGCACAGCAGTTCAGGCAGCATCTGAGGAGCAGTAAAATCGACAAAAGCCCTTCATCAGGAATACCCTTGTAGAGAGAGGAGGAAAACTTCTTCAAGGCAGGCATCCTTGCAAGAGGATTCGCAGTAGGGTTAAAATCAACGAGGTAAAAACAATGACTGCAGATGCTTCTGTCAATGTACAATTTGTAACCATTGTCTTCAACTGAAATTAGTGAATACACTGACAACTTCCAAGCCATTGTCCGATTGCTCACTTAGATGTTATAATCTTAGATTCTGTTTCTCAATAACTCTCTTCAAAATGGCTGCTTTTATTGTATCAGTCCATTGGACACATATCCAGCCTTGTAGTGGTTGTTAGATTTTCCATCATTAGTATAGGCAGGTTCAATTGAAGGATTCAAGAGGGCATTGGATGATAACATGAACAGAAACAAAGTTCAAGTTTACAAAGATGGAAGAATCGCTCTTTGTCAAAACGCTCATTTTGAGAGCCAGCACAGATACAACAGGCTAAGTAACCTCCTTTTGCACTATAGTACTGCTGTGATTGGAAAAATCCAGCGATGGCACTTGACTATCAATCACTAGGGATAAAAGTTGACATGACAAGCCCTAACCAGCCTGTGGGAACACAGCACTTATAAATGAGCATCTTATTTATCTGATCAGGTTCTGAATGTTTTGTGGTTGATCTGCATGGGTGTGTAGGTAAATGAGGCAACTGCTTACCACACAGGGCTTGATAGAATGAACAGATCTGATTATTCCACAATCCTCTCTGCTCAACAGATTCTCTGGAAAGAAGCAAACTTCTGGCTCACTCCTCCAATTGACCACCAGGACAACTAGTGATGAACAACATGAATCAAAAGTTTTCAATAATGAATCACCATCCTCCTTCACCAGCCTCATACCCCTCCTAAACAAGGGTATAAAATCAGATCGAAGCAGAGACAGAAAAGGTTCCTAAAGTAAGTCAAACATATCTCTTTGCGAGGTCAGAAAGAACAGGGCGTTAAAACCAATCAAAAGGACAAGACTACAAAACATTGTGTCAAAAGTGCACAGAATAGCAGAGAGAAGAAAAAGTGAGCAGAAGAGAGTTTTTGGAGTTAAGTACTTTTGAATTCCTGAGAAGAATGAATTGGAGTAATGATTTCAAAACTGAAGTTTGCAGGCCTGGGAGTCTGTGAGAAGATCCCAGGAGGTCTGACAGGTCATCAGAGTTGAGCCTGGCAGAAGCTGAACATCCTGTGTGTCAAAAAAAAACACACACTCTTGAGAATTCTGGAATTGATATTTTTCCTAAGTTTGTTAACATACTTGTGCATGTTTTCTTTCTTGATCTGTGTGTGAATAAAAATGTTTGCTGGAATAACAACCCATACTTCTTGACACTACCCTTCCAAAACTAGGGCAGGAACTCCCTGGGGACATGCCAATATTTGCAAAAGGCACACTGCACTTTGAAAGTTTGAAAACCAGAGTTAGAGGAGCATTGAATATACCAAGAGGCATGCTTTTGGCCCAGACAGAACTGAGGAACTGCTAACTGACAATATGAACTATGTGTCAGCCTCTTTACCCTGCTGCAGGACTATTTAAAAATGCAGTAACTGTGAAAAGTAATGGAATTAGAAAATCACATGCACACTCTCACAGCTCATATCTCATCTGTGCTGTCTGTGTCTGACTGCTAATGGTGGGGATGATAAGATTACTTGGCTGCATATGACATTGTAGTTTAAACCTAATATTTCAAACAGTGAGAACTCAACCATCATTATGAATGAAATACATATCACTAAAACGATTTGACTATTGGTAGGGGTAGAAATGTTTGATATGTACTAAAATTAGTGTAGGCTATTATTGAATAAAAGATTTATTTTGTTGTTTAAAGCAATAAAGTGATAATTAGAAAGTGCACACCACAGTTTTATGATGTAATAAAGCATGCACTTACTTTAATGGTTTTAATCTCCTGAACCAGTGCTAGTAATCTCTTTGCACTATAGAAGATAAATGTTTTGAAGGTTATGCAGCTTTTTGTTACTAAAATAGAAATATTCCACAGTGCAAGTTGCACTAAAGCCAGAATTACTTTACATTATATTTTTGAAAAAACTATTAACAATATATCTGAAAGTGAGGTGCAAAAGCCTCGGGTAATTAAAACTGGCAACTCACCAAATAAGTTAGGTCCATTACACATGGAACTGCAATTGATCTTGCGTGATCCTGCTCTTCCTGCATTAGAACATTGGCCGCACATCAAAAGTACTTCAGTTCCTGTCAAATATGTTGGGTTGTTCCGAGGTCATGAAAAGTGGTATCTTTTATAGGAATCAAAAATGTAATGGGGAAAAGTATAAAGCTGAAGAGCCAGGGGTTCGTGCAACTGTTCGAGGGAGGTTAGACGGGGAGACACTGGATGAGGAGCCGTCCTTTCAAAAACTTTTCTTGTGTTTCCTCCTCTGTCTAATCTTTCACCTTCCTTTCATTCTTCCTGCTTTCTTTTCAGATTTCAGAGCAGAATTACTAAAATAAAAACAGCTCCCAGACGATGCATGCTTGGAGATGGACACTCATCTGATGCAAAATGACACATGTCTTGATATTCTGTGAACAGAAACAGGTAGCCTCCTGAGAAGGGAGGTCCCCGTGGGTGAATGTTGCCTTGATCAGTGAATAATGGGCTGGGTAAGGTTTGGTTTTGCCTCTTCCCAAATGTTGAATTTTACACGCAGTGCTAAAACAGTAAACCAAAGGAAGATGACTGCAGCTCTTTGGGTATATCAAGAATGAAAACAGAGAGAGTATTTTTCATTAGCCTATACCATGAGGTAAATGGAACAAAAAGCTAAACTTCCTTGGAAAAAGTGAACTGCTGGATAGACAGTCTCAGTGATATGTTATGGAAAGGGATTATGGAAGCAGTCAGGCTAATAGAGAACTGATAACTATGGAGTGAAACCATTTGGCCCCAACATAAGCAGATAGGTGGGAATTTAGTAACAGTATTAGTTTGAGATTCATTAGATTAGGCACTGGCCTTTCAACTCTCACCCTGGGTGAGATTGAACTCAGACTGATGAGATGCAAATTCTCCCCACTGGTACATCTTGAAGTCTGATGAAAAATGGAATGATTATGATCAGTCCCAATGCATAGTGCATATTTGTTAAAAATGATAATTTTAGCAGCTATTGGTCCTCTGAAATGGAGAATGATTAATAAATTTAAAACTAAACAAAGAACTGCAGATGTTGGAAATCAAAAACAAAAACACAAATAGCTGGGAAAACCTCAGCAGGTCTGGCAGCATCAGTGGAGAGAAAGCAGAGTTAACATTTTGGGTCCAGTGACCTTTGAAGAACAATTCTGAAACATGAAATTTGAGCCCAAAGAGGCTTCTTTAGTCCTGACTGGCACATCAGCCGATAAATAAACCTACGGATGCTTGTTAGGTCTCAATATACTTTTAAATTCACAGGAACATTGTCAAACAAAACCTGAGCTCAAAGCATAGCCGCCACTGAGAAACAATGAAAATCAGGGACACATGACAGCCCAGTGCCAGGATGCAGGAGCCTATCAGATTGGTGGCCACAGAGCTGTAACACCTACATCTCACATCACAATCTCTTGATTTATCACATCTCTTTTTCCATCTGTTTCCAACAAGGGCGTCAAAGGCTTGTAATTTCTGAGTCTTCCTATAACTCTTGTGTCATGTACCTTCGTACTGATGTAAACAGAGACACAAGAATGATTATCGTGTAAATGAAGGAGTTCTAACAAGGTTAGACTTTCCACCTATTTCAGCCTCCATCAGTTTGCCTGATATTCATTAATATCAGGGCCACTGCAAAGGGAGAAACTCGAAAGCTCCAAATATTGAGTGTGCTGCTGCAGCATTAGTGAGTGCTGAGGAAGCAGCTGGCTGGTGTAGGCCTGTTGAGGAAAGGAAGACAAAATCACAGACAGGGCAGTATAGGCAGAAGCAGGCCTTGCCATCTGTTTTCCTGTCAGTTTTGTTTCTGAGCTTTTGCTTGAATTAGGTGGGCTCAGGAGAATACTCTTTACTTTTATCTTCAAGTAATAACAAAACAGTGACAGGCTTGGATCTAACCTGGAGCTTATTCTGACCCACATGCTAACATACATGCTTTAATAAAAATACACAAGGTGTGTGCAGTTGGGGAGAATGAATTGCCTGAAAAGAACTGCAAAGCTGTTTTGGGGTTTCACCATGTCCAGACTTTAATCTGAAAATGGTTCAAATGGTTGGGACATGCATGTTTAGGCCATTTCGTGGATAAAGGACGCCGCTGAATAGTCTTAGCTTTACAGTTAGTATCCTCTACCTCTATTCCTAGGTTGCTTGCATTTGGCCTGGCTGTCAGGTTTTACTATGCAATCATGCTATGCTGCTCTCTTCAGGGATAGCAATCTGAGATGTTAAATAGTGAAACCTCCTTGCAATTAACCTCATGCCTTCACTTTGCCAGCTATCAGAATCTGCCCTGCTTCGTCATATAACAAGAAACCCAATTTCACATTTCTCATTTTGTTCAACCTTTTCTATTGTTGGACACTTCTGTTCCTTTTATTTGTAGCCTGAGGGGTGAAAATTAATGTTAAAGCCTTTGGAATGACTGAAATAGTTTTGGCAAGTAGCCCAATCCTTGTGCATGTACCAGCGGCACAAGCAATGCAGTGATTCAAGAAGGCAATTCAAGACCACCAGTAAGGTCAACAGAGGATGGGAAAGAAATACTGGCCTTTGTCAGTGATGCTCATGTCCTATGAATAAATAAAATATATGCTACTACCCATCTTTAAGAGCTCTCATCCCATTAATTGACACTCAAATCCTTCAGTGAGTGAAGATGCAAACAATATTCTATTCTCCTCCTTGGTAAGGAGACCCTCAACTCAGGCCAGGGTAATAAAGGCTGATCCCAGAATATTTTGAGAGCTTGAGTCTGAAGATTTGGTGATCAGAAACACTTGTTCCACTCTTGTTCTGCTACTTCAGTCCTTGGACAGGAATAATATATCCTATAATTTGATGACCACATTACAGGAAGAACTGGTTTGTTTCAATTAGTACCATTGATCTTACAATCAATAGTTGTTGAGGCTTACTAAGTACTATTGAAGGCCATTGTTGACAAGCGTGAAGGATAACATAGCAATATTAATCACTGACAGCATCTCCATTATTTTTTGATGAGGTACCGTTAGAACTCTAAAGGCAAAGGGCAGTTAAAGGGCTCCTGTTCTACCTCAGCTCATTAAACTAAAACTTTAAAATGTGTGAATAAGATAAGCAGAGCAGAAAGATCCAACACTGGATCCCAGATTTTTCCCGGTTTGTTGTGTACACCTAAACTATGGGTGTCATATCAAAATTGCTCATCTTGCCTTCAGGCTAGGGGTTGACAATAAAAAACATCAGGAAATCTGTTCCAAATTGAGGTTATAGAGTCATAGAGATGCACAACATGATTATATGTGATTGCAAAATGATTATATGTAGATGCTGAGGATCATTTATAGTTGCAGTGCCACTCACTCCATTCAGGGAAATGCTAGTGGTCACAATCCATAACAATGTTTTCGCCCATTTATTTGTGGGACAACATCTCTAAATATAACTGCAATCCCAGGAATACCAACAGAAAGCCCTCAGGAATCCCTGACGTAACTTCCAAAAGCATATCATTTATGCAAAACAAACTAGTCCAATCACCAAAGAAAATAATTTATTGAATGCATAGCAAAGTGTACCATAGTGAAAAGAAGTCAATAATAGCAGACAAATAATGCTCATTAAAACAGGGAGCAAAATTGAAACTATTTGTGCACTCAATTGAAAGTAAAAGATCTGTAGGTCTATAGACCTAAGGGCCCCCACATGGGCCTGGCAGAAGGTTGCAATGGGGTTTATGCGCCTGATCAGAGGAAGTTGATTCTACTAAACATTTCACAATAGTTGATGTCAGATTGTTTCAGTGGTAATGTTCTTTTCCTTGCCTGCAAAGTTTATGGGTTTAAGCCCCACCAGAGGTCTGTTGAAAGAGCATTCAGAATAGCGTATCCATTCGATACAACAGCACTAAAAATAAGCAAATTTTCTAATCATTTAGCACATTTTTCTGTTGTAGGACTTCGCTGTGAATATATTGACCATCACTATTTTTCTTCAATACAACTGTGATTGTGCTTTATTGGCAGTCCTAAAGCAAACTGAAATATTCTGAGCACGTGGAAGCCATTTAACCTACATGTCACAGTGCTGACCGAGCGGTAGCACTGCCTTCGGAGACTCAGAAGGTAACAGCTTCAAGCCCCACTCCAGAGACATATTTAGACTGACATTTCAGTACAGAACATTCCAACAGTGATTACAATATAAACCACTTAAAAGCACTGTGAAGTGCTTTGGAGCATCTTGAATTGTAAAAGGTACTATATAAGTTCAAATTTAAAAAAAAGTATTACAGTGATTGTCTATCTTTCCCAATATTCCACTTACAAAAATGTACTGGGAAAAGGAACTTAATTACTTAGAGATGAATGGCTGCATACTGAAAGTAAATATTATGTTATGTGAAAAGGCTGGAAATATTTCAGAAAGTTATTTAGGCGGAACAATGGCAAACTTAAAACATGCTTAGTACAATAAGTATACAGCCCAAAGCCCTGTCTGTTGGTGACAAATGGAGCTGTGTGGTATTTCAATGTCCTATTCAATAGTTGCAGAGTGGAAATGGTGCCCCATGAAGTGGCTACGAGGGGTATTGCAATATTTGTCACGCCAAGGCAGCCAGTGCAATGGGCAACAGAGCAATATGACTGGCAGGAGATAGCCTAGAGTCATAGAGATGTACAGCACCAAAACAGACCTCTCGGTCCAACTTGTCCATGCTGGCCAGGTATTCTACAATAGTCTAATCCCATTTGCCACCATTTGACTCATAGCTCTCTAAACCCTTCCTATTCATATATCCACCCAGAGACCTTTTTTCTTAAGCACAACATGAAGCTTTATTTGATAGTTAAAGGTTAAGATAGTTCATTGTGAAAATCTGTTATTGATACACCAATGAAATACAACAACATATCAAACTTATATTCATGTTTTTTAAATATATTTTTATTGAAAAATAGAATTTTTAATATTACAAAACAATAAAATTCAAAACAATACAAAGAAAGAACACCAAAAAAATGCTAAAAACCCAAACCACCCTCATGCACAAATGTATAAATATGTATAGAAATATAGATATATATAAATAAAAACTCCAACTAATTACATAACTAAAAAAAAATAATCAACCACAAACTGATAAATAATAATAACTCAGCTCAGCTAAACCAAACACTCACTCTCAAATATCGAGACCATTAGTTTTCACATATTCTTACATTTGCAGTTTCCTCTCTCTGGATTTTGGACTCAAAGCACAATTGTTACAGCTAAATAAGAGCCCTTTTTAGTGCAGCAGACAAATCTGTGTCCAGGGTTGTCAAAAAGGGCCACCATGCCTAATAGAAATTCTCAATTTTGTGATGTACCATACTTGTGAGAAAATCCAAGGGGATATGCTCCATAACAATCTTACGCCAACCCAACAGGCCTGGTGGATTTTCAGATTGTCAACCTAACAAGATATTCTTTCTTGTGCAGAAAGTAAGGATGTTGAAAAGCTTTTTCTAATGCGCATCGACAGACAACACACTGGGCAGGCCAAGAGGAAGAGAGATCGGGACCTTCTCCACCTTTACATCCAAAATCCCTCCATTGCACTCGTCACAGTGCTCCAGTATGTTTGAAGCCTACCACAGGACCAGAGACAATGGATAAGAGTGCCTGCACCAACCTTGCACTTGGGACATGTTGAAGATACCCCTGGTTTAAATTTTGACAAATGATCCACAGCCAAGTGGACCCTGTGGAGAATCTTCAACTGTAAAGCATGGGTCCTATTGCAAATTGATATCTTTCTTGCATTTTCCTAAATATCTTCCCATGCCTCTGAGGAGACCTCAACACCTAGCTCTCTCTCCCACACCCTGCAAAGCTGATCAAACTCATCTGAGGGGGCGCCCCCCATTTGATGATATAAAGTGCTGACAGAAAGTGCACTCTTAACACTAAACACCACTCTCTCTGTGCTGGATTTGTAGGGATCAGTCAAAAGTGTGGTCTTTTTTTCAATAAAATCCCTAAGTTGAAAAAACGAAAGAGGTCCCTGTTAGATAGCTTGTATTTCTGTACTAACTGATCAAAGGACATCATTGTGTCTCCCTCAAATAAATCACCCATACAAGACACACCCTAGCTGCCAATGTTTGAATCCTGAATCTGTCATCCCCGGTTGAAAACCAGGCATACCCACTAAAGGTTAAGAAAAGATGTTTTGCCAATATTGCCTTCCCTTTGCCAGATTGCCCTCCATACTTTAACATTATTGACAACTATTGGGTTATGGCAATATTCCCTAACTGTCCTTATTTTGTCCAAAACCAGTGAGCTAGTAAGGGGCACCCTGCCTGGGAGGTTTCAATATCTAATCATATTGAAAGAGGGCCCCCACAAGCCCAACCACTTGTGTAAGGTAAAAGTGAGCTTAGTTGGTATTTTTTAATGTCCGGGAGATCCACTCCTCCCAATCTGTGAGGCAATTGCAGTTTAGCTATTTTAATAAGGAGCCGCTTACAATGCCAAATAAAAAAACTGAACCAGCCGTACAGTCTCCTAAATGTTTTCTTATTGAAAATCAGGGGGAGCATCCATTCAGGGTACAAAAAAGGGGGAGAATATTTATCTTAATAATCGCTATCTGACCTAACCCTGAGACTGGAAGTGCCTCCCATCTTTGAAGGTCTTGTTTGATTTTGAACAAAATTAGGTCTAAACAACTGATCAAGAACTGGAGTGATGAATATGCCCAAATACACATAACCCCGCTGTGACCACTTAAATGGGAATCAAGACTTGCCCTCAAGACCTAGCACCTTCGTAAGACCACTCATAAGCATTGCCTTTGATTTTGCAAAATTAATCTTGTACCCCAAAAAGTGCCAAACGTACTTATGCATTCAATCAGGTGAGGCACCGAAACTGCTGGATTTGACAAAAAAAAAACAAGGACATCATCCGCTTACAATGAAAGCTTATGTAATTTTGACCCCACTTCTGGAGCTGATATATTAGGATCCCTACGAATGGCCTCCACCAACAATGCAATCACCAATGTAAAAAGCATTGGCGAAAAGGGACAGCCCTGCTGACTGCCCCTAAAAATGTTAAACCTGCTTGATGGCACCTCACTAGTGATGACTGCAGCGAGAGGGTAACTGTAGAGAACCGTTACCCATCTTATAGTCTTCGCCCATTCCAAACCCCTCCAGAGTATAAAAAAGGTACAGCCACTCAACTCAGTCAAATGCCTTCTTTGCATCTAGAGAAATCACCAATTCCTGCATTGACTGTTGATGACATGCTTGGATTTCATTAAGCAGCCTCCAAACATTATTGGAAGATCTGTGGCCCTTAATGAAGCCTGTCTGTATAGAAGGTAACATAGTCTCCAGCCTTAATGCAACAGTCTTAGAGAGGATTTTAAAGTCCACATTTAAGATTGAAATGGGTCTGTACAAAGCACAGTCCTCCTGGATCTTTGCTTTATTATGAATAAACGAAATATTGACCTCTCTCAGAGATGGCGGGAGATGATCATGACTGTGTGAGCCATTGAATATGTTGAACATCGGACCTAACAATATGTTTATAAATTCCTTACAGAATTCCCTGGGAAGTCCATCAGAACCGTGCCTTTCCACTCTGAAGCTGCTCTACAGCCTCCTGCACCTCTTGCTCTAATAAGGGGGCATTGAGAAAAGACTCTTGTTCGGGGGTCACGTCTGGGAGCTCCAGATCCGTGAAAAAGGACTCCACCTTGGCCCATCCCTCTTCACAACCCTCAGATTGATATAATTCAGAGTAAAACCTCTGGAATGCCACATTAATCTTTTTGGGATCACGTTAGGTTCCCAGACCCTTCCCTAATCGACGTAATGGCTTGAGGGGCGCTCCTGTTTGTGGCGAGATATGCTAGGTACTTTCCTCACTTGTCACCATGCTATAAAACATTTGCTTTGCGAAAGTAAGCTGCTTCTTTGCTGTCTGCATGAGTACAGAAATCATTGCAGCCCACAGTGCCATAATCCTCTGTAATAAGCCTTCTCTGCTGCCTTCAAGTGTGCTTCACGGAGACGTTGCTGTTCGTCCTTCTGCCACTTCCTAATGACAGAGAAGGAAATAACTAACCCCCTGGCATAGGCTTTGGCAATTTCCCAAAGGATGGACTGGCTACTAACCAAGCCTGAATTAATGCCTAGGAATGCCCAAAATTCTCTCAAGAAGTACTTCACAAACATATTATCCTTAAGGATAAAGGGATCTATTTGCCAGTGCCTCTGGCCCAGTATAGCATCCTTAATCTTAACCAACAGGTACACGGGGGCATGATTGGAGATGGTAATACTAACAATCGTACAAGATGCCACAACGTCCAAGATTGTTATGAGGGTCAAATAAAAAATCAATTGCCTGACATATATGCGAATTGAAAAAAACAATGTAAATTCCCTGCCTGTCGGGTGGAGACGCCTCCAGATGTTCACCAAACCTAACTCCACACTCAGATCCACTAATTGTTTAGTTTGTACAGAGGTATCAGGGTGCCTTTGAGCAACCTGTCTACTGTGGGAACCATGAGACAATTAAAATCTCCCCCATAATGATATGCCGGGCCTCAAGACTGATGAATTTAGAGAACACATCAACCAGATATTGAGGGGATGCATTTAAAACATCATATTCTTCCCCGTTTATCAGGGCTGTGAGAATTACAAACCTCCCATGCGTGTCTTTAACACACTTAGTAACTTAAACTGGAGATTCCTCCGAACTAATATAGCCACTCCCCTACTCCTAGTATTAAAAGATGAAAAGTAAACCCAACCAAAGCCATTCTGCTTTAGTCTCAAATGCTCCCAATCATTCAAGTGTGTCTCCTGTAACAAAGCAATAGCAACCTTTTTCTTTCTAAGACTCAAAAGTACCTTCTTCCTCTTAATTGGTGAGTGACTCCCCTTGATGTTCCAGGTACACCATTTAATCAAATAATTTGGCCATAACCTTCTGTAGTTACATTTAGATTCCAGAGAGGAGGAACTCAAACCACAAATCGCCGAGCCTTAGTATTGTAAGATCCATTGAACATAAAAACAACATAAACTAAAACCACTACAATTAACAAACCTTCAAAGCTATCAAAGACTATATACAACAAAACCCAAAAAACAAGCCAAGGTATAAAGTGCCAATGGTGCTGAATACGGGAACTGATCCCCTGCCCAAAGGGGGCAACTACACAGCCCAAAACCCAACTTCCCAACTCGCTGCCAATATTGCAGTCCGGTCATTTAAATACCTGAACCGAGTATTAACTGCCCATAAGTTGGCACCAGGCAGCCTAACCATTTTCTATCTTCCTCGCAAGAGCCGCACCACAAACACAAACAGAAAAGAAAGAAAATACACCATGGAATAGCAACGTGAATAACAAAATTTTGAAATATAAGGGTAAGTACTCCACCCATCGTTTGGTATAACAACATAGAAATTGAAAGTACACATCTCAACTGCTGCTAAATATAGGTTAGAGCAGATTATTATCAACAAAAATAAGGGAAAGTAAACTCAAACCAGATTTGCTCTTTTTCAAAAGAAACAAAGACATATCCAAACAACACTACTATTTGTACATACTAAATTGTTTAGATTAAGTTAATTTGTCCACAAAGTCTCTTGCCTTCTCTGATGTGTCAAAGAGAGGGACAGATCCATCTAAGGTGATCTGAAGCATCGCCAGATACCTCAGAGAGTACTGGATCCCGAGCTCCCTCAGTCTTCTCTCGACAGCGTCATAGGATTTTCTTTTCTGGATCACTGCCACTGAGAAGTCCTGGAAGAACATGATCTTAGAGCCCTCGTAAACTAGTGCCTTCAGATCCTTCCCCTGGATTCTGGAAGCTTCCACGATTCTCTCTTTATCTCCATAATGATGAAACCGCACCAAGATAGGACAAAGACGTTGATCCAGACCTGACCTCCGCGCCGTGACCCGGTGAGCCCTCTTCAACTTCAAGCTTCCCATTCCAGCCTCCAAGTTAAGGAATTTCAGCAACCAGTACTCCAACAAATTCCTCCCCTTCCTTACTCTCTGGCAGACCGATGATACAAATAATTTTTTCTCCTGCCCCTGTTCTCGAGGTCATCGACTTGGTCGAGCAAATTACAGACCTGCATCTCCAGGGCTTGGATCCTATCCTTGGAGGACCCGGTATCGGCTTCCACCACTGTGACACTGTGTTCTACCTCATCCGTCCTTTTCTCCAGGTCTCCCAGCTGCTGTTCATGCTTCTACAGCATCAGGGCCAGCTTCTCCTCTATCTGCTTACCCAATATCTCGTGAGATTTTGCGAGCTCCTTCACTGGGGCCCGGTAAGAAATCATATCAGAGGATCCTGTAGGTTGGGCCATGGGCCCGGCCTTGGACGCTCCTCCTCCCTTCTTCGGCATTCCTGGATGGCAAAAGCAAAGGTAAGTTTATTCTTAACAGTTTCCTGGGACTCCACGACTTTTCTAGAGTCCCAGGATATTGCGGTGGTTCGGGTAGGGCGGGTTAAAGGTTGCGACTTGCGCTGCAGTGCGGAATTCTGCAATGCAATTTTCCTCGATCACCACCATCTTGGAGCCTCCATCTAGAGACCTTTTAAATATTGTAATTGGACTTGCCTCCACCACCTCCTCTGGCAATTCATTCCATACAAACACCACCCCTTGCGGGAAAAAATTGTTCCTTTAGATCTCATTTGCATCTTTCCCCTCTCACCTTAAACCTATGCCCTCTAGTTTTGGACTCCCCGACCCTGGAGAAAGGCCTTAACTATTCACCCTATCATCTAGGAGAAAGAGAGGACAGCAGATGCTGGAGATTCCTGATGAAGGGGCTTAGGCATGAAATGTCAATTCTCCTGCTCTTTGGATGCTGCCTGAAAGGCTGTGCTTTTCCAGCACCACACTCTTTGACTAATCACCCTATCCATGCCCATGATGATTTTAAACTTCTCTAAGGTCACCCCTCGGCCTCTGCTGCTCTGGGGAAAATAGCCCCAGCCTATTCAGCCACTCCTTATAGCTCAAACCCTCCAACCCCAGCAACATCCTTGTAAATCTTTTCTGAACCCTTTCAAGCTTCACATTTTTTTCTGTGGGTCTGCCAATCTCAGAGTTGTTTAGACTGCCCACAAACAGAGTCAAAGGGTAAGATAGAACTCATTTGAGTGCCAATGTAAACCTACCCACATTTCCATTTGCTGTGTACATGGCCCATATACGCAGTCAACCCAGAAAACAGCAAGCTCAGAGAACACTGGAGAAACTCAACAGATCAGGCAGCAACTGTAGAGGGAGAGATTGTTTCTGTCTCTGCCAAATCTGCTGAGTTTCACCAGTATTCCTTGAGTTAATTTCAGATTTCCAGCATCCATAGCATTTTCCTTCTACACATTGAATGATGTTGTTAGGTAGCTTTTGTACACATATTCTAACTAATTTATCCTCCTCACCCAAACATAGAGCTTTCTCATGGTAAGAATGGGGTGAGCTTACATTAAAGTTGCAACTTACAAGTCGTAAGCACTAACGCAATCATATTTTAATAGAATTTAACAGTAAAAGCATTGTAATACAGGCTCACCATACATTTGTCAGTTACAGTGTAGGTTTACATTATTTTCACACATTCCGTGTGATTCTCTACTTGCATAGAACATTATACAACAGAGAACTAAAATTGGGAAAGAGCTAAATAAAATATAAGGCTTTGACTTTTATGAGGAGTCTAGAATATCAAGCTGTGGGAGGCTATCCTTAAAGAATGTGAGAGTATTATTCACTGCCAATCTCTTGGCTCCATTTTTAGTCACTCCCAAACACAAACACATTTATTGGTTAACATCTTGTACTATTAGCTCTGTTAAAAGATGCATTTTGCAAACGGCATTGTAATATTAGTTACTTTTCAGTCACTATAAATCTGGAACCAATATTTACTAATAGATTGATGTCAAGAAGACTTTAGCGATGCTCAACACCAGTAGAATTGGTTCCAAGAGTTGGCAGCTCATTTAATACGAGGCTTTTCTAATTACCACAGAGGAAAGAAAATTAGGTACAGTGCAACTTGGGTGTCAAATCAATAAGAGACTGCTTCAAGCTTTCGGCATAGACTAATTTTTGTTCCCTTCTTGAATCCTACGTACCAAATTTGATGAAGAGTTTTACACATCCAGAAGAATGCAATAAGTGAGCCTGAGAAGGTAGTTATTAATGCCTGACACATCACAGAACAGGATCAGTAAGTGTTGATGCTGTAGGAGGAAGTGCAACATGATGAACATTCAGAACTTTCGCTACTTGGTGAAATAGACCATTCTGGAATAAAGAGAAGCCTGTTCCCTGTAAATGAAAAGAGTGAATTGGCTGGCTGTGTTGGCTGAGACTTCAGGATTGTTTCATTTGTGAACAACACAATGGTTGATGAAATAGTTGATGCTGATGTTAGTCTAGAAAAAAAGAGACAACAAAACATAGGTGAGCAGGTAACATTGCCTCCTCCTGCAAGCCACGACCCTACAGGGCAGATTTGCCACCAGTATCTTTGCAACACAAATCACATGACTTCCCTACCAGATAATACGTCACCTCACTGTCAACAAGCTCCCCGCTGGAGTAGAGCTAACCTAATGAACCAGCAGGAAATTATTCAACCTCTATCATCTTCAATCCAAAACAAGTCACCCCAAGCTGCAGTACGCAGATGATGCTTACGTATGTGCAAAATCAGAGGATGAACATCAGACCATCATCAGGAACTTTACAGAGGCTAATGAGAGTATGGGTCTCACCTTGAACATCTGCAAGATGAAGGCCCTCCACGGACCTGGCCTGGCATTGCAGAGTGAGGCCTGAGTCATCAAGGTCTGGGGGAGGCCTTAGGGAACGTTGGCCAATTCTAATGTCTTGTCCAAAGCAGCTATTGATGAATAGATCCAGCACTGCCTCTCATGTGCTCATGCAGCCTTTGGCTGACTGAGGGAAATGGTGTTAGAGGACAACAACATCAGATTTGACATCACATTCATGGTATACAGAGTTGTGGTGGCTCCTGATCTCTTATATGACTCTGAGGTGTTAATTGTTGACAGCAGAAACCTCAATACGTAGGAGCAGTTCCAACAACGCTGCCTGTTCAAGATACTGTAAATCAGCTAGGATGAAAATGAACCAACACCAGCATCCTGAACCAGGCCAACATCCCCAGGACTAAGGCACTGACCCCCCACCCCCTTCACCCCCACGCCGCCCTGATTGGTTGCAATGAGCTGGGCATGTTGTCCCCATGACTGACACGAGACTCCCCAAGCAGGCGTTCTACTCACAGCTCTGAAATGGCAGGCGTGTCCCAGTTGGATAGAAGACGTGCTTCAGGGATACTCTCCAGGCCTCACTTGGAGAAGTGGGCATTCCCACTGACCCCTGGGAATCACCAGCCAAAGATACCTGAAGTGGAGGAGGAGCATCTGTAAAGGTGTCAAGCGCCTCAAGATTTGCTGTCACGTAAAAACAGAAGCCAGGCAAAAAGGAGTGTGAAGAGCCAATTGCCCTGTCGAACTCCGTCCGGCAACCACCTTCTGCCCCAAGTATAGCAGAGCCTGCGGAAGCTGCATTGGTCTGTACAGCCAAATATGGACTCACCCCAAGAGTGGAAGAGAGTCATCCTCATCTGAGAGGGACCGCCAATGTAACGTGCCAAGGCCAATGTAGAATTATTTTCATCAACTTGTTTGGGCATGTGTAGACACATCTCTGGGTCTCAAACTCAGACTGTCTGGTGCAGTAGGGACATTATCAAGATCCATAAGATCCTAAGGCTTGGTGACATCTGGCAATTGGAACCATTTCTATTAGCCACGCCTTGTCGTATTTTATCCCATATCATTGAAAGCATGGTGATGTAATTGGGTAGCAACAAGGCAAGTGTTGTGGTTCTGTTCGCCGAGCTGGAAGTTTTTGCTGCAAACGTTTCGTTCCCTGGCTAGGGAACATCATCAGTGCTATTGGAGCCTCCTGTGAAGCGCTGCTTTGATGTTTCTTCCAGTATTTATAGTGGTTTGTTCTTGCCGCTTCCGGGTGTCAGTTTCAGCTGTAGTAGTTTGTATGTGGGGTCCAGGTTGATGTGTCTGTTGATGGATGTTCTTGCCGCTTCCGGGTGTCAGTTTCAGCTGTAGTGGTTTGTATATTGGGTCCAGGTCCATGTGTCTGTTAATGGAGTTTGTGGATGAATGCCATGCCTCTAGGAATTCCCTGGCTGTTCTCTGTCTGGCTTGTCCTATGATGGTAGTGTTTTCCCAGTCAAATTCATGTTCCTGGTTGTCTGAGTGTATGGCTACTAGGGATAGCTGGTCGTGTCGTTTTGTGGCTAGCAGCGCTTCACAGGAGGCTCCAATAGCACTGATGATGTTCCCTAGCCAGGGAACGAAACATTTGCAGCAAAAACTTCCAGCTCGGCGAACAGAACCACAACAACGGACACCCGAGCTACAAATCTTCAACCAGACTTTAAAGGCAAGTGTATCTTACAAAGGAGCTCTGAACATGGCACAATCTCCAGTAAGACGCAGTGCCTCACCCTGCGTTGGTATGAATGCTGGCATTGTAGGGGACACTTCATAACTCTGCCTTCCTTCTGGAACTTCCTGTTGTTGCTACATGCTCAGGGAGATTCTATAATACCGGGAACAATGATTCTTCTGTTTCTGTCATGTAAACATTCATGTCAAAGAAACATTCAGAACAAAGCTTGACCTAGAGACAAGAAAAGTACATTGGTTGAAAATTATTTAAAAGAATAGCAGACCAATGCTAACCGGGAAATATTTTTTATTCCGTCCAGTCTTCTGAATTGGGACTTGAAGCAGCTAATGCCTTCAATAGTAGTTTGCCAAGAGCAAAAAATGTCATTGAATGTTAGGAACAACAGCAGAATAGCTATTCAGCCCTTCAAACCTATGGCTGACTTTGACTTCTATTACAACATTGGTTAGGTATCATTGCCTTGCAAAACTCCACCAATCTTGGTCTGGAAATTTGCAGTTGACTTCAATTCAGTTTACATGGAGCTTCAGTTAAACATTGGTCGGCTGGGCACAAGATTAAATTGGTGCACCAAGTTAAAAAAATCTTTTGGATCTCCTCTCACAGGTTCTGAATAAGCCTTTAGACGCAATGCTGGAGATCTAATAGGATGCAGTTCTACTGGTTTTGATTTACAAGTTGTTTTTGGGAGTGGACTGAAGATTAGAAAAAAGCTCTGTAAACCAAATACAAATGTTAAAGGTTGGCGTATCGTGGAAGTGTAAAAGTAAAAACTAGTTGGAATCCTCTTTCCCATTATGTGGAAGTATTGAGATGTGTGTTAACATTGAGTGGGCTAACATTTTGTATTTGTTTTGGTAAATAGACTGTGATAAATAGAAGTTTAGATCAGAGTGGTGCTGGAAAAGTACAGCAGGTCAGGCAGCATCTGAGGAACACGAAAATCAACGTTTTGGGCAAAAGCCCTTCATCAGGAATGGAGGCAGGGAGCCTCCAGGGTGTGGAGAGATAAATGGTGGGGGCGGCGGGGGGGGGAGAGGGGAGAAGGTACCAAAGTGTACAATAGGTGGATGGGGGTAGGAATGGAGGTGATAGGTCAGAGGGGAGGGTGGAGTGGATAGATGTTAGATTAGATTACTTACAGTGTGGAAACAGGCCCTTTGGCCCAACAAGTCCACACTGACCCTCCGAAGAGCAACCCACCCAGATCCATTCCCCTACATTTACCCCTTCACCTAACACTACAGACAATTTAGCATGGCCAATTCACCTAACCTGTACATTTTTGGACTGTGGGAAGAAACCAGAGCAAACCCACGCAGACATGGGGAGAATGTGCAAACTCCACACAGATGCCTGAATTGAACCCAGGTCTCTGGCAGTGTGAGGCAGCAGTGCTAACAACTGTGCCGCCATGCTGCCCACGGTGGGAAGGGAGATTGGCAGGTAGGACATGTCATGAGGGCAGTACTGAGCTGGAATGTTGGAACTGGGGTAAGGTGGGGGGGGAGGGGAAATGAGGAAACCGGTGGAGTCCACATTGATGCCTTGGGATTGAAGTGTTCTGAGGTGGATGATGAGGCATTCTTTCTCCAGGCATTGGGTGGTGAGGGTGGAGGCGTCCCAGGACCTGCATGTCCTCAGCAGAGTAGGAGGGAGGGTTGGACTGTTGGGCCATAGGGTGGTGGGGTTGATTTGGTGCGGGTGCCCCGGAGATGTTCCCTAAAGTGCTCTGCTAGGATGCGTCCAGTTTCCCCAGTGTAGAGGAGACTGCATCGGGAGCAACAGATACAATAAATGACATTGGTGGATGTGCAAGTTAAACTTTGATGGATGTGGAAGGCTCCTTTGGGGCCTTGGATGGAAGTGAGGGAGGAGGTGTGGGCACAGGTTTTACACAGGGGGAGGGAGGTGAAATCATCCCAGCCCTGAAATAGTGTAGACAATGGTGGGCCACTTAGTCAAGTGTGGGAAAAACTAGATTCTTGACTTTAGGAGAAAGAAGTCTGATTTTCCACCCAAGGTTTTAACAGTGAGAATCTCACTGGTAAGAGGTGAGAGGCGTTTTTGAATGTATAATATCTCATTATTACATTTTCTCACCTCATTTATATGCAGGTTGCTTGCTAAGAATTGGAAAGAAAGTAGACAGCAATTCCCGACTGAAAGTCAGGGTGGTGACCCGGTGACTTCAGCTCAATTCTTTCTCCTCCATCTTGGTCCACAACATCTCAGGACACACTCATGGACAGCGACCATCAGAGTCACTTTCAGAGACTGATCTGTATACCTTTGTTCTCATTTTTTTCTTGCAAAACTCCCTCTTATTTCTAATGTGTGTTGCGTTTGAAATCAGAAAATAGACCATGAATTTGCTAAATATTGCTTATAATTTGCAGTAATTGTAAATCAGAATTTGTAAATTGTAAAGATCTAATTTGTAATTTATCCATGATTCTTGGCTTGCAATATCTCATTCAGTATTGATTCTTCTCATTTATTAATTCATAAACTCACTCTTTGTTGAATCAAAAAAACCTTGTTAAATTGGCTCCTTTAAAACTTGAGTTCACTAGAGCCTGGAAAAAAGCTATCCACAAAAAAGAGATTTGGTTTTAAATCAACTACTTGCAACAAACCAGTGTGCGTTGGGAAATGGGGGAACAAGTGGAACAAGAGCTGGATTCTCTTTCCTCACTCAGGGACTTAAAGTTTTAGGGTATCCTTTCAGAGTCAAAGGGTGTGGTGCTGGAAAAGCACAGCCAGTCAGGCAGCATCTGAGGAGTAGGAATATTGATGTTTCAGGCATAAGCCCTTCATCAGGAATGAGGCTTGTGGCCCAAGGGGACTGAGAGATAAATGGGAGGGGGTTGGGGCTGGGGGGCAAGTAGCTGGGAATGCGATAGGTGGGTGCAGGTAGGGGGGGTGATGGTGAAAAGTCGGAAAGGAGAGAGGAGCAGATAGGTGGGAAGGAAGATAGACAGGTAGGACAGTTCAAGAGGGCAGTGCCGAATTGGAAGGTTGGAACTGGGATTAGGTGGGGGGAGGTGAAATGGGGAAACTGGTGAAGTCCACATTGATCCCGTGTGGTTGGAGAGTTCCAAGGCGGAAGATGAAGCATTGTTTCTCCAGGATTCAGGTGGCTAGGGTCTGGTGATAGAGGAGGCCCAGCACCTGCATGTCTTTGGCAGAGTGGGAGGGGCAATAGTATCCTTTCAGAACCATTAAAAAATTTGGGAACATCAGACAGAGTTCTGGTGATAATTTTGGGATCATGTTGCAATTTGAACCCACAGTCAAAGTGAAAGAATTACAGTGGGGAAATTGTCACTTTGAAACCGATTTTTAAAAAAAATACTGCAGAAGGCTTTCTTGGGTTAGCTCTGTTACAGATGCGAAATGTCCATGTTCAATGCCAGCAGGTGAAAGGGAAGTTCATTTTAATAATGTAAGCATTCTGTGCCCTGTTCACTTTAACAGTTCATGAAGTTCTTGGAATGAGCCACACTGAGGATGAGGAAATGGATAGAATACTTGAGCTTTGTTCTGAGAATGACTTAGCTTTAAACAATGCTGACAATCACTTTGCATTGTCACTTCCCTAAGTACAGTCTGGGTATCCAAATGAACCCAGACAGCCTGTCTCCCTAGGCCATCTCTAAGCTCAACTAACACATAACAAACAGGAGGCAGCTAATGGATCAATGGCTTGCTGTTGACATGATCAATGGCAGGGCAGTGCTTAGTTCTGAATGGTAGGCTTCACATAGGAGGGGGCCGATACAGCTGATCTATGTGGAACTGTGAAAGCAGAAAAGAGGCATTATCATTGTCTGAATGGAGAGGAAGGATAAGTCAGGAGAGGGTTTTCCTGATTCACTACTGTGGGGAGAAGACGAATGAACCCCTCCACATTACGCCCCTGAAGATCTCCAACACCCCTGCCTGATGTACTCCTGCTTCTCTCTGCAAGTCACTTATGGCCGAGTACAGAGGTGCATCTTTTGCATAGGGTTGAACTGGCGCATGGTCTCTGACAGTACTCAGGGGTTTCTCCCTCCACCAGCTGTCAAGAGATTAAGAAAAAGAAGGAAGCATATGTCAGGTATAGACAGCAGAGATCGAGTGAATCCTTAGAAGAGTATACTTAAGAGGGAGATCAGGAGGGCAAAAAGGGGACATGACATAGCTTTGGCAAATAGAATTAAGGATAATCCAAAGGCATTTTATAAATACATTAAGGACAAAATTAAAAATCACACAACACCAGGTTATAGTCCAACAGGTTTAATTGGAAGCTTTCGGAGTGCTGTTCCTTCATCAGGTGGTGTTGCTTCTTCAAAAAACACAATCAAGTTCATCAGACATGATTTCTTATGCATAAAGCCATGCTAACTATCCCTAATCAGTCCTTGCCTTTCCAAATACATGTAAATCCTATCCCTCAGGATTCCCTCCAACATCTTGCTCACCACTTGATGTCAGGCTCACCAATCTATAGCTCCCTGGCTTTTCCTTCCCACCTTTCTTAAATAATGGTACCATTTCAGCCAACCTCCAATCTTCCAGCACCTCACCTGTGACTGTCGATGAAAGAACAATAGCAAAATTAAAACTCCAACACACACACACTTTCCACCTCGCTGCCTTCGTCGTAGGCTGCATTTATTACCAGAGATTGCTTTGGGACTAACACCTGAACATGTACACTGAGCTATGCCACATTCCTTCAATATCTTGCTCCATTTTTCATGTACCAGATTCAGGAATTTTATAAATGTGCTTTCCCGAAGTTTGGTGGATGGTAATTTGAAGTCTGCCTCTTGTCGGATGTCTGCAACTCACTCTCATTTTGCTTTGCATTGAAATCGGTTGGACTGTTTGAGATTTGAAAGGTGGTTCTGTTCCTTGTATTCCCAATTAGGTAAACTTTGAATTTCGCTCGCTGGTGTGTCCCTGATTGCCTCCACCAGTGGTGTCTGCTGCAGGATATGTTCCATTCCCTTTGGAATGGCAAGGGGATTTCTCCGAACCTACTTCATTTTCCCTCAATCACTACTGCCATCAGGTGGATACTCAGCTCTTGCTATCTTCCCCTGCAGCTCTTCCACAAAGTGAGGCTTCACCTTCACATTCTCTGGTCTTTCTTAATGGTTATTAGCCTAACCTTCAATCCTTTTAACTCCTGGATCTGTCCTGAGTCTTTCTGCTGTGTAGCAAGTTTAAGCAGCCCTATTTAAATCAAATCCCTCTTCCTGGCCTACCTCAAACTGCGTGGGTTTTTATTACCCTCCACGCTTTCAAACCTCTTTTGTTACTTGTTGTTGGCTTTCCCTAGTCTCCTCAGCCTTTCGGAGCTATCCTTACTGTGTGAAGGATACATTTTGCTAGCAGAGAAATAATTTCCCCATTAAAATGTTTGTCTCTGGAACTGGTAAAAGTTAAATAACTCCCACTGTCAACAGACGTTAATATTTTAAGTAAGTGTTATCTTGATACTCTTTCTCATCAGCCCTCAGTGGAACTGAACTTGCTTGTGGGATGCCAAATGTTTTCAGTTCCGCACTGGCAAGGTCTATGAAGACCCTATATCCTGGAGAATGCTTAGTTCTCTCTGGGTGTTTCAAGCAAGCAGTGGTCATCATTCCTTTTGATACATTCCTTTTCCTGACCTAGTCAATAGTCATACCTAAGCAGACAGTGACTACCATTCTGCTGCAGCCATTGGCTCTACTGCTGGAGTTTCTGGGTAACACTGAAATCAACAATTGTCCTTCACATTCTCTGGTTTCCGGCTGTGAAAGCATTTGAAGCAGTTTCCCATCTGGGTCCAATCTGATCAGCTCTGTTTAATAGTCAGGGGCTTCTCTGTCTGGTCTCCCTTTTCTCTGGGGTATTTACCTCGACCTTAACCTGCTCAGGGCTGTGATTGCTTCCAGTTCCCAGCTTCCCTGAGTTTGTGTGCCCATATGTTAACTCATATTTGAAGGGGTACAGAATTTTGAAAACTCAAGAAAAATTATCGCCTGAATCTTTCTTCGAGTTGGCCTCAATTTTAAATGTCCATGTCCACTGGTGAAAAGTATGCTACTTAAGCCATTCATATTCAAGGTTTGTCTAGACAGGTGATTTCCTGAGGCCACAGAATTTTTATCAGTATGCCTTTGGTACAATTTGGAACACACCCCTTCTGCTGTCTCCTAGTCAGTGGTACTCTACTCAGGTAAGGGTGGGTAAACCACATGAGAGCATTCTCTGCTAATCTGCTCTGTAACAGTCTTGACAATGGACTGGCCATTTTAACCACTATGCTAATCTTTCAAATGGGATAAAGTGTCTGAAGAAGAGTTAGACCAGACTTGAAATGTTAACTCTGTTTCCTTTTACACTTACGTTGCCATGTTTTTCCAGAGTTCTTTGTGTTTGTTAAAAAAGATATGACCTTTTCCTCATCAAATGTCAGAATTAAATAAACAAGCCTGAGGTCGGGATGGATACCTCACTAGAGCTGCTTTCAGTTCCCCGTCTCAGCTCAAGTTGCTTCATTTAAAATTCCCTTTCTTATTCTTGCTTTCCTTCCCTAAATTCCTTCTCTTATGTTCAATCCCATTCCTCTCTCTCTTCCATTCCATGCTTCAAATTCTAATCTTAACAATTCCAATTTGAGTTTGTCTGCCTGTTTCATTATCTTCAGTTTTTGGGTTCAAAAAATTTTGCTACTTGCTTTATAATTAGCTTCTGGACAGAACTCCATCTCTAAATAGCTGGCTACTACTTCCCATTTTTTTAAGAACATAGTTTTGCGTTTTTCTAAAGTTGGTTCACCCTGTTCTATGGAAGCGTTAATATGGAATGTGGACATCTCAGCAGTTTCAAATCTGAGAGATTCAAGAGAATCGTTTTGCAATTTATTTTCTTTTTTAAACATCATTTGGAGGAAACAAGTTGCTCGCCCCCCAACACTCCAATACTTTTTTTTAACCAATGGGGAAAGTCATGGGTCAAGCCTCCAAATCAATGATGACCAAGAGAGGATGGGTGTTCACAGTAGCCAGTTTACATCAGTAATGATGTTTCCAAAAAACATTTTTAATCCATGAATGCTGTCAGGCATTAGAATCAGATGTTCGAATATTGACTATTTTATAGTCCATTTTTACTATGATTGCAACAAGTGACAGAGTTAGCCTGACTGTTGGCGCGATGGGTGTGAGATTGAACCCAAGATGGCAGAAGGTTAGAGTGCAGAAGGTCATTCAATTGTTTCCTCCTGAGTCCCTACTAGAGATACTGACATCCTTTATGGCCTGCAGACAGGCCACGTGGGGTATGATGGGGAGACTTCTTCTTCTAGCTAGGGATGTAGACCCTCTTTCTGACACATGGCCTGGAGCAAATGTTTTAATGGCAGATGTGATGCCATCTTAGATGCCAGCTGCTGTTCTGTCACTCCCAATTGGAAGATCTCAGCCTATGCCTCATCGAAATATCTGTAACCAATTGTATGTCTAGTAATAATGTTTCCAAATATTTATTCCCAAAGAAATGAAGCACCCACCCCATCCTTAAGGCATGAATACATATTTGTCAAAGGCAACTTGTACTTTAGAATTATCAGAGTGGTTTAATGAGGCTTCTCTCAAGGTGGCTAATACTACTACAGAAAGGGTCTTTCTATTATTTTCCACATCTGAAATTTATCCAATTCACTTACAAGTCAAAGTAACAGCTGTTTCTTGATAGCTTCCTACTTCATCCTTTCCTGCCTCTTGAAATGTTGGCTTCACCGTCTCCTATCACCTCAAATGGAACTTAAATATTCTCTCCTTTATATCAACAACTGCCTGCAAACAGCTCAATTTCCTGTTGCACTCAATAACATTTGATTCCCTATTAAACTCAAGTGCACTCAGGAGTAAAACAGTTTGTTCATATCTGCAGAGGATCCTCTAACACCTCTTTTGTACTCTTCTGCAGGTATTTCCTGATAAATGGTCAACTTCTCAACTTTAGCCCCGAACCACACTCTCTGTCTCACAACTCTTATCTATTTAACGCTAGAACTGTAAGACGTGCCCCTCTGAAGTTACCAGTCTCATTCCTGTTGTGCTGCAAATACAAATCAGCATGTTTCTCATGACTCACTACTTTCTCACACTGTTTAAACTAAGACTCATGACAGTCACTGACTTTTAACTGGTTCTTTGCCAGACCTAAAACCTGTCAAATTCTGAGCACATGCCAACTCTCCTTTAAACTCTAAAGGACAGAACATTACCTAATTAAAATTACTTAATTCGCATCACCTTCAGCTTATTCTTTTTTAAGCATAGTACTATGTTGCACTCTATGTTTTAAACCTTCATGTTGTCTCCCAAAAATGAAATGCTGCAGTTGGCATTCAGCCAGTCAAAAATCCCACAAATACCGATCAGGGAGCCAATGTGTTGACTGATATATGTGGAGGTCGCTACTGTGTATGGACCTTAGAAGTCATAGGATCATACAACACGGAAACACACCCTTCAGTCCAACTCGTCCATGCCAAACAGTTTCCAAAACTAACCTATTTGCCTGCATTTGTCCCATATTCCTCTAAACCTTTCCAATTCAGGTACCTGTCTAAATGTCTTTTAAATTTGTAAGTGGCAGTTCATTCCTCATACAAACCACCTAATGTGAAAAAAAGCTGCCTCTCAGGTCCCTTTTAAATCTTCTCCTCTCACATTACAAATGTGCCCTCTACTCTTGAACTACCCAGCCTAAGGAAAAGGTCTTTGCTATTCACAGCTGCAAATGTGTTGCTGGTCAAAGCACAGCAGGCCAGGCAGCATCTCAGGAACAGAGAATTCGACGTTTCGAGCATGAGCCCTTCATCAGGAATAAGTTATTCCTGATGAAGGGCTCATGCTCGAAACGTCGAATTCTCTGTTCCTGAGATGCTGCCTGGCCTGCTGTGCTTTGACCAGCAACACATTTGCAGCTGTGATCTCCAGCATCTGCAGACCTCATTTTTTACGTCTTTGCTATTCACCTTATCTATGCCCCTCAGGATTGTATAAACCTCTACATGCTCTCCTCTCAATCTCCCATGCTCCAGTGAAAAAAGTCCCAGACTCTATCCGGCCTCTCCCCACGATTCAGTCCCGGTAACATACTTGTTCAACTTTGTAAATCTTGTAAACTTTTTAAAGTCCATGCTGTGGAAAAAAATTTAGAGGGAACATATCTTAGAAGTTCATTGTTATTATCAGCAAAATTGTTATCTTCAGGAAACAGCCTGAAGGGATACATGAGTCCTCATGGAATGAGGAACAGGGAATGGACATAAATTAAGGGTTAATTTATTATGAATTAGTTGTGTAAATATGGAGAGCTGGTGATCAATGGCCTGAGAACTTTATGAAGTGTGGTTAACTGAAACAAAGCTCTCACAAAACATATGGAATTGGACTCTGTTAAAAAAAACATTTACCTTCTCACGTGTAACACCGGTAGCAGAGGATGATTCAGTCAAAATATACAACTTCGGCTATGATTACTCACACCTGTTTTCCAAGAGTGGGAGAGTAAAATAATCATTTGATCCATGTTTTTCATTACCAAAGAGGAAGCATCTTTACATACAAATGAGGAAGGCCAGCACTTTGACTAGGACAACATATCCATTCTAGGACAAGCCAAACAGAAACATGCACAAGAAGCATGGCATTCCAACTGGAACTCTATCACCAAACACACTGACCTTGGATCCCATTTACCACCCTGAGAAAAAGAACAGGAAATGACATCACCAATCCAAGGAAACCCACTAATGCTTCACTGGAGGCTCGCTGATGATGTTGCCTCATATGGTGACAAAATGTCTGAAAACAAACCTTCAAGCTCAGGGAGCAAACTTACATCCAACAGGTAAAATGTTTTGCTGGACCGGGAAATCTAAAACAAGAAAGAACAATTTTAAAAATAAAGTGGTTGCCACTAAGGATCGAAGTGAGGAGAATGAGTTTTACCCAGACAATTGTGAAACTATGGAATTGTCTGTCTAGAGGGCTGTGGAGGCTCAGTCTTTGAGTTTAAGGTGGCGATTGATAGGTTTTTGATTACCAATGGATAACAGGTTAGGGAGAAAGATGGGTCAAAGACATTGATGTGTTAAATCAGCCACAATTGTATTTCATGGTGGAGCACATTCAGTAGGCTGGAAAACCTACTCCCATCCCTATATGATTGGAAATCAACAAATATCACACTGTTTTTCAAGAAAAGTAGGTAGGGCTCATTAATTCAGAGATAATATATTAGTGTGGGTAGTGCAGGCAATTAAATATCCTGACTGAAGTTAAACTATTAGATTACAACATAGAAGCATACTTCTAGCAGTGTGTCATGATTTTAGTGATCAGTTAAGTTGAATCATGCAACATTTATAGTCCTACGTCGCATACAGAGATATTGTCGTAAGTATATCTTTTAAAGGTACACTAACATACAGTGCATCGTAAAGGAATACTAGCACAGTAATCACGAGGCATAGTATATCATTTGAACATTTAAATGACGGTTGTATGGAATTATTTCATACCTGTACTAAGGCAGAGAGTGGGGGTGGTGGGTTGCTTTTCAGACTGGAGGCCTGTGACCAGCAGTGTGCCACAAGGATCAGTACTAGGTCCACTGCTTTTTGTCATTTATATAAATGATTTGGTATGTGAACATAGGATATATGGTTAGTAAGTTAATAGATGACACCAAAATTGGAGGTGCAGTGGAAAGCGAACAAGATTACCTCAGAGTACAATGGAATCTTGATCAAATGGGTCAATGGGCGGAGAAGTGGCACTTGAATTTTAATTTAGATAAATGTGAGGTGCTGCAGTTTGGAAAGACAAATCAGGGCAAGACTTCTACACTTAATGGTAAGGTCATGGGAGTGTTGCTGAATGTTGAGACCTAGAGTGCAGGTTCATAGTTCCTTGACGGTGGAGTGGCAAGTGGACAGAACAGTGAGGAAGGCATTTGGTACCTTTTCCTTTATTTATCAGTGCATTGAGTACAGGAGTTGGGAGGTCATGTTGTGGCTGTACAGGATTTTGGTTAGGCCCCTTCTGGAATACTGCATGCAATACTGGTCTCCCTGCTATCGGAAAGAAGTTGTGAAACTTGAAAGGGTTCAGAAAATATTTACAAGGATGTTGTCAAGTTAGAGGATTTGAGCGATAGGGAGAGACTGAATAGGCTGGGGCTGTTTTCCCTGGAGCATTGGAAGTTGAGGGATGACATTATTGAGGTTGATAAAATCATGAGTGGCATGGACAGGGCAAATAGACAAGGTCTTTTCTCCAAGGTGGGCGAGTTTAAGGTCATAGGTTTAAAGTGAGAGGCTTAAGATATAAAAGGGACCTAAAGGGCAACTTTTTCCACGCAGAGGGTGGTGCGTGTATGGAATGAGCTGCCAGAGGAAGTGGTGGAGGCTGGTACAAATGCAACATTTAAAAGGCATCTGGAAGGGTATATGAATAGGAAGGATTTAGAAGCACACGGGCCAAATACAGGCAATTGGGACCAGATTTATTCAGGATATCTGGTCAACATGGACAAGTTGGGCTGAAGGGTCTGTTTCCATGCTGTACAACTCTATGACTCTAAAGTAATACTGCTGTTCAGAAAGACTGAGGTATATACTTTCACTGTATGCACAGCGAACATCCTTCCACAGTATGAATCCATTGATTGTACATTATACTCAACAAATACATGATATATTTTTCCTTAAATCTTCTTAACAGTCCATTTTGAAGCATCCATTTCTTGAAACAGTGAATTAGGTATTTTCCAGTGCTCCCTTGTGAACTGTATCTAATAATTCTACCATAGTGCATATTTTCTCCACAGACAGATGGAAAGGCTCTTTCTTCTTTTCCCTCTGTACTCCTAGTGAGACTAAATTGAAGTAGCTCATATCCAGTCTGAAGGAACATTTTTTCGTGTCACGCAAACATTGTCAGGGAAATAAATTCCAAAGGGACTCCTTTATCTCATATCACAAGTTTATTTCCTTTCACTTAGCAAATAGCATCTTGCCAGGCTTCACTGATGAGCCCTTACAATGATTACTTTAAAATCAAATTTGAGAAAAAATGTGCTAAATAATATATGGAAAATGTCTAGGGATAAGTACTTAGCATTAACTGAACTTATTGCAAGAAATTCCTTCTTCTTTCAAGGGCTCTGTTTTCCATAGAAAAATTAAGGGTTACTTCAAAGGGACCTGGTGAAGAAAATGTTCCAGGTATTGTAATTCCAGGTATTGTAATGTGCAATAGTTAAAACCATCATGTGAGAATGTTGAAAAGAAACATTCAAAAACCATAATAACTTTAAAATATGAACCTTGTGATTGCTTACATGTGTTTTTTGTAGTACCTCTTATGTTGTGATGTCTGGCTGAATGCATATGATTGATAGAGAAATGTAGGCATCGTATTGCTGTTGCGAGAGGAGGTACTCCAAATGAATGTCAAATAGAATGCAGTAAGGGAAATTATATTGGGAGAAAGTGAGGACTGCAGATGCTGGAGATCAGAGTCAAAGAATGTGGTGCTGGCGACCGACTCAACACAGACATCTACTATAAACCGACTGACTCCCACAGCTACCTGGACTACACCTCCTCCCACCCTGCCCCCTGTAAAAACTCCATCCCATATTCCCAATTCCTTCGTCTCCACCGCATCTGCTCCCAGGAGGACCAGTTCCAACACCGTACAGCCCAGATGGCCTCCTTCTTCAAGGACGGCAGATTCCCCCCAGACGTGATCGACGATGCCCTCCACCGCATCTCCTCCACTTCCCGCTCCTCCGCCCTTGAGCCCCGCTCCTCCAACCGCCACCAAGACAGAACCCCACTGGTTCTCACCTACCACCCCACCAACCTCCGTATACAGCGTATCATCCGCCGTCATTTCCGCCACCTCCAAACGGACCCTACCACCAGAGATATATTTCCCTCCCCTCCCCTATCAGCGTTCCGCAAAGACCACTCCCTTCGTGACTCCCTCGTCAGGTCCACACCCCCCACCAACCCAACCTCCACTCCCGGCACCTTCCCCTGCAACCGCAGGAAATGTAAAACTTGCGCCCACACCTCCTCCCTCACTTCCCTCCAAGGCCCCAAGGGATCCTTCCATATCCGCCACAAGTTCACCTGTACCTCCACACACATCATCTATTGCATCCGCTGCACCCGATTTGGCCTCCTCTATATTGGGGAGACGGGCCGCTTACTTGCGGAACGCTTCAGGGAACACCTCTGGAACGCCCGGACCAACCAACCCAACCACCCCGTGGCTCAACACTTTAACTCTCCCTCCCACTCCACCGAGGACATGCAGGTCCTTGGACTCCTCCACCGGCAGAACATAACAACACGACGGCTGGAGGAGGAGCGCCTCATCTTCCGTCTGGGAACCCTCCAACCACAAGGAATGAACTCAGATTTCTCCAGTTTCCTCATTTCCCCTCCCCCCACCTTGTCTCAGTCAGTTCCCTCAACTCAGCACCGCCCTCCTAACCTGCAATCTTCTTCCTGACCTCTCCGCCCCCACCCCACTCCGGCCTATCACCTTCACCTTGACCTCCTTCCACCTATCACATCTCCATCGCCCCTCCCCCAAGTCCCTCCTCCCTACCTTTTATCTTAGCCTGCTTGGCACACTCTCCTCATTCCTGATGAAGGGCTTATGCCCGAAACGTCGAATTTCCTATTCCTTGGATGCTGCCTGACCTGCTGTGCATTAACCAGCAACACATTTTCAGCTGGAAAAGCACAGCCAGTCAGGCAGCATCCAAGGAGCTGGAGAGTCGACGTTTTGGGCATAAGCTCTTCATCAGGAAGTTATATTGGCATGGATTTTGCTTTGGTAATATTGGCAAAATGTCAGCATTCACTGTTATAGTTCAGCAAATTCAGGAATTTGTTCATGTGTAAAATTGCAGTGATATCTTGAGGTTTTTGTGAGTGAGTCTCTGTTCCTTCATGGGGTGTGCTGTAAATGTTCCCACAGTCCCCATTGCATTCATGAAACAAAGAAAACTTCCACTTTACTGCTGTTCTCTCTTATTTAAAAAAAATGGAAAAATTATCACACCTTATTGACTAGATTAGTTTAGAATAGCATATACTTTATTGTCACATGTACTCCAGAATGGAAGTACAGGAATACAGAGAAAAGCTTACAATGCCGCCCCATATGGCACCATCTTAGTACAAAGAACCTAGGTACAGACCTTCGACACAAAATACAGAAATGACATGAAAAAGAAAGGAAAACAAAAGTTACATTATGTACAGCTGTTCACAGCTTAAGTTAGGAAAATGAGAATAAAGTTAAAAAGATAAAAACTGCAGTCTTTCAGTAGACCAGCACACGTGGTCTGCCCGGGTTCACAAGCTGCTGACCGCACGCATGGGTCCTCAGTCCGACAAACATCCGACTCTGCGCAGGCCTCCAGCTCACTCCCCTGCCTTGAGCCTACTCCACCTCAGGAGAGAACACCAACAGGCAAAAAAGGGGAAAAAGAAAGAAGAAAATGGGAAATAAACAGATGGAGTGGAGGAGCTCTAGTCCTACTCCACCGTCATCTTGAAGGAAGCATAACTGGATTTTTAACAGTAAAAACAACGAGTACTCCATAGCATTCACCAGTCCCATACAGTTAATTTTAACTTTGTATTTCTAACTTCTCCATAATGTTAAAACAATGTTATTTTCTCTTAAAGTTTGTTTATTCATATTTAATCTTATACATGAACACTGTTACAAATTTATTTAGATTTTTGAAAACATAAATTGAAAGTAAAAGTTTGAAGTGCTTTTGACTTCCAGTTTGCTTTGTGTGAATACTTCACCTTGACCTTTAAACCTCTCTGGCTCCAGACAACAGTGCTACTGCTTGTCCTGATGTCCCCTTGACTTAACACCAACTTTAAATTTCACTTGGAAAAGTGGGGGAACTACAAAACAGAAATTGCTATAGACAGCTTTCTTCAAGGTCAGGGGTTCATGCCTTTGCATCACTCCTTATCACCAAATACATTCCATGCAGCATGTCAGTTGTGAGACAGCATTAATCGGAACTTCGAAGTAACTTGCAAATATACTTATTGTCTGTCTTCACTTGGTGAGAATGCCCTCAGAACTCAGCTAAGGTCAGAATTATTACCTTGGATCTATGTAGAGGTGACACTATATTTTATGTATTCAACAGATTTTTTTCACTGTTTTAAATTGTCTCCTCCATACTGCAGCTCTCGCTTCCAGCTCTTTACGTATTTTTTTACTTTGCTCTGAATCCAAAGCCAGACCTAAACATTCAAACACAGTGAGCATAAATAGGCAACATAATCACATAATCAAGTACTGAACTATTAACCTCTCCTATTGCCAATCTTGTAGCGCTTCTGCCCTGAGCTGAGTTCAGAGGGTATTCTGACGATGTGACAACGCACAAGCAGAACCCAAATTTTGGAGAGGAATTCTGTCGACCTTAACTCAAACCTAGGGACCCTGTTCTAAAATAAGAACAAAAATTGCTTGTGGAACACAGCAGGTCTGTAGCATTTGTGGAGAGAAAGCTGAGTTAATGTTTCGAAACAAGTGACAAATTCTGAAGGGTCACTCGACTTAAAATGTTAATGGATGCTGCCAAGCCTTCTGAGTTTTTCAAGCAATTTCTGTCTTTGGTTTCGACCATCAGCATGTGCAGTCATTTGTCTTATTACTCTGTTCTAAAATCTGGTATCAATATAATTTGTACAACGGCAGCATACACATCACATTTGAAAGGGGCACTGGTCCGGATGTTGCTAAGAAAAGATGATTCTCATACTTCTTAAGAGTTATTTGAATCCATAAAAGGCTTGGAAACTTTAAGAAGACCTTAAAGGGACTCACATCTGAACAGACGTGAATTACACTATTATCTGCCCTGGATACAATTCCCATGAATTCTTGAGAAACATCAAGGTCAGGCTGAAGATTGCTCCCAAGGGCGCTCTCACTATTTTGACGGTCCATAAAAGATGAGGCAGAATCTCAACATAAAGTGGTTCCTGTGTTCAAATTCTTCTCCACACCTTGTAGGAATGAAGCTTTCTGCTTTCCCAAATGAGCAATTTCAAAGCCAAGTTCCGAATATGCTGTGCCATCTGTTTACTCCAAATGTTTAAACGTGAAATACAGTAAAAGGTTACAGACCATGAACTACTTCATGAAGTACCTTTAGTTGAAGAACTATCTCTGAAACAAAGGATTGTGGCTTCAAGGTCCACTATGAATTTAGAACCAATAATCTGACCAGACATTTATATGAAATTCAAGGATGTATCAAATTATTCGAGGTGCCAATCACCAGTTGAAGCATAAATTGAGACACTCCTCTATCTTTTCAGGCGGGTACAAATAATCCCAAGATATGGTTTGCATTAGCTAAGCACTTGTTTTATTTGATGTCTGTAAAAAAACTTGTATGGCACAAAGTGTCTACTGCAGCAGCACCTAACCTTAAAAATAATTTGCTAGCTCTGCTGTAGTATGGGAGACACTAATGGTATGAAAGGCTCTATGTAATTGTAATTTCTAAAAACTACATTGACAAAGGATACTTTCATTCTAGGAGACAGTAGAGTGTAAAGAATTGTCTTCAACTTTCTGGGACACGTTTAGTAAAACTCAATTCTTATGTACATGCTGCTACCTTAAAGCTCATTATCAAGAAAATAATGCAGCTTGCAACATTATTTTTTAAGAGCTAATTTTAAAAGCATGAGCTGTGTTAGAACATTGCACGGCATTAATACCATGAAGCCTGTTAAAGAGCTGGGGATTACTCACGCTACAGTCAGGCAATCAGCCATTCCTATACCATTCTAAATTGCTTTGAGCCAAGTCAATTTATATTCTGTGCAAAGACACCAAGTTTAAAGTTGATTGAGCATTTCCGTTCCAAGTTGGGCATATTAGAACACATTATGTGCATTGAGAATTTCTTGAAGATTGCAACATTACATTCAGCATCTCCAATGACTTTTTGCCAAAGTTTTTCCACTGAGATAGAAATGGCTGACAACCAGAAAGAATCTAAATCATGAAACAATGACGTGGGACACCTATTTGGCAATACTAAGTAGGTTGATCTGAAATTCTTCTCTCTGCTATTTTAGCAGAGGTGTTAAATCAATTATTGCACAACAATTTCACAATAGTTGGACAAATTCAGACATCGCATGACACCAGGTTATAGTCCCACAGGTTTATTTGAAATCACAAGCTTCTGAAGCACTGCCCCTTCATCAAGTGACTATAACCTGGTATCATGTGACTTCTGAATTTGTCCTAGTACTGTGTAGTTGTGTGATTCCTGACTTTTGTCCACCCTAGTCCAACACCGGCACTGGAAGGGTTCAACCTGAATGAGCTGAGTTCATCAGCTTGAGTCCCCACTGTTTGTGTTCCAGGATGATGAGGAAGAACAAACAGACAGCCTCCTGCTAGTCTACTCAGGAATGATTAGAAGGCAGTGAGATTGTTGGGATTCGAGATAAAGTGACAAGTGTACCTGATATCAGTCAGACCAAAGGTTTGTGGAGCAGTTCTACCTCATTCCTTTTTGCCAACAGCAAATTTGACCAGGCATTCAACAGCCACCAGATTCTGTACACAAATGTTATGGCTGTATATGGAAGGAACAATTACTGCAAAGCACATACTTCAAGTTTACTATAGCTCATTGTAGTGAAATAGCACAGTTAGTGCAGAAGACATATTTAACTCATGATGTATTGGCCTTCCAACACTGAGTTAGCCAGGCTGGATTTGTACCAATATCAGCACAAGCTGAAAGAACAGCACCTCATTTTCCACTTGGGAACTCTGCAGCCTTTTGGGCTCAATATCAAGTTCAACAATTTTAGGGCTTCAGGCAACTTCTCCCGTGTCCTTACCCCAGCTTCCACATACAGGTACCCACCCTCTACTCCCAGCACATTCCCTTACCACCGCAAGAGGTGTAAAGTCAGCACCCATACCTCCCCCCCTCACCGCCATCCAAGACCCCAGAGGATCCTTCCACATCTGGCAGAGATTTTCCTGCACATCTAAACACCTCATCTACTGTGTCTGTTGCTCTCAAAGTGGTCTCCTCTACATTGGGAAGACAGGACGCCAACTCGCAGAACCTTTCAGGGAACATCTCTAGGACACAAACACCAAACAACCCCACTGCCCTGTAGCTGGCCACTTCAACTCTTCCTCCCACTCCACCAAGGACATGTAACCCCAGGCCTCTTCTACCATCAAATCCAAACTACCAGATGCCTGGGGAAAGAACACCTCATCTTCCGCCTCAGGACCATCCAACCCCATGGCATCAATGTCGATTTCACCAGTTTCCTTATTTCTCCTTCCTACACCTTACCTCAGGTTCAAAACTACAACTCGGCACAGCCCTCTTGAACTGTCCTACCTGTACATCTTCCTTCCCACCTATCCACTCCACCCTCCACTCTGATCTATCACCATCATCCCTCACCTGCATCTACCTATCACCTTCCCAGCTACCTTTGCCACCACCCCCCAGCCCCAACCCCCCCTCCTATTTATTTCTCAGCCCCCTTGGCAGTCCCCTCTGCACCCCTACATTCCTGATGAAGGGCTTATGCCCAAAATGTCGACTCTTCTGCTCCTCGGATGCTGCCTGACCTGCTGTGTTTTCCAGTGCCACACTTTTTGACTTGTTCTCACATTGTCTGCTATTACACACAACCCATTGTTAGCAACTATTCATTCTCTCATGCAGTCCATTATCCATGTCTTTGGCTGTCCAACTGTTCTCCTCCATCTTTGGATTCTATCTCCACCTATCGTTTACTCCTAACCCTCTTTCCCTTCTTCTGCATAAAAACAAACTTTTCCCAGCTACTATCAGCTCTGAAGAAGAGTCACTGCACTTGAAACGTTAACTCTGAGTTATCTCCACAGATGCTGCCAGACCTGCTGAGCTTTTCTGTTTTTGTTTGATTTCCAGCATCTGCAGTTCTTTCGGATTTTATCAGAGCTAATAACCCTTACCAGATTGTGATGGAAATTCACAGCTCGGGAATGTTATTTGAAGTTGTTTGACTCAACTTTATGGAGGTTTATAAACTTTTCTAGCCATGCCATGTGGCAGTCATTCAATTGTAACGCAATGAGGGTCTGGTAAAATAGCAACCATTCTGCCTGAATCATGCCTTCTAATGATTGGATCACAGGACAGTAGCTACACAATACCCTAGACTTTAGGCTGCGGGAGCAAGGACCAGTTGTGTGTCGTGAGCTGTGTCTCCACTGTGACAAAATGAGCAATTTGTACTTGACATGACTCATTTTAAAAAGTCAACTCCACATTAAAGACATAAGCGATGCACAAATTGACATAACCAAAGAGTACTGAAACTATTTGCCTCTGATTTAAACAAATATGATATTTGGTCCCTATACTAGAAAAAACATCTGTCATAAAAAAAATTGCTATATTTTTAGGGAATTGCTCATTAAACTTCAGTAAAAATGTTTCGATTCAAAATGTTTTAGTCTCGACTCTAAGCCAAATTAGAAAGAAATGAATTGATAAAAGCTGGGTTAATAATTGGAGATGAAGCAGTCTGGTCCGATAAAGGAAACAAGCTGACGATGAGTCGCTTGGAATTACTGTCTCTGGCAGTTTCTCCAGAATGTAAAGGCATCTGTATCTCTAGGGGGAAAAGGCACAGAGAAGAGAAAAGAAAAGGGCGATTCATTGGTGTTTGAGACATTTTGACAATTTACTCAGATCTGCTGCAAGCAACCTTGGTGCTGGCAACGTGTCTTCTTCGAGCCACATTAGTCTTCATTAAATAGATTTTAGTTTCCATTCTGCAGCTTGTGCTCTTGGCCTTTGGTCCCTCTCCTCTTTGTCTGTCATGAAAGATCCTCATTCTTTTTCTGAAAAGACACAGCTTTCAGGCACCTCTGAATATAATCTGTCCACTGCAGCAGCCTAATGCGAGAGCTTCAACTCTCTGTTTTTATAGGTTAAAAACAATGACTGCAGATGCTGGAAACCAGATTCTGGAGTAGAGTGGTGCTGGAAGAGCACAGCAGTTCAGGCAGCATCCTGATTATTCCTGATGAAGGGCTTTTGCCCGAGATGTCGATTTCTCTGTTTTTATAAATCTGCTGTAAACATTTAATTATTCCATTTGAGGTCACCTCCTGAACTTCAGTGGTCTGTACCTACTAACGTCCAAAACTATACATGCTTAAACCAATGCACTTTAGTGTTCTGTACAACACTAGTGTAAAAGTAAGTCCTATGAGATTTTTACACAGCTACTTTGAGAGTGGCTAAAGTGGACGGGTAAACAATTGACTTGTCTCCAATGAAGTCCGACCTGTTTAAAATAACCACAAACATTATGGTACACAGCCAGCGCTAGCTTCTGCTGTCTTTTATCTTGTGTTTCCAAAGATGAGCTAAAAGCCCAAGATGCCAATGAATGTCAAGGCCTTCCACTCAGTGCACAGGATCTCGGACACCCCCAGTGCTACAGCACTGGAGAGGCTGGAATGCTGATTTGAAAATCTGTTGCTTCCTGTGAGAGATTGCTGTGTGTGAGCCGGGCTTTCAACTCATTCAGACACCAGCGCAGTCCTCCTCGGTTTCATGACTTGAGCTCTGTTGGTCCGCAGCTGAGATGCCGGAAGCCGAGGAAGCCCACTAATAGTTAACAAACTTTAGGGAGTAGTTTAAACTAAACTTGCTGGACAGATGTGAAGTCAAAGTGTGACTTTTTGACATAAACCAGCTGCTGCTACTCCTCCAGATTCAGCGCATTGCTCCTGATAAAAACAGCAGTTAATCCTTAAACTGGAATATCAAAAAGTACATGTAGTACCAAGAGATAACTAAGAAGTACACCACAGCTTGTTTATTTCAGACTAGCATGCAACAGATACAATTCAAATGTTTGCTGGTCAAGAACACTGAGGCCACATTATCATCTCAGTTGTTTAAGAATTAATTTTCACAAGTATAAAATACTGAGCAAAAATTCTCCTCCTGCAGTCGATCAAAATGGATCTTATTGAATTAGCTTTCTGTTAGCCCCAATACTCAATATTCCATTCTGTTGACTCAAAAACTCTTGGAATTGAATCTTCCATCTTTTCGGTTAAATCTGAGTTATGTTGAGTTTTTTTTGGAGGGATTTCTGCTGAGAGGTCCAGCTGCATTTCTCACCCCAGACAACCAAACTCATCTCGTTAACCTGATGAAGGGCTCCGGCCTGAAACAAAGACTTTCCTGCTCCTTGGATGCTGCCTGCCCTGCTGTGCTTTTCCAGCAACACACTCTCAACTCATCTCATTAACCACCCACTCAACTTTTATGGCATCTGCCATGTTTGATTCAGGTCCCTTCTCACTACACACCGTTCCCGAAACAACCACCATTCAGCGGCGATCCTGCAATTTGCCACATCCTTTAAAAAGTCTGTTGAGCATCCGGACTAGCTCTGTCCATCCAGAGCTGAGCTACAGGGTTCCAGACAGGTGGAAATCATTCCTTTGTTTTGTGGGCTGGGGCTTAGAGGTCCTGGAACGTTGCAGAGCATCTTCTTCCAAGATCAATAATGGAGGCTATAACATGTCAGCCTGATTGCAGGTTGCCACCTAGGTTAAAAAAAATCTTAGTGACCTGAAGGAATGCCCAGCACTGAAGGAAGGAGATCAGTGACCTTCTGTAGGTTAACCATCTTTACACTCACTCTATTTCTGCTACTACACCCACTTCCCACTCCACCGAGGACATGCAGGTCCTTGGACTCCTCCACCGGCAGAACACAACTACACGACGGCTGGAGGAGGAGCGCCTCATCTTCCGCCTGGGAACCCTCCAACCACAAGGTATGAATTCAGATTTCTCCAGCTTCCTCATTTCCCCTCCCCCCACCTTGTCTCAGTCGGTTCCCTCAACTCAGCACCGCCCTCCTAACCTGCAATCCTCTTCCTGACCTCTCCGCCCCCACCCCACTCCGGCCTATCACCCTCACCTTGACCTCCTTCCACCTATCCCACCTCCATCGCCCCTCCCCCTAGTCCCTCCTCCCTACCTTTTATCTTAGCCGGCTTGGCTCTCTCTCTCTTATTCCTGATGAAGGGCTTATGCTCGAAACGTCGAATTCTCTATTCCTGAGATGCTGCCTAACCTGCTGTGCTTTGACCAGCAACACATTTGCAGCCACTTCCCACTAAGGCTCATACTCTACAACTCTCACAATTGCCTGCAACATCTTCCCTCACTCAATGTCACCCACCCTAACTTGCGAAACCACTAATCCTGCATGGCCTCTACTCTAGCACACTGGCCAGGGCACCTACACCAAACATAACGGCTGTGCTATGGACTTTCATTTCCTTTAAAACCTGCTTCTCTCTCAGTCCAGGACAACAACTGCCCAAAATGGGACAGAAAGTCAGGAGCTGAATGGTGGGCATTTGTCTCCTCACTGTCCCTTATAAAGACAGTGTCCTGATTCTGGCTGCCATTTGGGGTTGACTAACAGTATTTCCTTGACTTACTGTGCTGGTACCCCGTGACTAATAATACCCTCCTTGATTTGACTGAGGCCAGCCAATAACCATGACAAGCGTCCTGGCTTTGGGTCTGCGCCAAACAACAAGACAAGACAGGAGTACCACAAGTCTGGGATCTCTGGCTGAGGGGGCATAGTGAGAAAAGACACAGCAGAGGAGGGATGCTGTGAGCTTTGCTTGCTGTTGTAGGCTCAGACTGAGGATCCTATGACAGTGTAGAAAACCCTAAGAAGTCCATCTCTGAACTGGGTGCGTGTCCCTTAGTGCATAGCGTCCTTGCTGCAGCATCACAATGATAGTTGCTGTTACAGTCTGAGGTGCAGCATTGAAGTTCAGAAGCATCCCTTCAGTGGATTGCAAATGTGCTTTGAAGGTTCTCAGAGGCTGGCACATATTAGATGTTAATGTCTTTGGAGATGGGATACATGTTTCCAGTGTCCAGCACGGAGGTCCTTCGAAGCCAGTGATGAGCTGAAGTCACCTGTCACCTTCCCTTTGCATCTGGCTGTTTGGCACATTTGGTCGGATAGGGAACTGAATATTAATGAGGGGAGCGAGGCCATTAACAAGACGTTTAACATGCACTAATGACTCTTATTTGGCAGGTCAACACAGCTTTGCAAAAAACTTGTCATAATGCTTGTCAGAAGCATAAAAGATAGAGTCAGGTGTTCTCAACATTGAGATCATCCTCATTGGATTTCTTATCAGATTCTCCCATGAATCTTACTACAGGGGCCCCCAATCTGTGAACATCTGATTTATGAGCTTTCATACTTATGAACGCAATTTTATCGAGGTTTAATCTTAAGACCCGGTCTACAAACATTTCCTGTAGTTACAAACAACTGCTTTACATTAGCTTGCATTGTATTCTGACTTGTGCACAAATCTGCTTGCAAATGGAACTTCACAATGGAACCAGAAGACTCCTGAATAGCTCACATCACTCAAATCCTTATAAAATTCTGCCCATGGATTTTGTTGGGAGGTAGAGTGGGGCTATGTGAAAGAAGCAGTCTGTGTAATACAGCTTGCAAGATGAACTCTTATCCATTTCTGATATCCCAACTCATTTAATCTATCAGGGTAGATGTTCCTGACCCCGTGATACTGTTTAAGCAGTCAGAAGTCACGCAACACCGGGTTATAGTCCAACAGGTTTATTTGAAATCACAAGCTTTCGGAGCGCAGACCCTTCATCGAGTGAACTGAGAGGGAAGCACAAAGACACAAAATTTATAGGCAGAGAGATCAAGGGCAGAGAGACCAAGCAATTGTACAGTGGAGTGTTGAATAATAAGTTTCTGCAGGTGATCAAAAGTGTCAGACTGTGTGAGTAAAGTGACAACAGCTGAATAACAAACAAAGGCATAACCGATAATCTGATTAAATGAAACAGACAGATAATTACAAAAAATTAAAAATAAGATGGTACTGGAAAGTTCTGACTTTATCCATTGCAGTGCAACACCAGCACCTCCACATCATCGTTTATGCAGTAAATACAGCAAATCAGCAAGCAGAAAAACATCCCTATAAGACCAAATTTTCCTGTATTCCCTGCATCCAAGCCATTCAATAACCTCATTCAGAAGTTCATGAACTTTTGCCTGCTGTCTTTATTGAGAATGTACAAATGGTGGCATCTAATCAACAATCATGAGGTGCATTCATATTTTAGCATGGAAAGCTATAGAAAGTGGTGAACTAAATCTAGTAATTAATGTGACAGACTCTGTAAAAATGACCATGAACACTGTTGGACTGTCACATAAAACCATCCTCATCACAAATATCTTTTACAGAAGGAACATTGCCACCAGAACTCAGTTTACCCAGTGGTGAGCACTGATGCCTCACAGCGCCAGGGACTTGGGTTTGATCCCAGCTTCAGGCGACTGTCAGTGTGGAGCTTACATGTTTTGGTCGTACCTGCATTGGTTTCCTCCGGGTGCTCCAGTTTCCTCCCATAGTCCAAAGATGTGCAGGTCAGGTGAATTGGCCATGCTAAATTGCCCATACTGCTCGGTGCATTAGTCAGAGGGAAACGGGTCTGGGCGGGTTACTTTTCGGAGGGTCGGTGTGGGCCAAATGGTCTGTTTTCACACTGTAGGGCATCTAAAGTTATTTCAATCTGACATAAAGAGGTTGACTCATAACTTGGGTTGGACAAAAACAATTCTGCACCATTGTCACCCAACTTCTGAGAATAAGCTTTTCTCATTTAAAAAAAAATGTGCGCACAGCACAAGCACACTGTAGCAAAAATACCAAACATGAAGCCTCAATTATGAGTTATATAATTGACCTGCCTCCCTACTGTAATAGTAACTTAAAATTAATATTTCAAATGCAACTTGTGATTCCCTGACTGCAGTGCAAATGACACAAAATCAAGGACCCACTCTCAGCCATGATTGAATGGTAGAGCAGACTCCATGAGTTGAATGGCTTAATTTCTCCTCCTATGTCTTATGGTCTCTCTTGTCACTGTTTGTGGTATAACTGTGTCCTGCATTACTGAAATAGCATTCACATAAGTCTGCTCCAGGAAAGAAAGTAAATTCATTGTGTTCAATTTTCCAAAGGTTATCTCAAATTAACTACAGTAGTTGTCAAGACTTCATGGATACTAAATTGGTGAGAATGTTGGCACATGGAGTGGAAGAAAGCAGATTTAGACCACTGTATCTTTAAGGTTAAAGCAAAAGTAAACATTAGAGGACTAGAGGATGCAAAATTAGGAAAGTTGTAGAAGACTCGTGAAATATGTGACACTTTATTGCTTTTGAAAATGAAGTAGCAGCAGTAGCTTTTCACCTGCAAACCTGTCAGCTTCAGCTGTGACATTGTCAATAAGAACAATGAGTTATTTATGGCATTGCTCAGCTCATTTGAAGAGGAAACTATTAGATTTATAAAAGTGCAAAAAGGGAGTGGATGAATTACTGATACATTGGCATGAGTTTGTCAATGGATTGCGTTCTGTTCCTATCCTTCTCCCAACTTTGTGATTGCTTTTGCTGCCCCTTTGAATCCACTTCCTCGGTTTTCCCTTGCTTCCCTGAACTTTCTGATTTCTTTTCCAGCTTTCTCAGCTACTCCCACTGCCCTTCTGCTGCTGATTCAGCAGGATGAAGGAGTATGTTTGAAATGATTCAGTCACAGTGACTTAATTTCCCTTTACAGCAAATGAGAAATGGAACAAAGAACGTGAGAAAACCTCAGCATCAAATCAAAGTGTAAGGGTGACAAAGGTCATGAAGAAAAGATCAAAAAGTGACAGGAGTGGAATGGAAATCTGAGAACAGAGAAAATATTGAAAACATTCAAAATGACGGGCAAAGAAAAACAATGGGAGACTATTTCAAAGAGATATTCTAGTCAGGAAAGGATTTGTGAGTGAAAATATGACAGGAATAAATGACAATCTCACAATCTCTAAGATATATAAATCATATCCCCTGTGTTCCATTGGAGAACAATAATTGTGCATGCTTCCCCAGTTTTTCTCTTTCATGTCAAAGACACATCACCATCAAGGTCACGCCAACTGACCTGGAGTGTAGTGAATGCTTGCTACGATCACAATGGGAATTTTAGTTCCTGGCTGGCAAAATAATCTAGTGAAACGCAATCTCATCCAGTGGCATTGTGCTTCAGTGGTTAGCACTGCTGCCTCACAGCGCCAGGAAACCGGGTTCGATTCCAGCCTCGGGCCACTATCTGTTTGGAGTTTGCACATTCTCCCCATATCTGTATGGGTTTCCTCTAGATACTCTGGGTTCCTCCCACAGTCCAATAGTGTGTGGATTATGTTGGTTGGCCATCCTATTTGCCCATAGTGTCCAAAGATGTGTAGGCTATGTGGGTTAGTCATGGGAAATGCAAGGTTGCAGATATGGGTTGGGGGGTAGGTCTGGATGGGATGCTCTTCAAAGGGTCAATATGGACTTGTTGGGCCGAATGGCCCATTTCCACACTATAGGAAGTCTAGCAGGATCGTACGAAGAAGAGGGGCAATGCTCTCATTGATGTGATGGTGCACAAATTCTCAGCCAAAAGGAGAATAATGTCCAGGGATAAGAAACCTACACTTTCCTTATTTGCTTTTCGTGGTTCAACAAGGGATTTTTAAAATAAATTTTATAATTTGAACTTTTGTTCTTCAGACCAGTTTGTAACTGCCAGGTAGCCCCTGTGGAGAAAGTCCTTTCTTCTCAGTTGAGATACAATTGAGGGCCAAATGAGGGAATTACTCCCCTATTTTCAAAAATGCAATAAGATTAAAATTTCAGGCTCTTCTGGTACTGTGGCAATGTCGCTACCTCTGGGAAGAAGGTCCATGGAAGTGTGTCAAAACATGTCCAAACAGGTTAATTTAAATAAATAGAGAGCTAAAATTGACAGCATGGATATCTGAAAAATAAGCATTTCAAGATTGGAACAGAGCAGGTGTTTCACCCACTCTATGTTCAAATGCCTGGAGTTAAAATTTCCATCTAAGTAAATTGTTTCATTAATGTCACTACTCAGTGAGGTAGCTGTTTTACACATGTGAAGAGGACGGTTATAAATGAGTTCACCATATGTTTTACAATAATGTTATTTCAGACAGTTTTGATCACATGATGGCTTTAGTTTTCTACATGATGTGATGGTACAACTGCTTTGATGGTAACATTAGCAATGAAAAACTGTTACCAACATCATTTCATCGTCCAACCCTGAAGGACTGTATAACTCTTTAAGGGCCATTTTAACTGTTCTTTCTATTTGTCAAACTGTGACATTTTAACCCTCTGACTGATTCATTTCCTTTGTGCCTTAAAGCATTTGGGGATTTTTTTTCAGCACTTTGCATCTGCCAAATGTGCTATACATCGTGACATCCTGTGCTTCCACTGAGTGCTTGACAAGATTTCACCATTGATCAGAAAGACACACAAAGGGGCCCAATGCTATGTGCAGGTCAAGAGTACTGACTTTTATTGGCTCACAATAGAGACCAATATAAGAGTTGGATGTGTGTGGTCAGCTGTGCTATTTGCTGTGTTGATTGACTGAGTGATGAAGGTGGCTATCAAACAAGGCACAAGTCAAGACACCCTTACTGAAACTAAAATGTGCTGGCAGCACCACCATGCGTGATAACACAAACTTGGGAGATTACGGCACATTGTTCTTGAAGAGTGGAAAGGCGCAGTGTGTGATCGTAAATGTAGCATGTGTCAGAGTGCCAATGGCAAAGAAGACAAGGAAAGCATTGAGCATATTTGACAATCTGCCAAAATTACTAGAAGAGAAATTGCTAGAGTGAACAGACAACTCTGACTGTTAAGGAGGTATAACCATGCAGAGTAACTTAATGCTAAATCGCGAGGTATACTCAAATACTGTTGAGGTATAGTGGGTCACCATATCAACAAAGGACAATTCTAATAATGGCTTTTCAAATTTCTGCCTTAGCCATTTCTTTGACAAAGGCAAGAAACCACTGCTTTCAAAAAGTAAGTACGGTGTAGAATGAGCAGGGCCAGATTGATTCCCTGAATTTGTTTCAATTATCCAGGGGGAGCTCGAGGGGAATTTTCCAATTTTATTTTCCAGGGTTGGTTTTGGTTTTTATCTGGATTTTTCTTACTTCTTCCAAGAGGTGGCTTCACCTGTTACTGTTGATATACAGTTAATTTTCACATAGAGAGATCCCATGGGGAACAAATGAATGGGTAACCAACTCTCAAGTGGAATAACAGTGAAGACTAATAGCAGAACTACAGATGAATTCCCTACACTTTTTCAGATTGTGTTATGGGATAGTTTGCATTCACATAACAAGCAGATGGGCTTCTGTTTAAGACCACATCAAAAATAAACACCATCTTCAGCAATGCACCCTTGGCACCACACAGATATCAGCCTAAACTCTGACTGTGGGCCTAGCTACAAAATGCTCTGATATAGAGACAAGAGTGAGCTGAAATAATAAATTGCTTGTCAAAGTTAAGGAGTGCACGATAAAGATCTAAACTGCTGTGCCACTCCCCATTCTCCCATGACACGGATTACTATTTCTGGAGGATCATTATTAAATTATGAGCATTGTGTTAATTGAGGATGACTACTAACAGACTAATTGTCTCTTATGCAACCTGAATGACAATGGATTACCCAAACGCCTGGAGGTTTGATTATGTGGAAGTGAAAAATCGCTGAGAGAGGTGGGAAAGAGTTGCCTCACCAGTTGCTCGAAGAGCTACATTATGACAAAACTTGGAATTCTACATGCAATCATCGGGTAAACCAAGAAATAATAAATCTCATGGTGGTTGGACCCAAGCCAAGAAAGTGAATTCCATCAGAGGGACTATATATCACCTGAAAACTATATCACCTTTCAATTGATGAGCAGTAACACCAACAATTGTAGCTGAAATCAGAGTCAACAAGAAGCCAAGAAAATGAGCTCTCTGTTTTGAAGTAAGTCAGCAGAAAAAAAACTGAACACAGTGCTGAAACGGTGTACTTCATCAGATAAGGATGGTAGATGTCTTTCCCTAGAAGACATTAGAGCACTGAATGTGTTTTTAATATAACAATCAAAAGTGGTTACATGGTCACCATTAAGCTTTTTTTAATTCCAGGTTATTAATTGAATTCAAATTTCATCATCTGCAATGGTGGGATTTGAACCCAGTGCCCAGAACATTTGCCTGAGCTTTAGGCTAAGTTGATTGACATTACCAGAACTATTCTGCATCCCCAAATGTTGCTATTTGTGAATAGGTAGACATTTTGGAAAATGCTGCGATGATGCCTCCACCCTGATTATCACCTGCCTCTGGATTTGTGGGATTGATGTGAAACCCTGTCCTGTACTCGCTTCACCTTCAGATCTCTTCCCAACCCACACCCCTGGAACTGCTGGCAGCTTATCACTAATGATACCCATCACCTGCAATGTCTCTATGCTCTTTTCACAGCCATCACTTGATGTCAACACATCAATGCCTTCTCTCACAGGAACCCACTAGAAACCTTACATTGTCTGCTGCAAGCTACTTATTACCAAGAGTGAATCTGAATGTATGTTTCTCATTTACCGCATACTTGAGTCCATAGCTAAAATTGCATGTGCTGAGGTTGTGATTAATGGATAAATGCATGACATGTTAATGTATTAAAAAAAGGGCCCCATTGCTTGCTGCCAGAAAATATGATCATCTGCCACCAACTTCATTTCATCATCAGGCAGCTGAATATTTTGCCTCTCCTGCTCATTTGAATGCACCCACTAGCCTCACTTCCCACTCCCACGTGTTTCATAAGGTTTCATCGGAGGTGTCCATTGACAACACAAATAAAATACCACAGGCCATTGCTGAAACTTGATTTCAAATTTTCACCCAATTAAAAGCTTATATTTATGCCTAATTGAAAAACAGTATAAAAAGTGAGAAGCCTCATCCACCATTTGCAAAATGTTTCAAAAACATGGTTTCTCTTTCATCTCGACACTTTCAGAGTTCTTGTGGGCTACGTCTGAGATCAGCATATAAACATTCTCTCCAGCTCAATTGAACTCCAGCAAACCTTCAGGTGCAGCACAAAGTGAGACATCAGCAATATCCTGGAATAACCGTGGCCAGTGTAATATGCTGCTGAGTTTCAGGAGTAAAACATCATTTTGCTCAGAAGGAATTACAGGCTGCAGCCCATTAAATACACTTCATATTAAAAATAATCCTTTTCTGAGGAGGCAAATATATTCTGTAACATAAAAATACTGGCAGTGGAGCCAGCTCATTTTTAAATTCAATCTAAAGCATATGAAACTATTCTATAATACTCAGGTTCTGAAATACTGATCAGGCTGTAATCAGTACCATTTGGTCTTCCACAGTATGAACATTTCTTTCTGGGTAACAATAGTTTTTGGTATTGTTATTTGAAATGGCCTCATTATTTTGCATGCTGAGGACATACTCATCAAACAGGAGGTTGCTGTTGTTCACTGGATCAAGACCTTAAAGTTGTGCTGATCCACCCTCCATCAAGGTGTTGGCATTCATGTTCACAAATGTGACCAAATCTGCTCAGAAAAGTAACTTGAAACATAACTTCGGCCTGCCTCTTTCACCTGTGAAAATGATCACAGTAACCTGCATCAAACTAAAATGGTAATCAGGCTCCTATTTATCGCACAGGGGCTCTCATTCTCTGGCTCTTAATTGGCCTATCACCTGAAACAGGCAGCTTTAGAGACCAGAGCAGGCCCCTTGATGGGGCTAGTTTTATTATTGGCTGTTAGAGGAGTAGTAAAGCTTTTGAAACCAATTTAAAATTGTGCCTCCCTTTAACAGCAGGCCAAAGCAGTGAAACTTGACCTTTGCATAGTCAGTGTATATCCAGGGCATATGATGGTGCCCCTATTGTCTTCACTGAAGGTCAATTCTGTCATGTCATTGCTGCATGTGCTAACTACAGTTAACTACCAGGAAATATCAAGGTCACTTCATACCATAAGAAAATGAAGTAATTTTACTTGGACAGAAAATAAGCATCAAACACCAGCAGCTTTCCAATATATTTTATTTCCAAAGTTGCGCACTTCAGTTTCATTTGATGCTCTTCTGTTATTTATTTTAATGCAATCTCATTGATAGAACTGGGAACATTAACAAATTAAATTCATATAACTGATATGTGCTCCTTGTACAGAATAGTTAGGGAAGTATTCTTAGCAGTTAAATAGTTATATTTATTCAGTGAATTTCTATTGCATGGTTGCAATCCAGAAATTTCATTGACATCAATAAATAATAGCAATCCCACTGATATGTACTGATCAGTTTAAAAGAGATAGACACACAAAGTACAGAAGTCACCTCATTTGGGATGAGCATTGACTGGTTCAGAACAGAGTCATACAAATCAAGATGATCCCAGGCTTGATTCCCTTTCTTTTAAGCTAAATTTGCTGATCCTGACCAAGACTACAGTTATACCATCAAAATTAATCTTGGAGCTTCTTAGGGGATGATCTTTCCCAATCACTGCAAAGTATTCCTTTTTACTTGTATGACCAAGAAAAGTAGTGATGGACATTAAGTTAATAGCCCATTCAATAGGTTCAGCTCATGCACTGTTAATAGTCGTAGTGCCAACAGGAATTCATCAGGGCAAGAGTTCAGCACGTCAGTCACTGCAGGTCCAATTTAAGCTGGTCCTCAAGTGAAGAGATAAGTAAAGAGTAGACCATTCAGCCCCTCATATGTATTTTGCTATTCAAATGGCTGATCTGATTACTTCCTGACAAGCTTTCATCCCCTCGCTTATCAAGATTTAATGTACCACTGCCTTAAAAATACTCAAAGACTCTCTTCCTCAAAAAGCAGTGGGAGCACAGTTCTAAAGACTTACAACCCTCTGAGAAACTAATTCTCTTCACATGATTTAAAGGGACAACACCATAATTTAAAACAATGATTTCTGGTACTAGATCCTCCCACGTTAGGAAACATCCTTTCAAAATCCTCCCTTTCAAACACCAGTGAATACAAGCCTAGCCCTATCCAACTGTTCCTCCCATGATAAACCACCCATTCACAGTATCAGTCTGGTAAACCTTCTTTTAAACTGTTTCCAACAAATTTACATATTTCCTTAAATAAGGAGACCATTAATGTAAACAATATTGGCATACTCTCACTAACGCCTCATATAAGTGAGGCATAGTCTTACTTTTGTGGTCAATCCCCCCATGTGATAAATAATAACATTCTACTTGCCTTCCTACTCATTTACTGTACCCACAAACTAACATTTTGCAAGGTTATATATTTGTACATCCACATCACTCCATATTTCACATCTACAATCTCTCACCATTCAGATCATATGCTTCTTTTTTTATTCTTCCTGCTGAAATGGTCTATTTCATATTTTCCCACATGATAATGCAATTGTCAGATTTGTGCCCAACCATTCAGAGTCTGAGTCATGGAGTTGTACAATACAGAAACAGATCCTTTGGTCCAACTCATCCATGCCAACCAGATATCCCAAATTAATCTAGTCCCATTTGCAGGCATTTAGCCCATACCTCCCTAAAGCCTTCTTATTCATGTACCCATCCAGATGCCTTTTAAATCTTGTAACTGTACCAGACTCTACCACTTCCTCTAGCAGCTCCTTCCAAATGCACACCACCGTCTGTGTGAAAAAAGTTGCCCCTCAGGTTCCTTTTATCTTTCCCCCTCACTCTAAACCTGTGCCCTCTAGTTTTGGACTCCCCTGTCCTGGGGATAAAAACCTTGACTGTGCACCCTATCCATGCCCCTCATGATTTTACAAACCTCTATAATGTCAACACTCAGCCTCCAACTCAGCAGGAAAAATAGCCCCAGCCTATTCAGCCTCTCCCTATAGCTCAAATCCTCCAACCCTGGCAAAATCCTTGTAAATCTTTTCTGAATCCTTCCAAGTTTAACAACATCTTTCCAATAGGAGGGAGACAAAACTCATGTATGTGAGCATAAACCACAGAACAAAAATAGGGCAGTATTAGCATCCAATATCTTGAAAATCATGGCAGCAGTGAAGATGAAGAAGTAGACGCAAAGGCATTGGGAGAAAAGAAATAATTTAAGAGAGAACAATCATTGATACAGGTTTAAGATCAGAAGCAACCAAAAAAGCCAAACAGTAGCTGGGAAGGAAAAATCTCAGAACAGAAAATTCCTGCAGGGAAACCAAACACAATATCAGTTGAATAAAAACATTTTATAGCCAGTAATAGGGAAAATATACTTTTAAGGGAAAAGAAAAAGGAGTTAGATCAGTAAAAGCCAAAAGGATATATCAGGATCAAACACTGAAATGAGACTGATTGTGAGTCATACAAAACAGATTTAATCCCTTAGATTTAAAAAAAACCTCTGAAAATCTAGGTTTCTGGCAGTCATTAAAGACAAGCAAATTTAAAAAGTCCTTCTGAAGTGGATTTACCTTGCATCAATTGGAAAAAACACTTTTTTTTTTGGAATTCAAAGTTGCAAAGACCTAGCAATGAAATCTTTATTTTATCAATGGTTTGGGAGTGAGGAAGAAGTTTTATTCAGTAAGTAAGAAGCTTAATCAATTTTTATTGGTAGGGAACAACGTTGAAGACAAAAAAAAGCATGAATCTGACCTCTGTGTGGAGTTCGATGTGAAAATATCTCCGGAACAGAGAGGAAGCAAGATAAACCCAATCATGACAGCCAACTTTGATACAGTCGAAAAATCATCGACTGTTATCAATTGAAGCCATTTTGAGAAAGTTTCTCCCGACAGATCTTCTAGAATTCTTTTACAAATCTTGCAAAAGGATATCTTTTTTCATCTTTACAAAGACACAATATTGGTTAAAAGACAGAATTTTACTCTGAAAACAGCATTCAGAAAAGCAGAACCTTTAACAGCTTATACTTATAGAACAAAAACATTCTTTACAAAGACAAAGCTTCAATAATTTTAAGCTATTTAGAATACAAGGCAACAGTTATATGAATGTAGTACAAAGTGAACGGAATCCTAAAAACAGCATACACATCCAGAAAGCCATCAACAACTTCAAGTGTTTAATCACAATTGGCTAATGTAAGAAAATTCACTGATCTTTCCATCAGAATGAAATCAAGTTATCAACTCCATCGGATAAGTCAGCACATTGGTAAATGTCAAAACTCATTTCATAAGGTTTTGAACAGCTTCAGGATTAGACACTGAATCAATTGTAGAATATCTCAGCACACTTCTCTACCTATAGGAAGAACATTAGACCTTCTGCTATACAACCGATAGATTGATGAGAAACAGATTATGTTTGACAACTTCATACAAACAGAGAATAAATAAGAAACTGGCAAGTTCATCCTTCAAGAGCAGATATAACTCCCATGAAAGGCTGTAGATAGTTACATTAATGACCTGTTTGTGCTACCTGAACCACACAACCATGAAAACTTGCAATAACAGTTCATCTATGACAGTTATCGTTGGTCTCTTAGATAAATCAGTGACTGAACTTTGTCAATCAAATGAAGATTTTACTTTAGAATGAGTAATATAGTGGATTCAGATGTAAAAAGAAAGTTCAAGATACATTATACAATAAAGTTTCCAATTAATGCAGAACATTCTGCCGAGTGTTGATTAAAGCACAATTGCATGTTTGACCAGAGGGAGACAGAGTTGAACAATTTACCATACGTGATAACTTCCTTGTGAAATTCTAAACCATCTGTTGCTTTACTATCTTGTCAGAAGTGTGTTGCCAAAATGCCACATTGGCAAAAACAAAAGCATTCAGTCTTACACAAACAATGTATTCATTGTAGGAAAAGAGGTTGCTATTTGATTTGATTTATTTATTGTCACGTGCATTTATAACAAATACAGTGAATGGTGGTGTTTGAAGATGTATGACAGTTTAATAAACAAACCAAATTGATTTCAAGCCAACATCTACGTTCATGCGTTGGATCAGAACCTGGAAAAACAGGTTCCTACTGCAATGGAAAAAGTTTCTTCACATGAGGCACAATGATCTGTGAATGAACAAATTTGCTGTTTTCTTAGAGAAATAATACTGCCACCCAATTAAAATCCTATTGACAGTGAGGATGAAACGACCCACTTCCCCATACGCTCCTGAAGTTACATCAACACAAGCCTCTGCAGCAAGCGCTGCTGATCCAACAGGAGCCAGCAGAGAAAACAAAAGCAAACCAATTTTCCCTCAAATGTTTCTGCATTTTGCTTTCATCCTGTGCACTTACACAGATATATCAAATCAAACAATTGGGGAAGAGTTGGGAGAGATAAGGAATAAAATGTAAAGGAAGTGTAAAAATAACAGCTAAGTAATTCATTGCTGCCCACTTGGTATAAAAAGTATAGTGTGGGTGGAGCCAGTTAGGTAGATAGGGTATTTGAAGAGTGAAGCACATTTTGAGAATAGTTTCTCTGTGATGTAACAGTAAAATTATAGCCTGGTATATCTCAGATTATCATATATGAGTGTTTAGTAATAAAATACAGTCAACAGAATTCAAAGTCTAGGTCTGGAGGCAGACATCTTGACCGTATCTGCCTTGAATCCAAACTCATGAATGTAGGCATAAAACCACACATCAAAAGAGTAATGTCCTTCAATGCTAATAAATCTGTGCACTGCCCAATTTGGATTTGTTGTGAATCCATGATTTTCATTTCTCTAATGTTGGCTGCTGTGTTTTCAGCTGCAGCTCTACACATGGAAATTCCTTCATAAATCTTCCCACCTCTTGACATCTCTCCTCATTTAAATTGCTCCTTAAGTCCTACAACTTTTGATAGTATTTTTGGCCATCTGCCTTCATATTGTGTTATCATGGCCAAATCTTAGCTTGATAACACTCCTATGAAGTGGGTTTCAGGATGTTTTAATACTTAAAGACTTACAGGAAGGTGCTCAGTGTCAAGCATTAGTCCTGAAAAGCACCTTGGAATGTTGTTATAGAGTACACTAAAAGGTGCTTTCTAAAAGCAAGTTGTTGTTATCATCCCATGCAGTCGAAAAGTGAGTAAACGATTAGCCGCAAAGACCGAAGACTGAAGAATGAGAGGGTCGCTGGCACAAATGGAATTATATGTAACACAACAGAGATACATTTATCACAAATGATATGTCTTTGAATAAAGAAAACTGAGATGGAGGAGCTTGTGGAATGGGTTGGGCCAGTAGTTAGACTGATGCAGTTCACCCAGGCCTGAAATTAGCAGCATCTAGTGAACATGTTAAACCCATCAATATTCAAAATAAAGTCCATAAATGTTTACAGCCTACTTTTGTTTTGCACGTAACTTTAACGGGAAAAAGGATGAGCATTCAATTTTCAAAGTCCGAGGCATAAAGTCCAATTCAACAATGTACACAATAACACAAAGCATGATACTTTCTGCAGTATTTAATAATTCTAGACGATCACGCTGCTCCATTATCATTAACAACCAAGTTCAGAGCCAACCTGTGATTAAAGATGCTAAATGTATTTTTAGGTCTGGTTCACCGTGCACCCTCGGTACTGATTACAATGAAAGACATGGCTGGTGATCTGGTGCAAAAAGCAGAGGTGCTTGTAATTCACTGTGATTTTCACTGTACACATAACAGGACAACCTGTAAAAAAATCAAACCAAAACGAAAGTTTGCTTTTTTAACCCCAAACATCTGTTACCTAATGGAGGAGACAACAGAATGTATTGCCTGGCAAACTACCCCGATGGGCTAAACTGCTCAAATGTCACAAAGTGCAGACCCAGGTCACTGCAATAATAACTTGCACAGTCAGTCTCAACTGCTTGCAGATGGGCTGGGAAGATGATACACTTGCAAATTGCATCTGGCTCCCTAACAGCACGCCATGGGCCTCGTGGTTTTAATAATGCGCATATCACTGTCAAACCCTGTCTCCTGTATTCCCATTAACTTCCATATCTATTTTAAATGCTTACCTGTCTACTGGAATAAGGACGATTTTGAGTAAAATCAATAGTGCACTTCCACAGTTTCTGTGGATCAATATTTATATTGTGCTGTTTTTGTATGTGGATTGCTTTGATTCCTTTCTACTTTCTCAAGTCAGTGTTCACTTAACTAGTTTGTAGTTTAAATGATTACTTTTGTATGGGAAACTGTGGGAAACTATAAATAAATCGGATGCTGATCAAGCAATACTTTAGAAGATAGATTTCATTTAGTCAATGAAATGCAAACATTAACCATATGTAGGAGGCTCAAAAGCATAAAGATTATTCTTGTCTGAATGAATCATAATTAGAAGTAAAGATTTCCCTTGTGTACTATGTAACAAAATCACAAACCTGTTCTTTATAAACAAATCCTTCATTTAGTGTAGAGCATATTTTCTTCCAGAATGCTATTCAGACTCTCCAAAAGGTGCAAATAATTAGCAACCAGGATTTTTAAAAAAATTATGTTCCGATAACACATATAGTGAGTACTATCATTTTTTTTGTGAATTGAACTGCACAATATATTACACAGTACATTGTACGTGCAAATTATACTCTCAGTTAATGTACAATTTTCCCAGTAAAAGTGCTCAAAAAAGTTATGGCTCTGTGTTTAACACACTTTTTTTCCCCTATAGTCCATGGAGTGTAAGAAAAGTGTGTTGGCAGATTTCCATGGCATTCCTTATAATATTATCGTGGTCTGTGGTTGGTGGGGCGGAGGAAGGGTGATGCTGGATGGTGACTGTAGTGCACACATCACTGACAGAATATGAAATGGAAGTTGAAGAGAAACTGAACTGCTTTTCATTGGTTTTGGAAAACATATATGATTTTCTTCAAATGCAGGTAAATAAAGTTGTAATTTCACATAACATTTCAATAATGCATGTGTCTGCCTGTAACGTGTACCTTTTTCTTGTGGTCAATTAATGCATTGAAATTTCAGTTTAATCCTACCCAGTTTGCTGTTTCCTTTATCTGTGAAATTTCCCTGATACAGAAATTTCTGCAATATATTTTAAGTTCAGACCTTGCATTCAGATGTTCCTTCCCAAGATGAATAGCAGTAAACTTATTCCCATTGCTACAGCTGATTTACTGAATCTTGCACTAGTTTGTTCATCATTGCTCAGTGATTACATTTTGATATTATTTATTTAGGTACGCAGTTTCCCGTGTTGTACTAATTCTGACTAAATAAAATTCATTAGACACAAAGGAGCAACAAATCTCAACAGGTGAAGAATATATGCATGTGATATGATGAATGTGGATAGTAAAGTGAATTGTTTTTGAGTGGAGTAGAAACATAAATAAAATAAATTGTGAAGACTGTTATAGAGAGAATTTGAAAAGTAATATCAGAGTCCCTGCAATCAGATAATCCCTTGCTTTTTCAATTACCTTTTGAAACTGAATCCACCACACTCAGACAGTACATTCCACATCTTAACACTTGCCATTTAAAAAGATTGTCTCACAATCTGCTGGCTGTGTCAGCAAACTGAAGGTATTCACAGGGCTGTTTAAAGGGTCTGTCTTGCTTTTCCAGAACTTCATTCCACTTGTTTTGTCAAATTTTAGATCCACCACCCTTCACAGACCATAATATCAGCAAGCCCATTCACCACCCGACATCCACCTCTATGCTAACTCAAGTCACCTATCCATTCTGAGCCACATGTGAACCTATGCCAACTTATGCCAATCCACCCACTATTCCTGGCAATTATGCCCTCCAGGTCAACTCACCCAGTATCCACTATAGGCAGACCTCAGGAACCATGTTGAGATAAAGCAAAATAAAGGTCTGTTACAACCTCCACACTATGAAGGGAAGCCCATTCCAATCTCAGGCTCCACTCTCTGACAAAAGCAAACATCCATTCGTAATTACAGGAACACGGCTAATCATTTAATAACTATTTATTCTGACAAACTGTGGGCCCAGGGACATCCATGTCTATCTCCCCAGCTTTCCCATCTCTTTATAAAATGTGCTTATCGTAGTTTGTGGAAAACAGTCAACCATTTTCATGACAGCCTTTGAGGGAAAATGTCAGCAACCAGTGACTGTAAATGATAGAACAGATTTTTACATCCCTTACTGACCCAGGCAGCCTGCTTTTTAATAATAAAAGATCTGGAGAATTTATCTACCTTACAAGAGTATTTACATTTTCACTAAAAATTGCGGCTCCCATGCTGTGGTTTGTTACAGTGAAAATGTTGTTCATGTGAACTCAGTCACGTTTCATCTGTCCGCATTCTACAGCAACATGTCTATCTTCACTTGAAATCTCTCGCTGTCCTCCTCATATTCACAATGCTTTCAAGCCTTGTGTCATCTGCAAATTATGAAATTATATGCTGTACACCCAAGTCTGAGCCATTAATGTATATCAAGAAAAGCAGTGACCCTAAAGCAAAATTTTGGGAAATTCCTCAAGTGTTAAAGGAACCATTCAATACAACTGTACTTCCTGAGGTGGTCTATCATACCTGAGGAAATGTGCAGATCAGCTTAGGACCAAGGAGAGAAATCAAGAGCCCTGTTTCCTTCTGTTTCCAGGCCCCTTAACGTCCTCCAACCACCCCTGCCCACTTTCATCCCTTGGCAGGTCATGTTTGTGATGCGTTTTGCGTCCTACACAACAAAATAGTTCAGCACTGAAGCAGTCCATTCAGCCCATGGAGTTTGCACCTGTTCACAGAGTCATAGAGATGTACAGCATGGAAACAAACCCAACACATCCATGGTGACCAGATATTCCAACCCAATCTAGTCCCATCTGCCAGCACCCGGCCCATATCCGTCCAAACCCTTCCTACCCATCCAGATGCCTCTTAAATGTTGCAATTGTACCAACCTCCACCACACCCTCTGGCAGCTCATTCCATATACTTACCATCCTCTGTGAGAAAAAGTTGCCCCTTAGGTCTCTTTTATATCTTTCCCTTCTCACCCTAAACCTATTCCCTCTAGTTCTGGACTCCCCGACCCCAGAGAAAAGACTTTGTCTATTTACCCTATCCATGCCCCTCATGATCTTATAAACCTCTATAAGGTCACTCCTCAGCCTCCGATGTTCCAGGGAAAACAGCCCCAGCCTGTTCAGCCTCTCCCTATAGCTCTAATCCTCCAACCCTGGCAACATCCTTGTAAATCTTTTCTGAACCCTTTCAATTTTCACAACATCTTTCCGATATTCAAAGTTTGGGAGAAGATTTGTAGCTCGGGTGCTCGTTGTTGTGGTTCTGTTCGCTGAGCTGGGAGTTTGTGTTGCAAACGTTTCATCCCCTTTCAACACTACTATTATAGGGCAAGCCAAACAGAGAACAGCCAGGGAATTCCTAGAGGCATGGCACACATCCACAGATTCTATCAACAAACACATCGACCTGGACCCGATATACCGGCCACTGCAGCGGACAGCAAGAACTGACAACCGGAAGCGGCAGAGACAAGCCACTATAAATGCCAGAGGAAACATCACAGAAGTGCTTCACAGGAAGCTCCCAAGCACTGAGGATGTCACCTAGAAAGGGGACGAAACGTTTGCAACACAAACTCCCAGCTCGGCGAACAGAACCACAACATCTTTCCGATAGGAAGGAGACCAGAAATGCATACAATATTCCAACAATGGCCTAATCAATGTCCTGTACAGCCACAATATGACCTTCCAAGTCCTGTACTCGATACTCAGACCAATAAAGGAAAGCATACCAAACGCCTTCTTCACTATCCTATCTACCTGCAACTCCACTTTCAAGGAGCTATGAACCTGCACTCCAAGGTCTCTTTGTTCAGCAACACTCCCTAGGGCCTTACCATTAAGTGTATAAGTCCTGCTAAGATTGGCTGTTCTTCAAAAAAGAACTCCAGTCTGTCTTGCTACTGCTCCACTTACTAACAACCCAGCTATTCTTCCCCTATTTCTCTTAAATATTTCTCCCATTCCCATTCAAACACTACTTTGAATCTTTATTCACTTTGATATCACAGAGGGAATGCGTACCAAGCCCTAATAAATCTTCATGTAAAAGATACTCTTCACGTCGCCTCTGGTTCTTTAGCTCGTCAACTTAAATGAAGTTAAATCTGGATCATCTGATTATCAAGCCTTCAGAAAGAGTTTCCCTTATTCTATTGCAATTGTCCTTCATTATTTTCCACACCTCCATCAATCCCCTCAGGAGTTCTTGTAAATATTCCGGACCGTCTAAAAAGCCTTCATATCTTTCTGCTACCCAAAATCGGAAATTACAGACATTTTAGGTTCAATTGTTTCATGCAGGCTCTGAAAAATCCTTTGCTTTTCTACTACTCTCTGTACTTACAAAACCCAATGAAAATCAATTTTCAGTAAAATACCCTTTTGTCCACAGCTTTGCCAGACAATTGCACACAATTTGATATATCATGTGGTTTATTTGAAGCTGAGAAAATCTAAGCTCCGTTGTATGAAGACTTAAAGAAGATGCTATCAGATTTGAGTCGATGCTACAGTTAAATGACACCCTATAGATGTGACAGAGAAGGGAATTCTCTGTGGGGTAGGACTATAGAATTGCTGTTGGAATTAATGGAATTTTTTTGTAACAGTGTTTCAAGATCTTTAAACTTGTGTTATATGTAAAAAGTTTGTTTTATTCTATTATAACTCAATTTTATTTGTGCAATAAACTTCTGTTTTGGTGCTAAAACTGAATCGTTGCCTGTTTCTATTAGAGTGAAAGATGGCCTCATTAAAATGAGGAAAAAAATAGTTTATTAAGTCAGGTTCTTTCTGGGGATCCAACTTGTCTGATAATTGTATCAGCTGAGATCAATACAATATTTTCTACATTTGAGTTGACGTATGGGAAATTTAGACTTTCAGAAAAGTATAGATGTTTGGAATATTTGACTCACATGGAAACAGTATTGGAAGAATTAATATCATCAATATTAAATTTAATGTCACAACATACAAGAAAGCATACATTTACTTGAAACTATTAAAATTTAGTTGGCAAAAGGAAACAGGTATAAGTTAGGAACAAAAGTTCCTTCTTTCCCAAAATATAACTGAAAAACACTACGACAAAAAGGAAAGGTATCACCAGAAACACATCTTCCATGTACAAGGCAATGGCTAATGTGTTTTCATCTCATATACACAAAGCTGGAACATTTTTCCAAGGCAGTCACTACCCTATTTACTGCATCCCAGATCTCAGTCATGGATTTAAATTTAACAATTGACAGTGTTGATTCTAATATTATGCATTAGATGTCATCCCAGACAGTAGATCCTGATTTTATGCAGCCTTAAGCTACAGATTCCAAAGTAATTTTCAAGGAATTTATCTCATCAATGACTTCAAGTTCTTCTGCATCCTGAGTAGGTGGGTAATCCATTGTTGACAAGTTTAGAACCATCCACTCTTCTTTGCAACCTTTGACTCTGCCCACCTGTTGGCAACCTCCTTCATTCCATCTTCCACTCCATTCCAACCATCTCCTTAGCCATCATTTCAGCCTCCTGCACACCACCTTGCAAACTCATCCTTCCCCACCATACCACTGCCTTGTTTTTCCCCAACCCCACAGCAACTTATACCTTGCCTCTCCTTGCAGAAGCTTTATCCTCCAACATTGTTTCCTCCTCCTCCTGCATTGCATTATCTCCATCACCTTCAGCACTGCCCACTACCCCACTACCCCACCTCCTGCACTGCCCCCTCCCCCTCAACTCTCCCCACTCCCCTCCCCCACACTGCCCACGCCCTCCCGCACTGCCCCCTCCCCTCCCCCCACACTGCCCTCTCCCCCTCCCCCACACTGCCCCCTCCTGCTGGACTGCCCCCTCTCCCTCTCCTCACACTGCCCCCTCACACTGTCCCCCTCCCCCCCACACTGCCCCCACCTCCCGCACTGCCCCCTCATCTCCTCCTGCACTGCCCCCTCCCCCTCCCGTCACAGTGCCCCCCCGCACTGTCCCCTTGCACAGAACCCCTCCCCCGCATTACCCCCCCTCCTGCACTGCCTCCTCCTGCACTGCCCCTCCCCTCCCCTCGCACTGACCCCCCTCCCCCGCACTGCCCCCTCCCCCTCTCCCCGCACTGTCCCCTCCCCCTCCTCCCACACTGCCCTGCACCCTCCCCCTCCTCCTGTACTGCTCCCACCCCTCCCCCGCACAGTCCCCTCCCCCTCCCCCACACTGTCCCCTGCCCCTCCTCCCACACTGGCCCCTCCCCTGTACTGCCTCCTCCCACACTGCCCCCGCACTGCCTCCTCCTGCACTGCCCCCCTCCCCTCCCCCCACACTGCCTACTCCCCAACCTCCCGCACTGCCCACCCTCTCCTCCCCCCACACTGTTCCCCTCTCCTCCCCCGCACTGCCTCCTGCCCCTCCTCCCTCACTGCCCCCTCCCCCTCCTCCCGCACTGCCCCCCTCCTCCTGCATGGCAACCTCCCCCTTCTCCCACGTCACACCCTCCTCCTGTTCCTGCATTGCAGTCTCCTGTTTTCCCCACCCATCACTGCCTAAACAGTTGACTCTCCCCAGACTGAAGCTACAGCATTCTGAGTCTGGATCCCAATCAACAGCCACACACATGGCCCATTCCCACGATCAGCAACCCACAACAGACTCATGATTTGCTCATTTATAGCACAACTCATTTCACAGCCATAAAAGATTGTGACATTGTGGGCTACACACTAAAAATGATACATCAGAAAAGACAGCATGAGAAAATGAAGTGGAAAATAAAGATTGACAATAAGTGATGTGGTGTAGAATTGGTGAGAGCAGCACTAAAGCACAAACTGTTATTAATCTTGCATTCTTGTTGAGGTCACCAGAGTTTGTCCGTTGAATTACTACTTTGTGTTTCACTACTGAAATCTTATTGCTCTGTACTTATATCACTTATTCCATCAAAGAACCTAAAATGGGAAAGAATGACCTTAACAAACGCATTTGACAAAGTAAAATCTAAATCACATAACCTGTGTATGATCACTGGATGCGAAGCTAGATGTTAGATTACCTCGTGAATAAATATGCAAATTACACCAATGTCATCCTCCATTTGTGGAATTTGCATCATTTTCCATAACATCCTGTACACCATTTCCAGATTAAACCCTAACAGCAAGCCCATTTACTGCATTATTTCACTGAAAGGAGTAACATGTTGGACATCATGTCACCACTATCTGCTTTAATTTCACTTTGAATTTAGTGAAAGAACTCCCAGCTAGTTGACTTGGCATAAATTTGACACACACAATTGCAAAAAAAACTCTGTGAGGAAAAGCACATTGTTAAATAAAGCTAATTGTTTCAATACATTGAAACAATGTATTCAATACATTGAAACTCGAGACCTGAAGCTGTCCTTTTAAATCTGAGAATACTTTATATGTTGACTTGTCATTTTATAACACTTTATGGCTTTAAGTAATCTTAAGTATAAAGACTTTTTGCTAATGCTCATTGGTGTCCCAAATTTCTTATTCCCCATTTCTTCGCTACCCATATGACTGATGCCACCATAACATGCTGATGGTTTGTCTATGATAGTTACATAGTTCCCATCACATGAGGATGAGATGTGGACCACAACAAACTGAAGAATTGAACACACTTCTATTCAAGCACTTGTTATCTACATATGAATATGACAATCAAAGCTATTTGCATATCTGGACTCAAGCTAAGCAATTTGGATGTGCTGCAGCATGATTTTATAACACAAGATGACAAACTCAATAAATTTATGATTGAGAGTTGTATACGGTTAGGTCATTTGTGGTGATATGGCAATGATATAATAAGCATGTCTCTAAATAGTACAGTAGATCAGAGGAAGCAAGACATACCAATCATAAGGTGAGAAAGAAATCTTAGACAGAGACATACAGGTTACATTGTACAATTTACTAGTTAAGATCAACATGAGCAAGATCAGCTTTATTTGAAGCTAGAGAGTCCATTCACCAGTCTAATAATGACCTGGAAGAAACTGTTCCTGAAGAGTGTGTGTGTGTGTGTGTGTGTGTGTGTGTGTGTTTTCAAGCTTCTGTATCCACTGCGGTGTAAATGGATATTTTTCAGACTGGCAGGATGTCACAAATGGTGTGCTACAGAGGTCATGGCAGTGCCTCACCCTTTTAGAATTTACGTCAATGACTTGAATGAAGGGATCAAAGGTATGGTAGCTAAATCTGTTGATGTTACAAAGATGGGTAGGAAAGTGAGTTGTGACAAGGACATAAGGACTCGGCGAATGTGGGTACTGCTGATTCTGGGATTAAGAGTCAAGATTAGAGTGGTGCTGGAAAAGCACAACAGGTCAGGCAGCATCCGAGGAGCAGGAAAATCGATGTTTCTGACAAAAGCCTGAAACATCAACTTTCCTGCTCCTCGGATGCTGCTGGACCTGCTGTGCTTTTCCAGCACTTCTCTAATCTTGACAGGGACATAAGGAGTCTAGAAAGGGATGTAGTCAGGTTAAGTAAGCGGACAAAGACATGACAGATAATGTACAATGTGGGGAAAATGTGAAATTGTCTATTTTGGCAGAATGAATTCAAAAAAAGAATATTATCTAAATGGTGGAAAGTTGCAGAGAGAGATCTGGCTGTCCTAGTGCTTGAATCCAGAAGTTAGTATGCCAGTACAATGAGTAATCAGGAAAGCTGAAATAATATAATGGTTTATTGTGAGGGAAAGTGAATGCAAGTGTAGGGAGGTTATGGAGGGACCCGCTTGTGATGCAGTGGTAGTGTTCCTACCTCTGGACTGGGAGGCCTGCTGCGTAATATTATCACTGAACTGGTAGGTTAGAAAAATACAGAGGTTACGCTTCAATTATACCAAACATTATGAGAGCACATTTGGAACACTACCATATTGGTCACTGTACTTATGGAAGGAGACAACGCCTTGGAAACAGTCCAGAGAAGGTTTACTGAACTAATACCTGGAATGAGTGGATTGCCTTATGAGGATAGACTAGACAGACTAGGTCTGTACCTTCTGCAGTTTAGAAGTTAGAGGTGAATTAATTGAAACACACAATATCCTGAGGTAACTTGACCAGGTGGATCTTGAAAAAAATTATCCTCATGTGAGAGAATTTAGAACTATTGGTCATTGTTAAAAAGTACGGGGCACCTATTTAAAACCGAGATGAGGAAATGTTTCTTTTTTCTCAGAGAACTGAAAGTCATTGAACTTTCCTTCCTCAGCAAGCATTTAATGCAGAATCTTTAATATTTTAAGGCAAAGGTAAATCGATTCTTGACTATCAAGGAGATGATAGATTACTGGGAATATATAGAGGAATGTAAGTTTGAGTTTAAAACCAGATCAGCTATGATTTTGTTGAATGGTAGAGCAGACCTGTACCCTTATCCCTTGTTTATATATTCAAATTAGTCAAATCTGCTTAGAACTGTCTGCTAGTCATGCTTTGATGTTATTATGTGTTACATTTGTTGACTGTTTCAAAATGATGGTATAACTAAGGTAAAGTGCATTACCTCTGTCAGGGAGAGAGAATCTCATTTCAGCAGTCCCTTTATTATGTAAGCAAAAGTGAACAGTCAGCATATTTTTCATCAAGAAAACAGAAATAAATAGAATGATACCAGGAAGTTAATGCTTTCCCTGTTAAAATCTACTAAATTATTTAGATATCTCCTCCAACAAAAAAAATTGAATAAATTAGTCATCATGAGAAGCTGGAAGGGGTTAATGGGAATGCAGCTGAAAAATGTGTTGCCTGCTAAAGTGCAGCAGGTCAGGCAGCATCCAAAGAGCAGGAGAATCGACGTCTTGGGCATGAGCCCGTCTTCAGGAAGGGCGGCTTCCTGAAGAAGGGCTCATGCCCGAAACGTCGATTCTCCTGCTCTTTGGATGCTGCCTGACCTGCTGCGCTTTTCCAGCAACACATTTTTTCAGCTCTGATCTCCAGCATCTGCAGTCCTCACTTTTTCCTTAGTGGGAATGCACCCTATCTGGAACTTTGATAGCAGTGTGCCCTATCTTAACTTTGTTGTATAAAATCCCATGCAAATTGTGCATGAATCCTTTAGCTGCTCATGCAACTAACCACAGGTTTCACAATTCAAATGTGTGGAGTTTTTACTCTCTAATAACATTAATTGTCTCCAGCAAATATATTAACAGATAATATCATGAATGATAAATCTTACAAATAGTTTAATTACAAATAATTACTAAAGTGGATGCTACAAGTATTAACTACAGAGAATGATAAAATTTTAATCTTTATAATAAAAACTCACAATTTATGAATTATAGCTGAAATATACCAACAATATGTGTATTTACAACTAGATTATAATAACAACTTAGACAAACCAAACACAGCCTCAAAGTCTTGGAAAAATAAGATATTGTACAAATATATTTGTGGTAGATTTATACTACTGGAGAGCATAAAAGAAAGAAAAGACTTGCACTTATGTAGTGAATTTCAGGAGCTCCTTTCATCATAGAATGCTTTACAGCAAATAAAATAGATTGGTGTAGTCAGTGTTGTAATATCTAAAACATGGCAGTCTCTATCAAGATCCCACCAATGGTAATGCTGGCTACCATCATTACTCCTCACCCTACTCTAACCCTTTATCTTTCTTAGGCAAAGTGACAGTGATGTCATTTGATGGTATCAAAGAAATACGAAGTTAAAAATCACACAACACCAGGTTATAGTCCAACAGGTTTAATTGGAAGCACACTAGCTTTCAGAGTGACACTCCTTCATCAGGTGGTTGTCAGGTAGAAGGAGCAGTGCTCTGAAAGCTCGTGCTTCCAATTAAACCTGTTGGACTACAACCTGGTGTTGTGTGATTTTTACTGGAGGCTTCGGTTTGGAAGGATCCCTTGGGGCCTTGGAGAGAGAGGTAAGGGAGGAGGTGTGGGCGCAAGTTTTGCATTTCCTGCGGTTGCAGGGGAAGGTGCCGGGAGTGGAGGTTGGGTTGGTGGGGGGTGTGGACCTGACGAGGGAGTCACAAATGGTGTGGTCTTTGCGGAACACTGATAGGGGAGGGGAGGGAAATATATCCCTGGTGGTGGGGTCCGTTTGGAGGTGGCGGAAATGACGGCGGATGATACGCTGTATACAGAGGTTGGTGGGGTGGTAGGTGAGAACCAGTGGGGTTCTGTCCTGGTGGCGGTTGGGGGGGCGGGGCTCAAGGGCAGAGGAGTGGGAAGTGGAGGAGATGCGGTGGAGGGCTTCGTCGATCACGTCTGGGGGGAATCTGCGGTCTTTGAAGGAGGAGGCCATCTGGGCTGTACGGTATTGGAACTGGTCTTCCTGGGAGCAGATGCGGCGGAGATGAAGGAATTGGGAATATTGGATGGCATTTTTACAGGGGGCAGGGTGGGAGGAGGTGTAGTCCAGGTAGCTGTGGGAGTCAGTCGGTTTATAGTAGATGTCTGTGTTGATTCGGTCGCCCAAGATAGAAATGGAAAGGTCTAGGAAGGGGAGAGAGGAGTCTGAGACAGTCAGGTGAATTTGAGGTCGGGATGGAAGGTGTTGGTAAAGTTGATGAACTGTTCAACCTCCTCGTGGGAGCACGAGGCAGCGCCGATACAGTCATCGATGTAGCGGAGGAAAAGGTGGGGGGTGGTGCCAGTGTAGTTGCGGAAGATGGACTGTTCCACATATCCTACGATGAGACAGGCATAGCTGGGGCCCGTGCGGGTGCCCATGGCAACTCCTTTAGTTTGGAGGAAGTGGGAGGATTGGAAAGAGAAGTTGTTCAGGGTGAGGACCAGTTCAGTCAGTCGAAGGAGGGTGTCAGTGGAAGGGTACTGGTTGGTGCGGCGGGAAAGGAAGAAGCGGAGGGCTTGGAGTCCTTCGTGATGGGGGATGGAGGTGTACAAGGACTGGATGTCCATCGTGAAGATAAGGCGTTGGGGACCGGGGAAGCGAAAATCATGGAGGAGGTGGAGGGCGTGGGTGGTGTCCCCAACGTAGGTGGGGAGTTCTTGGAGTAAGGGGGACAGAACCGTGTCGAGGTACGCGGAGATGAGTTCGGTGGGGCAGGAGCAGGCTGAGACAATGGGTCGGCCGGGGCAGTCAGGTTTGTGGATTTTGGGCAGGAGGTAGAAACGTACGGTGCGGGGTTGTGGGACTATGAGGTTGGAGGCGGTGGATGGGAGATCCCCTGAAGTGATGAGGTTATGGATGGTCTAGGAGATGATGGTTTGGTGGTGCCTGCACCTCCACACACATCATTTATTGCATCCGCTGCACTCGATGTGGCCTCCTCTATATTGAGGAGACGGGCCGCCTACTTGCGGAACGCTTCAGGGAACACCTCTGGGACGCCCGGACCAACCAACCCAACCACCCCGTGGCTCAACACTTTAACTCTCCCTCCCACTCCACCAAGGACATGCAGGTCCTTGGACTCCTCCATCGCCAGAACATAACAACACGACGGTTGGAGGAGGAGCGCCTCATCTTCCGCCTGGAAACACTCCAACCACAAGGGATGAACTCAGATTTCTCTAGTTTCCTCATTTCCCCTCCCCCCACCTTGTCTCAGTCGATTCCCTCGAACTCAGCACCGCCCTCCTAACCTGCAATTTTCTTTCTGACCTCTCCGCCCCCACCCCACTCCGGCCTATCACCCTCACCTTGACCTCCTTCCACCTATCACATCTCCATCGCCCCTCCCCCAAGTCCCTCCTCCCTACCTCTTATCTTAGCCTGCTGGGCACACTTTCCTCATTCCTGATGAAGGGCTTTTGCCCGAAACGTCGAATTTCCTGTTCTTTGGATGCTGCCTGACCTGCTGCGCTTTAACTAGCAACATATTTTCAGCTTGTGTGATTTTGAACTTTGTACACCCCAGTCCAACACCAGCATCTCCAAATCAAAGAAATACAAGTTAGTCTTCAGCAATTTTATTGCACAGTCCTCAAAAATATGTTCTAAAAGTTGCTTATTATGTTTTTTTATATATTTTCCTACCATTGAAACTTTGCATTTCAGTTCAGAAGATGTAATAATTTTGGATATTTTAAAGAGACCAGCAAAGTACACATTGACCCATTACAGTCCTGGTCTTTAACATCCCAAAGCCAGAAGAACGTCCACATCCATTAAGCATAATTGGTTTCATTACATATACATTTTTTTTTAAAAAACTGTTAATTAGTATAATAAACCTCATATTTGATGGCAAATAGTGCAATGGATAAATGTCATCCACATCATAGGTTTTTTTTCCTACAACATAATTGGCAGAGTATTGCTACATCATGACTGGAACAGAAATGTTCGAAATAGGAAAATAGTTTTAAGCAACAAGATTGAGATCAATAAAAGTAAAATAAAAAGTCAAATAAAAAAAAGGAGTTCGCCATTGGGGAAGCAAATTGACAGAAACAATATGCAAACATGAAACTTTTTTGATTATATATCTCTATGTAGGTCAATAAGAAAAGAAGGGACAGAGTTTTAACTCTCAAGTGGCACTATTGCTTTTACAAGACCCTTTACTGCATATATAACATAAAACATTCAAAGTAAAAATTGAAGACATTTCCTTTATTGCAGCATTACAGCACATCAATCTGTTTTATATATTCATATGCTTTTCAGAATAAAGTCTTTGCGATATAGTTTCATTTATTTTATAACTAAGTGCACATAATAAAACATACATAAATAAATACATAACAGTGAACTTCTTTCAAACTAATATATTATGGGAAAGTGGATCAGGAAAATTGTTGGCAGAGTTTACATTTATATTTTATGAGTTACTTTTCAGTTTGATTTTTATTTGACTTCCTGTTATATTTGTAACATTGTCATTTTGTTATTAAATCTAACAACAGAAGTACTATTGCATATCGTTATGAATGAATTGTACTAAAAAGGGGGAAAAGGTTGCAGCTTTGGATTGTAGAAAATCTGTGGCCTTCAGAAAAAACAAACAAAGAGCAGAGAGAGAGAGCGAGAGGTCGAAGGGGAAATATCTGATGCAGACAGTTCAAAAATCTCAAAATATTATTAGAAAATAATGAGCTTTTAACTAAAGTACTAATGCAGAAATTTTGGAGTGGCTGCACTGTTTTACAAAGGTAACCTGTTTTCTCGAAAATATTGTACCACATTCCAAAATAAATCATAACAAATGAATGACTTCAGAAGGACAGTCACTGTTCAAAAGCCAGCTGAAGATAATGTCCAACAGCCAGCAAATGAAAAGAAGGAATAATGCTGCTTTTGACAGTTAACTTAGGAAGGAATATTGGCATGACAACTGAGATCCACGCTGTCCTTCAAATAGCATTATGCAAAACTTAACATCAACTTGTGCATGTGTCATAAAAAGTTAATATGCACGTACAGCAAGTAATTAGGGAGGCGAGTTGAATGCTATCCATCATTACAAAAGAAACCAAATATAAACATGTGGATATATGCCTCCGCTATACTTGACCTTGGTGAGATCACACTTTGAATATTGTTAGCAGTTTTGGTCTCCTTACTTAAGGAAGGATGTAGACGCATTGGAGACAGGTCAGAGGTTTACTAGATTCACACCTGGAATGAGTGCATTGTCTTATGAAGATAGGTTGGACAGCTTGTGTTTATTTCACCTGCAAGTTAGAAAAGTGAGGGCTGACTTGATTGAAGTGTAAAAGATCCTGAATGAAAAATGTTTCTTCTTGTTGGTGAGCCCTTGAACTAGAGGACACTGTTTAAAAATTAGGGGTCTCTCATAAGACCATGATGAATCCCCTATGGCCATTCCCCTCAATAACAAGTAAAGTTTTGGACACTGTTGGGGGGAACGACTTACCGAGGTAAGCCAATGGGGTGCAGGTCTCTGGCACAGAGCCTGTCCCTATTGCTGAGAAGGGAAGGGGGAAGATGAGCACAGCATTAGTCACTGGGGACTCCATAGTTAGGGGGACAGATAGGAGGTTCTTTGGGAATGAGAGAGACTCACTGTTGGTGTGTTGCTTCCCAGGTGCCAAGGTTCACGATGTCCCAGATCATGTTTTTGGGATCCTTAAGGGGGAGGAGAAGCAGCCCCAAGTTGTGGTCCACATTAGCACTAATAACAGAGATACTAATGAGGTGAAAAATAAGGAGAGAGAGGAGTTGAATGTATGGCTACAGGATGCAGCAGGAGGCTGGGTTTCGGATACCTGGATAATTGGAGCTTATTCTGGTGTAGGAGAGACCTCTACAAATCAGATGGGTACCAATATCCTGCAGGGGTGGGGGTGGAATTTGCTAATGCTCTTCGTGAGGGTTTAAACGAATTCAGTAGGCGATGGGAACCTAAATTGTAGTTCCAGTGTCCAGAAGGTTATGAGTAGTGAGGTCAGGAGTAAGGTTTCAAGGTCACAAGAGTGCACCAGCAAGCAGGAAGGTGATTTGACATGTGGAGAAAGTGAGAACTGCAGATGTTGGAGATCAGAGTCAAGAGTGTGGTGCTGGAAAAGCACAGCAGGTCAGGCAGCATCTGAGAAGCAGGAGAATCAACTTTTCGGGCATAAGGCCTACATCAGGAATGAGGCTTGTGGGCCAAATTGCACACCAAAATTGTTTAGTTTGACTCCAGAAATGCAAGAAACTTTGATTGTCATGTACATATGTAGATAACAGGTGCTTGAGTAGAACTGTGTTCAATTCTACAGTTTTTTTGGTTCACATCTCATCCTCATATTAAGGGAACTTATGTGAGATAGTCTCATAGAATCATACAGCATGGAAACAGACCTTTGGTTCAACTAGTCCATGCAGAACATAATCCCAAACTAACTAGCCCCATCTATCTGCTCCTGTTGCATAACCCTCCAAACCCTTCCTATTTGTTTACTTATCCAACTGTCTTTTAAACATTATAATTGTGCCTACATCCACCACTTCTGCAGGAAGTTCACTACACATGTAAATCACCCACTGTGTAAAAAATTTGCTTCTCATGTTTTTCTTAAAATCTTTCTCCTTTCACCTTAAAAACATGACCCACAGTCTTGAAATCCCTCTCAACCTCCTACACAGAAGTCAAAAAAGCCCCAGCCTATCCAGCATTTCTTCCATATGTGACAATATTTTGGTAAATCTCTTCTGAACCCTCTCCAGCTGAATAATACTCTACTTACAGTAATCGTGAACAGGCCTCACCAATGTCCTGTAACCCTCATTTTCACCTGAAGGAGCAGTGCTCTGAAAGTTGTGATTTCAAATAAACCTGCTGGACTATAACCTGGCATCGTGTGACTTGCAACCACGTCCACGCCACTCCAACACCGGCACCTCCACGCCACTCCAACACCGGCACCTCCACATCATGGTTGTGCAATGTCAACATGACTTCCCAATTCCTATACTGTACTTTAAAGGACTGAGCAATGAAGGCTGTCTATGTGTGATACAAACTTCAAAGAATTAAGTACATGAACATCTAGGCTCCTCTGTTCTACAATACTAGCCAAGGCCTTACTATTAATTGTCTAAGTCCTGCCCGATTGTTGTACCAAAATGCAATACTTCACATTTATCCAGATTGAACTCCAACTGCCACTTTTAAGTCCATTGACATATTTCATCAAGATCCCTTTGATGAAACCTTCTTCACTGTGTACTACGCCACCAATTTTGGTGTTATCTGCAAACTTACTAATTATGCTTTCTATATTCTCATGAACAGTTGCAATTTTAAAAGAAAGTTCTATGCATACAAACTAAATGGATTTTTGACTCCTGATTGATTTCTTCACTGAGCTTCCTAATGGATTCAAAATTTGGAATTGTTCTTGATTTGTAACAGGACAAAGTCTCTCATAGAGGCATAAACCGTGTCTGCTACCAATACCATAATATTGTTAAGTTTGGCACTGAGGGGATATGCCATCATAACAGGATACACTGATGATCTGTCATTCTCATGCTGTAATACTTAGGTTAGCTGTTGTAACATAATGATGAAGCATAGGTCACATAGCACTGAAACGTATCATGAACTTTTATTACAGCTCTTGGAAATTACCTGTGTATGCATTACATATAGGCACACATTCTGAAATCAACAATTATACAGAGATGTAAAAACAGAACTAAAAAAAATTAATTATTCAAATGTTAATATTTGGAGATTTGAAAACTTGTCCTGACCTGTTGATTACGTCTGGAGAGTATGTATTATTCTCAGTTGCTCTTGGCCAAAAACTTTGAGTCTCTTGCTATTGTGCAACTTATCAGCGTCATTGGAGGTTTCTTCATCACTCTCTGCGAGCCTAATCATCACATTGTACACTGGTCTGAATTAAGTTAGAAATGTAGCATCATGATCCGACATGACTTCAAATGATCTGGACGGCCTGGGCTGTTTGGTATCTTAGAAACCTTTGCTGGTATCCAGCTATTCATGCTTGGATTGGACTTGGACTCTATCTGAGGATCACTACCTGCTTGCTGATGGTGTATCTGTTTCTTTCTTCTCTGTCTTTGAAGAGCAAACCCTGTGGCTTCTGCATCTTCAACATCTTGTTGTGATTTGAATCTCATGAATGGTTATGATGCTGACGTCTGTGCATACTGGCACTGCTGGATCATTGGTGAGTTTGTGATAGAAGATTTTGAGAATCCAAACTAAACTTGCATATAGGCACTGATATGTGATTGTGCCAAAGTACAGAATTGATGATTTGTTTCATACTTTGAGAATGTCTTTTGTAGGTTACACGATGGGACACCACTTGTGGCGGGTATATGACTTTATGATATGGTGGTGGTATTATATTGGCCCAAGTTCCTGCACCAATGTTAGCGTCCAGGATGGATCGACCTGCCCATTGAGGACATATGGTGTTGATGGCTGTGAAAGCTTCCACTAATCTTTACTGAAGGATGTGGTATGTGAAGTGGACAATACTTCTTAGCCATTGTCCAAAGTTGCTTTTAGTTTGTTGGCTGCTTATTTTGACAGCTTTCCAGGCAGCCAGCTTTCTGGTGGTGTAGCAACTTGTTGGTCACTCTGGGTCTTGTTCCAGGGTCCAGTTTAGTTTTTGAAACTGGATTTTCCTCAAATGCATGTAGAATGCCCTTTGGTGCTGCATGCTTTGCAGATATGGAAAAGTGCCAGAAAGTTTCTGGATAGATGTGACAAACTGCATCTATGACAAATTTTGCTGGTTTGGTGCACTTTGCTAATGCAACAATAGTATCGTCTGCACCTAAAGGACATAACTAATGTTGGCCTATCAAAATGACTTAATGCTGGTCTCTATTTTGCAGAAGGGATTAGGAGAAAAATCTTCTTGGCTTTCTCTGCTTCTGAACTGCTTATTATCAAATCACTGTTTGAATGAATTTACTGGGCAAAATGTAATGCCAAGTTTGGTGGTCTATGGTCCTCTGCAACAATGGTGGCTTTCAGATGCCAACACATCTCTCTTTGTGATACAGATGGTGTAGGAAGGCAGTGTTAGGTCAAAGACTCATTAGCAAATTGGATGATGCTTAACTGTCAGCAAAAGAGCCTTTTTTAACCCCATCTGAATTTTTTTAATAGTTTGCAAGTAGAAATTTTAGAAGTAAATGACAAAAGCACAAAATTTTCTTTAATGCCATTCTTTTTTATCCTCCAAGGTTTCACACAACAGTGTACTGGAGATTAATCTTCAATTCCGGAACTTGCAGGCCAGTCCTGGAGGGTTGATAACCTACTTCTGGGGAATCGAGCAGGAAAAGTACAGGAAAGTGGACTTGAAGAGTGTTGGATCAGCCACGATCCTATTGAATGGTGGATCAGGCTCAAATGCTTAATGGCTTACTCCTGTTCCTATATCTTATTGGCATTAAAATGCACTCAGTGTTTGAGCAAGGGATCCAGCATTGGAAGCAACCCCTACTGCCCAAGCTCCTGACCACCCTCCTGCCATCATTTGCCAGTGGCTAAGGTCCCTCAGCAATCCTGGGCCTCAGGTGGGTACATTAAAATCAATAGTCACTATCTCCCCAGCACTGCACAACAATAGCACTGCCTGGTTTCTATTGACTGGCAACTCAGAATGGGTAGGACTTCCACCTCTGGAATCCTTGATCTTGGGAAAGACTTATTGTTGCTCAGTAAGTGACACCTCATGTGGTGAACTTTGAAAAGTGGCAATACAGAATTCTTGCCAAGTCTACTGGGTCCACATTTGTTTGTCATTCATATAAATGATTTGAATGAGAATATAGGAAGTGCGGTTTGTAATTTAGCAGATGACACCAAAATTGGTGGTGTAGTGGACAGGAAGGTTAACTAAGATTACAAAGAGAACTTGATCAGTTGGACCAATGGGCTGAGAAGTTCCAATGGAGGTTTAATTTGGATAAATGTGAGGTACTGCATTTTGGTAAAATGAGCAAAGGCAGGACTTATACAATTATTTGGTAAGGCCCTGGATCGAGAAGGACTAAAGTTCAGGTACATAATTCTTAGAAATTTGTGTCAGTTAGATGGGGTGGTTAAGAAGGTACTTGACACACTTGCCTTCATTGCTCAGACCTCTGAGCAAAGGATTTTGGGTGTCATGTTGAGGTTGTGCAGGACATTGCTGAGGCCTCTTCTGGAGTACTGTATGCAGTTCAGTCACCCTGTTATAGGAAGAATATTATTAAATTGGAGGGGATTCAGAAAAGATTTACCAGAATATTACCAGGAATGGAGGGGTTGAGATATAAAAATAGGCTGGATGAGTTGGGACTTTATTCACTAGAGTATAGGAGGTTGGGGAGTGATCTTATAGAGATTTATAAAATCATGAGGGACAGAGATAAGGTGAATAGCAAAGGTCTTTTCTAGGAGTGGAGGAGTCTAAAACTAGGGGGCATATTTTTAAGGTGAGACGAGAAAAGCTTAGAGAGGTCATAAGGTGCAATTATTTTTACACACAGAGTGGTTTGTGTGTGGAATGAACTGCTGGAGTAAGTGGTGGATGCAGGTACAGTTACAATGTTTAAAAGACATTTGGATAATACATGAATAGGAAAGGTTTGGAGGGATATGGGCGAAATACAAGTAAATGGGACTAATCTGGTTTGGGAACAAGATTGGTGTGGACTGGTTGGACCGTAGAGTCTGTTTCCATGCTATATGACCTAATGACTCTTTCCAGTTTTTGGACATTGATTATTATTTCCTTTATTACAACAGTGACTAAATTTCAAAAGTATGTCATTGGCTGGAGAGGTCCGTTGAATCATAGAATCCCTACAATGTGGAAGCAGGCCATTTGGCCTATTGAGATTACACCAACTCTTTGAAGAGCATCCTACCCAGACCTCACTACCCTATCCCTATAACACTGCATTTCCCATGGCCAATCCACCTAACCTGCACATCTTTGAACTGTGGGAGGAAACCTGAAGAAACCCATGCAGACATGGAGTGAATGTACAAACTCCACACAGAGGGTGGAATTGAATCCAGGTGCTGTGAGGCAGCATTGCTAACCTCGAGCCACCATGCCACCCTTTGAGCCTTCCGTATTTTTATAGATAAAGTTGTCATTCTTCAGCCAGATCCCACTTTCCAATAATGTTCCATCGCTTGGTCTTGCTGGAGAGCAGGAGAACAAGACTAACCGTGTTGAGCTTCCAACCATGACAACACAACACTGTCAGGTGGGTAGTGAAACCAGAGCAAATCCCACAGACCAGCTACAAGGCTGGCAAAAGTACAAGGTAAAGGAGAGTTACCTATCAAGTGATCCCTGGATCATCACAAGAACACTGCTGGGTTAAGCATTTTCAGGCAGGCAAAAAAAGTTAATTTTATTTTTAAAAGCTTCAACTTAAAAGTAAACTACACTAATATTTCTATAACAATTTCACCTTAAGAGGATGTGGTAGAAATGAATAAGATACTTTGAAGTTAGGTTTTAAAGCTCTTTGACAGAATAATCAAGGGAACCTCTTTACTTGTATTTGCCCTAAATTATCTTTTAATCAGTTAATACTGTCATCACTGGATGTGTGGTTAAGGAATTTGCTATTCTTTGGAAGTGCCTGGCAGATAAAACTTTATTAAAGTTTAGCCTCCAGATGTCCATCATTTCACTGTGAAGTTTGGAAAACAGGCAAACACAAGTACACATACTAATTACAAAAGAACCTCTTCCAAGTTCTACTGAAGAATTATGATGCAACTGTGCTGACACTATTGGGTAAAATTAGATCGTGAATCTGAAAATATTCAATTACAGTGCATTAGAAGCATAAATCAGGAAGTGTACGCATAGATTATAATGGTACACTGAAGAATTGTAGCCAGATCAGGAATTCTGTGCATTAAAAACGAATGGAAAGCAATTCCCTTATGGTGGGTCCTTACATTTGGATCAGATTTATTCTTGGATCTGGTACATATTCCTGTGGCATCAACTGCATATTGCACACCTCTGCTCTGACAATTATTTAGCAGGAGAAATACTCCAGATCAGTGCAGTCTATCTGATTATGGTACTGGCATTCGCAAGTGAAAGCCAGTCATTTTTAATTTCTGTCTATCTCAGATTTCAAAGGGCTATGGTGCAGCTTTACAGCAGAGGGCAATTATATATTTTATTGTACAGGAAATATCATTGAAATGTTGGCACAACAATGAATGTGAAAGCAAATAGTCAGCTCTGCAGACTCTGCAGCCTCACAATTAGGGATTAAAAATGGGCTGTTCGTTGCCAAGTCTGTAGATTCCAACATGGTGGTACTGAAATCATGTAAAATTGATCATAGATTATAAACTTTGACTGGAAATAATTCAACTTACACAGAATGAGGCCTCGATTCTTTGATGTCAGACCAGGCCAGACCCAGAAACATGAATACCAGGAGATTTACATTCGCCGATTTCAAACTAACGTCACACGAGTTAGAAAAATCTTTGCTTTATATCTAATTCTTTTGAGTTTATACTTAAGCTTGGAGCAAAAAAAAATTTAAGCTACACACAAACAAAAATATTTACACGCACAAATTAAGCAGCTGCGATATTGCTTTATGGAAACTTCCAGCACAGATGGGACTGAAACCCTTTATATCCTCGGTGTTTGATGGATTAGCAAAGCATGTTTCATAATTAAGAAAATGTGGCTCCTAATCCCTGGTATCATACCTATGTCGTGTAGCTGAGTCTGAACAGTTGCAATTGAGTTGTAATTATATTTTGAGTAATAAAACAGGAGACTGATCTGTCTGAGTTGTAACACTGATCCTAAATGCAGCGTTGTCAGAAAGAAAACAGAGACATGGGCCTAGCTGGCATTGGTTTCCAGACTTACACACAAAAGTGGAGTGACTGATTGATAACCAATCTCCACCCAATTAATCTAAAAATGTGAACTCCTCATGGTAATTGACTACAGGATTATATTTCTGATTTCACACTCTAGAAAGCAAATCACCTTTTAAGGTCATTTTTCAACAGCATCTACACCTGCCTCTCTCATCATGGAGGACAGCAGGGAAGTCTGACCCCTTGACACTGATCACTAAACCATGCTACCACACTGTGGCTAGTCACAGCAAGGGCTGCTACAATGCATGACTTCAACCACTTCTCCTCCCAGCCACGTCCTTCCTGCTCATAAAGAAATTAAAACAGAAAGATACCATGGTGTGGGGTAGTCTGATCACATCCGTTCTGTCAGTCAAGAGAAGTTGACCTTGTCCACATTGTTGAACGTAAAAGCTGATGACTGTATTTGTGTTGCTGAGGGGGGAGGGTTGAGGTCACAAGCCCATGTTACATAACACTCTCATTGGATCAGAGACGATTAAGAGGTGACTTTGTTCAGGTGTTCAAAATTACAAACTATTTTGACAGGACAAAGAAGGATATTCTGCTCCCACTACTGTAGTTGGTATGTCTGTAACTAGGAGTCACAACTTCAAGATTGTCAGGAGAGAGCTAGGATTGAAATCAGGAGAAACAGTGGTTAGCACTACCTGTCTTACAGTGCCAGGGACCCGGGTTCAATTCCAGCCTCAGGGCGACTGTTTGTGTGGAGTTTGCACATTCTCCCCATATCTGTATGGTTTTCTTCAGGGTGCTGTGGTTTCCTCCCACAATCCAAAGATGTGCAGGTTAAGTGGATTGGCCATGCTAAGTTGCCATCATGTCCAGGAGTAGACAGGCTGGGTGGATTAACCATGGGAAATGTGGGATTACCGGGATAGGATGGGGGCTGGGTCTGGGTGGGATCGTCTGAGAGTCAGTGTGGACTCAATGGGCCAAATAACCTGCTTTCATGCTGTAGGGATTCGATGATTAAATCTATGTTCCTATGACCTTTATGCAGAGAGTTGTTAAGATTTGGAATACACTACGTGGGAGATTGGGGGAAGCAGATTCTATAGGAGGTTTCAAAACTGAGCTGGATTTACATATGAAATTGATGAATTTAGAGGATTAAGGAGATAGGCTGGAGATTGGAGCTAGCTGGGTAGCTCTTTCCAGGGCTGGTAAGTACATGGTGGACCGAATTGTCTCCTACTGTAACAATAAAATTCTATGAACTATGTTAGATGTCATGAGGTGGGGGTACACCTAGACAATACTACACATATGGAATAGCTTGCCCCAATTCTTGCAGCCACCAACAGTACAATGAGTTCCTTCAGTTTTGAGCTCTGTGTGGTTCTGTTTGGAGACAAAAAGTACTGCGGATGCTGGAATCTAAGGTAAACAACTAGGAGGCTGGAGGAACACAGCAAGCCAGACAGCATCAGGGCTTCTGATAACCTTAACCAAGAGGGAGGACCCATCTGAAAGAATCAGTGCCAGAATAAGCTCCTGCACTATGGGAGAGTTGAAGAGGTATTTCCAGTTTTCTTTTTATAAATTGGCTTGTGGGTTTTGCTTAAATCTGGTTTATCATGTCTTACATGGCTCACAGGTGAGGTGGTGAGTGTCTGTATTGTGACACATAACTAGAGAATGAGAGAGGGTATATTTACCAGCAGTTTCTTTCTAAGCCACCACAACCACTTGCCCCCTCCCATCCAGCCCATCCCCCAACCCTCTATCAGTCGTCCGATGTGTGTACGAAATCAGTGTAGGCTCCGTATGATATCCTGACTTGCTCAGGTTTTTGTCTGGCATCTGTTATTGATACAAGTGCTCACAGTGTGAACTGATATGATTCGGCCCACTCAATGCTGACAGAAGCCTCTCCATGTTGGTGCTCATTTGGTTGTTTTGCGATTTTGATTCTGACCTGTTTTCCAAGTCAACCGTATACATTTTGTCCCATCAGCACTCCAAGTCAAAGCAGCTTCAGTGTCCCTTTGTAAAGTGATATTATGACTGTACCTGGAAAGGCTCCTCTGGAGACACACTAATTAGAGAAAAATAATTGAAAGCAAAGTGAGTGGATTCATGGAATAAGTCTTTGTTTAAACAGAAAATGATAGTTTTGATTTATTCTCACTTTAGAATTTAATTGAACCCAGTTCAGCTACAAAAAGTTAAATCATAACAAATTCATTCTTTAACCTCAGATCATTTGATGTCAAAATACGACCCTAGTTCTCAAAGTGTTAATGGTTTAACATTGCAAATTCAGCATTCCAGACAGACAGCAGCTTATCTTAGGGTAGAATTTGTATCAGAAGCTGCTTACATTCCATCTTTGAATAGATAAGCTCATTGTTAACAGAGCAAGCTATTAGATCTCTTTTTTAAAGAAATATTACAAAGACACTTTTTCTTGACATTCCTAACAACGAGCACACTTTATATATGGGACCGAATGTATAACAACAAAAAAAAATTACCTTTATATAGCACCTTTAATATGGTGAATTGTCCCAAGATGCTTCATAAAATTAACAGGAAGCTACATAATCCAATAGTAGGGTCAATAAGCAGAAACCTTAGTCAGAGTTCTAAGCAATATCTCAGAAGAGGAAAGAGGAATAGGGAGGTGGAAAGGTTTAAGAAGGAAATTCAAGAACTCTGAGCATTGGCATCTAATGGCCTTGCCACTAATGATGGATTGATTAAAACAAAACTAAGAACTTCTAAATATTGTGAAACAGGATACCAAGCAGGTCGATGAACACAGGGGTGATGGGCTAGAGCATGTCAGCATGGTTTTGGATCATATTAGATTGGTGACTGACTAGGACAGTATTGGAATAGCTAAGTCTGAAGATAACAAAAGCATTGATATCCTTCATTTCAAATCTATCCAAGGCATGGACCAATCCTATGTCTGTAATAGCCTGTAACCTTGCAGTTCTAAAATTGAAGGGATTTAAATATGGGCACAGACTTAGGAGCTGACAACACATTGGAGACGAAGAGAGATGACAGATGGGATGATCATGTGCATTTATATACAGTTAAATCAATTGCCATTCATCATGTGGTAGGTTACTGCCACTATTCTTGTTAATTGTAGGGATCTACTGGAATCTCTTGGTTTCATGTAATTGAGGAGAGCAACTTCCTACAAGAGGCTTTTTGTAATTCATTCATGGAGTATGGGTATCATTTATAAAGCCATACAGTTTTATGCCCAGAAGGCTATTAAATTTCCCACATTGTAGTAGGTCTGGAGTCACTTGTAGGTCAGAAAATGTAGGAATATCCAATTTCTTTCCCTAAAAAAAATTGTGAACTAGATGAGTTTTTTAGGACAATCTATAGTGAATACATGATTGCCATTACTGAGATGAAGAATTTCTTCAGAGACTTTTGAACCTGTGGAAATCTCTACCACAGAAAGCTGCTGGAGCCAGTTCATTAGACATATTCAAGAGGGATATGGCCCTTGTGGATAAAGTGATCAATGGGTAAGAAAAAAAGTGTATGAGTGGACACTGAGGTTGCGTGATCAACCATGGTCATATTGAAGGTGGTGCAGACTCAAAGGGCCAAATGGCCTACATCTGCACCTATTTCCTATTTTTCTCTTTTTATTCCAGATTTTTATTAAATTAAAATTTCAACATCTGCCATGGAGGGATTTGAACCGATGCTCCCAGAACATTAACTTAGGTTCTGGATTGCGAGTCCTGTGACATTGCTCCCATCTCTCCTTATAGTGGACAAGAAGTAGTTTATTGCATGAAAGTAACCAACTGCAGGTTACGCTGACATGGTGGACATTGTTATGAAGATTATGAGGAGAGCTTGATCATTAGGTCTCAGCTGAGATCTTAAGTTGTTTTGCCAAAAGACTGTATGACATTAGCACAGTGGCTTCCTCAGTATTAATTGTGTCAAGCCCTCACCTTCTCTAATATAAGTTTTCATGAGCAATGGGATCAGGAGTTAGATCTTGGAAGAGAGGATTAGTCACAGCAGATTTCAAAGAGTGAGGCATAATATCTGGGTAAAGAGAATTTGTTCAGGTCATTGGCTGACCAGTGAACAAGGAGGGAAAGTTGGATGGTCTGTGGAAATTGGCTTGAGCAAACAGAACATGGATCTGGTGGACAAAGTTAAAAGTTACAGAACACCAGGTTATAGTCCAAGGTTAATTTGGAAGCACTAGATTTCAGAGCGCTGCTCCTTCATCACAACCACCTGACGAAGGAGCAGCGCTCCAAAAGCTAGTGCTTCGAAATAAACCTGTTGGACTATAACCTGATGTTCTGTGATTTTTAACTTTGTCCACCCCAGTCCAACACCGGCACCTCCAACTGATGGATATTATTAAGTTTAGAGATATTATGAGGGCTGATTTAAGAGAAATTATCTGAGAGTTCAGGGATAGGATAGGTTTCCAGATGGCTATTGACCAAGGCTACTGAGCAGATAGTTTCAGATTTACTGAAAAGAAAGCCCATGAACTCTTTGCAAGTTTATTTGAGGAAGATTGGTCTACAACCAGAGCAGTTTAAGAAAGCTTGCAGTCCAGAAGACAATTGGTAGTGTGTAATTGGTCTCTGCCAGCAGCACTAAATGGGCTGAAGGGAATATGCAGCTTTTTATTTCCATTACAAGACATTTCTATCACTAAAGAATTGTTACAGGCACAGTAAAACTTAACTATCAATTTCAACACCCATCATCTGATTCTAATGCCCATGACCTTAAAAATTGTTTTTAAAATAATTAGTACTTTCCTAAAATGTCGACTGTGATCACCTGGCCAGGATGAGCCAAGCTCTCAAAATCATCTGTAAACAAGGATCAGTCTGAACTGAAATTAATTTAATTATAAGAAGCACGAGGACTCAGATAGTGGTTGGTACACACAAATTGAGAGGAAGATCTGTGTGTGTAGTAATCTGCTTGAAACTCAGGAGACTCAGGAATATACCAATGGATCTTTATCAATAGTTTCGGAATAGCCAAGCAGGATCAAAGAAATTAGCTTTGTAAACAAGAACCGGAAGACATTATTTCTCTTTCCCTCCCACTCTCGATTTCAGAAATTTGCACCTAATGAAAAGCAACTTTGAAAAACCTCAATTCTACGAGGTTTTTCAAAACCAGTTACTAGTGGTGTGCCACAAGGATCTATTTTGGGACCACTGTTGTTTATCAGTTTTATAAATGACTTAGACGCAGGCATAGGTGGATGGGTTAGTAAATTTGCAGATGACACTAAAGTCGGTGGAGTAGTGGACAGTGTGGAAGAATGTTACAGGTTGCAGAGGTACTTGGATAAACTGGAGAATTGGGCAGAGAGGTGGCAAATCGAGTTCAATGCAGCTAAATGTGAGGTGAATCACTTTGGGAAGAATAACAGGAAGGCAAAGTACTGGATTAATGGAAAGATTCTTGGTAGTGTGGATATGCAGAGGGATCTTAGAGTCCATGTACATAGATGCCACCCAGGTTGATAGTGCTTTTAAGAAGGCATACGGTGTGTTAGGTTTCATTGGTAGAGGGATTGAGTACAAAATGCAAGTGCAGCCACACTTGGAATACTGTGTACAGTTGTGGTCGCCATATTTTGGGAAGGAGGTGGAAGCATTGGAAAAGGTGCAGAGGAGATTTACCAGGATGTTACCTGGTCTGGAGGGAAGGTCTTATGAGGAAAGGCTGAGAGACTTAGGTCTGTTCTCATTGGAAAGAAGAAGGCTAAGAGGGGATTTGATAGAGACATACATGATAATCAGAGGATTAGATAGGGGAGACAGTGAAAGTCCTTTTACTAGGATGATGACGTCAGCTTGTACGAGGGGCATAACTACAAACTGAGGGGTGATAGATTTAAGACAGATATCAGAGGCAGATTCTTTACTCAGAGAGTGGTAAGGGCATGGAATGCTCTACCTGCCAATGTAGTTAACCTAGCCACATTAGGGAGATTTAACCAATCCTTGGATAAGCACATGGATGATTTTGGGATAGTGTAGGGGGACGAGCTGAGAATAGTTCACAGGTCAGTGCAATATCGAGGGCCAAAGGGCTTGTTCTGCGCTGTATTGCTCTGTGTTCCATGAGATGTCAAGGTTACCTGCAAGTCCTGACACACCTGAGGAAACAAGACAGCAGCCAAACCTGGGACAAGTTTAACTCTCATGACTCAAAAATATGAAATGGTAACTACTTGTATGAAAAGACACCCACCTCCCACCTCTTCTTTTTAAGCTTATTACCTGTGCCGGTGTGTATGTATTCAATGACACATTTTATTATTTTATTCTAACTAGTAGGCAATAAAACTCCTTCCCTTTCATTCAGAAGTATTGGAATTGGTTCTGTTGTATTTTTGATCTAGTTAACTAAGTTTAATAAGAAGTATGTTCAGTACGTGTTCTGAAATGAAAAATAGTTTTTGCCCCTGACCAAGAAGGAGTTAAAAGAAAGTGGTATCAATCATTCATTCACACCTGTCCATAAATTACTGAGAATTTTAAATTCAGTCCAAGTAAAAACACCAGTGTGACTGGAAGAGCAGTCTCTATGAAGAAATTGAAATAATGTTCTGTGAACTTCAGTGGATATCATTGGGTGCAGTGAGAAAGTTACTACTTATTTGCTGCAATCCTTTTTTTTGGAGTGCTCGCATAGACCATCATTAGCCCAGCTGTAATGTATTAATTCCAACTTTTTGCATTTTTATTATAGAAACGTAATTTTTTCCACTACATTAATCGGACATTAAGGATCAACAGATCAGATAGATTGAGAGAATTTTTCACAAAGTGTGGCTGATATAGAGAATAAAGCAGCCATTGCCTGGAGCAAAACAGTCAGATGGGTGGCATATTGAATTCCTGATCTGATGGGTCAGATATGTAGTGTGTTTTCTCTTGCATCCAATACTTTCCTAGCATTCAAATCTCAGCAGCTGATATCTCGATACTTTTCTAGCATACAATCATTATTGCCCTGCAATTCACTGTGTTTCAAATCACAGCACGCAATAATGGACAATGGTTAGTTTTATTTTTGTTTGGTTCTTTCTGTAAGTTACCCATTATTTGCTGTGGTTTCTGTTGATCATCTCTTTAACTAACTATCAGGTGCTGTGACAGTGAGTTTATGGGCGATGTTTTAATTGTCACCAGTGAACCAAGAATTGCCTCATGAGTTTTCCACTTAATATTCTATCCTTTCCAGTCTGCCCTCAAGCAAAGATGTCAAGGCTCAAAGATAAGGCTTTTTCTTCCATCTCCAAAGACTTGAGCATGTGATCCAGGCTGACACCTCAGTACTGTACCTTTAAAGGTGACCTTTTTCATGTGCAATGTTAAACTGAGGTCCTAACTCCCCTCTTGGAGAAATGTAAATGTGCACATGGCACAATTGAAAATAACAGGGTACTCGCTGAGTTTGTCCTGATCATTAATTCTCTCTGTCAGTAGCAGCAAAATCAGATGCTCTGATTATTTATCTAACTTCTGCGACTGAAACTTGGCATTGCTACTAAATTTTCAATATTGCAACTGTGACAAAAAAAAATCTAGTGTATTTCACCTGCAGTGAGAGAATTTGAAATTGCCTGAGGTTGTAAATGATGATCTGTAAATAGGAGTTCTTTCATTCTTAACACAGTTTATACTCTCTCCATTGTATTTTATACATGGACCTTTCATGGAAGAACAGTCCATCAAAATCAGCAGCTGTCTCTCCACCTACGACTGGTTGTGGTGACCCAGTCATGTGAAAGATGATGTGTGTGGATTAGACCTGATAGGAGCAGGTGTGAACTGTGTGGATTATGTTTTGATACTCAGGGGTACTCCTAATGGCTGTTGCAGCAAAGTAGTAGTGTCCCTACCTCTGATCCTGGAGGCCTTGGTTCAAGCCCCGACTGATCCAGACGTGTGTTATAATATCTCTGAGCAGGTTAATTAGAAAGTACCTAGTTAGGGTACTCCTTTACAGCAGTAACCTTTTGATATGGTCTTGGATGTATTTGATGGTGATTAGTTGCTCTTTGAAAGGAGTCGTGTCTTTGGGGTTGTTAAAAGTAGATATAAATGGGTGTAAAAAATTAATAACATTTTTTGAAGCCATGAAGTTAATTGGAAATATCAACGCAGCAGTAAAAGGTGCCATCAAGATCACCAAAGAACTGGTGCTGGGAGTCGATGTGCTTTCAAGGCATTTAAAACACCTAACCTTTAACTAATTGAAAACAAAACTGTGTGCAAGAATTTTTAAAAAGTTTCCGGTTTCATTCTGACTGCTGCTTTAATCCTGAGGTTCACCAAAACTGGATTTGTGCTGCATGACTGATCTCAAAATCTTCCGATGTCACAGTAGGTCCCTGACAGAATGCAATTTGATTCACAGTTCCAACTGGTTCTTCGAAGGAGGACTATGAATTTTAATGTTTGTATATGTGAAGGATGATGCAGTTGAATGAAATGTTTACCCTTCTCAGGGATTATGTAGATAAAGGAGCTAAATATACTGATTTACCTTAATGAAAGTGTATGACATTGTTACAATAAAGTCTTCAATGAGCACCTAAAACATCAACCTCTAATCTTAGCATGGGTTAGAGGCCTACTCGGTTGAGTCTTTATGGTAGGGTAAAGGATGGTGGGCAGCATTCAATAACATAAGCTGGTACAAAGCTGGCATATGGACTATACCAGTCTATGGGTGAAGGGCATAGATTCATGGAGGTGGATGTCTTCCATATTTGTGTGGCAGCTCCTGGACCAGACTGTGCTTAGTTAGAGAATGCTGATTAGCTGATTTTTGTTGAAAGGTACTATACAGGTTCAGGCAGTGTTACTGCATTGAAACTATCTTCCCATTCCAGCTTTAATACTCATGTTGACAAATGCAGTATCCTATCTGAATGTCAGTATTTCTCACAATGAAGGAGTACTATATTGAAAGATCAACCTACAATTTGAGTTCTACGGGGTATGACTTGAATCCACAATGTGTGCTATGCGCAAAGACCAGTGTAAGAAATACTAAACAAAAAAAAATCCAAAAAACTGCAGATGCTGGAAATCAGAAACAAAACAGTAAGTGGCTGGAAGAACTCAGCAGGTATGGCAGCAATCCACAGGCCTACTAAGAATTTCCAGCAATTTTTGTTGTTGTTCCAATACAAGAAATAACTATTTAATGTACAAGATATTTATCTCCTTAGTTATCTATTTATTTCTCTATTTAATGATTGCCAGCACAAAACAGAAGATCACTCAAATAAATCTACTTCAAAGGACGCAAAGAAATGACACTCACAAGGGTTAAAGTTCTTCAAAGATTAAAATACAAAAAACAGATATAGAGTAACCGACTATTTTAAACAAGAAAATAATCAAAATGTGTTTCTTTGGCAGTTACCTAACCTAGTTTAAATATTTGCATCTCAATCTTAACCCTGGTGTTCTTGTTCATCATTAGCCTAAGAGCTTTATGTTAAAGAAGCTTTTGAACAGTTACTGTATAACCATTGCTCAGAGCCATGATTCTCCTCTCAATCAGGACTTTGAGCCTGAGGATAAGGGTAAGTCAGGTATTTTCCACTAATCTTGCCCAAGATGCTAATATTGTACTTTTGATGTATAAACTAAATTGTGCCCTAGGTTACAACACGAGTTACTGTACACAAATTTATCTTATTTAATTTAAAAGATTACATGAAAATGCATCAAACCTGCACACCGTAAATATAATGATATCTGCCTCTAATTATTCCAAGTGATTGCTATTTTTGTTTTTTGAAATATTTTATAATTAGCTAATTAAAACAGGGTATGTTTTAAGCTGCGCATGTTTAGTCAATGACCTTGAATAAGAAACTTATGGGGTAGGGGAAGAAGAAACAGCAGCAGTTAAACAAGCAAGCAGCTAATTTATAACAACATTTTTACTTTGTCTTTTACTTACTAAAACGGTACTAAGACTCCAATTTGAGTGTCAGTATACTATAGACATTACATCCTCTGATAATAATGTAGGGGTTGCAGACCTGAGTTATACTGCCAGCTCCACGTTGTTTCTCTGGAAAACTCAACTCAAACTTTTTCCCCATCAGATCTCCATTTGCATCAAACAGATTCAAAGCTAAACTTTCCAATGTTTCATAGCAATCCAATGTCTACATAAACTTGACTTTACCCTCCAATTATGCTCTGATGTTAAGAATTCCTTTGATGTGGCACCATATACATGTTAAGAAATAAGGATATCACACTGTATAAAACTTCCTCAATTTCCATCCACAGATGCTACCTGATCTGTTGAGCATTGTCAGCACTGTTTGTTTTATTTTGGAATTCTAGCATCTCGAGGATTTTGCTTTAATATTAATAAATTCATAAAGGTTTCCTGTGGTTTGCACAGTGACAAATAAACAAGTTTCAAAAGAACGTGTTTGTGATTTCACAAATAGCCAGATTTTCAAGATGCCATGGCATTGTTGTTTTGGAGAAATCCTTATCACCAGGTTATTAGCAATACAGTCAAAGCTACTTCAACCTTAGCACAAACTTATACTGTGTGATAAAAAACATTTCTTTACCTCTCAACAAAAGAGATTATTTACATTTGTCCCTTTTGACTATATTCTGCATCAATTTTCTCTTCTGTCCTTTATTTAGAAACATTTACTCACCACTGCTTTAGAGCTTCTCCAAAGTATTGGACAAACAGCTTGAATGAAATTTCTTCTAATGTTTCATCATTGATATAGAGGTCAATGGGAGACATGCCCATTCAGGAAACCTTCTTGGCAATTGACTTTTGCTAGAGTACGCTTCCATAGTTGCCAGTTACTCTTCGCCAATTGTTTCACAGAATCACTACAGTGTGGAAACAGGCCATTTGGCCCAATCCTCCAAAGAGCATCCAACCCAAACCCAGATCTTATCCCTGTTTCTCTGCTTTTCTCGTGGCTAATCCTGCTATTTTATACATCCCTGAACACTATTAGCGATTTAACATGGCCAATCCACCTAAACTGCACATCTTTGGACCATGAGAGGAAACCAGAAGATTCAAAGGAAACTCACAGAAACACGGGAGAATGTGCAAACTCTACACAGACAGTAACCAGAGGCTGGAATTGAACCCAGGTCCCTGGTGCTGTGAGGTAGCATTCCTAACCGCTGAGCCACCATGCTGCCTATTCTCCCAACTGGCTGGTTCAAACATAAACTGCCAGACGGAGCATAAGGAGATGTAATTGCAGCCTGGTCTAAACCTGTCCTAGTCGTATAAGTAGAGTGGCTACAAGAACAGGTCAGTGGCAAGGAGTACTGCAGCAAATAACCCACCTGACTCCCCAAGCTTGTCTGCCATCTACAAGGCACATCAGGAGAGTGATAGAATACTCGTCACTTGCCTGGACGGGTGCAGTTCCAACAGCATCAGCCAGGACAAAACAGCCCATTTGATTTGCACCACATCCATAAGCATCCACTCCCTCCAACAGTGATGCTCAGCAGCATGTACGACCTACAAAATGCACTGCAGAAATTCACATAAAGTCCTTAGATCCAGCACCTTCCAAACCTACAAAACAACCATTTAGAAGGAAAGAGAGCAGCAGATACATTGGAACACCACCACCAAGTTCCCCTCTAAGCTACCACCATCCTGATTTGGAAAGAAACCACCGTTCCTTCGCTGCCGCTGGATCAAAATCCTGGAATTCCCTCCTTAAGGGCACTGTGGGTCTACTGACAGACCATGGACTGCAGCAGATCAAGAAGGCACCGCTACTTTCTAAAAGGTAACTAGGGGTGTGCAACAAATGCTGGCCCAGCCAGTGATGCCCACTTCCCACAAATGAATACAGAAAAAAATCTGGTGCAATTACCTTTCCAGTGTGAGATTATGGATAGCAATGAGGTTCAAAAGTTTTCATTTCTTGGGGCACTGATTCAAGTTGCTGGCACTCCTTCCATCATGCTCCCTGAGATTTGTATACTTATTCCAGACTCAGGGACAAACTTGATCTAGGAAGGGTATGACATTAGACAAACTCACTGAGCCAACCAGCTTATGTTTCAATCGCATATTTAAGATGTATAGAATAAAGAAATAAAGTAGAAGAAGTGATCGGGAAAACACATCAAATCTTCAAAAAGTAGTATTACTCATCTGGTCATACAGTACAGAAGAGGCCCTTCAGCACATCAAGTCCGCACTGACCTAACTCCACTAATCCCACTTTCCATCACTCAGCTAATTGTTATGATACTTCAAGTGCTCATCCACATAGTTTCAAAGTTTGCAGGGTTTCTCATCTTTAATACCCTCCCAAGTGGAGGCAATCCTGCCGCAAGACACTCCCTTGAATTCCAACATGGCTGAACACTATCCTGATGAAGGGCATATGCCCAAAATGTCGATCTCCTACTCCTTGGATGTTGCCTGACCTGCTGTGCTTTTCCAACACCACACTCATGACTCTGACCTCTAACATCTGCAGTCCTCACTTTCTCCTGAACGCTGTCTACACTGGTTCCTTTGCTATATTATACTATGTCCCTATTGTACAGATGCTCTGTGATCCGTCCCCTAGTCAAACTAGCTTAAACTCCTCCAAACAGCACGACTAAACCGATCTGCAAGGATGTTAGCCTCATTCTGGTTAAAGTACAGACTGTCTCTATCTTCCCCAGAAATGACTGATCCAGGAATCTAAAACTCTCCCTCTTGCCCCAACTCCTGAACCATGATTTATCTGTCCTATTCTGATATTTCTATACTCACTAGCATGTGGTAGCTGGAGTAATCCAGAGATTTAAACCTGTTTTTTTAAAAATCTATTGCCTTGGTCCCTGAAACCTTAATGCAAGACCACATCCCTTTTTCATCATCCTCTCCCTTCAGGAGGTCATATAGCTGTTCAGAGACATCCCTGACCCTGGCCCCAGGAGGTGACATACTGTGCTGGAGTCATGGCTGCTGTCTGTAGCCTTCAGTATCGAGCACCTACTACTATTTCCCTTAAACTTATGCTGCTCCCTTCTTGTGCAGTTGGGTCACCCATATCCTATGGTCCCCAGATGAAACCTCACTGTCATTGTTTTCCAATGCAGAAAAATGGTTACATGGGTAGGATACCCCTGGGCCTTTCTTGTTGTCCTGCCTTGCCCCTATCCTCCGTCTGGTGGTTACCCATTCCCTCTTTGCCTGCAGCTCCTCAGTCCGTACCTCAGAAAGTGTTCTATCTATGCAGCCTTCAGCCTCATGGTTGCACCTCCGACATCAGCCGACACTCAAGTTCAAAGACCTGGCACTCAAGCCATACAGACTGATGTACTTCCTACAGATGTGGTCAGAAACATCTAGAAATCCCCACATGCTGCAGGCAGCACAGCACATTGGAATGGGCTCCTCTGTCATATTTAGTTAAATTTAAAGATCCTTATGTTTAATACTACTAGAAACAGCAAACATTTATCCTGTAGACTCTATTTGCAAACTGCCTCTAAAAACTTTAAAAACCTCATAAATAACATTAAAATAATAGTAAAATAATAATAAAATGATGTAGAATTATATAAAATAGTAAATGATAAAGGAGAGTCAAAGAAAATTTAGAAAATTCAAAAGAGAAAAATGCTTACCTATTAATAATGTACCTGAGATGACACACACACAATTTTGTAGGGCTGTTATGGCTGATCTCCCCAGCTCCTTTCGCTGTGCTGGAGCAGGAACCAGTGCTGACAGGACAAGATGTGAGCAAGGGCAAGGTGTGAGCAAATGCAAACAATCAAACTCCCTCCACACCCACCACTGAACAAACCCCCCTCTACACTCACCACGAATCAAATCCCCCTCCACACTTGCCACTAATCAAACACCCTTCCGCACTCACCACTAATCAAACCCCCTTCCACACTCACCACTGATCAAATCCCCCTCCACACTTGCCACTAATCAAACACCCTTCCGCACTCACCATTGATCCAACCCCACACCACACTCATCAGTAATCAAACCCCCTCCACACTCATCACTGATCAAACCCCCTCCGCACTCATCATTAATCATATCCCCTTCCGCACTCACCACTGATCAAACCCCCTCCATACTCATCACAATTCAAATTCCTTTCATACTGACCACAAATCAAACCCCCTCCACACTCACCACTGATCAAATCCCACTCCGCACTCACCAATGATCCAATCCCATACCACACTCATCAGTAACCAAACCCACTTCCACACTCATCACTAATCAAATCCACTTCCGCACTCACCACTGATCAAACCCCACATCCGCGATCACCACTAAACAAGCCCCCTCCACACTCACCACTGATCAAACTCCCTCCGCACTCACCACTGGTCAAAACCCCCTCCACACTCACCACTGATCAAACTCCCTCTGCACTCACCACTGATCAAAACCCCCTCCACACTCACCACTGATCAAACTCCCTCCGCACTCACCATTGATCAAAACCCCTCCGCACTCACCACTAATCATTCCCCTCCACACTCACCATTGATCAAACCCCCCCATCCGCGATCACCACTAATCATGCCACCTCCACACTCACCACTAATGAACCCCCTCCATACTCACCACTGATCATACCCCCATCCGCACTCACCACTAATCAAACCCCCTCCACACTCATCACTGATCAAACACCCTCCACACTCACCACTGATCAAACTCCCTCCACACTCACCACTGATCAAACTGCCTCCACACTCACCACTGATCAAACCCCCTCCACACTCACCACTGATCAAACCCCCTCCACACTCACCACTAATCAAACCCCCTCCACACTCACCACTGATCAAACTCCCTCCACACTCACCTCTAAACAAATCCCCCTCCACACTTGCCACTAATCAAAACCCCCTCCACACTTGCCACTAATCAAAACCCCTTCCACACTCAACATTGATACAACCCCATAGCACACTCATCAGTAATCAAACCCCCTTCCACACATCACTAATCAAAGCGCCTCCGCACTCACCACTGATCAAGCCCCCTCCGCACTCACCACTGATGAAATCCCCTCCACAGTCACTACTAATCAAACCCCGCTCCGCACTCACCACTGATCAAACCCCCTCCGCACTCACCATTAATCAAGCCCCCTCCATACTCACCACTGATCAAACCCCCTCCACACTCACCACTGATCAAACACCCCTCCACATTCACCACTGATCAAACTCCCCTCCACACTCACCATTAATCAAACCCCCTCCACACTCACCACTAATCAAACCCCCGTCTGCACTCACCGCTGATTAAACACCCCTCCACACTCACCACTAATCAAACACCCTCCACACTCACCACTAATCAAACTCCCTCCATACTCACCACAAATCAAGCCCCCCTCCGCAGTCACCACTAATCAAACTCCCTCCACACGCACCACTGATCAAACCCCCCTCCGCACTCACCACTGATCAAACCCCCCTCCACACTCACCACGAATCAAACCCCTCCACACTCACCACTAATCAAAAGGCCTTCCGCACTCACCACTGATCCAACCCCATACCACACTCATCAGTAATCAAACCCACTTCCGCACTCACCACTGATCAAACCCCCTCCTCACTCACCACTAATCAAACCCCTTCCACACACACCACTAATCATACCCCTTCCGCACTCACCATTAATCAAACACCCTCCACACTCACCACTGATCAAACCGCCTCCACACTCACCACTAATCAAACCCCCTCCACACTCACCACTAATCAAACCCCCTCCACACTCACCACTAATCAAACTCCCTCCACACTCACCTCTAAACAAATCCCCCTCCACACTTGCCACTAATCAAAACCCCTTCCACACTCAACATTGATACAAACCCATAGCACACTCATCAGTAATCAAACCCCCTTCCACACATCACGAATCAAAGCGCCTCCGCACTCACCACTGATCAAGCCTCCTCCGCACTCACCACTGATCAAGCCTCCTCCGCACTCACCACTGATGAAATCCCCTCCACAGTCACTACTAATCAAACCCCGCTCCGCACTCACCACTGATCAAACCCCCTCCACACTCACCATTAATCAAGCCCCCTCCATACTCACCACTGATCAAACACCCTCCACACTCAGCACTGATAAAACCCCTTCAACACTCACCACTAATCAAGCCCCCTCTGCACTCACCACTGATCAAACCCCCTCCACACTCACCACTGATCAAACCCCCGTCTGCACTCACCACTGATTAAACACCCCTCCACACTCACCACTAATCAAACCCCCGTCTGCACTCACCGCTGATTAAACACCCCTCCACACTCACCACTAATCAAACACCCTCCACACTCACCACTAACCAAACTCCCTCCATACTCACAACAATTCAAGCCCCCCTCCGCAGTCACCACTAATCAAACTCCCTCCACACTCACCACTGATCAAACCCCCCTCCGCACTCACCACTGATCAAACCCCCCTCCACACTCACCACGAATCAAACCCCCTCCACACTCACCACTAATCAAAAGGCCTTCCGCACTCACCATTGATCCAACCCCATACCACACTCATCAGTAATCAAACCCCCTCCGCACTCACCACTAATCAAACCCCCTCCGCACTCACCACTAATCAAACCCCCTCCACACTCACCACTGATCAAACCCCTTCCACACTCACCACTGATCAAACACCCTCCACACTCACCACTAATCAAACCCCCTCCGCACTCACCACTAATCATTCCCCTCCGCACTCACCATTGATCAAACCCCCCCATCCGCGATCACCACTAATCATGCCACCTCCACACTCACCACTAATGAACCCCCTCCATACTCACCACTAATCAAACCCCCTCCACACTCATCACTGATCATACCCCCATCCGCACTCACCACTGATCATACCCCCATCCGCACTCACCACTAATCAAACTCCCTCCACACTCATCACTGATCAAACTCCCTCCACACTCACCACTGATCAAACTGCCTCCACACTCACCACTGATCAAACTCCCTCCACACTCACCACTGATAAAACCCCCTCCACACTCACCACTAATCAAACCCCCTCCACACTCACCACTAATCAAACCCCCTCCACACTCACCACTGATCAAACTCCCTCCACACTCACCACTGATCAAACAACCTCCACAGTCACCACTAATCAAACCCCCTCCACACTCACCACTGATAAAACCCCCTCCGCACTCAACACTGATCAAACCCCCTCCGCACTCACCACTAATCATTCCCCTCCGCACTCACCATTGATCAAACCCCCCCATCCGCGATCACCACTAATCAAGCCACCTCCACACTCACCACTAATGAACCCCCTCCATACTCACCACTGATCAAACTCCCTACACACTCATCACTGATCAAACCCCCTCCACACTCACCACTGATCAAACTCCCTCCACACTCACCATTGATCAAACCGCCTCCACACTCACCACTAATCATTCCCCTCCGCACCCACCACTGATCAAACTCCCCTCCACACTCACCACTAATCAAACCCCCTCCACACTCACCACTGATCAAACTGCCTCCATACTCACCACTAATCAAACCCCCTCCACACTCACCACTAATCAAGCCCCCTCCACACTCACCACTGATCAAACCCCCTCCACACTCACCACTAATCAAACCCCCTCCACACTCACCACTGATCAAACTCCCTCCACACTCACCACTAATCAACCCCCACCACTCTCACCACTGATCAAACCCCCTCCACATTCACCACTAATGAATCCCCCTCAGCACTCACCACTGATCAAACCCCCTCCACACTCACCATTAAACAAACCCCCTCCGACTCACCACTAATCAAACCCCCTCCACACTCACCACTGATCATACCCCCCTCCACACTCACCACTGATCATAATCCCCTCCACACTCACCACTAATCAAACCCCCTCCACACTCACCACTGATCATACCCCCTCCACACTCACCACTGATCATACCCCCTTCCACACTCACCACTAAACAAACCCCCTCCACTCTCACCACTAATGAATCCCCCTCAGCACTCACCACTGATCAAACCCCCTTCCACACTCACCACTAAACAATCCCCCTCCACTCTCACCACTGATCAAAACCCCCTCCGCACTCCCCACTAAACACACCCACTCCATACTCACCACTAATCAAACCCACTCCACCCTCACCATTAATCATTCCCCTCCGCACGGACCACTGATCAAACCCCTTCCACACTCACCACTAACCAAAACCCCTCCATACTCACCACTGATCAAACCTCCTCCACACTCACCACTGATCAAACCTCCCTCCGCACTCACCACTTATCAAGCCACATCCGCGCTCACCACTAATTAAACCCCCTCCACACTCACCGCTAATTAAACCCCCTCCACACTCACCACAAATCAAACCACCCTCCGCAGTCACCACGAATCAAACTCCCCTCCACACTCACCACTAATCAAATCCCCCTTCACACTTGCCACTAATCAAACTCCCTCCACACTCACCACTGATCAAACCCCCTCCACACTCATCAAAATTCAAATCCCTTTCATACTGACCACAAATCAAACCCCCCTCCGCACCCACCACTGATCAAATCCCCCCTCCGCACTCACCACTAATCAAACCACCTCCTCACTCACCACTGATCAAATCCCCTCCGCCCTCAGCAATGATCAAACACCCTCCACACTCACCACTAAACAAACCCCCTCCACACTCACCACTAATCATTCCCCTCCGCACCCACCACTGATCAAACTCCCCTCCACACTCACCACTAATCAAACCCCCTCCATACTCACCACTGATCAAACCCCCTCCCCACTCACCACTTATCATCCCCCTCCGCACTCACCACTGATCAACCCACCCCATCCGCGATCACCACTAATCAAGCCCCCTCCGCACTCACCACTGATCAAACCCCCTCCACTCTCACCACTGATCAAACCCCCTCCACACATCCTGATGAAGGGCTCTGGCCCGAAACATCGAAGTTCCTGTTCCTTGGATGCTGCCTGACCTGCTGTGCTTTAACCAGCAACGCATTTTCAGCATTAATCAAACCCCCTCCACACTCACCACTGATCAAACTCCCTCCACACTCACCTCTAAACAAATCCCCCTCCACACTTGCCACTAATCAAATCCCCCTCCACACTTGCCACTAATCAAAACCCCTTCCACACTCAACATTGATACAACCCCATAGCACATTCATCAGTAATCAAACCCCCTTCCACACATCACTAATCAAAGCGCCTCCGCACTCACCACTGATCAAGCCCCCTCCGCACTCACCACTGATGAAATCCCCTCCACAGTCACTACTAATCAAACCCCGCTCCGCACTCACCACTGATCAAACCCCCTCCGCACTCACCATTAATCAAGCCCCCTCCATACTCACCACTGATCAAACACCCTCCACACTCAGCACTGATCAAACCCCTTCAACACTCACCACTAATCAAGCCCCCTCTGCACTCACCACTGATCAAACCCCCTCCACACTCACCACTAATTAAACCCCCTCCGCACTCACCACTAATCAAACCATTTCCATACTCACCACAAATCAAGCCCCCCTCCGCAGTCACCACTAATCAAACTCCCTCCACACTCACCACTGATCAAACACCCCTCCACATTCACCACTGATCAAACTCCCCTCCACACTCACCATTAATCAAACCCCCTCCGCACTCACCACTAATCAAACCCCCGTCTGCACTCACCACTGATTAAACACCCCTCCACACTCACCACTAATCAAACACCCTCCACACTCACCACTAATCAAACTCCCTCCATACTCACCACAAATCAAACCCCCCTCCGCACTCACCACTGATCAAACCCCCCTCCACACTCACCACGAATCAAACCCCCTCCACACTCACCACTAATCAAAAGGCCTTCCGCACTCACCATTGATCCAACCCCATACCACACTCATCAGTAATCAAACCCTCTTCCGCACTCACCACTGATCAAACCCCCTCCACACTCACCACTGATCAAACCCCCTCCTCACTCACCACTAATCAAACCCCTTCCACACTCACCACTGATCATACCCCTTCTGCATTCACCACTGATCAAACCCCTTCCACACACACCACTAATCATACCCCCTCCGCACTCACCATTAATCAAACCCCCTCCACACTCACCACTGATCAAACCCTGTCCACACTCACCACTAAACAAACCCCCTCCACACTCATCATTAATAAAACCCACCTCCACACTCGTCACTAATCAAACCTCCTCCACACTCACCATTAATCAAACCCCTTCTCACTCACCATTAATCAAACTCCACTCCGCACTCACCATTTTTTTTTTGTAGATATTTTTATTGAAATTTAACATTTTTGCAAATTTACAAAAATAAACAAAACTCTCAAATACAAACATTGATGTACAATTAAATCATATATACAATAGTCATAATTTAACAAAGAAAAGAGAAAGAAAGAAAACAAAAAAAGAAAAAAAAGAAACGAAAAAAGAAAGAAAAAAAAACTCAACTTTCTACTAATCTAACCTATAACTAACCAGAGTGTATACATAAGTCTCTTACATGCTCGGAATGTATAAACATCAAATATAATAAAACCCGTATTCGCGCAGGATTCCTCTCCCAAGGGGCCCCGGAGCAGCCCGGTCTGAAATCTTCACTAAATAAAAGCCCTTGTTAGGATAGCCGAAATATCTGCATTTATATAATTCAAAAAGGGCTGCCATATTTTATAAAATAATTCAGTCTTTCGGTGCACCATATTTGTGAGGAAGTCAAGGGGGATATATTCCATAATTAATCTGTGCCAATTTGAAAGTCCAGGGGGGACCTCAGCCACCCAGTTCACCAAAATATGTTTCCTTGCACAGAAAGAGAGAATAGAAAATAGTCTCTTCCCATGCATATCCAGAGATGAGAGGTTCGAAAAGCCCAAAAGGAGAGATACAGGGTCCACCCTAATTTCCGTTCCTAAAATTTCTGTCAGGGTATTTGCCACTTTAGTCCAGTATCTGCGGATTTTCTGACAAGTCCACAGACAATGTACAAGAGTACCCACCTCTATTTTGCATTTGGGACACATTGGAGATGCTCCTGCCTTAAATTTTGCCAGTCGAGCCGGAGCTATATGGGCCCTATGAAGTATCTTTAGTTGGATAGCCTGAGTTCTGTTACAGATAGCAATTCTTCTAGCATTTTCCCAAATGTCATTCCACATATCCTCAGAGATTTCTAGCCCCAAGTCCTGCTCCCATGTTTTAAGCAGGTCATCCATGTCTCCTGAGACTCCATCATGTAGCAAATGGTATATAGTACTAACGGAGGATGCCCCCGCTGGTCGTAAGACATTACGTTCTCTGTCTGATTTATAAAGACTATCTATTAATGTAGTCTTCCTCTGTATATAATCTCGAACTTGGAAGTATCGAAAGAGATCCCCATTAGGTATTCCGAATTTCAGACGCAGCTGCTCAAAGGACATCAGGATCCCATCTTTAAATAGGTCCCCTAAGCATGAGATGCCCCTGGATCTCCAGAGTTTAAAGGTGGCATCTGTAATCCCCGGTTGGAATCCCCATGCGCCTACTATTGGTGCATGGGGGGATGTTTTATGTGAGTTACCCTCATTTTGCCGCATTATATTCCAGGCCTTAATTGTGTTTAATATTATGGGATTTTTACAGTGGTCTGTAATGATTTTCCTCTTATCTAAAAATAAAAGGTTAATAAGTGGGTATTTTACTTGGGAGGCTTCGATATCCAGCCAAATTGATTGTGGATCAGATGAAACCCAATCAGCTATGTAACTTAGTAGGGAGCTTAACTGATATTTCCTAAAGTCTGGGAAGTCCAGTCCTCCCCTTGCCTGTGGAAGCTGTAGCTTCTTCAGCTTAATAAGGGGCCGTCTATGGTTCCAAATAAAGGAGCCCAACCAGCTATATAATTTACGTAGGGCTAGCCTTGGCAGCATCAGCGGGAGCATTCTCATAGGATATAAGAGACGGGGCAGAACATTCATTTTAATTAATGCTATTCTCCCTAGCCAGGAAATCGGAAGGTCTCTCCATCGCTGGAGGTCCTGCCTTATCCTTTCCATTAATTGTACAAAATTAGCCCTATACAGCTGATCAAATACTGGCGTGATAAAAATACCTAAATATAAGAAGCCCTCCAGGGACCAACGGAAGGGAAAAGGGGATCCGTCCATTAAGTGGGGTATCATAGCCAGACCACCCATTGGCATGGCTTCCGATTTTGAAAAATTAATTTTATAGCCTGAGAATGCACTAAATGTATTAATAACTTGAATTAGACGAGGCACTGACATTAAAGGATTACTGAGGAATAAGAGAACGTCATCTGCATAGAGGGTAATTTTGTGTTTACCTGTACCAATCCTCGGGGCCATTATATTAGGATCAGTCCGGATGGCTTCTGCTAATGGTTCGATTATCAGTGTAAACAACAATGGTGAGAGGGGACATCCTTGACGGCAGCCCCTACCCACACTGAAGCCATCCGATCTTAACCCATTAGTAATAACAGCTGCTTTGGGGTCATTATACAATGTTGAAACCCATTTGGTAAACACCTGTCCAACGCCAAACCTTTCCAATGTGTAAAATAAATATGACCATTCAACCCTATCAAATGCCTTTTCCGCATCCAATGAAATTACTACTCCTGGTATCTTTCCCTGATGACAGGCTTGGATCATATTCAAGACCCTTCTGATATTATTGGATGATCTGCGGCCCTTAATAAATCCCGTCTGGTCCTCCTTTATAATATATGGCAGTACCCTTTCTAGTCTTAGTGCTAACATTTTTGAGAGAATTTTAAAGTCTACATTTAGTAAGGATATTGGTCTGTAAGATGCACAATCTTCTGGGTCTTTTCCTTTTTTGAGGATAAGAGAAATATTTGCTTCTTTCAGCGTGGGCGGGAGACAGACCTGACTATGCGCAAAATTATACATATCCATAAGTGGGTCAACCAATATTCCTGTAAATTCTTTATAGAATTCAGCTTGAAAACCATCCGGGCCCGGTGCTTTTCCGCTCTGAAGTTGCCTAATTGCCTCAAGTATTTCTTGGACTGTTAAAGGGGTATTTAGGGCCGACACCTGTTCCGGAGTCAGGCCCGGGAAGGTCAAATTTTTAAAAAATGACTGCATCCTCCTAATCCTATCTTCACAATCCTGCGATCTATATAGTTCAGAATAAAATTCTTTAAAGGTCGCATTGATCTTTTTATGATCATGAGTCAGGGTACCTGTACTTTCCTTGATGGTCGGAATAGTTTGAGGGGCTTTCTTTTTCTTTGCAAGAAATGCTAAGTATCTACCCGGTTTGTCGCCATATTCATATAATCTTTGTTTCGCAAATAATATTTCCCTTTTAGCCGTTTGAGTAAGCGCGGTGTTTAAAGCTGTCCTAAGAGCTGTAATCCTCTGCAATTTTGTGATAGAAGGTCTATCAGCGTATGCTGTTTCGGCTGCTTTTAGGCGAGCTTCGAGCAGACGCTGTTGCTCTCCCTTCATTTTCCTCTGGGTCGCTGAATAGGAGATGATCAAACCTCGTGCATAAGCTTTGATGGTCTCCCACATCATTGACGGATTACTAGCCGTACCAGTATTAATTTCTAAAAAAGTTTTAAGTTCTTGGGAGAAGTACTTTAAAAATTTGCTATCTTTTATCAGGAAGGGGTCCATACGCCAATGCCGAGCAGATGTCCCATTGTTCTTTACCTTAGTTTCCATGTATACAGCGGCATGGTCAGAGATTGCTATAGTACCTATTTTACAGGTTGCTATAGAGTTTAGAAAAATCGATGGGGCAAAAAACATATCAATTCTTGTGTAACATTTATGTGGATTAGAGTAGAAAGAAAAATCTCTACCCTGTGGATGGAGACATCTCCATACATCTACCAATCCTAATTCTTTATTCAGGTCCGCCAGTTGTCTAGATCTGGGAGATACTCCAGCGGCACTCTTGGGAATCCTGTCTATTTCCGGATCCATAATACAATTAAAGTCTCCCCCTATAATTGTATGACGGGCACCAAAGGCCATCAGTTTTGAAAAAGCTTCCGTTATGAATTTAAAGGGGTGTGCCGGGGGGCAGTATACATTTAAGATCCCATATTCCTCTCCATTTATGAGGGCTTTAATCAAAATATATCGTCCAGATTCGTCTTTTATCTGATTTAGAATTTTCAAAGGGAAGTTCTTCCGGACAAGGATAACGACTCCCCTGCTTTTTGAATTAAAAGAGGAAAAAAAGGCCTGATCAAATCCGCCCTGTCGTAATTTTAAGTGTTCTTTATCCGACAGGTGTGTCTCCTGTAGGAGAGCTATATCAACTCTCTCCTTCTTAAGATTTGATAATATTTTCTTCCTTTTAACTGGCGAATTACTCCCCCTGACATTCCAGGTGCACCACTTAACCGACTGTTCAGCCATAATCATCTGGACAGATCCGAGACCCCTCGGGAGGGGAAACCCTATCTAGAACATCCCGAGCATGGAGCATACAAGATTTACAAAAGTAAAGATTCTCTGATACACTCAAAACAATATAACAAAAAACTCTTTCTAAGTATAAAAAATATAAAACATTCCGAATTGGAGATTTTCTCCCTTGTTCCCAGGGAGCGTCACTTCCTCTCCCACAGTCCATCTTACCCTCTTCCAACCAGTGCCCCACCCTTGACCCAGGTGTTCCTCAATAAAATGAGGAGAATTCAAATATAATATAAAGCTAGAGTTAACAGTGAACACCCCACCCCCACCCACACCCACATCTAAATATATTTGGGAATATTAATACCATATATAACTATAAGATTACAATCTCAACACGTAATACTTAAATATAATACCACAAAATAACAGGGGAAAGAAAAACAACCCCGCTCCTAAAAACAGAAGTAAAATAGAATAAGGTAACCACCTCCGCCCATCAACATTAACCAAACGCCCCAACATATATATATACATACACACATAGGGGGAAAGATAAGAAAAGATGAAGGGATGTAAACCAAAATAATGGGAAAGGCAGACCAGCGTCCACACTCTCTTACAGCTTATTTAAGAGAGTCCAAGAATTCCTTAGCCTTCTCCGGTGATCCGAAGTTATATATGGATCCTTCGTGGCTAAGGCGTAGCGTCGCTGGATATCGTAAGGAGTACTGGATATTTAAGTCCCTTAAACGCTTCTTCGCCTCATCAAATGCCTTCCTCTTTCGGACCAAAGCTGGGGAGAAGTCCTGGAACAGCATGATCCTGGATCCTTTGTGGGTCATAGCTTGGGGATCTTTTCCCAGATTTCTTGAGGAAATCTCTCCCTCTTCCTGCTCGGGAAGGCCCAACAACCGAATATTTTTTCTACGACATCGATTTTCAAGGTCATCAATGTGGTTTTCCAGGTTCTGGACTCGATTCTTGAGAAAACGGATGTGGTCGGCTGTTGATTTTATCCCAGTCTCTGAGGCTGCGGCCTTCGACTCCACCTCTCTGACTCGGCACTCCAATTCCTGAATGTCTCTGCCCTGCTTCTGCAGCTCGGCTGATAGTGCTTCTCTGCTCTGCCGAGACTCATCGATAAAAGCATCAATCTTAGCCTCCCACCTGGCAAACATCTCCTCAAAGCTCATCTTCGTTGGTAAATCTCCTGAAGTAGCTGAAGACACCTTTGTTGCAGCTGAAGAGGGAGAGGGTGGGGGAGGGGTCCCTGCTTTCTTAGAGCCGCCTGTTCCCTTCCCTTTACTCATTTTCCAGCTAGTATTAGACTATTTAAATGTACTAATAGGTAACTATTTAAGGTTAACAACTATTATAAATGGTTTAGTGAGTGTGGTGGGGGTGGATAGCCCACTTTTCCCAAGTTTTGGGTAGAGCACTGTGGACTCAGTCTTGCTGGGTCGCCGCCATCTTGGATCCCCCCCCGCACTCACCATTAATCAAACCGCCTCCGCACTCACCACTGATCATGATCAAACCCCCTCCACACTCACCATTAACCAAACCCCCTCCATACTCACCACTGATCAAACACCCTCCACACTCACCATTAATCAAACCCCCTCCACACTCACCACTAATCAAACCCCCTCCACACTCACCACTGATCAAACCCCTTCTGCACTCACCACTGTTCAAACCCCCCTCCACACTCACCACTGATCAAACCCCCTCCACACTCACCACTAATCAAAACTCATCCGCACTCACCACTAATCAAACCCCCTCCACACTCACCACTGATCATAACCCCTCCACACTCACCACTCATCAAACTTCCAGATAATTTGCACTTGATGTAAATCTGAACTCATTTGCCATCGTTATGCATTAATGTTAAGTCTAATGAGTATGCTTTTTTTGTCAGATAAATTGAATAGTTTTAATAATAAGATAATTGTATGATATATATCATTAGACATTACAAATGACAGAATGGCATTAGAGGGCACAAAAAGCTGTTAGGCACTTAATGATTTCAAATTAAGGCATTAATGTCACTGTTTTCTGTTTCTACATCTGTAACAGCTCCTCATCTTCATGGTCCAAAATCAGTGTTTAATTTTTGCAAATACCACAGATCATTACACAGCTTGTTCCATTTGTAGGTCTCTCTGTGACACATAGCACCCTCAGGCCCCGATCAGTACACAGTCATGTCCAAGGCATGGAGGAAGTGATGGTTTTCCAGTGATAGCCATCTAATTGCGTGCTGACAATGCATGTCCATTGGCTCCACTGGGAAGGAAGCGGTTGTTTCAGGAATCAGCGGATGTCAGCAAAAACCTACAGTGAGAGATTGTACCTTCTCAAGCACTCATGCTCAGGCATGTTGAGTAAACTGATTTTCTCTCTGTACACTCTTCTTTGCGGGAGAGAGGGGTGGGTGGGGAGATGGTTCTCATTTCCTTCTGGCTTGATCTCAGTGTCCATCCCCTGTACCCCGTGCAGCTGAGGACAAAACCATTGGTGGTGGTGCTGAGGGTGCTTTTTGTCCCTCAGCAGAAGTGCGAAATGCTCTGAATATACGCTTCCCAGACTCTATTAAAGATTTGCAGAAAGGGAACTGCAGTTGAAGGTGAGTAAAGTGATAGATCGAATGTCTTCCAAGAAGTTGCCAATCAGCTGCCAAGTAGTGCAATGGAACAGCAGCCTGTCATCTGGTCTTGGCTGGAGCTCTTTAGAGTAACTGATCAAAGGCTTCACCTTTACGTCAGTCTCACTGGAAGAGCTCTTCTTGCCATGCATTAATCTCTGTGACCCTGCAAGGTTGCCGAAAGGAAATAGGTGTGCTGTTCTTAAACCAAGAGTCGAACATTAAAGGAGTCCTCAAAGACCCACTTGATTATTTTAACAATTTATTTGGTAGGTGTCCTCCAGTTGCTTCCAATGCAATGCCCTCCATTCAGTGAAAACTGATTAAGAGTGGGATGATGTTGAGATCTTGGCATCAATTTTAAAAGCTGAAAATGTGTTGCTGAAAAAGTGCAGCAGGTCAGGCAGCATCCAAGGAGCAGGAGAGTCGACGTTTCGGGCATGAGCCCTTCTTCAGGAATGAGGAAAGTGTGTCCAGCAGGCTAAGATAAAAGGTAGGGAGGAGGACTTGGGGGAGGGGCGTTGGAAATGCGATAGGTGGATGGAGGTCAAGGTGAGGGTGATAGGCTGGAGTGGGGGTGGGGACGGAGAGGTCAGGAAGAAGATTGCAGGTTAGGAAGGCGGTGCTGAGTGTGAGGGATTTGACTGAGACAAGGTGAGGGGGAGGGGAAATGAGGAAACTGGAGAAATCTAGGTTCATCTCTTGTGGTTGGAGGGTTCCTAGGCGGAAGATGAGGCACTCTTCCTCCTGCCATTGTGTTGCTCTAGTCTGGCGATGGAGGAGTCCAAGGAGGTGCATGTCCTTGGTGGAGTGGGAGGGGGAGTTGAAGTGTTGAGCCACGGCGTGGTTGGGTTGATTGGTCCGGGTGTCCCAGAGGTGTTCCCTCAAACATTCCGCAAGTAGGCGGCCTATCTCCCCAATATAGAGGAGGCCACATCGGGTGCAGTGGATGCAGTAAATTTTTTTGTCTGTGAGAGTGTTGTCCTGAGCTGGGGCAGGGCTAATTGCAGGGAATGGAGGTAGAGGCGCATGGCTGTAAGCGTGGTTGTACTCCCTGCATGTACCCAAAACTAATTCCCCTTACCAGGACAAATTTCACCATTTGGATCCAGGCAAATTTTCCTGTTTAATGCAAGACTAAATGTCTAATACACAAAGATGGATCAGCTAACAGGGTAAAAAAAAAATGAAACAAAGTACTTTTTCCGCAAGAAGGACTTGGTGGAAATATAATAGAAGTTTGGGTCCCAAAATCACAGTAAGGAAACTGTTTAGCTGTATGGTCTAAACAACTCCTTCCAAAACACAAGGGGTCAGAATTTAATGGAGATGATGGAGGCCTTGCCCACAAACTGAGTGGCCAACAGGAGCTTTGTGTTGTCACTGTTTGGAAAGGCACACTGAATTATGTGTCTGGCTGAACAATGACAGACATTTTCACGATCAAGCACACTGGGCAGTTGGAAATCCTATCCATCAAGAGCTGCCAAGTGGTTAAAGGCCAGCAGTTGCTCATCAGCCTGCCAATGGAAGACAGTGGCCTCTGTTGGTAATACATGCAGCTAAGATTCAGGATCACGGCTGGACACAGGCTCTCCCCAACCCTCCACCTGGGAGTATGCAAGAAGCCCTGTCGGACTTTGCTTTTCAAACTTGCTGATCAGGGTGTTCCTTGCCTGTTGCTAATTGAATATCAGCAACATTGTGATAAAGCCCTTAAATGGACATTAATTGTCTCAATACGAGCTTCAATTGGTGACAGACACAAGGCTTTCCTTTCCATAATACAGGCTCCAGAACTCTTCCAATTGTCAGTAACCTTTCAGTTTGAAGAGCTGCCTGATTAATTTTTCTTCAAAGTAGTCAATATTTTGTAAGATTTTTTAGTGGGAGTGGGAGAGGGGAAGAAGGGATTGAACACAAACCATAATCATCTTTTTATTCATAAGATAAGGGGGCAAAAATTCAATTGCAAATGAAAGTGGCTGTAGGTATTCTGATGTACAATTAAACAACACCCCTTCAACATAACACAAGTAAATACTTGACAGCATAGATTTCAAAACTTACAAGATAATACATGGCTTGGAAAGGGTGGACGCTAGGAAATTTTTTCCGTTAGGTGAGGAGATTAGGACCTGTGGACACAGCCTTAAAATTAGAGGGGGTCAATTCAGAACAGAAATGCGGAGACATTTTTTTCAGCCAGAGAGTGGTGGGCCTGTGGAATTCATTGCCACAGAGTGCAGTGGAGGCGGGGACGATAAATGTCTTCAAGGCAGATATTAATAGATTCTTGATGTCACGAGGAATTAAGGGCAACAGGGAGAATGCAGGTAAGTGGAGTTGAAATGCCCATCAGCCATGATTGAATGGCGGAGTGGACTCGATGGGCCGAATGGCTTTACTTCCACTCCTATGTCTTATGGTCTTATGGCAGATATTGCACTCTGCTTCTTCTGCACACTTCTAACACAAGCCCCAAATGCCCTAACTATGATGGCAACTGGCCTTCCTAGAGACATCCATGTCATATACACATGTCATTGTGCCAGCAAAATAGTAGCCACGTGCCAAAACAATATCACTACAATTCTGTGACCAACATGACAATTTTGAGAAATCCTACTGAGCTGCATCCACTCCCCCGAATGTACTTCACAATGGCCCTGACAAACAGGGAGGTGGTCTATTCAAAGTCAGCAGCACTGGTCAGATATATGTTATGTAGACTACTCAGCATGCCAGCTCTTTCAAGGAATTCACACACAATACTAATTTACACTGCACCACTTTCAACTGAATTGAACAGTGAACTAAAATGGCACATACCAGAAGTATACTCAATCCAAAGGCATAAATCTTTAATTTTTTTTAAAATAATATCTATTATCCTAAAGGTCATTCCATGAGGAATCATGTATTATTCACATTTTAGTCCTCAAACAAGTGAGCTTTATTTCTGTCTACCAGAATATTAGATGCATTGAATAAATTACATTGTGATTATGCAGTAACAGGACATTGTTAACAGCAAAATAGTCAGAAAAGATTTATACTGAATATTTTATGGCACTCTGTGCCATCAGTTGTATATTCTATTTATAGCAAAGAACAGAATATATATTTTAGAAATTTTTCATTCAGTTGTTTGGACACTATTGTTTCATACCAGAGGGGAAGATCCAGATATCTTTTTAACATGAGATCACAAGAATAGGAACTAGATTAGGCCACTCAGTCCCTCAGATCCTTCATTCCACTTCGTCTACATTTTTTTGCTTGCACCTCGAATTTCTCAACTTCCCCAGAGATCAGAAACCTATTGATCTCGCTGTTAAATATACTTAACTGAAGTGCTTTGTAACCCTGTGGGATAGACAATTCCAATGGTTCTCAACTTTCTGAGTGAAATAATTTCTCCTCACCTCCATTCCTGATTGACAGGCCTCCTAACCCAAGGCTGTGGTTTCCGTATGTTAAAGATTCCTTAGGCAGGAGAAAATAACCACTCAATGTCTTCATGGTCTTCTGAGTAACACATACTTTAATTAGATTATCTCTTATTTCTAAATACTCCAGAGAGTATAGAATTTATTTGATTTTTATCATAGGCCAACCTTCTCAGTCCATGAACTAATGTTGTAATGACCTGTTGTAAGTGCCCCAGTGGAACGCAAACTGAGTATTGGTGCATTGACTGTAGTGCTAGCTGATTGACAGCACTGTTGGTGACATCTTCTGATGATTGAGAGCAAGCTGATGGAGCAGAAATTGATGGAATTAGATTTGTCCCACTTTTTTCTGGACAGGACATATGTGGACAATTTTCCCCATTGTCAGGTATACGCCTATCCAATTTAGGCTGTGGAATATTTTAAATAAGAGTAAATTCATCTGAGCTACCGATCAGTAACAGTGAAGAAAGTACCTCCACTAATGCAGTCAGCATGGCATCCTAGGGTAAGGTATTGTTAATGGGCATTCAGCAGACATTTAATGGGATGTCTGGGGTCCTTCCCATGTTATAAAAATTGTAATCAATTCACTCTTAATTTTGTGTCTAATTACAGCATCTTGCCTAGCATCATTGAAGCAATTCTTTTGACCCATTTCAAAGTGACATTACATTTGAAAGACACTGCAATTTAATGGCAAAATGCCATACAGATCAAAACATGCAGCAAGTAATTCTGGGTTACAATTTTTTTAAGGCTTTGTAATAATTGGTGTTTGAGGCCAGATTCATTATCATTGGTAGAGAAAGACAATGGAGGACAAAAACAAAATATAATTCCATTAACAACACAAAACAGCCTAAGCTTGCATTTCTCATGAACCTTTTGAGCTATTGACAATCTCATGGTAATTTAAAGAGCATTCTCATATGTGACTCTTTGAAAAAACTTGTTGGGTAGTTTTTGACCAGTATGAATGCTTGCAGTGGGAAGGTGGAGGAGAAAACACAAGGCTAGAATGCAATAACTCAGATTCCCTTCAAGTACAGTTGTTCATGGGAGCAATGACGTTATCCTATTACTCTGTTGTTTGAAACTGAAACCTAGCTCTAGCCATATCTGATAAAGGATATATAGCCATAGCTTTAACTTTATTAAAAACAGTTGCTGACTCACCTATATTTGCCTTCATATCTGTTTTTAACTTATCTATAATTGCACAGGCAACACATTCACAAAATAGGGTCCAGATGAACTTCACAGAATCACAGAAGTGGGCCATTGAGCCCATTGTGCCTGCACCAGCTCAGTAAGCTAGTGACAATGTCCAGCTTTTTCTCCACAGGTTTGCACATTATATTTATCCAAACAATCACCCAACATCCTCCTGAATCTGCCTCCACCACATATCCAGGCAGTACATTCCAGACCCTAACACTCACTGAGTGAAATAGCCTTTCCTCACTTCACCCTTGCTCTACAGCACTGTCTATTAAGTATCACAGGCAAGAAGGGGAAATGTGTGAAAGGTCTCTGGACTATATTACATGTGATTTTGTGCTAAACCATGACCTTGGCACCACAAATAATTCAAATCTAACCAGGATACAGACGGAAACTGTTCAGTATGAGCAATCTGATGCAAATTTTGAAGTACGGAAACTTTTAGATCAAGATTGCGCCTCTAATGCTTTTATAGGCTGGACTGCACTCACATTCCAACTACTGACATTTATTTGTTCACAAACAGAAATCTCTAGCAAACAAACCAGACATTTATCTATTCTGTTTCTCTTTGAAGTTCTTCAGAACTGCAGCAGAAGTTGAAGGATTTATTTTGATCATATATTTTGAGTAAAAGGTGGAACTGGAGGAAAATGAGGCACTATTAATTCAACAAAAAAGACGTGGATCTGTTTTCATTGCAAACTCCATTAACATCCTGTGCTTTTTCTTACTAAGTGGACCTTGGAAGGCTATCTAATGAGACACCTATAAAAGCTTCCAAGTGTACACACCATGCCATCAGCTCCTAGCCTGTTGAAAGCTAGCTACATTCCAACAGACGCCAATTTACAACAAATTGTCAACAACTTCCTATGCATTACAGGCTGTGTTTTTATTACACTGTGGATTGACTCCTATGGCAATAAGTAAGGCTGCTCATTTGTTTGTCTTGAACTCATGGAAGAATACTGTGATAAAGCATTTTCTGACTCATAGCCAAAAGCAGTTAAACGATGATACTTATATTCAATTTTATGGTTTATGATGTCTTCAAGTATTTAATATGGCATATGTTGTTTAAAGCTTAGTTTTGGGGAATTGTATTTTCAACATGTTTCACAAGCTCATTGTGATTACAAAAATCATAGTTCTCAAAAGATAGCTTGAAGGAAAGTGCCTCATTTAATTCAGAACGGCACTGTAACAGCATATACATAAAAGTGCAGAAATACTAGTCAGCGGGCACAAAGCCTCATCCACTAGAGGGCATGACTTTGGAGTGTTTAATTCCTGTGGCTGGAAATGGAGTATTAGAGTATTTACTACAAGATTTACTGTAAATATTTTTATTTTTCCATTAAAATTAATTGTTCCTGACAGATCATATTCTTCAACGAAAAGCACGTTTATTTAATTTTTTTTCTTTATTAATTTAACATGTAGTATTTCACTATCTGATCGACAGGATAGTCCAACTCGAAAAGTTATAATGAAACAGAGAATTTCTGGTGGAACTGAAGAGCTGTGCAGATCAAAATGGAGCAGATACCTCAGTAAAGTGAGACCATGGCTAATATGCTTATGAAGTACATTGTGCAGCTAGTCTTGCAATCCCAAATGTCTCTTCAAGTATTTTCTCCCCCAGGTTTTACTGATCTCTGTTCATCCTTCCAAGTTTTATGAACGCTGTTGAAAGTACCATCCCTCAGACAACAGGCCAGGAGACACCCTGAATTAGATTGCAAACAAAAAGTTACAGTATAACAAGGCAAAGACACATCCTTATGTCTGACCACTCCATATTTCAATGCAAAGGCAAAATTAATTGCTGTTTTCAATAATTTGGCTATAGAAAGGACAGAAATGTCAATGTTGCTTTTTCCACAGGATCACATTTTTACACCTTATCTGTGTTACAGAAGGAGTTAAATCCAACTGTGTGAAATGTTAACTTTTCCTGTGATGATGTATGAAGACACATGACTTTGCTCTCCTGCAGCCTTGTGACACAACGGAGCTGCAAAAGGATGTTTATTAAGTGAAGTTAATGCTTTACTGACCTCAGCAGAAACATCATTTTGCAGCAGGCCTATTCTAACCTTTGAGGAGACAAAAATAAATACTGGGCACCTTCAAGCAAATCTTTTTAATTTCACAGTCAGTTCCAGGACAACAAAATATCTTCCCACTTTGTATCAAACACTGCCAGGTCATATATAATATGGGTTAAATATAATGAAATCAAGTGAAAATATTTTTCTCTACTGCTCAAACTAAGCATGGTAAAGCAACTGCTAATCTACACAAAGAGTTGTAGAAGATGAGAGAGCTACAGATGGATAAGGCTAGATTAGCAGGATGGGAATTTCAAATTTGAGATGATAGGGACTGTGAACCAGTGGACTTTAATAAGGACAAGATGCATGGGTTAGTGATACTTTGTGGCAGCAGGGTTTTGGATGATTTTAAGTTTATGAAAGGATGGAGAGAACAAGAGATTTAACTCGGAGAGCATTGGAGCTGAAAGCAACAATAATAATCAATACAGGTTTCAGCAACAAACAGGCCAAGGTAAGGACAATGATTCGATTCGATTCGATTACTTACAGTGTGGAAACAGGCCCTTCGGCCCAACAAGTCTACACCGACCCGCCGAAGCGCAACCCACCCATACCCCTACATTTACCCCTTACCTAACACTACGGGCAATTTAGAATGGCCAATTCACCTGACCCGCATATCTTTGTGACTGTGGGAGGAAACCGGAGCACCCGGAGGAAACCCACGCAGACATGGGGAGAACGTGCAAACTCCACACAGTCTGTCGCCTGAGTCGGGAATTGAACCCGGGTCTCAGGCGCTGTGAGGCAGCAGTGCTAACCACTGTGCCACCGTGCCGCCCATATGTGCCATCGTGCTGCCCATTGTGCCACCGTGCCGCCCATAAATGGTGAGTGAGTTAGAGAGGGCAATGTAAGTCACCTTTATAATGGAGAGGGTATGGATTTGGAAACTCAGCTTGGATCAAATAAACACTGACAGTAGAAAGTGTATCTTGATGTGACATGATATCACATATAACATCACAGCTGTCTTGTGGGAGGACATGCTGAGGGTTCTCACAGCAAGGCATCATGGTTCAGGAATAGGAATGGTGCAATCACAATGCTGCGATTGTACTACAGACCTCCCAGCAGGAGATAGACCAAGAGATAATGTAGTCAGATTCTGGAAAGATGTGAAAAACAACAAGGTTGTTATGGTGGCTGATTCTAACTTCCCCAATATTGACTGGGACTTGCTTAATCCAGAGATTTTTGATGGGGGGCAATTTGTTTGGTGTGTCCAGTAGAACTTTTTGAAAAAAATTTGTGGATAGTCCAGTGAGGAAATGAGCCTGGCCAGGTGATCAAAGTTTGAGAGTACTGAGCGTAATTCTGCAAGTTTTCAGACACTTACTGATAAGGACAAGGGGAGCTCAGCTGATGGTGTTAAATTGGGGAAGGCCAACTGTAACAAAATTGGGCAAGAATTGGAGAATGTGGGAACCTTGGACAACAAGGGAAATTCTCAGCTTAGTTAAAAAAAAGGAAGCATATTAAGGTCCAATCAATGGAAAATAAACCAAGTCCTTGAAGATTACGGGGAAAGTAGGAAGGGCTAAAAGAGCTGAAAATGTGTCGCTGGAAAAATGCAGCAGGTTAGGCAGCATCCAAGGAACAGGAAATTCGACATTTCAGGCATAAGCCCTTCTTCAGGAATCCTGAAGAAGGGCTTATGCCCGAAACGTCGAATTTCCTGTTCCTTGGATGCTGCCTGACCTGCTGCGCTTTTCCAGCAACACATTTTCAGCTCTAATCTCCAGCATCTGCAGACCTCACTTTCTCCTCGAGGGCTAAAAGAGGCCATGAAATATCCTTGGCGGCCAGCAGGGTTAAGGGGAATCCCAAGGCACTATATACATATATTAGAAGCAAGAGGGTAGCTAAGGAAAGAGTAGGCCCACTTAAGGATAAAGGAGAGTGGCTATGTGTGAAGCTATAGGAAATGGGTGAGATCCTGAATGAGTACTTTACATCGGTATTAACCAAAGAGAGGGACATGATGAGGTTAGAGAAAGATGTGGGAATACTCTCAAGTTGGTCAACATAATGAAGGAGGAAGTGTTGGGTGTCTTGAAACACATTAAAGGTAAACAATTTCCCAGGGCCAGACAGGATCTATACCAGTGTACTGTTGTCTGCACGGTCTTAGTGAGGCATTTGATAAGGTGCCTCATGGCAGGCTGGTAGAGTAGGTAGAGTCTCTTGGGATCCGGGGTAGGCTGGCTAGATGGATACAAAACTGGCTTGGTCATCGAGAGTAGTGGTGGAAGAGTTTATCATAATGAAGATCAGTGACTAGTGGTGTTCCACAGGGATCAGTGTCAAGACCTTTGTTGTTTGTAATCTATATAAAAATGACCTGGCAGAAAATATAAGTGGTCTGATGAGTAAGTTTACAGATGAAACCAGAGTTGCAGATAGTGAGGAAGATTGTCAAAGGGTGCAGCTAGATTGCAGATTTGGACAGAGAAATGGCAGATAGCATTTAATCCAGACAAATGCAAGGTGATGCATTTGGGAAGATCAAATTTAGGTATGAATTATATGATAAAAGGCAGAACCTTTAGGAACATTGACACACAGAGAGATTTGGGCATGCAGGTATACAGATCCCTGAAAGGGGCAATATGGGTGCAGTCCTCACTTTCTTCTAGATAAAGTGGTCAAGAAGGCATACAGCACACTTGCCTTCATCGGCCAAGGGATCAAATATAAAAGTTGCCAAATTATGCTGCAGCTGCACAAAGCATTAGTTAGGCCACCTTTGGAACATGAGTTCTGGTTGCCACATTACCAAGAGGATGTGGATGCTTTGGAGAGGGTGCAAAGAAGGTTTATCAGGATGTTGCTTGGTCTGGGGATTTTAGTTATGGGGAGAGGTTGGGTAGGACGGAGGCTGAGGTGGCGAGCTGACAGAGGTGTACAAAATTATGAGAGGCATAGATAGGTTGGATAGTCAGAGGCTATTTTCCCAGCATGGAAAGGTCAACTACAAGAGGGCACAGTTTCAAGGTGAGAGTGGGAAAGGGCAGAAATATGAAAATGTTTCACAGAGATGTATGGTTGCCCGGAACACAGTGCCAATGGAGATGGTGGAAGCAGGCATGTCAGCAACTTTTAAAGTGTATCTTGATAGATACATGAACAGGAGGCAAACAAAGGAATAGATATAGGGCATGGGCAATACATAGTCGGTCTAAATAAGCATTAGAATCGGTGCAGATTTGGTGGGAGAAATAGCCTGTTCCTGTGCTATGCTATATTGTTTCTGAAGTGAAAAGCTTGAAAACAATGGTTTCAGTTTTCCCAATGTTTAATTAAAAGAATTTTCAATTTACTAAAACTGGACATCCTACAAGCAGTCTGGAAACAGAGAAACAGTACATGGAACAAGAGTTGGAAGTCATCAGCATGGGAGTTGCCAGTATGACCTACATGAAGAAAGAATACATTGCCAGAATATATTCCAAGGTCTGAATGTTGTACAGTCACACTAAGCAGTATAGCACAAACAAAGCAATACAAGGAAAATACTTCACAAACTTTCTCGCATTTTAGCCGAGAACAACTAAGGCATCCATTGAATATTACTGGAAATGGCTACCTCTCACTCATAGCTCTCATGATTTGTGAATGGGTTAATGATGGAAACAATGCATTCTGGAATGAAAATGGGTTTTGGTAATTTTACCTTTATTTACATATATTAATAATGAACGTGTTTGCTTTTGATAGGTGTTCTGGTTATGAAATAAAAACTGATGGACCATTGATGATAAGTTTTTGTATAATTATCTCACATGAGGATTGTTCCACTACCATCTGTTTTCCCTTATAAAATCAGGCAATTGAGAGATTAATAAAAAAAAAGCTCTCAGATTACAGCTGCTTGTTCCTGAATTTGATCCAACCAGTAAATGTTGGACCATAAAATGTAGGAGCAGAATTAGGCTAATTGGCCCATCAATTCTGTTCCACCATTTGATCATGGCTGATATGCTGGTTCTTCTCTGTCTCTGAACCTAAATAAAATGGGCTACTATTTCATATTTGACATGAAAAATGTCAAGAATAGTAGTCAAAATAGAGTTAGGTGCAAACACAAATGCTACAAAAGCACGTTATGTGTCAACATGAGATTCCATCCTTGTTGTCCACTTCCAAAGAAACATCAGTGTTGTCCACATTCTAATCATAGGTTCATTTGGTTATCAGCTATTAAAGGGAAACCATGCCCATGAGCAGAATGTTTGGTAAATAAACAAGGGTGTTCTAACATGCAACATTAGTCACATTGAAATATGCTGTGACATTGTTTGAGTGTGAGATGGTGGTGATAAGATTCCCTTTAGGCCACGGTCTTCCTTCAAAATATAATTATAATCAACTACCTTATTACAAAGGCATGAAGTATTTTTTTAAAAAGCTATTTACATTTTTGAACTTTTTCACAAGTTTTCCACTGAAAATACCATCATTTTCAAAATAACAGTGATGTAATTGCTGTTTTGAAAGGCAGTTAGAGCATGCATTTCTCAAATGTTTTTCAGGCTTGCTTCTTCTCTATTGGGTTGGCAACGTTCTTCATATTTTCTAAGAACTTAATGAGAAAATGTACCATCTAAATGATTTGGCTGAGAATATAGGAGACATGGTTACCAAGTTTGCGATGACTCCAAAATTGCTGGAATAATGGACAGTGAAGGTTATCTAAGGCTACAAACAGATCTTGATCAATTGGGTCAATAAGCTGAGAAATTGCAGGTAGAGTTTAATTTAGACAAATGCGAGGTATTGCATTTTGGTCAAACAAACAAGGTAAGGCTTACACAATTAATGGTAGGTCCCTGGGTAGTGTTGTAGAATGGAGAGGCTTACAGGTTGAGGTACATAATTCTTTGAAATTTCCATCGCAATTTGACAGCGTGATTAAGAAGGTATTGAGCATGCTTGCCTTTATTGCTCAGACCTTTGAATATAAAAATTGGGATGTCACACTGACGTTGTACAAGACATTGGTGAGGCCTCTTCTGGAGTACTGTGTGCTGTTCTGGTCACCCTGCTACAGGAAGGTTATTATTAAATGGGAGAGATTTCAGATAAGATTTACCAGGATGTTGCCAGGAATGGAGGGTTTGAGTTATAAAAATAGGCTGGATATGCTGAGATGTTTTTCACTGGAGCATAAGAGTTTGTGGGGTAACCTTATAGCGGTTTATGAGATCATGAGGGGCATGGATAGGGTCTTTTCCCTGGAGCGGGGTGTTCAAAACTAGGGGGCATATTTTTAAGATGAGAGGAGAAAGTTTTGAAAAGGACATAGGGGCAATTATCTTTTTAAACATAGAGAGTGGTTCATGTATGTAATGAACTGCCAGAGGAAGTGGTGGATGCAGACACAGTTACATTTAAAAGACATTTGGATAAGTACATATATAGGAAGGGTTTGGAGGGATATGGGCCAAACACAGACAAGTAGGATTAGTTTAGCTTGGGGACATGGTAGGCATGGACAAGTTGAACTAAAGGATTCCATGCTATGTGAGTCTATGACACTGGCATGCTGCAAAATCTATCAGAGGTGAGTTTTGATCCACAATTCAGTTGAAGCTAATTGACCAAGGTTGAGTGGTATCTTGAGTAGGGCAAGATGTGTGGAAATTCATTACACTTTTTTTTATATGCATGCCTTCATTGTGTATGGATATCACTGGCAAAGTTAGCCCTGACTGCTGTTGAACGGAGTTGCTTAAGTCATTTTCAGGTGGCAGTTAAGTGTTAACCAACTGCTGTGAGTCTAACATCACAAAGAGGTCAGACCAGGTAAAGATGATAGATTTCCAAATGATAGTTATCATGGTTTCCAGTTATCATGCTAGCTTTATATTCCAAAATTATTCATTGAAAATAAAATGCAGCCAGCTATCTTGGTGGGATTTGACACTGTGCATAGTATGGGTTTATGGATTTCCAGGCCAGTGACATGAACATCCCAACAATAATAAGAAATGGCTGGATACAGCAAAGGCTAAAAAGACCTAACAGCCTCCTTTTTGTATTGCTAAAGAGCTATATTCCTGGATCAAGTACACCTGTATCTAAATTCTTCCAGTACAGCTCCAGCAGTTGTATCTATCTGACAGAATTGAAAAATGCGAAGGTACATTCTGAACAGAAAAATCCAATTTAGAAAGGTATTACTCAATCAGTTACAGAGTCACAGAATCATAGAGATGTAAAGCACGGAAATAGACCCTTCAGTCAAAACCATCCATGTCGACCGGATATCCCAACCCAATCCAGTCCCACTGGCCCATATCCCTCCAAACCCTTCCAATTCATATATCCATCCAGATGTCTTTTAAATGTTGCAATTGTACTAGCCTCCATCACTTCCTCTGGCAACTCATTCCATACACATACCACCCGCTGCGTGAAAAAGTTTCCCCTTAGGTCTCTTTTATATCTTTTATATCTTTTCCCCTCTCACCCTAAACCTATGCCCTCTAATTCTGGACTCCCCCAATCCAGGGAAGAGACTTTGTCGATTTATCCTATCCATGTCCTTCATAATTTTGTAAACCTCTATAAGGTCACCCCTCACCCTCTGACGCTCCAGGGAAAAAAGCTCCAGCCTGCTCAGCCTCTCCCTATAACTCAAATCCTCCAACCCTGGCAACATCCTTGTAAATCTTTTCTGAACCCTTTCAAGTTTCACAACATCTTTCCGATAGGAAGGAGACCAGAATTGCACGCAATATTCCAACAGTGTTCTAACCAATGTCCTGTACAGCTGCAACATGACCTCCCAACTTCTGTACTCAGTACTCTGACCAATACATGAAAGCATACCAAATGCCTTCTTCACTACCCTATCTACCTGCGACTCCACTTTCAAGGAGCTATGAACCTGCACTCCAAGGTCACTTTATTCAGCAACATTCCCAAGGACCTTATCAGTAAGTGTATAAGTCCTGCTAAGATTTGCTTTCCCAAAATGCAGTACCTTGCATTTATCTGAATTAAACTCATCTGCCACTTCTCAGCCCATTGGCCCATCTGATCAAGATCCCGTTGTAATCTGAGGTAACCTTCTTTGCTGTCCACTACACCTCCAATTTTGGTGTCATCTGCAAACTTACTAACTATACCTCTTATGCTCGCATCCAAATCATTTATATAAATTATGAAAAGTAGAGGACCCAGCACCGATCCTCGTGGAAATCCACTGGTCACAAGCCTCCAGTCTAAAAAACAACCCTCCGCCATCACCCTCTGTCTTTTATCTTTGAGCCAGTTCTGTATCCAAATGGCTAGTTCTCCCTGTATTCTGTGAGATCTACCTTACTAACCAGTCTCCCATGTGGAACCTTGTTAAATGCCTTACTGAAGTCCATATAGATCACATTTACCACTCTGCCCTCATCAATCCTTTTTGTTACTTCTTCAGAAAACTCAATCAAGTTTATGAGACATGATTTCCCATGCAGTTAACTGTCAATCATCAGTAACATGATGGAAAATGCCATTAACAGATACTCAGCAGAAACTACACATTGATTTTCAATTCGGGTTCCCTCGGACTATTTAGCTCCAGACCCCATCACAGCTTTACTCCAAAATGAAGAGAAGCGCTTATGGACAGAGATAAATTGACAGTGACTGCCCTTGAAATCATGGCAATATTGGACCAAGCTCTGGAGCAAGAAGGTGCTGTAAAATTCATGTCAATGGGAGTCAGTGGGAAAACAAAATCACTGGTTAGGAGCATAACTCACACGAAAGATGATGGTTGTCATTGTTGAAGACCAATCAGTTCAATCCTGGCACACTGCTGCCAGAGTTCCTCAGGATAGTGTCCATGGCTGAATCATAATCATCTGCTTTATCTGTGCAATAAGATTAGAAGTGAGGAGGTTCACTGATGACTACAGCATTGATTTATTTCCAACTCCTCAGGCACAATTCAGAAGTGGACTTTCCATGTTGGATGAATGTAGCTCCAGCAACAGTCATAATACCATCCTGGACCAAGCAGATCATTTCTTTGGCACCTCACTCACCATCTTAAATATTCACCGCCTCTACCACAGGTACTGAGTGGCAGCAGTATGAACCATCTGCCAGATGCGTCACAACAACGCATGGTGACTTCTTCAGCAGCACCTTCCAAACTTGTATCTTCTGTCACCTTAAAGGAAGAAGGGTAGCAAGCACATGAACCACCACCACTTGCAAGGACCTGCCCAAGGTATGCACCATCCTGACATGAAACTATATCATTGCTCCTTCACTGTCACTGGAACCACCTCCTGGAGCTTCCTTCCAAACTGCATTGTTGATGCATCCACACTACAGGGACTTGAACAATTCAAGAAGGTAGCTCACTGTGTTGGGACATTGCTTTGTAATGCATGTACTGACTAATATTTTGCTGAATTGTTATACATCATGACAGGAAATTAACAAGTTAACATGAGATACAGTAGTTGGAGTAGTATTGATCAGTCAATAACATACGCATGAAGAGTGCTCCTGGACACCTATCAATCATTCTTTAATAAATAACACTTAGTTTTGATTATCAATCACTGTTGTATAGTTTGGTACATTTATGTTAAGAGCCAATAACTCAAAAAGCGCCATCTTTTCAAAGGCAATTAGGGCTAGGCCATAAATCCATGAGTGATCAAGTAAAACGAGAATGCTTATTACTCATCACTTGATGGCAAGTCATTATGTGAGGCCAGATGACTATGTTGGTACTGCACTGCCTTCGGTACATATTGTTCAGGCTTGAAGGACCACTTGAGGGAAGTGCTGCCAGTCCCTGTGTGACTGAGACCAGGAAAGAAGCCCAAAGCCATCAACTATAAAAAAAAAGCTTCCCTGAAATTTGTGGGGCATTGAATGCTCTCATTGAAAACAATAGTGGAAGCAGGACATATGGCAGCTTTTAAACGTAAAATCGACAAGTAGTTGAGAAAATAAACACTTCGAATAATTTGAAGAAACGGCAGAGTCAGCAAAGGCATAATGGACTCTATGCTATCAAAATCTATAGCTCTGCAATTCTAAATTAGTCAAGCTGAGTTAGCTACAAAAAGTAACAAAGTTCCTGAATGCCACCTGCAGGATGTGAGTCTTCTGCTGGTAGCACCAATTGCTACCAGTGCTGAGCTTCAGGTGACATGTTGTAAATTATTTGACTCCTCAATCATTCAGCTTCCAGGCAAAGTCTAAAAACACCAATAAAAGTTTATTACTTCTGTCAGGTTTAGGTCTGAATTTCGGGTGAGATCTCAATCTAATGGAGTGAAGCTTAAATGACACAAGCACAACATAAACAATAAAAATGTTACTTTAACATGTTGTCCTCTTTCAAAAAGTCAGATTTCATTAAATTCCTGCAGTTGTCTAGTTTCTGGATGGGTGATTAGCCAGAGTAATGCTTAGATCATTACAAGTGGAAATTACCTGTACATGACCTCAGCCTGTGCAGTCTTTCTCTTGCCCTGAACCCATGCCACTGAGATAGCCAAGAGACATCCTGGCGCCAGCAAGCCACAATAACTAGTATTGCCAAAGTACTAAACAGCCCTTCCCTGCTCATATCATCCCTCAATTGCAATTGCTTGCAAGATAAGCAAAGATAATTATCGGAGAGTTGATAAAGTAAAAGTTTGCTCAAATTTTATGATGTGGCCAGACAGCTGTTAGCTTCTGCTGACAAACAGTGTTGAAATTAGTGTGCAATTAACACCATTAAGTAAGCAACGCTGAGATGCTTCATAGCAGTACTTTGAAACACCTGTAAAACAAGGGGAGGAGACAGTGTAGTGATATTACTGCTGGACTGTTGATCCAAAGACCTCGGTAATATACTGGGGACCCACATTCAAATCCCTTCATAACAGACAGTGGAATTTGAGTTTAATAAAAATCTGGAATTAGGAGCCTAATGATGACCATGAAACAATTGTCAGGAAAACCCACCTGTTTGATTAGTGTCGTTTAGTGAAGGAAGCTTCCATCCTTACCTGGTCAGCTCTACATGTCACTCCAAACCCATAGCAATGTGATTAACACTTACCTGCCCTTTGGGCAGTATGTGCTGGCCTAGCCAGTGTCCCTTTCATTCTGTGAATTAATTTTGAAAAAGCCTTGCTAATGGAGAAGAGCCGGTAATCGGTTATGTTTATCTTTGATTTATCAGTTTTCAGGGTGGAGTTAGCACAAGCCGCATAGGGTGCAAATCCTTTATGAATAGTCAACACCTTTGTACTGTCATTTGTACTCTGATAAGCATAATACTTGGTGTGACACCATCACATTATATGTAAATACAAGGTCCTTATTTCATAAAACTAAATATAATCCAAAAACAAATTTGGGCGGTAACGACTGAAGTATATTTATAGTACATTCCCTTTTAACACAATTAAATTTTATAGCTTTGCTACTTATAGCATTGTAAAATAAATACTATTGGTTTGACTCTAAGGCACTTTACAGTAGTTAAATTCATTTATTTTCTCCAACTTGTATCTTATGGACTATTGACAATGTGCCTGTTTTCTGAGATTTTGATCTCTAAAGGACATGCGCACATGTATATTTAGATCTGTCACAAAGAGGAAATAGCAAGACATTGCACCACAGCCCTCCATATTATCTCTTATGTAGCTCATGAAATATTTTTTTCCTGAGACTGAAAATAAGTATTAACTGTGATTGTGTCTGTTTCACTCCATTGAATTGATGCAGATAGATACAGCATTATATTGTCGCTCTGCTGTCACCTGTAACCTGTTTCTGTAAAATCCTAATCATAGTTGTCCATGACTCATTTTAATCACCCAGCTTGGCAAAACTAATTTTACCTTCGACAAGTTTGGACGGAAAAGATACAGGCATGAAATAACATTCTAAGATATTGTACTATATCGCATCACACAACATGTCATTTACTTAAATAAAGAACTGAAACAATCATCCATGTGTCTCCAGCTGAGCTCCTGTCAACACCATTACTTCTACCAACTGTGAGATGAGGCTCAAACTTGGCTCTAAAGCAAGAAAGAATGGATTTGCATTTTATAAAGGTTTCAGGACATCCAAAATTAGTAACTTTTTTAAAAAAAGTGTAGTTTCCATTGTAGGAAATGTGGCATCCAATTTTCACACAGTAAGATCTCTAACAGCAACAAAGCAAATAGCCAGCTTATTTGTCTTAATGGTGCTTTTGACGATTTTTTAAAATGTAAACAACTGGGAGCATCAATGGTCATGATGATCCTGCCAGTAATGGCGAGCTGCCAACCTTTAACAGAAAAGTGAGCAGGATTTCCTTGTGCCCCGTGCTCTGAGTCTTGGGGTCTGGACTGGTCAGCAAAGTGCCCAGCAGGCACTTTCATTCCAGTCAGGCCTCCTCTTCAGGACATGTGCAGGTTTCCCAACAGTTCTTCAGCCAGCGGACTGAACCAATACCAATTGGGATGCAAGTAGTTGGAAGTGACCTGTCCACAACTTTCAATTTTGCACATTTCAGGAAGATTCTTGGTCTGTCAAAAGTCACAATTTGTGGCTTGTAATGAATGTAATGAATTGTATAGCACGTGTTCCTTTTAACCATTGCCAGTGGCTGGGATAACAACAGCTTATAACCAGGTAGGTGTTCTTACATGACTGGGAAAGGAATTACTTCCACTCATGCGAAAATGTAAAGGAAGTCTCTGTGGATCGAAATGTCTTGGAGACCATCCCATTAATTGGAACATGATTGGAATCCAGTTTTTATGGCATTGATCCAACATGACACAAATTAATTCTATAATTATTGCTGGTTGTGATTTTGCAATTTGCAGTGCACAGGCAGTCTGGGGCTGATTCATGATCCCGATGGTAAGAATTTCATGGCTCAAAAAAGTATTCCTGCCAGTTTTAGTCTACTGCAGTGCAGACTTGTGCGGGTGAAAACAGCAGGTAGTTCTGGATATAACTTAGTGACTCCTCCACAAAACCATAGAAAGCTGGCTGAAATAAAATAAAATAATTAATCGATCTGATAAATCATGCTAATACGTCAAAGATTTTACTATTTAAAGTAGGTGTTTTTGCAGCCTCTCTACTTTTCAATCATGGCAAACACTAAAATATTGCCATTAACAGCTGTGGACAAACCTGCCCATGACATAATAATGGAACAACTCCATTTTGGGCTGAACACAGCCAAGTTTACTCATAACACGTCAAATATCGGAGATGTTGTACAATTTCTCTTTGAATGTCCTTGTTAATCTACATTGAAAACATACCATTTCATCAAAAAGTATTGACAGCTCAGGCAAGTCCAGAAATTCGAACATTACTGAAAGTCTATAAGAATGGTTGAAATTGTTACGTTTCTTGAAATAATTAATGTAGGGCATTATTTAATGTAAATGATCTCATTTTAACAAATTGTAAGGTTTTTCAGGTGGTTAAATCTCACCCAAATGTCACCAAATAACTTTGGCAGTAGTCTATTTAATTATTTGACTTTAGTCATTTACATTTATTTCCGAAGCACCTGGACACTTGTGCATTGAAAATGGAGAGCAGGGGTACTCCTGCTGAGTCACCAGCATCTTTTCACTGAATTGTCGCTCCATTCTCTTTGGTCTCCCAGCCACTTTGATGGTGAGGTGCATCACAATCTTCATCCACTCGCTATCCATAAACCCCTCCCAATACCTCCCTGCCCCCATTGCAGTTGAGCATTAGGTAGGGCACCAAAACGATACCCTTAGTCAGATCAATCACTTGAGGCTCCAAAAAATTCAGCCTAGATCAGAGAATAAACAGTGTCCCCAAAGGGCAACTCTGTAACCAGCTCTGCACCTTGCAACTGCTCGATTCCAAAAGCATGTTGCAAGGGCAACAGCAAACAATCCCCAGATATGTTTTCTGTCATTGGATATACACTATTGTTATTTAAACAGTGTTGCTTTCTGTTAGTAAAAGGCTATGTATTCCCTACAGCTGCACAAATGCCAAACTGCATGCTGTGAATGGTACATTCCACTTGAATGACTGCTCTGCAATTAAATAAATTGGCTCTGCTTCCTCTTTAGTCCTGGATGTCAGTGTCCAGATTACTGTGTACTGAAGCATTTTCAAAACAGGGCACTTGTTACTGACTTGTTATGCAATATATGACTTTAATAAACTCTCTTGGTAGTGAAGGCCCAGTTAGGAACAAAAGCTGAGCAATGAGTGATGGAAGTCTTGAAGATCGTGAATAGCTTTGAAAGGAGAGATATGAACAGGATGTTTTCACGTGCAAAGAATATAAAACAAGGAGCTATTCATATACGAGAGCCAGTTTAAAATAAAAGGAGGAGGAGAAAGGTCTTACCTCAGAGAGCACTTCGAATGTAGAATTTATCAACACAAGGAGTTCAGGAAAACAACATAGATGTATTTAAGGGGAAGTCAGAAAAGTACATGAAGGAGAAAGGAGTACAAGGATATGGTAATAAGGCGAAATGAAGTATGGTAAGGGAAGGCTTGTGTGGAACTTTAATCACTAGCTCAATGCAGTACATTTTGCTACATTCTATGCAAAATATTTGGTGCATACTGGTTAAAATTCTGATCAAAGGCAGTTATTAGGGCACTTTGAGTACTGTTTACTGTCTAAACTGGCATTCACAACATGCATTATACTTGTGGGCTGAGCCATACCAGACACCAGATTCATGTAGGCATTATGTAGTATGCAGGAATTGGAAGTATGCAGTGTAGGTAGATCCTGGTGTCAATCAGCCTGCAAAGCTGCTTTAATACCAGTTCAGACATTCTGGAGTTCAATGTTCCAGCTAACAGCTTAATTCAACCTCACATAGCTGCACCTGTATTCAGCAGCCTGAAGGATCCTGTACTGTGGCTATCTGAAGGGATCATCTACTACTTGCATATTAGTTGCTGGTTGAGTTCTTTTGTCTGTTGCTTTGATGCTACGGTTGGTTCTTTCTGTAGTTCTTAATGTTGTCATGGGTAGTGGACTGGGAAATGCTGAAAGAGCTTTTACAAACTTCAAAAAGAACGAGTACCCAACAAACACATTCTGCCGATTGCTCAGCAACAAACCCAAACAAGCAGACCAAAAACATCCAGAAACACTCGCCACTCTCCCCTACATCAAAGACATCTCAGAGATGACTGCCAGACAACTCAGACCCCTTGGCATCATGGTAGCCCACAAACCCACCAACACACTAAAACAGCAGTTAATGAACTTGAAGGATCCTATATAAACAACAAGCAAAACTAATGTAATTTACAAAATACTTCACAAGAACTGTAACAAACACTACATTGGACAAAGAGGGAGAAAACTAGCCACCAGGATACATGAACATCAACTAGCCACAAAAAGACATGACCTCACTCTAACTAATATCCTTACATAGAGGAAGGACACCACCTCAACTGGGACAACACATCCATCCCAGAGATATGTGCAAGAATTCCTAGAAGCATGGCAATCCAACCAGAACTCTATCAATAAACACATTGACTTGGATCCTATTTACCACCCTTGAGTAAAGTATCAGGATATGACATCACCATGGGAAATGATATCACCAACCCAAGGAAACCTAAACACAATTAAAAGTGTAGTGCTTCAGTGTAGTGTTAACCCATTGGCTGCAAGCATCACTGGTGGAAAATTGCTGGCAGGGATGATATTGGAGGAAAACCTTGGGAAACTGTGAGCCTAAAAGCCTCAGCCTCGGGCAGGATTATCTCATGATAGGCTGTCTGGCAGTTAGGTAACATTCGCAGAGTTTGCTGTGAGTGGGAGGATGAATTCTGTCTTCCTGAAGTCGGACAGCAAGCTAGTGGCACATGAGGCTGCAGGCACTCCTCTGGGACAGAGCCTCAATGCACCAGTAAATATTGGAGCATCGCTCAATGAACTGTTGTGGGATGCTTCAAGTACCTTGAGCACCACTATCCACGCAAGGATGGGTGGAGTCAGAATCTACATGGTAACAAGCTTGAGGGCAGTCTGGGTTAGCAGCAGTCAGGCTACTCGTGGAATTTGCTCATTGCCTGATGGAAGATGCAACGTTGGTCACTTGATAACATATCAGAATGGGGACCAAGAGTGTGCCAGTGGAGGCAGACATTAATTCCATGCTGGAAAAAATGTTCTGCAAGCTCCACACAAAACCATTTGCAGAGACTGTGCTACGATCCCCCCAGCTCACTGACATCCATCTTAGCCTTTCTGACAGGTTTCCAGTGCTTCGGCCCTGCCATAGCGCAGATGGTATAAGCTGGTGGTGGCCATGGGACACAATATTGATGAATTGAAACTCTTTTATGCACTCTTCTCCTTCCATGAAATCAAAAGATGGCCTGTCCTTTTACTCAAATCACAATGAGCATGAAATTTCAGCCACACACAAGTTCATCACCTCCTCCACTTTCAGCTTCAAAGTGTGCAGTAGTTACATTCTATTAACCAGACCCATGCATGGTGTGCAGAGATGATCTCTGAAAAGGCCTGGAGTTCAGCTCTTGTACCTCTTTAGCTGCCTCCATGGATTTAATGCTCGCTTAAAATGTTGATAATTATTCGAATGAAACTGCGGTGAAGCTAATTTAGCGTGTTTCCTCAAATTGGTTTGTGCATCACGGTGAATTATTCTGGCTTGTTTTGAAGAGAAAATCACAAAACACTGAAAAGTAGTGTATGCCTCATTAGCATGCAAACTCTCAAAATGTACTGCATACTAATAATCAGTGTTTGTGTTACCTTTAATGTTCCAGTAAGCTAACTCCCTTTGTGTATTGCACTTGATAATGGTGAAACAAATTTAACAGCTTGTAAAGCAATTGAAATGAAACAGAAACTCTCTAACTTTTCTCTAAGATAGACAAACCATAATACCATCACACCTTAAAACTCTCAAATGTGGGTTTAGCCTTCCACCAGAGATCAATGTCAAAGGCACTAGGGCCTTGTTTCTTTGTACAGGACGAATGGCTGAGGTCTATAATTTTCCATGAAGAAGGGTCCAAACAAATAGATACTGCTTGCCATTTTCATAAATAATGCATCTTGGAATAACAAACTACTTAAAGCTCATTAGAAACAAAGAGACATTATATTATCTAACAGGCAAGCAAACATGAGTGGAACATTAATCTTGAGAAAAAGGGAAGGAAAAAAACACCATAAATACTAGGACCAAAATTAAAAAAAAAAGAAAACACAGAAAAACATCATCAATGGATAGAAAATAAGATCGGCTAATGTTTTGGGCAATGGCTTTTTGTGAAAAAGCATTTGACCATAACATTCATTTATTTTTTTCTGGTAGGACAATTCTTTTCTAAAATTTCCCTTTTTTCCTTTTTATTTAGTATGGTGATGCATACATATTATATACAATTCCTATTCTTTGTTCTTTCAAATTTAGTTGTTCTCAATGCTCTTCGATTCCTTTGGCCCTATGAATAATATATATCTTTGTCTTGAAAACATTCAACTGCTTTCTGTGGCAGAAAATTCGATAGGCTCATCACTCTCTGGATGAATAAATTTCTCCTCATCTCAGTCCAAAAAGCCCTCTGCTGTACCCGGAGATGTTGACTGCTGGTTTTGCACTTTCCAGTCATCAGGAACATCCTTCCTGCATTTTCCCTGCCTCGTCCTGTTAGAATTTTATAGATTTCTATGAAATCTCCTCTCATTCTTCTAAATTCCTGTAAATATAGTTCAAACTGATCCAAAGTGTTCTCAATGTCAAATCTGCCATCCCAGGAATCTGTTTGATTAACCCTTGTACTTCCTCCATATCAAGAACATCTTTCCTCAGGTAAGAAGACCACAACAGTACACAATATTTCAGGTGTGGTTTCACCAGAACCCCGTACAAGTGAAACAGGACATTCCTGTCTTGTCCACGAATCCTTTCGTTATGAAGGTCAACACACTGTTTGACTTCTTTACTATCTGCATGCTTACTTTCAGTGACTGTTGCGTCACAGTAGACAGTGTGGTCAACAAGGCGTTTGGCATGCTTGCTTTCATTGCTCAGACTTTTGAGACTATGAGTTGGGACAGCATGTCGAGTTTGTATAGGACATTTGTGAGGCCACTTTTGGAGTACTGTGTGCAGTTCTGGTCACCCTGCTATTGGAAGGATATTATTAATTTGGAGAGCGTTCAGAAAAGATTTATCGGAATGTTGCTGGGAATGGAGAGTTTGAGACATAAGGATAGGCTGGGACATTTTTCATGACAGCCTAAAAGGTTGGGGGGGCGACCTTATAGAGGTCTATAAAAACATGAGGGGCATAGATAAGGTGAATCACCAAGGCCTTTTTCCTACAGTGGGGGATTCAAAACTAGGGAGGCATACTTTTAAGGTGAAAGGTGAAAAATTTAGAAGGGAGCAGAGGGGCCACTTCTTAAACACAGATTATGGTTTGTATGCAGAACAATCTGCCAGAGGAAGTGGAGGATGCAGCTACAGTTACATCACTTAAAAGATCTTTGATAAGTACATGAATTGGAAAGGTTTAGCTGCAGGTGAGTGAGACTAGTGTAGTTGAGGAAACTTAGTTAGCTTGAAAGAGTTGGACTGAAGGGTCTGCTCCCGTGCTGTATGACTCTCTGACTGGTGTACAAGGATATACATGTCTCATTGCATCTCCCCTGTCTCAACCTGTCTCCATTCAGATAATAATCTGCCTTATCATTCTTGTAACCAAAGTAGATAACCACATTATACTTCATCTGCCATACATTTGCCCACTCAGTGAGCTTGTCCAAATCACACTGAAGCATCTTTGCATCCTGTACGTAGGATATACACATTATATGTAGGACTTCATCAAAAGTCCTTGGACAGTTAAAGTAAATCATATTCATTGGCTCCCCCTTGTTAACGCTAACAGTTACATCTTTGAAAAATTCAAGTATTTTGTCAAGCACGCTTTTCCTTTGGTACCTCCATGCGGCCTCTATCCAATTCTGTCACTGTTTTCAAAGTGCTCTGCTCTGAAAACCTTTTTAATGTGTTCTAGCCTATTTTACACTACCAATGCCAGGCTAACCAGTCTGTCATTCTGTTTTTTCTCTGTCTCCTTTTTAAATAAAATAATGCAATTACATTTGCTACTTTCTAATCCATAGCTTCTGTTCCAAAATCTGTAGAATCTTGGAAGATGACCAATGTATCCACCATTTCTAGGGCCTTTTCCCTAAGCACTCTGAAATGTAAATTATTGGGGCCTGGGGATTTAGCCAGCCTTCAATCCCATCAATTTCCTTAACAAATAATCTGCAAAATGAAGTGAACTCATTATATATGGAACACACAAAGGATCAAAGAGATCCAATCAGGCTGGCATGATATTCTATCTCTGGTCTGATATCATTGCATGACACAACAAAACTTCAAATTTGTCTACATCCTTCTGATTTCCAGAACTCTTTGAAACTCCTTTCTGTTCCCTAAGAATTTTGGATTGTAAGAGCACTAATGCCTCTACTTCCCCAGAAATTTAAGGAAATTCCACATGTCCACAATGACTCCTACCAATTTTTAAAGATGCACCAAAGAAAGCATTCTATCTGGAAGCATCACAGCATGGTATGGCAACAGCTCTGCCCAAGACCATAAGAAATTACATATGGTTGTGAATGTAGTCCAGTCCATCAGGAAAACCAACGTTTCTTCCATTGACTCTGTCTATACTTCCCATTGCTGAAAATGTGTTGTGGGTTAAAGCACAGCAGGTCAGGCAGCATCCAAGGAACAGGAAATTCGACGTTTCGGGCCAGAGCCCTTCATCAGGAATGAGGAGAATGTGCCAGGCAGGTTAAGATAAAAGGTAGGGAGGAGGGACTTGGGGGAGGGGCGATGGAGATGTGATAGGTGGAAGGAGGTCAAGGTGAGGGTGATAGGCTGGAGTGGGGTGGGGGCGGAGAGGTCAGGAAGAAGATTGCAGGTTAGGAGGGCGGTGCTGAGTTGAGGGAACCGACTGAGACAAGGTGGGGGGAGGGGAAAATGAGGAAACTGGAGAAATCTGAGTTCATTCCTTGTGGTTGGAGGGTTCCCAGGCGGAAGATGAGGCGCTCCTCCTCCAACCGTCATGTTGTTATGTTCTGCCGATGGAGGAGTCCAAGGACCTGCATGTCCTTGGTGGAGTGGGAGGGAGAGTTAAAGTGTTGAGCCACGGGGTGGTTGGGTTGGTTGGTCCGGGTGTCCCAGAGGTGTTCTCTGAAGCGTTCTGCAAGTAGGCGGCCTGTCTCACCAATGTAGAGGAGGCCACATCGAGTGCAGCGGATGCAATAAATGATGTGTGTGGAGGTGCAGGTGAACTTGTGGCGGATATGGAAGGATCCCTTGGGGCCTTGGAGGGAAGTGAGGGAGGAGGTGTGGGCGCAAGTTTTACATTTCCTGCGGTTGCAGGGGAAGGTGCCGGGAGTGGAGGTTGGGTTGGTGGGGGGTGTGGACCTGACGAGGGAGTCACGAGGGGAGTGGTCTTTGCGGAACGCTGATAGGGGAGGGGAGGGAAATATATCCCTGGTGGTGGGGTCCGTTTGGAGATGGCGGAAATGACGGCGGATGATACGCTGTATGCGGAGGTTGGTTGGGTGGTAGGTGAGAACCAGTGGGGTTCTGTCTTGGTGGTGGTTGGAGGAGCGGGGCTCAAGGGTGGAGGAGCGGGAAGTGGAGGAGATGCGGTGGAGAGCATCGTCGATCACGTCTGGTGGGAATCTGCGGTCCTTGAAGAAGGAGGCCATCTGGGCTGTACGGTATTGGAACTGGTCCTCCTGGGAGCAGATGCGGCGGAGACGAAGGAATTGGGAATATGGGATGGAGTTTTTACAGGGGGCAGGGTGGGAGGAGGTGTAGTCCAGGTAGCTGTGGGAGTCAGTCGGTTTATAGTAGATGTCTGCGTTGAGTCGGTTGCCCGAGATAGAAATGGGAAGGTCTAGGAAGGGGAGGGAGGAGTCCGAGACAGTCCAGGTGAATTTGAGGTCGAGATGGACCCGACCATTGGCCTTCCCATTGGCCTTGGGAAAGCAGCCAACAAAATCAAAGACCCCTTCCACCCCAGTTATAGTCTCTTCCATCTTCTTCCATTACGCTGAAGACATAGAAGTTTGAAGACATGTATGAACAGATTCAAACACAGCTGTTATTGGACTTATGAATGGATTTTTCATATATTAGAGTTCATCTTTCTTTGCACCCTCTCTGTAGCTATCATACTATATTTTGCATTCTGTTCTATTATCCTGATGTGAGGTATGATTTGCCTGTATAGCACGTAAAACAATACTTTTCACTGTATCTTGGTACATGTGGCAATATTAAATCAAAGTTTAGAACAATAATTCAAAGTTAGAATCACGAAATGGTGAAAAAGTACAGGAAGAGGCCATTCAGCCACAGTATTCTGAACAGCTCAACCACCCCAATATCTACTACCTTTTCTCCATAGCCTTTCAGATGTTTTCACTTTTGAAAGACCTTATTGAATCTCCATCACACTCTCAGACTCTCCTTTATTTGACATTGTGTCAGCTCATTCTGCTGACCAGCATGAACCATTGTATTGTATCTTGGCATTGTCCATCCTCCAGCACTTCTCAATCAGATTGTCTAAGTCCTCTTAACGATCTTCACTGTCTTCAGTTCATAATATGGGTACTGCCAAGTTTTGGATCATCCACCAATTCTGATATTCTGCTACGTATACACAAGTCTAGCTCATTAATAAAGATTTTAAAAAGCAATACTTGTGAAACCTTAATGTATATCCTCTTCTGGTTCAATAAACAGACATGTCTACTCTTCTTCCTGCCACTTGTCAATTTCATATCAATGATGCCACTGTTCCTTTTATTCCATGGGCTTCAACTTTGTGGACAAGCCAGTGATATGGCACTTTTCCATATATTTTTTGCACATGATGTACATGGATTAATCGAATATCTCACCACCACTGTTTAATATCGCAAGCAAGTTAGTTTTGGTACAATCATCATTTCTAAAATTGTTCCCACCAAGGCGACTACACTGGCAGGCTTGTGATTGCTGGGTGTATCCTAAGACACTTTAATGAAAAAAGGTGTAACATTCACAACTGTCCAGATGTATAGCACAACCCTGGTGTGTTTGAGGAATTAGAAGATTATGGCCTATGTCTCTGCAATTTCCACTTATATTTTACTCAGTATCCTTGGATGCTTTTCAATTGTCCCTTGTGACTTATCAGCTTGAAGCATAACCAACCTTGCCTATGCCCTTATGTTTAGGAACTTGTAGTCCATCCTGTGTCACAACTATAACCTCTGTCACAATATTTTTTTCCCTGGGTAAAAACAGAAACAAAGTATCCATTTAGTATCTTAGCCATGTTCCCTGTTTCCCAGCATAAATTTCTTTTCTGGTCTCTGAATAATCTCACACTTCCTTTGATGAACTTGAGATCAGGAGTACACTATTGACAGCTCCTTGAGCCTGTTCCTCCATTCAATGAGATCACAGTTGGTCATGCCTTAACAGTATATACCTGCCTTTGGCCCATATACCTTAGTACCTTTGCTTAACAAAATATATATTTTTCTCATTTACCATTCATATGCCCCAAGATGACTTTTGAATTTATTTTTATTTTAGCTGCTAGTTTATTCTCATGCTTTCTCTCCTTTTATCTCAATTTCTTTCCAGTTTTCCTCTGAAATATCCACATTCAGTCTGGTTGCCAATGTATTATCGATCTGACTTCTGCTATATGCTTGCTTTATCTACTTTAACATACACTCTGTCACTGTTTGCATATAGGGAGCATTGCATACTCTTGTTCATCTTTCCACCTCTCTTGTAAAGAATGTTCTTCAGCTATATTCTTCACATGCTCCATATCCTTGTAACCCCTTCCTATTCATGTACCCATCCAGATGCCTTTTAACTGTTATAATTGTATTACTTCCTCTGGCAGCTCATTCCATGCACGCACCATCCTCTGTGTGAAAAAGTTGCCTCTTAGTTCATTTTTAAATCTTTCCCCTCTTACCTCAAACCTATGATGTCTAGCTTTGAACTCCCGGCTCCAGGGAAAAGACTTTGTCTATTTATTCTATCCATGCCCCTCATAATTTTATAAACGGCTATCAGGTCACCCCTCAGCCTCAGACATTCCAGGGAAAACAGCCTGAGCCTATTCGGCCTCTCCCTGTAGCTCAAACCCTCCGATCCTGACAAGATCCTTGTAAATTTTTTCTGGAAGTTTAACATCTTTCTTATAGCAGAGAGATCAGAATTACATGCAATATTCCAAAAGTGGTCGACAATGTCCTGTACAGCTGCAACTTGAAGTCCCGACTCCTATACTCAATGCACTGATCATTGAAGGCAAGCATACTAAACAGCCTTCTTCACTACCCTGTCTACCTGAGACTCCTCTTTCAAGGTACCCCGAACCTGCGCTCCAAGGTCTCCATGTTCAACAATCGATTACAGTACTACCATGCTGTTTATTGAAGAATAATGTTCCATGGAGAGGTCCCTGTTGTTGCTGGCTGCCTCTGCTCACAGTGGGCGTCATGTAGCACTGTGCTGATAGCAAGAACTGCAGGTAGCCTTTTACTCTCAGAGGCAGTCAGTTCCTCCTTAAGGGAATGTAACAGTAATGTGTTTTTGAATGATGCTGCTGCAAATCAGAATATTGAAAACGGAACATGTGGATTGAGGTGCTTCAGGATCATGCAGACAGTGCTGGAGCCTGGAGTGTACAGGTTAGCACAAAGAAAGACATGACCATTGTGGTGGCAGAAGTCATTTGAGGCTGACCCTTGGAAGAAGTTTGGATCAGTTCGCCAGGAAGGTCACATGCTGGAGGCTGGCCCTAAGGACCTGGTGCTGAGCTGGAAGAAATGTCATGACTTGAGTGTTTGGAAGCAGAGTCATACTGGACTTGAAATGTTAACACTGCTTCTGTCTCTGCAGATGCTGTCAGAATAGCAGAATTAATCCTGCTTTCTCTGTGTTTGCTTTAACTTGAGCATAGCATCTATTTCAACTCAACAAAGATACATTCGCTGTGCGTTTCTTAGGACAATGCCTTGTCCATTCAGGGACAATCTGCTTGGTTTAAAATTTAAACAAAATCTGGTATTTAAGGGTCAATCGTGATAACTGGTGCATTGTCCATGGCAACATCTTTACCATTCAGAGTCAACTTGTTAACCAACCAATCATTACCCTCCTTTCATATAGAATAAATGTTCATTTTCCCTCCAATCAGTATTGCTGTAAATTACCATGATGAAAAGCTTTGACAACACCGACGTTCTGCGCCACTAAAAGTCTAATTAAGTTTAATGACCTCACATAGATGGTCAATATGAATAAATGCATGTTTAGTTGGCATCTCCAAAGCACCAGCCTCTCATGTTGCTCAGTGGATAAGACCCCCATCAATTCCTGGAACTTTGGACTCACACACATTTGAGTACGCTACCTCATCCTCACACTCTATCAATGTGGCTTATCTCATACACATTTCCTACTCCCTGCACACATTCCCCACTAGTTACATGACCCAAACACAGTTTAACATCAACACTCTCATTCTTCCCTCTATTCTCATTCTTGCAAGGTCACCTGTATCTCCTGAACGCTAGAGAGCAGATGGTACATCTCATCCTGCTGGAAAAAGCTCCTATAGCATCTGGCATTGGTAAAGTTATTGACAATGCTTCTGCTTCATGCTCCTTCAGAATTCCCAACACATGCTCACCATAACATTCAGCATGATGAATGGGCAGATGGTATAACTATGAACTGCTTGCTTCCCCTCCACCCACACCTCAACCCTTGCATTCTGAGTTCTTGCTTTCAGATACCCAGGTCAAGGAGTTCAGAAACAGGCGAGTGGGCTACAATACCGTTGTTTTATCACAACTGCAACGCCAGCTTGGGGTAAGAAACAAAATGGCATAACACTTCAGTGTAAGGTCCCTGAATGGATCTATCAATAGTGCCATTCTGCACCACAGTAAGTGCATTATTCAGTAATAAAAGTAAATGCATCAGGAGCTGTTATCATAATAGTTACTATCCCACTGTTCTACAGACCTGGAACTATGCTTGTCTAAAGCAATTTCACCTATCAAAATGAGCATAGAAATGTTAGGAAGCCTTACAACTTATAATGTGACAGGCTGCAATAAATCAACAGCTAATTATGTTGGTTATTAGGACAGCTTTACAATGGGCTGCACTAAGGTTGGATGCAAATCATTATTGTAAGCTATCAATACAGAACAGCATGTGTATTGTCAGGTTAATCAACAATGGTAAAGCAAAATAAATGTTTTCCTTATTATTTCTGTGAAACAAAACTTTGGTTTAACGCAGTTAAAAAGACCCATGTTATTTTCTTTCCTCTCTCCCAGAATGGTTTTCCTAAAAATCAACAATGAGGCACTGCATCTTTTCCCTCAACCTTCTTCTTTCCCCAACCAGCTTAAAAATCAGTGACCATCCTATGCTGGTGTCCCAGATCCTCATTCAAGTAAATCGTATTCATGTGGGGCCTCAAAGTTATCAGACTGACTGAGTACAAATGCTATCAGAGTTTAAGCTTATCCTTTCTCCAAGCAATCTTTTGGAGTGCTTGCTCATTGGAGGTGAGCATTACTGGCCAGGCAAGCATTTACTGTCCCATTCCCAATTGTCCTTGAGAAGTTGATGGTGAGCAGCCCTCTTGTACTGTTGAATTCACGTAATGTAGTTATATCCATGTTGTTTTTAGGATGGGAGTTTGATGGTTTTTAACTAGTGGCAGTGACGGAACAGTGAAGGATTTATTTCTAAGACAGGATGGAGTCTGGTTTGAAAAGGACCTGGTAAATGATGAGGTTCCTAAATATCTGTTGTCCTTACCCTTCTTGGTAATTGAGATTGTGGATTTGAAAGATGCTCTCAAGAAATCCTCGGCAAGATTCTGCAATATATCTTGCTAATGATACACACTGTTGCTCTGGGTACTGGTAGTGGAGGGAGTGAAAGCTTGAGTTGATGGATGGGGTCCTGTTGAAACAGGCTGCTTTCAGATGGTATTGAGCTTACTCGGGGTTATTGCAGCTACCTTTATCCAGGCAGATGAGAATACTCCATCAAACTCCTGACTCACACTTTGAAGGTGGCACATGGGAGTCAGGATGTGAGTTATAAGCCACCAATCTGCTTTTGCAAACACAGTAATGGTGGAATTTTATGGGCTGCTTAGGTGTGTAGTGAGTTGGGGGGAAATGGTAGGCTAGTGAGAGAGAGAGAGATGGAAGGAATCATGCTGTGTGGTATACCAATTAACTTCCCAATGCTATGGAATTTTAACAGCAGTGAGAAAAGTGGAGGATGACCTTTCCAAACAGAGGTCTGTTCCCACTGCCACGGACATTTTGCCAATGGGTGTCAGTTCTCCGCCAAATGGGGAGAGCACCCAGTAAAGCTGATATACTCCCTATGAGTTTAGTTGCTGCTCTTCTGATTGGGTATTCTGAAATCCACAACAGAGCCCTCCAGAAGCCCTTACAGAAACACCACCATTTGCTCTCACCAACCACATCACCTCACTTTGTCAAGATTCACCTAGTTGGGTGCAACAATGCATCTTGCCAGGAATAGTCCCTGTGGCACTGTTAGAATGAGGAACCTCTGCCCCTTTTAGAGACTAGCAGCCCTTGGAGACAGGACCTTTTACAGGAATGGGAACTCTGAGCATAGTTCATTAGTTGTTTGATTGCCACTGAATCCTGTCAAATTCGCCATTGTTGGAGCCACCACAATGCTAAAAATATTAATGCTATTAATATGTCTGTTACAGTAAAGTTCATGGTAATACTCATAATGTTGTTGTTGATGCTGGTGAACATCAAGGGCAGATGGTGAGATTCTCTTTTGTTGGAGATACACTCATACATATTAATAAAGGGCACTGGACATTCTTGAGGAGTCAAATTCCTGGTTGAGGAGATACTGAAAGAATTGTCACCCAACTCTCTGTGAAACAGAATATAAAAGTTGGCATCGTCCTGGTCTACATAGATCAGTAACACAATAAATAATACTGTACATTTGCCAGTTTAATCATTGGGAAACACATTTCTGATTCATTCATTGCTTAAGCTCTTGTTCTGCAGAAACGTTTGTTGACTGCAACATGCAGTTTTTTTCAAAACATCTCAGTATTTTAATGTCTGAGATAACCATTTGAGAAAATTCCCTGTTTATATGAAAAACCTAGATTAATCTTTTATTCTGAATGGAAACAGACTATAGATTCAATTGTTAAATATCATAATAGAGTATATGTCTCTTTTCTAACCAGCAGGCCTACGAGAACTCCAGGCACTTAGGTAGGTGCAATAGCTTGACCACGAGATCCACAGCAAATACTCAACCCAACAAATCAATAAACTAACATAGGCAACAAAGGCAACAAATACACGTGCTCATCTTAAAGTCACTCCATGCCACAGACAGCTATGACAATGGCAGCATACAAATCAGGCCTGACAAGCAAAATAGCACCATTCATCTGTACAATAATGCATAGTTAAGCATGAAATAGCCAAAAATGGGTCAAATTCCGAGATGTTTCTGTCACTATATTTAAACTTTTTCTTATTCATGATTATTTTCAATTTATTTTCTGCATGGGATTTATTTACCCCTTTAAAATTTCAATGTTCTATTTGAATTGACAATTAGGTGTTTTATCTTTTGCCCTTTTTGACAGGAACAGGATTGAAACACGACGGAAAGAGAGCAATGACCAAAGGGTAAAAGGATTCTAACGAAGTGTAAAACAGAAAATAAGTTTTACGGCCTCATAAATGAATATCACTCAAGCAATAATACAGTAGAGCCAGGCAGATTGTGGCCACCAGTTATAGAAACAAGGAAGGCCTAGATAGGCCATTAAAAAGCTGCACTGGGAACGTGAGGAGATAAGACATCCAGATAGCATCATCTGCCGCAGACATCTAGCAGAGTGATCAATGGCTTTCATCGTCTCCTGGTATCTGTAATGATGAAATTATAGTACTATATTCCCTTAATTATCCAATCAATGTGCAAGTGTTGATAAGGAGAAGGATACTTTGAGACATTCTGATGGTTGGGTGCGGTGAGGATTTAATCACAAACTGGCTTATCTGAGAGGACAAAGCTGAAAGACAACAAAAGCTGTTCAGACCTTAAAACACTGGTTGCTCTCATAAATTGCAGAATGCTTTTGTTTCTGAGACAAAATTCAAGAATCATTGTTAAAGGCCTCTATGGCATCCAATTCACTTGAGCAAATGCATTGTTGGGTCCTGTTTCGATAGATAGAAAGTGCCTTTACTCTAATGGCCACATCAACAGAAAATAAAATATAATGCATTCTAATATGAAAAAGTATATTAATGTGGAGAAGGATGTTTGCCACTTAACGCTTATAGCAATACAATGTTTTAAACATGAAAGTATTTATTCAGTAACCTGTTCCCACTCTAATATATTAATAATCTGTCATATCATTTTACAGAAGGAAAAGAAAATCTAAGTAATGCTTGCCACCAAGAATGACAAGAAAATTGTATTAAAGCCGTTGGTGTTTTTTTGTGAATCAATGTATTCTTTGTCTGTAGACTTTTGTGAGTATATCACATCTCATTTTTCATATATTGGAGGTGTCTTTTCTGTATTAAAATAATGGAGGGAGAAAAAGAGAAGTATCACATTTAAGTTCCACCTCACACTTTAAAAGTCAAAGTTCAAGCTGTCTTTGAATGCCTTTAGACTCTGTCAGACATATATGTACATATTTACTTTATAATCATTGTCACTAACCAGATAATGCCCTGACAATGGCAGAAGACACAGATAATAGAAATAGAGACAGTTTTGAGATCATCTTGAAAAGGTGCTGTCTTGTATGGTGTAAATTGAAAGTGTCATCTCCATAAAAATGTCTAATCCCAGTAACGTATACATAGAGACACAGCCTGGAAGATTATGCATCATTTCCATTATGAATACCCATTAACCATGAATCAGGTAAGTTTACTCTTCAATGAAATGTGTACATGTTTTCAAAAACAAATTTCAAATACTTGTCACACTGTTAATGCTCTTAAAAATATGTTTTCTTCATGTTAGCTTCTGGATAGCGCATTTTAATTTGGCAATTGTTTAATTTACAAGAAAATGCTTCACAAAAAAGTCAATGCTTTGGACGCTTGAGCATTGAACAGAAACCAGCATTAAATCCCCTATTACTTTGATGTTTCGAAAAAAACAAAATGCAATTTTTCTCTCGCCCAACATAACAACACGCTCCTTGTCATTACAAAACAAAATTGCCATATGCTGGTAGCATGAGACTAATACTTTAAAAATCTATAAAATCCTCAGAGACCTTGTTTTCCTGCTTCTTTCTTCAGTCTTGCTCTTCAATGCTCCTTCCGAAATGGGCTCTGGCTCCTAACTGTCTGCTAAGGAGCAGGATTAGATCAGACACCCTGTTCACATCACATTCCCCTGTAGCCCTCAACAGGGACAGTTGATGATGTCTCCGCACCCCTTGACCTGCCTTGCTGAAAGTCAAAACTTGCAACACAAAGCACAGTATTCAGCCAAGGATGTCTGGCGACAAAAAACCAAATATAAAAAGATCTCATTCATAAAATATTTGCTCTCTTTTGAACATTACTCCTCCCACACTAGAATTACATAGTACTAAAGCACTACAAATATACAAATGCATTCATCTTTTGCACCCCTGATAACAATAGGAAACAATTTCTAGTGGAAAAGAAATTATTCTTTCTTTGGGCACTAAAAAATGTTTACAGCATGTCTTTTTAAAATATTAAAGTTATTGCCATATGTGCATGTAATGAAATTAAAGTACATCACAGTAATTTAACAGCAAAGAGAGGAAAGCTAGTTTGAATGGAAGTGTTGGCTATTCAAAAGAAAAATGCAAAGGCCATTACAGAATATCTAAATGTGTATCAAACTCAAGCATACTTTGATTTTCATAAGTGAATTTGCAAGCTGTTGAATGACACCGAGAAATTTAATGGTGGACTCAATGTGAAGTCATGGGGTGGAATGTTTTGCTCCCAGAGGGAAGATCTCAGAGGCAGGAGTGGTGTATTTTTAGGCAAAATGGTGCTGTATCCAAACCCTCCTGTCTCCCTCCTATCTACTAGAATTAGGTTCTGGGTGGGAAAAAAAAGTCTCTTCCTTACTGTCAATTGAGGTCCTGAAGTGGCCACTTAAGGACCACTTGATTAAAATCCATGAGTATGATTGAGGGATGGACACTAGACAATGGTACCTTTGGTGCCTTCAGCTATCACTGCTTCCTACATCCACCAACCCACCACCTCTACTCCCCCGCACCCCCCCACCCCCCACCATCACCTTCTGCCCAACATCTCCTGCTGTCCTTCCACAACAGTGACCTTAGTCCTGCGTCCTTTCTTATCATAACACCCTGTAAGATGCTTTTCTGGCAGCAGACACAGCCTTCTCTGCGGCACTGCTGAGCACAAAGGCTGACCGTCAGCCTTTCCTGGGCAGGTCTTCTGCCCTTGAGGTCTTAGTTCTGGGAGAGTCTGACAAGGCCTCTCAACTGCAGTTTGGCATGTGGTTTGGCAGCCCTTCCCTGAAAGAGACAGTGCATGTCTCTCACAGGCTCTCTAGCCATCCAAAGCCTCCACAAGATTTCACCCAGGATTTCCAACATAATCTTCACCGTCGTGAATTGAAAGCAGTCAAATACATACAATAAAGATCCCACAGCCAAAAATTCTGCCAACGATGCAGCTTAAAAGTTATAGGTTTTCCAGAAATCTAACTAATCTAGTGCACTGACAATTACAAAGAGATAGCAAATAAACTAAAAGTGGAGAGGATATATATTTTTTTCAAAACATCCAGAAAGGATTAAGTGAAACAGAGCTGCTTAATTTGGCAATAGAGAGGGAGGAAACCTTAGCTTGTACATTATATATGAGTACAAATATCAAAAGATTGTGAAAGGAATAATTCACTCACAGTATAATTATAGGAAGGATATTGTGTTAACTGCAGCCTTCCTGATTTTTATCATTTGTGCAGACAAAAGAAAACAATACCTGCTTCTCACCCAAGAAACTAAGACTTGGCCTGATTTTTACTCCGAGCAGTGAAAGGGCAAGGAATGATGAGAAAATCTAATATAGCCTTTGCATCTAATTTAAACAACAGCAAGAGGCACCAATTTGACCTTAAAAAAAGAAACCCATTGCAAATCAGGAAGACAATAAAAGTCTTGCCAAAGTAACAGATGTATTTTTAGGGACAGTGACACCTATATCAAGAACTCACATGAGAAAGCAGAATACCCGGAAACCGCTTGAAAGAATAGTTTTCCTCCTTGGGAGTCAAGTGATTTTCAGACTGGTTAACATGGAAATGCACAAAGCAGAGCTGCAAGCTAATCTATAAAACAGGTCCTGAACAAATTTAAGGGCGTGAGATGTTCCAGCAGATATATCAGGAGTTTTTACTCCTTCAGCAGTACTTTTAGCACATACATTTACTACCTTTTAAAAAAATCAACGTTGATGGGAATAAATGAGAGTTCATGAATACAGTAATGCTGACAGAAGGTTAAGCAACATCAAAATCAGGATTAAATACTAACAACACATTGCTAATCAGAAGTTAATCAAGAAGGGATGCACCTATTTTACTGTATAACTTTTTTTGGTGAAATAGCTAATCTTAAATTCTGGTAAAAAATGAGGTCTGCAGATGCTGGAGATCACAGCTGCAAATGTGTTGCTGGTCAAAGCACAGCAGGCCAGGCAGCATCTCAGGAATAGAGAATTCGACGTTTCGAGCATAAGCCCTTCATCAGGAATAAGAGAGAGAGAGCCAAGCAGGCTAAGATAAAAGGTAGGGAGGAGGGACTAGGGGGAGGGGCGATGGAGGTGGGATAGGTGGAAGGAGGTCAAGGTGAGGGTGATAGGCTGGAGTGGGGTGGGGGCGGAGAGGTCAGGAAGAGGATTGCAGGTTAGGAGGGCGGTGCTGAGTTGAGGGAACCGACTGAGACAAGGTGGGGGGAGGGGAAATGAGGAAACTGGAGAAATCTGAATTCATACCTTGTGGTTGGAGGGTTCCCAGGCGGAAGATGAGGCGCTCCTCCTCCAGCCGTCGTGTTGTTGTGTTCTGCCGGTGGAGGAGTCCAAGGACCTGCATGTCCTCGGTGGAGTGGGAGGGAGAGTTAAAGTGTTGAGCCACGGGGTGATTGGGTTGGTTGGTTCGGGCGGCCCGGAGGTGTTCTCTGAAGCGTTCCGCAAGTAAGCGGCCTGTCTCACCAATATAGAGGAGGCCACATCGGGTGCAGCGGATGCAATAGATGATGTGTGTGGAGGTACAGGTGAACTTGTGGCGGATATGGAAGGATCCCTTGGGGCCTTGGAGGGAAGTGAGTGTGGAGGTGTGGGCGCAAGTTTTACATTTCCTGCAGTTGCAGGGGAAGGTGCCAGGGGTGGAGGTTGGGTTGGTGGGGGGTGTGGATCTGACGAGGGAGTCACGAAGGGAGTGGTCCTTGCGGAACGCTGATAGGGGAGGGGAGGGAAATATATCCTTGGTGGTGGGGTCCGTTTGGAGGTGGCGGAAATGGCGGCGGATGATACGTTGTATGCGGAGGTTGGTGGGGTGGTAGGTGAGAACCAGTGGGGTTCTGTCTTGGTGGCGGTTGGAGGAGCGGGGCTCAAGGGCGGAGGAGCAGGAAGTGGAGGAGATGCGGTGGAGGGCATCGTCGATCACGTCTGGGGGGTATCTGCGGTCCTTGAAGAAGGAGGCCATCTGGGCTGTGCGGTGTTGGAATTGGTCCTCCTGGGAGCAGATGCGGCGGAGACGAAGGAATTGGGAATATGGGATGGTGTTTTTACAGGGGGCAGGGTGGGAGGAGGTGTAGTCCAGGTAGCTGTGGGAGTCAGTCGGTTTATAATAGATGTCTATGTTGAGTCGGTCGCCCGAGATAGAAATGGAAAGGTCTAGGAAGGGGAGGGAGGAGTCTGAGACAGTCCAGGGGAAATTCTGTACTAACAAGCAATTATATAGAAGTTTTTTTAAGTTGATTGAAAACAATGAGTTGGCTTTGTTTCATTAAGTAAAATTAGTAGTTGTTAATCAGAATGCTGTAAATTAAAAGGGAAACAAAATTATTACAAAGTTCTACTGTGCAAAAGGAGACCATCTGGATGAGAAAATAGAACTGGTGAAATTAAACTCTTATTTATTAACAGTTGGATTGATGACCACCTAGTTCTGAACTTAATCCACAACCAGTCCAGGAATTCAAGTCTAAGGGATGATGAACCTTGTACACTGCTAGTTGTCAAACAAATCATGCCGACCTTGACGATATGTGATTGTTTCACCAAACATTGGCTGTAATGTAGTTCAGATGCGCATCAAAATTGATGAAGTTGCAGGTTCCTCCCCCCAGCTTGTTCAATGGAAACGTCCTATAGTCCCAGCATAATGTCTGTGCCCAGGTACCCATGGATTTTGTAGCCCTATACTGCTGAATGAGGGAAGAAAGTAACAAAAATACAGTCCTTCCTTCAGTTACACATTTTGTGCCATTGGCTGCAGTCTTAAAGGGTATATACTTTGTATTAACTCACTCGTGCAACTGGGAAATTTTTGGATGCTGGTTGCAGAGGCCAATTATTAGAAATAGAGAAGCATTTTCTTGCTGTTAAATGTTTGCATCTTCATTTGCATAGCTTCACAAATCCTGAAAATTAGCAAGTGTCACTGTGAATGTCCTTCTGAAGAATAATAGGATTGATGAACTAAATCTACTATCCATTATGGCAAGGTTCCATGGTAAAGCATATGTAGTTTTTGTGTTTTGATTTTCTAATATTGGTCAGATTATTTTAAGATCAATAATACCTTATCACAAGAATTTTATTAAATCAAAACTTTACACATTAGGTAAACTGCTCTAATGTTCTTTATTCATAAAAGTGACCTATGATAGAGTTTACATGAGATACTCAGAGCCACAGTGACTTAATCTTCGAATAAATTGAGCTAAAAAGTTGGAAGTTAATAAAAACACCCGGTCTTGGTTTGAATACGCAAATTTACAAACATTAAGCATTAATACACATAAAAGCCATTTGGTTTTGCTTATTTGAGAATTATGTTAACATAAAATTGAAGATACATTTTTATATTGCATTTCCCATTGTCAACTATGTTTCTAGTCACAGCTTAAAATAGACAGGAGTGGCATTTGAAATAAGAAGCCTAAAAAGGCTTCAGGGAAACCTTAAAAGGAAGTCAGAAAGTAAAAGTCATATAAATATGATATTAATGCGCTCGACATATATAACCTTTACAGTATTTAGTCTTTACATTCTCTGAAAATGATTGCATCAAAAATAAATAATTTATATTTGCATATTGTCTCTCACGTCCTCACAGTATTTCAGAAATGTTACATATTTTGATCCCGTTTTTAAACTAATAGGCATTTCCAAGCATTTTGAAATGATAATTTATATCACAGTTTCAAATATTACACACAAACTGAATTACTCAAAGAACCCTCTAGCAAAGGTTTCTTGCACAATGTAATCAAACTATAAATTTATTCTTTATAAAAGGGTGTTAAAAAGGTGGAGAGGAAATCTCCCTTGACTCCATCACTCCCTCCCCAGCCCGGTAATTAATCTGATGGCTATAGACACAGGTAGTTGCTAATATATAAATGGACACAAAATATTAACCATTAGGAATCTTACAAGACTTTGAAATAGTTCAACAAATCTTCTTATTCAACGAGTGATATTTACAGAGGAACCTCAATTATCCAAAAGATGCGGGCAGGGAGAATTTCATTCGGTTGATCAAATGCCAGATAACATTGTTAACTAAGCATCGAGACCTTGCTCTCTTGATCGAATAATCCAAAATTCGGTTAGTCGAATGCTGGGTAATTGAGGTTCCTCTGTAGGTAACAAATAAATCAAAAGGCAAATATCACTTTCAGCTGAGGCCATTTTTGCAATGTGGTGAAACTGTTGCAAACCACATCCCTACAATTCATGTTATTCATTGCATAACCAGACATTCAATAATCTTAAAACACGACTGTAATTCTATGCAGTCAGTAGTGCATAGGTACTGGTATTCTTGCCCTGAGTCAAAATAATGTGGCTTCAAGTCCCATTCCAGAGATTTGAGCACAAAACTCTAGACACTTCAAATGCTTCACTGTGCTAGGAAACATTCCTTGGGTGAGACTTGAAACCCAGACTATGTCTGCCCTCTCAGGTAAATTATTCCATTGTATTATTTAGTAGAAGAATTGGGAAGGTATCCCTGGGAGTGAGTTAACCAACATTTATCTGTTAGTCTGCATCAGAAAATATATGATCTGGTTATTTTCACTTTGTTGCTTGTGGAAGCTTACTGTGTACATACTGGTGACTGCATATTTGATATTACAACAGTTCCCACAATTCAGAAGTATTTCACTGAGAGAAAAGCACTTTGAAACATCCAAGATTACGAAACATATCAAACAAATGCAAAGCTTTTCTGTCATACATTATTAACAGGAATTATAGGTGGCATGATGGCTCAGTGGTTAGCACTACTGCTTCACAGCATCAGGGACCTGGGTTCAATCCCTGCCATGGGCGATTGTGTGGGTTTCCTCTAAGTGCTCCAGCTTACTCCTACAATCCAAAGATATGCAGCTTAGGTGGATAGGCCATGTTAAAGTGTCCAGGGATGTACAGACTAGATGGATTAGCCATGGTCTGGGTAAGATGCTTTTTGGAGGGGTGCTGTGGATTCGATGAGCCATTAGTCTGCTTCCACATGGTAGGGATTCAATAAATCTAATATTTGCGTGAGAAAGTAATTACAGATATCTAATCCTGCAAAACCTGGCAAGTAGTGTTAAACCTCTAGCAGTAAGTTGATGAAGGAGTCGACCAGAATTTAATCTTTTTTACACTTCAAATTTATTCACAAAATGAAACATTACAAATGTGTAACCTCTAATTCTGACAACCGTCACTAATGTCAATTACTGCCTCTTTAACTGTTTTTCACTAACCTCTTGAGAAAGTTTATGACACATCGCCAGGATAAGTGGGACTTTAACCTGGATCTTGTGAGGAAGAGAGGCCTCACCATTACACCACAAGATGCACATATTGAGCATATGCACAAATCATAATGCAATGATTGCCTCTCACATGTAGCCGCAAAATTATTACATACAATTAATAGGTAGCAAGAAAAAATATACAAACTTGGGTAACATTTTGAAAGACTAGAGGGAATGAGGAAGGCATACACATTTTCAAAAGGTGGTGAATACCTTGATAAAGTTGCAAATATAAAAGCTTGTGGGACCCTAGCTTTTATAAATAAATTGAGGGTGGAAAGACTCTTCCAAAATGCAATACCAATTATTGGTCAGGTCAAGATATGGCAGCCTCCATTGTCAGAAAGATGCCAAACAAAGGCCATAGGTAGAGTATATAAGAGATTGACTGTGATAACATCAAAAAGAAGAGTTCTTAACTTAGAGACATTAAAATAATGGACACTTTGAAATAAAATGGAGAACTTTAACCACATAATTTATTTTCACATCATATAGTTTTGGCCATCTTTTATTAGCTTTTAAAAACTGCCATTCTTCCCAGTTTACCACTAACATTTGTCATATTGTGTGTTCTTCTTTGAATTTGTTACTATTAGTTTCCTTGGTTAACCATGACTGGTTCAACATTTCCTACAATCCTTATTTCCTCACTGCAATAACCTTTGCTGAGTCATGAATTATTTTTTGAAACATCAAACATTATTCATTAACCATCCTTTCTGCTCAATTCCTTTCTCAGTTCACTCCAGCTAACTCTGCTGTCAATGCATTGTAATTCCCCTTATTTGTGTTTATCACAGTTGTTTAGGACCCAAATTCCTCATTCTCAAACTGAATGGTAGATTCTACCATGTTATGGTTGCTGTTTCACAGGTGATCTTTTACTTTCAAATAATTTATTACATTTGATTTATTACACACTGTCAGATCCAAAATAGCCTGATTCCATGATTGGATACATGATATCTTGTCCTCACAAACAATCTATGCATTCTTTCTCATAGTTAATTCTGACAATTTGATCCCCCCCTCCCCCAATCTACAAGAAGATCAAAATCAACCCCAATTAATTTGTAGACTTTATTTCATGTCCTAATCATCTCCTGTTAAATTCTGATTATTCATTAAACCCATGCAAACACCATGTCAATGGTGCAGTTTCTCCTGCAGAAAGTGATGAGATTTGGGTGAACCGTGATGAAGCAAACCTGATACAGCATTATTGACCAATTTTGTAGGGGAGCCCATTCCCATGTGGACATGGTCATTTTGTATTGATCACTGTGCAGTTGGATTCTGTGGTTACCTCAAAGCTTGACATTTTTACTGAAACATTGTTGTGTATGAAATATGAACAAGGAGCAGGCATAGCCCATTAACCGCCATTCGATAAGATCATTGCTGATCTGACTCTAACCTCAAATCCACAGTCACACTTACCCTCCTTGCTGAAGAGGAACCTATCTCCAGCCTGCCTTAAAAATATTTAAGGACTCTGTTTCTACCAATAATTCAGAAAGAGGGTCCCAAAGGCTTGCAATCCTCAGAGAAAAATAATTCACATTATCTCCATTTTAAATGGGTGATGCCTGATTTTTAAACAGTGACCCTCTAGTTATAGATTCCCCCATTTACCTTCTCATGAACTATTAAGGAACTGATATGTTTCAGTTAAGTGACCTCTTTTAAAATCTAGGGGATACAGGTTTAGATCTTCAAATATGTCTACACCAGAAAACACATTCATTCCATATATTAGCCCAGTAATATTTTATTCCTGAACTGCTTTCAACATCTTTATATTCTTTAAATAAAGTGGCCAATACTACGTATAAGAACTGAATAGAGCCGTTGACATGATGATTAATAATCAATGATCCCTTTAACTGGCAACTCATCACTGACCTACCAGAATCTCACCTCAACACTTGTCAGAAGATGAAGTGAGCTGCGTCTGGCATTAAGATTGGCTCCACCAGATTTTTCATCTCATTCTGCCAAAAACCCCACCACAGCCCATATTGCACAATGCTCACAGTTCCAGTCCACAATTCACCCCCTAGTTTCTAATAAATAGCCCACATCCCAATATTTTGACTCATAAAAATGAAATTCGCCTTTTCTTTGTTCACTTGAAGTTCTTAAATTTAGGTTTAACAATTTTAATGATTGAGATTTCAATGTTTCTTTATATGAATCTGTTCCTTACCTGCAACAGCCGATTGTGTCTGGACTTGTTACAATTATTTTGGAGGAGTTCAGTTCTAGTGTCGTACTTCACCCAATAAACCCATAAGGTTTACCTGAGGTTGTCATTGACATTGATGAACAGCTTCCTCCACCTGTGGGTATCTGAGCTCGAATAGTGCTACCCTGGCTAGTATGTGTGGACTAACACAAAAGCTGGTCTTTTGAATGTTACATGTGAAGGTCACTTGGTAATGTTTTCGAGATGTTATGGTGCAATATTCTCCCTTCTCCCACATGCTACACGAGTGATGTCTATGTTCAGATTCCAGATCTCAACAATACACTTGAGGACATTGTTTGTCCAAAAACCACACAAGGCACCTTCATTTGAATATCCAGGTTGGGGTTGTCATTGACATTTATCCAGAGTGATACCAATGAGCCTTCCCTCTTTTTCAACAGCACACAGAAGGGTGCTGGTGTATTCGAATCATATTCCCTCTCAGATAATGCCAACATTTTCCACCTCAAACCCGGTTTGATTTGACATTATGATCAGTATTCCCACAGCACACCTGGATTCCGTTACAATGGTGATTAAACCAGACATTGGTCAGTTGCTGTAATCGATCATTTGAAATATTGGGGTGTCTGTTCCCATGGAACAAGTGCTGTATCTGCTTGGCCCTGATCAAAGACAGGAGGTGTCTTTGCTTAGCCTGCCTGAGCTTCTCCCACAACTGTTTGATCATCCATTGGGCATAGCTGCTGCATAGGGTCCTATTCTGCTGTCTACTATCTCCTATCTGTCAAGTCTGGTCTTATTAAGAGTTTGATACTTCTAAGGGCTTCATTAAGATATGGATGCAATTGTCACCTGATCACAACCTCATGATAAACAATAACATTCTGTGAGATGTTCGATTTATTTTCTGTACTTCCATACTAAACTTCTTTGATTCCTGCCCCAAGACAACCAGATCTCTCTCCACCTCAGGGTTCCAAAACTTCTCACCTTTAGATACTATGCTTCTTTGTGTAATTCTTGCCAGAATGGAGAATTTCACAATTTCCCACACGAGAACATCGAACATTTCAGTGCAGTACAGGCCCTTCAGCCCTTGATATTGCGCCGACCTGTGAAACCAATCTGAAGCCCATCTAAACCACACTATTCCATTATCATCCATATATTTATCCAATGACCATTTAAATACACTTAAAGTTGGTGAGTCGATTACTATTGCAGGCAGGGAGTTCCACGCCCTTACTACTCTTTGAGTAAAACAACTACATCTGACGTCTGTTCTGTACCTATCACCCCGCAATTGAAAGCTATGTCCCTTCATGCTAGCCCTCACCATCCAAGGAAAAAGGCTGTCACTGTCCATCTTATCTAATCCTCTGATTATCCTGTACGCTATTCTCAACTGCCACATATTTACTAAGACTCAGCCTGTCTTTAACATTTTGTAGCCTCCTTATGTACTTTTCACAACTCACTTTCCTTTCTGTCTTTGTGTTATTAGTAAATTTGGCAATCACACAATCCACACCCTCATCCAAGTCATTGATATAAATTGTAGCTAGTTGAGATCCATGTAATACAACACTCATTACATCTTGCCGAACTGAAAATAATTCTTTTTTTTTGCAAATCCTTTGCTTCCTGTCAGGCAGACAATCTTCTATCCATGTTAATATGCTACCCACTGCATCATGAGCTTTTAGAACATAGAACAATACAGCGTAGAACAGGCCCTTCAGCCCTCGATGTTGCGCCAACTTGTGAACTAATCTAAGTCCATCCTTCTACACTATCCCATTATCATCCATATGCTTATCCAAGGACTGTTTAAATGCCCCTAATGTGGCTGAGTTAACTACATTGGCAGGCTAGGCATTCCAAGTCCTTACCACTCTCTGAGTGAAGAACCTGCCTCTGACATTTGTCTTAAATCTATCACCCCTCAATTGTCAGCTGTGCCCCCTTGTACAAGCCAATATTATCATCCACCCTACCTAATCCTCTGATCATCTTGTATGTCTATTAAATCCCCTCTTAGCCTTCTTCTCTCCGATATAGAATTTTGCTTTTATTTTTCATAATAACATTTGATATGGCACTTTAGCAAAAGCCTTCTGGAAATCTAAGTAATGTACATCTGATGGTTCCTCTTGAGCCACAGCATGTGCTCCCTTCTCAAATAAGTCTCAGCTTTATCAAACATGACTTCCGTTTCATGTGCATGTATGGAATGAGCTGCCAGAGGTAGTAGTGTAGGCTGGTATGAGTACAACATTTAAAAGGCATCTGGATGGGTATACAAATATATGTGAATAGGAAGGGTTCAGGGGGATATGGGCCAAATGCTGGCAAATGGGACCAAATTAATTTAGGATATCTGTTGGGCTTGGCTGAGTTGTACTAAAAGGTCTGCTATGTTGTTCATCTCTAGAACTAAGGCACAATCTCATATCTCTCTTCTTCAGCTATTACCCTTTTATATTTCCAGACAATTAACTAACTAACAACACCAGCACTTGTTTCCTATTTAACTGTAATTGCTTCACATATTAGTACAGGTTTGAGGGGCCAAATGGTCAGTTCCACATTGCTATGTGCCTATGGTAACTGTGCTAATGTCCCAAAACTCGCCAAATGTGTGGGATCTTTTCCTAATTATCCTTATCCCAACAGCTTCCAACACGTTGAATTTGCAAGTACTGAATTATTATTGGGAATTCCCATTGGTGCTACTATTCTCATGGTTATGAACATTTAGAATTTTGTGTTCATGGCAGACAGTTGTACGGACAGTAACCACTGAAAAATGAGGGGGGGAGAAGCAGGCAATGAAAAGGACAAACTAAAATAATGAAGAAAAGGAGAAAAACTGCAGCATTTCATGTGCAGCATTTCACAGTCTATTTATTACCTATGATTAATTTTAATTTGGGAATGATAGGGATGTATACCATTGAAAACTGAAAATAATGCATTCAGCTGTCAGACTGTCATGAATCTACTCTGAATGGTGCAATTTACTACTTAATTCATCCTTTTTGCATTGAGAAATAGACTCCTGTGTGGAAGTAATCTATATCCACTATACCCTGAGGGTGTATTTTCTAAAACAAATGCATGCGACCTGGGATTGCTCACTTCCATGTACTTCTGTTGTGTCATGAACTCTTGTGTCTCAGAGGCTTTTCAGAGTTACTAATCCGAGCTCCCCTGGCAAAAGTGTGCGTCAGTTGCACAAGGTGCTGTGACCCAGTGTTGGAGAGGTCATTCGTCTCAAACCCTTGCCACCAACTCCCTGTGACACAGCAACTGACAAGGGGTCTGCTGGAGCCATAATACCAGCAACCTGACACTGCAGAACTGCCTCTGGTAACCATGTGAAAACAAGACTTTAATTAATATTTAACATTGCCAAGAGAAATCCAAGAGAACTGCAGCAGTGGAACCTATAAACCCAAGTTAGAGGAATGCTGAAAGCCTCTAATGATCCACAATAATAATTCTTTCAATGGGCTGTTTTAGTCGGTCTGAGGTATCTATTTCTCCACAGCCACAGCCGAGACCAGCAGCCACGGTGACAGCAAAGCTCTGGGACCCAGTATTGACCATAAAATGTTACTTCTAGGTATGTTCCCTAGCCCCTTCAGGTCAGAGGTCAGCTACAATCTGAGATAATGACTACTAATAATGTCATCTGATCGGGATATAAGACCTTAAGAGATCTAAGAGAAAATGATTCAGAACAAAGGAGAGAAAGAAGTTTCAAACACTTTATCCTCTGTTTGGCCTTCAATAACCCTTTCTTAGTTCTTCATTCCTTCTGATTCTCTTAACAACTACACTATATGATTAGTTTTGATTAGTAACTGATAGCATTTTACCCCTGAGCATTTGAAAATATGTGGAATTGATCAGACAGCATACTGCGTGTGCCACCACTAAGAGAGTAACCAGGCCTCACTTGGTGAGTAGCAACAAAACCCAGTTTTTTCTGTCTTTCTTGCCTGCACTTTTCTTCTTCACATCCACAAAACTGCTGCTAGTTGCCCAAGTTTCCATTCTGGCCTTCAAAGGATATTGAGCTAGTTCTGTAAACTATAGGCAGAACGATGCTGGTCAGCACCTGCACCAATACTGGCCCTTTACAACTGTCCTCCAATTCATCCAGGTTCACTCAGGTTGCTTCCCCGCATGTAATCTAGAAGTTGTTCATTTTGGAGGATAAATCCAATTCCCTTTTGCAAATTGTTGAATCTGTTTCTACCACCCTTTCTTTCACTTGCGTGTGAGAGAAAGGTGATGCTTACACATAATAGCTAGTCATATTAAACATCTATTTGATTCTTCAATCCCATGCTATCGATGTTTAACAACTTTGGACATCAGAATTCAGACAATAAGTAACACCAGTTTCTAAGTGTACAGACAATTATACAAACTTGTGGATAGGACAATAGCTAGCCAGAAGACAACTAATTTTTTTTCTGATTAAAATCTAATTTCTTTCAAGAACCAAGAAATTTCTAACGGTCTCTTTATTTAAAACTTTAAAAAGGCTGAAGTTAGAAGTACAAGCAAATCTAAATGCTTACTGAAATTGCTATCGAAACACAACAGGTCTGCCAGCATCTGTGAGAACAAAGCAGAGTTAATGTTTCGAGTCTGGTGACCTTGCATCAGAATGTAGTTAAATAACACATCCAATTCTAATCCACAGGCCGTCTAATCAAGCATTCCATGAAAAGAGCTTCAAACATCTTGTATGTCATTGTCAAAAAGGGTTTTACAGAATTAACACTTCTGAAATTTCCATGAGCCATTAGAAAGACCCTATGAAGATCTGATAATTTCTTGAAGACCAGCTGAGGGTAAGAATAACTTTTGGAATAACAGATTCCAATTCTCCTCATAAAGACAGCAACCCTCAAGAATCTATTTGGGGCATGCCACAACTAAAGGGCATGACTGTGAATTTAAGGAACATTGTTGTGAGGCTCACAAAGGGAAACATATCAATGAGGTTCAGAGCTAACCAAACAAAAGGCACATTTTGTGTCTGTGCTTTCCATTGATAATGTGAGACACTTAGAACCTTTTATGAATATTAACACATGTCCTGTCTTTAAAAGCTGAAGTCAGCTCAGGAGCTAGTCCCAACATGTAACCACTAATCATCCAGAAAGACTCAGCAAGAGGTCCTCCAATCTAGTGCATGGTACCTTGTTAGAAATGGGCTCACCTTGCATAAACAGATCACCAATTCCATACATTGGCAGAGTTCTTTTCTTTTGGGTGTCAATATGCAAGCTCATCCTGGCTTCCCAAAATCTTTTATCTGGTAGATCCCAGTGGTTGAGCAGTAGCAGGAATACTGATGTGCCAGGTCTCAGTGTAGTCACAATTCATGACATTCAAACTAAACCCATTGATTGCATTGTCGGGAGCTGTCAGTGAGCACAATTGCTCGGACTTGCTTCCAGTCTTGCTGCTGTTTCCACCTAGATGTCAAGGTTCTTTCTCCCTCTCCAATCATCTTTTGAGCTCTGTTCACCTCTGGATTCTTATCCCTTCTGGTTAGTTTCAATGCTATCTTTGACCTCTGCTATTCCCATTCCAATAATAGCATAACATCTCTGGTGCAAACAAATGTCTATTTATTGTATTCCCTCATGCAAGGTACCACATAGACATTCTTGTCAATCATTTTCCTGTCTAATTATGCCTCATTGCCTTGCTCTCCTTTCTCTCAGACTTGTTTCACCAACCGAAACCTCCAGCTCAACATAGGCCCGGACTCTATCCTGCTGTCAAACTGTTGCTTTGTTGCACGACTTTCAGTGATCCTCACACTTCAGTACATGCCAGTGGTTCTTGCGCTTACAATGATATTTCACTTTCTCTGTTTCTTACTCTCCCTTCTTAAATTACTCCCCCATTTAGTTATTCCATTCACACATTCTTACTGCTCCTCTTTTCTCTCCTGCTGCTGTTCTCTAGTTTTCTTGCACTTATGCTCTTAGTCTTTTCGTTCCCATGTCATCAATGCAGTAATTTGCCTTATCATGCTTCTTTCTTTCATGCCTCAGAACATGTGCTCAGTGACTCATCCTCTGACTGATCTTAAAGGTTACACTGCAGTTGCTTCTACTTTGTTTGGAACGCCAGTGACAATGTTAACTATCATTTCTCTTCATACTACAGTACTATCATACTGTACCTGTCGCACCTCCGCCGCCCCCCCCCCACCCCCACCCCCATCTCTGTATTGTGTTTCAGATCTGATAGCCCTCAACTTCATAACACAGTAGTTCCACACACTTTTGAAACAATTTATTAATGATCCTCTCAAACAATTGTCCACATTTTGGAAATCTTGCTTCACGGGCCTAATATAGAGTCATAGAGATGTACAGAACAGAAACAGACCCTTCGGTCCAACTCATCCATGCTGATCAGATATCCTAAACTAATCTAGCCCCATTTTCCATCACTTGGCCCATATGCCTCCAAACCCTTCCTATTCACATACCCTTCCAGATGCCTTTTAAATGTTGTAATTATACCAGCTTCCTCTGGCAGCTCATTCCATACATGCACCTCCTTCTGAATGAAAAAGTTACCCCTTAGGTCCCTTTTAAATCTTTTCCCTCCCATCCTAAACCCATGCCCTCTCGTTCTGGACTCCCCACCCCAGGGAAAAGACTTTTGTCTATTTATCCTCTCCATACCCCTCGTGATTTTGTAAACCTTTATAAGGTAACACCTCAGCCTCCGACACTCCAGGGAAAACAACGTCAGCCTATTCAGCCTCTCCCTATAGCTCAAACCCTCCAACCCTGGCAAGTTCCTTGTAAATCTTTTCTGAACCCTTTCAAGTTTTACAACATATCTCCTTTCCTCAGTCCCAGATCCTAACTGTAGCTCATGATAAAGAGGGGAAAAAAAACCCATCAGACATTGTCAATATCAGATCAAGGGATTGTAACACAATTATATGGCCAACAAGAATATAATCCTAATAAAGAGTTTATTTTCAGAAAAGTAATCTCTTACTGTCATGAAACACTGACATAAGGCAGATGCTGCTTCATAAATTCTGTACAACAATATTTTTCTGGCCCATGGTTTGAAGAAGCCATTACCTACAGCAAAAGCAGTTTCAGTGTATTCAGTAAGTCCAACAGAACTAATGAAAAAAAATGCCATGAGGTATTCATTTAACACATGTTAAATGACCAAATGTATTCAGGGATTAACGCAAGTTCAAGGTACTAGGTAATGCATAAACCATTCAAGCTTCGCTATCTTGGTTCACATCACAAGAATTCTTTACAAATATTGTGCTGCATCGTAGGTAGTCAAATTCAGGTATACTTTTCAGTGAAAAAGTCTCCTTTTATACAATACTAATGCAAGACAAGCTAGGCTTCATATTAAAGGAGCTGTTCCACAAGTATTTAAATTACAGGACCTGTCTTAATGCCATTCCTTTTCCATGACACACATCAAATACGGGTATCTCCAGGGGTTCACAGTAAAGCTGAGCACACTGCTTTATTACTGTAAGCTAACTGAGGTCAGTTGTCTGGTTAGGTTGATGAAAGGCTGTAGACTTGAGGTAGAACCCAATGCCACGTCAGTCTCTGGGTTAGAGAAATGGAGTTCTGTATATACATGGTTGTGCACAGTCCCCATCATGACATTATGGTTAAAACATTGCTGTTAGCAAGAGCAGACTTTCCTGTCAACTCTCAATCCTCATTAAAAAGATTTAAGATGAGGATGACCCAATAGAAGCAAAAGAACCTTGTATCAATGTCAAGGTAACCGATTAATTTAACAACCATTTTCAAATTCAAATAAAATAATACAAGGCTAGGGTTGTCATAGTTTTAAAAATGTGACAATCCAGTTCCACTTCCCATACCCCAATTCCAATCTTTGCTGTCATGTTTTGACATGATTGAAATACCTTTGTTGGTATAGCTTTGAAAGGTTTTGACCCAATGTTGTTCTTGAAATTGCTGCAGGAGCAATAGCAGAGGAGGGTTGTCTTCTTTAGAACTGAAATATAGACATTCCAAACATTCCCTCGGGTAAAGACAATATCAGAAATCCCTGTGTGAAAGTGACTGAGCAAAGGAATGCAATTTCACATCCGTAAGTCCTGGATTTCAAATATAGATATGAGTCAGGACGATTGCTGGTATACTGATACACAGAATTTTCCTACTATTAAATATATGATGTAAGGATACATGCCATAATAAGTTTACAGAAAATTCTATGCAATTTCATTTTATTACATACAACACACTCAGGCAATCTTTTGTTTTTTTCATATCTATCTTTATATTACAGCTAGAGAGATCTTGAATGAGCCCCTGAAATATAACTTTCAAAGCAGCACACAAATCTTGAGATGATGCCTAATGCATGCAAGCATTGGGATAGCATTGTCATTGCTCTCCCTAACCATAATATCTGCATGGCTAGGATCTGCTTCCAGGAAAAGACACTGCGAACAGCCGGAAGCAAACGTGAGCCTCACAACTTCTGCCATTGGACATGATTTAGGGAGTCATTAGTTTGGAGGCCTTAGAAGGACTAAGAAAAAAAACATTCCCGGCTAATATCATATCTTTCCAAACATTACACACACATTCAGTAGCACAAAAGTATATGCAGCATAACAGCTGCATGCATATTTGTTTTGCCATTTCTCATCATGGAATTCCTATTTGTTGCTATTCCAATATATGTTACTGTTCTTTTCCTGAAGGACATGCCCAAGATGAGTGAGAGCAAATATATCAGCACTTTGTATCAGCTCACGGCACCCACACCTTCTGGATAATACATTAAGCCACCTCCTTGGTTTATGAAATCAAGTTGTAGACAGAACAACATGTGAAGCAGTGGGTAGTGGAAAAGTACAAGAAATTTCTGGACACTGAAAGAGTCTAACTTGCTCAGCTGCTTCCTTCTCTGAAGATGATGGCACAACTCCCTCAGAGGATGCATCTGCAAGGCCATCTCCTTCATCATCCACCATCACAGACACTTAGACCTCAGTGAGCACTTCATCCAGATGAGACTTGGGAGCATGTTTTGGAGAAGACAAGGTCTCTGCAGTTGGTTGGGGATGATCTCTGGAAATCAGACATTTACTCTGTCCCATGCAGCAAAAGACCCCATGATAACTTTGTGACAATGCATAGTCATAAGGCAGGTTTGTTAGACCTTCTGGGTGAGCTGAGTTGAAAGTTGGGGAAGTCCAACAACTTTACTAGAATTGTACACAATGGGAAGTCAGATCCTGTAGAACATTTGGTGGCTGCTGGAAATGCACATAGATCTGTTCACATTGCTTTATCTGTTGGTACTCAGCATCAACAGTAAGGCAACGAGGAATGAGGGAATTTGACCTCACTCCAAGTGCCCCTTCCTCTCAAAAGAAGCAGACGGGTGATAGCAGGCACCCACTATCCAGAGGAAGGACACAAGGATCTCAGAAGTCTTCTCTCACAAACACTCTAGAGGTACCTGACTCCTCTGGCTCTACCATACCAGCAACACTGTACTTTTGATGGTCACTGCCAGTATAACATGGAGAATTGACCCTGTCATTCCTTCTTAGCGCTGCTGATTAGTCGCTGACAGAGCCTGAGTGTGTTGCACCTTCTTGCCAGGTACCAATTCTACTTTGTAGATCCATGACCGAATGTAACCTGGTTAAGTGCACCATTTGCATTTCTAATATTCTGCCCTCCACTGCTGGATATGCAGTAACTGCTTTCTACCCATTTTCAACATGAAACTTGTCTGCAACGTGCATTACTGTTCCAACTAAGATGACACTTAGAAATCTCAACTGCTAAACACATAGGCACCCTAGGTCCGGTTGAATGTGTAGTGGGTTTTCAGTGATCTGTCTAGTTCTGCAGCTTTAACAAGGTCTTGGCAAATGAATTAACCTTTAGCCATTTATGCCTCAAACTGAAATTTCTTTCTGAGATACATTTGTCTCTTCACCTTCCTCTTCTCCGAGAAGAACAGCTTAAAGTTGAACTCTTGAACTGGGTTTTTGGTCACACCTTCCTGTTTCCATGTTTGGCTCAGTGACCATTTCCTTTGTGCTTTATGAAGCACTATGGAAATTGGCCTTCCGTACTGAAGTTATTGTACAAATGAATATGGCTATCATTATTACCAACATCCCAGTGCATAACATTTTAGCTCAGTAAGGATAGGAATCTGTATGCATTACTAGCCGCTGATGCAACCTTTTGATTTGTGCTTACTTTACAGAATTGATAATGGACTATCACCATCTCTAAACAGCTGTGACAAAACACTGATCACTATTATTCCCAAACTTGAATGAATCACCTTAATGTGTACTCTAATTAAGACCACTTTAAATACATGCATTGCCTCAGATTGACTAGCAGCCCACTTGATTGGCATTGTATCCACAAGCATCCACTCCCTCCACCACATTGACACTCAGTAGCAGCAGTGTGTACTATCTACAAGATGCACTGCAGAAATTGACCAAAGATCCTCAGACAGTGCCATCTAAACCCACAACCATTTCCATCTAGAAGGACAAGAGCAACAGGTATTTGGGAAAACCAACACCCTCAAGTTCCCTTCCAAGCCACTCACCATCCTGACTTTAAAATACATCACTGTTCCCTCACTGTATTGGGTCAAAATCTTGCAGCTCCCTCCTTAATGGCATTGTGGGTCAACCCACAGCACATGGACTGCAGCAGTTCATGAAGGCAGCTCACCACCACCTACTCAAGAATAATGGGATGGCCATTAGATGCTGGCCAGTCAGCAATGCCCACATCCCACAAAATAAATATTTTTTAAGAGATATCGCTAACCATGGTTAACTTTTTTCCTGCTGGAACACAGTCTCCCATTCACTGCCCTGCATAATACTCAAACATACTCCATGAAAAGCAGTGTCACACAACTCCACTTCCTCTCCTGCCTGAACAGAGGGTTGAATGTTCACCTTTAGACTCGGATGCAGGAGCCCGGATTGTCACCACTTGTGGAAGAAGGGGTTGGGGTTAGCGAAGTGAAACGGGAGCAGTGAGTGGTCTGGAATGTTGGCCAGGGCACCCTCCAACCTGGTGTGGAGACCAGTGTGGTGCCCAGTTGTAGGCACCAGGTAGACTCTTGAAGCTGAAAAACAATCGGAGGCCTTCCAGCCTCAGAGGAGTGCGTAACTGCAGTACAAGATACATAACCGAGAGAGTGGCTCTCCAAGAAGGTATCCTCTCAAACACTTCCTTAAAAAGTGAAACCACTGTGGTAGTGTGTCCCATTAAAGGGTGACCTTGGTCTATAATCCCACCTTGGTACACAGGAAGTGCCTGTAATTAATCAGGGGCCCTCGTTTTGCTGCTAGTTGTCAGCTACCAGGTAAATTGACTCTCCCTGCCACATGGGGTACTTCACTTGCCTGGTTGCCTGCCTCATGTGGGAGGGAAACTTTACTAGGCCTCAAAACACCCTCCCCCAAAATTGTCGACAATGGAAACAGAGACAGGAAGCTGTCATGTTGTTCAACATTTTTTGTTTCTGACCGCAAATGGACTTAAAAATCCAACTGAAAATCTCTCCATTGTTAAGAAAAAGCTGTCTGAAAGAGTTTATTTTCTGAAGAGTGAAACAAACCAATGATACAATCATCTTGATAGTTTCCTCTTTCTCTCTTTCTGCATCTGGATTTGCTGCCACACTGTCCTTACTGTTGTAGATTAATTGACTGTTCAAAAATGTTATGACACAGCACTGGAGCAGATGGAACTTTAATCTAGTCCTCCTGGCTCAGAATTAGGGGCACAACCACTGCTCCATGAGAGTCCCCTGTCCTGCTGCTGCTGTATTTTGGATAATGATCAGTACGTTTTCCTGTAACTATCAGGGCTATGGCATCAATGGAATAACCGACTGCAAAAGAGCCAACCAGAAAGTAGCACAAACCATTACAGCCATAAGGAAGACATTCCCTACAGACACAAGTGCTTTCTTGATATGAATTTTATATAAAAGGGGGCGACACAGTGGTTAGCACTGTGCCTCACAGCGCCAGGGACCTAGCTTCAATTCCACCCTCAGGCGACTGTCTATGTGGAGTTTACACATTCTCCCCGGATCTGTGTGGGTTTCCTCTGGGTGCTCTGGTTTCCTCCCACAGTCCAAAGATGTGCAGATTAGGGTGAATTGGCCATGTTAAATTACCGCAGAGGGTCATACAAGCTAGGTGAGTTATGCATGGGAAATGCAATGTTATAGGATAGGGAGTCGGAGTGGAGGAGAGGAATCAGGATGCTTTTAGGAGGGTCAGTATAGACTCAATGGATCGAATGGCCTCTATCCACACTGTAGGGTTTCACTGATTCTGTAAAATCCAAGTTAATTCTCATAGATTATAATACAAACTAATCAATGAAGCATGTGTTGACTTAAAACAACAATGTGACATTCCTGTCTCAATTTTGTGTTGTGATTAAGTTGCAATCGCATTGTATGTAGTATAAAGTAGGTCACATAAGATGAAGGACTTCATAATCCATGTGCAACAAAAGACATAAGCTTGTACTGTAGCCACAGCTCTTTCATTCAAAATCATCCATGTGCAATGGATAATTATGTGCAATTGTATTTATCCCATTTTGCCTTTCAAAGTGTTCTTGCTACAATGTCAGGCAACTGGACAGTCAGTGAACTGCAGCTATCCCAGCTGTCACACTGTGAGGAATACACAATAGAGTCCCCAAAGTTTGAATGCCCTGTGTTGTTATAAAGGAAATTTCTGAGGAAAGACGGACATTACCTACCTGCTAAAATGCCTCTGACAGAGGTAGATTCCTCTGTCATGCTTGAGCTGCCTTTTTGAGACAGTTTCACAGTGCCTTGGGAAACTAGGTACAGTTTATTGGTGGGGATTTGGGGGCAGGGAGAGGAGGGAGTTTAAATGAGAGGGACCACAATCCAACATACATAAATACTCATTATCAATGTTTCCATTTGAAAATTATTTTGCTGACATTATTCAGTGTCCCAAACATCATATTCAGGATCTAAATTATAGCGAACAAAAGCCATAGGTACATAGGAAGTTAGGTACAAGGTCATGATGGAATAATAACATACTTGCATGGTACTATCTGTATTACCAACAATAAACTGTAAAACTAGTTCCCCTCACCCAATTTCACACATGAGTAAATACTTTGAAGAGTCAAACTGTGTGTTTTTAACAGAGGTTCTGGTCCAAATGTGCCCCGTTCTTGCTGATTGGATTGATCTGCTACAGGGATGTGGGCTTTTACCTCCAGTGGAATATTTGCACCTGATAAGGCAATACTTATTGCCAGTTCCCATTATACAAGAGCTAGGCATGGCTAGCACAGTACTGAAAGCTTCAATGGATGTTTACAACCGCCCCTGATAGGCACATAGGCACTTCAGGATTCATTGTTGAGCTATTACAAATCACAATTTCATAATTGCTTCGTGCTTCAAGTGGCCTCAGTTAAGTTAGAGACTGAAACGTTTGTATCCTCAGGTCAGATGCTACAAAATGGCGTGACATTATGACTGTGCCTCTTAGGCATACTGCACAGTGGATGTGAGGTTTCAACGCTGGCTTTATAGCTTATGTCTCATTCATGTACTGAAAATGTGTTGCTGGTTAAAGCACAGCAGGTCAGGCAGCATCCAAGGAATAGGAAATTCGACGTTTCAGGCATAAGCCCTTCATCAGGAAGCCCTCATTCATGTAACCAAACACAGAAAATGACATTTGTTCCAGATTTTGAAATCCTTAACAAAAACAATTTCAATAAAATAGTTTTACCTCCCATCATTAGTTGATTCAAATGCTACTGAACTTACATTTTTTCACCAGTCACAAAAAAATTGCAAAAGAAAAGGATAAATTCAGAATATGTAACCCGGGGACCCCATCCCTCTCCAATCCCAAAGGGCCCCAAATTATTCTGATTTTCCTGTAACTTAATTTGACCATTCCCTAGTTTGGAAACACTGAGTCAATGATAACAACTTGAGTGTCACCAAAATGGACATGCAACCTGTGATGTTCTTCATCCACAGGGTTTCACGTCATATGGGATGTGTTTAGCTCAATCACCAAGTTGCAGGGAGCATTCTAAAATAAATGTCGAGAGTCAAGTTATTGACAAAACAAATTTGAGTAAATGGCACTGGTTCAGCTTAGGAAGCCTGGTCAGCCATGGACAAGTTACTCCATCGTTCTATGAAAGGAATTATTCAACAAATTGTGATTCTTCTGAAAAAAAAGTTCAACTCAAATATTTTGCTTCTCTCTTTGCAGATCCTTCCAGACCTGCTGAGTATTTACAGCATTTTTTTTAAACTTTATTTGTGAATAAATCAATGCCATCAAAACTCGTAGATTCATTGTCAATGCAAGCACTGCAGTTCAGTTCATGTCCAACTCGAACTATTTATAATCAGAACGCAGTGTTTATAAACTTGCAGTAGCTAGGTTTGACTATAAAGACTATTGAGTTGAAAAATGAATTATAATCAGTTGAAGAAGAAGGTTGGTGAAATATTAATGTGGCTGCATCAGGAAATGTTCAAGAAGTCAGTGATTTCTTTTGGAAAGAAAGCACTACTAAAAGAGAACCGCTCAAAATTGCACTCTTATCAAATTCTTTTACATTATAGTGTTCGAACATTTTTCCTAGTTTTCCCAAGGCTTGTTTTAATGGTATTGCCCTGTTTTAACTATTGATCACCACTTTCCAAATGCAAGCCAACAATTCTCAGTTGGCGCTCCCCTCCCCCTCTCCTGTGAAGTCGCTTCTAACCGGAGAGCTGAATGAGCCTGTGGGTTGTGCATTGCTGTCACAGCAGTTAGACCTTCACCATGGTGAAATGCCCCACCTAGTGGCCTCACCCAAGAACTGATAAAGTAAGTCAAAGAGAGAATCGAGGTTTCATGTGTTGGCTGCAGATGAGCTTCAATTGACTTCAGGCAACCACCTCAGTAATCTGGAATCATTTTGTGTTTCAATATATTTCAGTAAAATGACTTAGGCAATGCTTAAACTTAAAATGCCCCTCATTTAGAACTCTAACATTACAAGAGCTGGCTTTGAGTTGTTAGCAAGGCCTTACCATGAGATATGAGGTTCGACTGAATGTATGGCGCTCAATGAGAGTAAATTCATGAATGCAACAACACATTTTTAAAGGCGTCTGTTCAGGCCTCACTGAAAGCTTGTGTTTACTGCAGCTTAATTTAAGTATATAGGCAAAAGCATTTATTTTTCCATTTTATAACCTTGAAATGTGGAAATAATCTGCAGCATTTTCAGAAAAGTTTTGTTTTACTGATCTTAGCTTATTAAGTTGAAAATGTCATGATTAAATACAATGTTTGATATTTGTGGCATATCAAGTAAAAATGAGGTATGAAAATACAAAATAGCATAAATTACTTCATAATATTTTGATTTAGAAATTTACATTATATGACTAATGACAGTTATCTGCCACCAAAACGCAGTGAAAATGTTGCCACATCAGGGGGAATGTAACTAGACCAGTGAATGCTTCAGGCTTTGGAGTGTTCAGCAATGGTTATTAGGTTGTAGGAAGTTTAATTATCAAAGAAAATTGGCAGTAATGTGATGTTATGTAAGAAAGATTGAAACTAGAAATAGGACTAGGCCATTTGGCCCTTCTACCCTGATCTGCTAGGTTGAGGCTGATCCTCTATGTTCATGCCATATTGACCCTTACTCCCTAGACTCCTTGATACATTAAAATTCACACAACACCAGATTATAGTCCAACAGGTTTATTTGGAAGCACTAGCTTTCGGACGGCTGCTCACAACCACCCAATGAAGGGTCAGCACTCCGAAAGCTAGTGCTTCCAAATAAACCTAGAGTCATAGAGTCATAGAGATGTACAGCCATGGAAACAGACCCCTCGATCCAACCCATCCATGCCGTCCAGACATCCCAACCCAATCTGGTCCCACCTGCCAGCATCCGGCCCATTTCCTTCCAAACCCTTCCTATTTATACACCCATCCAAATGCCTCTTAAATGTTGCAATTGTTCCAGCCTCCACCACTTCCTCTGGCAGCTCATTCCATACACGTACCACTCTGTGTGAAAAAGTTGCTCCTTAGGTCTCTTTTATATCTTTCCCCTCTCGCCCTAAACCTATGCCCTCTGGTTCTGGACTCCCCCACCCCAGGGAAAAGACTTTGTCTATTTATCCTATCCATGCCCCTCATAATTTTGTAAACCTCTATAAGGTTACCCCTCAGCATCCGACGCTCCAGGGAAAACAGTCCAGCCTGTTTAGCCTCTCCCTATAGCTCAAATCCTCCAACCCTGGCAACATCCTTGTAAATCTTTTCTGAACCCTTGCAAGTTTCACAACATCTTTCCGATAGGAAGAAGACCAGAACTGCACGCAATATTCCAACAGTGGCCTAACTAATGTTCTGTACAGCCGCAACATGACCTCCCAACTCCTGCACTCAATATTCTGACCAATATTCTGGGACTGTTACCCTGGTTCTAAACTCTCTGCATCTGGTCTGTTTAGCCTTGTTTGAACTTTGGGTTTTGGTTTCTCTCTCTGTGGCCATTTTGAGTAGGAAACTGGATCAGTAATTTGTCTTCCCCATGTTGCTGATCTTCACCTCGATTCACTATTAACTGAAGACTAAATATTGCACAAAAATTAGCATGTGATTGCAGCTTCCAACAAATTCTTTATGTGGGGAGATTAACCTGGGGTGTGTCCAATGTGGTATTAATTCTAACAAATTGGCAAAATCCAACAGCAAAAGCTAGAAATCAAACAAAGTCAGACACCAGTGGACCCAAGAGAAAATGCAGGCCACATTCTGAGAAAGGATTGCCACCTAATAATTTATGTAGCTCACCTATTCCTTGTTCAAATATTCATGAACATGTGCATCTGTAACATTTAACAATTGCATTTTTAATTCAAAAAAAAGAGAAACCCAATCATTCTCTCGGCCGTACGAAACAGGATTTCTGAATTACTTCCCTGATGTACAAATGGTTAGGCACGTTCTTAATAAGATAAGATTTGCTCATTTAATAGAATTATGAAATTTGAATTAGATTAATTTAAAATATAGGGGAAAATACCAAATAATAGAGCCCACTCCACACAGTGTATTAGCCAAAACAGCCACCTGAATACTCAAAAAACATGTTCGTTTAATTTGACATTCAGCATAGTGAAATTACTGTGAGCCCAAGCTGATTTATTTTCCAGTGAGCACCAGCATTTTTAGGTTTTCCAACACAAAAGCAAAGAGAGAACATTCAGTTAAATGTGCAGCAGCAGCAATATAATAAAGAGCCTGTTACTCCACAAAAATAGCTAGTAGATGTTACTGTGACCTTTTAAGTTAATAATCCAAGAAGACATGTACACTGAGAATGAAAAGACTGTGGACGCTTGTTTGCAAAATGAAACTGAATCCGCTTTCTTCACATGAACGTGGCCTTACTCTCAATGGAAATGACTGTGGAATTATCAGAGGGGAATGACACTGCCTTAACATCACTGAGAACAAATTCACCAACAAATCTGAGATCACCGTCTCTTCTTTTTAAAATGAACACATCACCTGAATCTTAGCAACAATCTAAGTAGCATCTGCCAGAAGCTGGCAATATGTCGAGCATGAGATGGATGTTGAATTGGGACTGAAAGTCACACCTGTCTGATAATATGTTTCAGGGTCAGTCTAAAGGTTCCAGACTAATCCTCGTGATCTTATCTCGCAAATCTACAACTAACATGCTCCTTTTCAACAACAGTATCAAGGCACCATCACATTGATCTGCAAGTACTTCTCCTCTGGCGAAATAGTCTAGAAATGTGCTTGGCAGCTTCTGTTGTGATGACTTGTCTTTTCTGGGTTTAAACTACAAATAATTGCTCAGAGTATTAGCCTTGTCCTTGTGACCATTTGGTCGGGTAGAACAGGCTTGTGTAGTTTAGGGCAACAATGGCTGACATCTTTGTTGACTTAATTTTTAATCAGTGAGCATATGATTAGCTTCAAATTTAATATGGATCAGTGGCCAGTGATATGACCTAAGGGATAAGGATGTGGAAATTACCTTCTCGGCAATAGGGTATTTGAACCTGTTCTCACTAAAGGTAGTCAGAGAGTGATTAATGATTATACATCTGCTCTGTTGAGATTTAATCTGTCACAATCATACATAGTAGAACCAGATGCTTTTCTTTGACTTGTATAGCTATGCTAAACGGACACAGGATTAGAAACATGCATTTAAATGTAGTTTCACAAAAATAAAAGGAAACCTCTGAGGTTCCTATCATGATAGAAAAATAATTGTTCTGATTTCTGAAGTACTTTGCTGGAGAAACTCAGCATGTCTGGCAGCTCCTATGACAGAATAAATCTTTCAAGTCCAGTGCCCTGTTCTCCAGTTCTGAAGAAGGGTCTTGAAGAAATGTTGACTTTTTTCTCTCCACAGATGTTGCCAGATCTGCTGAGTTTCTCCAGTAATTTCTGTTTCTGAAAATGGATAAGGAAGTGGCAGAATGGTCTCGAAATTTGTCAGTGGTAGTTCGCTGTTCAAGCTGCATGACAATTGGAAATGTGGTGATTGAGGTAAAAGGCTGCGCAACATTCCCTTTCCTGAGTAATCATTTCAGGTCATCCATCTGAAGGTGCAAAATTTGAATTTATTTTGAAGTGACCAGCAGTTAGGATACAAAAAGATGCTCAAACAATGACCCAATGAAGCAATGGAAGACACAGAAACAATGCATTGAAAAGCCCTAATTCAGAAATGGGGAAGGCCATTGTCTGATGGTCCCTAACTACATCATAAACCTTCTATAAACATATTTTTTATTATTTTCAGAACAACAAGACCAAGTCTCTACAGTGCAATAACTGTATAGGAACACAATTACCAAGGAATCCCTACAGTGTAGAAATAGGCCCTTCAGCCCACCAAGTCCACACTGACCCTCTGAAGAGTAACCTACATATACCCATTCCCCTACATTTAACCCCTGACTAATGCACCCAAACTACACATTGCTATACATTGTGGACAATTTAGCATGGGCAATTTCACCTAACCTGCACATCTTTAGACTGTGGCAGGAAACTGGAATACCGGGAGGAAACCCATGCAGACTCGGGGAGAATGTGCAAACTCAACACAGACAGTTGCCTGAGGCTGGACTTGGACCCAGGTCCCTGGCGCTGTGAAGCAGCAGTGCTAACCATTGAGCCACCATGCCCAATGGAGGGCATTGTGCTTTGCCCTTTGCCCAGCTGTAACTGATATTGAAAACACATATAAACTGTGCTCATTTGAAACTTGGTGGTAAAGCATCTAGACTGTCCAGCTTTGGTTCTCCATGTGTACAATAAAGACACCATGTGACCATTGCAACTGGACTCAGAATCATAGAGATGTACCATTCAAAAGCAGACCCTTCAGTTCAACCATGCTGACCAGATATCCCAACTTAATCTAGTCCCATATGGGCCAAGTGCTGGCAAATCCCTCTAAATCCTTCCTATTCATATACCCATCCAGACACCTTTTAAATGTTATAATTGTATTAGCCTCCACCACTTCTTCTGGCAGCTCATTCCACACATGCAGAACGCTCTGCATGAAAAAGTTGTCCCTTAGATCCGCTTAGCTTAAACCCGTGCCCCCTAGTTTTGAACTCCCCTATACTAGGAAAAAGACCTTGGCTATTCACCCTATCCATGCCCCTCATGATTTTATAAACCTCTATAAATTCACACCTCAGCTGTGACATTCCAGGGAAAATACCCCCAGCCTATTCAGCCTTTTCCTATAGCTCAAATCTTCAAACCTCAGCAATATCCTTGTAAATCTTTTCTGAACAATTGCAAATTTAACAATGTCTTTCCTATAGCAGAGAGATTAGACTTGAACGCAGTATTTCAAAAGTGGGACTGTGTATTGAAATTTTATAACAGAATATTTCTTGGAGCTTTCACACTTGAGATGTGGGAGGCTATCAAAGATAGTGCAGGATAGGCATGTCCCATTGAAGGCAAGGGATAGGAAGGGCAAGATTCGTGAACCGTGGATGACAGGAGAAATTATACGAGTAGCCAAGAGGAAAAGGGAAGCGTACATCAGGTCTAGGCAGCTAAGAACAGAATGGGCCCTGGAAAAATATCGGAAGAGTAGGATAAGTCTTAAACAAGGAATCAAGCGGGCTAAAAGGGGTCATGAAATAGCTTTAGCAAGCAGAATTAAGAAAAATCCCAAAGCATTTTATTCTTATATAAGAAGCAAGCGGGTAACTAGAGAAAGGATTGGTCCACTAAAAGATAACGAAGGAAGGCTGTGTGCTGAACCTGAGAGAATGGGTGAGATTCTGAATGATTACTTTGCATCAGTGTTCACTGAGGAGAGGCACATGATGAATGTTGAGATTCGAGATAGAAATTTGGTTAGTCTGGATCATGTTGACATAAGTAGGGAAAATATATTGGGTAGTCTAGAGGTTATTAAGGTGGACAAATCCCCAGGACCGGATGGGATCTATCCCAAGTTGCTGAGGGAGGTAAGAGAGGAAATAGCTGGGGCCCTGACAGATATCTTTGTGGCATCCTTAAACACAGGTGAGGTGCCAGAGGACTGGAGGATTCTCATGTTATCTGCCTGTACAAGAAGGGTAGTAGGGATATTCCAGGTAACTACAGACCAGTGAGCCTGATGTCGGTGGTGGGAAAGTTGCTAGAGAAGGTACTGAGGGATAGGATCTATTTATATTTAGAAAAGAATGGGCTTATCAGTGATAGGCAACACGGTTTTGTACAGGGGAGATCGTGCCTTACCAATTTAATAGAGTTCTTCAAGGAAGTGACCAAGTTGTTAGATGAAGGAAGGGCTGTTGATGTCATATACATGAACTTTAGTAAAGCGTATGATAAGGTTCCCCATGGTAGACTAATGGAGAAAGTGAAGTCATGGTGTACAGGGTGTTCTAGCTAGGTGGATAAAGAACTGGTTGAGCAACAGAAGACAGAGAGTAGTAGTTGAAGGGAATTTCTCAAAATGGAGAAAGGTGACCAGTGGTGTTCCACAGGGGTCCGTATTTGGGCCACTGTTGTTTGTAATATACATAAATGATCGAGAAAAGGGCACCGTTGGTATGATCAGCAAGTTTGCAGATGACACAAAGATTGGTGGAGTAGCAGAAAGCATAAGGGACTGTCAGAGAATACAGGAGGATGTAGATAGACTGGAGAGTTGGGTAGAAAAGTGGTAGATGGCTTTCAATCCAGACAAATGTGAGGTGATGCATTTAGGCAAGACTAATTCTCGGGCGAATTATAAGGTCGGGTACGTTTTGGCGCTGCCCTTTTGGTGCTGATCATTTGGCCCCGCCGTTTTGACTCTAAACTGTTTTGGTACTCATTACTTTGGCGCTGAGCTTTTTTGGCGCCAATTTAGAATTTAAAAAAGTCTTGTAGAGCCCATAAGAAATTAGTGTTTATTGCATTGTAAGAAATAAATCTAATTCTTTTTTATTCATTATTTTTAACCTATTCATTATAAAAACGAATTTCTACATTTTGCTACATTTACCAAACACATGTAGATAACCATCGTGTGAAAATTTTGGTTTGTCTCTCTTGCTTAGAATGTTTTCCGCCATTTCTGGTATGGGCTCTACTAAAAAAAGAAAGAAAATTGTATTTCAGCTTTCCAATGTGAAGACAGAAGGGTTTAAGTATCATCAAGGCAGTAGATGACTTAACGATTGTTAAATGAGAAAATAATTACAAAACGAGATTTGAATCTACAGCGGGTCATTACAGCTTTGACTATCAAGTCTTGCTAGTTGAGAAAATTACATCGGGCTGTTAGTCATCCTCTCATCTTTAACCAAACAAGACTTTTTTTTATTCTCAATGCCAAAGTAATGGGTGCCAAAACAGTTTAGAGCCAACAGGGCAGCGCCAAATAGTCCCATTCCGGAATTATACAATGAGCGGAAGAGCCTTGGGATAAGTAGATGGGCAGAGAGATCTGGGAGTGCAGGTCCATTATACCCTGAAGATTGCTGCACAGATGGATGGAGTGGTCAAGAAGGCATATAGCATACTTGCCTTTGTTGGACGGGATATTAAGTATAAGAGCTGGCAAGTCATGTTAACATTGTACAAGACATTGGTTCAGCCACATTTAGAATACTGTGTTCAGTTCTGGTGGCCACATTACCAAAAGGATGTGGACGCTTTGGAGAGGGTGCTGAGAAGGTTTATGAGGATGTTGCCTGGTATGGAAGGTGCTAGCAATGAAGAGAGGTTGAGTAGGTTAGGTTTATTTTCATTAGAAAAAAAGGAGATTGAAGGGGGACCTGATTGAGGTTTACAAAATCATGAAGGGTATGGACAGGTTGGATGGAGACAAGTTTTTTTCCCCAGAGTGAAGGATTCAATAATGAGAGGTCATGCTTTCATGGTGAGAGGTGGAAAGTTTAAGGGGGATACACGCGACAAGTACTTCACACAGAGGGTGGTGGGCTTTTGGAACGTGTTTCCAGCAGAGGTGGTAGAGGCAGGCACGGTAGATTCATTTAAGATGCGTCTGGATAAATGCATGAGTAGGTGGGGAGTAGAGGGATACAGATGCTCAGGAATTGACCGACAGGTTTAGACAATACATTTGGATTGGCTCAAGCTTGGAGGGGCAAAGGGTCTGTTCCTGGACTGTAAATATTCTTTGCTCTTTGTTCTATCAAGCTTAAAAAGATTATGCAATAGATGCACACAGTGAGCAGAAATTAAATGGAGCTTGGTCTCTTTGGGATGAGTGAGAGTGTTCCAGATCAAACAGATATGAACTTGCCTAGTATAGATCACTCCGTACTTCTATTTGGAAATTCTTCAGCACAGTGACAAGATTTTACGCAGGTCATGCACCCAGCTAAACAAAACAAAAGAAACTCTATTTCCCAACAAACAAGCAAGGATTTATCTTTGCCCTTCAACCTGTTTAGTGGGACACTGTTCAAAGATCAAGCCTTCATAGCAAAGACTCTGCTTGGAAGTGTATCAGGGTGCAATTCTCGCTCAACAATTAAACGGATTGAAGCAAAAGAGAAAATGCTGGAAAATCTCAGCGGGTCTGGCAGCACCTGTAAAGAGAGAAAAGAGCTGACATTTCGAGTCTAACTGACCCTTTGTCAAAGCTAAAAAAAAAGGGATAAATGAGGAGGTATTTATACTAATTATACTAAATTTATACTAATTAAACAGATTGATTCCATAGTAGTAGTCAGGTCATTAGATGCAAAACAGTGTTCCATCATTCATTTAGGTCAGGTTGGTTGGAGCATCACTTGACTTAGTGCTGTATCCTGAATCCTTACCTAATGGAAATCAGCCCATCTGTCTTGAAATCTTAAATTGTTGCAACATCTTTCTGGGCAGAAAAGTCCAGATTTCTCTCACCTTCATGTCAAAGTATTTTGTTTTCCTTTCCAAAATACTTAGCACCAATGTTAGAATAATATCTCCTTCACTCTTGACTCTGCCATTAAAGGGAGTCTACCCCACTGAATCCTCTTCAAATTTCATATCTCAAGCTTCTCGAATCAGGGAATATAAACCAAGTTTGTGTAGAATGTTGGAACTGCTCAGCCATTCAGAAGCAGAAAATTTTAATTTGGTAGTGATGACCGAGTCACAGCAGTCACACATTACTTAATACTGTAAACCAAGTAAAGCAAGCATCTAAATGTAGCTAGGGGAAGTGTAACATGTCAGCTACCAACTTGTGAGCTTGAATTCATGTTAGAATGGTGACCCAAAAAAATCATATCCATATGTCCATGTACATAGTTCTCTGTATTTGTCACCCAGGCGGGTAGGGTTGTTAAGAAGGTATATGGTGTGTTAGCTTTTATTAGTAGAGGCATTGAGTTTCGGAGCCATGAGGTCATGTTACAGCTGTACAAAACTCTGGTGCACCACACTTGGAGCATTATGTACAGTTCTGGCCACCACATCATAGGAAGGATTTAGAAGCATTGGAAAGGGTGCAGAGGAGATTTATCAGGCTATTGGCTGGTATGGAGGGAAGGTCTTAGGAGGAAAGGCTAAGGGACTTGAGGCTGTTTTCATTAGAAAAAAGAAGGATGAGAGGTGATTTAATAGAGACATATCAGATGATCGGAGGATTAGATAGGGTGGACAGTGAGAGCCTTTTTCCTCAGATGGTGATGGCTAGCATGAGGAGACATAAATTTAAATTGAGGGGTGATAGATATAGGACAGAGGTTAGAGGTAGTTTCTTTACTGAGAGAGTAGTAGGGGGTTGGAATGCACTGTCTGCAACACTCGTGGACTCGCCAACTTTAAGGGCATTTAAATGGTCACTGGATAGGCATATGGATGAAAATGGAATAGTGTAGGTTAGATGGACTTCAGCTTGGTTTCACAGGTTGGCGCAACATCAAGGGCTGAAGGGCCTGTACTGTGCTGTAATGTTCTATGTTCTGTGTTGTTAGGATAAAGGGTTATGGGGGAGAAAGCAAATAGGGTCAAGAAATGTATCAGCCATGATGGAATGGTGGGACTAGACTCAATGGGCCAAATGGCATAATTCTGCTCATATATCTTATAATCTGTCACAGAAATCACAAGACAGAAGTAGACTAATGAGCCCAACCAGTGTATGTCAGCATTTACTGGCTTTAATGGTACTCAATCATATTTCTAAGCCTCATCCTGCAGTCACATCCTTTGGTTATCTGATACAGCAGTAACAACTCTATTGCCCGAGCAGTCACCATCACATGTATCCTCCATCTCCACAGCAAGTGGCCGATTATAGAATCATTCAGCATGGAAACAGACCCTTTGGTCCAACCAATCCATGCCGACCATAATCCTAAACTAAACTAGCCCCACCAGCCTGCTGCTGGCCCCTATCTCTCCAAACCTTTCCTATTCATAACCTTTTCCAAATGTCTTTTAAATGTTGTAACTGCACTTGCATCCATCACTTCCTCTGGAAGTTTATTCCACACATGACCCACACTATGGTAAAAAAATTGCATCATGTTTTTTAAAATCTTTCTCCTCTCAGCTTAAAAATGTGCCTCCCTCATCTTTTCCACTCTATGGAAAAGATACCTGCCATTCACCTGATCTATATCCCTTATTATTTTATAAATCTCTGCAAAGTCACCCCTCAACCTCCTAGTCTCTAGTGAAAACAGTCCCAGCCTATCCAGCCTCTCCTTTTAACTCAAGCCCTCCATTCTCAGCAACATTCTGAAATATCTGTTATGAGCCTTGTCCAACTTAATATTATCCTTTCTATAGGAGGGAGACCAGAACTGAACACAGTACTCCAAAAGAGGCCTCACCAATGTCCGGTACAACCTCAACACAACGTCCCAACTCCTCTACTCAAAGGTCTGAGCAATGAAGTCAAGCTCGCTAAACACCTTCTTCAACACCCTATTGACATGTGATGCAAACTTCAATGAGTATGTACCTGAACCCCTAGGTCTCTCTGTTCTACAGCAGTTATGGGAGGGAGCACTAGGTATAACAATGAGGATCAGGCTGACACAGAGTGTGAAGCTGATGGCTCAAGTCAGGCCCAGAGCAGCAAGTTTTGTCCACAATCTGATCTTTGAACAAACATTTTTGTTTAGAAGAAAAATCAACCACCTCTTCATTGCAACTACTAGGTGACATAGTTTCATTTGGAACATGAGGTGATCATAACAATATTTCACACATCTTGGAAAAAGCATGAAATATGAGGAATGGAACAACAAAAATAATTTTTTGCACTATTTCTACCAACAGTTTTTTTTAAAATCCTTTAACAATTAACTAATTAAAGAATAGCTCATTAATCTCAGAGTAGATTGCATTCTCTTTCAATGTCTTACTGAACGGACCCTCTAGTGAAATATGTGATTCCAGATCATGAGGAATAGAAAAGACCCCCCCGCCCCCCACCCACATCTCCAGCCAAGCTCTCAGGCATGTTTATCAAATGGTTTGTCACTCTCCCTGGCTATTCATAAAACTCGTTTCTGTCTGTGGCCAGTAAGAAACTTCAATCTTTGGAAAGCATTCCAAAAATCAGGGCAATCGAGATCAATGTTTTATTCTCCTTCTGTCTGCAAAGGCCAAAGTGCATGTAAAATGAAACTATTTCAAACAAATTGGCGCAGCATGCTATTCTGTTCTGTGGGGGTAGGTATTTTATAACCAATCCCTCTGCCCCTGGCCATGTAACAGTTATTCATGTAGCAGTCCCATTGCTGCAGTAGATGCAAGGCCTCCTTTTTATCCCTCAAACCCTTTTGCCCCTGGCTACCTGCCAGGGTGCTGAAGTGTCAATATTTTCACTTTAGTTTCCAGGCAATGTGGGGAAGAGCAAAGGCTGGGATGGATACAAAGGATATGTTTAGCCATTGCCCGTGCTCTGCCAATTAGTTTGCCTTTCTTTCATCTTTAACTCCGGACTGAAACTGGAGCAATGTCAAAGCTTAATCAGGCAGATCACTTGAAAAATGAAAAGATATTATAAAGGGCATATTTTGCTTTGTAATATTTCACATTATAGAAGACACACAGGTTTTAGATAATTGCCTAAACAGCCAGAGGTGAGAAACAAAGATCTTTTTTAAACTCAGTCAGTAGTTATGATTTGCCCAAAAGGCTGATATAAGCAGTTTTAATCATTTCTTTAAAAAGGAAAAGAAAGGGACACGTTGCATGTCGAGATGAAAAGCAGGGAGGTGAATCACTACTTCTTTAATAAAGCGAGCACAGGCTTGATGAGCTGAAACGCCTCTTCTCTAACTTTTTAAGTTTTGGTTTTTTAAGGTAAGTGGTTAGGGAGTTGGTAATGCTAAAGCATTATATACTGGTTGCATGACCCCGTTTAGTTCTGTTGAAGGCAATATCTTTTCTCCTCAGGCTCTGAAACCCCAGCTTTGGACCCCAACTCAGACTCCCAGCTTTGGACAATCCCTCAATCATTCAACATCACCACTCACATTCTTGGATCCCAAGATTCCTTTTCGTATGAATCTACCTCATCCTGTAACCTCCTCCAGACTGTTTCTATCTGACTGAAGGCCAAATCTAGCTGATAGGTTGCCTAATTGGAAGTTGTCAGTGGATATGTTTTTATTATGGCTTCACCTTTCCCCACCTCTCCCTAACCTGGCCAAATCCTTCCTCATAAATCATTACTTGTGACAACTAAAATTTGTGAGCAACTTATTATCTCATTCCATGATCTCCCAACAAATATTGATATGATACGGGCCTGAGACTGAAATTCTTCTATTGCTCGGTGTCTTCTGCTGTTGTCTTGGTCTTCATCAAGTCTGCCATTAACAATCCTGAACAACAATCTTTGTCCACCATTGTGGTAAACTCCACCCCATCTCCAAATTCCCTTTCCTGTCCAAAGTTTTTGCATTTGTTACCATGTCCATGTTTGACTTACATTCCATCACGTTTGCACTTTGCCACAATACCAAATGCATCATAGTCACAAAATGCATCCAGTTTCACATTGACAAAGCTATACTCTCTTTCCTAGCCTTGAGCTGCAGTCTTTGGTAGATCATACCATCTTCCTCCAAAATCTCCTCATATTCATCCAACTAGCTGGGAGCACTGTAATGGTATTCTATTTTGATTTCCCAGTTATAGTCAAAGAATCACTTTCATGGATTCTTTTTCTGATTCTTCATCAACATCTCTAGTGTCCACCAAGTACCCATCCTTGGAACCATCTCCCTGCCTCACCACAGCAGATGATAGAAAGGAATGTTATGTACCCTCATGACATCCAGATCTAACTCATTGCTATCTCTCTCTCATACATACATCCAGTTGCTAAATTATCAGACTATATTATCCATCATTGAGTGCTGGAGGAATGGAAATTTTAAACGGCTTATTACTGGAAACACTAAAGCCATGGTTTTTGGTCTCTGCTCCAAACTCTATTCCCTAGCTATTGAGACAATTCCTAATCTTGGCAATAGTCTGAGACTAAACTATTCTGTCTGCAATCTTGGTATCACAGTTAACTCCAAGTTGAGCTTCAGATCATTTATTCAAGTTATCACTCAAACTACCTATCTCCATGTCTGTAACCTTACTTTTATTCATTCACAAGATGAGGGTGCCACTGGCCATCCCATTTATGGTCCATCCCATTTATTGCCCATCCCTAATTGCCAATAGGACAGTGAACAGTCAACCACATTACTGTGGGTCTGAAGATAAATGTAAGCTAGACCAGGTAATGATGGAAGTTTCCTTCCCTGAAGAGCATTAGTGAACCGGATGGTTTTTCGGACAATTGACAATTGTTTTGTTGTCATCATTAGACCCTGAATTCCAGATTGTTATCGAATTCAAATTCCATCATCAGCCATGGCAGGATTTGAACCTGTGTCCCCACAACATTATCTGGGTCTCTGGTTTAACAGTTTCTGGATAAACAGATTACTAGATAATACCATTAGGCTATTGTCTCCCCTGTCACCACTTGGCATCATGCTAATCTCAGTTTCTTTCTTGTGGAAGCCCTCACCCAGGCCTTTATTGCCTCTAAACTTCACTATTTCAAAAATCTCTGGCTGGCCACACATATTTTACCTTCTGTAAATTTGAGGTCAACAAAACCTCTGCAGCCTGTGTCCTAAGTTACACCATTTCCCCAATACCCCTCACTGGTCTTTATTCATTCTCCCGCCTCCAAAACACCCCATCCACCTGGACACCCTGTGCTGGCCTCTTACCCGCCCTCGATCTCTTCATAGCCAACTGCTGCCGTGACATTGACCACCTCAACCTGTCCACCCCTCTCAGCCACTCCAACCTCTCACCCTCACAACATGCAGCCCTCCACTCCCTCCGCTCCAACCCCAACCTCACTATCAAACCTGCAGACAAAGGAGGCGCGGTGGTAGTTTGGCACACCGACCTTTGCATTGCTGAGGCTAAACGGCAGTTCGTGGACACCTCCTCCTACTGCCCCCTTGACCATGACCCCACCTTCCACCACCAAACCATCATCTCCCCGACCATCCATAACCTCATCACCTCAGGGGATCTCCCATCTACCGCCTCCAACCTCATAATCCTACAACCCCGCACCGCCCATCTCTTCGTCCTGCCCAAAATCCACAAACCTGACTGCCCCGGCCGACCCATTTCTCAGCCTGCTCCTGCCCCACCGAACTCATCTCTGCATACCTCGACACGATCCTGTCCCCTTAGTCCAAGAACTCCCCACCTACGTTCGGGACACCAGCCACGCCCTCCATGATATCCGCTTCCCCCACCCCCAATGTCTTATCTTCACCATGGACATCTAGTCCCTATACACTCCATCCCCTATCACGAAGGCCTCAAAGCCCTTCGCTTCTTCCTTTCCCGCCATACCAACCAGTACCCTTCCACTGACACCCTCCTTCGACTGACTGAACTGGTCCTCACTCTGAACAACTTCTCTTTCCAATCCTCCCACTTCCTCCAAACCAAAGGAGTAGCCATGGGAATCCGCATGGGCCCCAGCTATGCCTGCCTCTTCGTCGGATATGTGGAATAGTCCATCTTCCGCAACTACACTGGCACCACCCCCACCTTTTCCACCGCGACATCGATGACTGTATCGGCGCCACCTCGTGCTCCCATGACGAGGTTGAATAGTTCAACCACTTCACCAACACCTTCCACCCCGACCTCAAATTTACCTGGACCGTCTCAGACTCCTCCCTCCCCTTCCTAGACCTCTCCATTTCTATCTCAGACGACCGACTCAACATGGACATTTATTATAAACCAACTGACTCCCACAGCTACCTAGATTACACCTCCTCCCACCCTGCCCCCTGTAAAAACGCCATCCCATATTCCCAATACCTTCGCTTCCGCCACATCTGCTCCCAGGAGGACTAATTCCAACACCGAACAACCCAGATGGCCTCCTTTTTCAAAGTCCGCAATTTCCCCTCAGACGTGCTATCCACGGCATCTCCTCCACTTCCTGCTCCTCCGCCCTTGAACCCCGCCCCTCCAATCGCCACCAGGGCAGAACCCCACTGGTCCTCACCTACCACCCCACCAACCTCCAGATATATCATATCATCCTTCGTCATTTCCGCCACCTCCAAACAGACCCCACCACCAAGGATATATTTCCCTCCCCTCCCCTATCAGCATTCCAGAAAGACCACTCCCTCCACAACTCCGTCATCAGGTCCACACCCCCCACCAACCCAACCTCCACTCCCGGCACCTTCCCCTGCAATCGCAAGAAATGCAAAACTTGCGACCACACCTCCCCCTATACTTCCCTCCAAGGCCCCAAGGGATCCTTCCATATCCATCAAAAATTCACCTGCACCTCCACACACATCATTTACTGCATTTGCTGCACCCGGTGTGGCCTCCTATGCATTGGGGAGACAGGATGCCTACTTGCAGAATGTTTCAGAGAACACCTCTGGGACACCCGCACCAACCAACACAACTGCCCCGTGGCTAAACACTTTAACTCCCCCTCCCCCGCTGCCAAGGACATGCAAGTCCTTGGCCTCCTCCATTGCCAGACCATGGCAACATGATGCCTGGAGGAAGAGCGCCTCATCCTCCGCTTAGGAACCCTCCAACCACATGGGATGAATGCAGATTTCTCCACCTTCCTCCTTTCCCCTTCCCCCATCTTTTCTCAGTCCCAACCCTCAGACTTAGCACCGCCTTCTTGACCTGCAATCTTCTTCCCGACTTCTCCGCCCTCTCTCCAGCCTATCACCCTCACCTTAACCTCCTTCCACCTAACGCATTCCCAACGCCCCTCCCCCAAGTCTGTCCTCCTTACCTTTTATCTCAGCCTGTTTGGCACATCCTCCTCATTCTTGAAGAAGAGCTTATGCCTGAAACATCGATTCTCCTGCTCCTTTGATGCTGCCTGACCTGCTGCGCTTTTCCAGCAACACATTTTTCAGCTCCTCCTTTATTCATTTCCAGTCAAGCAATGTCCTGATTTTAAAATACTCCTCCTTACTTTGAAATTGTACCATGGCCTGGCTGCTTCCCATCTTGTAATCTCTCACAACCCTTTACAATATCTGGGCTCACCTCATTCTGCCCTCTTGATGAAGCTGGTAACTGTGATTCAGCATATTCCTGGAGGCTTCATTTTGACTTGCCCCATGCTCCAGCCATTAGACAGCCAACATACCCATCCCTGCAATACATCGCCTTCCTATGCCATTTGAAAAGCAAACCTGCCTACCAGAATGATGCCAAACAGCCTAACTCACCCATGAACACCATGCCCCTTCTATTTTCAGTGTTTTAATAACAGGTAGAGAGGAAGGTTCAAAGAAAATGACAAAACATTTATGATCCCAATGGTATTATTCTAGCGCTGCACATGAGTGTCCAGGAAATTGATATTCAAATACTGGAGAGTCCAGGGCAATCCTGGAGGTTGGTTACCCTGAGCCTTGAGCATCCCTGACTGTAACCATTTCACCCTATAGTGGCTGCACCTTCAACCTCCACAGCCTTCAACTCTTCAGAGCTCACAACTTCACCTTGCTCCTAAAAGTCATTCCTTAAAACCCACCTCATTGACAAATATTTAGGCAGTTAGTCTAGGCATCTCATGTGGCTGGGTTCACTTCTCTTTCACTTTTGTACTGTTCCTGAGAAGCACCTTGAGAAATGTTATTACATTAAAGGGTCAATATGAATATTTGATGCATCGCTGAACAGTCCATTGAGTTTGTTTCAGAGGGAATAGGCATGAAGGATTATAGCAGCTTTGGAGTTCAACCTAAGACAGGATGAGCCAGAACCCAAACCCCAGTCAGCCACAGGTAAAAGCCAAACAAGTGCCTGCTGGTGGGAATTTGGCATAAATTCTCTAAGTCCTTTACTGAAACAAGGAGCTTTGAAAGGCTATAAAGATAGTTACAGAAAACATTCAAATCTAAAATGATAACCTTACCATGTATTCCAAATTATATATTTTTATTGTTCTCCATTTTCACCTTGCTGCGAAATAACACAAATTAATTACTTGTCTCGAGCCTTGCTTCATGTCTTATTAACTTGATTCACACTTGGAGTTCGAAAAAGAAAATCACATGCAACAAAAAAGGATATTGCCATTGGTCCTAAATAAGGCTATCATATAAATACATAAACAACAGTGTGAGTCCACCATCCCCTAAAATTGAGGTCCTTAGTGCACTAACAATGAGAGAACTAAAAACAAATACTATCTACAGCAGATGTTCATTCATCATAACTTGATACAAAATATTTCTTTTTGAAGAGTAAATGTTATGAGGTATAAACAGAATGTATTGTGTCGGATTTGACTATAAGCAGGTTTCCGTTAAGTATGAATGACAAACAAGTCACGTCACATGAAACAAATTGCATAGATTTCTTGATATAGTGAACAGCTCTTTGTGGGTAAAGTTTTTACTTGTCCAAATCTACACTCACAACTATTGATATCACCACAAGTGAAAGGATTTATTGTAAATGTAGATTAGAAAAACAATCCAAATAATATTGGAACTACCTTGCCATTGAAATGAAATTTGACAAAACAATCCTATTGCAATGATAAATATAAATGTGAACATGTTCTGTTGGTTTTAATTATTACATCAATGTAGTAAAACTACCCCACAATTAATAGTCGAATGCAATCTTGGCTCGGTGTTCATGTCAGAAGGTTCAGTGTTAGTACTGAGTGATACTGCTGTGCTATATAATCAACCAACAAACAGGTAGTCTGGTCATTTATCTCATTGTTTCTTGTGGGATCCTGCTGTGTACAATTTGGCTGCTGCTTTTCTCTGCACTGGAGTAATGACTACACCAAATCATATGACTTAATTGGCTCTAAAGGACTCTCGGCAATACAAGTGACTATATAAATTGAAGTCTTAAAAAACATATTGAAGTTTCTGATGTCTATGTTGTTTTAAGACATAAAATAATTTTTAGCATCAGTTGGCTTCCCTTCTGCTGAATGCTGTGACATATAATTGCATTTCCTGTGGACATGTATGAGATACAATCCTTGAAACCCAACAAACTCCTCAAAATCCTTAAACCCCCTACTTCCAAAGGGTTTCCTTCTATATATAACCTTCAGAGACTTGAAATCCAAGTTGAACGTCATTCATTCTGATTATTGACATTTGACAATTCCTGATTAACTTAATATTTGTATTTAAATATTTATTCTTGATGATGACCTTATAACATTGGTCACACATTACTAACTAGTTTTCAGAGTGTAAAACATTAAGGTGAAACATGTCCTGGGTCTTTGATTTATTCATATCTTAGTAAAAACAAATTGAGACTGCTTGTAGTGTCCCAGCTTATCGACAAGATTAATATCAGCACAGAACACCGAGATCACAAAAGATCCACTGAGTTCTATTGAGTGTGTAAACTGTTAGAAAGGATCCTAACAAACAGTATTTGTTATTGTCATCACTGTCTTAAAAAATGCCCGAGACCAAATGGAATGAGGAATAGGTGAAGGATGCAATAATGAGAGTCGAGAGTCATAGAGATACACTGCATGGAATCAGCCCCTTCAGTCCAATTTGTTCATGCTGACCAGATATCCTAAATTAAGTTGAGTTCCATTTCCTCAAATCTGATTTATAGTCATAGAGTCAGGCAACACAGAGGCAGACCCATCGAGCCAACTCATCTGTGCCAACTAGACATCTCAATCCGACTTTGGCCCATATCCCTCTAAACCCTTCCTATTCATATACACATCCAGATGCCTTATAAATGTTGTAATTGTACCAGCCTCCATCACTTCCTCTGGCAGCTCATTCCATACATGAACCACCCTCTGCGTGAAAAAGTTGCCCCTTAGGTCCCTTTTAACCTTCTCCTCTCAGCATAACCTCTAGTTTTGGACTCACCCACCCCAGGGAAAAGACCTTGTCAATTTATGATTTTATGATTTTATAAAACTCTATAAAGGTAACCCCTCAGCCTCTGACACTTCAGGAAAAATAGCCCCAGCCCCTGAGAGTTAACTGGGTTTGAATTGGTTACATAAATATGAGGAAACACTAATCAGTAGGTTGCAAGTTTTAATGGACTATGGCTTTTTAAAAAATCATTCATGTGATGTGGATACTGCTGGCTCAGCCAACAATTTTGTTAAGATCAAAATATTGTGGATGCTGGAAATCTGAAACAAACACAGAAGATGCTTGAGGAACTCAGCAGAATATGGCAGCAACTGTGGTGAAAGAAACTTAATGTTTCAAGTCTGATCTGACTCTTATTCAGATCTGAAAGAGATTGGAAAATGCTGGTTATTATACTGCTCCTCTGTTGAAAGTAAAATGAACAGATGGTGTGGGGGCCACGTGCAATATGGGTGTAAATTAAGGTGCCTGCTGACTATGAAGTAAATAGGACATAAATAAAACTGTGGAGTGGAGAAAAGGAAGAAAAACCAAAGAAAATAGAGCATAGACATCATGTGATCAGACTTTGATGTTGACCATTGTGTTTCCTAAGCACTTCAGAAGTGCATCAGAGACTGTAAAATATTTTGTGCTGAGGTCATGAAGCTCTTGCTTTTAGCTAACATAAGGAACCTTTGCTGTGGACTGGAGAGTACACAGTTCTTCTGGGAGTGAGAGTTCTTGATTGCATCACCATGATCCTCTCTGGCAGACAGGAAATTGCAGGTGAGCTCATTCCCCTCTGAGAGGGCAATAAAAGAGGGGCAGGACAATCAATAACACTCAAGTCTGTCAGAAGGCCGCAAAGCCCCACTGATCTAGCATTTAAAACACACAGCAAAATGGACAGATCATAGAATATAGAGAAAATGTAAAATATATTAAAGGACAACACTGCTTCCATCTATGTATACACACTTAAAAATATTAAAAGATAAATTGAAAATATGTAATATCGAGACTTCAGTCATAGAACATCACGACTTCCTGTCTGGATTAATTAACTGATCCCAACATTACTTAAAGACAAAACAGTTTGGCAAACAGGAACAGAATTAAAATCTAAATACTGTAACTAATGTGCAATAGCAGACCATCCATCAATAGATTTAATTCAAAACATGTCCATTTGGGCCATGTATTTTATTTTATGTAATTCAGCCTGAACCATCTAAATAGTTAGTTGTACTAACAGGAACTGAATCATGCTCCACTGGTTTCTCAACCAAGACCCAAGTTCAATTGCAAACTCCTTTCGGGACTCCAACCATTCGCACTTGTGCACCAAGCCCCTCTCACAAACAATGAACTCTATTGTGAGAATTCACGGTCAGGTTTTCAATTGGGAAACTATTCCCAAAAACAGTTGCAGATACTTGCGAGATGAAAAAAAATACTTGCTCAAGTGTATTCTGAAACATGAATATATAGACATATTCTCATCAACAAGGTGAAATTCTTTTGAAGTAATTTATCAAGTTTAACCTTCTGAGCAAGTAAAGGTTGTTGCACCTCCGGATGCCATTATGGCCTGGAAGGTAAATAGAAGGAGAATGCTATTGTGCGTGCAGTGAAACTTCTGTTCTTGAACACCTGCAATGTGACTATAATGACTAGGAGAAGTGGGGTAGGACAATTTCTTACTTCCTGTTTAACCAAATTAATTTTTTTTAAAAAATAGAAGGATATGCTTGCTATTTCCTTGAGTTTTAACTACTTAAATGCTGTGAGTGTAAAAAATACACAGTCTCCTTGAGTTTTTGAAAAAGAGGCTTTTTATTTTGGATTCACTCCTGCGATGTGTGCATTGCTTATTCAGCCAATATGTACTGCCCATCTCTAGTTGCCTTTGAGAAACTGATAGTCAGCTGCAGTCCATTCAGTGCAGGGATACCCACAATGCCATTAGGGAGGGAGTTCCAGGATTTTGAATCAGTGACACTGTGGAATGATGATGTATTTCCACGTTGGTAAATATCCCAGAAGGGGAACTTGCAGGTGGCAATCTTTCCATGTATCTCCTGCCCGTGTCCTTCCAGGTGATAGTGGTCATGAGTTGGAAAGATGCTGTGTATCAGGCCTTGGTGAATTTCTAAAATGCATCGAATAGACAGCACACACTACTGTGACTGAGTGTTGGTGCTGAAGGGATTGATTGATAGTGATATGGTGGCAATTAAGCGGGCTGCATGGTCTTGGATGGTATCTGAATGTTGTTGGAGCTGCACTCATCCAGACAAGTGGACAGAATTCCATCACAATCCAGGCTTGTATCTTATAGAAGGTCAACAGGCTTTAGGAAATCAGAAAGGGAGTTCCTAGCTGCAGGATTTCCATCATCTGACCTGTTCTTGGAGTCATAGTAGTTACATGGCTAGTTTCTATTCAATGGTAAGCCCCTGGATGTTGATATTGAGGATTCAGCAATGGTAGTTGTGACACAAATGATACTTGCCACTTCTCAGTTCAAACCTGAATATTGCCCAGGTCTTGTTGCATTTGGTAATTGCGACTGAACAGTGTGCAATCATTGGGACACATCCTCACTTCTGATCTTATGATGAAGGGAATATAATTTATGAAGTAGCTGAAGGTAGTTGGGCCTAGAACACTAGATTAGATTCCCTACAGTATAGAAACAGGCCCTTCAGCCCAACAAGTCCATATTGACCCTCTGAAGGATGACCAACCCAGACATACTCCCCCTACCCTATATTTACCCTGACCAATGCACCTAACACTGTAGGCAATTGAGCATGGCCAATTTACCTGCCCTGTGCATCTTTGGATTGTGGGAGGAAACCGGAATACCTAGAGAAAACCCACGCAGACACAGGGAGAATGTGCAAACTCTACACAAATAGGTGGGAATCAAACCCAGGTCCATGGTGCTGTGAGGCAGCAGTGCTAACCACTGAGCCACCATGCCACTCAGTCCTGATATGATCCTGTAGAGATGCCCTGGTTCTGAGGTGACTGACCTCCAACAATGGCAACCATCTTCCCTTGTGTCATGTATGAATCCCAGTGGAGAGAATTTCTGTCATTCACATTATTTCCAGTTTTCCTAGGGCTCCTTGATGCTGCGTATGATCAAATGTGGCCTTAGTCTCAAGAGCAGTTAGTTTCGCCTCACCTCAGGAATTCAGTTCTCTACTCCATGTTTGAATTAATGTTGCAATGAGTTCAGGAGCTGAATGGTCTTGGCAGAATTCAAACTGGTGTCACTAAGCATGTTATTGCTGAGCAGGTGTTGCTCAATAGCACTGTTGATGACACTTTTCATCAGGAAAACAGGACTAAGTCAACCTGACAAAATACCATCCCCACACAGAAGGTATCATTAAGCATCACCTGCTTAGCAGATACATGGGAAATGCACTGCCTGCAAGTTCCCCTGCAAGTCACTCATCATCCTGACTTGGAAATATACCACTGTTCCTTCAGTGTTGTTAGGTCAAAATTTTGGAATTCCCTCCACGAGGGCATTGGAAATCAGCCGACAATATGTCGACTGTAATAGTTACTGAAGACAGCTCATTACCACTTTCTCAAGAATGGACTAGTGTTGGACAATAAATGCTGGAAAATCAGTGACACCCGCATCCCACAGGAGAATTAAAAAAAAACCTGCTCACTGACACTCAGCTGGGATTCTGGCTGGACCACCCAACTCCAGACCTCATTACAGTGTCAGTTCAAACATGGATGAAAGGGTTTAATTCCAGAGATCAAGACCGCGTAAGACTGAATGTGACATAAAGGAGCTCTCCACTTTTTGAGTCATGCATGGCACAAAGAAGGTCAGTAATCATCTCACCTTGAGGTCACCTCTTCAGGAGTTCCCAAGAGAAAGGTTATTGCCCATTCTTCTTCAGCTGCTTCATCAGTGACCTTCCTCCATCTTAGGTCTAAAGTGAGATGTTCTCTGATGATTGCACAATGTACATTTGCTTTCACAACTCCTCAGACACCGAAGCAGTCCACGACCAAATGCAACAAGACAATTTCTGAGAAGAGGCAAGTAACATTTGCATCACACACGTGCCAGGCACCTCCGAAATGAGTCAATCTAACTAGCGGGGCTTGACTTTCAATAGCATTATCATCATGCTTAGCAATATCCTAGAGTTGCCATAACTTAACAGTCTAGCCATGTAACTCCTCTGGCTAAAAGAGCAGGTCAGAGGCTATGTATCTGGCTGTGATGAACTCACTTCTTGATTACAAAGTGTGTACACTATTTACGACCATGAGTCATAAATGTGATGGAATACCCCCCCAAATTCTTGGAGAAGTGCAGCTCTAATATGATTCATGAAGCACGACACCATTTAGGACAAAGCAGTCCATTGGACTGGCACCAATCCACCTCTTCCACTACCGATGTCCAGTAGCAGCAGATGTGCTGCAGGAATTCACATTTAACAGTACCATCTAGGTTAGATTACTTACAGTGTGGAAACAGGCCCTTCGGTCCAACAAGTCCACACCGACCAGCCGAAGCGCAACCCACCCATACCCCTACATTTACCCCTTACCTAATACTACGGACAATTTAGCATGGCCAATTCACCTGACCCGCACATCTTTGGACTGTGGGAGGAAACCGGAGCACCCGGAGGAAACCCACGCAGACACGGGGAGAACGTGCAAACTCCACACAGTCAGTCGCCTGAGTCGGGAATTGAACCGGATCTCGGACGCTGTGAGACAGCAGTGCTAACCACTGTGCCACCGTGCTGCCCACTAATTCATGTTCACTACCATTTAGAAGGACAAAGGCAAAAAATGCATGGGAACACCATCCCAGTTCCCCTTCAAGCAATTCACAGTCCATCAGCAGTTCCTTCAATGTCACTGAATCTCAATCCTGGAACACCCTTTATCATGGCAATGCAGGTCTACGTACAGCCCATGGACCAGCCAAGGGGACTTAGAACTACCTTCTCAAGGACAACTAGAACCGTGCAATTAATGCTGGCCCAGCCAATGATACCAAAACCCGAGAATCAATATAAACAAAATACTGGCTTTCAGTGACTTTTCAAAACAGAGCGGCTTTTTTTTTCTGTAATAATCATGCTACAGATTTGGTCACAGCACACTGTATCTGCTCAAGATCTTGAATACACTTAACTGGCATGTGTTCATTAGTGTGTGGCTGAATACTGAATATAGTTGGAAAATAAAGCTTTGATTGTGGCACAAGCCACAGATTCCGGAGTTTCATGAGTCATTTGTTTCAAGTTAGAAACTAATAAATTAGTGGATTGAAATTCTGTTTTAAGGAAGTAATTGAGAAACATCACCAAAAATGCTTCAGGCCTTCATATTTACAACATTCTTCACCATTAGCATATTGTATGCATACCTCTGCTTACTTGGTTTTCCAAACATTCACAGATTTTCTTTTTCTTGCATATATCCTTCCTTCATTGGTGTTCAAGATGCAGGTTTGTTAAAAACTAATGGCTGGAGCATAACCCAGAAGTCAGAAGTACTGATGAGTATTAGGTTAGATTCCCAACGGTGTGGAAACAGGCCCTTCGGCCCAACAAGTCCACACCAACCCTCCAAAGAGTAACCCACCCAGACTAATTTCCCTACATTTATGCCTGACTGATGCACCTAACACTATGGGCAATCTTTGGATTGTGCGAGCAAACCCACGCAGACATGGGGATCCACACAGACAGTCGCCCAAGGCCAGAATCGAACCCAGGTTCCTGGCGCTGTGAGGCAGCAGTGCCAAACATTTCCAAAATGCACTACACCAAAGCAGGAAGAATGCAAATCATAAACTCAGAAATGATTCCAAACCTAGAGGAGAAATCAAGATCACACTCAGTTATCACTCTCATTTTATTTAGGAATAAGACTTCTATATTTAAGCAGAAGTTGATAGCCAAGAATAATTGCGAAGCACTGATTTACCCTAAAGATTTCTTGATCTTATACATTAGTCTGAGTGCATTGAGCAGATTGTGCTGAAAATAATCAACACAACCTAACAGAGGATCCTTTCAGCAACTGAAAACAAAAGAAAATCTGAGTATGTGTAAAATACAAATCAGAAAACTCTGCAAATCCACAACCAATCCACCAACATGTCACTCTCTTTAATATTACAAGTGTTCATGTGCACTGTTTGGATGCTGATACACCTGCTGCATATTTCTAGTTTTTTTTTTAATTGATAAACAAAAAGATAACTGGCAAGCAAGAAAATATGTACTTACAATGAGTTGAAATGCAGCTGGGTATTTGTCCCAGCATATGCAATTAACTGCATTGTCCCTGCAGGTAGAATAAAAATAATTGAATAATACCACCCACCTTAGCACTTGGAACCTGCTTCTTAATTCTCTTTGATCACTTCCAGAATTAACAGCTTTTGCCACGGATCTGAAGAAAGGAACAGGAAGTCATTAATCTGATCGGGTTCAGAAGGGTTGAATTGCACATACTTTTCAACTTTAAGAATTTCACAATGAACCCATGTTTCTAAATAGAATAATGTGAAACAAAACAGAAATCGACCGTCAGCATTTGTAAAGGAAACAAGTATATGGGAATCTTTCAACAGAAATTCTTGATGGTAGGGGAAAAAGAATCACTGTATTGTTCAGGTACTAATACTTTTGTGTCCCTTCATATCTTTCCTTGGTTTTTTTTCTTCATCATCATTTGTTGGCCTGTACAATTTGTCAATTTTAGTGATTGATCAATGTGTAGGGAGCAATTGTAAAGTGGATGCACTTGGGTCAGTGGAATATGAAAATATTTTTGAACTTAAACCCCATCCTGACCATATCTAATCTACTGGGGATAGGACAGGAGTCAGGTTCATCATTTAATTATTAAAATGAAGCTTCATGCCTCAGAGATAATTGGGGCTCTTTCTGGGGTAGGTGGGACCTCTATAAGCAGGATGGTCTTCATCTGAACCAGAAGGGTACCAATATCCTGGGGGTGAAATATCGCTAAGGCTATTGGGGTGGGTTTAAACTAATCCAGCGGGGGGGTGAAAACCAAAATTGCAGTTCGAGTATAGAAAAGCTTGAGAGTAGGGAGGTCCGAAAGCAAGTCTCAGGGATGCAAGATGGCACCAGCAAGCAAGAAGTTGGTTTGAAGTGTGTCTAGTTCAACGCCAGGAGCATCCGGAATAAGGTGGGTGAATTTGCAGCATGGGTTGGCACCGGGGACTTCGATGTTGTGGCCATTTCGGAGACATGGTTAGAGCAGGGACAGGAATGGTTGTTGCAGGTTCCAGGATTTAGATGTTTCACTAAGAACAGAGAAGATTGTGAAAGAGGGGGAGATGTGGCATTGTTGGTCAATTGCAGAAAGGATGTTTGGGGCCTCGTCAACTGAGGTAGTATGGGCTGAGGTTAGAAACAGGAAAGGAGAGGTCACCCTTTTGGGAGTTTTCTATAGGCCTCCAAATAGTTCCAGAGATGTAGAGGAAACAATAGCAAAGATGATTCTCGATAGGAGTGAGAGAGACAGGGTAGTTGTCATGGGGGACTTCAGCTTTCCAAATATTGACTGGGAACACTGTAGTATGAGTACTATAATTGGGTCAGTTTTTGTCCAGTGTGTGCTGGAGGGCTTCCTGACACAGTATGTAGACAGGCCAACAAGGGGTGAAACCACATTAGATTTGGTACTGGGTAATGAGCCCGGCCAGGTTTAGACTTGGAAGTAGGTGAGCACTTTGGTGATAGCAATCACAATTCTGTTATGTTTACTTTAGTGATAGAAAGGGATAGGTGTACACCACTGGGCAAGAGTTACAGCTGGGGGAAAGGCAATTACGATGCGATTAGGCAAGATTTAGGAAGCATAGGATGGGGAAGGAAACTGCAGGGGATGGGCACATTAGAAATATGGAGCTTATTCAAGGAAAAGCTCCTGTGTGTCCTAGTAAGTACATATCTGTCAGGCAGGGAGGAAGCTGAAGAGCGCGGGAGCCGTGGTTTACAAAGGAGGTGGAATCTCTGGTCAAAAGGAAGAAGAAGGCTTATGTTAGGATGAGATGAGAAGGCTTAGTTAGGGTGCTTAAGGGTTACAAGGCAGCCAAGAAAGACCTAAAGAGAGAGCTCAGAAGAGCCAGGAGGAGACATGAGAAGTTGTTGGCAGATAGGATCAGGGAAAACCCTAAGGATTTTTACAGGTATTTAAGGAATAAAAGGAATTTAAGGAATAAGGACAAGAGTAAGATTAGGGCCAATCAAGGATAGTAGTGGGAAGAAGTGTGTAGATTCAGAGGAGATGGGGAAGCACTAAATGAATATTTTTCGACAGTATTCCCTCTAGAAAATGACAAGGTTGTCGAGGCGAATACTGAGATACAGGCTACTAGACTAGATGGGATTGAGGTTCACAAGATAGAGGTATTAGAAATCCTGCAGAGTGTGAAAGTAGATAAGTCCCCTGGGCCAGATGGGATTTATCCAAGGATCCTCTGGGAAACCAGGGAAGAGATTGCCGAGCCTTTGGCATTGATCTTTACATTGTTATTGTCTATAGGAATAGTGCCAGAAGACTGGAGGATAGCAAATGTGGTTCTCCTGTTCAAGAAGGGGAGTAGAGACAACCCTGGAAATTATAGACCAGTGAGCCTTACTTCAGTTGTTGGTAAAGTGTTGGAAAAGGTTATAAGAGATAGGATTTATAATCATCTAGAAAAGAATAATTTGGTTAGGGACAGTCAGCACGATTTTGTGAAGGGTAGGTCATGCCTCACAAACCTTATTGAGTTTTTTAAGAAGGTGACCAAACAGGTAGATGAGAGTAAACCAGTTGATGTGATGTATATGGATTTCAGCAAGGCGTCCGATAAGGTTCCCCACAGTAGGCTATAAAATAAAATGCGGAGGAATGGGATTGTGGGAGATATAGCAGTTTGGATCTGTAATTGGTTTGTTGAAAGAAGACAGAGAGTGGTGGTTGATGGGAAATGTTCATCCTGGATTCCAGTTACAAATGGTGTACCGCAAGGGTCGGTGTTGGGTCCACTGCTGTTCATCATTTTCATAAACGACCTGGATGAGGGCGTAGAAGGGTGGGTTAATAAATTTGCAGACAACACTAAGATCGGTGGAGTTGTGTGTAGTGACGAAGGATGTTGTAGGTTACAGAGAAACATAGATAGGATGCAGAGCTGGGCTGAGAGGTGGCAAATGGAGTTTAATGCTGACAAGTGTGAGAAAATTCACTTTGGTCGGAGTAACCAGAATGCAAAGTACTGGGCTAATGGTAAGATTCTTGTTAGTGTAGATGAGCAGAGAGATCTCGGTGTCCAGGTACACAGATTCTTGAAAGTTGCCACCCAGATTGACAGGACTGTTAAGAAGGCACACAGTGTTTTAGCTTTTATTAACAGAGGGATCGAGTTCCGGAACCATGAGGTTATGCTGCAGCTGTACAAAACTCTGGTGCAGCCACATTTGGAGAGTTGTGTGTAGCTCTGGTCACCGCATTATAAGAAGCTTTGGAAAGGGTGCAGAGGAGATTTACTAGGATGTTGCCTGGTATGGAGGAAAGGTCTTAAGGAAAGGCTGAGAGACGTGAGGCTGTTTTTGTTAGAGAGAAGAAGATTGAGAGGTGACTTAATAGAGACATATAAGATAATCAGAGGGTTAGATAGGGTGGACAGGAAGAGGCTTTTTCCAAGTATGGGGACGGCGAGCATGAGGGGGCATAGCTTTAAATGGAGGGGTGATAGATATAGGACAGATGTCAGAGGTAGTTTCTTTACTCAAAGAGTAGTAAGGGTATGGAATGCTTTGCCTGCAATGGTAGTAGATTTGGGGGGCAACTTTAAGTACATTTAAGTCGTCATTGGACAAGCATATGGGCGCACATGGAATAGTGTAGGTTAGATGGGCTTCGGATTGGTATGACAGGTCGGCCTAACATCGAGGGCTGAAGGGCCTGTACTAGCTGTAATGTTCTATATTCTGTGTTCTATCTTCCAGGTTTCTTCTGGGAATATAAGCAGTCAAAGGGAAGCGAGGGTAAGTTTCATGGAGAAGGTTGTCTTTACAGCACTCTGCAAGCCAGAGACAACAGATAAGCATCTTCCCAGTCCACCACTTAATCTTTTTTCCTGATCTCTGCAGAAAAATCCATCACTAACCTTCATTTCAGATGAAACATCACCCTCCCAACTCCTTAGAATGAAAAATAAGAAGCTCAGCCCCACCAACTATAGCTGCCCAAAGTTTGATGATGATGTTAGAGACATTACCTCCCTGAGGTCAGACTCATCACTATCCCAAGATAAGACATCAGGTCAGACACTGGCCCACACTCTGGGACTCATGACGTGACCACCTACGAGTTTCAGACCCCACCCCGCCCCAGTCCACGAACACAACCACAGGTTCCCTCCTAATCCCTAAACCTCTGCCCAACATATAAAGACAGGAAAGCAGATGAAAGCCATCTGTTCTTCCATCCAATAGAATCATGGCTGAAACAAATAATGAAAATGCAGGTCTGGTAGCTGTTATGGAGAGAGAAAAACACAGTTCACATTTCGAGTCTGGTATGACTTTTCTTCAGAATTGAAAGGTACAGAATTTTTAAAATATACTTTTGACAGAGGCAGAGGAAGATAGAGACCCAGTACAAAGGACAAAAGGATTGTTAATTGTGGTGAAAGAGAGAGAGGTATGCATTAATGTGTGAAAGTGAGAAAATAATTTGTCTTTACTAAGTAAACAAGACAAGGCTGTGGGGATAGAGGGGTTGAAAAATGTAGAGTAGGCATAATATGGTCAGCTGTGAAGTTATGGAATACAGAGATCAAGGCTGTAAGTGGCTCAGTGGTGTTGCTCCTCAACCTTGCATTGTGTTTTGTTGGAACACTGCACCAAGTCCAGGACAGAAATGGTAATATGAAAGCAACGTGATTTATTGAAATGGCAAGTGACTAAGAGGCCAGGGTCATTCCTACCTGCAGAGAGTTCACCCAGTCTAAGTCAGTCTCACCAATGTAAAGGAAACTGCCTTGTGTGAAGAGAATATAGTAAACTAGAAGTACAAGTGAAATGCTTCTTCACCTGGAAGGTATGTTTGGGGCTTGGACAGTGGGAGGGAGATGGTGTCACTGATCTATTTGTGTTTCGAATTCCACATTCCCATCAACCCCTAACCTCTGATGCCCAGACCTAACAAGAATCTAACTACCTTGGCCTGAAAGATATTTAATGGACCCCACCACACCACGTTCTGAGACAGAAAGTTCCAATGACACAAAACCCTCAGAGAAAAGTGTTATTTTTTTCGATATAAAGCTCTATATATTTGACCCTAAATAACTGGACCGAAATAATTTGACCCTATTATAATTGATCCTAAACATAAAACAGTGTCCTCCCTAATTCTGGACTCACCCACAAAGGGTAACATCCTTTCTCTGCCAGCTTGCTCAATCATTCAGGAATTTATACAATTCTGTGAAGTCATCCCTTACTCTTCAAAACTCCAATGGAATCAAACTCAGTCTGTTCAGCCTTTCCTCAAAAGAAAACCTATTCGTTTCAGAATGCTCAAGTCTTAATCAGAATGGTGCTGGAAACATACTAACATTAAAACTGCACATATGTCAAAATGCTTTCCCCCTCCTTTACACCTCCCTCTTCGCAAAATCTGGACAGAGGCAAACACGCAGAAAAATTGTAAAGCTATGCTAACAAATCAAAACTGTATAAGGCCAGAAGACCATAGGACACAGGAGCAGATGTAAACCTTTCAACTCATTGAGCTTGCCTCACCTTTCGCGAAAGTCATGGCTGACCTAATGATTCTCAACTCCACTTTCTTGCCTATTCCCTTTATGCCTCTACAGACTCCAAACCTCTCTGTCTCAGCCTTGAATATTCACAATGACTCGGCCTCAACAGCTCTCTGCTGTAAAACATTCCATAGATGTCCCACCCTCAGAGAAGAAGTTGCTCATCTGTCTTAAATGAGTAACTCCTTACTCTGGAGATTATTCCCTCTGCTCCTAGGCTTTCCTACAAGGGGGAACAACATTTCTCTATGTACCCTGTAAAACCCCCTAACAATCTTACAGGTTTCAATGAAGTCACCTATCACTATACAAAGCTCCAATGAGTACAAGCCCAATCTACACAATCGTCCTTATAAGAGGACCCCTCCCAATCAATGATCAATCTAGTGAACCTCCTCTGGACAGCCTCCAATGCCAATAGAGTCACAAAGGTCTACAGCACAGAACAAGGTCCATATTGAGGACCAGTCAAAAGCAACTACCTCTCTATTCTAACCCTGATTTCCAGCACGTGCCCATTGCTTTGTATGCTTTGACATCGCAAATGTACATCCAAATACTTCTTAGTATAATTTCTTAGACAGGGGGTCCAAAACTTCAATGATGTGGTCTAACCAGTTCAGCAATTGTCTTTTTTGCTAAACTCCTTTCTCAGCTAACTGTGCCTCATTCCTTTGTAATTACCATTATTTAGGTTGTAGCCCAGTTGTTTCCAGTTCAAGTCTCCCTGTCTCAAACTTGAATGCTAAATTTTAACCAGGTTATGGTCACTGTTTCCTATAAGATCTTTTACTGGAAAATAAGTTATTAATATACCAGCCACTGCAGCAGACAGCTGGAACTGACAACCGGAAGCGGCAGAGACAAACTACTATAAATGCCGGAGGAAACATCACAGAAGCACTTCACAGGAGGCTCCCAAGCACTGAGGATGTCACCTAGACAGGGACGAAACTTTTGCAACACAAATTCCCAGCTCGGCGAACAGAACCACAACAACGAGCACCCGAGCTACGAATCTTCTTCCAAACTTTGAATAAGTTATTAAACCTACGGCATTACATATTACCAGATCCAAAATAGCCAAATTCCTGGTTGGATCCACAAAAAGTTGTTCCAGGAAACTGTCCGTACATTCTATGATTTCTTCCACATGGCTAGCTCTGCCAATTTGATTTTCCAAAGATTACAAAGTTAAAAATTAAGATCTCTCTTTTCATATCTGATTTCAGATAAAATAGTATTGTATTTGGATTTTAGATTTACCTTTCATGCAAAACTAAAAATAAACTTAAATGAACGCAAATGTTCAGGCCTTACCATCAAGCTATGACATAATTTCAGATTCTGAACACCCTTTTATGAAACCAGTTAATACCAAAGATTTTCCATCCAGCAAAGATATAGAGGACAAGTTTTTGGCCTATATAGTGGCGCTGTGTAGGGTGGATGAGATGTTGTAAGCAAAAAGGAAAGTATAACATAAATGGCATCGAGCTCACATTTCAGTGTTAGCAGTACCTGTGGCTCACCCTTATCTTGTCTGCTTGTGTAATTCCTTAAATGCTTGAATACCACTGGTTAAAAAAACTTAATTAAATTCAAATTCCTGTAGCAAGTCAGCCAACACCCAGAGCCACATGAAAGTCCTATCTCAAACATTTTAATGAGGTGGGATACTAATTTCTTCCCCTCTTCATTTATGAAAAACAATCTCAGCTTTAAAGACATCAAACACATTGAAATGGAAGAACTTCCTGAATCAGTGCCATTTTATCATAAACAATATTTACGGTGTTACCATTGCATTCTGCGCAATAACATGCTTTAGCTAGTTTGATTGTGGTGGGAGCTACAGCAAGAGGTGTGGGGATTTCAATGAGTGCATGTGCAAACAATTAAACAATTCTTACAGTTCAGTGTAATTTTAAGACATGCATTGGGAAGACTGAGTCAATAGATTTGTCTGTTTGAAAAGGAACCTGCCCTTGAAAACCAAACTCACAAGAACTGTTAAAGAAAGTCCAGCAGGAATTGTCACCACCATACTGGCCTTGTAATATACTTTGTCTTGTAAGGAGCTTGAAAAGAAAAATCACCCAGATGATTGAACATTATGGGCTGGAACTCCAGCTTCAACATACAGCAGAAAAGCAAAAAGCCCCTGAACAAAAAGTGATGAATTCACAGGCTAAAATCCCATTCACTCAATGATAATCTCACTTTGTCTCTTTATCACCCAACTTAACCTAAGCCTGAAGTGGTCAGAGTGCAAGACAACAAGTGAAGAGTTAGCTAAGAAGAGCTGTCAAGTGTCGCCTATTTGGTATTGAGGAGAGCTTTCTATCTCACTAAGTGTGGATGTTTGGCCAGATTTTCATGGGAGAGTTGGGAAGATTGAGTCAGTAGATTTGTCTGTTTGAAAAGGTGCCTGCCTCTGAAAGCTTTGCTCTGGGAAGCAGGGGTGCGATGGAATCAGAAGTTATCCCTGATGGAAGGTCCGAGTTGGAAACAGTCAGTGACAGGACAGAACCACAGGGGCAAAGGGAGGAAAGCTGAGTTAAGCCTGAAACTGGGCACAATGATGATGATGCACATTGTAGCTCAGTCCATTTATTGTCATTCAGGCAGCACAGAAAGCTAAGGAGCACAGAGAGCGAAGGAGAGTTGTATTTTGGCTTCAGCATGCACTGCAATTCAATCTTGGAACTGGGAAGGATAGGGAAATGGCATCGCCTGTTTGGAAATGAACTCCTAAGGTTCTCCAGTGCAGCGCTGTTGACCTTGGTGCAGGAAGTGAACAGGCCGGTTGGGGCGAGAGGACCTAGAAAGCCTTCCAGGTAAATTCTGTGAAGATAACGGAAGCAGATCACCACCCACATCACTGGCAGGAGGGTAGTTCTGAAGACCTGGTTGCTGGTAAAGGTAGAAAATCCCATGAGGGAGCGCAAGAGAAGCTGTATTCAAAAGTATACCCATTCGTGTATCAATTTTGTCAAAGTCATTGTTTGTCAAAATCTCCTGGCAGTCCCCTTTGAGCGTAAGAACGCATCAATGGGTAGAATTTTGCACGTTTTACTTAGTTTCCTCTATGGTTGGTTAAAGTTGTGGTATGAGGATCTCTGAATCTTTCAGCCAGGTCAGCTTTCCTGACCTTGATGGTTAAGAAGCTCTTTTGCATCCATTAGCAATCCACGAATACTCATTAACACTCCAGACTGCAAGAATTGTGTGTCCAGGTACCATCTTTGTAGACAAAAATCAGGACACACGTTTGGTCAGAAACCTGATTGCAAGGCATCTACCTTGTGGGCTTGACTTCTTTCTCCAAGTTCTGCTGAGTACAAGCTTCTTCATCGACTTAGACTCTTTCATTACCAACTGAGATAAGGTGGGGTGAGGGGAAATGGGGAAACTGGTGAAATCCACATTGATCCTGTGTGGTTGAAGTGGCCCAAGGTGGAAGACGGGGCATTCTTCCTTCAGGCATCAAGTGGTTAGGGTTTGGCAATGGACGACGCCCAGGACCTGCATGTCTTTGGCAGAGCGGGAGGGGGAGTTAAAGTGTTCAGCCATGGAGCATTTGGGTTGGTTGGTGCGGGTGTCCCAGAGATGTTCTCTGAAATGATCTGCAAGTTGGTGTCCTGTCTCCCCGGTGTAGAGGAGACCACATTGGGTGCAACAGATGCAGTAAATGAAGTGTGTGGAGGTACAAGTAAATTTCTGTCGGATGTGGAAGGATCCTTTGAGGCCTTGGATGGAGGTGAGGGGGGAGGTGTGGGCACAGATTTTGCATTTTCTGTGATAGCAGCAGAAGGTACCGGGAGGGGTAGGTGGTTTAGTGAGGGGCATGGACCTAGCAAGGGAGTTGTAAAGGGAATGGTCTCTCGAAATGCAGATAGAGTGTGGAGAGAAATATATCTCTGGTGGTGAGATCTGTTTGTAGGTGGCGGAAATGGTGGCGGATGATGAGATATGTCTGGAGGTTGATGGGGTGGAAGGTGAGGCCCGGAGTGGGGGGAGTTTCTGTCCTTGTTGCATTGGGAGGGGTGGGGTTCAAGGGCAGAAGTACAGGAAGTGGAGGAAATGCGCTGGAAGGCATCGTCAACCACGTAGGAGGGGATATTGCGCTGGAGGGCATTGTCGAAAGGAGGGGGCAGCTGAAGGGAGGTATAGACCCCTCAGCCCAATCTTGCTTCGCCAGTGAATTAATGCATCCATGATTCAAGGTGTGGAGTGAATGATCCCACAATCTCATATCTGGCAGATACTCACTGTTCGGCTGCACAGGGAAGCCGCCAGTTGTTCTTTGGAGACACCCATGTGTTTACAGGCTGGAGCCCATATCAATCGGACAGAATGTTCGCAAACTTCTCTCTCTTTCACTCCAATCTGCACATGACCTCCGGCATCTCTGCCAGATGATGAACCCCCTCCCTTCCCTCTGGAACTCCATCAGCTCGTGAATGACTGTGTCCAGATGTTCATCATCTGTACAGGGGTCAGCAATGGACCTGTTCTCCAGCAGTCCTCCAAGTGTCGAAGACCTCAGTCATTTTGTTGCCTCCCCCCCATCTCTCGCTGCAGGCCTGTAACAGTGCTGTACTCACCTGAATGTGACCCTGAGCCTACTCTAGATAGAGTGCATTGGAGGTTGGTGGGAAATAAAGACCTGACAGTGCATCTTCTGAGACTAGTGTCGGTGGTGGAGGGGGAAGAGGAGGAGGAAGGGGGTGACACAGAGTGTCTTATCCTTTGTCTTGGCTTTGGGAGTGGGAAGCTGAACAGAGACAGAGAAAGATTTATTCCTGTTGCAAACGGCTGCTCTTAGTCAACATTTCACTAAGACACTGATGTTTGAGGTGGAATTAGGAGTAGGAGTTTGGAGGCTCACAGATTGGCTGCAGATATCGAATCACATTTTGTTCTCAGGCACATTTTTGTTGCTTGCCTGCCATCTCAATGGTCAGCTCCTGCATGGGGGTCAGAGCCTAAGTCAGTCAACTGCAACCTGCCTACACACTTTGACACTTATTGTGCATGTATTTCTCTTGAGAAGAATTAAGAGACGTTAGCACGAGTACAAGAGCACCGTTCCTGCACTCCAAATCGAGATGCTAATCCCTGAAGCTGTGATTGTGGGATTTACTAGTGAGAAAAAGAACATGTCAAATGGAGAAGTTCGGTGTTAAAGGGTTCAGAATGATTCCGTGTCATCATTGAGCTACAGTTGTTGAAAAACAATTAAGTACTTTATGACAGGAATGCCTGACGCTTCAGAAAAATATCAAAAGTTCTAACTGTGTAAAGAAGTCAGTGAACTGATGGTGCACAAGCAACCAAGTGGTCGAGCTACTTTTATGTTTTGAATGTAAACCCTGACAGATGTGAGAGAGTCAGGTGCAGTGTGGTTCAATAGGCCACGTTGGTGGTTGCAATGGAGTGGTGGATATTATAGAAACATCGAGATATACAACACGGAAACAGATCCTTCAGTCCAACTTGTCCATGCCAATGAGATTTCCTAAATTAAACTAGTCCCATTTGCCAACATTTGGCCCATATCACTCTAAAGCCTTCCAATTCAAATACCCATATCGATTGCATGTGAGGCAGCTGAGGCTGATGCCTGGCATTCAGTACTGTGTAGGCTAGCCCTGTGCAGTGGCAACATTAGGACCATAGGAACAGCAGTAGGCCATTCAGCCTGCCCCACCATCCAATATGACCATCGTTGCTGAAACACTTCAACACCTTTTATCCAAACCATTCCTATAATCGTGTATGCCATTGCATTACAATGCTCAAAATGTCAATTTTACTGCTCCTCGGATGCTGCCTGAACTGCTGTGCTTTTACTGCATCACTCTAATCTAGATTGCATTACAATACTAATACTCTTTTGTAGAAACATGAAGCACTCAATAGACATATATCTTGTGGGAGTGTCATGGTCCACTCACTCTCTTGCGGCACTGGGATCAGGTTCTCTTGAGTTTCCCACCTTTATCTAGGCTACCTCTCAGTGTCAGGATAGCTTCCTGTTGCCATCCCTCAGAAAATAAAGTTTACCTCTCTTCTTTGGAATCAGAAGTCAAATAACATCAGGTTGTAGTCCAACAGATTGATTTGAAATGGTAAGCTTTGATAGTGCTGCTCCATCATCAGGTGAAGTCTTCACCTGGTGTCAAGTGACTTCTGGCTTTGTCCATCCCAGTCCAATGCCAACGCTCCCACATCATCTGGTCTTCAGGCAGACCTACTAGGGAAGGGTTGTTGAAAGGCGATGTGGACCTGTCCCTGGTGTCTCTCATTTCCAGGGATGGATAGGGCTGATGAATAGAGGTTGAGTGGTGCTCCTGGCTTGCAAACCGAAGTGGAGTCTATTTAAACATGGCACCTGGATGTCCCAGTGCCGATGATCCTGGTGGGGGCAGGACATGTCACCCACCTCCCCATAATATGTGCTAAGGACATAGAGGCGAAGGAAAACCCAAACTACCCTTAAGCAAATGTATCTCCTGCTTTTAAGTGAACCAGCCCAAAGAATCCATTAAATTGATATTCTACCCAATAAGTTGAACTAATGAACAATCAGAGCCTAAAGGAGGCTTGTGTGTTGTATTCCTTCAAAATCCATACATATAGTATCAGATTACTCAGGCAAAATTCACATACAGCAGGCTCAGAACGATGCATAACAGCTGATGATAAAATGCATTCGGATAATACAATGCAAGTCTCCTTGAAACGAAAGCCCCAGAAATAACCAGAAAACTGACTTATACCCTTCTTGAACCTTTGAATTACAGGGGATCAGCACATCTTGCTCTTAGCTTGGGGTAGACCCATAATAATCAGCTGACAGCTTTTCAAGCAAAAGCAGAAAGTGCAGCAGTAACTCAGCATTTCGCAGAGAAAGCCAAAGTTAATGATCTGGGTCCAGTGACCCTTCTTCAGTTTTATTTTTGTGTTGAACTCCCTGCAACACCCTTTCCAGGTATGCTCGACACCCACGGTTCTTTCCAAGGGATTTTCAAATGCTGGGATTGATGGATGGGTGTGAAAGATTAATAAATTTCTGGCATAGTGCAGTTACATGTGTTACACACTTACGTTTGAGTACCTCAAATTTTATCCCAGATACTTGCTTTACCACAATTATGCAAGCAATTCCGTTTTGTCATGATAAAAATCCAGGCCTGAGGTGGGCTGGCTAAGAACTTGATCAAACAAGCTGGGTTTCGAGATTCTACAGAAAAGGCAGAAGGAAAGGGGGCACGTTATTTGGAGGGAATTCTAGAGTATGACAGCTTGGTGGCTGGAGGCATAGCTATTCACATGGCAAAGAAAGTGAGCTGCATAAGACGCCAGGGTTTGAAGAAGAGAGAGAGTCTGAGGAAGGATTGAAAGCCTGTGGGAGGTTTCAGAGATATGTGGGACAATGGCCATGAATGAATTAAAATAGGAGGATGAGAATTTGAATAGGAGGCATCAGTAACCAACAACAAAATGTACCGCAGCAAGGGGGACATTGGTTAGGCCACTGTTGGAATATTGCATGCGATTCTGGTCTCCTTCCTATCGGAAAGATGTTGTGAAGCTTGAAAAGGTTCAGAAAAGATTTATAAGGATATTGCCAGGGTTGGAGGATTTGAGCTATAGGGAGAGGCTGAACAGGCTGGGGCTGTTTTCCCTGGAGCGTTGGAGGCTGAGGGGTGACCTTGTAGAGTTTAACAAAATTATGAAGGGCATGGATAAGGTAAATAGGCAAAGTATTTTCCCTGGGGTCGGGGAGTTCAGAACTAGAGGGCATAGGTTTAGGACTAGAGGGGAAAGATACAAAAGAGACCTAAGGGGCAATTTTTTCAGACAGAGGGTGGTAAGGGTATGGAATGAGCTGCCAGAGGAAGTGGTGGAGGCCGGTACAATTGCAACATTTAAGAGGCATTTGGATGGGTATATGAATAGGAAGGGTTTGGAGGGATATGGGCCAGGTGCTGGCAGGTGGGACTAGACTGGGTTGGGATATCTGGTTGGCATGGACGGGTTGGACCGAAGGGTCTGTTTCCATGCTGTACATCTCTATGACCGGATTGGTATAATTTGATATGAGAAACAAAGTTGTGAAAGTGCTGAATCTACAACATGTGGCAGAAGCAAAACCAGCTACAGGGCATGAGAGTCTGGTGGCACTAAAGGCAATGATGGAGCCAAGCTACATTTCCTGTGTGCAAGTAAATGGTCTTTGTGATTGACAGGATCTGATCCTTAGATAAAGTGGTCCAAATGACATGCTGTGTTTCGGGTTTCCATGTTATATTTCACCCTTAGCTGGTAGCATCGAGTGTTGTGCTCACTGGTTCTCGTAGAGTGGCAACAATGTTGAAAAATAAACTTGGAGCAGCATACGGCAATCTGTGCCTGACAGGGATGTTTGAGAACTGTAACAACTCACATAAGTAGCTTGATAGTAAACTACAATTTGAAAGTACAGTAAATCACGTTATTTAATAAATCTAAAGAAATGAGCAATCATAGTGAAAGTAATTAAGATTGCTTGTGTTGCTTTGCCAGTAATTTGTTTAACAAGGCAAGTACTTTTGTCCAAGTCAACTAAATTAGCAATGCAAGGTGAAAATACTGTAATTCAGATATTTCACAGCCCTTTCTAAGATATCTGTGCTAGCAATGTCAGTAGTGACCTGTACGCTCCTAATCCAAGACCAGGACAATTTCTAAACTACTGTGAAATTCTATCCTGAGCTGCAGCATCAGATTTTTAAAAGGGCTGAAAAGAAAATCTGTTTTCCATTTTGTTTACACAAAAACTCAGGCTTTGTATGTGATGTTTCACTTTTAGCAGCAGGCAAGGTTTTGGGTTCAGTGCCTCCTTTTAACTTGAACTCTTTTTATGGAAAAAGAGAAAGCCTCTCTTTTTGATAACACTTGCCCATTGAATGAAAATACCGAGAAGCAGGTAACCCCCTTTCTGGCGCACATTGGTTTCTGGTGAAGCAACATCTCAATTGAAAAGGGCTTAATCTTTGTTTTCAATATTGTAGAGACCCCACCCTGCATCTCAGCAAACTCCCACAGTGCTATGAGATGTCTGCACTCCCCAGAGTCCAGTCTCTTGAATATCCTTGATTTTAACCACTTCACTCTAAAAAGTCCCTCTAAAAAGCTTTCCCCCTTTAAGATGCTCTTAAAAGCCTTAGATTTGACAAAGACTTTAATCATTTACCTTAATTTCTTCTTATCTGAGATTGTGTCAAGTTTTATTGGTTAAAATGCCCCTGTGACGTGCCAATGAACATTAACAATGATACGTAAATATGAGCAGCTTGACTGCCCATGACACAGCCCAAGTGAAGCAAAAGAAAATAATACCTTTCTGAGGTGTAACCATCATCAATCAGCTGATCAACAGGACTGAGAACCCCTAAGATAGCAGCTCCTGATGACCCAGCACCATCCAGTGAGCTGGAATGCCACTATCAAGCTTTGCGATTGGCTGGGAAGCTCACCTGTCAGCTGTAAACAAGCTGATTGGTGAAGTAAGATTGTTGTCTAAGAGAAGGGGCGCTGAGTTAGTCAACACCTAATATGCTTGTCCCCACACTTAACCTCAAAAAGGGAAATTTTCAAGCGCTCTGCAAAATAAAGGTAAAATTACATCCCAACAAACTGCTTTTGCTTGTAGCCTGAATAAAGCAGTTTTTAAATTACCTTGTAAGGTCAATAAATTATTTCTCTATGTATGAAAAGAACTGCAGATGAAGTTCAAATGTCATTTTTAAGCAGCTCTCTTTAGGAAGTTAGTTCTTAATCGCTTCCCTGCTTCAAAAAAATAAACTAATCAATTCCCATGTAAAAGTACTGAAAGCCTGGATGAATCTGGCAGGAAAAAGGGATCAAAGACAGGGAATAATGCTTTGATCTGGAAGTCTTGGTTAGGCAGAACTGACCTTCTGAAAGATGTTCCACATGCAAAACCATTTCCATTTACAACAACCAAAGATATCACAGTCAATTATTAAACTTGATCTTTAGCTTTATTTGCTGCAATCCAAACATCTTTAAAACATACTTTTCAAGTGAACATATGAATTATCTTGGTGGTGAATTTGCAGACGAGAGAGAGCATGAGGAGAGCATTTTCTACTCAAACAATTTACTGTAAAAAAGAAATACATACATGTGCAACCTACTGTAGCAAGAAAAAAAAAGTCTTTCCTCGACTTTACCCCTTTAAGGTATTGATTTAATAACATTCAAAAGGAATAGAGTGAACAGAAATTTTATAGCTACTGAATATTTCAGTGTCTAGAAAAAAAAAGCATCGATCACTGCACTCAGCTATTGCATGAACATTTCAACCAGGTAAATTACACCAACACTTTGAAATAGATCATATTTAATAGTTTATAACAAGAGTAACATTCTGCTAGTGTTGAGTGCAATGTATTTGCTTACTTCTCTGACTGGATATCAACCATATACCATCACCTTGATTCTCAAAGACGCAACTTTACCCAATCACATTTATAACTAAATTAATTTACCACCCAAGTACATGAAGTTCCTCAAGGGCTCTTATGTTACGCTGGTTGCCTCCCTACCTCTAGGCCAGGACACCCGGGTTCAAGGCCCACCTGTTCCAGAGGTGTGTGATAACACCCCTGACCAGGTTGATTCGAAAATTGGTTAGCAAGTTCTAATCCTGTCATGAGTTGACACAGGCCCACACCAGAAGCTGCTCTTAATTTGATGTACTACAGTCATTCACAAAACATTTACGTGATGGCTAGTTTAGGAAACCGAAAATCTTACCCCACTAAAGGTGGTCAAACTAACATTGCAATAAAGAAATAAGAAATTTACAAATAGATATGGATTAGTTTGGTGAATGGGCCAAACTTTGGCAGATAAAGTTTAATGTGGGTAAGTGTGATGTTACCCATTTTGGTCAGAAGAACACAAAGACAGCTATCATCTAAATGGTGACCAACTTCAAAATGTTTCCATGCAGAGGGATCTAGGTGTCCTCCTGCATCACTCACAGAAAGCTAACATGCAGGAACAGCAGATATTAGCAGGCAGATGGAATGTTGTCATTTATTACTCAAGGAATGAAAGATAAAAACAGAAAGGTGTTGTCGCAATTGTGTAAGGCATCGGTGAGGCTGCATCTAGAGTTAAGGATACAGGTTTGGTCCCCTTTACTTGAGGCACATGATCGAATTGGAGGCAGTTCAGAGAAGGTTTGTGAGATTAATTCTAGAGATGAAAGTTGTCTCATGAGGACAGATTGAGCAGTTTAGGTCTATACTCATTAGAGTTCAGAAGGATGATATGTACAAGATGCTAAGGGGCATTGACAAATTAGATGCCGAGCATATATTTCCTCTTGTGGGGAAATCTAGAATGAGTGGTCCTAGTATTAGGCCAAAGGGAATAGATTTCAAACAGAAATGAGGAGGAATTAGTTATCTCAAAGGTCATGAATTGGAAGATATTGGAACACTAAATAAATGTAGGGAAAAGATAGACATATTTAGTTAGTAATCATGTAAAGGGTAACAGTGAGCAGGCAGGAAAGTGGCGTTGAGGGTATTCATATGTTCAATAGAGAGTGCTCCTCTCAAGTTGGCACAGCTGCAGCAGAGAATTGCAAACTTCACTTTAATTTAACCAGGTTACTTCTGAGCTGGAATTGATTCAGGCACAATGTCGACAATGGAAAATGTTCAGCTTCCCATCATTGGCAAAGCTCCCAAATATCAGACTGAAAAACATAGAAAATGTATAAAGCTATCTCATTCATGTTGAGCTGCCTCACCTCGTGACGGTCTTTGAACAAACCTAATCTGCTGTTCTTATTTTATAAATTTTCCAATGTTTATAGTCGATCATTTCAGATGTAGTCAGCCTCCTGCAATCCATGTATGCCTGATGTGCTAACAAATGAGAATTTGGGAGCGGTTTTGTACCACAGTTTAATGAGCGCATTTGATTTTGAGCCTTTAACAGTTAGAAAGTGAATGACCAGGAAGAAGAAACATTTTCAATAGTTTCACCACAGTTCCAAAATAGAAAAATTCAGACTCTAATGTCCTATGTGTTCTTTATTAGATTTTAGGCAAGATACTATGACAATGCAGAAAAGATCAGAACATCAACTTTACATAAATTGGAAACATGATCATATTTAAATCTTGCTGTGAATACTCTTCACTTGGATAAGTTGTCAACTAACCATTTTCAAAACATTGGCTCAAACAAACTGAATTAGAGAACTGGATTAACCTGCATGGTGGCTCAGTGGTTAGCACTGCTGCCATACAGCACTAGGATCCCAGGTTCGATTCCAGCCTTGGGTGACTATCTGTGTGGAGTTTGAACATTCTCCCTGTGTCTGTGTGGGTTTCCTCCCACAGTCCAAATTTGTGCAGGTTAGGTGAATTAGCCATGTTAAGTTGCCCATAGTGTTAGGTGTATTAGTCAGAGGGAAATGGGTCTGGGCGGGTTACTCTTTGGAGGGTTGGTGTGGACTAGTTGGGCCAAAGGGCCTGTTTCTACACTGTAGGGAATCTAATCTACATGTATGTCAATAATATTCCACAGGCCAATTCTGCAAGTAAAATACACATGGTTATACAACTGATCCTCTTCTTTTAAAAACACAATGTAACAAATGATATCTTCAAAACTTTTTTGAGATATACACCTATGTTAGAGCTGAGCTCATCAACAATTATCACTCAGTAAATTCTTAATGCTGATGGTGCAATAAATGCAACCGTTCTAAGACCTATGTCCCAAACTATGGTCTAATTCTTGGACAATTTCATGTGGCAGTTTCAGCTGATTCCAAATGTAGGCTGACAATCGCTATCCCATTATTCAAGAGCCTCCCTGATAGTTCAGAAGTAATTCCATGACGTGAGCCTGAGGCTGTTTTGTATGTTTGAAGTTGATAACTTGTAATTTTTGAGAAATCCATCATTTTCAACTCATACATACAAAAACGGGTTTCAAAATCTGAGTGATAAAACATTGTCAAGTTGGAACCTTGCAGGACATTTTGAAAGGTTAATATTACTGAATTACAGGGATTACATTGTGACCTTAAGAATTTTAAGGAACTATAGTCCAAAAAAGTGTAGTGTTTGTGTATAAGCACGTTTATACAGCTTCTCTCCAAGCTCCTGTTGTCATCCCTTCCAGAAATGAATCCAGTTGCCTTCTGGACCCACTTATTTAGTCTGCTTCAAATGCCTTCCCTTGATGCACTTCCACATATATTACATTTTGTGTAAAACTTGCATGATTAAGTTTTTATTCCTACTGAATGACATTTGCTTGCATTTGTACAATATACACATTAAATAATTTGCCAGAATCAACTTTGCCTTCTCTGTCTAATCCTGTACATTTCAAAGAGACCACCTTGACAGCTTACCTCTTTCAAGGTAAAGTTTGTATTGCTAATTTATCCACCTGATTAACATTTAAATAGAATATATTTGGCATGCTACCAATGTTTCCCATTCTGGACTTCAAACACTATTATTATCCATCTTTTATAGTTACCCAGACAACAGTCTCTAAAAAATGCTAATAATAGATTGACATAGCTAATCATCATAATTTTTAATCATTATTGTTGTTATCACTTTTGGTATAATTCATGTAGCTGAGGGCTCCATGCATCTACTTCTTCCAATCTTTGATATAGTACCTGTACTTGAAAAGACAGGGTGTGGTACCCGAAGCACTGGCAGGATAACTGAGGTCAGTGGTATTACTGTCACATCAGGTCCAGCTTATTCAACTTCCATTTGGACACAAACAGACCCTCTACCCTCTCCTAGATAGTCATGATGCCCCAGGCAACAACATTGCGATACCACCCACCTACCCAAAAATCTTACATTGTCTAAATTTGGCGGAAAATCAAAAAAAAACTCAGGCCATTTAGGGGAAAAGGAATAGAAAAGATTCTCCAACTCCTTTAGGTTATTGAAGCACAAGGCAGACCACAGTGGAAAAATACAGGGTAACTACCTTCAGGCTGAGGTAATCTCCATCTCATTCAGAACCAAGACCAACTTCCTCTTGAATGCAGTGAATCATGAGCCTACAATTATTCTCTGGGAATAAACAAGTGTCTCATATCCAACTTAGTTCTGTCCTTATGTAACTTTTAACTGGAAGCCCCAGTTCATCCAAGCCTACTGTTGATATAATTGGTTCACATAAAAATTCTTTCATAAACCGTGATCAAGCTTCTCTTGTGTTTACATTTTTCTAATATTGAGGGACCCAGCTCTTTGAGCCTCTCTGGCAACTAACATAAAATTTGAAGTCAGCTTGTCGCCTTCTTTCAGTATTCCACACATTGTGAGATGATCAAAATTGGACAGCGTATTCTAAGGCCTCATTAAGATTGGCATGCTTTACTTTGTAGTGAATTGTCCTGCATAGAAAATCTTTAGCAACAGCATTGGAGGAGAAAGGTCATTTACCATCTCCACTCCACACAGGCAAATGTTGCCATCTTTTTTCTGTCACCCCACACTCACTCCATCTCTTCTACTGCACACATCCCCCACCAAGGCTCATGCTACTGTTCTCTCTATTCTATGCGACATTTTCCTTCTTCGCTGTCACTCACTCACCCCCACCCAAATCATCCCACCCTACTGACCACATGTCCTTTCTGCTTTGCCTGCTTATACACTCAGGACACCTCACCATATTTTCTCCACATGCACCAGATCCAACAGCTGTGGCAGACATTTTCAGATCAGTCAATACTTCCCTTTATCTAAATCTAGGTGAGAAAAACCCACAGTAAGAGCCAAGGCAAGTGATGGGGTGCCTAGAATTTTTCTCCCTACCTCCAATGAGGACAGGATCCCGACCCTGACTGCACCGAGTGACCAAGTGACCAAGTCCAAGTATTTTGACTGACCTCACAGGTTGTCCTTGACTTATTGTGCCAGCACACCATCACCAAAGGGCATCTACCTTAACTTGACTGAGGACTACTCCTCTGAGACTTTGAGAAAGGACCATGTTATTGCTGACACAAGCAGTGTATTTGCGAGATTCACTGTTGGCAAATGTTGCAGGTGTGAGACTGATGTTGCACAGTGACAGACAGCAACATGTCTTGACTGACCATTGCTGACAACCATGACAAGCTACCTAGCTTTGCGTCTGCAAGAATGAGATGGTTGTGCTATGAATCTTTACGCTCTAAGAGGGCTAGCATGCAATGCAAGGCAGAGATGTTGTGAGCAACCAAGTAAGTGAATGTGAGCCAACTCTCAGAGAGCAAGCAAGAAGCCCCAAGATGCGGCTGAGTCCAATCCATACACTGGGTGTCTGTCCCTACATGCAAAGTGTCCTTGTAGCCTTTCGATGAAAGTTGCTGAGTTGCTCCAAAGTGCCGTATTGAAGCGCATTGCAAACTGTAAGTCAATTGAAGGTGTACCAAGAGGGTGCAGAGAGCCTGGAACATGTCTGATGCCAACATCCATACATGTGGTGCACATGTGGTTGCTGCCCATGAAACTTGCCCTGACACATTGGTGACTGGTGCCCACAATGGAGGTGGAGGAGCAAACAGCAAGCTGGAGTCAGGAGGCAGGTGCTCAGATATTCAAATTGGGAATTGTCACCAATCAGTTTCTCTCCAGCTGGGGGGAGAATGGAAGCTGCATAAAAAATTAGATTGCACGAACCAATTCATTTGTGCCCTCTCACCACTCACTAATGAGAAACTTTTCTTGCTGTTCAACACTTAGTTGGAAAGTGAGACCTTTTACTGTTAATATCAAGACTCTCACCACCAGCCCCATCATTCATGGAAGATAAACTCTATAAGAAGAACCTCGCCACTGATTTCTCTTCTTCCTGATTCAGGGGTGAAGTGGAACACTTTCACTGTCACCCAATGAGCAAGCTAATAACTCAACCAGGAGGAAGAAAGTTTGTGTTATTTTATTCCATTTGAATGGCTTAACTTCACTCGATGCATACCAACAGCATCACTTTAAAGCAATTTTCTCCTAAATCCCAAACAACCGTCAGATATACTGAACAATTCATGTAGAAAATAGATCAAACATAAACTTAAATGCACTAAAATAGCAATTAACAAGTAACTACAATGTGCAAAGTAACTACTTGACGAATACTATTTACCTTCAATTACAATGAGAACATTTGATCTGATTTTGTAGATTATGACTTGGATCTGCAAGTACCATTTGCTCTTTGTCACTGGAATGTGCAGGACCCCTATTCTTCAGCTAGAACATTGCTCCAAGTCTAATCAGACCAGCCACAAAAACCTTACATCATCTGAATTCCATCCCTTGAAGTTTAATTTGGTGGCTTGGCCAGAACTAAAGTAGTAACAGTAAGCAAGTTTTCCTGATCCATAATTAAGACTCAGCACTCTGTTATGTATACAGTTGTTGTCAATAAAGCAACAATTTGTCTGCTGCTTGTTTGAACTCCATTTGTTCCTATTAATGAGTCGGAAAACCTTTAAAAATATCCTTCAGATTGCAGGAAATTACATCCACAGACATCTAAAGATACGAACCTCTCAAACCCACTCCCATAGACCCTTCCTTGTGCGCCATATTAAACTCAGTATTACATATTAAAATGTTTCCTTTTGAAGCACACGGGGTAATAGCTATATCCTCAGTCGCAATTGTTAATTGTACACAATAATTCCATCTGAAAATGATTAAATGTGTGTGTTGGGTCTTTAAGGCACCAGACAATAAACAGTTCATATTGCCTCCTGCCACCTCGCCTGCCGCCCACCCCTTCCCCCACCCTGGTTTCCTGTCATTCAACATCTGGTATATTTTTAACGTAAAGGTTTCCAAACACATTTTCTGCCAGCAGATGCGTGCTGTCTAGCTGATCAAGCAAGGAGGAGCTAAGACAGCAGAGGAACTGACATCATTTTAGCCGTCTGTTTTGAAGTGAAATCAAATCATCTTTCCTTCCTTTAGGTCTGATAATAGCTTCAGCAGTGCTGCAGCTGAGATGCAGGTGACTGAATAGACCTGTGCCAACTGTTCTTAGAGAGCAGTGTCTAGAAAGGATACATAAAGAACCAATAATAAATAACCATAAATAACCTCTTTTTGAGGAGATAGCTTTCTTTCACAGATGACTTTACCAATATAGAAAAGGTGCTAATGTGAGTCATTCTCAAATATTGAATGGCATAAATTAACAAAGCAACATGCTGCATAATGGTACAATCTTGAGTTCTTTATTTTACTTCATATATTAATTGGAATTGATGATCCCTAGATATCATGAATACTTGCACAACAAACTGAAGAATGAGTTAAGATTAAAAACTATAACTTAAGTTATATACCTGCAAGAACTCATGTAAAAGAGATCTTTTGTCATCTCCAAATATCTTGATTTGCATTACCGCTAATAAAGCACGTTTTAGTGTAATCTTTATTATAATGTTAATCTTATATGTTTCAGGTCAGTAAGTATATCTATATGCAAAAACATACATTTGTCCAGAACTAGAGGGCATAGGCTTAGGGTGAGAGAGGAAAGATATAAAAGAGACCTAAGGGGCAACTTTTTCACTCAGAGGGTGGTACGTGTATGGAATGAGCTGCCAGAGGAAGTGGTGGAGGCTGGTACAATTGCAACATTTAAAAGCATCTGGATGGGTATATGAATAGGAAGGGTTTGGGGGGATATGGGCCAGGTGCTGGCAGGTGGGTCTAGATTGGGTTGGGATATCTGGTCGGCATGGACGGGTTGGACCAAAGGGTTTGTTTCCATCTCTAGAGCTCTATGACTCTATGTCCACATGCATAGTTAGAATGATATATATTGATATGTATGAGAAGGTCAACAAAGAAGAATGAATATCCTCAGCCTATATAATTCTCAGCCAACAATTAATGTTACACAATGCGTTTAGCTGTTTGTTGTATTAGAGAGGTTATGTTGTTTGTGCTGTGCAGTGCTTTGCCATTCCAGTGTGGCATGTTGTCAGATCACTTGGCAGAAAGAGGCAACCAACAGAACATGTCACTGGTTGGTTCTGAAATAATAGCCCTTTGAAAAAATATAAATGTTATTGATTCTACTTTAATAAATCCAAATTTACTCATGATTTACCTTCTCATCACTCTAACCCCAGCAATAAAACATTTGAGTGAGCTCTTCATTGAACAAAGAACTTGTAAAAATCTGCTTGTACAAAACAGATTCAATGACATATCCATTGTGATTTTTTTGGAAGGTGAGCTCTGTACAACTAATGAACAAGCTGTATCTGTTTGTTTGTTTGTCTGACCCCAGAGCAAAAGTCTGATTAAGTTTGTTCTATGAAAAGTATTGCAGTGCCTTTTCCACTGCTCTCAAGTAATACATCCCCAATCAGTCAAACAATTATCAGTACATAAAATAGACAATAGACAATGGGTGCAGGAGTAGGCCATTCTGCCCCTCAAGCTTGCACCACCATTCAATATGATCATGGCTAATCATCCTTAATCAGTATCCTGTTCCTGCCTTATCTCCATAACCCTTGATTCCACTATCCTTGAGAGCTCTATCCAACTCTTTCTTAAATGAATCCAGAGACTGGGCCTCCACTGCCCTCTGGGGCAGAGCATTTCACACAGCCACCACTCTCTGGGTGAAGAAGTTTCTCCTCATCTCTGTCCTAAATGGTCTCCCCTGTATTTTTAAGCTGTGTCCTCTGCATCGGCACTCACCCATCAGTGGAAACATGTTTCCTGCCTCCAGAGTGTCCAATCCTTTCATAATCTTATATATCTCAATCAGATCTCCTCTCAGTCTCCTAAACTCAAGGGTATACAAGCCCAGTCGCTCCAGTCTATCAGCCTAAGGTAGTCCCGCCATTCCAGGATTTGACCTCGTGAACCTATGCTGCACTCCCTCAATAACCAGAATGTCTTTCCTCGAATTTGGAGACCAGAACTGCACACAATACTCCAGGTGTGGTCTCACCAGGGCCCTGTACAGCTGCAGAAGAACCTCTTCGCTTCTATACTCAATCCCTCTTGTTATGAAGGCCAGCATGCTATTAGCCTTCTTCACTACCTGCTGTACCTGCATGCTTACCTTCATTGACTGGTGTAGAAGAACACCCAGATCTCTTTGTACTGTCCCTTTACCTAAATTGATTCCACTTAGATAGTAATCTGCCTTCTTGTTCTTGCCACCAAAGTGGATAACCATACATTTATCCACATTAAACTGCACCTGCCATGCATCTGACCTCTCACCTTACCTGTCCAGGTCACCCTGTAATCTCCTAACATCCTCCTCACATTTCACCCTGCCACCCAGCTTAGTATCATCAGCAAATTTGCTAATGTTATTACTAATACCATCTTCTATATCATTAATATATATTGTAAAAAGCTGCGGTCCCATCACTGATCCCTGCGGTACCCCACTGGTCACTACCTGCCATTCCGAAATGGAGCTGTTTATCACTACAGTTTGTTTCCTGTCAGCCAACCAACTTTCAATCCAAGTTAATACTTTGCCCCCAATACCATGCACCCTAATTTTGCTCACTAACCTCCTATGTGGGACTTTATCAAAAGCTTTCTGAAAGTCCAGGTACACTACATCTTCTGGATCTCCCTCGTCCATCTTCAGAGTTACATCCACAAAAAATTCCAGAAGATTAGTCAAGCATGATTTCCCCTTCATAAATCCATGCTCACTCTGACCTATAATGTTACTACTATCCAGATGTGTCATAATTTCATCCTTTATAATCGACTCCAGCATCTTTCCCACCACTGAGGTCAGACTAACTGGTCTGTAATTTCCTGCTTTCTCTTTCCCACCTTTCTGAGAAAGTGGTACAACATTAGCCACCCTCCAATCCATAGGAACTGATCCTGAATCTATCGAACTCTGGAAAATAATCACCAACCTCCTTCAGTACCCTGGGATGTAGACCATCAGGCCCCGGGGACTTATCAACCTTTAGACCTAATAGTCTTTCCAACACCAATTCCTGGCAAATACAAACTCCCTTAAGTTCAAGTCCTTCAGCCACTGTTACCTCAGGGAGATTGCTTGTGTCTTCCCCAGTGAACACAGATCTGATGTACCAATTCAATTCATTTGCCATTTCTTTGTTCCCTGTAATATATTCCCATGTTTCTGTCTTCAAGGGCCCAATTTTAGTCTTAACCATTTTTTTGCCTTTCACATTCTTAAAAAAGCCTTTACTATCCTCCTTTATATTTTTGGCCAGTTTACCATTGGACCTCATTTTTTCTCTGTGTATTTCCTTCTTAGTAATCCTCTGTTGTTCTTCAAAAGCTTCCCAATCCTCTGTTTTCCCACTTATCTTTGCTATGTTATACTTTTTCTCTTTTAACTTTATATATTTCTTAACTTCCCTCGTCAGCCATGGCCACCCATGCCTCCTCCGAGAATCTTTCTTCCTTTTTGGAATGAACTGATCCTGCATCTTTTGCACTGTACACAGAAATATCTGCCATTGTTCCTCCACTGTCATCCCTGCTAAGGTATTGCACCATTGAACTTTGGCCAGCTCCTCCTTCATAGCTCCATAGTTCTCTTTATTCAACTGAAATATTGTCACTTCCGATTGTACCCTCTCCCTCTCGAATTGCAGATTGAAGCTTATTGTATTATGGTCACTACTTCCCAATGGCTCCTCCACTTCGAGGTCCCTGATCAATTCTGGTTCGTTGCACAATACCAGATCCAGAATTGTCTTCTTCCTGGTAGGCTCCAGCACCAGCTGTTCTAAGAATCCATCTCGGAGGCACTCCACTAAGTCTCTTTCTTGAGGTCCAATACCATCCTGATTCTCCCAGTCTACCTGCATGTTGAAATCCCCCATAACAACTGTAGTAACATCTTTGCGACAGGCCAATTTCAGCTCCTGATTTAACTTACATCCGACATCCACACACCCACCCAAATAACAATCACTTACCTTCCCGACCGGCTTTGTGCTCCGACTTCACTTCCGCCCAGCTCCCGCTGCTCTCTGCTGCAAAAAGACCGTTGGCGTTGAGGTAAGTTCTTAAATAACAGTCACTTACCTTCCCGACTGGCTTTGCGCTCCGACTTCACTTCCGCCCAGTTCCCGCCACTCTCAGTTGCAAAAAAATGCTGCTAAATTTCAATGAGAAACTACTCAAATAAATATGATTATTTCTAAAGTGAAATCTTATTTCACTATAGTACGGAGATGGTGTAATTTAGCTATACTTAAATTACACACACCCATTCAGGCATCATTCAAAATTCAATGCAACATTACTGTCATGTACTGTGTCAAGAACTACAATATCCTAAATACAGTTCACAGGCACAATATAACACCTAATCCCATAAAGAATTATTGATGCAAAGGATCAAAATCTTAGTCAAAACAGTTTGTAGAAAACAACAATCTAAAAAGAGGAGAGAGTTACAGCTTTGAAGACATTTCGGGGGAATGTTTCAGAGCTTAGGGCCTGGACAGCTGAAGGAACAGCCATGATCTGTGGAGTGAAAACAATGGGCATGAGGGATGCAGAGATTTGTGTCAGATGTAGGTTCACAGAATGCTACCGCTGTGATTTGATGGAAAGTTCCAGGTCTTACTGTTTGAAATGAAAACAAAAATTGCTGGAAATTACTGAGTAAAGCAGATTTCAGGTCATGATGACCCTTTATCAGCAGTTCATCTGTTTATTTCCTGCAACATATTTGCAAACTAATAATTTATACATTTGTAGACAATGCAATGTGGTAATGCCTTCTCGAGCCAGAAATGAAACAGTTCCATGTAAACCCACAACAGGATTTTCCAAATGGTGTAACAGTGGAATTGAATGTAGTTACATAGTGATATAACCTTCTGACATTTGGGTGATGGGTCTACAATGAACACCAGTGTTATTCAAACATTGCATTTTTGTGGTCTAAATAGAACAGTAGGATGGATGTTGTGAGAGATGATTACGGTTAACTGAAAGCTCTGCTTAGGACTGTTGAAACAGCTGAAAACAGATCAGATTACTGTCCTCTGGCCTGGTGAGAAGAGTCACCTTCAAGAACACAACCAAAGAAGATAGTGAAATGAAACCTCCTGCCCACAGAAACCTCAACAGTGCATGCATTTATAATAAATAACTCACTGAAATCCTCGGTAGCAATTACATTATTCATCAAATATTTATTCTTTACAGCAGTTAGCATTTTGTCCTCTTTCAGCTCCCACAACCAAGTGCTTTTTAAATCTCAACAGGAAAATCAATAAAAATATGCCATTAAGAAACAATCATTGTGGACTGCAAAATCAGAGAACAAAAATTAAATATTTGCAACAAGCAAATACATATGTGGCAGCACTAATTAATTAAAGTGCTACAGACTTTCTGTGTTTTATTTTCAAAACATTGACTTCTTATTTCTTTTGGCATTTTTCCATAGGAAGTAATCAGCATTAAGCAAATTACAGGGAATTAAAAGGGAGACGTTCACAACCTTTCAGACAGTCAAATGTTCCAAATTAAATTCTAAGGTTGGTGGTAAATCATTTTACTCCCAGCTTCATTGCGCATTTCAAAAAGGCTTAGCTTTTATGGGCATCATTTTTGTTCTGTTTGTTTCAGGCAAATCCCCTGTAAAATCCACAAAGCCTAGTCAAGAGCATATTAGGTCTTTATCTTTATGGCTAAACATCTTTACTATTCACGGATCTGCTGATCTCTTGTGGATGAATGTAAAAAGGAAATAGCATAAAACTCTCACAGAAGGTGAAGGGCAGGAGGGCAAGCAGCTGAATAGACATCACTGTTGCCTATTTTCAGAATCCGCTACTCCTGGGCATTTTTGTTAGGTATACAATGCAGACATTCATAGTCAACATTGTTGAAATGAAACATTTACAAAGTCACATCAGAGATAAATCTACCCTGAAACAACACAGACAAATGCTCTTCATCTGTATCAATGCGGAAGGAACATAATAAAATAATTCAGTTTTTGTTTTCCTATTTTCCCTTTAAACTATTGAACAATTCAATTCAAGTAATTATTTCCAAGCTTTGAACAGTAGATTAGAGATTTTCTTTATGTCAGACCTGAGTTATACAATTTTATCTAACTACACTTACATGCACATGTTTGAAAAGAAGCTCAAAAGTGAACATGAAAAGCATTGCAGCCAAACCATTTGTCCTACATAAATTTTTTTCCTAAAAAACTTAATTTTTCATTTCTCTCCCGTTTCCCTCTAAACCCTCTTGCCTATAATACAGCTCCCTTTAGAAATTCCAGGCAGTTGCCTGCACGATCGTCATTCAAAATCGTTTTGAGATCAGTTGATCACTGAGAGCAGGAAACGCAATGTCAGTTTTTCCTCTCCAAAGATCAAAAATCCTATGATCACAGGCTGCCTCAATTAGCAGTAAGGGTTGTAATCCACTGAAATACCCCATCAATGGCAGCTGATCAGCTGGGTGTGAGTGACAGCTTGCTTTAGAACAACCTAGTGAAAAGACAGAACTTTCATTTCTTACAGTGCAACTAAAAAAGAACCAATTGCCTCAGTTTGGAAGGTTGGGTCTCCTGGCAGGAGCTTAGCTTAATGGGAGCATGGATTACAAAATTTGTGACTGCTCAAATAATATTTCTGTGACTTTGAGTCAAAGCAGAGAGATAAAAAACAACAGCTCGTTGGTTCCTATTACTTGTGAAACGTGGCTACAATTCATTAATTTTGTTCTACTTTTTTTAAAGAAAGGAAATAATATTCCTCTCATCTTTGTAATTATTTCTCCTCTCTGTGAATTGTTCTCGAACACATGACAATTAATAGTTATTTCCAGAATTTATCTCGTGTTGTTACTAAATCAACACAAGAAACTGAAACCACTTAGTTACTGATTTCCCTTCCCTCCATGTGAGAAGATGACAGCTCTCTGATCTTTGTATTCCATAATATGATCAAGACCTTAAGTGTAAGCTTAATTCTTGGTACAAATACCTTCAGTGTTCAGCGCACCAAACCACTGAACAGCCTGAAATGATTTAATCTGTTGTCTGCAAATTCTTTTTATATAAGACATACAGCCTACAGTAGTATAGCTCACACACTTTTTACTCCATGTTATTGTCTTATGTACATTTACAACCTAAGTACTTCAATGAGGTACATTTTCTCGTTCCCACGTATCTCCTAATTGTACACTGTATTCTCTTGTACTTATCCTGAGGAATTGAGTTCAACTATGACTGTAAATTTAACAATTTGCTGAAATATTAGGCAGAATTTTCCCAAGTGGATTAAAATCCCATCAGTGAGCTTAGTTCCAAAGGACTCTTATTGAATTCATGAGCTGGAGACAACTACAAATGAAACTGTGAACCCAGAACTTGTGGCAGGATGCCAGTCATAATCTTCCAGGAGCTGGCAGTTAAGAAGATGCCTCCAAGACTCCTGACCAACTTTGGATAGTAGGCCAACCAAAGAAGGCTGAAGTTCAATTTGATGGAAAATAGGAGGCCTCACAGTGATGCCCAATCAGTTGCCTCATTGGCAAAAGGTTGTTATCTCTATGTCAAGCCATTGAAGGTATGAAACTGGCTACAAATATATTTCTTCATAATATGTTCATTTATAGAACACAGTATTTCATATCTCTGCATTTTATTGACAAACCTCAGTGTACTTGCAGTCTCCCTTATTACTGTTTGTACTAAGTAAATCAATTAATCCAGTGAAATCAAATTAAACCAGCTAATCACTTTAGAAATGTTCTAAATATATAATGTAACGATGACCTTCACATTTGTACTTAAGAAGATGGCATTGCTGAAGCAGATGACCATAAAAAGTCTCAAAATGGAAGCAGGATTAGCAACCATCAAAATCATACCTGGCCACAGCTGTCAGGTCATCAATGTGGAGAAGGACTTTTTCCACAGACTCCCTTTTGGCCAGGGCTGCAGTTTTACTATCCCACAACTCCATGCTGGCTGAGGGAGAGTAGGGTGTCAACGGTCCCCCCAGGCCTGCCATCAGGAGGCCATCTCAAACATAGAAATATAGAAAATAGGAGGAATAGGCCATTTGGTCCTTCGAGCCTGCCCCACCATAAAATATGATCATGGCTGCTCATGCAATCTCAGTATCCCACTCTCGCTTTCTCTCCATACCCCTTGACCCGTTTAGTCACAGGAGCCATGTTCCAGCTCCCTTTAGAATCTATCTAATGGACCAGCCCCAACAGCTTTCTGTGGTAGCAAACTCCACTGGTTCCCAACTCTCTGAGTGAAGAAATTCTTCTTCCTCTCAGTCCTGAAATGGTTTACCTCTTAATCTTAGACTGTGACCCCTAGTTCTGGAGTTCCCCAATATCAGGAACATTCTTCCCACATGTAGCCTGTCGAGACCCATCAGGATTTTATATGCCACTCTGAGATCCCCCATCATTCCTCTAAATTCCTCCAAATTCCTAGTCCATCCAGTTTTCCTTCAAATGTCAGTCCTGCCATCCCAAGAAAAATTCTGGATTCCGATGGTATCAAGGGGCCGAGCTTTTATCAGAGAATAGTGCCCCTAATATGTCTAATTAGGTACACTTTGCTGCTGCACTGGTCGCAGATAGTTTCTGCCTCCAGCAAGATGCTTCAGAGGTGGAATTTGATTACTTCCTAGGTTTGTTCCTACTCCTATCTCATAGCGTGCCTTCGTGAGCTTTGGAAAATCCCGCCCATTATAACAGAATAAGAATAATTTTGAAACTTATATTCACTATGGGTTGAGCAAAACAGACCATATTTACATCTGCGGTTGTCAAAGAAGTTATGCATGCAGTTAATCTTCATCGGGCTCTAAAATAGGACAGATGTCATTGTAAAATTCTGAAAAAGGCTTCTCATGCAGATTGAAAGCACTGCATTTTTATTCGGGCATTGATTTATCTTTTTGATCAAAAGGCATTTGGTAGTTCTAGGACAACTCACTGGATTATTCATGAATAGAGAAAAAGGAGAAGCTAGTGATTAAACTTACTGTGATGTCTGCTATAAAAACTATCAAAGCTGCCCTGCCCTGCAATCAACCCACAACAAAATTGTTCCCAGATACATGAGTAAAACAGGCTACTTCTGAAAACAACTGGAGTTACTTGCACTTTGTACAATAGAAACTGATTGGAGTAATGGATGATTTGCACATCTGTAGTACCACTATCAATTCCCATTTCTTCATTTTTTAAAAAAATTCTCCACAACTTATTTGTTTTTCCATTTTCTCCCCCACATCTTCAGTCTTGTACCACAAGAAAAGCAACGTTTAGTACAGTGGCTCAGTGGTTAGCAGGGCTGCCTCACAGTGCCAGGGATCCAGGTTCGATTCCAGCCTCGGGCGACTGTCTATGTGGAGTTTGCACATTCTCCCCGTGTCTGTGTGGGTTTCCTCCAGGTGCTCCAGTCTCCTCCCACAGTCCAAGGATGTGCAAGTTAGGTGAATTGGTCATGCTTAAATTGCCCATAGTGTTAGGTGCATTTGTCAGACGGAATGGGTGCGTTACTCTTCAAAGGGTCAGTGTGGATTAGTTGGGCTGAAGGGCCTGTTTCTACACTGTAGGGAATCTAATCTAATTTAATCAAAACATAACAAATCAGTTAAAACCTACTCCACCTGGTGGGATGTGTAATTCATATGCCTAGGACTAGACTCACAGAGCAATTACTCCACCCAGAACTCAATCATATCAGGAGACTCCCAGAGGTACAGTAGAAATGCGTCAAAAATGTCCTCAAAGCATCCCTGGAGAGATCAAACATTGTATTTGACTCATGAGATACCTTGGCTTGTGATCAAATAAAATGGGAAAGGCTCACGGGGAAAACATCAATAATGGCAGGAACTCTCATCAGGAACATGCAAAGTCCCAGTTGAGATACTGGAGGTAGTGCACAAAGCTTAAAGTAACCCATCTATGCAACACTTCATCCACCAGCTGCTCCATGCGTTGAAGCATTGAGCTTCTCAGCCATTTCCAAACCCATCATTTCGATGTGAACCAGGTCATCCCCAAGAAAAATGCTTAAGAAAAATGCGGCAAAATATCCCAAAGCAGTTTACAGGGATGTTATAAGGCAAAATTTGACACAGATTCATGTGAGAAGATAGATCGTCAAAAGCTTGGACAATGAGTTTTGCAATAAGGAATATCACTATGAGGAGTTTTCAACAGAAAAGACAGCAGATTTTTATTACTTTTCATTTAGTCTCTCAAAGCTATACAGTCAGCATTCTGACCAAATGGTTCACTGGTTTTCATTCTCCTCCTCCTTGAAACTGCTTTAATATGACACAGTACCTCCCCTGAGACCCAAGTAAAGGTCAAACATTGAACAGGTATGGAATGTCAGTCTTGATTGCAGATTTTATCAGTGCTGTGGGGTTCTGCTGTTTAAAATTAGAATTAGCCTTATTGTCACGTACTCAAATGAGTACAGCGAGAATTTTCAAGCCACTACTTACTGCGCCATCTTAGGTACAAAGGTACCTCGGTACAAATTCTAAAGTACAAATTTTTAGGTGAAAAATAGTTAGAAAAGTAAAGAAATAAAAAAAATTAGATTAACAGCTTACACTGGTTGACAAATAATTCATTCCCAGCATTAGTGAATAGGGTATATTCAACAGTTTCCAAATGATTAGGAATTGTGTAGCAAGTTAAAAAGAATAGTGTGAGGAGCATAGTCATTGGTACTCTTGGTGAGTGACAGTAAAAGTGTGGAACTGCAGTGGAGAATCAAACCACAGAGATTTCTCAGTTATCTAATTCAGCAACAGTTAATATGAGATAGCATCCACTACAGGTACAAGATTCTTAGAAATTTACTTTTCAAATGCCCCCAACTCATCTCAGTCTTTGAGGATAAAATTTACCCTCAATGTCGACCAACATTTTCATTTTCTCAATCACATGGATTGCCTCCAGCACGTGGAATGCATTGGTTCAGAATGCAGCTCCCCACCATCTTCTCATTGGTGACCAGGAATGGGTAATAAATGCTGCCCAAGTCATCAAAGCCCATATCCCATGAATGAATATGTTGAAAGGAAATCTCCTGCTACCTTCTTCCATCCGTTAATCCTTTTCCTTATTCTCCCCTCTCGAGAAACAATTCTGGAGCCTTCACCTGTTTGAGGAGTGGATAATGATCAGGTGCAAACAGCAGTCCTGGTGCAGAGGCTGCCAATTTTGTCAGAGCTTTTCCAAATCACCCTCTCACTTCAGGCTAGAGCTTATGGTCAATATGCTATAACTTGGGTCCTCTGATATACATAGAAACACACAAAAGTACAAAGAAATTCCATTGGGCAAGGAGGGGAATGGCTCATTCAGGCTCCACAGAAATTCAATGCTGACCCTAACTCTCCAACTACTGCCCTACCAACCCACACCCCCACCCACATCTTTTGACATTTGAATTTTAATTTTGATCCTCAGAAGAGTGGACAGGTTTCCCACTTTGATCCTATTTTGCAAATTGCAAATAATAGTTGCAAATTGCACTTACAGCTAATTAAATGGGCCTGTGGTTTGGGTCTGAAGATGACACAGTCCTCAACCGTGGGGTAAACAATACAGTAACACTGCTTATTCAATATTTGCCTCAGATTAACCTAATTACTTCTTGAATCAATTAATAAATTTTACTTAAAGTAGAATTTCAGTAATGTGGCCTTGATGTGAGCAGCATTAATGAAGGTTTAGTTAGCTCATCATCTTAAGTAAGCCTCAAAATCGTTGTTGGCAATATTAGTAGCTGAATGGTTAATATATTTATGTGACATTGCTTTAGCAAATGTTGACCCATTTTAAAATAAACCAATTAACATATCTGTAAAAGGGCAGGCAAAGAAACACCAGATGAATACTTATCTGTTTATATTACCAGGCAATAATAAAGAAGACAAAGATGACCAAATAACACTCAGCATAGTATACTCTCCTTTGCCAATATCACTTTTAAATCTCATCACATCGGGCTCACTCTATTAATTCCATAGTTGGTTCCTTTAGGTTCAAACATGTCTCCACCAATGCACCTACCACAGTTCTCTCACCTGTTTTTATTACTTGTTTTAAAGATTTTGCTAGATTCATTAGTGATCTGAATAAAGATATTCACTGATAACAGACCAGGCTCGTCATTGCATAAATAATTCAAAGCAAAGTTAAATAAGTAAATAATGTAATCAGGCAATTAGTGATTCATGAAAATTAATTGACTCCAAGTTACTAATTTGTCTTCCTGGAATTTATTGCCATCTAAAAGCAGTCTTTTTCATTAGCTAAAGAGGTTTGTACAAATATTACACAATAACAGTAAACACCCTGTTCACAGCACTTGAGCTAATTATACATAGCCCTTTTATACTCAGTAAAGATTACATCAGTAACTAATGCACAAGTGTCTATTTTCAGTTGAAATAAAATACATATTAATTTGAGTGCTCTCCTCTTTGCCCTGCACCAGTGAAAGCACTATGCATGGAATGGTTACAGTATAGAAAGAGGCCAATCAGCCCATCAGGTTTGTACCAGCTCACTGAATGCCTGAGTGGCATTCTCCTCCCCACCCCCACTTCCCTGTAACTCTGCAAGCAAATAAGCTGGAAAAATAAAGGAAGATTTATTCATCAGATACAAAATGGAAAACGGGGGACAAACTGGCTGTGGAAGTCCAGTTAATGAGGAGTCAATTAGGATTATGATACATTGATTTCGATGAAATTGAATTTCATATTCAAAGGTCAAAACCAAGTGGTCTTGTCTGACTTCTCATTAAGGTTCCGGGTTTGTTCTTTTGATTGTAATTATTTGAAGAACTGTCTTTGCCATCACTGGTTTATTTAGATTTCGATTCCCTACCGTGTGGCCCAAGTCCACACTGACCCTCCAAAACATAACCTGCCCAGACCCAATATCAACCCCTGACTAATGCACCTAACATTGTGGGCAATTTAGCATGGCCAATTCACCTGACCTGCACATCCTTGGATTGTGGGAGGAAACCCACATAGACACTGTGCAAACTCCAGACAGACACTTGAGATGGGGATTGAACCCAGGTCCCTGGCACTGTGAGACAATGGTGCTAACCACTGTGCTGCCCTTCTTGTTCATCTGTAGAACTGATGCATAAGCAGCCAACTCTTCTCCCCCGCCCAACCTCATTTACCTGCTTGACCCAAAGATTAGTTTTGATCTTCGAAATGAATGGTTTTGTCAAAAGTGTGCAGGTCTATGTAAAACTCTGAGTTATACGCATTGAAAGTAGCTAATAGCCTATAACATAACAATGTTCTACCAAGAGCTGAGGGAGTGTTTAATTTTTTTATTGAAAAAGAGGAAATGGAGTGGTGTGCTGACGAAGTATAAAGGATATTGTTAGTGAAGGAAAGCAGCAAATGCAAAAAAGTTCATTATAGAAGATACATGTATGAGCTCAATTCAAAGAAAATTCACTGCTTTGACCGAAGCTACAAATGGATGAAAAAAGGGCTGTTTTCCACAAACCAATAAACCGGTATTTCAGATTGAATGTTCAGGATTAAAAATGGCAATTTTCATTTCTATTGAAGCAAGATGGTGCTTGGTCAACAATGCCAATGGCTGATGTGAAAAGAAATGCCAAGGTGAGTGTTAGGATGATGAAGAATAAGTGGAAGCAGCTGCATGTGTATGAAGCCAACTGTATGCAGGAAAGTATGCCCCAGACTTGAATACCTTAATGTAGTAAAATAACATTGATCAAATACCCAGCTGGAATCGCAATAAAAAAGAGGAAATTTGAAGATTATTGAAAACTTGCGCAGAAAGCCACAAAGAGGCAGTGTGAATATTATTGCATTCGTGTGGCACCTTTTAATAATTTCTGAGCCAATGAAGGAGTTTTGAGATGCAATCATGACATTGGAAAATTTATCCAATTGATGCTTGCAAGATTCCACAATGAACTTTAAGATAATCTGTTTATTATAGTCATTAGAGTTGACAGACATGTTCACCAGTAAACTAGGACACTTCCCCAGATCTTCTCCAGTTAATGGTGTCAGAAGGAAAGGGTCTTCATCCAAAGATGATGCCTTCAATATGCACAGAGAAGGGGTGAAGAGAAATATAAGAGTCATGTTCGGAGTGCCACTCACTACTGTCCCATCTGCCCACCTTGAACAGTCGCATTTTCAGCTGCATAGTCTCATTGTTTTGAGTTGTGGTTGCTAAAATCCTTCACCTTCTTAAAATTTCAAAATTCTTGTCATGACTGAATCTCACCTCGCAGCCCCCCCACCCCACCCCATTCCCATACGTCCTCCTCCACTTCAGAACTGTCGCAAAAGAATCTTTCCATCTTCTTTCAGTTTGTTTCCTTCCACTTCTATGCAAGTGCTTAGCTGTTTAGTACAGTTCCCAGATCACCACAGCTGCCTCCATACTATCTCCAATGGGCGGCAGGCACGACTTCAAACGGCACTCACAATCATCAACACCTCAAACATCAAACTCGTGAAAACTGAACTGGGACACATGGGGAGGTTTCTCCTCAACTCAGTGAATATTCAGCCCTTAGCATTTTCCATAAGCTTGAAATAATCTTGTTGCATGAGATAAACTTACAACTAAAGGATATGTAAAACTTCATGATTCCTTTCCTTGTGGCTTTGATAACTCTTCCCTCTGCACTCTGTTGTGCTTCATCTTTGTCCCTTAGACACCCACAAGAAAAGACACATCTACCCTTGATTTCTTTGTCTAGATGACTGAAACCCTACCGAATGTGTGTGCATCAGGCACAGAGAACAAATCATGTTTGTTTCCAAACGTGTGCATCATTAACAAGATAGTTGCTTGAAGGCAAGTACAATGAAAGTTGCACGTTCTTCACTAATCATTACTTAACAAGCCAATAAAAAAAGGTTAACATTAGGTTGGTGCATTAATGTGTATTATTCCTATTTATGCCCAGAAGCAATTTCAGAGCATGGTTGAAAATATGAGACAGTTCTATTTATACACATGGACAAAATTATTTGACCCACACGTATTTTGTATAATTACCAGCCCAGATGCACAGAGCAGGCTGACCCTTGGTATTTATAATTGTTTATAACACAGGGGAGTCAATAGCAATGACCATGAGGCACTACAGCATGTGACATAAATTGCTAATAGTGGAGACAAGTGCATTAATACAGGATGATTCTGTACATGTTGTAAGCATAATATTAATACCATTATGTAACACTTTTAAATACAACTTATCTGACAGTCTTCAACCCAAGTGCCATTGACACAGGGAAACTGCATTTTACCAGCTGTTTGGAGATAACTGGGAACCAGGAAGCCTAACAAGATGGGGTGGGAAGTCAACAGATGACATGCCCATGGTCTTCCACCACCTTGACACCTCGCTATGGGTGGGGAAAGATGGAAATAGCTCCCTGTTTGGCAATGGCATCTTTTGTCCTCCACCGACACCAAGTACTTCCATGACAGGGCCTGCCTGACTTGGCCCCTGCCTCTTCACAGCCACTTACCTGGCTATGCGGGTACCTGGTCATCGATGTGCTCACCAGCTGCACCATTACACACACTGGCATTGCTGAAGTCACTGAGCTAACAGGCACTGACAAAATACGACCCTGAGTCATGCGGACTTTTTAGTCATGTTTAATTCCTCCCACAGTCCCCAGCTTTCGGAGCTCTCAGCAGGGTCTCCCTTGCCACAACAAAATCCAGCCCAAGATTTCCAGGCAGCCTGTTCCTTATTGAGCCATGATTCAGCTCTCGCGGCCAGAATACAACTGAGGGAATGCATTCTGTTTCCTAGATTGCCAAAGAACAAGAATTAATCTCCTTCTGCTCCTTCTAACCTTCTTTCACAACAGCATGAAATAAGGATGCCAGAAAACAGGGGGGTTTGCTGAGAATTCGCGACAAAAGAACTGAAAGACACTCTTGCCTCAGTGACATATCCGTAATTAGGGTGTCTTTCAACAAAACATCTTTAATGATGAAACATTGAAACAGCAGAACTTAAAGAAACTTGGGGTTGAGGCACAGACATAAGTAAATTTCCATGAACAGATACAAAAGCTAATGATAACTGCCAATGGAATGCTACTGCTTATGTCCAGAAAACTGGAACCGGCTCAAAGTATTGCTACAGCTGTACAAAACACTGGGTAGACCACACCAGGAGTTCCGCAAGCAAATCTAGTTGTCACGTCTTAGCTGAATATATTGGCCTTGGAGGGAGCGTAGCACAGATCTACCAGGATAACACCCAGACCCAAAGGGTTACATTACACAAACCAGGATTGTATCCTCAGGAAGGTTAAGGGGCGATTTGATCCAAGTTGTCAAGATATTAAGCGGAACAGATAGGATAGATCAGGAGAAACAATTTCCGCCAGTTGGGGAGTCTAGGACTTAGGGGCATAGTTTAAAAATTAGAACCAGACCTTTCAGGAGTGAAATTAGGAAGCATTTCTACACTCAGAGGGTGGGAGAAGTTCAGAGCGCTCATTTACAAATGGTAATTGATACTAAATCAATTGTTAATTTTAAATCTGGAGTTGATAATGCCTTTGACTAACAAAAATCTCAGGGATACAAGGAAAAGGAGGATCGTTGAAATGAGTTTGCAGATCAACCATATCTTACTGATTGTCAGAACAGGCTCATGGGAAATGATGTCAAGATTAAAGTGGTGCTGGAAAGGCACAGCAGGTCAGGCAACATCCGAGGAGCAGGAAAATTGACATTTCAGGCAAAAGCCCTCCTTGGATGCTGCCTGACCTGCTGTGCTTTTCCAGCACCACTCTAATTTTGACTCTAATCTCCAGCATCTGCAGTACCCACTGTCGCCTCATGGGAAACTACCTATACCTGTTCCTAAGTGGTGCTATATAACAGCGGTTCTACAGAGTACACATCACTGAACAAAAGTTTATTCTGGCTTATATATATAGGCATCTTCCATATAAATTTGTTTGCCCCAATTTTTAAGCACTTGAGTTGTGACTTGTGAATGATGTATGTTGGTTCCATTGGACTGTACCTGATAATTATGTGGTGCTGAGTGACCCTAGAATAGTGACTACCCACCTTTCACTGCCAGCTGACCCTGTACCATACAAAAAACTGAACAGTGTTGTTATAAAATCATAGATTGCTTTTCTTAAAGGCTGAAAATACTGGAGAAACCCAACAACTTGGCAGTTGTTTACAGAGACAATCAGAGTTATTGTTCAAATCCAATATGACTCTTCTTTTGAACTGAAGATTCAAATATGACTTGAAATATTAACTCTGATTCTATCTGCACAGCTGTTGCCAGCCCTGCTGAGTTTCCACAGCATTTTCCATTTGGCCTCAGATCTCCAGCATCCTCAGTACTTTGTATTATTTTCTTAAAAGCAGGCAGGCCCCCCTTCAAGGGAGGCTTCACCAAATGAGATTGCTGCCATTTCAAATATGCAAATGGAATTCCAGAGTGTGAAGTTTTAAGGAATCAATTGCATGTGTGGGCAGGAGGGATACCAGAGGTTTGTGGGAAGCAGGAAGCTTTCAAGGATTACACTCAGAAGAGAGTGGGAGTAGCTGGGCAGGAAGTTCAATTCCCAGTTTCTGGACCAAAGGACCTGGCAGCAGTGCTCCAAGAAGTCGAATAACCTTATGTAAGTGGTCAATCTCAGTGATTGCATCGGCACAAGACATCCCCCACCCATTGCTTCACTTGGGTCATAATCTGCTTAATGCATTACATCTGCACCATTCGCCTAGGACTCCCTGATGCTAAGAATTTGCGGCTAATATCACTTCCCACACTGAACAATGTTAGCAACCTTATGCACATCGCATGTGACCTTTACATACCTTGAACCACTCAGCACTGGCATACACATTGTCTCATACAATCACTGAGAGCCTGTCCACCCTTTTACAAGATAAGGTGGTGCATAACAGAAGGGTGCCGAGGAGAATCAGGAAGTGATAAGCATGCCTGTATCTCTGGGATTCTAAAAGGAGTTGGCTCTCCATATAATACAGTCATGTACAGTGGAGCCTGAGGCATTCCACATCACTGAGAACATTGACATCTAATGTCCCTTCACATCCCCCAGCTCACCCTCATCCTGCTACTGGATGGAAGCTGCAGAAGTTAGGTGCAAAAGCTATGGTTGTGGATCACTCACTTTCAATCTCTAATCCCAAATCTTCACTTTCTGAATTTCTGATATCAGATACACAAGAGCTTCTGCCTATTCAGCCATAGGAGCTCAGGCGGACTACAGTGAGTGACAGCACAGCCTGATGGAGAAGACCAATCACTTGCTCTGGTTCATACCCACCAGTTCAGGTAGCATTGTGTGACCTTGAAGGCAAATATAAAATCTAGAGCCTGTACACAGTGAGACAAGTAGACACAGATGTGTCACAGCCAAATCATGGGAATAGGACAGTTTTTTGACCAGCTCAGGGCAATAGCCTTATTTCTGATGTAATAAGCTTGAATGAGGACCTCATTAGGGATAAAGTTAAAAATCACACAACACCAAGTCCAACAGGTTTATTTGGAAGCATTGATGCTGCAAAAGCTAGTACTTCCAAACAAACCTGCTGGATTATAACCTGGTGTTGTGTGATTTTTTAACTTTGTCCACCTCCAATTCATCAGGGATAGCATACAAGAGAGGATTAATCTATATACATAAGGTACATACTCTGTCACCATTAAGGTTTGTGGAAGAAACCAGCGCGAGTTGTTATAGGTAATCACACAGGGTTTGTTTTTCCTCTCAACAGCGTCTGCTCCATCTCTCTGTAATGCTGCAGTCCCAGACAGCCATTTCGCCCAGACCCATCACAGCCCTTGTGCAGATAGGTCATCTGCTTCTTTGCCCTCAAGGTAACGATGCACCAATTCACTCCAACCAAGCCAGCAACTCACCACTACACCTCAAAACATCTCTAGGCAACTTCCAGACTGCGTCCAATTGCAGAAGTTCTTAAGAATCTACCTTACCTGCAAATCTGGTGCCTGGCCCTTTAAGAAACCCCATTGGGCGATGGAATGGCAGTTAAAGCTTTGTGATGAGATTAGATTCCCTACAATGTGGAAACAGGCCCTTCAGCCCAACAAGTCCACACTGACCCTCCAAAGAGTAACCCACCTAGACAAGTAGGTTAGACCAGGGAAAACCTGTGGATGTGCTCTATCTAGACTTCCAAAAGGCCTTTGATAAGGTGCCACATAGGAGGCTGCTGAGCAAGGTGAGGGCCCATGGTGTTCGAGGTGAGCTACTGGTATGGATTGAGGATTGGCTGTCTGACAGAAGGCAGAGAGTTGGGATAAAAGGTTCTTTTTCAGAATGGCAGCCGGTGACAAGTGGTGTCCCACAGGGTTGTCTTGGGGCCGCAGCTGTTCACATTATATATTAATGATCTGGATGAAGGGACTGGGGGCATTCTAGCGAAGTTTGTCGATGATACGAAGTTGGGTGGACAGGCAGGTAGTACTGAGGAAGTGGGGAGGCTGCAGAAGAATCTAGACAGTTTGGGAGAGTGGTCCAGGAAATGGCTGATGGAATTCAACGTGAGCAAATGCAAGGTCTTGCACTTTGGAAAAAAAAATAAAAGCATAGACTACTTTCTAAACGGTGAGAAAATTCATAAAGCCAAAGTACAAAGGGATCTGGGAGTGCTTCTCAAGGATTCTCTAAAGGTAAACATGCAGGTTGAGTCCATGATTAAGAAAGTGAATGCAATGTTGTCATTTATCTCAAGAGGGTTGGAATATAAAAGCACCATTGTGCTACTGAGACTTTATAAAGCTCTGGTTAGGTCCCATTTGGAGTACTGTGTCCAGTTTTGATCCCCACACCCTAGGAAGGACATACTGGCACTGGAACGTGTCCAGCGGAGATTCACACGGATGATCATTGGAATGGTTGGTCTAACATACGAGGAACAGCTGAGGATCCTGGGATTGTATTCATTGGAGTTTAGAAGATTAAGGCGAGACTTAATAGAAACTTACAAGATAATACATGGCTTGGAAAGGGTGGACGCTAGGAAATTGTTTCCGTTAGGCGAGGAGACTAGGACCCACAGACACAGCCTTAGAATTAGAGGGGGTCAATTCAGAACAAAAATGCGGAGACATTTCTTCAGCCAGAGAGTGGTGGGCCTGAGGAATTCATTGCCGCAGAGTGCAGTGGAGGCCGGGACGCTAAATGTCTTCAAGGCAGAGAATGATAAATTCTTGATGTCACAAGGAATTAAGGGCTACGGGGAGAATGCTGGTAAGTGGAATTGAAATGCCCATCAGACATGATTGAATGGCAGAGTGGACTCGATGGGCCAAATGGCCTTACTTCCACTCCTATGTCTTATGGTATTATGGTCTTAACGTTATGGACAATTTTAGCATGTCCAATCTACCTGATCTGCACATCTTTGGACTATGGGAGGAAACCAGCACAGATATGGGGCGAATGTGCAAACTCCACGCAGACAGTCGCCCAAGGCTAGAATCAAACCCAGGTCCCTGGTGCCGTGAGGCTGCAATGCTAACCACTGAGCCACTGTGCCGCAGATCACCGATTCATTGCCTGAACCTGCAGAGTTCAAATTCAGTGTTGTAGCAGTACATCATAGTTGAACTGTGTGACACTAGTAGAGCGTGCATTCACAACCTTTCGCCACTTGCTGGCAACAATCCCATGTGTGGCTTTTTCCCGGCAAATCACACAGGAAGAGGTCATCAGTGCCTCACACTGGTGCAACGTGACACCACGGCAATGATTTTAGTGCCCTCCTATCCTACATCCTCTCAGAACTGGACTCTAACCAAGGAATTCCAATTAGTCAAGTTCTACCAAGCAAACGAGTGTGTACTCTAGATAAAAGAAACAAAAGAACTGGGGATACTGTAAATCAGAAACAAAAACAGGAATTGCTGGACAAGCTCAGCCAGTCTGGTAGCATCTGTGGATATGTTTACGCCTCACTCTTTCTCAAGCCTTGTCAAGGGTGTACTCTGAACGCTAAGAGGACGGCATTGATGGGAAATGCAACTGAGCTGTCCAAGTGACTTCAAGTATGAAAATAATGATACTTTAAATGTCAGAGTTCCCTTCTCACTGTGTTGCTGGAAAAATGCAGCAGGTCAGGCTGCATCCAAGGAACAGGAAATTCAACGTTTCGGGCATAAGCCCTTCTTCAGGCTTATGCCCGAAACGTCGAATTTCCTGTTCCTTGGATGCTGCCTGACCTGCTGCGCTTTTCCAGCAACACATTTTCAGCTCTGATCTCCAGCATCTGCAGACCTCACTTTCTCCTCCTCTCACTGGACAATTTAATGACACAGGCGAGCATAGGTCCATCATCACTTAGTCTTAAGACTGCACATACTATTCTGGTTTCCTTTCAACACTGCAGATAAAACAAAATCTTTTGGAACATTTTTAAGCAAAAATCCATTTATTATCAATGATAGAGACAGTTTGCTATTGTTTCTGGCAGTATGTGACCCTATCCATCCCTCCTTTTCTGAAGGCTAGACTCTTGTTGGGCTTTGGTGTCCCGTGGGCAATATCAGCCAATGAATATTTCAGAGTGAGCACAGTTTATATGTGAACAAGCAAGCTGTTGGTGGACAGAATCATAACTGAACCTGATCCTTAATCTCACTGAGTTTTAAAACACTTTCAGAAGGGACTGTTGAAAACACATCAGGAGAAGCAACCTTGGTTATTTTGTCCTCAATTAATGTAAAGGGTACAAGATCAATTGGAAAATCCCATTGGGATAAGTACACATTTGGAATCAGGTAATTCCAAGAGACTGGAATTGAAAATTGGTGCGATCTCAGCTGAGCGGTTTAGTGAAGAAAGTATCTGCCTTTATAAAACAATGTTCATGACCTCAGTATGTTCTATCCTTTTTTAAAAAACAGCCATTTAAAACAATCAGAAAGATCCCATACAACATTTCAACCAGAGACCTTGTGGTGCCATGGTAGTGTCTCCACCTTTGGGACAGAAGTCCCAAATTCAAGTTCTACCTGTCACTCATGACATTTTCGGGCAGGTCGGTTAAAAATAATTTGCAACATCTCATGAGGACCACTTTCATTTCTGACTCAGAATCTATCCTGACATTAGGACTGACTTGCCAGCAGCAAACTTCAGCCCATTATATCTGATTGTGCAGCACTCCCTTAGTATTGTGCTGAAGTATCAACCTACACCAGTACCACATAGCAGTGGTAGTGTCCCTGTCTCTGAGCCAGGACACCCAGCTCCAAGTTCTTCCTGCTTTAAAGATGAGTCATAACATGTCTGAACAGATTGCTTTGGAAATATCTACATCAGTACCAAAACAGAGTGTGTTCATTTGCTAATTGTAGAAGTCATGTTTTACAAAGTTATTATATGTGATTTTAAGAAGCTTCATTATCTGCTGGAACCACAAGACTTAACTCCAATGAATAGCTGTTTTTTTCAAGGACATTTTAAATGTTTTTGATTTGAGTAGGCTGTCAATAAAACAAACCTCCCAGGTATTCCATCCACGGAAAATCTCTTCTGAAATCTTTGAATACACAAAAGCTATCCTATCCTCTCTCCCCTCTGATTGTTTGGGTCAGTCATTTGTCATGCCTCAGGAGGAACTGTAATTCTGAGGAACAGAAAGTTTTTGCATCAAATAAGTGGATAATAATTAGATACGAAACAGAAAACACTTAGTAACATCGAAAAAGACTTTAAATACTGTCCGTGATGTGTTTAGTTTTCATTAGAACGGCTGAACATTTGGTTTGATTTATTGACTCTCTTACTGTAACATGCTTTAAGCAATATTTTCTCCATTTGTAAATGAATTGAGAACTTCTAGCCCAATCTGCCACCCAGCTGTAAGATTGGCATTGCACATTGTGAAAGAAACTGACTTATTTCTAACCTCATTGATCCAAATGAGATGAGGATGAACCTCATTCAAAAGTGGTCAATGAACACCATTGGTGTTCCACCCAGGCATTGAGAGTGAAAAATTACCCACGGCTTACAAATTCTGCGACAAGAAGCAATTAAAAATGACTACAAAGTCAAGGCTGCGGGAAAGAAGGGGAATGGAGACAAGAAAGAAATTAGGAGTGTACAATCCATTTAAGAAAGATACAGGCCATTTGTAAACTTGTCTGCTCTCAATAACAATTACATAGCCTTTAGCAAATCTAACATTTTGGAGTTTATTGAGTTTTGTACAGATTAAGGGCAATATACATCATCTTGGCTTTTGAATCCAGTGTTTTTCTTATCCAAGGCTAATCTAATTTTAGTTTTTCTCCTCTTCCTTTCATTTATACTCAGCTGCTTAAACTTGGCTTCTGCTGTGAGCTTGCAACCGACTTCAAGGTCACCAGAGTTTGTCTGTTTGAATTTAGCCCAATAGCTGGGATAACCTCAGTGTGTGACTAAATCTTGATTTTTATTTTTGTTTTGTGTTTGCACAAAATAGGTTTACATCTAAAATTTACACAAGCTTACTTTGATGGTATTGATTCTGCAGTTGTTCCAATTGGGAAATGAGGTTTAGGTTGGTTGGTTGCCCATAGACAGAGAGAGGAGAGTCAGCAGTGAAAGCTGCATTAAATATTAAATGCTGACACTCAAGATTTCTAATGAAGGAAAATGGTGTTCAACTAACATTTAAATGCTCATTACCATACTTGTGATACAATGCTAGCTACTTTATAGAATAAAAAAAGGTAGCTTTTTGGATAATCAGGCACTTTTTGAGAACTTTGTAGTTTCAAGTTTGCTGCCTAATACAGGCACATTAGAAAATATGGTTGTTTTACCGGCACAAGTTCATTTCCAGCTGGTCTTCACGTAAGGCATTAACCTTCAATTAGGCTATTAATAAGCAAAGCTGCCAAGCCCTGCAAGATAAGCCATAGAGTGATTGATGGCCATTGCTATCCAGCTATGAACATTAGATCAATGGTTCAAACAAACCTGCAGAAATACTGAAATCTGTGTCTGTTTACAGACAAAGATCAAAGCAATAGCCAGCTTTAGAAGACAGAAGAAGCTGTCCGTCAATCACTTGCCATACAGAGAAGTGAATCTGCACACAACTGGCATTGATTATTTAACTCTTTGTCATTTCTTATTTCAAAGCTGCCCTACAATTAACTCTCCAGCAGGATGGAGTTGAAGGAGGGAAGAATGATTCAAGCAAGAACCTCTTCAAGGTCACAGGAACTCAACTTCATTCAAATGGTTCATTAAAGGAACAGTGCAGGGGTTTGTGCATAGAATAAAATGAAGTGGTGATTCTAGTTTTAACAAAAGACTGAAACAAAACATATCAAGTAAAACTAATTCAGTTTTTGATAAGGAGGGAGGGGAACACATTGCCTTGCTGTTCTCAAAACAGTGAAGTCTGAGGTAGCATTTAGGACTAATGAGTCAGTCATATAGCATGAAATGCATTTATAATTAATTAGTTGGTTCTAAGCTAACAAATACCTATTAACAAATATTTTCTGACTATGGTTATTATACTGGTGTTTGATTTTACAATCTTAAAATGCATGGTGGAAAATTAGCACAGAGCATCCAACAGGTTTCTTGGAAATTCTTATCTCACTTTTTCAGTAGAACCATTAATTAATTAAAAATGAATGTGGTCACACTCCTGTTAAAGTCAGGAAGCAGAAGCCTCAGATAAATGTGTTAAAGGTTCATATCTTAATGCCCCACAATGCAATTTCAATGTTGATATATCTTTGGCAGCCCATGGTTAGATGAAAATAACATCTATTGAACAATGCACGAGACATTTAGACTTTAACAGTTGAAGTTTTCCCATTTAAAAAAAATCTGTTAACGTTTTAGCTGTCCAACACAGATTAAAATCATTGTTCACTCACAGAAAGAAATATGGTAAAAATAAAAATAATTATCCATTTTGTGGTGTGGCATTTGTACAATGTCACATGTAAGAAGTCTCACTACATTTGTCTTCCTCGTATTAGGCTGTACTGCCAGAACCAGTGAATATAAAAGAAATCATATTGGTTTGTTCTTGCAAAATACATTATTTGGAACTCACTTGATGTTCCATACCTAGTCTTGACTTGCTCACATGGTTGGTGATTTACAGGTTTTGTGATTGATTCACGTGAGAACCATAAAATTGGTGCTCAGCTTAGTTAAAACAGCTTAATTTCCCGGATGAGAATGAAAAAGCTTGGTTGATTTACTTCAAGCTGCATAGACTGCAGGGGTTGATTAGATATTTTAAAATAACAAAGGGACCAGACAGTCATACTTGCGGACTGATTTAGTTAGATAGATATTGGAAGATCAGGTTCTTGCATTGAAGTTACACAGGGACCTAGATTAAATGGGCATAAGGTTCTTTTACTCAAGAATAAGGGATTTGTGAACCATATCCCACAGGATGGCATGGTGGATCAGTGGTTAGCATTGCTGCCTTGCAATAATAAGAACCTGGCGATAGTTGGCGGTCTATGTCAGCATTATCACAATGATCTACAGGACAGATACCAATCATCCAAAGAAATGAATTTGTCCAGATTTCTTCCCAAATGCAATTCTTCACTTATTTTCCTGTTGCATGCATGAGCACGCATGCAACTTTGTGCTCGGGTAGAGGATGGGAGTCACAAACGATGTTGTGAATCATGATATAAAAAGCATTATGATTATATGGGGCAGACATGATAGGCTAACTGGTCTTTTCTAGTCCACCATTTTAATATACCCATTTTTACAATTCCCAGGTCATGACTAGCTATTCAACTCCAGGCCAAACATCTCGTGGAGACTACTTATGGGAAAGTTATACAGCACCAAGCTTAACTGAATATTTAGTGTAGATTTGGAATTTGTAATAACTTAAACTGTCTGTATGGAGTTTGCACATTCTTCCCATATCTGCGTGGGTTTCCTCCAGATGCTCTGGTTTCCTCCCACAGCCCAAAGATGTGCAGGTTAAGTGAATAGGCCATGCTAAATTACCCACAGTGTCCAGAGATGTGCAGGCTGGGTGGATTAGCCATGGGAAAAGCAGGCCTCAGCGATGGTGGTGGGTCTAGGTGGGATGCTCTTTGAGCATCAGTATGGATTTGATGGGCCAAATAATTTCACACTGTCGGAGATCCTATGATTCTAACATGAAAATTGGAAAGTTAAGAAATAAGCTTGTGTAGTAATGCTCCATTGCCTTGATTATGCTTAAAAGGGAGTGCAATTGCCCAAATTTGGCAGTCTCAATAATCTCAAGCCTTTTAGCAGAGATTGTCATTATTGAATCAACTGACCACTACAGCCTATGCACATCGTAAGCAATGTTATTGTCACTGGTTGACTGTTTGCCAGAGATGTGACATTGTAGACTTCACTGTTGCAATCTGCAGGGAATTCAATGTTCTGGCATGAATTTAGGAGTATAGTTCACTCTGATTTAAAAGAAATTAGACTTGCTCAATGATAACCAAATTTTTAGACGGCATAATAAGTGCTAAACGCTAATGCTGATGAACAACCTCTCTGATCCTGAAAAAATGTTTATACATTGAGTCTTATTCCTTTTTAAGAAACTGTATTTTTCAGGTTTAATTATAAATACTTTATGTTTATGCTGTTCCTTAAATCCCCTGTGCATATCCAAATTTTATTTTACTTCTGTGCAAAATGTAAATGTGTAGCATATTTCCTGTTTTAACTTCTGGTTGTGGGTCTCAGAGAAGATTCTTCAACTGGATTGGTTGAACATCCTCCTTACAGCTTGTATTGCTCACAGATGCCACAGGTCAAACAGATGTTGAACAAGTGGAAGTATTTGCTGACAAGCCCACTAAACCTCTCTGGGCATAAGTGCAAGAGGTTAACATGGAAAGTTGGGTCAAAATCTCTAACTGCTATACGATTTCACCATTTTTTCAGTGAAATTTCCTGAATTATTTGTAGTTTTTGTGTTATATGTATGGTCTGGGTCAGAAGGGATTTAACAGAAAATGGTTATTGTTTCTGATCACATTTATAAACATTCCTGTAGTATTTACACAAGTTGAAAACTAGTTCAGAGTTTTCTGTCTTTTCACTCAACTCACTTAGGAAAGTTTGGATCAGGTCTCATGCTATTTGACAGGAATTAACTCATTAATTCTTTGTCTCTTCTTGAAGTTATAAACCTCTGAATGAGTAGCAGGTTCTTCCATTAAAAGTGATGGTTCATGCCACTGGAATCATCAGCAAATGTACATAATACTACTCACTGGCTCAGGTCTGAGGCCTGATAATTCACAATGCACTCTTCACTCAGATACAGACTGAATTTTTACTACAAACGATTAACTTCAATTGCTGGCATTTATCATTGTTAGGTCAAACCAGATTCCCACTATTCAAGGTGAAGGACAAAATATTTGAGATAGGACATCAAAACTACCAAATGTAATGCATTTCTCCAGGGAGTGTTTTGAATGTAGCTTTGGTTTGAATTAATTCGGACCAAATAAAAATACATCATTCAAATTTAATGATGCCAGCAGTTAATTGACAACATTCGTTACTTCATTTTTTTGATTAAATAGCAAACAGTATAGTATATTCCTGCGAATTGTAAAAGAAGTTTGGTGACAATATAGCTGAAATGCACTAACTATATAACCACCTTGATAAAAAGGACCAAGTCTTGACAAAGATTTACACAAATGCATTAATTCTTTATAGTGTATTTATATTTCTTTCCGTTAATCACTACTTCCATAGCTAAATTTAATTTAAAAGGCTTCTGGTAGCATTTTCTATAGTGTTCCTAAGATGTTCATGTAAGAATAGTAATTGGCATATTTGGTGAACAATATATATTGTACTCAAGGATAAAAACAAAACTTGAAAAATGTTAAAAATGGAGACATATTATGGAGCTTTATGTCATGTGCTCATTAGTACAAAGCAATAATTCCAAATCTTTGGCAATGCACAGAGAAAAGCTCAAGCAACATATCTCTGTTTTTAACACTATTCAAGTTCTTTACCAACAAGAGACTGTTTGGATAAAAGCAAAGCTAGTGCAATCTGGGGAATAACATAATTCTTGATCAACCACAAATTCTATCAATGCCAGTTGCATTGTCACACTTCAGCAGTGAAAATCTTAAAAACTCTTTGCATTTAAATCCCTTGGCCAATTAGCAGTAATAATTAAGTGTACACAATACCTTGTGATCCATGTTCTGTCTTCTTTGCTGCAGTCTTATTCACTCATTTTTAAAAAAATACAATAACACTTGCCCATTCGACTACATTTCAAAGATGCACATTATTCTTACATCAATGTGGGAGTAGATTTTAAATTCCAAAAGGAGCAGAAAATGAGAGTTTGCTGATCAGTGGAAAGCACATTGGGACAGGGTACATAATGGGCAGGTGCATATCTAAAAATTAAAGTCCAATGTCATATCACCTTAACACTTTGAAATATTCACACTAATTCTCAGAATTAAACTTCTAAAATGCAGTTACTTATTTCTGCAGATTTTTCAGCTCAAGCAAAATCACCCCTCCCCCTTGCACCCGGATCTGAGCAGTACTGAGGGAATAGGTGTATTTGGATGCCACCAGTGAAGGGAAGAATTTTCACCAGAAGGCTCTGCTCTTCTTTAAGTATTTCCATGTGATGTTCCCTTGGATCACAGGCAACTGGAGCTATCAATACAAACTCTTTGATTGTTACACAATGATGCAAGATCACTGGCACAAACATGCAGTGTAACAAGGTCTTCCTGGACAATTTGAACCAAGGAATTGAAGATGCTGGAGACCTGAAACAAGCAAAAACAGAAATTGCTGGAGAACTCAACAGCTCTGGCTGCATCTGTGGAGAGAAAACAGTTAACATTTCAAGTCATAAAGCCATGGAGTCTTACAGCACAGAGGCAAGCCCTTTGCCCAAACTGGTCCATGCTAACCAAAGTGTCCATCCACGCTAACCCCATTTCCCCGCACTTGGCCCATATCCTTCTAAACCTTTCCTATTCATATATTTGTCCAAATGCCTTCTAAATATTATTAATGTACCTGACACAACCACTTCATTCCATATGCATACCATCCTCTGCGTAAAAAAGCTGCCCCTCAGGTTCTGCTTTATTCTTTCCATCTAACCTTAAACTGATGCCCTCTAGTCTTTGATTCCCCAACGCTGGGAAAAAGACTGAGTGCATTCACCCTATCCATGCCTCTCCTGATCTTATACTCTTCTATAAGATCCCCCTTCGTTTCCTATGCTCTAAAGAAAAAAGTCCTTGCTTGTCCAACCTCTCCCTATAACTCAGACCCTTGAGTCCTGGCAACATCCTTGTAAATTTTGTCTTCATTCTTTCCAGTTTAATAAAATGCTTCCTAAAGCAAGGTGACTAATAATCCAAGTGCGGCCTCAACAACATTCTGTACAACTGCAACATAACTTCTAAACCTGACTGATGAAGGCCAGTGTGCCAAAAACCTTCTTCACTGCCCTGTCTACCTGTGTCTTATGAACCTCCTTGAGAATTGAAGGGTTGCAGACTCAAAACATTGCATCTGTTTTTCTCTACAGATGCTGCCTGATCTACTGAGTTTCTCCAGCAATTCAAGCTCTTTATGGAATTGACCAATAGCTTAACTTTAATTTAGTACATAGATTCATTAAGAATGAAGCAGTGAAAGATACCTTAAAATCTGATTGAAGATTTGTAGCTCGGGTATCCGTTGTTGTGGTTCTGCTCGCCGAGCTGGAAGTTTTTGCTGCAAATGTTTCGTTCCCTGGCTAGGGAACATCATCAGTGCTGTTGGAGCCTCGTGTGAAGCGCTGCTTTGATGTTTCTTCCGGTATTTATATTGGTTTGTTCTTGCCGCTTCCGGGTGTCAGTTTCAGCTGCAGTGATTTGTATGTGGGGTCCAGGTCGATGTGTCTGTTGATGGATGTTCTTGCCGTTTCCGGGTGTCAGTTTCAGCTGTAGTGGTTTGTATATGGTGTCCAGGTCAATGTGTCTGTTGATGGAGTTTGGGGATGAATGCCATGCTTCTAGGAATTCTCTGGCTGTTCTCTGTCTGGCTTGTCCTATGATAGTGGTGTTTTCCCAGTCAAATTCATGTTGCTGGTTGTCTGAGTGTATGGCTACTAGAGATAGCTGGTCGTGTCGTTTTGTGGCTAGCTGATGTTCATGGATGCGGATTGTTAGCTGTCTTCCTGTTTGTCCTATATAGTGTTTTGTGCAGTCCTTGCATGGTATTTTGTAAACTACGTTAGTTTGGCTCATGCTGGGTATTGGGTCCTTTGTTCTAGTGAGTTGTTGTCTGAGCGTGGATGTTGGCTTGTGTGCTGTTATGAGTCCTAAGGGTCGCAGTAGTCTGGCTGTCAGTTCTGAGACGCTCCTGACGTATGGTAGAGTGGCTAGTCCTTTTGGTTGTGGCATGTCCTCGTTCCTCGGTCTATCTCTTAGGCATCTGGTGATAAAGTTGCGTGGGTATCCGTTTTTGGCGAATACCTTCTATAGATGTTCCTCTTCCTCTTTTCGCAGTTCTGGTGTACTGCAATGTGTTGTGGCCCTTTTGAATAGTGTCCTGATGCAGCTTCGTTGCAGCACTGAAAAATGACAAAAACATAATCATACTACCGGCAGATAAAGGCAGAATGACGGTCATCCTAGATAAATCAGACTACATCAGTAAAGCACAACAACTACTCGCAGACACCAACACCTACCAAATGAAGGATTCCGACCCCACACCACAACTCACCAATAGAATAAACAACACACTAAGGAATCTACAAAAAAACGGACAGATAACCAAAGCGGACCAGCAAAGAATGAAACCTGAAAGCAACAACACCCCCAGATTCTACGGACTACCCAAAGTACACAAACCAGACATCCCACTCAGACCCATAGTATCACTACCAGGGACACCAGCATACAAATTGGCCAAAGAACTACAACAAAAACTGAAACACCTAGTCAGCGGATCCAAACACTCCATACAATCAACACAGGAATTCTTGGACGTCATCAGGAATACACACATCGACAAAGAAGAAACCATGGTGTCATTCGACGTGACGGCACTGTTCACTTCAATTGACAAAACCCTAGCCAGAGAAACAATAGCCAACCTACTGGACATACATAACAGAACACAGGAGGCCGAACCTATCAACAAGGACGGCATACTTAAACTACTGGACCTGTGCCTCACCACACACTTTACATTCAACAATCAGATATACGAACAAATCAACGGAACACCCATGGGATCACCAATCTCGGGACTCATAACAGAGGCAGTTATGCAAAGGTTAGAACATACAGCGATACCACAAATCCAACCCAAACTCTGGATCAGATATGTTGATGACACCTTTGTAATCATCAAAAACACAGATATAGAAAAAACACACCGAATCATCAACGCCACACTCACAGGAATCCGATTCACACGAGAAGAAGAAAAGGATAGCCAACTCCCATTCCTAGACGTGTTAGTAGAGAGAACACCCAACGGAGAATTCACCACAAGGGTACACAGGAAACCAACACACACAGACCAAGTCTTAAACTATGAAAGTAACCACCCCAACACACACAAACGAAGCTGCATCAGGACACTATTCAAAAGGGCCACAACACACTGCAGTACACCAGAACTGCGAAAAGAGGAAGAGGAACATCTATAGAAGGTATTCGCCAAAAACGGATACCCACGCAACTTTATCACCAGATGCCTAAGAGATAGACCGAGGAACGAGGACATGCCACAACCAAAAGGACTAGCCACTCTACCATACGTCAGGAGCGTCTCAGAACTGACAGCCAGACTACTGCGACCCTTAGGACTCATAACAGCACACAAGCCAACATCCACGCTCAGACAACAACTCACTAGAACAAAGGACCCAATACCCAGCATGAGCCAAACTAACGTAGTTTACAAAATACCATGCAAGGACTGCACAAAACACTATATAGGACAAACAGGAAGACAGCTAACAATCCGCATCCATGAACATCAGCTAGCCACAAAACGACACGACCAGCTATCTCTAGTAGCCATACACTCAGACAACCAGCAACATGAATTTGACTGGGAAAACACCACTATCATAGGACAAGCCAGACAGAGAACAGCCAGAGAATTCCTAGAAGCATGGCATTCATCCCCAAACTCCATCAACAGACACATTGACCTGGACACCATATACAAACCACTACAGCTGAAACTGACACCCGGAAACGGCAAGAACATCCATCAACAGACACATCGACCTGGACCCCACATACAAATCACTGCAGCTGAAACTGACACCCGGAAGCGGCAAGAACAAACCAATATAAATACCGGAAGAAACATCAAAGCAGCGCTTCACACGAGGCTCCAACAGCACTGATGATGTTCCCTAGCCAGGGAACGAAACGTTTGCAGCAAAAACTTCCAGCTCAGTGAGCAGAACCACAACAACAGTGAAAGATACCAGCCAAAGTAACATCTGATAAGAATAATGGTGGACAAGGTGCCATGCACACACAACAACCAACATCTGAAGAACAACCAAGAGTCAGAAGATTCCACTCTGTATGTTTTCTTTTTTTGATGAAACCGATCCATTGAGATGCTTTTCTTAAAGATGGTGAATGTGTGACTGTATTCATTTCCTTGAAGATGGTATGTTTGGCCAACTCCATAAGTACTCTGGATTTCCCCAAGATGGCGTGGTCTGCTCTTTGCTGTAGCACATTAGGTTGCAGACCTATGTTGAAAACATCACTGAAACTCATGGTGGAAGAGGAGATGTTGGTGTCTGTTTCAGAACCTTTTAAATACAGATGTGGTAATTCTCCTTTTGGCTTTTCCTCCCCTTCTCCTTCATTTATTTTCTGTTTGCTACTTTTTTGAAGCCTTTTATCCAGGCCATTCCTTTTGCAGCTGCTCCTAGTATGTGAATACTTGTGGTCCACCAATAATCACTCTGAAAATATAGCCTTCCACATTCGTGTTCTTCCTCATCTCTCAAACACTCAACAGGCACAAAATTCCAAAGCTCCCTCAGTTAAAATTGTCCATGATAATGTTTATCACAACAAAGCTTTTCAAACTTGACAGGGTTCAGAAAAGATTTACAAGGATGTTGCCAGGGTTGGAGGATTTGAGCTATAGGGAGAGGGTGAACAGGCTGGGAATGTTTTCCATTGAGCGTCGGAGGCTTGAGGGGTGATCGTATAGAGGTTTACGAAATTATGAGGGGCATGGATAGAATAAATAGACAAAGTATTTTCCTTGGGGTGGGGGAGTCCAGAACTAGAGGGCATAGGCTTAGGGTGAAAGGGGAAAGATATAAAAGAGACCTAAGGGGCAACTTTTTCATGCAGAGGATGGTACGTGTATGGAATGAGCTGCCAGAGGAAGTGGTGGAGGCTGGTACAATTGAAACATGTAAAAGACATTTGGATGGGTATATGAATAGGAAGGGTTTGGAGGGACATGGGCTGGGTGCTGACAGGTGGGACTAGTTTGGGTTGGGATATCTGGTTGGCATGGACGGGTTGGACTGAAGGGTCAGTTTCCGTGCTGTACATCTCTATGGCTCTATGATTAAGTCTTTCTGACATTAGGTTGTGTAAGCAATCCAAAGGTGATCCTGTGGTCTACTATGTTTGACAATTAATTCAACTCCCTACTTTGGTTAATATTGCATTTGTTAAGCTTACAGATTGGTGAGAAACATATCACAAACAATCATAAATCATCACCCACTTTATTAAAATGGACTGGTGTTTTTGAATCCAAATTGAATTATGGGTCTGTGACTACACATCCAGAAACAGAAATGGTGGAACTTGCAGTTGTGAGCTATCGAGCTAGGAGTTTTCTTCACTGGGACCACATTAGCAGGCAATCCTTACTAAGGGTTAATATTCATAGATGTCTTCAGAAGAACTCCTATTTATAACAATCACTGCTATGACTCAAAAAGCAATACAAAGACGTATTTCTATTTTCCTCAACCTTGCCAGGAGTTGTTAAAAAAGAATGGTCCTGCTGTTTGCCAAAACAAAATAATACTTCTGTTCGAAACATGGGAGCAAAGCTGTCCAGGGGTTTTTATTTCACACTTAAATTTGACATGGTGCATTTGCCAAACTTTCTGTTTGCACTCTGCACCAAACAGTATGTTATAAGACATACTGTTTACTTAAAAGACAGCTAAGATGCTAATGAGATATAAGGGATAAACTCATCAAGAAATCTTTCTCACCAACCTCCTGAATAGTCACTATGAGGATTTCTGAGAAGAAATGCAAACTCGTTTCATTGACACTTAGAGTCATAGAGATGTCCATCATGGAAACAGACCCTTCCATGCTGACCAGATATCCCAACCTAATCTGGTCCACCTGAGTGCACCCAGCCCATATCCCTCCAAACCCTTCCTATTCATATACCCATCCAGATGCCTTTTAAACATTGCAATTGTACCAGCCTCCACCACATCCTCTGGCAGCTCATTCCATACACGTACCACCATCTGCGTGAAAATGTTGCCCCTTAGGTCTCTTTTACATCTTTCCCCTCTTCCCTAAACCTATGCCCTCTAGTTCTGGACTTCCCCACCCCAGGAAAAGACTTTGTCTTATTATCCTATCCATGCCCCTCATGATTTTGTAAACCTCTATAAGGTCAGCCGTCAGCCTCTGACGCTCCAGGGAAATTAGCCCTACTCTATTCAGTCTCTCCATATAATTCAAACCCTCCAAGCCTGGCAACATCCTTGTAAATCTTTTCTGAACCCTTTCAAGTATCGCAATATTTTTCCAATAGGAAGGAAACCAGAACTGCAGGCAATATTCCAACAGTGGCCTAACCAATGTCCTGTACAGCCGCAAAATGACCTCCCAACTCCTGTACTCAATACTCTGACCAATAAAGGAAACCATATGAAATGCCTTCCTCACTTGACAGATAAGAAGAATGTTGAAGTCCATGCCATTCAATGAATGGCAGCAGAAAAATTGAAGAAATGGTTTTGGTGATAGGGCATCCCACGACGTTATTTCTAAAAATTCCCATCATCAGTCACTTGACAAGATTTTCACCAACTTCCAACACCAGCCCTTAGGAAATACAACGATAACGTCTCAAAAATAACAGCTGATTAAACAAATTTCTTTAAAACTCTCGAGAGATTTGGAAAGAACCTGGCTGAAAACAAAGGGAAATTCGGAAAGCAAAGAGAGGGTGTCACAATATTGGTCATTAAAAGCAAGAAAACCCAAGGATTATTTTCTAAATATATAAAGACCAAGAGGATAAGAAAAATGTGTATGAGATCACAAAAGCAACCTGTGTGTCAATGCAGAAGTAACGCATCTTGTTCTTAATGAATACAGGACTATCCCCTTTTTGGAGATGGTAACAAGGGGAAACTAGTGGTAAAGTTGTCCCTCAGGAGATATTCAACCCCTCAATACCATTGCACCATTAAGTTCCAGATAATAAGGTCCACTGGGGACTTTTTCAGCCTGCCATTGAAATGGGCCATTAATTAAGTGGTCAATTGACAGTGACTAAAGGGCCTCAATTTCCTGGCAAGTGAGAAATGTATCTAGTTTCCTGATCGGGTAACCAACATGAACTATCTGCCTACCTCATTGGGGGTGAGTGGCATCTAAATACCATATCTCAGCAGGAAGGTATCAATAAACTGGCCAGAATGATAGCAAAATTACAAATGGAATTCAATCAGGAAAACATCAGACAATGCAGTTCTGAAATGCACACAAGGCAAATACACAACAGAAATGGTAGGATACTGAAAAGTGTAGAATTATGAGTAGACCTTGGAGGACATGTTCACTGATCCGTAAAGGTAAAAGCACAGATATACATGTTATTGAAGAGGGGGTACCTCCCCTTAGCTGAGGCATGGTAGCGCAAGAAAGTTGTGCTGGACGTGTGGAAAAAAATACAGAGTATGGCCATGGCCAATGGATGCAGTTCTGGTCACGATGTAACAGGATGGATACAATAATACCCAAGAGGGTACAGATGTTACAAAGGTGTTGCTTGAAGTGGATTGCTTTAGTTCTGGTGAAAAATTGGTGAGGTTTTAGAATAGAGGAGGACAAAAGAGATTTGAAATCTACAAAACTAGCTGAGATAAAGGAAACACATTTGTCTCTTAGGAAAAAGGGTCAATAACAGACTTATGCAAAAATTAGAGATAATGCAACAGAAGGAATGTGAACATTGTGGATACAAAATTCTTTGGTTATTGAGTATTTTCCCGGCTAGAAGATGGTTTGTAATTGAGTTTCCCAGGACTCAGTATTGGAACCTTTGTTTTTTCCTGTTATAAATCAATGACCTAATCCTAAGTGTTGAGAGTTTAGTTAGCTCAGTTAGCTGGATGGCTGGTTTGTGAAGGAGAGTGGTGCCAATTGCCTCGCCAGCTGAGGTTACTATGAAGGTGGCTCAGTGGTTAGCACTGCTGCCTCACAGTGCCAGGGACCCAGGTTTGATTCCAGCCTCGGGCAACTGTCTGTGTGGAATTTGCACATTCTCCCTGTGCCTGGGTGGGTTTCCTCCAGGTGCTCCGGTTTCCTCCCACAATTCAAAGGTTTTTCCAGTTTTGATGAATTTGCCATGCTAAATTGCCCACAGTGTTCAGGGATGTGTAGGTTGGGTGCATCAGTCAGGGATTAAATGTAGAGTACTAGGGTAGGGAAATGGGTCTGGGGGTGTTATTCTTCGGAGGGTTGGTGTGGACTTGGTGGTCTGAAGGGCCTGTTTCCACACTGTAGGGGTTCTTTGATTCTTCTTCTTCTCAACCTCTTCCCTCACCTGAAGCACAGTGACCCACAGGTTAAACCAGCACCAATCATCTCCCTCTCTCTCTCTCTCTCTAATGAGATAGCAACTGTATGGTCAGTGAGACTTTGGCAACCTATTCTTACTGAGGGGACAATTGCAAAAGGAACAATTTCAAATGTTGTACACTATACAAAACTTGGAAGCAATGTAAAATATGAAGAGGACAGTGTAGAACCTCAAAGGATACTGACAAGTTGGTGGAGTGCCAGATCAGTGGTATATTCTGATAGAAAGGAGATGGAAGGACAGTATAAAACAAAGGGTTCCACCCTAAAAGGTATGTTGGAGAGAAGGGTCCTCGGTGTATGTGTAAATAAATCGTTAAGATAGCAGGGCAGGTAGAAAGAGTAGTTAATAAAACAGATAGCCTTTCTTAATAAAGCCCTTTCTTAATAGGGCCACAGAATACAAAAAACAGAGCGCTTCTGCTGAACTTGTCTAAGACACCAGTTGGACTTCAACTGGAGTGTCTAGATTTTAGTGCCACATTTTAAGAAGGATGTGAAGAGAGCAGAGAGTGCAGAAGGGGTTTACAAGATTATCGGGGAAATTTCCATTCCTGGAACCAGTGATCGATGGGAGAAGTCAGCATCATTTTTCTTAGCGAGGAGAAGGCTCAGAGGAGATGTGACTAAAGTGGTGTGGACAGATTAGACAGGCAGAAACTGTCCCTGCTCACAATCAGGCTGAGGAAGAAGGAGCCCAGATTTAAAGAGTATTGCCAAAGAAGAAAATAGAATGCGAGAAAAAACTGCATTTACACAGCAAGTAATTTGGGATTGGAATGCACTACTCAATTGTCTAGTAGAGGCAGGTTCATTCAAGGAGTTCAAGAAATTCTATGGTTATTTATATTTAAATAATGGGAAGGGTTGTGGGGGAAAGGCAGGAGAATGGCATTAAGTCATAACGTCACTTGGAAAGCTGGTGCATACACAATTGGACAAATGCACTGCACTGTAACAATTCTGACAATAATTAGAGAGTATAGGCTTAAAGTAACAGATAAAAGGATTAGAGGTGATGTGAGGAGAAATGTTTTAGACAGAGGCTGGTGGGGACCTGGAATTCTGAAAAACTGGTGAAGGAAAGCTTTCATTGTATTTAATTAAATATCCAAGTATTATTTAAAATGCTGTGCTGTACAAGAAAAAGCACCAAGAGCTCAGAAAGGGGGATTAAGCTTGCTAATTATTTTTCAATTAGCACAGACACTGGCCTCCTTCCATATTGTAAATGTCTACAGTTCATACGGCAGTGAACAGAGAGATATCTACAGAAGAACTTCACAACCCTTTAAACTCTTATTCCCTCAAGACAGAGATTTGAGTCGTGGTATTCAATTTAACATAGTCAACAGGGCATACAAATATATTCCCTTCCACTGGACCTCACATTTAGAGACTTTCTTCTGAGGCGAAATAATTCATATTTAGTCTAACAATTCCCACTTTCACTGAAGCTAGATTTTGCCAAGAAATCTGGTCTGCCTTTCCCTATCTATCCATTGTTATACCAGATCATTAGCTGATTGTTGAATTAATAATATCAACTGGCAACAGAGCATGATACACAGTGAAAATGATAAAATATCCACCCCATGCTGTGAAATTCTGCCAGGTATAACATGAAATTCTCTTACCGGTGACCAAAACAAAATTGCAAACTGCCAGACACAGAACCAACACCAACAACAACACTATAGTCTCCTAATTTTATATTTAAATGTGCGGCACACAAAAAAACTCTCTCTAACTGATGCGGGAAAATGATTTATCAGAATCAAAAGCAATTCCTAGAAATAACCACCAATGCCGTTCCCCTGTCTAGGGACCTTATTTATGAAGGTTAAAGGGCTCACTTCAGGATCATTAAGTGCACTGACTTACTTCTTTAAAATTTACCAAATGGCAATTATTGCATTGCAGTAACTCAGTGCACTTATAGTAGAATTGCCACCAATAGATCAACAGAAGTTCAAAGTTACAAATGTTGTGAATTCAATATAGTGTTGTCTTCAAAGATAAAGTAAGGTTCATTAGTTGATCAATGAGAGTCCAATAAAGATTTAATACATGTTATGACTTTTGTCACTGATAGATGCCAGGATCATGCGTTTACCTGATGCAATGGAAAGGGAAAAGACAAATCAATCAAAACACTGGGCAATCTGGTCTCATTAAATGGAAGCAGTTTTCTCGCCATATACAGGAGTGCTTCAAAAGTATGCTTTTGTTGCATAAATACAAACCCTCTCTAGCTGTGATCCAATACAAAGTTAATTCTTTTTACCCTTCATTTCTGCACTACATATAATTGAATCAATGATACATTTTGGTATCTTAATTAACTATCAGAACTATCATTTGAACAGTGTGGAACATTTGATTGACAGACTTGAACCCTGAATCTGCTTAGCATTGCTTCAAACATACTGAGCAGGTTTAGTGTATAAATCAGCTGGAGTCCTATACATCAGAGTGCACTCAGATATAATAGACAAGGTCAACCTTCTCCAAGCTATACCAACACATGTTTCGGACAATTGGATTACAATTTTTGCAAACGGTATTAAATTGTTTGTGTAAAATGGATACACGAAAGCTAAAGTTCTAGACATCTTTCTTAGAAATTAGACATCATAGCCTTGTACCAAACCTTAGTAACATGCAAACCAGATGAAATTATGATCATTAGCTGCAGCTTGGTGAAAGGATGTGAGAAAACAATGACGTCAGTTATTTCCTCTCATTCAATTTTCTGAAAACGTATCTGATAAGGAATATTGAACTTCGGAGGCCATCTCAAAACTTTTGGCACTCACTGCCCTGAATCTTCTTATCATTTAAATGAATGGTCATGAAATACTTTGCAGTGCTCTCAACTCTCATAGGATCCCATAGCCCACCACACACCTCCACCTCCAAGACCATCGCGCCCTGTTCCAACAATAAGCAGTTTGAAAAAATGATCCTGCTCATCTCATAGAAAAAGGAGCAGGCCAGTTAGCATGTCAAGCCTTGCCCATTATCTAATGAGATCTAATTCCATAAACCCACCTTTGTTCCATATTCCTTCATAGCTGTGGATTATAAAACACTTATAGTTGATCTGGCAACAATACAACTGATCCAAACTTCTGTCATCCTTCATATGTACAATTTTTTTAAAGATTAGATTACTTACAGTGTGGAAACAAGCACTTCGGCCCAACAAGTCCACACTGACCCTCTGAAGAGCAACCAACCCAGACCCATTCCTCTACATTCACCCCTTCACCTAACACTACAGGCAATTTAGCATGGCCAATTCACCTAACCTGCACATCTTTGGACTGTGGGAGGAAACCAGAGCATCTGGAGGAAACCCACGCAGACACAGGGAGAATGTGCAATCTCCACGCAGACAGTTGCCTGAGGTGGGAATTGAACCCGGGTCTCTGGTGCTGTGAAACAGCAGTGCTGACCACTCTGCCACTGTGCCACCGTGCCACCCACAAATGTTGTGTGATTTCACTCCTGAAAGGTCTGGCTTTTATTTTTAGACCATGCCCACTTGCAACAGACCAACAAAAATAGATCTTTCTTTCTCACCTATCTGTTCTTGTCATAACATGAAAATCTCACTTAAAACACTTATTAGCCTTCTAAATTCTGTGAACTACAAGACTAATTTGTGTCATGCATCCTCATAACTTAATATTTAGAACCTACGCATTATTTAGATAAATTTTTGCTGGGTTCCCTCCAAGTTGCTAATCATTATCCTTCCAGAAGTATCACTGGAAAGCAGATCTTCTGGTCATTATTACTATCTGCTATTTGTCGGGTGCTGTTACGTGAAAATTGGCTATACTGTTCCCTAAACTGCACATGAACTACACTTCAAATGTATTTCATTGATTGCACATCAGGCTGTCCTGTGGTTGTGAGTAATGCTACACAAATGCAACTTTTTCTTACCCTCAAATATAATTGAGAGAAATATAATTAGGTAATAAATTTGGGAAAGTCCTGAACAATTATACCATCAAAGTCGTGTCAGTATATCCTTAATGCAAAAATGTGGTATAACTTGGGAGTTAGGCTGAATTAGATTCAGTTCAGGAGTTAAACTCCTCACTCCAATTGACAGGCTAATTTTCTAAAGGCTTCAGATCAGGCTTCACATAGTTCCAGAACAGTACAGCATTATATTTTAAGAATGTCTAAGTTGTTGAATGGACCTCCATGGAATATGGTAAAGTCTTGCCATTCACATGCATGCCCTCTGCGAACCCACTGAGCCACACAAGGTTTAATGTGCACCTTCTTGCCCATTGAGAAGCCAATGTCTGCCCATTCTGGGTGTGCACTGCAAGTGCATCATTATTGAGCATGCACAGTCAACCATTCATTTCACCATTCACAAAAATTACCGCCTGTGACATATGGAACATGTCCATTGTGAAAGGTGGGATTTTATTGTACTACAGGTGTCTCTTACATCCTGTTAATGTGCCATAAAAGGCCATACTCCTACCGGCACAGTCATATCATTACAAGGCAATCAGCTGAAGAATAGTACTTTGTACAGGCATCCCAAATACATTTGATAAAATCTTCACTGGTGTAGCTCAGGTGTGAACATATTTGGAAATGTAGACATTACCTGTCAGATTTTGAGAGTATGAGTTGTAAAAAAATATGGCCAGGCAGGGAAGGTTCATCAAGGGGAAAGGTGTCATTGCCCTTGAGCAAGGTTTCTGTCAAGGCCACCATATTACATAAATTGTCTGCAATATATTCATAGATGGTAAAGATCTTATCACAAGATAAGACATAGACACACCTGTCTCTTTACAGACACTCCATAAATATATTTGCAGGATGCAATTATCTACAAAGGAAGGATAGTAATCTTCTGAGCAAACCATGCAAGACACAGAACCATCTTAAAAATAACCTGGCTCAAATCAAATTATACAATCTGCAACTCAATTTTTTTTACTTGAAGAAATAAAATGGATTAGTATGATTTTGACCAAGAAAATTGACAGCAGTCAAAATGGCGCCAATTAGCAGTCAATATGAGTCTTCAGACACAATTAGATGTAACGGAAGTTTTCAGGTTTGTTGCTTGGCAGATGGGCTTTGCTTTTGTCTCTACTCCAGTCTCAGCAATTCAGCCAGACTCCTTTTGATATATTTCTATAGACACCAAACTCATTTTGATCTTTTCAGCAAGAACTCTTATGATAAGTTCAATTATGCAATAACATAAGATGAACTGTCGTATATTCTTTTTGAAAATTCTGCCAGTTTGCATTGTTCTGTTCCAAAAGTAAGCTCCAGTTTCTTTTTTTCTCAACAGGCAAATGAGTAGCAAGAGTTATGAGAACAGTGAGAAATCTATCGACGATACAAATTAAGCAGGTACTTGATATTCTAATATACTGGGAATGCCCGTCACATTCTTGTGTCATGCAGCGTTCAGAATTGTGGAAACCATTGGACGGTAATGCAGTGTTGGTTAAGTTAAATAGCCATTTATGGGTGTTATGGAGAATCAACCATTTTAAAGTCATCAGAAATTATTTTCCGCTTAGCATCAAATGCAAAATTTACCTCAATAAAAAGCAAAACACTCTGACTGCTCGAAAACTGATTATAAAAACAGAAAAATCTGAAAATATTCAGCAGCTTAGAAAGCATCTGGGAAGCAAAACAGCTAATAGGCTAGATTTTCGTGGAGTCACTCCAAGGACTGTTATAAGTGAGGGGTTGGATGTCGAGGCAGATGTTCTACCCCGATTCCTGACTGGTAAGGGAGAGGGGACACAAAATGGCTCACAAAAGGGGAAATCTAAACTCAGTAAGGCCATTGGACTCAGTAGCAGAAAGGGAGGACTGCAGATGCTGGAGATCAGAATTGAAAAGTGTGGTGCTGGAAAAGCACAGGCGGTCAGGCAGCATCTGAGGAGCAGGAGAGTCGACGTTTCAGGCATAAGGTGCAGAATAGATGCAGTCTGTGTAGCAGTTATGACATGATGGGGTATGACATTTTTTAAAAATATATTTTTATTGAAATATAGATTCTTTTAACATTATGACAAATGCAAAACAATACAATTCAAAATAATACTAAGAAAGAACACAAAAATATTTTAAAAACCCAAACCACCCTCATGTACAAATGTATAAATATATATATAATTTTTTTTAAAACCCAGCTAACCACTTAACGAAATAAATAAAAGCTAAAAACAAACTAATAAATAATAATACAGCTCAGCAAAACAAAAGACTAACTTTTGAATATCGAGAGCATTATTTTTTCACATATTCATACATTTGCAGTTCCCTCTCTCTGGATATTGGATTCATAAAACACAATTGTTACAGCTATATAAAAGTCCTGATTAGTACGGCAGACAATGTGTCCAGATTTTCCAAAAAGGGCTGCCATGTCTTATAAAAATTCTCAGTCTTTTGGTGTACCATACTTGTGAGAAAATCCAAGGAGCTATGCTTCTTAACAAGCTTCTGCTAATCTAACAGGCCCAGGGGATTTTTGGACACCCAACCTAACAAGATATTCTTTCTTGCACAGATAGTGATGATGCTGAAAAGTGTTTTCTTATGCACATCTACAAAGAACACACTGGACAGGCCAAGAAGAAGAGAAATCGGGTCCTTCTCTACCCTGACACCCAAAGTCCTCTCCAATGATCCCGCCACAGTGCTCCAGTATGTTTGAAGCCTACCACAGGACCAGAGACAATGGGTAAGAGTACCTGTACCAACCTTGCACTTGGGACATGTTGAAGATACCCCTGGTTTAAATTTTGACAAATGATCCACAGCCAAGTGGACCCTGTGGAGAATCTTCAGCTGTAAAGCATGGGGTCTATTGCAAATTGATATTATTCCTGCATTTTCCCAAATATCTTTCCATGTCTCTGAGAAGACCTCAATGCCGAGCGCTCTCTCCCACACCCTGCAGAGTCGATTGAATTCATCTGAGGGGCACCCCCCAATTGATGACATAAAGTGCTGACAGAAAGTGTATTCTTAACACTGAGCACCCCCTCTCTATGTCAGATTTGTTGGGATCAGTCAAACGTGTAGTCCTTTTTGAATAAAATCCCTAACTTGAAAAAAATGGAAGAGGTCCCTGCTAGATAGCTCGTATTTCCACATTAGCTGATCAAAGGACATCATTGTATCTTCCTCAAATAAATCACCCATACAAGACACACCCCTAGGTGCCCAATGTTTGAATCCTGAATCCATCATTCCCAGTTGAAAACCTGGCATACCCAGTATAGGTGCAAGAAAAGATGTTTTGCCAATATTGCCTTCCCCCTGCCAATTTGTCCTCCATTATTTAACAGTATTGATAGCTATTGTTATGACAATATTCCTTAATTGCCCTCATTTTGTCCAAAAACAGCAAGCTAGTAAGGGGCACTTTGCCTGAGAGATTTTGATATCTAACCATATTGAAAGAGGGTCCCCACAAGCCCAATCACTCGTGTAAGATAAAAGTGAGCTTAGTTGATAGTTTTTAATGTCCAGGAGATCCACTCCCCCAATCTGTGAGGCAATTACAATTTGACTAATTTAATAAGGGGCCACTTACAATGCTAAATAAAAGAACCAGCCGTTTCTCTTGAATGTTTTTATCAAAAATCAGGGGGAGCATCCATTCAGGGTACAACAAAGGGGGCAAAATATTCATCTTAATAAGCTCTGCCCAACCTAACCCTGGGACTGGAAGCACTTCTCATCTTTGAAGGTCTTGTTTGCTTTTGTCAAATAACTGAACAAAATTAGCTTTGAACAACTGATCAAGAACTGGAGTGATGAATATGTCCAAATACACCCCCCCCCCCCCCATTACCTCTTAAATGGGAATGGATATTCACCCTCCAGACCTAACACCTTCGTAAGACCACCCATAGGCATAACCTCTGATTTTGGAAAAATAATCTTGTACCCCGAAAGGTGCCAAACGAGCTGATGCGTTCAATCAGGTGAGGCACCAAAACTCCTGGATTTGACAAAAAAATGAGGACATTGTCTACCTACAACGAAATCTTATGTAATTTTGACCCCACTTCTGGAGCTGATCTATTAGGACCCCTAGGAATAGCCTCCATTAATGGTTCAATCACCAATGTAAAAATCATTGGCGAAAGGGGACAGCCCTGCCGGCTGCAGAAGGTAACACAGTCTCCAGCCTCAATGCAAGAGTCTTAGAGAGGATTTTAAAGTCCACACTTAAGAGTGAATTGGGTCTGTATGAAACACAGTAATCCGGGATCTTCCCTTTTTTAAGAATAAGTGAAATATTGACCTCTCTCAGGAATGGCGGGAGATGATAATGACTGTATGTGTCATTGAACATTGGGCCTAACAATATGTTAATAAATTCCTTATAGAATTCCCTGGGATGTCCATCAGAACCTTGCCTTTCCACTCTGAAGCTGCTTCACAGCCTCCTGCACCTCTTGCTCTGATAAGGAGCAATTGAGAAAAGACTCTTGTTGGGGGCCACGCCCAGGAGCTCCAGATCCTTGAAAAAGAACTCCATTTTGGCCCGTCCCTCCTCACAACCCTCAGATTGGTATAACTCAGAGTAAAATCTCTGGAATGCCACATTAATCTTTTTGGAATTGCATGTTCGGTTCCCAGATCCTTCCCTACTTGAGGGGCACTCTTTTTCCTGATGAGGTATGCTAGATACTTGCCTGGCTTGTCACCATGCTGATATCATCTTTGTTTTGTGAAAGTCAGCTCCTTCTTTGCTGTCTGCGTGAGCACGGAATTCAATGCAGCCCAGAGCATCATAATTTTCTGTAGCTTGACCAACAAGGGCCTGTCAAAGTAAGCCTTCTCTGCTGCCTCCAACTGTGCTTCGAGGACACGTTGATGCTCATCCTTCTGCTGAATTCTACAGACAGAGTAAGAAATAACTAACCCCTGCCATAGGCTTTGTCAGTTTCCCAAAGGATGGATGGGCTACTAACCGAGTTTGAATTAATGTCTAAGATAGCCCAGAATTCCCTCGAGAACTACTTCATAAACTTATTATCCTTAAGGATAAAGGGATCCATTCGCCAGTGCCTTGGGCCCACTGTCTTTAATCTTAACCAACAGGTACACTGGAGCATGATCGGAGATGGTAATATTACCAAAATCCCTGACTGTAGGGTGGAGACTCCTCCAGACATCCACCAACCCTAACTCCACACACAGATCCACTAAATGTTTAGTTTGTACAGAGGGTATTGGGAAGCCTTTGGGCAACCTGTCTACTGTGGGAGCCATGAGGCAAATAAAATCTCCCCCTATAATGATATGCTGGGACTCGAGACTATCAATTTAGAGAACACCTTGATCAGAAATTTGAGGGGATGGGCCGGAGACAGTAAACATTTAAAATACCACATTCTTCCCCATTTATCAGGGCTTTGAGAATTACAAACCTCCCATGTGTGTCTTTAGCATTATCTAGTAACTTAAATGGGAGATTCCACCAAACCAATATAGCCAGTCCTCTACTTCTGGTATTTAAAGATGAAAAATAAACCCGATCAAAGCCATTCTGCTGTAGTTTCAAATGGTCCCTATCATGTGTGTCATCTCTAAAAAAGCAATATCCATCTTTTCCTTTCCATGACTCAAGAGTACCTTTTTCCTCTTAATTGGTGAGTGACTCCCCTTGCTGTTCCAGGTACACCATTTAATCAAGTCATTATCCATAACCTTCTGTCATAACATTTAAATTCCAGAGAGGAGGAACTCAAACCACAAATTGCCAAGCCTTAGTGTCGCGAGATCCATCAAACATAAAAACTACATAAACTAAAACCACTACAATTAACAAACCTACAAAACTATCAAAGACTATATACAACAAAAACCAAAAAACAAGCCAATGTACAAAGCGCCAATGGTGCTGAATGTGGGAACTCACCCCCTGGCCAAAGGGGGCAACTACACATTCCAGTTTCCCATCCCGCTGCCAATACTGCAGCCAAGACATTTAAACATCTGAACTGGGCATAAACTGCCCGTAAGTTGGCATCTAGCCATCCCAACCATTTTCCCTCCCCAAACACAAGCAGAAAAGAAACAAAATACACCATAGAATAGCAACATGAATAATGAAATTTTGAAAAATAAAAGAGTAAGTACCCCACTCATCCTTTGGTATAACTTAACATAGATATTGAAAGTACACATCTCAACCGCTGCCAAACATAGTTTAGACCAGATTATTACCAATAAAAATATAAGAAAATAAAGCCCTGACCAGACTTCCTCTTTTTTAAAAGCAAAATCAAAGACATATCCAAACAACACTACTATTTTTACATACTAAATTGTTTAGATTAAGTTAATTTGTCCACAAAGTCTCTTGCCTTCTCTGATGTGTCAAAGAGAGGGACAGATCCATCTAAGGTGATCTGAAGCACTGCCGGATACCTCAGAGAGTACTGGATCCCGAGCTCCCTCAGTCTTCTCTTGACAGCGTCATAGGATTTTCTTTTCTGGATCACTGCTGCTGAGAAGTCTCGGAAGAACATGATCTTAGAGCCCTCGTAAACTAGGGCCTTCAGATCCTTCCCCTGGATTCTGGAAGCTTCCGCGATTCTCTCCTTATCTCTATAAAGATGAAACCGCACCAAGATAGGATGCAGATGTTGATCCAGACCTGACCTCCGCGCCGTGACCCGGTGAGCCCTCTCAATCTTCAAGCTTCCCATTCCAGCCTCCAAGTTAATAAATTTGGCAACCAATCCTCAATAAATTCTGCCTTACTCATTTTTAGATTAGATTACTTACAGTGTGGAAACAGGCCCTTCGGCCCAACAAGTCCATACCGACCCGCCGAAGCGTAACCCACCCATACCCCTACATTTACCCCTTACCTAACACTACGGGCAATTTAGCTTGGCTAATTCACCTGACCCGCACATCTTTGGACTGTGGGAGGAAACCGGAGCACCCGGAGGAAACCCACGCAGACACGGGGAGAACGTGCAAACTCCACACAGTCAGTCGCCTGGGTCGGGAATTGAACCCGGGTCTCAGGCGCTGTGAGGCAGCAGTGCTAACCACTGTGCCACCGTGCCGCCGTCATCTTCCTTACTCTCTGGCAGACAGACGATACAAATATTTTTTCACCTGCCCCTTTCTCGAGGTCATCAACTTGGTCAAGCAAATTACAGACCTGCATCCCCAGGGCTTGGATCCTATTCTTGAAGGAATCGGTATAAGCTTCCATTGTGACCCTGTGTTCTCCGTCCATTTCTCCAGGTCTCCCAGCTGCTGTTCATGCATTTGCAGCATGATAGAGATCGGGGCCAGCTTCTCCTCTATCTGCTCACCCAACATCTCGTGAGATTTTGTGAGCTCCTTCACCAGGGCCTGGTAAGAAATTGCGTCAGAGGATCCTGTAGGTTGGGCCATGGGCCCGGCCTCGAATGCACCTCCTCCCTTCTTTGGCATCCCTAGATGGTGAAAACTGAGGTATGTTGCTCTCTAACTGTTTCCTGGGACTCCACGACCTTTCCAGAGTCCCGGGATTTCGCGGTGGTCCGGGTAGGGCCGGTTAGGACTTTGTCCTGCTTGCGATGCAGTGCTGAGCTCTGCAACACAATCTTCCTAGACTGACACCATCTTGGATCCCTCATAACATTTTTTTAAGCTTCCTTGAATTTAAACTTGAAGAAATCAGGCTGAAGAAAAAAAAAGACACCCTTTTGCTGGACTGCTTTGGTTAACAGGCAAATGACTGGAGATGAGAGAAATAGCATAATGTGGTGATACACTTTCTATTTGCTGAACTTTCACCAGGATCAATTATTGTGTCATTGTGAATGCTTGGCTGAAATTCTAAAGCTACATTTATGTCAGCAGGAAGTATGAAGTTCACAGTTAGAGTGAGAGTTTAAAGAGGCTAATAAAAGACTTCTGTTATAGATTATGAAACATTGCTTGTTTTTAAGAGATTAGCAAATTGAGGAGGTTTCAAAGTTTTGTCATGATTGTAACAATGGGAGAACTTTCACCATCCGATATGTCGGAATGAGAACTGTATTTTTGAGAAGGTTGTTCTTTTCCTCTCCATATGGTTACGAAGCTGTATATTTGGGGTTGTGTTATGGAGATGGCATTAAGGTAAGTGGCAAACATGGGATGGAGGTGGCATGAAGCTCAGGAATGGTTATTGGTTTGGGAGGGTGGTGGGGTGAAGGTAGTACATGGACATGAATTTACATTGAGAGGATAAGGGAAACTGGAGGTTAGTTGGCAAGTCTGAGTTGGCATGGAAGCAGCATGGATGGTATGAGGCTCATAATTGGTGTGTGGGGAGGGGATGAGAAGGTTTGAGAAGTGTGTTTTAAAAGACATACAGCTTCCAAGTCAGGAGGGATAAAGTCTCAAAAATCCATGGTGGGCTCTTTAACCAATCTTCCTCAAATCACCTGTACTCTGCTTGTAGGGTTGGCTGGCATAACTCCATTCACTGTGCCTCCCTCCAGCACCCCTAACCAGAATCCTAAATCCTTCAGAGTACGTCTTAACCAAAGTTGGCATGGCAATTGGATATTAATTTTAAGAATTAAAACCTGGTCTAATATGATCATGAAACCATTGACAATTTTAATTTAAAAATTTGTTCACCGATGTACTTTAGGGAAGGAAATTTCCCACCCTGGGTCAGACGCACAGCGACGTGGTTGGCCCTTAGATGCCCTCTGAACTAGACAACTCACAAAGTTGCATGAAACTTCTACAAAGTGTAGAAAAAATGAATCAAAGCAGACAGACCAACTAGAATTAATCTAAGACCTGAAAACGACAATGGCAAACACAGCCCTGTCAGCTTTGTGAAGTCCTCCTTAACAAACACATGGGAACTTATGACAAATTTGGGTAAAATGTCTCATAAATTAGTTAAGCTTCAATCCAATTTAGTCATCTTTACAGAGTCAAACCTTACAAACATCAGACCCCAGCCTCACCATCTCGAGGTACATCTCTGTCATCTCAACAGCAATTCATACCAACCAGACTGGTATAAAATCAGTTCCCCTAGGAATCCTTAATATGGGCTCCAAATCCAATGAAATCTCAAAGACAGGGAAGAAAACATTCTGCTCGTTAGCATCTACCACACCACCTCAACTGATGAACCAGTATTCTTCCATGTTGAAGATGAACAGGAGAAATCCCTAAAGTTGGCAAGGGCACACAATATGCTGCAGGTGGACTTCTTCAATGTCCATCATGAAGAATGTCTCAATAACCCCAGAACAGTCTGAGCTGGTCAAGTCCTCAAAGACATAGCTGTTGGACTCTGTGGTAGAGATGGTGAGGGAACCAGCAAGAGGGCAAAACATATTGACATCATTCTCATCAAAATGCCTTCTGCAGATCAAATTAGCTTTTTCCTTTTGTTTCCCTCACCACCTGATGAAGGGCTTATGCCTGAAATGTCAAATTTCCTGTTCCTTGGATGCTGCCTGACTTGCTGTGCTTTTCCAGGGCCACACTTTTCGAATCTGTTGCACACCCAGATAATGACAATCTCCACTGGAGATTCAAGAGGCTGCCCATGTCTGAATTCTCATTTGAGCTTATGATTGATTAGCAACTAGCCATACAACTGCTGTGGCTACAAGAGCAGGTCAGATGATAATAATCCTGCAGCGAATAACTCACCTTCTCTCTCCCAGAAGCCTGCTTACAATCTGCAAGTCACAAGTCAGGACAAAGAATAGAGAACAATACAGCACAGAATAGGCCCTTTGCCTCTTCAAGCCTGTGCCAACACATGTTGCTCTTCTCTACTAAAACTGTCTTCACTTACAGGATCTGGATCCCTCTATTCCCTTCCTATTCATGTATTCATCCAGGTGCTTCTTGAATGCTGCTATTGCATCTGCTTCCACCACGTCCTCTGGCAGCACATTCCAGGTACTCACCACACTTTGTGTGAAAAACCTGCCTCACGCATCTCTTCTAAACTTTCCTCTCACACCTTCAACTTGATTCCCCTAGTAATTGACCCCTCCACTCTAGTAAAAAGCCACATGCTTTCCACTCCATCCATATCATTCACAATCTTTTAACTTCAATCAGGCCACCACTTAACCTCCTGCGTTCCAATTAAAACAAACCCAGTCGAGCCAACTTTTCTTCATAGCTAAATTCCACCATACCAGACAACATCCTGGTAAACCTTTTCAAAGCATCCACATCCTTCTGGTAGTGTGGTGACCAGAACTGTACGCAATATTCCAAATGTGGCCTAAATGAAGTTATAGAGTCATACACTTCAGTCCAACTTGTCCATGCTGACCAAATATCCCACCCCAATCTAATCCCACATCCTGGCCCATATCCCTACAAACCCTTCCTATTCATATACCCATCCAGATGCCTTTTAAATGTTGCAATTGTACCAACCTCCACCACTTCCTCTGGCAGCTCATTCCATACACATACCACCCTCTGCATGAAAATATTGCCCCTTAGGTCTCTTTTATATCTTTCCACTCTCACCCTAAACCTATGCCCTCTAATTCTGGACTCCCTCACTCCAGGGAAGAGACTTTGTCTATTTATCCTATCCATGCCCCTCATGATTTTATAAACCTCCATAAGGTGACCCCTCAGCCAGGGAAAATAGCCCCATCCAAAGAGCAGCATGGTAGCTCAATGGTTAGCACTGTAGCCTCACAGCGCCAGGGACCTAGGTTCAATTCCAGCCTCAGATGACTATCTGTGTGGAGTTTCTCCCTGTATTCTCCCTGTGTCTGCGTGGGTTTACTTGGGGTACAGGTCAGGTGAATTGACCATGATAAATTACCCATGGTGTTAGGTGCGTCAGTCAGAGGGAAAAGGGTTTCGGTGGGTGACTCTTTGGAGGGTTGGTATGGACTTGTTGGGCCGAAGGGCCTGTTTCCACAGTGTAGGGAACCTAATCTAATCTATTCAACCTCTCCCCACAACTCAAATCTTCCAACCTGAGCAACATCCTTGTAAATCTTTGCTGCACACTTTGAAGTTTCACAACATCTTTCCAATAGGAAGGAGACCAACACATTATTCCAACAGTGGCCTAACCAAAGTCCTGTACAGCTGCAACATGACCTCCCAACTCCTGTACTCAATACTCTGACCAATAAAGGAAAGCATACAAATGGCCTTCTTCACTATTCTATCTACCTGCGACTCCACTTTCAAGGAGCTGAACCTGCACTCCAAGCTCTCTTTGTTCAGCATTAAGTGTGTAAGTCCTGCTCAGATTTATTTTCCCAAAATGTAGCACTTCGCATTTATCTAAATTAAACTCCATCTGCCACTTCTTAGCTCATCGGCCCATCTGATCAAGAGCTGAAAATGTGTTGCTGGAAAAGCGCAGCAGGTCAAGCAGCATCCAAGGAGCAGAGAGTCGACGTTTCGGGCATGAGCCTTCCTGAAACGTCGATTCTCCTGCTCCTTGGATGCTGCCTGACCTGCTGCGCTTTTCCAGCAACACATTTTCAGCTCTGATCTCCAGCATCTGCAGTCCTCACTTTCTCCATCTGCTCAAGATCCCCTTGTAATCTGAGGTAGCCTTCTTCGCTCCAATTTTGGTACCATTTGCAAACTTACTAACTATACCTCTAAAGCTCACATCCAAATCATTTATATAATGACGAAAAGTAATGGACCAAGCGTCGATCCTTGTGGCACTCCACTGGTCACAAGCCTCCAGTCTGAAAAACAACCCTCCACCACCACCTTCTATCTTCCACCTTTGTGCTAGTTATGTATCCAAATGGCTAGGTCTCCCTATATTCCATGAGATCTAACCTTGCTAATCAGTGTCCCTTGGGGAACCTTGTCAAATGCTTACTGAAGTCTATATGGATCACATCTACTGCTCTGCCCTCATCAATCTTCTTTGTTACTTCAAAAAAACTCAATCAAGTTTGTGTGACATGATTTCCCACGCACAAATCCATGTTGACTATCCCTAATCAGTCCTTCCCTTTCCAATTACAGGTACTTCCTGTCCCTCAGGATTCCCTCCAACAATTTGCTCACCGTCGACATCAGGCTCACCGGTCTATAGTTCCCTGGCTTGTCCTTACCACCCTCTTAAACAGTAGCACCAGGTTAGCTAATCCCCAGTCTTCCGGCACCTCACCTGTAACTATCGATGATACATATATCTCAGCAAGAGGTCCAACAATCATGTCTCTAGCTTCCCACAGAATTCTAGGGTACACCTGATCAGGTCCTGGAGATTTATCCACTTTTATGTGTTTCAAGACATCCAGCACTCCCTCCTCTGTAATCTGGACATTTTGCAAGATGTTACCATCTATTTCCCTACAGTCTATATGTTCCATATCCTTTACCACAGTAAATACTGATGCAAAATATTAATTTAGCATCTCCCCCATCTCCTGCGGCTCCACACAAAGGCTGCCTTGCTGATCTTTGAGGAGAGAAAGTGAGGACTGCAGATTCTGGAGATCAGAGCTGAAAATGTGTTGCTGGAAAAGCGCAGCAGGTCAGGCAGCATCCAAGGAGCAGAAGAATTGATGTTTTGGGCATGAGCCCTTCTTCAGGAATGATCTTTGAGGGGCCCTATTCTCTCCCTAGTTACCTTTTTGCCCTTAAGTATTTGGAAAAATCCTTTGGATTCTCCTTAATTCTATTTGCCGAAGCTATCTCATGTCCACTTTTTGCCCTCCTGATTTCCCTCTTAAGTATACTCCTACTGCCTTTATACTCTTCTAAGGATTCATTTGTTCTATCTTGTCTATACCTTACATATGCTTTTTTCTTGTTCTTAACCAAACCCTCAATTTCTTCAGTCATCCAGCATTCCCTATACCTACCAGCCTTTTCTTTTACCTTGACAGGAATTTACTTTTTCTGTATTCTTGTTATCTCATTTCTGAAGGCTTCCCATTTTCCAGCCGTCCCTTTACCTGTGATCATCTGTCCCCAATCAGCTTTCGAAAGTTCTTGCCTAACACCATCAAAATTAGTCTTCCTCCAATTTAGAACTTTAAGTTTTAGATCTGGTCTATCCCTTTCCATCACTATTTTAAAACAAATAGAATTATGGTTGCTGGCCCCAAAGTGCTCCCCCACGAATACTTCAGTCACCTGCCCTACCTTATTTCCCAAGAGTAGGTCAAGTTATTGCACCTTCTCTAGTAGCTACAACCATATACTGAATCAGAAAATTTTCTTGTACACACTTAACAAATTCCTCTCCATCTAAACCTTTAACACTATGGTAGTCCCACTCTATGTTTGGAAAGTTAAAATCCCCTACTAAAACCACCCTATTATTCTTTCAGACAACTGAGATCTCCTTATAAATTTGTTTCTCAATTTCCCTCTGACTATCAGGGGGTCTATAATACAATCCCAACAAGGTGATCATCCCTTTCTTATTTCTCAGTTCAACCCAAATAACTTCCCTGGATGTATTTCCAGGAATATCCTCTCTCAGCACAGCTGTAATGCTATCCCTTATCAAAAATGCTACTCCCCCTCCTCTCTTCCCTCCCTTTCAATTCTTCCTGTAGCGTTTGCATCCTGGAACATTAAGCTGTCAGTCCTGCCCATCCCTGAGCCATGTTTCTGTAATTGCTATGATATCCCAGTCCTAACCATGCCCTGAGTTCATCTGCCTTTCCTGTTAGGCCCCTTGCATTGAAATAAGTGCAGTTTTATTTATCAGTCCTATCTTGTTCTCTGCTTTGTCCCTGCCTGCCTTGGCTGTTTGACTCGCTTCTTTTATGAACTGCATCAACTTTTATCAACTAAGATTGATCTCTTTCCTCACTATCTCCCTGGGTCCAATGCCCCCTCCCCCTTTCAAGTTTAAATCCTCCTGAGCAGCTCCAGCAAATCTCCCTGCCCTTCCAATTCAGGGGCAATCCCTCCTTCTTGTACAGGTCACTTCTACTGCGGAAGAGATTCCAATGATCCGAAAATGTGAATCCTTCTCCCATACACCAGCTCGTCAGCCATGCATTCATCTGCTCTATCCTTCTATTTCTACCCTCACTAGCTTTTGGCTCCAGGAGTAATCCAGATATTACTACTCTTGTCTCTTCACCATTGCTGTGTGAAAACTCTGGGACTCCCTTCCTAAAGCATTGTAGGTAGCCCTCCGCACCACAGACTGCTGCAGACCAAGGCACATCTCCACTTTCAAAGGGCATTCAGGAATGTGCAATACATGCTCGTTTGGCCAACAATATCTGCATGTCAGGAATGAATCCAAAGAAAGCAGAGGTGTTCAAGTAGTTCTTAAATGCTATCTACCTTTGGAGAATAAAGTCATCAAACAACAAATCCATTTCACTCTCCTTGATGAAAGTCATGCCAAGGTAAAGTTACCATAACCCCACAGGTCCACACCATCTCTAGAGAAAGATGAGTTTATCCTGAGGGTCACCACGTCTCAGTGAAGGGGCGAAGTTGAGAAAGTGAAATCTTCATAGTAACCTCAGCCAGTTTGGGGATCACTATTGGCGTCACTCTGCAACACAGACCTGCTGGCCTGCCAACTGCGCTAACTGACTCCCTGTGACCATGTATATCCTCATTGAACAGAAGTTCCCTGGCCTAGAGAGTAAGTGCCTGAGCAGAAATGCATACAATATATCCAAATAGTGTTTGCACCTGAACATTACCCAGATATAGTTATAGTTCAGTTGGTTCCAAGTACTGTGAGAGATCAGCTAATGGAAGTTGCCTCTCACATTTGGCCAAGGTGTCTCTTGCAGGCCTGAGCACGTGAATTTATCTGAGACAACTTGCAAAGTAAAACAAAATTCAATTGACATTGAGAATCAGTGTGTCTTGTAACTGATCTATTTAAGCTTACATAAAAGTTGCTAATCTGGCAACAACTGTTGTGTATTTTTCTTATTAAGGAAGACAATCTAATTAACGAGCAGGTAATCTACACAAAGTACATCACTGTACCTTGTTAGCGATCTCTTTCGACACAAAAAGAAATGTGAACCTGAGACTGGTAAGAAAAGTATAAAGATGCAACTGAAGTGTCATAAAAGATTGCTCACATAAATTCACCACAGTCTACGCCCTGCCTGCATCATTTCCTCATGTCTTGATTATTTCACTTTACTATCCGTTTTTGAACTGGAGCACTTTAAAGGAAATATCCTGGAGCCGAATGAAGACTGTATTGTGCTTGTTGACCCAGCTGCTGGCAAGTCGAGCAAAAACAAAAATGCACGATCAAGCTCAGAAACATATGCTTCCATTTCTGCGTCCTGCACACAAGGTCACTGAGGCATGTTCCACACTGCATCTGGTGGTGATTTGTTCTTTAGCAGCTTGCATTTTTAACAAAACCCGCATCCATCTGTTCAAAGGAAAATTGCAATGATACTGTTCACCCTCATATGAGGTGGAATGCCTGTGTTCTGCCAATATTTGTTCGAAGTTCAGTAATAAAAATAGAGTTAAGAGGAAATCGCACCCTCTTGTTTCCCTGCTTCCTCTCAGCACCTATCCCACATAGTGTAGGTCACAATATGTACCAGCAGCTTTCGTCAAGATGCATCAACCCAGAATGGATACTTGCCTTCCGGTCATATCTTTATTGCTTGCAGCTAAGCTGGCATGACAGATACATGGCTTCGCTGTGGCATTTTTTTTCTTCTTTAGTCTTTGAAATATGCCTTTCTGGTAAAATTGAGGGCAGGAGCCTACAGTATGAGCTTGGTATTTCAGGAACGTAAAGCAGAACAGTAGCTCATAGGCAAACGTGTCCACTATCATTCATCACAAAACCGTGCTTTGTTTTTAAAAATCCTTTAGACATTCGGTATAATTTAGAACAAGCAGCACAAGGGGTCCAGCACTGACAAGACACAAGTCACTTTGCAGTGTCCCACTCAGACAAAACATTCGAAATATAGAAGGAATTTCAGGAATTTTAAATTTTATGCCGCATATACAAAGATGTCAGAATTTTATTAGCAAGTAAATGAACCCAAATTTGTTAGCTCAAAATACATTCTCAAGGTGAATGGTGGAGAAATTATAGCTTGAAACAGGTTTGACATCTACTCTAAGTCAATGCTTTTTACCACTTCTCTTTATAAAAGAGACCCTGCAAATATTTACCCAGTCTCGAGGTAGCTCCTGTCCATTCTAAAGACAATGTTAGCCTTTTTAATATTTGCACTGCAGCAATAATGGATAGGAAACGACCACTTGCTTCACCAAGATCATTCATCAAGCTCTCCAAACTTTCTACTCACCAGCTGACCTGTGATAAACTCAGAGTTATTTCTATTCTTTCAGTGATGCTCTCACATTCCATGAAGTCACTGAAAGTGGCAGGACAGATAAAGAGAGCAGTAAGTAAGGCACGCAGTATCTTCAGCATTATTGACAGGGGCATTGAGTACAATAGCAAGGTGGTAATGCTGGACACGTATAAGATGCATGTTCGACCTCAGCTGGAGCTTTGGGGACAGTTCTGAGTGCCACATCACGTGAAGAATTGGAACATATTGGAGAGGGTGCAGAAGCAGTTTACAGGAATTGTTTCACGGATGAGCATCAGTTGTGAGAATAGAACTGAAGAGAGTTGGGGCCATTTGCCTTTGAAAGAAAAAGGCTAAGTGGAGGTCTGATAGAAGCTTTCCAAATTGTGAAGGATAGAGTAGACAGGGAGAAACTATTCACACGTGTAAAAGGAACTCGAACAAAAAGACACAGATTTAAAGAAATCGGCAAAAGAAGCAAGGGTGAAGTGAGCCTTTCTTTTCACTCAGTGAGCAATTAGGACACAGAATCCACTGCCTGGAAGTGAGTTGGAGATAGGTTCAAATGAGGCGAAAGTGGGTACTGCAGATGCGAGATTAGAGTGGTGGAAAAGCACAGCAGGTCAGGCAGCATCTGAGAAACAGGAAAATCGACACCCCGGGCAAAAGCCCTTCATCAGGAATGAGGCCAAATGAGATAGGTTCAAATGAGGCATTCAAGAGGTCATTGGATAACTATTTGAACAAAAATAACATACAAGGGTATGGCTATCAAGTAGGAGATTGCCACCAGGTAATGATACTCAATGAGGGGATCTCATTGAAACTTATGGAACACCAAAAGGTTTGGACAGAGTGGACATGGAGAAAATGCTTCAACTAGTGAAAAAGACGAGGACTCAAGGAAACAGCCTTAGAGTGAAGGGATGACCGTTTAAAACTGAGATGAGGAGGAATTTCTTCAGCCAGAGGGAGCTGACTCTGTGAAACTCATTACCACAGAGGGCTGCTGAAGCAAAGTGATTGAGTGCATTTAAGACAGAAGTAGATAAATTCATGATTAGTAAAGGGATCAAGAATTACAGGGAGAAGGCAGATGAATGGGGTTGAGAAACATATCAGCTATGATCAAATGGCAGGGCAGACTCAATGGCCTAATTCAGCTCCTATATCTGAAGGAGATGGGGGAGATACTAATCAAATATTTTGCATCAAAAACTTGATTGAGTTTTTTGAGGAAGTAACAAAGAAGATTGATGAAGGCTGAGTGGTAGACATGATCTATGTGGACTTAGTAAGGCATTCGACAAGGTTCTCCATGGGAGACTGGTTAGCAAAGTTAGATCTCATGGAATATAGGTAGAACTAGCCATTTGGATACAGAACTGGCTCAAAGGTAGAAGACAGAGGGTGGTGGTGGAGGGTTGTTTTTCAGACTGGAGGCCTGTGGCCAGTGGAGTGTCACAAGGATTGGTGCTGTGTCCTCTACTTTTCATCATTTAAATAAATGATTTGGATGTGAGCTTTAGAGGTATAGTTAGTAAGTTTGCAGGTGACACCAAAATTGCAGGTGTACTGGACAGCAAAGAAGGTTATCTCAAATTACAACAGGATCTTGATCAGATGGGCCAATGGGCTAAAGAGTGGCAGATGGAGTTTAATTTAGCTAAATGTGAGGTGCTGCATTTTGGGGAAGCAAATCTTAGCAGGACTTATACACTTAATGGTAAGGTCATAGGGAGTGTTGCTGAACATAGAGAGCTTGGGGAGCAGGCTCATAGCTCCTTGAAAGTGGAGTCACAGGTAGATAGGATAGTGAAGAAGGTGCTTGGTGTGCTTTCCTTTATTGGTCAGAGTATTGAGTACAGTATTCTGGATTAGTGGTGCTGGAAGAGCACAGCAGTTCAGGCAGCATCTGAGGAGCAGTAAAATCAAGTTGGGAGGTCATATTGTGACTGTACAGGACATTGGTGAGGCCACTTTTGGAATATTGCGTGCAATTCTGGTCTCCTTCCTATCAGAAGGATGTTGTGAAACTTGAATGGGTTCCGGAAAGATTTACAAGGATGTTGCTAGGCTTAGAGGATTTAAGCTGTCGGGAGAGGTTGAACAGGCTGGGGCTGTTTTCCCTGGAGTGTCGGTGGCTGAGGGTGACTTTATAGAGGTTTACAAAATTATGAGTGGCATGGATAGGATAAATAGACAAAGCCTTTTCCCTGGGGTGGGGGAGTCCAGAACTAGAAGGCATAGGTTTAGGGTGAGAGGGGAAAGATATAAAAGAGACCTCAGGGGCAACCTTTTCGTGTGGAGAGTGGTAGGCGTGTGGAATGTGCTGCTAGACGAAGTGGTGGAGGCTGGTACAATTGCAGCATTTAAAAGGCATCTGGATGGGTATATTAATAGGAAGGGTTTGGAGGGATATGGGCCGTGTGCTGGCAGGTGGGACTAGTTTGAGGTGGGATATCTGGTCGGCATGGACATGTTGAACCGAAGGGTCTGTTTCCATGCTGTACGTCTCTATGACTCTATGGTCTTCAACGAGCCAGTGGAAACAGTTGAATAGCATCTTTTTGTTCTCTCACAATGCTGTGATTTTGTTTCCATCTGATTCTCTTTTCATTCAGTCAACAGCTGATCGGCTAGCTGGCCATTCAGCCAACTTTGACACTAATGTAACTGCAATCTAGATAATTGAGAAGCTGTGGCCTTTTATTTTTCTGCAATTTTGATGGTAGACTGAAATGGCTAAAGGACTTTTTGAAAACCAAGCATTGTTGAAAGGATCGCTGAGCTTTTTAAAAGCAATTTACCAACACTTAAGCTGTTCAATCAAGCAGTGGTGGTGAGGTTACTGCAGACATGCTGGAGTAAAGGGGCTGTATAGAAGGGAGATTTGGCCAGCAACAAGTAATTAGTATATGGAGTGGTAACCAGATGTTGATGAAGGTCTTCTACTTGCCAACGAACACAGGGTGGGGGTTGGAGAATAAAATGACAACAGAAGTTAACTGCATAGAGGATACAGATTTTAAAAAAGACATGAGGTACATTTGCTTTACACAGAAAGTGGTTCTTGACTTTTGTGTTCATTTGTGGGATTTAAGCATCGTTGGCTGGCCAGCATTTATTGCTCGCCCCTAGTTGCCCTTGAGAAGGTGGTGGTGGGCTGCCATCTTGAATTGTTATAGTTCACCTGCTGTGCGTTGATCCACAGTACCATTAGGGAGGGAATTCCAGGATTTTGACCCAGTGAAAGGGAAGGAAGCGTGATACATTTCCAAGGCAGGATGGTGAGAGGCTTGGAGTGGAACTTGAAGATGGTGATGCTCCCAAATATCTGCTGCCCTTGTCCTTTCAGACGGAAGTGGTTGTGGGCTTGGAAGATGCTGTCTGTGGATCTTTGGTGAATTTTGTGTGTGGAGTGAACTTCCAGAGAAAGTGGTGAATATAGGTATAGTTACAACACTTAAAATGCATGTTGATAAGTACATGAATAAGAAGTTTGTTTTGAGGGATATGGGCCAAGCTTAGACAGTTGAATAGCTTGTGGGTGTGAATGATAGGATCAGAAGCTTTTGGACCTCTGGGAAGAGGTGCTGTCTTTCTCTCTGCAGTGCAAAAGTATCCTTAAGGCTGAAGAAAGCCAGTTTATTTCCCTCACCAGCTGTATTAAGTAGTTGTTTTGCACCAATAACTGGGACACTTTATAAATTGTGAACCACTCACTCTGTACCTCCTGCAAGTGGAAAATATCTGGAGAAAAGAGATGAAGAAACAACAAGTCTTGGTAAGGCAAGGATCATCTCTGCAAATCCAGTGGAACAGGGACCACTTCTCAGATTTACCCTCGACCCACAGTTCCCACATTATTTTGTTTCTTTTCCTGTCTGCATGTGTGTGGTGGATAGGTTTTATAAGGCATTAAAGTTCTAACATTACATGTCAACAGTTCACAGTTGCTTACCTGTGGATAAAATATATTTATTTGTATTAAACAGTAATTTTTGTTCAGTAGAGAAACATGATCTGAGCTTTCTGTCAACCTGGGTCAAAAGGACAGGAGAATTTGGCAAATCGAATAATTTTATTAAGTCTTTAAGTCTTCTGACAACACTTGGAATAGCAGGGCTTAATTTCCAGCATGTTGGTCCAGAGAGATGTAACAGAAACCATATAACCCAGATAGTATATTTAAGTCTGAGACACCAAATTAGTGTACACAGTTTACTGCTAATGAAATTTCAGTTATCTAACTCAATATGAATTCAGCTCCCTGGTATATGTTACAAGTGCTAACATACAGAAAACCATTTATCACACAAGAGTACAGGAGTTGGGAGGTCATGTTGCGGCTGTACAGGACATTGGTTAGGCCACTGTTGGAATACTGTGTGGAATTCTGGTCTCCTTCCTATCGGAAGGATGTTGTGAAACTTGCAAGGGTTTAGCAAAGATTTACAAGGAGGTTGCCAGGGTTGGAGGATTTGAGCTATAGGTAGAAGCTGCACTGTCATTAGTATGATCCTGATATGCTATCACTGCTTGATCTGTACTCACTGAACTTAACTCAACAACTTGTGTGGTTGAGTTCAGCTTTAAAAACACTGTGCATTCTGAATAGATTGTATTGCCCCTGGAATCCTGTCAACATTTTTGTATTACACAAGAAATTTGTCTTCAAGGGAATGACCTCCAACATCATCCATTACATAGTTCTGAGAGATTTGTCATAGGGCTGTTTTCCATGGAGCGTCAGAGGCTGAGGGGTGACCTTATAGAGGTTTATAAAATCATGAGAGGCATGGATAAGATAAATAGACAAAGTATTTTCCTTATGTTGGGGCATAGGTTTAGGGTGAGAGGAGAAAGATATAAAAGAGACCTAAGGGACAACATTTTCATGCAGAGGGTGGTACATGTATGGAATGAGCTGCCAGAGAAAGTGGTGGAGGCTGGTACAATTGCAACATTTAAAAGACATTTAGATGGGTATATGAATAGGAAGGGTTTGGAGGGATATGGGTTGGGTGCTGGCAGGTGGGACTAGATTGGAGTGGGATATCTGGTTGGCATGGACGAATTGGACCGAAGGGCCTTTCTCTGTGCTGTACACTCTATGACTCGATAAGATCACATTATAAGATTGGTCAAAATGCCAATCATCTATTGTATAGAATTGTAGGAATCCTAATGCAAATATTTACCAATTAAGCTTGTGGCAGACAATAGTAAAGAACCCATTGTTAAAACTACCTGAAGAAGAATCATCTCAGACTCAAAGTGTTAACTCTGCTTCTGTCTTCATTGATGCTGCAAGATCTGCTGGGTTGTATCAGCACTTTAAATGTCCATTTCAGATTCCCAGCATCTGCAGAATTTTAGTTTTATTCTTATTTCTGTTCTTTTTTCTTTTTTTTTCTTTTATTACCCCCACACTACCGCCTAACTGCAGTAGTGCTTATTTTTCCCCAGCACCCATGTTGTGTGTGTGCAGGTGTGAGACACAGTGAGAGACACAAGGTGCATGAATCTTTATTCAATTTCCACCACCAGGAAGAAAGGAAACACCCGGGTGGCCAGTGACAAGCGATGCCCTTCACATCAAAGAGGGCAATGCTGTGTGATCAAACAGTGAAGGGGAGGGCAGGGATTAAATTAAAATAGAGTTGGAGGGGGAAATGATGCACTCCAATCCCTGCGGCGCCCACCTATCCCTGAACAACTCCAGGGTGTTGGTGGACACCACGTGCTCCTTCTCCAAGGACACCCGGGCCCTAACGTAACCGCAGAGGAGAGGCAGGCAGTCGGCCCTAATGACCCCCTCCACGGCCCGCTGCCTGGACCTGTTTATGGCCAGTTTGGCCAGGCCCAGGAGCAGACCCACGAGGAGGTCTTCAGACCTGCCCTCCCTCCTCCGCACCGGGTGCCCGAAGATCAGGAGCGTGGGACTGAAGTGCAACCAAAAGCAGAGGAGAAGGTTTTTGAGAAAATCTAAAAGGGAGTGCAAACACCCACATCCAATATACACGTGGTCCACAGACTCCATAGCACCACAGAATAAGCAATTGGGCTGGGAGTCCACGAACCAACCGCAATCTGCGATTGCAGGGGATTGCTGCATGCAGCATCCTCCACCCCAGATCCCCGAGAGAAAGGGGGAGGACTCCCGCGTAGAGAGCCCTCCACTGGGGATCCCCACCGCCCGGTGGCAAATGGGCACGCTAAGGCGTGTCCAGACAGTGGATGAGGGAGAAGAGGTGGATGGTGTGCAGCAGCAGTCTTTACGTCCTTAAAAGGGACAAAATTAAAATTCCGGCGGCGGCTCAGATTGTGGGGCACAGGCTAGCATTTTAGTTTATTTTTATTTGAGCAAAGCTGTGTGATAATTCCCTGTTTATTTTTTTCTCTTCTTCAGGGCGTGTCCAGACGGTGGATGAGGGAGAAGAGGTGAATTGTCCATTTCTTTTTTCTTTTTTTTATTTTCTGCAGTTGTGAGACACAGTGAGAGACACAGTGCACAAATCTTTATTTAATTTCCACCACCAAGAAGATAGGAAAACACCCGAGTGGCCAGTGACAAGCAGTATCCTTCACATCAAAGAGGGCAATGCTGTGTAATCAAACAGTGAAGGGGAGTGCAGGGACTAAATTAAAATAGCGTTGGAGGGGGAAATCACGCACTCCAATCCCTGCGGCGCCCACCTCTCCCTGAACAACTCCAGGGTGTTGGTGGACACCGCATGCTCCTTCTCCAAGGACACCCGAGCCCTTACGTAACCGCGGAAGAGGGGCAGGCAGTTGGCCCTAACGACCCCCTCCATGGCCTGCTGCCTGGATCTGTTTATGGCCAGTTTGGCCAGGCCCAGGAGCAGACCCACGAGGAGTTCTTCAGACCTGCCCTCCCTCCTCCGCACTGGGTGCCCGAAGATCAGGAGCGTGGGACTGAAGTGCAACCAAAAGCAGAGGAGAAGGTTTTTCAGAAAATCAAAAAGGGAGTGCAAACGCCCACACCCAACATACACATGGTCCACGGACTCCACAGCACCACAGAATAAGCAATTGGGCTGGGAGTCCACGAACCAACCGCAATCTGCGGTTGCAGGGGACTGCTGCGTGCAGCATCCTCCACCCCAGATCCCCGAGAGAAAGGGGGAGGACTCCCGCGTAGAGAGCCCTCCACTGGGGATCCCCACCGCCCGGTGGCAAATGGGCACGCCAAGGCATGTCCGGACGGTGGATGAAGGAGAAGAGGTGGATGGTGTGCAGCAGCAGTCTTTACGTCCTTAAAAGGGACAAAATTAAAATTCCAGAGGCGGCTCAGATTGTGGGGCACAGGCTAGCATTTTAGTTTTATTCAGCAGAGAACCTATTAGTGAAATTCTCAACTGGCCATTGAGGAAAAGGACTACATTCAGACTATTCCATTTCAGAGGTGAATTTGAGCACAGGATTAAAGTGCATGAGAAAATTCTTAGATGCAGCTGAATTTTCAAATATGACAAATCTCTCAGAACTATGCAAAGGATGACGTTGGAGGTCATTCCCTTGAAGACAAATTTCTTGTGTAAAACAAAAATGTTGACAGGATTCTGGTGAAACACAATCTATTTAGAATGCAGTGTTTTTAAGCTGAACTCAACCACACAGGTTGCTGAGTTGCTAAGTTCAGTGAGTACGGATCAAGCAGCGATAGCATATCAGGATCATGCCAATGACAGTGCAAATGTCAATGGGTTCCTCAAGTTGTATATTAATGAACAGGATTATGATGTCAGGAAAGAACGTGGACGTGACAGTGACATACAATTCTTGCATCGAGAAGCTTTGTCAGCCTGTCTCTTGTTTCTGCAGTTCACATTCTGCCCTACCAGTGACAATAAATTAGTGTTAGCCCTGTTTTTCCTTAATCTATTTAATTCAATCTATTGATATGGATACAATCTGTTCACATATTGAACCTGAATTCAATTTGGCCAAAGTTATGTATTTCTAGAGGAAAAATACCCCATTCTCTGAGTCTATTGTGATAGATAAGGGTTTCAAACTAAATTGCTTGTTCCTTTCTGAATCATTTTCAGGACTTTCCTATCACTCACCATTTGAAACTGGGACCATGCATTCTAGATGAGGCCTAACCAAGGTTTAAAATGAAGGCATTTTGGACAGAACAGTAACTGAGGGAACCACTTCTTCCTGTTCCCACCATCTGTATCCATCCTGTTAAGTGTCGAATGGCCAATTGGTGGCCTCCTGGCAGGAAGAAGGCCAATTCCGGCAGGATGTTACTCATGCCCCTACACATTAACTGCACAGAGGTGGAACGAGTGAAGAATGTTGAGCTCCTGGAAGTGGCCATCCACAACAAGCTTTCTTGGACTCTTCATGTGGACGCACTGGTTACAAAGGCGCAACAATGTCTCTTCTTCCTCAGGCAGCTGAGGAAGTTTGGCATGACAGTGAATACCCTTGCCAACTTTTAAAGGTGCGCCATCGAGAGCATTCTGTCTGGATGTATCACTACCTGGTATGGCAACTGTACCATTCAAGATTGGAGACGGTTACAGAGAGTGGTAAACTCGGCCCGGACAATCACAAAGGCCAACCTCCCGTCTATAGAATCCATCTACTAGGCCCGCTGTCAAGGAAAGGCTGCCAGCATTCTCAAAGATCCATCCCACCCTGGCAATGTCTTTTTACACCCTCCACCATTGGGGAGAAGGCACAGAAACCTGAACACACGCACCAGCTGGTTTTAAAACAGTTTCTACCCTACTGAATACTGAACGGACAAACAAACATTCGCCTGTACCTGTGTTTTTGTTTTTGCTGCTGTTTACCTGTTATTTACTTATCTATGCTACTGAACTCTGTGATCTGCCTGTATTGCTCGTAAGACAAAGCTTTTCACTGTGCCTTGGTACACGTGACAATAAATGCAATTCAATTTAGCTCAATTCAATTATAGTTGTACATGAATCTGCTTCCCAACCATAAACCCTGCAAACCTTGGTTTCTCCATGGCTATTTTTAGATAGTGCAAATAAGCTGGGGGAAGTGGTAGAGTAATGGTAATGTCACTAGCCTACTAACCCAGAAGACCAGGCTACTGTTTTGGAAGATGTAGGTTCAAATCCTACTGTGGCTGCTGATAAAATTTTATTTCAATAAAAATCTGGAATAAAACCATGTAACCACTGTCAAATTCCATCAAATAACAATCTGTTTGATTTATGTTCTTTGGGAAAAGGAAATCTGTCCTCCTTGTCTGGCCTATATGTGACTCCAGAACCCACAATAATGTAATTAGCTCTTAATTGCCCTCTCAATAAATGCTGACCCACCAATAACGCTCACATTCCATAAACATGTAAAAAGGAAGTCAAGTCTTTTGAATTTGAGTTACCATTAAACATAATTGTGTTGATTTTTTTTGTTGCAGCTACATTCACAATGGAATATGAATCATACTTTAATGTGCTTTACATTATTTGTGGGCTGTGAGAATCCTGTTGGTTAGGATTGTATAAGGGAGAGGAGTGATACCACAGTTACCATTAGAATTATAAAGGCCCATTCCTCTCAGAATTAGTCTTTGTCAATCATTGAAGGTAAAGATCAAAAGTGATTTTTAAAAATCACAGGATCCCCAAAGTGCAGAATAGAGGACTATCCCAACCAGAAGCACTTTATCTCTGTATTTCCATGGCTAATCCACTTCACCTGCATACCTTTGCAATGAGAAGGGGAAGATCAGAATGCCTGAAGGAAACCCACACAGACATGAGAAGAATGCGCAAACAACACAGTTACCCAAAGCTGGAATTGGACCTTGGTCCCTAATACTGTGAGACAGCAGTATTAACTATTAAGCCACCACGTACTGCTACCTTCCCCAGTAGAACCAGCTGTTATGTTCAACGATGGTCCCAGTGACAGATCGGTTTTTTAAAGATTAGATTACTTACAGTGTGGCCCAACAAGTCCACACCGACCCTCCGAAGAGCAACCCACCCAGAGCCATTCCCTTACCTAACACTATGGGCAATTTAGCATGGCCAATTCACCTAACCTGCACAGTTTTGGACTGTGGGAGGAAACCGGAGCACTCGGAGGAAACCCACGCAGACACAGGGAGAATGTGCAAACTGCACACAGACAGTTGCCTGAGGTGGGATTTGAACCCAGGTCTCTGGCACTGTGAGGCAGCGGTGCTAATGGCTGTGCCGCTGTGCCACCCACAGGCCTGTAAAAGACTCCCAACTTATTTTTATGTTTGGCACCCAAAAAGTACAGTGGGTAATGAAAGATTGCCAACAAATTTGTTGTTTGCAATCCAAATAGTTTGTTAGTTAATGATTTCAGATGGAGGATAGGCTGCCAATGGAACACCTATGCACCTTCCATATTATCAAGACTGAAGGGAATACAAGTTTGGTCTATGAAACTTGTCATCAGAAGTTAACACCTTCACCCGGGGATCATTCTGGTGAATTTGCATTCCACCTTGAACAAGACCATTATGTCCTCCCTGAGGTGTAGATAGTGTCCAGAACTGAATTCAGTATTCCCAACAGGGTCGAGTGAGAGTTTTGTATCGTCGTATTGAAACCTTCCATCACCAACAAACTTGTATTCCAGCCCTCTGGAGATAAAAGCTAACTTCCCCTTAGCAATCTAAATTCAGTCAGCTTTCAGCATTCAGCTACAATCCTCTCTGCTCATCCATAGTTCTTAACTTTTCACAATTTGGGAAATATTTTGATTGATAGGATGTGACCTCACATTTCCCTATATCAAACACAATTTGGCCAAATGAGCCAATCCACCCTTCCCTCTTTGGAATTTCCTTTACCCATCTGTAATATTTACTGTGCCAAGTAGTGTAGTCAGCAATCTTAGATTTTCAATTCTTGAATATTCCTGAAGAGAATTGTTGCTGAAGCTTTACATCCTGTACTTATAGGAGAAGTAGAAAATGCCAAAGTTCAGACATCGTGAAAAAATTATCCTTTTAGAAATTATGTTGGTCATAAGTTGTCAAGTTAAATCCTGATTAATGAGGCATTGGCATAGACAAAGTAACAGAAGCGATTGGCTTCCCAAACTTTCAGGCAATTTAGAAAGCACACAGATTTGAACTTATCTTTTTTGCTAATAGAGAATAGGTCCATGTAAATGAACATGTGTCACCTCTAGCAGCTGCAAATGGTCCACATTATTATGAGCTTGACTGATTATGAGGAGTGTGTTGTTACTGCAGCTACTAGCAAGTTCAGTAAGTGGTGTAAATTCAGGAATTACATGCAGCAGAAAACATTTATTTTAGAATTTTGTGGAGTTGTAGAGACTTTTTTGTTCTTCTCTATTTTTGAGTTGGACTGAAATAGGAATAGAACAGACTTAAAACCATGGATTTTTTTTAGAGAAATGCTGCATTTTATGTAAGTATATAACCTAACATTCATTCTCAGTTCTGTTTACACGGCTGCTTATTCAAACAACAGTGGAAGTCAAGTTCAGTGACGAGTTGGAGCCAAGGGGTGTGGAATGTTGAAGCTTTCACTGGCAACTAGTGGCTGATAGGTCTGTGGATCAGTGACTAGTTATCAATATAGACTCCTGTCTATGAACAACTATATGGTTAGCTTCCAGGTAGCTGAACAACTTAGGGGTGTGAATGGTTTGGCAAAAACCATGCAACGCTGCAGTAAAAAGTATCTTAAGCCTGAAGATAGCTTGTTAATTTTCCCTTTCTAGTTATTGTAAGCTGTGACTTTTAATTGATAAGTTAGAGATTTTTATATTTTGGAAACAGTCACTCTGCACCTCCTGCAAACTGACAAAGGAAGATAATTGAATCATACAGTACAGAAGAGGCCACTCAACTTACCGAGTCTGCACCAACAAAAATATTCTAAATCTACATTAGACCCACAATCCAGTGCTTGGCCCATAGTGTTGAATGTTGTGACATTTCAAGTGTTCATTATGATCAGGACAAGCATGCACTGTGGATAAGGATTACTGGACTGCTTTCCCAATCTTTGGCTGTTTGTGCCCGTCTATATGTGTTCATAGGGCAGGAACTTATGAGAAGGTAGAGTTTTAACTGGTATAGTTATAGATGATGGATCACAATTGTTTATCTGTAGCTACAGTCGGTTTATTTGTAATCAGTAGTCAGTCATTCTTGTTAAACACAGAAACTTAGTCCATGTTTTCTGTCAACCTGTGTCTAAAAGGCAGGGAAATTGGGAAATTCTGCATACCTTTTAGGATCATTGACTTTTGTGACAACTCCAGGAATAGAAGGGCTGATTTTCAGTGTGCTAGCTCACTGAGAAATACCAAAGGAGGGGTTGATTGAGGATCGTCTGTACTTTGCATATTACAGGCATCTGAAGGAACTTGCTGTCTGACTTGATCAGCCAGTTGTTGGAATGGATAGCCTACATCCCAGGCTCATGACAGCACAGCATTACACTAACTCACAAATGGACCAAAGGCCATCACTTTGGACCTTAAAAGTGCCACGAAAATGCAAGGTATCTCATAAATCTGGATAATGGTTAAATAAACTGTTTCACGTTGGTACTATGCAGTCTCTATGTGAGTGCCAGCTACTTTCAGAACTTTTCTGACTGTCTTTAAGGTGTGGAACCTCTAACTAACTTTTTTAATGAAGGGCATGAATTTCTTAGCTGCAGATTCCAATATATGATGCACATTCTTCTGGCTAATGCACAGTTGTTTCAGGCAAACCAGCCTTAGTCAAAAGGTATTTATCACCCTCATCAGAGTTCAGAAAGAAACACATATTTAGAAAAAATACATTTTCAGCAAATCAGTCATCTAGTTCATGGGTCTAAGGTGAAGCTTTCAGCATTGGAAGGGGCAAGAAAGCTAACAGAGAGCCTGCATGCTAATGACCTTTTGTGGTTTGCTTGAGAGCGTGAGTGCTGCATCATTGCACTTGCAGCTTGTGAGGCATTTTAGTAACCACAATGCACATATGAATGGTTGCTACATTGGATAAAATGTGTGTGTGTGCATGCATGAGAGGGAGAGATAGAGACCAAACTTACATGCTTGTTATTTATTGTAAGAAAGCAAGTGCACAATGCAAGTTGTCATTTTCACCCTGCCTGAATTGAACAATTTCTTTTTATTTGTTCGTGAGTGTGGGCATCACTGGCTATGCTAGTGGGCATCACTGAGTGAGTGTGGGCATCACTGGCTATGCTAGTGGGCATCACTGAGTGAGTGTGGGCATCACTGGCTATGCTAGCATTTATTGTCCACCCTTAATTGCCCAGAGGGCATTTAAGAGTCATCCACATTGCAGTGGATCTTGAGTCACATGGAGGCCACAGAAGGTCAGGATGGCAGATTTCCTTCCTTAAAAAGGACATGAACAAACAAGAGGAGACTTTGCAGCAATTGGTAGTCATTAGCCTGCTTTTATTCTAGAATTTATCAAATTTAAATTTCACCATCCTCCACAGTAGGATTTGAGTTCTTGTCCCCAGAAACACAGACTGTTATTGCTAGAACTGTAACATTACTACTATGCCACTGCAACTCCATAATACCCAACGAGGAGCATTTTAAAGCAGGAAGTGCTCCTGGAACACCAATATTTTGACCAGTTCTGAACCATGCTAAATGATCTCTCAAATAGGGATTGGTCATTGAAAGTTCAAGAGTCAGTCCATTTCCCAGTACATTGCTACATCAATACACCCTTTGCAAAATTGAAAATCAGCCCTAGGAACTATAGGGAAGAGAATAAATTATGATGCTTTGGAATTGTGATAAAAGGTAGGATATTTGTGGGAAAGGCAATGGTTAAATAAATACTTGCATTGTTGCAAAAGCTACAAATCTTCTTTGGTTGATAGTGATACCCACTACTTCAAAGTATAAAATCTTGAACTATCGGTGAGGACTGAGTTGGAGAATACTGTTGAGGAGAATGAGCAAGTAAGACAATTACAATATTTAGCATTCTACAATAGAATGTTATGATTAGGTTTTGTCATTAAAGCTCTGCAGCTATCTATACTGTAAGTCAGTTTAACAATACTGCTTCCAACTTAAACTTCAAAAACTGGGATAATCAAGGACAACTTCTTCCTATTAGGAATAGATACGGAAATCAGAAAATCCAAAGAAGAGTGAAGAGGATCACAAAAGTTGTAAACAAGAGAGATCAAAATGCTGTTTACAGAAACAAAAAAGTTTAGAGAAACTATTTTCACAATATTAGTGCTGGGAATATTACCCTGCAGAACATACATCAAAGGCATCATTGCTAAAACATATATGTAACAAATTAATAGTTGTACTGGTATAGTGCATTTTTCATGTTAAGTAATAACTGCGAAACAATTATCCTAATTTGATACTTCTATCAGGAATATGGCCGTTCTATAGAAAGTTCCTGAACAATTTCATTAATCATTCTGCTGACCTGGTAACTGAGAGGCCAAGTTCCATACTTTGTGCTTTAGTTTGAACTATGATTACCAAACTGGAGGATTTGTTCATTGCTTCTTAAATTTCCATGTGATGGATTAGCAATGTGAGAAGCTGAGAATTACACAGCACTGAAATATTCCTGCTGGAGAAAGTCCATTGAATTCTAATGCTATCCATATTCTGGTGATACTCCACATCACAGGAGAGTAATTTCATGATCTTCCATCCTGATTGTGTTTCCATGTGAAGTTCAAGAAAATCTTTTTTGATTTTATTTTATTATCACGTGGACTCAAGTCCAAAAGTACAGGAGTACGGTGAAAAGTGTTTAATGTCACCACACAAAGCACCATCTTAGTTACAAGTACCTAGGTACAGAATCATAAAAACAAGGTAGAAAGAAAGAACAAAGTTAAAAGCTAAACATAGTATAGCGTAAAACATACAAAATAGGGTTAAAGGTTACACATTGCAGACCTTCTTAGTTTTAAGTAGAGTAACGAAATAAAGCTTAAAGTTCAAACATTACAGTCTTTCTTACGTACTTAGCCACAGTGGGTCCATATTTCGAGGAATCAACTTAAGACTGAAAGTCTACGCTGAGGCTGCGCTGGGCTGAGAGATCACCAGGTACTGCTGAAATATCACCATGCTGGGTTGAGAGACCGCCACACTGGGCAACTGAAAGATCACCATACCAGGCTGAGAGATTGCCACAGCAGGCTGAGAGATTGCCATGCCAGGCCACTGAGAGATCGTCACACTACGCCGAGAGATCGCTACTCTGGGCCACTGAGAGATGGCCACACCAGATCACTGAGAGATCACCATGCTGAGCCAAGGGAGTGCCATGCTGCTCCACTGAGAGATCACTATGCCAGGTTGAGGGAGTGCCAAGCCAGACAACTGAGAGATAACCATGCTGGGCCACTAGGAGATTGCCATGTCGGGCCACTGAGAGATCACCATGCTGGACCACTGAGAGATCACCATGCCGGGCCACTGAGAGATCACCATGCTGGACCACTGAGAGATCACCATGGTGGGTCACTGAGACATTGCCATGCCAGGCCACTGAGGGACCACCATGACGGGCCACTAAGAGATCGTCATGCCGGGCCACTGAGAGATCGTCATGCCAGGCCATTGAGAGAGTGCCATGCCGGGCTACTGAGAGATAACCATGCCAGTCCACTGGGAGATCACCGTGCCAGACTGAGAAGCCACCGTGTCAGTGTGGGAGGCTGCCACACCAGACCAAGAGGTTGTTCTTTCATCTTTGCTGCGACAGACTCTGTACCTCCTGACCTAACCTCCCTGTGGTTCAAAAAGACTGATCTTCTCCCTTTGCAGTATATCCGGAGGGGGGGGTGGACATTAAATGCTAGACTTTAGCATATTGCACATTTTGCATTCTGGGTTTGATTCCATTGCTATGTTGTTTTTCCTTCTTATGGTAATCAGCCACATTGCTCTTTTCAAATGTAAACTCATACGAAATTCCAAGTGCAGGTGGAATAAGTTTGTGGATGTTTTGAAAATTTGTGAAAATTAGGCTAGAATTTGAGACAAATGTTTTCACATTTGAATACGATCTGAAACATTTGATGATCTGCATAAAGTGCATCTTTGACAAAGCTAATTGATAGCTTTCATTAAATGATTCATTTACTCTGCTGCCAATTCAATTTTAACTTCAAGATGGATCCGGTAGACGGGGACATAGATATAAGATTAAATGTTAAGATTAAGAACAGTGAACAGGATAAGCTATTTATACATTGGAGTCTGTGAAATGCAGTTGATGTGACCATGCGGGTGATTTTCTAATTTAGCTGCTTAATTTATAACCTGAAGGAATGGGAAAATGGAGAAACTGCTCAATTTACATTCCACTCTGAATATATAAGGGAGACAATGAGGTCTGCAGATGCTGGAGATCAGAGTCGAGAGTGTGTTGCTGGAAAAGCACAGCAGGTCAGGCGGCATCCGAGGAGCAAGAAAATCGACAAATCCTGATGAAAGGCTAATGCTGAAACATCAATTCTCCAGCAACACACTCTTGACTAAGAATGCATAAAACATGTGGTTGAAACAAATGGAAATAAAGGTATATGGAAGGGCTTGAGAGACTAAGATTACTATTCATGTGGAAGATAAGCATCAACATGTACTATTTGGGCCAAACAGCCTGCTTCCACATTGTAATTCCCATGTAATAAATATCAGCTTTAACAAATAAGGCACAATATCAAAATGCTGTAACAATCTAATATGACAAAGGAGAGAAAGAATGCTTTCCAAATTTTTTTTGCCAAGCTCTACAGTCATATGATTTTTGACAGCAGTGAGTTCACTGCATATCAACTAAGCTGAAACAATTCCTTACCTCAATAGCCTTAATGGCCTAATCTCAAATTTGTTTGTGGATGATTTATACAATTACAGTTGAGAATTTCTTTGCAACAATTGATTGACAATGTCAAAGTTACTTGATGAAAATCAAGACCTACAAATCGCAATTTGTTCCACTTTTTTAAATATTGTTGATATTTTTTCCAGTGTATGTTAAAAATAGATGGCAATGTCAAATCAAATCCTCTTGTCTTTTGGATTTTGGTTTGGCTACTTAACTGGGGGGACATGCTATATACTAATGCCAGAATTTGTATTTCATGAATGTTAATTGGATGAAAGTCAAAGCTTACTAAATTCAAAATCAGGAAGCACTTAGAGTATGTTTGAACTGCATTGTTGTGCAAATGTGATTTTCTGGAATTGTACGTAAAACTATCCAATTAACATGCATGAATCAGGCCTTGAAGTATCCTTAAAAAACCTCTGAAATGTCATTCAATCATTCCTGTTTGGCAATATCATTCTTCCAACTTTCCTTTTTCAAGGAAACAAAATGGATAAAGACAGAGTCTATCTGGAAATGTTTAGATTTCATCTGCCATTTGAAGGATGTTCAGACAAAAGAACTTAGGAAGGACGTGGAACACACGTTTCATGTAAAATTCCCTACTTGAACACTGTGGCTCAAAACAGCATTAATGTTGCCAACTGGCACAAGGCTAGATGGTTACGCTTCATAGTACAGTTCCCTAGGTATTGTTTTATTCCAAGTGTTTGTTTTGACTGTTGGGAAAGGGCTGATGAAGTGGACATTATAAAGTCCCAATTGCCTTGAACTTTAATCTAATTCACTATATTTTATTTATGAGATGGTTTTGGCCTGTTGAACTTTTGTCCAGTGTATAATATTTCTCTTAACCTGAAGAGACTGAAGCTGGAAACCTACATACATTCAAATATATTATTTCTGATTAAAACAATTATTAATTGCCAGGGCTGCAAAACCTGAGGCAGCATGAAAGATAAAAAGTGCAGACATTAATTAGTGTGTAATATCAGCAATTGGAGACCATTGAAGCAACCTAAGTGTCATACCTCGGTCTGCTTTGGAAATCAACAGATTGCTCACACTCTTTTGCTGAAGAAAACATTTTGTGGATATACAACTTAATAGAAATGGAAGGTATATTTCCTGTGATTTAGAATGTTAGAATTACTAATTCCTAAAGTATAGGTAGTTCTTCTATAATGCAATAGTTGTGTCCCTGTGCAACTCCACATTATAGAAAAATTGTACTTTCAAAAAGTGTTTAATGTGTTAGTGATGTAATTGCACTACAGCCAACACGTGCTTTAAAAGTTCGCACTTTAGAAACAGTGCCCCCAATTTGTCAATCACGTTATAGCAAATTTGCATTCACAAAACATAGCACAACGACATCTAATAGCATTATGTAGTCTCACAGCAAGCCAGATCTGGATTTCCTACCCGTGCTTCCTTTTCTGACAATTGTTGCCCACATGGGATGAGGAGAGGGGTTGCATATCTTTACACAGAATTACCACACCTGCTACGTTTATCATTGGGATGGGCTGTTCAAAGCACCTCTGTTCCCGAACATTTTATGAGGTTGAAACTTTTCCTTAAGTATACATGTCCCATCGCATTTTGAGACAGTGAATCACTTGGGAACCCAGTCCTATGTGCAGAATGAAAAATAAGGTGCCATCTGCTCCTGAAATTATTTGACTGATAATGCATTTGCTTTGAAATTATTTTGAAATACAAAACAAACTTTTAATTTCAATACCACGATGTCCTGTTCACTGCAGTGATCGATATTTAAAAGGCTCTGCCCTAAGGTAAGCTGAGCATTATACTGATCAGCAGTTTGGATGTGTTAGAGTACTTTTCCCATTGGTAAATGTGCTATTATGTGTTCAAAACCTAAGAAAACCATATTTGGGAACTCTAGTGCAATTATATGAAGTATTTTAAATGCTTTATATCTAAAAATCCAATTGTTCTGCAGCTTACATTGACTGAAAACAAAAGCTCCTGGAATACTTTGATTGAAAGGCCATCTGGTATAGCTTATGAAAAAAACTAGTCATTTGTTTTTCTAGATTCAATAGATTATGTTGTTTTCAGCAGTTTCACTTCTTCAATTTTTTTTCTCACATCCATTACAAACACTGTTGAATATAGCTACACATATTTTGTGGTCTGGGTATCATGGATATTGGACATATGGCTATGGAGGAGACAGAGAGGTCATAGGCATGTGAGGAACATTGAGGGTGAAAGATGAATCATGAGGGCTGGCTGGAGGGTGAGTGGTGAGGATTCGAGGGATTAACATTAAATTCGTTAACTGTCTCAACTGCCAATGTCCCTGTAAATGAAGGTAAGTGTTCCAGCCTATGGATATTGGCATTCACCCTCTTGCACAACCATCTCAGGTCTCCCTGGAGATGCAGTGAGTCTGACGCCATCCACCCCTGCCTCTCAAGACCAAAAATATGGTGGAACCTATCCTCCTCCTCCTCCTCATTTACTGAAAACCAATCTAATTTGTTAATGACTAGTTGATAGCTTTGCTCAGTGGGGAGAGTTATGAACTTAAGAGCAATTAACTCTTGCAATTTTAATCACTTGTGCCAATAAACATCCTTGGTATATATTTGTAGCTGAAGTTTGCCTTCCAAGACTTTGAAGCTTTCTCACTGAAATATCAATTCAGAGTGCACAATTCAAAAGTGAAAGGGATAAATGAAACCGGGGTAACAATTCACCAATCCATGAAGCTCAAAACAAGCAGCTAGATTCCCTACAGTGTGGAAACAGGCCCTTTGGCCAAACAAGTCCACACCAACCCTCTGAAGAGCAGCCCATCCCCCTCTGATTAATGCACCTAACACTATGAGCAATTTAACATGGCCAATTCACTGGGCCTGCACATCTTTGGACTGTGGGAGGAAACCCACGTAGACAGTCCTGAGATTGAACGTGGGACCCTGGTGCTGTGAGGCAGCAATGCTAACCACTGAGCTACCATGCCACCCCCAAAAGAAAGAACATGATCAGAGATAAGGATTAAATTCAACACTTTAGCAATTACATTCAAACATTGTAGCGAAGAGGAGTTATGAATAGACTGAAAAAAATGAGAAAGTGATGGAAACATAGAAAATGTCTCAGAAGGAAGCACATTCAAAATATTGAGGAAATAGAGGAAGAATCAAGATTTCCCCATGCACCCAGCTCAACCAGCTGTGCACTAAATAGAAATAAAACATTTAATTTGACCACACAATAAGGCATCTCAAGAGCTTTGTGTAAAAATGTCAAACTACAGTTCAATTGTGTATAATGAAACCCATGTGACAAAGATCTGATGGGACGTTGAAGTGGAAAGCTGTACTGTCTTATTAGCATTTGACGTCGGATACTTTGGAAGAAAATTATGCTGATAAATAATTCCATATATACCCATTCTTATGAGAATTGCTAATTCAACTTCAAAAATTATTTGCCAGAGATGATTTTTAAACCCTAGGTATTCCACACATAGCTGGTTTGGGAAAGTGTGCAAAAATTGATAATCTGTACAATTTTTACATAAATATCATTTATCAATGATTAGATACTGTCAGTGATTTGGAATGAGTGCCTTAACAGTGAACTGTAACATTGATAGACAAACAGATAGATGGATAGGCAGATAGACAGATGAGTAGACAGGTAGAAAATAGGTTTATTGAAGAAAATGATCGCGGCAGCAAGTGCTAAATTGTGTGCAAACGAAACAAGTTATAGACAATCATGAAATAAAAATGTATAAAATAACAAACGGAATATACAATGGTGATAATTTCAGTAAACAAACAATTAGAACAAAATGCAGGTCTCCTCGATTTACAGGACATAAAAAGTGTACTGCACTCTATGTTTTGCATGAAAGGTCACAAGTCATGCGTTATCATTAATCATGCAAAAAGGAAATGAAGTCATGATTGTAAAATACAGTATTCAAACTCAGCAACAGGGGTCACAAAGAGCAATGAGATAAATGACCAGATAATGGCCTTGAAATTCTGCTCTGTCGTGCCACTAACGCTTCAAGATGCCCAAAGTAAAAAAAATCTCTATAGAAATGCTTCCAATCGTTTCTAGAGTGACCCATATGATACACTCTGACTATAGGTGTAGCAAATGATAGTGTGACTTGGATGTATGTCAAAATCACACATAGTGTGATCAAACTGCCTCTCACACTGATTTGGGAAATGAGCTACGATGTGGAAGCATGTGGATCCTACTAATATCCTTTCTTTATCATTCCCAGTTGGATCTGTGTTAAGGTGCAAAAGGCACCAACCCAACTTCTGCAACACTATGCAAAAGGTGAGGATTTTTTGACCTTCTTTTGATGATGTAGATTTATTGCAAGTTTTATTCCAAATTTTATCCCAGAGGGGGAGAATGTTTTTTTGAAAAAAACCATCAAGAGTTGGAAATGAATGTACTTGTCATAATGGAACACAATTTTGAGGTGCGCGGTATATATTGCAGGTCAAGCCAGTATTCAATAGTTGCACTGCTTTTCTCCTTCTGGAATTGGAGGTGTTTCACAAATCTTTTAGATTTAGGAGGGAGTGGCACCTGGATACTCACCCACTACAGAGGTGTGTGGGTGACCGACATCCGGGTACTCACCCACTACAGAGGTGTGGGGGTGACCGACATTAGGGTACTCACCCACTACAGAGGTGTGGGGGTGACCGACATCCGGGTACTCACCCACTACAGAGGTGCGTGCGTGACCGACATTAGGGTACTCACCCACTACAGAGGTGTGGGGGTGACCGACATCCGGGTACTCACCCACTACAGAGGTGTGTGGGTGACCGACATTAGGGTACTCACCAGCTGCAGACACCTGACCCTGGCTACCCAAAGTGACCAGCTGACTGTTCTCAAGCCCCTACACCAATATCAGAGACTACAATGATTGACTGTGCTGGGACCTTCTGATTGGAGTGTGTCTTCCTTGACATGGCTGAGCACCAGTTATCTCAAACTTCAAGACATGGTCATTTGAGAAAAGGTAATGCAGTGTGTTTGCCATCTAAGCTGCGGCACATGTTGCAGGTGTAACATTGACATAGCACAGAGACATGCAACAACATGTCCACACCCTTGACTGGTGACTGCTAACAACCATGACTAGCTGCCTGGCTTTGTGCCGACTATGAAAGGCTACCCAGATCAAGGCAGAGCTGTCGTGAGCATGTGAGCGAATGAGTATGAGGAGAGCAAGTGAGGAGAACCAAGATGCACCTGGTCTAAACTCTGAGCTGGGTGCCTCTCCCTGCAATTAAAGTGTCCTTGCAGCAGAAAGGTGCAACAGTGAAAAGTGCTTGTGTACTTTAAAGTGCACCATTAAAGTGTACAAGCGTGTTATAGGTAGGTCGGAGGTGTGTATGACAATGCAGAGAGACTGGAATGTGTCAGATACCAGTGTCCGTGGAAGTGGGATGCATGCAGTCTCTGCCCTGAAGCATCCCCTGAGATGATGGTGCTGGGTGTCCATGATGGAGATCTACAAGGAGCAAGTAGTGAGTTGCAGTCACTAAGTACATACTCTGACTTCCATGTCAGGAATTCTCAGTGTCAAGTTTCCATCCTGACATGGAGAAAAATAGGGGCCTACATGTTAAAGAGGCAAGATTCTGTCTGAATGAGGGTGATGAAGGGCTCCCGAGCAAGAATTTCCTCTCAATATCTGGAATGCTGTTGGAACATGTGACTTCTTGCTCCCTACATCAAGAAAGACCTCATTTGACTCCTCAAATCAATCTCCCACATTGGTCACCTTGTAAGATTGCCAAATATCTCACTCACTTGCCTCACGCATACTATCACACGCATAAAGATTAGATACAAATGAAGGCAGACTCTTCAATTATAACTTATAGACATGTCAGGCCTGTAGTTTCTTGGATGCATTGGTACTTTCATTGAAGTTAAGCTCTTGTAAAATCAAGGATCTCAGTAAGCTGCAAGGCTTCATGTAGTCAAAATTTCAGGGTACTGATTCTCAGGTGAACTTGAAGTTGGGAGTGATTGGGAGGACTTGTGATTTACAGGCAGCTGGTAATTTTGCATCTGAACCATCCATTCAATTGAAATTGTTGGTTTGAATAAGTTTCTGGAAAGTGTATTGAGTCAGTATTAGTTCCTTTTGGACCCTCTTGAGACAGGAGGGGTATTTCAACTCAGCAGAGGAATCAGGTAATCCATAAGGAACCACATTTGTGCAGCCAATAGTGGCCAGTTTTTAAAATGTAAAAATTAAAATGAAGTTCAGAGTGTATTCGAGCATGAAGCTATTCACACTTTTACTTTTCTTCATGTCTGTCTCTTAGTATCTTTGCAGCTTAGTGGGTCCAGCTTTGAATTGTGCCACCATGGCCTGGCCTGGCAGCAGCCTGGCCTGGCTGATGGAGTGGCTTTATTACTACCATGAAAGCTATCAGGCCAGAGAAAAACATGGTTCGAACACCATGGAGGTACTCACTGGCGTATTCCTCCACGTGCTTTCTTGCAATGTCTTACTAAAATTCTGAAGCAGTTCTTGCAGCTCTCTTTTAAGAAGGGTAGGCCTTCTTTACCAACCATGTGCCTACATGGTTCCTCAATGAGCATGGAGCCAGTCAACAGCTCATTTAATCCTGGTCTGCATGTTATATTAATATCGATAAGTGGGGTCAATATTGAATCTAATCTCCTTTTCTTCCCCTGAAATATGTTTCATTTACATTCGATGAGAGGCAAGTGTTGGCCATTACCCCATGAGATCCCTATCATTCTTCAATTTGTGCAACTGGATCTTTATATCTGATTAGGATATGACACATCCAAATGTCAGCACTTCTGTCATTGTATCATGATCTCAATCCCACGCTGAAAAGTCTATCTGGTTTATGTCCTCAGTCTCTCGAGTGAGACTTAAATCCATAGGCTTCTGTTAGATGCAACAGTATTATCAATGACCCAAGACTGACACACAAACTGCAGATGAGGAGTCACTCTTGCTGGACTCTGTAAAGAATTTCATGCAATCGCAGTGCCAATCCATTGGATCTTATGGACACTCTATAAAGTTAAGGTAGCTTATATAAATGTTTCGGAGTGTGAAACAGGCCACGCATCAGTAAGCATGTGCAAATCTCCCTGCTGACTTCAAGCAGCTGACAACCAAGCAGTTAAAACAAAGTGGTGCCCCCTGTGAATTAATAGGAAATTAGTAACCAGTATAAACTGCGGCCCTAACAGCGATTTTAAATCTAAGAGATACAGCAAAGGACCTACAACAACAGAATAGCAATTAACTGTTCATGTAACTAAATATTTGACATCCTGTTCTAGCAGAGAGTGATCAGAAAATTCTTCAACCTTCTTGTGAATTAATTTCAAATCCAACACTGATAGACTTGCTCATGATTTAGCATTCGTTACTTAATACCAACTTAAAAGAGTAATTATACTTAGTTTGAAACAGCCACAAAACATAATTTCTTCAAGTATCTAATAGAAAAATACAACAAAGTTAACATAAAAAATTGGAATAAGATGTGGTAATAAATCAGAATATGCTTAAGGAGGATTGGAATCATATCAGAATATTTGATGCCAAAACATTTTGCTGTAGTTTTCAAGTGCATGAATTTATGTTTGCTGTTTTGAATATGTCTAGGTGATTTATATGGGAAATATCTTGCAAATAGTCCACATATGCCTTTCAAAATTAAAAAAAGCAGTCTCTTTATAATATTGAGATTATAAATTCATTACCGTTCTAGAGAGGAGCACATCTACCTGTAACTTATACCTGAGCCAACATTATTAGTTTTTTCATGAGTTCGCTCTTTGAAGGTAGGTCTGATCCATAGCCCCCACCATAATCCCACTTCCATCAAGAAGGACAAGCATAGTGGATACATGGAAACACCGTCAATTCCACTTGAAGCCACTCACTGTGCTGACTTGGAAATTTATTGTTGTTTCTGTCACTGTCACTGGCTCAAACTTCTGCAGTTCCCTTCCTAACTATATTGTGGGTCTACCTATAGCGGCTCCCCCCAACCTTCTCAAGGGCAATTAGGGACAGGCAGTAAATGCTGGCCTCACCAGAGAGGCCCATGTCCCATGAGTGTATAAACCAACACAGGAAAAGCAAGGAGTCAGGTTCCCAGAGCACATCAGCTAGAAGGGAAACCAAACTCCATATTGTCAGGAACTATCTGATCCACCATCTGTCCAGTCAACTGAGATAACTGATTTCCCCCACACCCTGCCCTGAGGATTTCAGGTTGCAGTAGCAACAAACATGCTGTAGCTTGTAGGTGTGGATGGTGATGGTCTAAGTTCCAATTTCATTCGATCATTTGGCTGATACTCCGATTCTTACCCTTGGCATGTGTTGAAAGGATTGGTACCTTGGTACTCGATCTACTTGGCCACATTGTGAATGTACCTTTCTTAGCCTGCAAGCCCTGAAGTGGAATATGAACCAGAGTCTCTGGCTCAGGAGCAGGTATGTTAGCCACTGTGTCACAGGATCCCATTAATAACTGTTATGAGTAAAATTATCAAGAAATTGCTCACTGCAAATTCTGATATTTTACTGCAAATTTTTAAATAGCATGCAGAAGTGCAAAGATGTGGCCTGCAATAATTCAAGCTGTAAAAAAAAAATTATGAAGGACATGAGGGGCAACTTTTTTTGTGCAGAGAGCAGCTTGTGTGGGGAATGGAGAGGAACTGGTGGATGGAGGTACAGTTGCAACATTTAAAAGACATTTGGATAAGTTCATCAATAGAAAAGGTTGGAAGATATAGGCCAAGCACAATTTAGTCTGAGAACACATTTGACATGGACCGGTTGGACCAAAGTGTCTGTTTCTAAACTGTATGACTCTATGACTCTATCATTCAAATGGTGCTTGCTGACAGAGATTTCAGTACATCTGAGGTATATAAGGTTATGAGGTGCATGAACATGATGTATAGGAAACAGCTGTTCCCTTTATTTGAAGGGCCAATAACAAGGGAGCATCATTTTAAGGTGAAAGGATTTGAAGAAAACCTTTTTCACCCAGGGGTTGGTGGGAGTCTGGATTGCAATGTCTGCAAGGACAGTAGAGGCAGGAAACATCACAATCTGTAAAAAGTAGATGAATGAGCAACTGAAATATTATAACATTCAACCAAGTTTTGGAAAGTGGATTAGGATAGATAGTTTAAACTTTCTGAACCAAAGGGGCTCTTTCTGCACTGAATGACACTGTGACATACCAAGAGTGGATCGAAAGTAGAATCCCTAGCAACTCAAAGCATAAAGCAACTGAACGTACAGATGTGATGGTGATGTGCTTAAAAACAAGTGCTTTCAGACTATTAACAAAAAATAATAATTTTACACCTTGCGCATAGTTTTAGATATTTAGCAAGTTACCTGTATAAGGTAATGACAGGTTCTTATATATAGTTAGACTCGATGCCAGATTCTCAAGTGAATAAGTAATTAACTGAAATAATCATGTAAACTGAACTGTAATCACATTCACAAGGAATACGTTTATGCTCTCATTACCAATAACACCAAGAGGAAATCTTTTTCCCGTGTTTATAAATAGCTTTAAACTAAGATTACATCAGCTTGGGAGGATGTCTAAACACCAATGGATTTTTAAACAGACAATTTTTTTAAAAAAGTTACAGGGAGTTCCCAGCTGGTTGAAATAATAATATGACAACCTTACAAACAACCGTTCGAGTAACCAATTATAAGTTTCCTTTGCTCACAGATATGTTAAAGACGCAAACAGTTGTGGAAACTGAATCACAGAGACCCCACATAAACCTGACGCTGGGATTGCCATTCACAATGAACCCATACCCATTGACTGCAATTGAACTGGTATTTTAGCTCCGTGCTGCCTGCTCATTTGGGTGATCTTCATGTGCAGCTAGTGCTAACTATGCTGCTTTCTTTAGTTTTTTCATTAGTTGATGACCAATATTGTAAGTGCTTGCATCACAGTGCCTGCACAGCTTAAGCTGATTGTACCGTTTAAAAGGGAAGTGCATTTTCGCTTATGCAAGTGCTGACAGTTATCATTGAGGGGAATATGACCTGAGAAGGAGTGAAGGGAAAAAGAGTTCACCCTAAGAATTTTGGATATTATGCTGGAGGCTTTAGTGGAGAAATTGCAAAAGGGATACATTTCCTGAGTCTGCAGGAAGGCAGAATGGAGAGAGGTAGGATATATTCTGAGAATAACCTTGGAGGGTCATGTCAGGAGGTAAGTTCCAAAGATCTGGATACAGGGCTGCAGGGAGTTTAAAGACCTCATGAGTGATCAAGGTCAGTGACTGTATCTTCAAATGTCATAACTGGCACTTAATGAGCCACTGCTGAAAGCACCACAGCCCAAACACTTTTCTTTATTCAGTCATGGAATGTGGCTAGGTCAGCATTTGTCAACAATGCCTAATTTTCCTTGAGAAGGTGTTGAGCCATTTTCTTGAATCCATTTGGTGTAGGTGCACTTATAGTCCTGTTAGTGTGGAGGGGTGGAGTTTCCTATATTACTGTTGGGGTGTGAGGAGTTTCACGAGATTGATCCAAACAATGAAGGAACGGCAATATATTTCCAAATCTGCATGGTATTTGGAAAGGAACTTGCAGCTGATGATTTTCCCATGTATCTACTGGCTTTGTCCTTCTAAATAGCAGAGGTCACAGGTATGGATGGGCTGTCAAAGAAGTTTTGGGTGACTTGCACCTTATGGATAGTGTACACCACTAGCACAGTGCATCGATGATGGAGAGAATGAACGTTGAAGGCAATGGATGGAATTCCAGTCAAGTGGATTGCTTTATCCTAAATGACACAAGTTTCTTTAGTATTGTTGGATCAGCACACACCCAGTCAAGTGGACGGTATTCCATCACACTCCTAATTTGTGTCTTATACATGGTGGGTAGTCTTTGGGGAGTGAGGTGGTGAGTTATTCACTGCAGAGTCCCCAGCCTTTTGACCAGTTGTTTGACCAGTATGTAGATGGTTGCCCATGTGCAGTTTCTCGTCAGTAGGTTATTAGTGGTCACCACCCCCACCCCCCCGCCCACTCTCTTCCAAATTTTATGTAGTGCAAGTACACACCTTGCACTTTTCTTCCAAACACCTCCAAATACACTACAGCCATATCCTTGGGCTTCTTTAAAAAATCAGATTCCCAAGTTGACTAGGCAGTAACAGCACGATGATGATGACACAGTGCCATCACTCAGAAAACTGGCACTAGGTGTAGTGAGACGCTCGATAGAAATGACCAACTAGAAGGTGAAGAAAAGCACAGGTGCCAACTTGCCAGAGGTTGAGGTCACAGCACGTCCCACTCAGATTAAGACATCACTGGCACAGAAGAAAGCTACTGTTTACACAACATCCAATGCTTGATGTATTGGGAAGCCTGCTGAAAGGTCAATGCCGAGGAAGTAAGAGGTCCAGCAACAACTTTAGAAAGGGCTACATATGGACCTTGGTCCCCAGCCTTTCAGGCTTGGAAGTGTTAGACCTCAGCTGGAGTAAACTGCACAGTTGAGGCAACCTCATTCAAGGGAAGATATGAATGCATTGGAGTGAGTGCAGAAGCAATTTATAAGAAGAGTGCCAGGAATGAGAAACTTTAGTCATGAGGATTGACTGTTGAAATTGGAACTGCTTTCCTTGAAGAGAAGGCAGCTGAGAGGAGACTTGATGGAGAATTTCAAAATGATGAGTAGGCTGGATGGAAGAGGCAAGCAGAAACTGTTCCCATTCATAGAAAGAACAAAAAGAGGTCATAGTTTTAAAATGATGTGCAAATGAAGTAAGGGTGACATGAGAAGCCTTTTCATACAGCGAATAGTTAGAGTATGCACTGCTGGAAATGTGGTGGAGAGAGATTCAGTTGAGGCATTCAAAGGGGTATTAGATGATTATTTGGATAGAATTAGTGTGCAGGGATGTGGGGAAAAACAACAGGAGGATTTGCAGTAGGGAATGATACTCATTTGAAGAGCTGGTGCAAGCACAAGGGGCCAAATGTCCTCCATCTGCACTATAGGAATTCTGCAATTCTGTGTAGTCAACTCTCTGTGTGTAGCTGTGGACCATGACAGCTATAGGTTCCAGTGCACAAAGAATGTCCCAAAAGGACTTACAGCAGTGTTGCAGCAACCTCACACACTGTCTTTTGACAAATGAATGTGATTTTCAAGATGCAACCCTTACAGCATGCGCCCCCCCCCCCCTCCCCCCCACCTCCAGCGGGGAGCAATAGTTCCATGGAGCAGCAGTCTGCAAGGTAACCAGCATCATCCCAGTGTGTCCCTTCGCCTGTTCGCTTGCAGTTCTCCAGGACAGTCTGCAGGCAGGCCTTCCAAAACCCGGGTGAAGGTCAGGATTGCTGATGCTGGAGAGTAGAGTGTTGTGCTGGAAAAGCACAGCAGGTCAGGCAGCATCCAAGCAGCAGGAAAATCAACATTTTCGGCAAAAGACCTTCATCAGGAATGAGGCTGGGAGCCTCGGGGGAGGGGGTGGGGGGGTGGAGAGGTAAATGGGAGAGGGTGAGGCTTGGGGGAAGGTGGGTGAGAGTGTAATAGGTGGATGGAGGCGGGGGTAAAGGTGATAGGTCGGAGAGGAGGGTGGAGCAGATAGGTGGGAAGGAAGATGGACAGATGGACAGGTCATGAGGACGGTGCTGAGCTGGAAGGTTGAAACCGGGGTAAGGTGGGGGAAGGGTAATGAGGAAATTAGTGAAGTTCATATTAATGCCCTGGGGCTGGTGGGTCCCGAGGCGGAAGGTGAGGCGTTCTTCCTCCAGGTGTCAGATGGTAAGGGGTGGAGGAGGCCCAGGACCTGCATGTCCTCAGCAGAGTGGGAGGGAGTTGAAGCGTTCGACCATGGGGCAGTGGAGTTGATTGGTGCAGGTGTCTGAGAGATGTTCTCTAAAGCGCTCTGCGTGTAGGCGTCCTGTCTCCCCAAGGTAGAGGAAACCACATTGGGAGCAGCGGATACAGTAAATGACATGTGTGGAAGTGCAGGTGAAACTTTGATGGATGTGGAAGGCTCCTTTGTGGCCTTGTATGGACCTAAGAGGGAGGAGGCATGGGCGCAGGCTTTGCAATTCCTGCAGTGGCCGGGAAAGGTGCCAGGACGGGAGGGTGGGTTGTTAGGGGGTGTGGACCTGACCAGGTAGTCGTGGAGGAAATGGTCTTTACGGGAAGCGAATAGGGGTAGGGAGGGAAACATATCACTGTTCACAAAGCGGATGTCCAGACTTGATCAAAGTCATTCTCCAGCCTCTTGCGCTGTCTTGCCTGCTGAGATTAGCCCAGCTTCCCACCCGCCAGGCTCCGATCTCTGAGGTTGTACTCAGATGGACAAAGACACATGGAAGACACGTAGAGAGGGAATTCATCAAGATAATTGGTTGCATTATGCATGCAATAAAGCTCAACTCTGTTTAGAAATTTGGTTTGAAGGTTTCTTTTGTGCTGGCTATTATTTTTACAGGGTAGTCAAACAGGCAATGTGGCTCACTGAGGGAAGGCAGTTTGGTTGGTGGATGGAGAATTGGGTTTGCTGTTAATTTGTATAAACTCTTCAGCGGTCGAAAAAGGCAGTCCAGGATCTGCCTCCTCCTCTTTCACATATTCCTACTCCTCAGTAGTTCCCTGTATATGTCGTGGCAAACCTTTCTCATCATTATGATGAGGTTGTATATACTTGACATTTGCTCCGATAGGTGAACCAGAGCAGTCCAAGCAGCTAGAGTATTGTTTCAACATTCCAATGACTTGTTCTATCACATTTCATGCCACAGGCCATTCATTGTTTGCATGTTCTGCACTGGTTATGTTGTACATAGATAACCTTTGTCACCTGAGTTACCATGCTACGATGTACATTGGTAACTGATGTCACCTGATATGGGTTGAATGTGGCTAATTGAAAGCACCTTGCTTGCCACCAGGAAACATTGGGTACTACAGTCAAATCCTGGAATGGTAGAATCACTTTAAGCTCTGGAACAGAGCCTGTAGTCCGACTGGAGTTATGCATTCTTTTTATCTATATGTTTAATTGATGAACACAATTATGACGCGATAAATTTTAATGTAACATCACCATCTTTCATGTTTTCAGACAGACATTGAAAAGTTTACCAAATACATTTCTTTGCACACATCATTAAATTGTATAAACTTATGATCAATTTCGTTAATTTAATCTTTGGGTACTGCAAAAAAAATTGCGAACTGGATTTAGACAAATTAGGCAATTAACCTAAAGATACCAAATAGATGATCTTGTGGCACTTATGCCTCAGCCCAAAGGTTCAGGTTCAAATCCCCTCTGCCCCAGACATGTATTAGAAGATGTCTGAACACATTGATTTGAAAATATTTATTGGATAAAGATCCAATGTACTCAAGGAGTCTGGACATAATTTATCACACAGAACGGAGAAATTTCTATTGATTTTAATTGGGCAAACTGCATCAATGTAGCTAAGTCTTGAAAATTTTTTAAAAAGAGGTTACATTGTAAAACAAAATACTGCTCATGCAATTATTTCTAATCAGAGCATTGTGTTGGTTGGTTAAAATCAGTGTGAAAATCAATAGGACTGGTCAGCTAAAACTCGAAAGCATTAGCCCATCAGTTGCCCTTGTCCAGTGACACTCTCAGTCTCTTCATCCTGTCAAAAAGGTCGACATCCACAAAAGCCACTTTCATTGCAGTCCAAAAAGTGCATTAAAGTTTGTGGGAATGAATAGCAAGAATGTTTTATTTTTCCAAGACTTAACAAGTGAAAGAAACCCAACAGTTGTCAATGATAAATAACTACAAATTTTTAGACACTGTCCTAAGCTCTGAGATACTTACAGATAAGAACAAGGCGTGCTTTTTAGCTTTCTCCTATTCATGTTAATAAATCCGTAACCAGGTCTATAAGTTTTAAGGGCTAAACTACAATAAGTGCATTCCAGACCCTGTCGCAAACAGCTATTTCCATACAATAACGTTCTAAAAACACTTTAAGCCATCAATCAAATTGCTCCCACATACGTTGAAAGGCACTCTCAAAAGTAGCAGAGAAGATTTTAAATACAGACAATCTCCCTTAACTAAAAATTTCATGCTGTTCCCGTCTCTGTGGGAATTCATGGTTTCGAAGGTGATTCAGCAGGGGAATCACAAATTGAGCTAATCCTTGCAGTCTTATCCTTGCTTCCTTTGAAAATGATCATCCTAACTCTCAGCAGTTTCTGGTAACAGACATGGTGGCACAATAAACCTAGTTCAGGTTTATCCACAACAAGAATAGGAACTGAGCTGTGAGCTGATGCTGGGAAATCAGAGGGAACTTTTACTGAACCATTCCTTTATACCTAAAACTGATCATTTCAGAGAGAGCATAGCTTACGAATAAGTTATCCTCCCTCAGTTAAGATTTGTGCTTTTTTAAAAAATTCATTCACAGGATGAGGCCATTGCTGGCCAGACCAGTACTTATTGCCTAACCCCAATTGCCCAGAGGGTAGTTAAGAGTCAACCATATTGCTGTGTGTCTGGAGTCACGTGTGGGCCAGCCTGGCTAAGGATGGCAGTTAGCTTCCCCAAAGGACATTGGTGAACCAGGTGGGTTTTTCCAACAATTGACAATGGATTTATGGTCATCATTAGACTCTTAATTCCAGATAATTTATTGAATTCAAATGTCACCATCTGCTGTGGCAGGATTCAAATCTGGCTCCCCAGAACATTCCCCAGGGCTCTAGATTAACAGGATTAGCAGTCATTGCCTCCCCATTGATGGTAGGGAATAAAGAACTAGACCTCACTTATTTCTGTTGTTTTATTACCTCAAATATTGTACAGCAACTATTTGTGTTTAACTATTTTAATGTAGGCAGAGAACACGCGCCTTGTCTTCAGGATATAATGTGACCTGGGAACTGTGCTCAGTATTAAGTAGTTTCTCTCTGCTGCTCTGTTGTGTTATTGTGGAACTTTGCAGAGTGACCGAGTGACCAACTGACCTTGCATGTGTCAGACAAGTCTACTAGGAGCAGAACTAGAACTTGATATCTGCACATCTTTTCCTAATTGCCTGCATTGTGATTGACTGTGAAGTGTGGAATCTATGAAGCAGCAACTCTTAGGTATAACCTGAAGTTACAACCTAAATGGCAGACTGTGTCAGATTAAAGTAAACACCCAGGTTGATAAATCTTTGTCCAAGGTACACCAAAAGGAATGAGCTGCTCTGTGTAACAACACCAGACGAATACAGTACACGGGGACATAGGTGATTGGCACCTTCCCTAGCCAATACACAATCGTATGGTTTATGGCCCACATTTAATATTTGCAAAGTCACACAGACCTGCTGCAAGCCACAGCACTGAATCAAACGGCACCAGAAGGTGGTCGCATGCAGGTTGGCTGTTTATTCTTACAGCTTGAGACACTATCATGACACTTTGAGCTCTACAAAGCACCACCATCAGCAGACGTATACCATATTTTGAATGTTAAATCAGCCCACCATGATCAACAGATGAGCACCACATGAATGTAAAGACAATCAGATTAATGGCCGGAAGCCTTGTAAATAAAATTGTAACAGAATATATTGAGGGGAAGTCCATGTCATGGTAGAATCCATGGCAACGTCAGCATTTGTTGCTGATTCCTACTTGACGATCACTTGTGATATAATTTCAATTTATAATTAACAGAGCCAATCTGTTGCGTTTTAGAGTCACATGTTACCCTAAACATCAGGTCATAGACAGAGAACACAGGGGGCTTCAACATATTGTCTGGCTATCACCATTGTTAGCAGCTAACCCGAGAATGCAACTTTAAAAAAAAGGATTTTGTGATTTACACATGAAAGAAGTGAAACTATCACTGTATTCTAACAGATGAAAGGCTTAACAGACAATCAATTTTTCAATGTATGATTTCAGTTACATCACATTGCAATTTTTTACTATAAATTTTGTGTTACGACCAAGCCCTCCACAATCACCTAATGAAGGAGCGTCACTCCGAAAGCTAGTGTGCTTCCAATTAAACCTGTTGGACTATAACCTGGTGTTGTGTGATTTTTAACTTTGGACTGGGAAAGGATGACAAACTTTCAAAGACATTAGTGAGTCAAATAGGTTTTTACAACAGATGATAGTTACTGAAGTTTATTCAGTACTGACATGATAGATTTGAGCCCATATCCTCAAAACTTTAGCTTAGGCCTCTGAATTACTGGCCCAGTGACACTCCCATGACAAAAGTGTCTCCCCTTCGACTTTAATCTCATTTCCTCACTAACCCTGCACAACTGCATCATGGCATTCCACACATTTGGCTAAACTCATAAAAAACAGGTCATCTTGAGAAATATGTGAGTAGTTGTTGTTTCTCAGGAGCTTCCAAGATGACGATCTTATCCCGAGACAATACAAAGAAGACGCCAACAATGGTGTAAACTGACACCCAATTCTGACTGGATAAATCCTTGCTTGAAAACTAGCCATCCTGGACAGTTTAGAATCAGGAGGAAGTGAATCATACATAGGAAAGATCTCAGGTTTTCTTTATATAATTCTGTGCAGAATATAATATTCTTGATCTTGTTATGCTGCTAAATAATATTTATAGAGTTTCCTGAGATATGGAAAACATTTACTTAATTTAAAAGGCTTCCAACTATGGCTTCACCTTATGTCTAGGCTGCAAGCGAACCAGATCATGTGACATTGCATCACTTCCTATGGTGAGGAAAAAGGTGTCTCATTAAACAATCGTACAGTCTGACTTAACCTCTTTTAGTGCACAGAGCAAGTTTTCTTATTTTTTAATGTGTTTTAGTTAATTGGTTTAAAGAACATTTGACATGAGACCCAGGTCATTCTTTAACTAATATATTTTTGAGTAGCAGCAACATTGGAAATACTGCATATGCCACTATCAGATTGCATGCATACTGCTGTCATCCATCAGCAGAATAGGGCCAGGGAAGGGAATGAATTTTCCAAAATGCAGGAAAAAAAACAATAACTACTGTGTGTCAGATTCTAATAACAATTACACCAAACATCGGCATCTATGATCACAGTATCATTTCGACCAAAATAACCCAAGGTTCACATGTGACTGAGGGCTCTTTGCACGTAATTCTTTCTTTGAATAATTAACTGTTCTCTGTTTCCATTTAGCTTAAGCTGCCTTGGCCTTTTATGTTTTTCTTTAAAGAAAGCAAGAATAACCAAGTCTAATTACCAGATGTCAGCATAAGAACACTGCAAATAATTCAACCAGAATTACTGGAAGTGGGAACTTTCTAGCAATCAGTCCAGGAGCACTGACGCTCTATTAATATCTCAAACACCTTTTCTTAATGTTGCCAAGTTATGACCAAATAGCGTAAAAATGTTTGAAATATGGATCACCGTTAACCCTAGTTCATAATTATAATTACGTCTGGCCCTTTTAAAAAATATCAAGCTCAGAAAATTACAATTTCCTAATGACGACACTATTAACCTTTCTGAGGGAGAATTGTGATCAATCAATATCATTTATTTGAGGCAGCATCAACTTTGTACAGAACATCACTCAACTGTTATCCACAGAAACAGAAGGTGTGCTACTTAATGTTATTATTTAAGACTGAAAGGTCTGGTTACGTTTGACATCATATGGTTTTGGTTTACTAAGAAACTAGGCAGTGGCTCCTCTTGATATGAATTTACATGTAGCTGTAAATATTAATGATGAATGAAGAGTACTGGGGAATCTAAAATTCTAAGACAGAGTTGTTATTCTGCAAGTATTTCCCATGTTGATGGTTAGCACAGTCATGAGGCTTGATCAGCTTTTGAAGTTGAGGTGTTCTGAGCTATGAAACAATATATCTAGGTCTTCATTAATTTCAGTGAAATAAACTGCATGTTTACAGTTGCTAAAAGTTTCTGCCCTGTGGCAAATGCTCATTTATAATGATTAGATCAAAGTCAGCATACCCCGGGTAATGTCAGCCCAATCAAAAGCAAGAGAAAGTGTCTTTGTTGTTTGATCCACAAAAAGTTCAAAGTTGAAGTGATTACTGGACCCCTGATATTATACTAACAGACGACAAACTAGCAAAACTATGCACTGGAGATTAATGCATGTTGCTTTTGATAAATTAGTGTGCAGCATTCGCAGCAATCTGTCTTTGCTCTTCACACATTTAAGCACATACACACAAGCCAAGAGTTTCCCGTTTGTGGCTGAGGATCTTTATCAGGCGCAAGGAAGCAGCGAGGGAGCGATAGATCATTTCGCAAACTATTGACCTCATGATGTCACCGCTCAGCTTCCGGCTATGGGCATCAAGGATTCCAGCACTTGTAGCAAAAACACATGTGTGGAGGCATCAGCTCAAATTCTACAGTAACTCAGCCAGTTGGCAACAAGGCTTGTGGTAGCATCAATTACACAATTAGACTTAAACAAGATTTAATGGTTTAGTGCTAACAGAACTCAAGAAAACAATAGTTAAAGCCTTTTTAAATCAGTAATTATAAGTTACAATCTTAAAAGTCACATATTTCACTGCAGTATTAATTACTGTCTCCACAGTGGAAGGCAGCACTCTCTAGGTGCTTGCTAGCTAGTGTGCTCAGCTTTCCATACATACAAAAGTCTGAAATTCTATATTCTCAACACGCAAGACTTAAATGTTTACTCAACAGTATCAACAACTTGCATTTTAATAGCACCTAAAATGTGTTTCACAGGAGTGTAGGAGTTGATTTTGAGCTGAAATTGGTAGATCGGGTAACCAAAAGTTTCATCCAAGATTTAGGTTCTGAAGGAGAGAGTGTCTTAAAGGACGCTTGAGAGATGGATAAGCCAGAGGTGCAACAAAAAAAGTCAGGGATTCACTAAAAGACAATGTTAAAGGTTCTGGTTGAGTGTGTTCACAATCATTCAAGATTTAATCATGATTGACACAAATGTTGATTGTGCTCAGAGGTAACACAGTGATTTTGAATATTCCAATCAAGTCCTTTAACTCCCTTATGTTCAAAAATCTTCTTCTTATATCCTCTCCCACAGTGTCAAAGACACCTACTTTTCCTGCATTCACTGACCAACACTGGCTACTCGATGCCCCCAACAGTTCCAATTTAAAATTCTTGTCCTGTGCCCAAATCCTTGTATCCTTATTCCTCCCTATCTCTGTAACCTCCTCCAGCACTCGACCCTCCCAGAAGTTCTTGTTGCCTCTTGAGCCTGTAGCTTCTTGTATGTCCCTCACATCCTGACACTATTCGTTGTTGTACCTCCTTTTCATCTAGCGCCCAAACTCTGAATTCCTCCTTTGATTCACTCCACCTCTTCACTCCTTCCCTTCTTTTAATCATCTTCCTTAAAATTCATCCCTTTGTCCAAATTTTTGTCATCCTTACTAACATTGTCTCCTTTCCCTCAGGATCCATTGCAGCTTGATTCCAGCTCCATCTGATATTTTTAATTATGAAAGATGCTGTATAAATGCAGGTATTGCTGCAAGAATTTTTCAGTGATTTCAGAAATTAAAGTGATTTCAAACTCTAGTCTCAAAAATGCATGAATTGGTTGTGATTTAAAATTGTGCACCTCACGAAATGTATTTAACAAAATTTAAAGTGTACCCAATGTGTAACCTCAAAATGCTTCTTAAAACACTGCTGTTTCTTTTTGTTCTAGGCTTATTTCTTCATCTAGAGTTGAGAGTGTGTTGCTGGAAAAGCACAGCAGGTCAGACAGCATCCGAGGAGCAGAAAAAAATCGAAGTTTTGGGCCAGAGCCCTTCATCAGGAATCATTCTGATGAAACATTGATTCTCCTGCTCCTGAGATGCTGCCTGACCTGCTGTGCTTTTCCAGCAACACACTCTCGACTCTGATCTCCAGTATCTGCAGACCTCATTTTCTCCTTATTTCTTCGTCTCCTTTTTTCTAATGAAGACCAGAATCAGATAGTGGCATCAGCAGCCCTCCAACACCAGCATCAATTCTTGTGTGAATTCAGACAGTGTCAACAAGTTATCCAACATTTCACACATTTTAACAAAATCTCATCCTATTTCAACATACCTGAGATTACAGTACTCTGATCGGGGGTAATATGCAATGGTTTTTCACTCTCCTGTGTTAGGGAATTGAAGATTAATGCCTCCAGCATCACTGACTGAGATCAGCTAACTTTTGTAGGTCAGGGATTAAACTTGGGTCCTTCCTGGGGCTTATTAATAAGCTATAATTATACAGTGCATTCAATTACAAAATAATCAGGTCACCTAAGTCATCTTCATTCTATTATTCTATTAACCACAGGGGAAAGGATGTATAATGGACAGATTTTCTTTAACAATCCATGTATTTATATTATCAGCAAGATAAGCAGGTCAGCACAAGAAAATCCCTTGTGAAACAAGGGGAAATTTTGTTTCAAAATTTATAAATAAACTAAGTTTGCCTGGAGTCATTTGTCACTCAGTGTGATAAGGGATTTTTGCCTGGTAATGTTATTTGAAAACATTAAGAAACTATCATTTGAAATGTCAGTTTGGCAAACATCCTTTTAAAAATATAAGTTCCTCCAGAGGCAGCAATGGTTTGGATTGATAGCACTTCTTCTTAATTGCTCATGTGTGTCTAAATGTGCATGATACTTTTTGATTTGATTAATTTATTGTGATGTGTATCTTCTTATTGAATACAGTGGAAAGTGTTGTATAGTTTCGCCACTCTCTGGCACCATCCTAAAACAAAGAAAAGAAAACCAAAATATAGAACTTAAAGGCAAAAAAAAAGTAAAGAAAGGGTCCAGTCTTGCAGTCCTTCTTGTTAAGTGCCATGAGCCATGAGCCTGGTGGCGAGGCACAAGTCCCCTTCACCACACCACCATGGGTCCCCTTCACCACACCACCACGGGTCCCCTTCACCACACCACCTGGGTCGCCTTCACCGTACCACCACAGGTCCATTTCACCACACCACCACGGGTCCCCTTCACCATTCCACCACAGGTCTCCTTCACCATGCCACCACGGCTCCCCTTCACCATGCCACCATAGGTCCCCTTCGCCATACCACCAAGGCTCCCCTTCACCATATCACCACAGGTCCCCTTCGCCATATCACCACAGGTCCCCTTCACCATACCATCATGAGTCCCTTTCACCACGCAATCACGGGTCCCCTTCATCATTCCACCACGGCTCCCCTTCATCACACCACCATGAATCCCCTACACCATACCATCACGGCTCCCCTTCATCATACCACCATGGGTGCATTTCACCATACCAATGCGGGCTCCCTTCATCATACCATTATGGGTCACTTTCACCACACCACCATGGGTCCCCTTCGCCATACCACCACGGGTCCCTTTCACCATGCCACCACGTGTCCCCTCCATCATTCCACCACAGGCCCCTTCATCATATCACCATGGGTCACCTTCACCATACCACCATTGCTGGAAAGAAAGTCCTCCTCTTCAGCACCATCTCATCTCACCGAAGTAACCGGCCCCATTTTGGTTACACACTTGATCACAAAACGGGAATTTTTAAAAACCCAGCAGAAATAAAGGTGACAAAGCAAAAAGGAAGCATCCAGATATTAAAGTCTTATCTGAATCTTATCTCCTTGCAGGCATCCTGGCATGGCCACAGCCTGGAATCTTGGGAGGAGCAGTGGTACAGATAATTATAAACATTTTGTTGGTATATCGAAGGGGACTGTGCAGTTGTTAAGGAGATGGGGATCAAGACAAATCATAGCCATTTTAGCCTCAACATGGGGAGGGTGCAGGGCCAACAAGGGCATAGAAATCTCGACAGCCATGGATTCCAGAGAAAAGAGGGCACATTAATGGTAAAGTGAAGGGGCACAACCAAAGAGGGGGAGGCTGAAGGGTTCTTAGTGCCAAAGGGTTCACTATAGAAAAAGAGACATGAGAAATGAGGTGGGTAGGGCAAATGGTGGGTCAGAGGCAGACTCTGACAGTCAAATAAACACACATATTGATTTGAAATTCAACTGTGCTATGAGGTCAGAAACCACAACAAACCTCTTGCTAAGTGGGAGCAGTAAGTATTGTTTTAGATTGCAGCGCATATTCTATCTGAGCATTCTCATAGATCATAAATCGGATGGTCTACACCTGAGCAGGACTGGAACCAATGTCTGAGGGGGTGCTTTTGCTAACGCTATTGGGGAGAGTCAAAACTAATGTGGCGGGGATGTAAACCAAATGAGGAGGTTTGTGGGGAGTAAGGAAGTAGTAACTAAAGCCTGTAAAGAACTAGATAATGAAGTCAGCATGACTAAGGGGAAGGGAGGCAGGGAGCAGATGATGGATGCAAAGGGAGAGGTGGTCTGTGGTGCATTTGTTTTAATGCAAGAAGTATAGTTGATTAGGCAGATGAACTTAGGGATTGGATTAGTACCTGGGAGTATGATAGTATTGCTATTACTGAGACTTGGTTGATGGAAGGGCATGATTGGCAACTAAATATCCCAGGATATAGATGCTTCAGGCAGGATAGAGAGGGAGGTAAAAGGGGTGGAGGAGTTGTATTACTGGTCAGGGAGGATATCACAGCTGTTGCAGAAAGAAGGCACTATGGAGAACTTGAGGCAGTATGGGCAAAGCTCAGAGATAGGAAGAATACGGTAACAATGTTGGGGGCTGTACTACAGGCCTCCCAAAAGTGAGGGTGAGATAGAGGTACAAATATGTAGACAGATTATGGAAAGATGTAGGACAAAAAGGGTGGTCGTGATGGGAGATATTAAATTTCCCAAGATTGATTGGGTTCACTTAGTGATAGAGGTTTAAATGGAGCAAATATGTAAGGAGCATTCAGATGGGTTATCTAGAGCAGTATGTAAATAGTCCAGTCGGGAAGGGGCCAGACTAGTGTTGATGTTTCAGTGGGGGATTACGTTGGGAATTAGATTAGACTTACAGTGTGGAAACAGGCCCTTCGGCCCAACAAGTCCACACTGACCCGCCGAAGCGAAACCCACCCATACCCCTACATTACCCCTTACCTAACACTACGGGCAATTTAGCATGGCCAATTCACCTGACCCGCACATCTTTGGACTGTGGGAGGAAACCGGAGCACCCGGAGGAAACCCACGCAGACACGGGGAGAACGTGCAAACTCCACACAGTCAGTCACCTGAGTCGGGAATTGAACCCGGGTCTCTGGCGCTGTGAGGCAGCAGTGCTAACCACTGTGCCACCGTGCCGCCCACGAATAGAGATCACAATTCTGTAAGTTTCAGAATACTCATGGACAAAGGCAAGGGTGCCCTAAAGGAAGGCTGCTCAATTGGGGGAAGGCCAACTATACCAAAATTTGGCAGGAGTTGGGGAATGTGGAATTGGAAGCAGCTGTTTGAGAGTAAATCCACATTTGATGAGTGGGAGGCCTTTAAAGAGAGGTTGACTAAAGTGCAGGAGAGATAAGGGGTAGAAATGGTAAGATGAGGGAACCATGGATGACAGGTAAAGTTGTGGCACTAGCTAAGAGGAAAAAGAAAGCATACATAAGGTATAGGCAACTGAAGACAGATAAAGCTTTGGAAGAATATTGGGAAAGTAGGACCAATCTGAAATGAGGAATTAAGAGGGCGAAAAGGGCTCATGAAATATCTTGAGCAAACAGGGGTTAAGGAAAATCCCAAAGCCTCTTATTCGTAAATAAGGAGCAAGAGGGTAACTGGAGAAAGGGTTGGCCCACTCAAGGACAAAGGAGGAAAGTTATGCATAGAGTCAGAGAAAATGGGTGAGATTCTCAATAAATACTTTGCGTCAGTATTCACCGAGGAGAGGGACATGATGGATGTTGAGTTAGGGATAGATATTTACTCTGGGTCAAGTTGGCAGAAGGAGGGAGGAACTGTTAGGCATTCTAAAAGACATTAAGGTGGACAAGTCCCCAGGTCCAGATGGGATATATTCCAAGTTACTGAGGGAACTGAGACAGGAAATAGCTGAAGCCATAACAGATATCTTTGCAGCATCTTTTAACACAGGTAGGGTCCTGGAGGATTGGAGAATTGCTAAAGTTGTCCCCTTGTTTCAGAAGGAGAGCAAGGATAATCCAGGTAATTATGGACTGGTGAGTCTGATGTCAGTAGTAGGGAAGCTGCTGGAGAAGATACTAAGCGATGGGATCTATTTACATTTGGAAGGAAATGTGCTTATCAGTGATAGACAACATGGTGTTGTGTAGGGAGGTCATGTCTTACCAATTTAATAGAATTCATTGAGAAAGTGACAAAGTTGATTAAGTGGGGAGGGCTGTAGATGTCATATACATGGACTTTAGTAAGGCATTTGGTAGGCTCTTGGAGAAAATGAAGTTACGTGAGATTGAGGGTATACCAGCTAGATGGATAGAGAACTTGCTAGACAACAGGAGACAGAGAATAGTAGTGGAAGGGAGTTTCTCAAAATGGAAAACTGTGACCAGTGGTGTTCCACAGGGATCTGTGCTGGGACCACTGTTGTTTGTGATATACATAAATGATCTGGAGGAAGGTATAGGTGGTCTGATTAGCAAGTTTGCAGATGACACTAAGATTGGTGGAGTAGCAGATATTGCTGGGGACAGTCAGAGAATGCAACAGAATATAGATAGATTGGAGAGTTGGGTGGAGAAATGGCAGATGGATTTCAATCCAGACATACGAGAGATTTTGGAAGATCCAATTTTACAGTGAACTTTACAGTAAATGGAAAAGCCCTGGGGAAACCTGATGCATCTGGGAGAAATCTGGGTGTTCAGGTCCATTGTTTCCTGAAGGTGGCAACACAGGTCAATAGATTGGTCAAGGCAGCATACAGCATGCTTTCCTTCATCGGGCCGGGTATTAAGTGTAAGAGTTGGCAGGTCATGTTACAGTTGCATAAGACTTTGGTTCGGCCACATTTGGAATACTGCGAAAATTCTGGTCACCCCATCACCAGAAGGATGTGGATGCTTTGGAGAGGGTGTAGAAGGGGTTCACCAGGATGTTGCCTGGTATGGAGGGCACTAGCTATGAGGAGAGGGTGAGTAGATTAGGAATATTTTCATTAGAAAGATGGACATTGAAGGAGAGCCTGATTGAGGTATACAAAATCCTGAGAGGTGTAGACAGGGTGGATAACAAGATTTTTTGTTTCCCAGAGTGAACAACTCAATTACTAGGGGTCACGAGTTCAAGGCAAGAGGGGAAAAGTTTAAGGGAAATATGCGTGGAAAGTTCTTTACACAGAAGGTGGTGGGTGCCTGGAACGTGTTGCCAGTAGAGGTGGTACAAGCAGGTACAATTGTGTCATTTAAGTTGTTTCTAGACAGATACATGAATGGGCAGGAAGCAGAGGACTACAAAACCTTGGAAAATAGGTGACAGGTTTAGATAGGGGATCTGAATTGGCGCACGCTTAGAGGGCTGAAGGCCTGTTCCTGTGCTGTAATTTTCTTTGTTCTATCAATATGAAGCGCCCACAGAATGGCTGAGGCTACTCTCACTGGTCTTCCGCGTGTTGCTGATTCTTCAAGGTGCCTGATGCAGAGGGAAGTAGAAGAGAAAGGTTGTAAAACCTAGGAAGTTACAGCAGCTGCCACTGGCTGGTACTCAACCCACAGAGGAAGGAGGAGTAGGATACCATCAATGAATGAGACACAGAGTTCTAGTACTGAATCAAATCTGCACAGTTCACTTGAGCAATCTTCAAATGTTCTGGGTGTACATTTGCTCACTGAGCTGGGAGGTTCGTTTTCTTCAAATGACTAAGATTTGACATCAAAAGATATTAAAGGTGCCCTTAGCCATGATGTCCCACTGATGCCAGCTGCTGAATGAGTCCTGTGTGCCAATTCCATGCCAGTTTCCCTCAAGGTAGCAGCTGCCCTTATTTTCTTTGTCAGCGTCTCATTTAATCCAATGGCCTGACCTCCCTATGCCAGGAGGATAATTGACTGTGTTGTAGTGATCTCATCCAACAGTGTTTGCAAGACAATGTCTATAAATCTGGGAGGAGAAAGTGAGGTCTGCAGATGCTGGAGATCAGAGCTGAAAATGTGTTGCTGGAAAAACGCAGCAGGTCAGGCAGCATCCAAGGAACAGGAAATTCGACATTTCGGGCATAAGCCCTTCATCTTAGCCTGCTGGACACACTTTCCTAATTCCTGATGAAGGGCTTATGCCCGAAACATCAAATTTCCTGTTCCTTGGATGCTGCCTGACCTGCTGCGCTTTTCCAGCAACACATTTTCAGCTATAAATCTGGGACCCATTTAGCCTTTCTCATAACCAATGTGAGGAGCCACTGCCACAGATGGAGGGCAGGTCTTGGATTGCAATGTCTCAAGTAGCAAACAGGTCACCATTAAATACAATGGCTGAGCCTCTGAATCGGGAAAATCCTCGGTTCATTCCCCATGCAGGACACTGAGCAACTGCGGAACATCTCATCTTCATGGAAAATGAGGTGGGAAGTGTGCCATCCTGAGACAAAACTCTCCCAGGCCTGCAGCAGATACTCCACTATCAAACACACTTGAAACTATTCTTTAACTTCAAGTATGGCAATTCTCCCCTCTGCGCAAAATTGAGCCTCATTGACTCAAACTCATGAAGATTTATACATGCAATGTCCATCATTCTCACACTGTGGGCATTTCACCCCTGACATTCTGGTGCATTGTCACATCGTCATCTTAGCAAATTAACATGTGCACCTCATTAAAAATAAAAACAAAACCCCCACAAAATTCATATATTCTGGAACAGTGTCAAGTCAGCACAGATAAATAATCTAACAATCAAACTCTGTCTAACCTTATACAAAAGTCACGACAGTATTGGTGAAGTCAATTATAATCCACGACTTCAGTAACAGATGGAAAACAGATTTTCATCTCAGATCCTGAATTATAATAAATGATGACTTCCAGTCAGACATTCAACTGTGCAATTAAATGTGTCTGCAGTTCAGCACTTCACTGAACACAGTCAGCTCCCCTTCTCTTCCAAGTTTTGGTGAAAACATTTATTAGTGGTCTGGATGCCAACTGCCTGCTCTGTATATTTCTACTATGTGTGAATTAGCAAATACATTCCTTGTAGAAATTGTTTTTTGATAAATATTACACTATATTTTATGTTACCGTTTGCAATGAAACATATTTGCGATGAAAGCAGGACCTATACAGCTATTAGATAAACTAGTTGGTCACCGACAATGGCAGCATTTGAAAGATACCAAAAACCAGAGTGAACTATTTCTGGAAGTACATATATAAATTGAAATAACTTCACAGAGGCAAGGTATCTCGTCACCCAGTCACCCTTTCTTTATTTGTGCATAGTACACATGCCAGCCAGCTAAGAGTCAATCCCCTGAACTGAGGTGACTCTCAATCCCCTGTTAATTCTTTTTTACCCCCACACTACCGTCTAACTGTAGTAGTGCTTATTTTTTTCTCCAGCATCCATGGTGTGTGTGTGCAGGTGTGAGACACAGTGAGAGACACAAAGTGCACAAATCTTTATTCAATTTCCACTACCAGGAAGATAGGAAAACACGCGGGGGACCAGTGACAAGCAGTGTCCTTCACATCAAAAGGCAATGCTGTGTGATCAAACAGTGAAGAGGAGGGCAGGGATTAAATCAAAATAGAGTTGGACAGGGAAATAATACACTCCATTATTCCCCTGTAAATATTGGTCAGTCAGGGCTTCCTGATTGGCCCAGGTTATCAACTCCAATCAAGGATCTCATCGCCAACAAGATCCACCTGGTTCCAATCACTACATAAACAAACAGGCCCTAGCACTGGGAATGCTGGGCTAAGTACATCCACATTTCCTGACATCGGAAAGGAGAAAATTCCACCAAATGGCGAGTTTCCAACATTGGGGTTTTGGAAATCTGCCATTTGACTCTTCAGTACGAGCCTCAATTGAGCTGTCTGCGTCACTGACAGATGATGAGAGCGGTAACTGCGATGTATGAACTTTTGGGCAACTTTGTGGCTTTGTGACTGCCTTCTTCTTTAAAAAAAATCGGAACTGAAAGACAGTCACGGAAAGCTTTGAAGCTGCCTGAAGATCAGTAGCAACAGTTCTGACTTAGCATAGCTTCAGTCTCTGACAATTGCTGACAAGGAGAACTGACAGCAGGGCAGGAACTGGAGGAACACCAAGCAGGGCAAAGATGGAGTTGCCCCTCCAATCACAGATTCCGTCTTTCCCGTGCTTGCTGGGCTTCCAATCTCTGGTTTCCTTTCTTCCATACTTCATAGACAAAATCTATTATTGGAGAAGCAGCAAGAGAGAGGGAAAGAGAGAACCTGTGATTGGAGGAGCTGGAATTGTTATATCAGACTGGTCACATTGCTACCATTTTGGAGACTTTCAGCTGCAATTTCATTTCTCCAGGTACTGAGGAGAAGAAATAGAAACTGAACAAGCATCCACCAGTGATGAGAATGGATCAGGCTTGGGGAAGCGATTTAGTTTATGGTGTTGTTTTGGTTTGTGATGTGCTGGTGGAATCAATAAGAAAAATATTTAGGGCTTCTGACACTCATCCACTAGGCAGGCTGGATATGAACTGACCTACTAGGAGCATAATGTCACCCAAGTGCCTGAAGTTGGAAGAGGCTGTATTTGCCAGCTGACCTGGTTGAGTGCCCATGGGACCCAAGTTCCTTTCCTGGTTGTGTGGATCCCTTGGTGCCAGCTGAGAAAGAGCCAAAACCACTCATTGACTGGGATAGAGGCAAGCACTGGGAATTGAGTCTGGGCAAGGTGGAGTAAAGCAGGCAGGGGAAGAGAGTCAACGAGAAAGAGGGTTTGAATGAGTGTCTCTGGAGTGGACAGAAGCAAAACGCTGAGTGAGTAGGGGCTGAATGGGGAGGGAGGGTTGGAGAGGTGAGTGGGTGGGTCAGGATGGATGGGAGGGTAGGATTAAGCAGAGAATTAGTAGGGAAAAAGGTCAGGAAAGAGGCAGGGTTGGTATGGACTGGAATCTGAATGGGAGGCTGGTCATGAGTGAGTGAGGAAGGAGAGATTGGGAAAGATGGCTTCTGGATGTCTGCAGATTGGGTATGGAATGTGTGTGTGTTGTGAGCCAAGATGAACTGATTATGCCTTCTATCACCCTGAAATAAGGAGAGCTTGGTTGAAGCCTGTAGGAGGATATAAAATGATAGCATTTTTTATAAAGTACTTTAAAACAGGGCTCATCATATTTATAACATCATATTGTGATCAAATGTGTGAGCTTTAGCAATCACATGCTGAATGCTATTATGCTGCTTTATTGTTCTTTCACTTTTTGAGGCCATGTTAACTTTCAAGTGTTATTGTTACATATGTTCATTCGTGGTTTATGGGCCCAGTTTTTGTTGCTGATCTGTAGTTACCTTTGAAAAGTTAGTGGTGAGTTGAAAAGGGATCACATTGGGAAGTAGCTTGCAAAGCATGACCATAGTCCTTTGCTTCCCTGCATATACATAATTCAGCAAGGTCACATTCCTTTGTTAGTATGGACTTCATCCTGTTTTACTTACATTAACTACACGAAAAGCTGACTTGGCGTTGTTGATTTTTTTACAATTGCATTGGTCCAAAGATTTGACAGTAATAGAATGCAAACAAAATCAAAAGCAAAATTCCCAGCCATTGGCTGTAAAGTATTTGTATCTCCTTGCAGATCATGAAAAATACTCCATTTATATCATACCTTGTCAAAAATAAAACAAATGTTTGACTATTAATTTTCAGATCTTTTTAATGATGTACTCATCTCTATATTTACTTAAAATTGCAGCCATTCTTATTCTTCATGCTAATTAAGAAAATATTTGAATATTTGTACATCTGCATAATTCTTATAAAGCTATAAACCAGGCAATGACATGAAAAAAAACATTTATTTTTACCCTGCTGTATGATAATTGTGATGTTGTCTTATTGTCAGTACAGTTTTAAGAGATATACTCATCACTCTTTCATAGCTTGTGCCCTGATGATCATAAAAGGTGTCATACTTCATCTTATCCTGGGATCACTTAAAGGATGACATGCTGTTGAAAACATGCTGCCCTGTTGTACCTAATAGCTAGGTGTTAGCCTAGACAATCATGAGGCTCTGATTGTAATCTTTATGTAGTATTTAGCTGTAATAAATGTCTATTGGTTTCACCATGTGAAACTTGCCCAGTTTCTAATGTATATGGTATTACACAAGTATTGCCATATCAGCTTCAACATCCTACTGGAGGTCAAAATTATATCATGGTAGGCAGAGGAGGCCATTTATATTACAAAAGAGACTCTGAGGTCTCAGTGATAGATATCTGGGAAACTGTTTGCTGCTCACCTGGATGACAGCTTTGACATCAGAGAATTTGGCTCAGCATTGGTTTCTGACAGACAACTGCATAGATCCACAGATAACACATCGATCAATAAGGACAGAGCTTTTTTGTTCTAAAAGTGCCTTGGTTAAAAACAAAAATCAGAAGTTACAAATGTAATGAAAACCAAATACCACAGATTTGTACTGAAGAACAGTAACTTCTCTAAACCCCTCTCGTTTTGAAAAGAAACAAAAATGATTTTTTTTTGTAAAAATAGGCAGAAAAATAGTCCTGAAAAGGACAGCTCCAGGTCTACCGTGGAAGAACATACAACTGGATGATATAAAGATAGTGTTTTTGTTTATTAAAAGGCTTCCCTATGTGCAGGCCTTGGATGGTTGTACTATTTTCTTTGTCCAAATTGGCATGAAAGAAAAGCAAGCAGAGCACCATCACTAGGTAAAAACAATGACTGTCGATGCTGGAAACCAGATTCTGGATTAGTGGTGCTGGAAAAGTACAGCAGTTCAGGCAGCATCCGAGGAGCAGGAAAATCGACGTTTCGGGCAAAAGCCCTTCATCAGGAATAAAAGCAAAGAGCCTGAAGGGTGGAGAGATAAATGAGAGGGGGGTGGGGATAGGGAGAAAGTAGCATCGAGTACAATAGGTGAGTGGGGGTGGGGATGAAGGTGATAGGTCAGGGAGGAGGGTGGAGTTGATAGGTGGAAAAGAAGATAGGCAGGTAGGACAAGTCATGGGGACAGTGCTGAACTGGAAGTTTGGAACTGGGGTGAGGTGGGGGGAAGGGGAAATGAGGAAACTGTTGAAGTCCACATTGATGCCCTGGGATTGAAGTGTTCTGAGACGGAAGATGAGGCATTCTTCCTCCAGGTGTCTGGTGGTGAGGGAGTGGCAGTGAAGGATGCCCAGGACCTCCATGTCCTCGGCAGAGTGGGAGGGGGAGTTGAAATGTTGGGCCATAGGGCGGTGTGGTTGATTGGTGCGGGTGTCCTGGAGATGTTCCCTAACACCCTCTGCTAGGAGGCGTCCAGTCTCCCCAATGTAGAGGACACCACATCAGGAGCAACGGATACAATAAATGATATTAGTGCATGTGCAGGTAAAACTTTGATGGATGTGGAAGGCTCCTGTAGGGCCTTGGATGGAGGTGAGGGAGAAGGTGTGTGGGCACAGGTTTTGCAATTCCTGCGGTGGCAGGGGAAGGTGCCAGGATGGGAGGGTGGGTTGTAGGGGGGCATGGACCTGACCAGCTGGTGCAAGCACCACATACTGACAGAAACCTGCTATTACAGGTCTGCAATTCTTAAAGGAGCAGCAACAGAGAGTAAAACATCAGAAGGAGAAAAGAAAAACAACTAAAAAAGGAGAGAGAAGTAAAGCCAATAAAAGGAAATAAATAAAGTGTCATGTACTTCTAAAAATGCAGAAACACCTGCAAAGAGACACGGAAGGAAAACCTTAATTAGGGAATGCACACCTTGTAATACATTACAATATTTCAAACAACTCTATACTGTTCTATTTTACACATCAAGTGACAGAATATCCTAAGAAATGAGTTCTAAATATTTTGTCTGCCATGACAAGGAGTGGTTTTGCAATCTTTCTACAGGCAATCAGAAAGTTACAGAGAATGTCTGGAAAGCACCAACACAAGGGAAGAATTCACTTCAGGGTTAACAGACTCCAACTAATGGCATACAGGTAACAACGTCCAGACTCTATCGAGCAGTTTGTCCGGAAATGTCACAGAAAAAGTGTGAGACTTTGGAAGACGAAATATGAAAAAGGCTCATTGAATCAGTCACTGGGTCATAGCAATAAAAGCCTATTGGAAGGATCTTTGGACAAGATGTGTTACTTGAGCATGGACACACCAGTGGCAGGTGTGCTTTAGATGCACTCAACTGTAATCATCCTAGCTAATGGCAAGACTGGAAAATGAGATCTCACATTGAAATCTGAGATAGATCATAACTCTTATTTTTGATGTTTGCTTAACATGGTAGTTCGTCAAACATGGGCTGCCAATGTCTATTTAAAAAAAATTGTTTATTGCACAAAAGAAAAAAAGAAACAAGTTATATAGATAAAACAGGTTAGAAATATTCACACACAGATCAACAAAAAGTATTTTCCCCAGTAATATCCAATACAGATATTCAATCCCAGTGAAATATCTCTCTTATCTCAACTCTTTGATTTGTTACTTAACAGACTTTTCCCAGTTTTGATTCTTAGATTTCTTTCCAGTTCTGAGAACCTGGGTTCCTTTTCGGTTCTGACAGCCAGAAGGTTTCTACAAGCTCTCATAATTTTGAGGTTCTCCAAACTAATAAATTACCAACTTGTGACCATCTTGTAATATATAGTAGATGACCAGTTCCATCCATTAGTTTCCTGAAATGTTCAACCTGCTGTTACCAATGGTACAACACTGATAGAAACAGCAGCATACGCAGACCTCAATGGAGTCAAAATTCATAAGATTAAAATTATATCAAATATGGTGGATCAGACTATGCCTGACATAATTACATCAATCAATGGACTGCAAGACTATGTGAAATACAAGAATGTTGTTGTGTCAGGAGGTTTATGTCTGACATTCTGAATACATTACTCAGTCTACACAAACTCCTCTTGATCTACATCTTGATGACCTAGACTACGAAGTTGCAGGTTGATTTGTTACATTTTGGTCAGAACCAGTTTAGACAGTTGCAATCACAAAATGTGGAAGATGAATAACAAAAGAGTTGCAAAACACCAGGGATGGTCTATCAGTATTAAAGAAGCATCCGAGAATAATCTCAGGCTAGGTGGATTGGCCATGGTAAATGTGGGGTTACACAGTGATAGGATGGGGAAGTGTAGACTGGATAGGATACTTTTTGAAGGCTTGGTGCAGATCTGATGAGCTGAATGGCCTCTTTCTAGAATATACAACCAAGTCAGGACATACAAAGTCTTCACTGATCATGGTGCTACATTGCGAATGAGTAGAAATCAGCTCAGGCTAATGTACAATGCACTAATCATGCATGAAGAGAGTGATGAAGAACACTGTTGGAGTTGAAGAGAATGTCACCCTTACGGGTGAATCTCAAACAAGAGGTCATAGATATAGAATGAAAGGAGGTAGGTTCAAAGCTGAGATGAGGAGAAACTACTTCTCGCAGACTGCTGTGAATTTGGTCCTGAGTGTATTGGAGGCAGTATTAATCAACAGATTCAAGAAAGTAATAGATCTGTTTCTGATGAACAGCAGGAGAAAGGGCTATGAGAAGTCATAGAGTCATAGAGATATACAGCATGGAAACAGACCCTTCGGTCCAAACCGTCCATGCTGACCAGATATCCCAACCCAACCTAGTCCCACCTGCCAGCACAGGGCCCATATCCCTCCAAACCCTTCCTATTCGTATACCCATCCAAATGCCTCTTAAATTGTATCAGCCTCCACCACATCCTCTGGCAGCTCATTCCATACATGTACCACCCTCTGTGTGAAAAAGTTGTCCCATAGGTCTTGTTTATATCTTTCCCCTCTCACCCTAAACCTATACCCGCTCATTCTGGACTCCCTGACCCCAGGGAAAAGACCTTGCCAATTTACCCTATCCATGCCCCTCATAATTTTGTAAGCCTCTATAAGGTCACCCCCTCAGCCTCCGACGCTCCAGGGAAAACAGCCACAGCCTGCTCAGCCTCTCCCTATAGCTCAAATCCCCCAACCCTGGCAACATCCTTGTAAATCTTTTCTGAACCCTTTCAAGTTTCACAATACCTTTCCGATGTTTATTTCAATCAAGCAAAAGAGGTTAGATGACGGGGGCGTTTTTCTCACCTTATTGTTGATATTTTTGAGGATGTTTTCAGAAATTATTGCAGTTGAAAAGATTTGGATTTCAAGATTCTCCTCATTCTGGACATAGAACATAAATGAGTACAGCACAAGACAGGCCCTTCGGCCCACAATGTCGTGCTGAGCATTTATTGGTGATCAACCTAACCTACACAACCCTCAATTTACTGCCGCCTATATGTTTGTCCACCAGTCGCTTAAATGTCCCTAATATCTCTAACTCTGCTACCACCTTTGGCAGTGCATTCCATGCACCCACCACTCTCTACCTCTGACATTTCCCCTGTACCTTCATCCAATCACCTTAAAATTATGACCCTCTGTGACAGCCATTTCTGCACTGGGGAAAAGTCTCTAGCTATCTACTTGACCTGTGCCTCTCATTACCGTGGACAGTGCACCAAGGCATCCTCCCACCACTGGTGAGCTTTCTGAAAATACTGAAGTGTTATTTCTACCTTTGAACACAACCTCTCTCATTCAACCCTGGAGCAGGGCGCAATAGCAGCTTTGAAAATTTATTTAAGGCACACATTTACAGGAAGCTAATTGCAGCTACTGAGGGGGATAATGAAGACAGTATTCTTCAATTTTGGAAGCCCTTTAACATTAAGAATGCTATTGACATCATTGTGGGGGCCTGGGGTGATTTCAGTAAGGACTGCTTGCATGCAGTTTGGTGGAAGCTTCTCCCAGATTTTCTTCATGATTTTAAAGGTGATAAACCATCAGAGGAGCTTCCAGCAATTGAAGAACATTATGTCGCTCTTGCACAGCAATATGGGCTTAAGGAAGTGAAACTGATCTACAACAACTTGTTGCTGCGGGGGAAATTGAAGCTCGAGGTGAAGATGATGAAGTCCAGGATGCACCACCAGGAGAACTTTCCACTTGTCTTTTGTCTTCTATCCTGAGGGAAGCTGAGAAGTAGTTGCAGCTCTTAGGAGACAATGACTATAGTGCCGAATGCATCAGGATAGCAGTTCATGGCATAAAATCTTATCTGGTATCCAAATGAACAGCTTCTTCATAAAATAAGTAAGATAGCAAAGCAGTAAAAACTAGATGCCTTTCTTAAGCCACCCCCCCAAACAGTCTGCGGGGCAATGAACCACAGCCACCCACTTCTTGACTAAATATTTTCTTTCATCATAACTCTGCACCCAGAACTGCACCTGAAAGTAATGAAGATGCTGATGATGACCCTCAACTCCTATGTTAATACAGTTCTGTAATGCAGCAAATTCAGAAACACCTTAAAGTGTTAAATGTATTGCATTATTTCATTAAGATACACAATGTTAACATTTAAGTAGTCTGTGCTATCGTTTATGTTAGGCTAACTACTATTTGTATTTACTGAGATTTTTGGTGGTTCACCACAATCCTGTTTTTCCCATAAGCCCCATTATTTCTATGGCACAATTTTCTATAACAGGAGGTTGCACGAGAATGCATCTATCTTGTTACCGCAGAACAGACTGTACAGCCATCTCCACTATGCTGTCTCTTCTTTTCTGTCCAAAGACTCAAAGATCACAAAGCCCTCCACGTTGTTACAGCTGCTGCAGCCTTTGCTTTTAGCGATGAACATTTTGCACTTTGTTCCCAGCTTGCTCAGCTCAGGTGCTCCACTCCCCATGGTCAGCTAGCTGCCCAGGTTTTTTATTAGGCAGAATTCAAAGCCTGATATGGTACCCTCTTCCTTTCTCCACTAGTCTAAAACATTAACATCTTATAAAACCCTGCATTTACAGCCCATGGATCTGGAAATGAAGACAAGAATTTTATTTTTCAACCTTGTAAAGGGGACAATGAGACTAGGAAATGAGTTATGAAAAAGATTTTGAATGATCATTCGGTGGATCTCAGTGGAAAGAAGGTTTGATGAAGAGAAAAATCAGCGACCATTTCATTATGAGTCTGTTTCAAGGATGTAGACCAGCTTATGCCTGCATGATTTATAATTTTGGATTGTTTCTGTGATTTGACATTAAAATTGGCAGAACACGGTCCATTTAATTTTCAAAATTACTTCTTGCAAAGCCAACGTGAATGGATCTTGCTACCAAAGCAGCCACAGTCATATATTTCACACTTATCTGGCTTGTATCATTCTCACACATCCACTGTAACCTTCTCCAGCTGCTCTGTGCCATTCATCTCCTCCGAGGTGAACCCCTCTTTGTATTACTCTTCACCTCGCCCTCTAGGAAACACCTCTGTTGCTTTACAGTTTTGGTCAATCTTTTTTCATTTTTTGCTCTTTTAATTTCAAGCACCTTTTCATTTGTCCTATTTTCTGTATGTAGCATCTTAAGCACACGTATTAGCCAAGCTTTGGCATTTCAAAGGCCTTGATTTACTTCCGCAGATTTTTACACTTAATTTCAAAGTTTTGGAGTTATATAGAAAGTGAATAGAATGTAATATGTTAGTTCTTGTTTAACTTTGTTACAATCTTTGTTATTCACATATCTTTCATCTTCATGAAATTACTTCTAACCATCTCTGTCATTCTTCTGACTTGAGCATCATATCTACAGTCTTCTGTTACCATATATCCTCTCGAGATGAGCTTATCTGTTTGTTCTTGTGTGACCATATCCACTTCAATCTTCATTCTAGTTTCGTCTAATGGTCCTCCTTAGGCTGCCATTGTTGATAGATATGCAGTGGTGTTTAATGCTTCTAAGATGGAGACTTGGCTAAAGCGTGACCTTATAGAGGTTACAAAATCATGAGGAGCATGGATTGGATAAATAGACAAGGTCTTTTCCCTGGGATGGGGGAGTCCAGAACTAGAGGGTATAAGTCTAAGGTGAGAGGGGAAAGACTTAAAAGGGACCCAAGGAGCAAGTTTTTCACACAGAGGGTGGTGTGTGTATGGAATGAGCTGCCAGAGGAAGTGGTTGAGGCTGCTACAATTGCAAAATTTAAAAGGCATCTGGATGGGTATCTGAATAGGAAGGCTTTAGAGGGATATGGGCCAGGTGCTGGCAAATGGGACCAGATTAATTTAGTATATCTGGTTGGCATGAATGAGTTGAACTGAAGGGTCTGTTTCTGTGCTGTATATCTCTATGACTCGAAGACTGTGACATCATTTTCAAAAATACTGGCACTTTCGTTTGGAACAATATATTAAGTTTTACAGCTAAATGCATTATGGTGTGGTTAGGTACAAAATGCATTCAGACTTATAGGATATTCAGGATGCTATCAGGATAGCACAGGAGCAGGCCCTTTGGCACACAAAGCCTGCATTGATTCCTACTCCTTACTTAGACCCACTGCTTATTGTCCATACATAGTTTTCCTTCTATTTGCTTCCCTTTTATGTGTCAATCAAGGTACGCCTTAGACATTGCTAATATGCCTGCTTCCACTGGCAGTGTATTCCAGGCACCCACCACCTGGGTGAAAAATTTTCCCTGCGCTTCTGCCTTAAACTTTCCCCCTCTCACCTTGCACATGTGCCATCTTGTAGTTGACCTTTCTACCCTGGGAAAAAACCTCTGACTATCCAGCCTATCTATGTCTCACATAATTTTGTAGACCTCCATCAGGTCACCCCTCAGCCTCCGCATTTCCAGTGAAAACAGAGTTTTATCCAACCTCTCCTCATAGGTAAAGCCCTCCAAATCAGGCAACGCCCTGGTAAACCTTCTCTCCATCCTCTCCAAAGCATTCACACCCTGCTGGTAGTGTGGCAGCCAGAACTGTATGCTTAACTAAAATTTCATACAGCTGTAAAGTAACTTGCCAACTTTTATATTCAATGCTCTGTCCAATGAATGTGTGCTGTATGCCTCCTTGACTACCTTATCCATCTGTGTTGCTAGTTGCAGGGATCTGTGGACCTGTATGCTCAGATCCCTCTGTATGTCAATGCTCCTAAAAGGTTCTGCCATCTATTGCATAATTCACACATGAAATTGATCTCCCAAAATGCATCACCTCACATTTGTCCAGATTAAGTTCCATCTGCCATTTCTCTGTCCAAATCGGCAACCTATCAATATTCCGCTGTATCCTTTGACAATCCTCCTCACTATATGTAACTCCATAAATTTTGGTGTCATCTGCAAACTTACTAATCAGACCACCTACATTTTCCTCCAGATCTTTGATAGATATTATCAATGACAAAGGTCCCAGCACTGATCCCTGCAGAACATGATTACTACACTGATCTCCATCCTTAAAAATACCCTTCCACCACTACTCTGTCTTCTATGACCAAGCAGTTTTATATCCATTTAACATGGGAAACAATCTGGTTAAGAGGAAAGACTAGAAATAAGAAATCTGAAGCAAAAAAAGGGTACTCTATCCAAAAATTTGTAAACAACTCTTGCTAGTCACGGAATCTTTCATTTGACTTGTAGCTCCTGAGAGGTGTGAATAACCACAGATGATGCAGAGGGTCTCAGCATTCTGCTTCCCTGGTTATTCGAATATAGATTAGATTAGATTCCCTACGGTGTGGAAACAGGCCCCTCAGCCCAACCAGTCCACACCGACTCTCCGAAGAGCAATCCACCCAGACCCACCTCCCTCTGACCAATGCATCTGTTACTATGGGCAATTTAGCATGGCCAATTCACCTGACCTGCACACCTTTGGATTGTGTGAGGAAACTGGAGCACCCAGAGGAAACCCACACAGATATAGGGAGAATGTGCAAACTCCACACAGACAGTCAACACGACAAAGGCTGGAATCGAACCTGGGACCCTGGTGCTGTGAGGCAGCAGCGATAACCACTGAGCCACCGAATATGAAGGGAGCCATGAGATTTCTTCTTGATGTCAACCAAGCAAAAAACTCTGCAACATCTTACAACTTGATTCAACTTTGACCCATATTCAACTAATGAAATTCTTTGGGCTTGACACACTGAAGCCATCATGTTTCATCATGTAATTATCTAAACACTCATTTGCAAATGCTTATGAAAATTTTCCGGTATGCCTTTGGTATCCTTTCAATATGACAATGTTGATGTTTCACTCGGATAGGTTCTAGGTAATGCTTCTCGGCCAGATATAAAAGTAGGCAACAATGCAACAAAAGGTAAAGGATTCCAGCATACTTTGGAATTTTTGTTTGTTTTCATCTCTTCAGAAAGGAAATTGCGATTGAGTTGATTTGAAACGAAATATTTTGAAACAGACTGAATTCACACAGTTTTAAAAATAAAGTGCTTTGGGCTGCAATGTTTTCTTAAACTAACAGAATTATTTTTAAGGCTGAAAAATATGTAAGTCTGTGAGCACAGAACTCCATTGTACCTGACCACACGAAGATGCATACTACAATAGAAAGTAACAATTCCAATTCCGTATTGTAAAGGAAGATGTGACAGAAGGCAGTGAATCGGAGTAGGAAAGCTATTCATAACTCACAGCTCATTTGCAACTGATACAGAGAAGATCTCATATGTTCCAGGCCATTAAGCAGAATGACCAGTGACAATAAGCAATTAGTGTCTTTTTTTTCTATTTAACCTGTTGATAGACGTTAGTACTGAATTCTGAAATAGGTTGGACTTGAATATGGCCTTCCTGGCTCATTTATTAATACCTTCCACCTTGACCTCAAATTTACCTGGACCGTCTCAGATTCCTCCCTCCCCTTCCATCTCGGGCAACCAAATCAACACGGACATTTACTATAAACTGACCGACACCCACAGCTACCTAGACTACACCTCCTCCCACCCTGCCCCCTGTAAAAACGCCATCCCATATTCCCAATTCCTTCGTCTCCGCCGCATCTGCTCCCAGACGTGATCAACGATGCTCTCCATCGCATCTCCTCCACTTCCCGCTCCTCCACCCTTGAGCCCTGCCCCTCCAATCGCCACCAGGACAGAACCCCGCTGGTCCTCACCTACCATCCCACCAACCTCCATATACATCGTATCATCTGCCGTCATTTCCACCACCTCCAAACGGACCCCACCACTAAGGATATATTTCCCTCCCCTCCCCTATCAGCGCTCCGAAAAGACCACTCCCTCTGTGACGCCCTCGTCAGGTCCACACCCCCCACCAACCCAACCTCCACTCCCGGCACCTTCCCCTGCAACCGCAAGAAATGCAAAACTTGCGCCCACACTTCCCCTCTTACTTCCCTCCAAGGCCCCAAGGGATCCTTCCATATCCATCACAAATTCACCTGCATCTCCACACACATCATTTACTGCATCCGCTGCACCCGATGTGACCTCCTCTATACTGAGGAGACAGGCCGCCTGCTTGTGGAACGTTTCAGAGAACACCTCTAGGACACCTGGACCAACAAACCCAACCACCCCGGGGCTCAACACTTCAACTCCCCCTCCCACTACACCAAGGACATGCAGGTCCATGGACTCCTCCATCGCCAGGCCATAGCAACACGACGGCTGGAGGAAAAGTGCCTCATCTTCCGCCTAGGAACCCTCCAACCACAAGGGATGAACTCAGATTTCTCCAGTTTCCTCATTTCCCCTCCCCCCACCTTGTCTCAGTCACAACCCTCGAACTCAGCACCACCTTCCTAACCGGCAATCTTCTTCCTGACCTCTCCGCCCCCATCCCCACCCCAGCCTATCACACTTATCTTAACCTCCTTCCACCTATCGCATTTCCATCGCCCCTCCCCAAGTCCCTCCTCCCTACCTTTTATCTTGGCTTTTGGTGAAAAGCTGTCAGGTTCTGCTTATTCCATGCTTCAAGTACAAACCCTAATAGATGTGTGCAAGACAATACTTCTGAGATGTGGGCATTGCTGTAATATTTATTGCCCACCTCTGCTGACACACTGAGTGGCTTCAGAGGGTAGGAGGACTATTGATATGGAAGTGGAATTATATACAGCCCACACCAGGTAAGAGCAACAGAATTCCTTCTCTTGAGAGAATTCAAGAGCAAATAATATCTTCATGGGTGACTAGTCTCATTTACAAAGCCAGATTTTTGATTCTAAATTGTCTTATTGTTAAACTGAATTTAAATTCTCAAATCACCAGTGGGATCATGTTTTCTGAATTATTAGTGTAGACCTCTCTATTATAATAGTAAAAAATGACCACACTAAACCTACCTGAAGCACGAATAGCTGTTTTGGGAAATGGAAAACGTCATGTTTTGGTGCTCAGGCTAGATCTGAAAAGCATTGTTGAAACTGCAGTTTCTGACTCCTAACTTCCTTCCCCTGACCTGAAATTACCTTATACTGACAACAAGTCACTAACACAAAAAGAAAATTAATTCTCTGGAACTATACCAGAAAAGATATCTGAGGCAAAAGGATTTCCTTTTTTTATGGCCTTAAGTGATAAAGGAAACTGACTGTCTAGCCACAAGTGACATTGTGCTCATATGATTTCCTTCTTTGTTATCTATCACAAAGCTACAAACTAACTGGTTGACAGAAAGATCCATGACAGTAAATGTCTACAAAATTAGCAATATTGTATGACCAAGAACAAGGAGGCTTTTCTGGTAGCTTGGACAGCAAGGTGGCAGTGATGGGAAATCAATATAAAACTGACACAGTGACTGCAATTTGATCTATCCAACAGGCTTGTATTCTTTGAGTTAAGTTAACCAAACTTTTCAGAACAATAGAAGCTATGTAACTTAAAATAAAGCAAAAAAAGTCATTGGAAAACAAAATATTTACCACGGAACAATTGCTTTCTTAAAATTGCTAGAAGTAATGCATAAACATCTGTCCAGCCTTTGCTCAGCATTTCATTCGATTGAAACTGTTGTGGGTTCCTCCCCCCACGGTTAATCAGCTTGGAAAGAGGATGGAGCTCGACCCCAGATTACACGCAAAACTCCTGACCTCCGAAGGAAACATGAATGCAGCAAAAAGAACTGTAATTTTCTTTGCCCTATATCTTTCTCTCATCATCTCAGAATACAGTGACGAGTAAAAAAGCAAATAGGAAAACAATCACTTACTGAGAACTCAATTATATCTTCAGACTCTGCTACTGCTCAGGGTGTATGGCTACTGGGTTAAAGTATGATCTCAGGTTAAGAATCTAACATCTCAAGGACTCGAAGAACTCTTTAACATCATAATCTTTATCCTTGCTGTCCATACCAGACCTTCTTCCTTTTAACCTATTTTTTTCTCCACAGGTGTTGCCAGACCTGTTGAGTTTCTCCAGCAATTTCTGTTTTTATTTCAGATCTTCAGCATTTGCAGTTCTTTGTTTTATTCTCCCTTTTATATTTTCATACGTATTTTTATTTAAAAAAAGGGAAATTTTTTAACATTTTTTATAAAATTACTAAGTTATACAAAGAAGTATAAACACTAACGTATAATTAAATATATAAAAAAGGAAATAAATACTAACCAAAACACAAAAAAGGGAAAAAAACCAAACCAACTACTAATCTATCCTACAAACAACCAAAACATAAAATAGGATATCATACATTATTAGTGAAAAATCACAGAATAATTAAATAATTAAGTACATACTCAAAATGGATTAACATCAAGTCATTAAAAAAAAAACAGTATTTATATGGGATTCCACCTCCTGGGGGTCCATGGACCAGCCAGAACCACTACCACAACCAGACAAAAGCCATTGACAATATGGTCAAAATATCTGTGCTGATATAGTTCAGAAAAGGCTACCATATTTTATAGAACAATTCAGTTTTTTGGTGTATCATATTTGTGGGGAAGTCAAGAGGGATATATTCCATGATTAACCTGTGCCAATTCAAAAGTCGTGGAGGGCCCTCAGCTACCCAATTCACTGAGATATTTTTCCTTGCACAAAAAGAGAGAATGGAAAATAGTTTCCTCCCGTGCGCATCCAGGGAGGGCAAATTTGAGAAGCCCAGGAGAAGAGACACTGGATCCAATCTAATCTCGGTTCCCAAGATTTCTGTCAGAGCATTCGCTACTCTGTCCCAGTATCTGTGGACCTTGTGACATGTCCATAAACAGTGGGGGAAGAGTGCCCACTTCTATTTTGCATTTAGGACACATTGGGGATTTTTATACCCTAAATTTTGCTTGTCGTTCTGGTGCTATATGAGTCCTATGGAGTATCTTTACTTGAATAGCTTGGGTTCTATTACATATAGAGATCTTTCTGGCATTTTCCCAGATGTCCTTCCATATTTCTAAAGGGATTTCCAACCCCAATTCCTGGTTCCATGTTTTAAACAGTTATTCCATGTTTTTCAATATCTCGTTATGTAATGAGTGATAAAGAGTACTGACCAAGGGTGGACCCATTGGCCATAGCACTCTTCTCTCCCTATCCAATTTGTAGGGACAGTCTAATAATGTAGTCTTCTTCTGTATATAATCTCGTATTTGGAAATACTGACAAAGGTCTCCATTAGGCAATCCAAACCTCTGGTGCAACTGCTCAAAAGACATCATAATCTCCCCATCGAACAGGTCCTCCAAGCAAGAAATACCTCTGGACCTTCAGGTTTTAAATGTAGTGTCTGTCAACCCTGGCTGAAAGCTCAATGCTCCCACTATAGGAGTATACAGAGAGGTTTTTTGTGGGTTAGCCTCATCTTATTGTATTAAAGCCTGGAGGATAATGCAGTAAGATTTTGCAATCGTCCATAATAGCTCTCATCTTATCTAAAAATAAAAGATTGATGAGAGGTCACTTTGCTTGGGAGGTCTCAATGTCTAAACAAACCAATTGTGGGTCACAAGAGACCCAATCAGCAACATAGCATAGTAAAGAGCTCAACTGATACCTCCTAAAGTCTAGAAAATCCAGTCCTCCCATTGCTTGTGGAAGCTGCAGCTTTTCTAATTTGATAAGGGCTGTCTATGATTTCAAATAAAAGGAACCAAGCCAGCCATGTAGTTTACACAACACCAGTCTCGGCAACATCAGAGGGAGCATTCTCATAGGATATAGGAAACGAGGCAGAATATTGATTTTAACTAGAGCTCCTCTGCCTAACCAGGAGATTGGGAGATCTCCCCAGCGTTGAAGGTCCTGCCTTATTTTCTCTAGTAGGTGCACAAAATTGGCTTTATATAGGTGACCAAATACTGGGGTGATAAAAATACCTAAGTATAGAAAACCCTCCAGTGACCACTGAAAGGGAAAGCAAGATCCGTCCGATAAATTGGATATAATGGTGAGACCACCCAAAGGCATGGCCTCCGATTTCATAAAATTGATTTTATAGCCTGAGAGCATATTAAATAGATTGATTACTTGAATTAAGCAGGGCATGGATATCAATGGATTACTTAAGAAAGGAAGAACATCATCTGCGTAGAGTGTGATTTTAATGTTTACCCGAACCAACCCTCGGAGCCACTATGTTAGAATCAGTTCATATAGCTTCTGCTAGTGGTTTGATTAGGAACGTGAATAATAATGGTGAGAGAGGACATCCCTGATGACAGCCCTACCCATACTGAAGCTATCCAAACCTAAACTATTGGTAATCACAGCTGCTTTGTGGTCATTGTATACTATTGACACCCATTTGTGGACGGCACGGTGGCACAGTGGTTAGCACTGCTGCCTCACAGCGCCTGAGACCCGGGTTCAACCCCGTGTCTGCGTGGGTTTCCTCTGGGTGCTCCGGTTTCCTCCCACAGTCCAAAGATGTGTGGGTCAGGTGAATTGGCCAAGCTAAATTGCCCGTAGTGTTAGGTAAGGGGTAAATGTAGGGGTATGGGTGGGTTGCGCTTCGGCGGGTCGGTGTGGACTTGTTGGGCCGAAGGGCCTGTTTCCACACTAAGTAATCGAAACTAAAAAAATTTAGAAAATACCTCTCCAACACCGAACCTTTCCAGTGTATAGAAAAGATATGACCATTCCAACCGATTAAATGCCTTCTCTGCATTCAAAGAGACAACTATCCCCGGTATTTTTTCCTGTTGACAGGCTTGTATTATATTTAAGACCCTTCTAATATTGTTAGTTGATCTACGGTCCTTGATATATCACAAAAGAGGACCAGACGGGGTTTATGATAAGACCCTCTCCAATCTTGATGCTAACATTTTAGAAAGGATTTTAAAATCCATATTTAGCAAGGATGTTGCTCAATACAGAGTCATAGAAATGTACAGCATGGAAACAGACCCTTCGGTCCAACCAGTCCATGCCGACCAGATATCCCAACCCAATCTAGTCCCACCTGCAGCACCCGGCCCATATCCCGCCAAACCCTTCCTATTCATATACCCATCCAAATACCTCTTAAATGTTGCAATTGTACTAGCCTCCATCCCATCCTCTCGCAGCTCATTCCATACACATCACCTTCTGCGTGAAAAAGTTGCCCCTTAGGTCGCTTTTATATCTTTCTCCTCTCACACTAAACCTATGTCCCCCCAGTTCTGGACTCCCCAACTGTCTATTTATCCTATCCACGCCCCTCAATTTTGTAAACCTCTATAAGGTCACCACTCAGCCTCCGACGCTCCAGGGAAAACAGCCCCAGCCTGTTCAGCCTCTCCCTAGAGCTCAGATCCTCCAACCCAGGCAACATCCTTGTAAATCTTTTCTGAACCCTTTCAAGTTTCACAACATCTTTCCGATAGGAAGGAGACCAGAATTGCATGCAATATTCCAACAGTGGCCTAACCAATGTCCTGTACAGCCGCAACATGACCTCCCAACTTCTGTACTCAATACTCTGACCAATAGAGGAAAGCATACCAAATGCCTCCTTCACTATCCTATCTACCTGTGACTCCACTTTCAAGGAGATATGAACCTTCACTCCAAGGTCTCTTTGTTCAGCAACATTCCCTAGGACCTTACCATTAAGTCTATAAGTCCTGCTAAGATTTGCTTTCCCAAAATGCAACACCTCGCATTTATCTGAATTAAACTCCATCTGCCACTTCTCAGCCCATTGGCCCATCTGATCAAGATCCTGTTGTAATCTGAGGTAACCCACTTAGCTGTCCACTACACCTCCAATTTTGGTGTCATCTGCAAACTTACTAACTGTACCTCTTACGCCCACATCCAAATCATTTATGTAATTGACAAAAAGTAGAGGGCCCAGCACCGATTCTTGTGACACTCCACTGGTCACAGGCGTCCAGTCTGAAAAACAACCCTGTTACCTGGCTTGTCTTTACTGCCCCTCTTAAACAGTGGCACCACATTTGCCAACCTTCACTCACCTGTGACTATCTATGAATCAAATATCTCAGTAAGAGGCCCAGCAATCATTTCTCTAGCTTCCCACAGAGTTCGCGGGTACACCTGATCAGGTCCTGGGGATTTATCCACCTTTAACCATTTCAAGACATCCAGCACTTCCTCCTCTGTAATCTGGACATTTTGCAAGGTGTCACCATCTATTTCCCTACTGTCTATATCTTCCATATCCTTTTCCACAGTAAATACTAATGCAAAATATTCATTTACTATCCCCCCCATTTTCTGTGGCTCCACACAAAGGCCACCTTGCTGATCATTGAGGGCCCTCTTCTCTCCCTAGTTACCCTTTTGTCCTTAATATATTTGTAAAAACCCTTTGGATTCTCCTTAATTCTATTTGCCAAAGCTATCTCATGTCCCCATTTTGCCCTCCTGATTTCCCTCTTAAGTGTACTCCTACTTTCTTTATAGTCTACTAAGGATTCACTTGATCTATCCTGTCTATACCTTACATATGCTTTCTTCTTTTTCTTAACCAAACTCTCAATTTCTTCAGTCATCCAGCATTCCCAATAGTTACCAGCCTTACCTTTCACCCTGACAGGAATATACTTTCTCTGGATTCTTGTTATCTCATTTCTGAACACTTCCCATTTTCCAGATGTCCCTTTACCTGCGAACATCTGCCTCCAATCAGCTTTCGAAAGTTCTTGCCTAATACCATCAAAATTGGCCTTTTTCCATCTTAGAATTTCAACTTTTAGATGTGGTCTATCCTTTTCCATCATTATTTTAAAACAAATTGAATTATGGTTGCTGGCCCCAAAGTGCTCCCCCACTGACACCTCAGTCACCTGCCCTGCCTTATTTCCCAAGAGTAGGTCAAGTTTTGCGCCTTCCCTCGTAGGTACAAGCACATACTGAATCAGAAAATTGTCTTGTACACACTTAAATTCCTCTCCATCTAAACGCTCAAGACTATGGCAGTCCCAGTCTATGTTTGGAAAGTTAAAATCCCCTACCGTAACTACCCTATTATTCTTATAGATAACTGAGATCTCCTTACAAGTTTGTTTCTCAATTTCCCTTTGACTATTGGGGGGTCTATAATACAATCCAAATAAGGTGATCATCCCTTTCTTATTTCTCAGTTCCATCCAAATAACTTCCCTGGATGTATTTCTGGGAATATCCTCCCTCAGCACAGCTGTAATGCTATCCCTTATGAAAAATGTCACTCCCCCTCCTCTCTTGCCTCCCTTCCTATCCTTCCTGTAGCATTTGTATCCTGGAATAGTCAGCTGCCAGTCCTGCCCATCCCTGAGCCATGTTTCCGTAATTACTATGATATCCCAGTCCCATGTTCCTAACCATGCCCTGAGTTCATCTGCCTTCCCTGTTAGGCCCCTTGCAGTGAAATAAATGCAGTTTAATTTATTAGTCCTACCATGTCCCTGCCTGCCCGACTCACTTCTGTTCTCAGCTGTACCCATCTCAGATCGATCTCTTTCCTCACTATCTCCCTGGGTCCCACCCCCACACCTTACTAGTTTAAATCCTCCCAAGCAGTTCTAGCAAATTTCCCTGCCAGTATATTAGTTCTCTTCCAATTTAGGTGCAATCTGTCCTTCTTGTACAGGTCACTTCTACTCCAAAAGAGATTCCAATGATCCAAAAATGTGAATCCTTCTCCCACACACCAGCTCCTCAGCCATGCATTCATCTGCTCTATCGTCCTATTCCTGCCCTCACTAGCTCATAGCACTGGGAGTAATCCAGATATTACTACCTTTGAGGACCTCCTTTTTAAATTTCTGCCTAACTCTATGCAATTTCCCTTCAGAGTCTCAACCCTTCCCCTTCCAATGTCGTTGGTTCCAATGTGGACAATGACCGCCTGCTGGCCCCTACCCCCTTGAGAACATTCTGCACCCTCTCTGAGGCATCCTTGATTCCGGTACCAGGGAAACAACACACCATTCTGCTTTTTCTCTGCTGGCCACAGAAACGTCTGTCTGTACCTCGGACTACAGAATCCCCTATGATAAGCAATCTTCTGGGGTCTTTCTTTTAAGAGAATGAAAGAAATATTTACTTCTCTCAATGAAGGCGGGAGGCAGCCCTGACTATGTGAGTAATTATACATATTTATAAGGGAACTGGCTGGTCCACTTATAAAGTCTTTGTAAAGTTCAACCTGGAATCCATCTGGTCCAGGTGCTTTGCCAGTCTGAAGCTGTCTAATTGAGTCAAGTACTTCCTGGGTTGACAGGGGGGCATTCAGGATCGACACCTGCTCCGAGGTTAAATCTGGAAAGCTTTTAAAGAAGGGCGCCATCTTAGTTCTATCCTCTCATTTCTGCGATGTATACAGTTCAAAATAGAACTTTATAAAGGCTGTATTAATCCTTTTATGATCACATGTCAGCATACCAGCACTTTCCCTAATGGACGTGATAGCTTGAGGACCCTTTTTTTTTCCTAGCAAGATATGCTAGGTATCTGCCAGGCTTGTCACCATATTCATATAGTCTTTGCTTTGCAAATAATATTTCCCTCTTTGCTGTTTGGGTAAGTGCAGTATTCAAGGCTGCCATCCTGTGTAGCTTAGTAATAGAGGGCCTATCAAAATACACTGTCTCAGCTGCCTTCAAGCAAGCCCCTTGCTGTTGTTCTCCCTTTTGTTTTTTTTCTGCGTCGCAGAACATGAGATGATCAAACCTCTCACATAAGCCTTAATGGTCTCCCACATCATCGACGGGTTACTGGCCGTACCTGAATTAATTTCCAAAAAGGTTATGAATTCCTGATAAAAATATTTTAGAAATTTGCTATTCTTCATTAAGAAAGATTCCATATGCCAATGTTGGGGGCCTGTCCCATTATCCCTAGTCTTAACTTCCATATATACTGCAGCATGATCAGAGATTGCTATATTACCTATTTTGCAGGACAATATGGAATTCAAAAGGGTCAAGGGAGCAAAAACATATCAACTCTAGTATGATAATGTGGGCTAGAGTAGAAAGTAAAGTCTCTGCCATGGTGGTGAAGGCATGTCCACTCATCTACTAGCCCTAGCTCCTTATTCATATCTGCAAATTGTCTAGATCCAGGAGATATACCCATAGTACTCTTGGGTATCCTATTTGTCTCTGAGCCCATAATGCAATTAAAATCTCCTCCTATAATTGTACGGCGGGCCCCAAAAGCCATCAACTTGGAGAACGCTTCCATTACTAATTTGAAGGGGTGTGCCGGGGGGCAATAAAGATTCAAAATCCCATACTCCTCTCCATTTATAACGGTTTTGATCAATATAAACCGTCCAGATTCATCTTCTATCTGGCTTAAGATTTTGAGAGGAAGATTCTTCTGAATGAAAATGACTACTCCCCTATTTTTTTAGCTAAAAGATGAGAAAAAGGCCTGGTCAAATCCACCCTGTTATAATTTTAAGTGCTCTTTGTCCTAGGGGGTGGGGTGGGGGAAGGGGGAGGTGGGTACAGATGTGTCTCCTGTAAGAGAACGATATCAACCCTTTCTTATTTGAGAGTTGATAATATCTTCTTCCTTTTGATTGGTGAATTGCTTCCCTTGACATTCCAGGTGCACCACCTAAGCGAATGGCTAGCCATGATCATCCAGGCAAGCCCAAGACACCTCAGGAGGAAGAAGAAGCCCACCCAAAACACATTGAATAAAGGCCATGGAAAATTCACAAGAGCAAAAAATTCTTTCAGACATTTACACCAACACAAATAAAAACTATTCCTAAGTAAAGAAAACAATATAAAACATATTTGAAAGGAGGTTCCCCCCCTTGCTCCCAAAGGTTGTAACTACCTGCCAATAACCCCACCATAACCTCTCCTAACTAGTACCCCACCCTCGACCCAGGCATTATAAAATGGAGTAGACAAATTCGAGTGTTCCATAACACCAAAGTTAAAAGTGAGTGACCCACTCCACCCCCCCCACACCAACACCTAGGTGCAGTTAGCAAGCATGATACAAAATATAAAAATATATAAAAACTACGAAGATACTTAGTTTTCTAATTATAGCTGGGAATGTAAGATGACAGAAGAAATAAAAACCATGCTAAAAACAAAAAAGGTAGGACAAAACAAAGCCCCCGCCCACACAAATCAAATAAGCCACATGGCCTCTAATAAAAACTCACATAGTGAATAGCAAATAAGCCCCCCTACCCACCTCTTAGGAGAAAGTAATGAACAAAAAAAGGATAGAGAAGGAAAAAAGGGTAAACCATGGCAGGGGGCAAAATAAAATCATTATCCATATGGTTTAAGTTTCAGTTTATTTAAAGAATCAAGAATTCTTTAGCCTTCTCTGGTGATCCAAAGTTACATACGGATCCTTCGTGGCTGAAGCACAGCATTGCCGGGTAACTAGGGCGGGACACTAGTTAGGCGAGGTTATGGTGGGGTTATTGACAGGTAGTTACACCCTCTGGGAGCAAGGGGGAAAACCTCGTTTCAAATATGGATATTTAAGTCTCTTAGACGCTTCTTCTCCTCATCGAATGCCCTCCTCTTGCAGACCGTGGCTTGAGGAAAATCCTGGAATAACATAATCCTGAAACCCTTGTGCATCATGGCCTGGGGATCCTTCCCCAGGACTCTGGAGGCTTCCAGGAGCATCTGCTTTCGCTTTATATCATTGGAGCTGGAATAGAACTGGGCGAGGGCACTGGTCTGACCCGAGCCTGCATATAGTAACCCGGTGGACCCACTTCAGCCACACCTGGCCGGGTCCGGACTCCAACCCTCATATTTGAGGGAGCCATTGCTCCAAAGAAAAACTGCGAGCTGGCCTTCCTCTTCCCATTCGGGAAGGCCCAGCAACCGAACATTTTTCAACTGCCACAATTGTCGAGGTTGTCAATGTGTCCTTCCAAGGTCTGGACTCGCTGCTCAAGAGCCCGGACCCGGCCCACAGTCAATATGGCAGCAGCTACCGAGGTCGCGGACTTTTGCTCCGCCCCTCCAGCGTGCTGTTCGAGCTTTTCAATTTCTCTGTGGTGCTTCTGCAGCACGACAGAGAACGACTCCCACCTGGTCCTGGACTCTTCGATGAAGGCGATGATCCTCTCCAGCAGCTTGTTGATCCTGGAGATCAGGCTCGCCTCTGCAGGTAAGTCCCGCGAGGCGGTCACAGACATCTCTGCTGCTGCTGGAGGGGGTGGGGGAGGGGTCCTGCCCATTGCGAGCTGTGGGAATTTTTGCCCTTAATCATTTTAAGAACAACACCAAACTGTTCAAGCTTGATGTAAAATGACTAACTATGCTGGGCAAAAGCTATTTTAAATGATTTAAAAAAGGTATGGTGAAGGCGTGTGCCCCTCTTTGTCAGAGTCTTAGGCAGAGCACTCTCGACTCAGACTTGCTGGGACGCCGCCATCTTGAATCTCCTGTTCTCCCTTTTAAACCTATTGCCGATATTTGATGTGCATTTTTTCTCAATGTTAGCAGTAAATTTTATTTCTCACACTCAAGAAAACTTTGGTAATTAGCTCTGTCATTTTCTGGAGAGCAACATTTTAATTAAAGTGTGAGAGCTGTATGCCAAAAGGAAGTGAAACAAAATTGTAATACATTTGATACAGAATCCTGTATTTACATTCTGCTGATGCTTCTAATTTATGAGTTACTTAAGATGATGATAAAAGCATAAACACACTTTCATTCTCAGTTTTCGCAAAGTTCTCAAATTAAGTTGTAATGATTGCTTTTCCTTGCTAAAAGCAGAACATAATTCACAGTTTTCAGGAAATCATGGAAAAAAAATCAGATAATGAGCATTAAACACCTCAGAATTCAGGGACTCAGTTATAAATAATCAGCTGACATTCTGAGGCAACCCAGCTGACGCAACAAAGCCAATCTATACGGATCAAAATATTGTGGAGACCTATTCAGGATCAGCACAAACTGAAAACAGATGACAAGAAATTTATTAGACTTTCCCACTGTTAAGCCAAGCAGGTCTATTATACTTCATCTAAGGATGAATTTACTTGCAGAACAAAATTACTATTTCCCAGACACTGAATCATATTTATGACTCCATGAACTCCTGTGAAACAGACAGCAAGAGACAAAGGTTGCAAAATATATGTAGTGCCAAACCCTGAGCTTTAAAACATGTCAGGTGGAAGCTCCTGGCTACCTCTGGAGCAGCCTGTCATATGCTAACTGTCAGAGTGTTTGTGTGTGTGTGTGTGTATGTTCGTGTACAAGTCCATGTGTGTATGTGTCCATGTGTGTGTGTGTTCGTGTGTGGGTGTGTGCACGCGCCAGAACAGAGCAGAACGAGCCAGTAAAGACAAACAGGCTCAAAACACTGATATGACCTAACAGCCCTAAAAGCTGCTAGTTGAGAATGCAACAATCTAACAACTTGATACTGTCCAGGTCAAAGCAGCCTGCTTATTTGGCACAACATCCCCAAGCATTCACCACCGATTCTCCGATCCAATTGTTATTATTGTTTGTTATGGAGCAGTGTGTACCATCTACAAGATACACTGCAGCAATTCACCAAGCTTCCTTGGACAGCACCTTCAAAACCCATGACCACTGCCATGCCAAAGGTAACAGATACAGGCAAGTGCCACAACCTGCCAGTTTCCCTCCAATCTGACTTGAAATATCTTCAGGGTCACTGGGTCAAATCCTGAAACTCCCTCCCTTACAGCATTGAGAGTGTACCTACACCAAATGCACTACAGTGAGTCAAGAAAGCACTCACCATTACCTTGTTAAGGGCATCTGGAGATAGGAATAAATGCCTTGTCTGTAGTACACACATCTCTGAATGAATGAGGAATAAAGATTCATTGTGCTACCCACATTCACTCAGTTCTGGATGAAAAGAAGTCACACCTGTCATCCAATGATTCAATACAAAAATATGGGATGATATTCTTCGATGTTGATGATAATTCATGATTGACAAAAACTGACTGTTTTATGCAAGTAAGGCCAAAAGTGCTGGACAGGTTCTTCAGGTCTGGAAGCATTTGTGGTGAGAGACACAGGCATAATAGTTTGAATCCAAAACGACTCTTCTTCAACATCCTTCACGTATTTTATATCAGAAAATGCAGCCTTACAGATTTGATTTCCAGAGAAAAAAAATTCGAGTTGAGCCTTACGTCCGGGGGTGAGACCAGGGGGTCATTCTCTGATCGGTGATTCTCGAAGGAAACTGGAGACAATGTTAAGAGTAGAATATTGAGAACATTGTTTCCATTGGTAGTGCACAGCTCAATTTCTGATTCAGGACAGAGAATAGTAAAACATATCATATGTGGTGGGGAGGGCTTGGGGCATATGGCCAAACAGACAATAAGCCCTGACTCTGCTCCTAACACATAGCCCTCACCTGTAATTATAGTGAAGGGTCAGATCTTCAATTAATTTTTAAAACATGGTCCAACATCAAAAGGACTAGCCCACAACAGATTTTTTTTAAAAAACTGTTATTTGGTAAATCTATTGCATGGTGTGGTACTGAGCATAACAGACCAGTGCCATCTCTGGCTGGAAGACTGATCTGTAGATTTTGCTGAGCTCAGCAAAATAGCAACAGCATGAGCCAACTAGCTGATGCTTCCCTGTGCCATTAAAATTTCCAAAAAGGATTAAGCTTAGCCTGGTTTTTTGCACTTTATTACTTTCCAGAGATCACTACTGGAAACTTGGATAAAGGAAAAATCAAAAGTTGGTTCCCACAACTCATCTGCCAGTTGATAAATTTCCTGAGATTCGCAATCCACATGAAAACAGGTTGCCTAGGTGAATTACCACCTCTAGATAAGTCAGGGGTGAAAACAAACAAAAATATACTACACAAACAGAAGGAATTTGTGTTCCACAAAGTATTTACATAGTATGCCATAACAATCCTTGTTCAGCAAAACTTTACAATTCCTAATTTTACAATGAGCCAATAAAGGGGAAAAAAAGATGGCAGTCATTTCAAAGGCATTCATTTTTATTCAGGGAATCCAAATGAGTAAAATGGTTGCAGTAAAGTTTCTGTTTGACAGCAATTACAGTAGTTGATGCAAATAGAATAGTGGCAAGAGATTTTCTGTGTACATCTGCCTTTTGAAGCAAAATGTAAGAGTAGGCCAGCAGTTTTGTTTGTTTTGATTGCATTCGTCTAATTGGATGTAATTCAAGAAAGCATCTCCCACCCCTTTATAGATTTGAAATGAAATCCAAGGCAAAGTGACACAGAAAAATGAAACACGGTTAGGTAAAAGGATTTTACACATTGCAATCCTCCCAAAACTGGGAATAAATCCTGATCTAATGACAGATTCTTGGACATATCACATAACTCCAACAATCATACTACCAGGAGAAGGTGAAAAACATTAGCAATAACAACAAGAATCAACGTTCATTAACCAAGAAATGTACCTTTATACATACACTCAGGACTTTACCTCTTTAATTAACATGTAGAACTTTAATCAGTGTAACATGATCTATTCTCTTATTTGGCAGCCATTTTCAAAAATACAAGTTGTCACTTGGCAAAATGTCTGTCAGGCAATAAGATAATGCTGCAGCTATTTCACACTCTATAAGTGGTGCCACAGATATATTGTAATTCAGGTGTTCTGGGTGACAGAAGCAGGTCTGCCCCTACTCCGTAAAACTGATGAAGCAAGACTACATTCTTTCCATCTAACTGCCCAAAGAACATTTGACAACACTTCCTTCGTTCATGTGTGTTCAGAAAGAGTTAAGAAACAGTCCTCCTGACTTGCTCCTAAAAGTAGAAGTGCTTGTGATAGAGTTAGCTTCATGAATTTGAAGCTTCAATTAATCGTCTTTGTTATGTGGATTTTCAAGATGGCAGTGAGGCGAGTGCTAGCTCAGACACTGAACAGGAAGCTGAAGTAAGAATCATTTCCATGTACAGCAAATTATTCAGTTTATGAAACAGAAAATTCACAGATTATTTTATTTGAGGAAGATTCACGCTATTTATTTGTGAACACTGAAGCCTTCACTTCTACTGTGTTGAGCAGATGCAAGGTCTGATTTTGAGAACTCAGCAGGATATGTGATTAGAGCTGAAAATTTGTTGCTGGTTAAAGCACGGCAGGTCAGGCAGCATCAGCATCTGCTAAGATATCATGGGTGGCATTACACCTTAGTCAACCAGATGCAAGTCAGTCTGCACTCTGCCCCTTGTGGTTGCTCCATTCCATCCAGAAAGCACTCCAATTCACCACAATCCCAATGCCTCCACTCCCAACCATTGTCTTGCATTTCTTTTGTCATTTAAAATTTTGGTCCAATTTCCTTTTGAATCTGCATTCCAGAGAAAAGAAGTCCCAGCCTGTCCAACCTATTTTCATCACTCAAACCCTCGGTTTCCGGTAACATCCTGGTAAATCTCTTCTGTACACTACCACTTTAATAAAATCCATCCTTTAGCAGGGTGACCAAAACTGCACACAGTACTCCAGAAGAGACCTCACTAACATCTTGTACAACCTTAACATGAAGTCCCAACTCAAAGGTCTGAGCAATGAAGGAAAGCATTTTAAACACCTTCTTAGTAGACAGGCAGGAAGCTGGGAGAACACAGCAAGCCAGGCAGCATCAGGAGCTGGAGAAGTCAATGTTTTGGGTATAATTCTTCTTCAGGACTGGGGGTGGTGGTAAGGAGAGCTGCAGATAAAAGGAGAGTAGGGGAGGGTTTTTGGGTAGGGAGAGGGGTGGAGTGGTGAGGTAGTGATAGGTACAGCCTGGTTGGTTGATGGGAGAAATGAATTCAGTTGGTAGCTGGAAGGAAAGGTCAGTAAGTGGAATGGAAGGGAAGGGAGGGGCTGGAGAGGGAGTTAGGGATGGAAAGGGACATTATGTGAAATTGGAGAACTCAGTGTTCAGTCCTCCAGCCTGTAGGCAACTCAGGCAGAAAGTGAGGTGTTGCTCCTCTGACTTGCAGTCTGATTCACTGTGGCAATGGAAGAGGCCAAGTGTGGTTGTGTCGGAGAAGGAGTGGGAAGAGGAATTGAAATAGGCGGTGACTGGGAGGTCAGGTCAGCCCTTACGGGCCTGGCTGAGATGTTCAGTGAAACTTAGTTTACATTTGGTCACACCAATGTAGAGAAGACCACATCAGGTGCACCAGATACTGTAACAAAGTTGGAGGAGAGGCAGGTGAACGTCTGTCCCACCAGGAAACACTGTTTGGGGCCCTGGAGAGAGGTGAGCGGGGAGGTGTGCCAGTAGGTTTTGTATCTTTTCCAGTTGAAGGGGAAGGTTCCTGGGGGTTCAGGGGTTGGTGGGGATAGTGGCACAATCCAAGGAGCGGCGATGGGAATGGTCCTTGCGGAAGGCAGAGAGAGATGGGGAGGGGAAGACTTTCTTGGCGGTGGGGGTCTAGTAGGAGTTGGCAGAAGTATTTAAGAATGATCTGTTGGATGCGGAGACTGGTGGGTGGTAATTGAGGACAAGGGGGACCCTGTTTTTATTGCAATTAGAAAAATGGAACAGGGAGTGGAGGAGGTGCAGCACACGGCTGTCTGGATGACGGGGTGGGGGGGGGCGGAAAAGAGGGAAGTATGTTGTTCAAAATAAGTGGACATCTGGGATGCTTGGGAGTGGAAAGTCTCCTCATCCAAGCAGATGCAGCAGAGGTGGAGGATTTGGGAAAACAGGATGGAATTCTTGCAGGATATTTGGTGGGAGGATGTGTAGTCCAGGTAGTTATGGGAATTTGTGGGTTTATAGTAAACATCAGCAGTTGACTGTTGTCGGAGATGGAAATGAAGAGGTCAAGAAAGGGAAGAGAGGGATCTAAGATAGACCATTTGAATTTGTGGGTGGGATAGAGGTTGTGGGCAAAGTTGATGAACTGCTCTAGGTCAGCCTGAGTGCAGGATGCTGCACCAATGCAGTCATCGATGAAATGGCAGAAGAGTTGGGGCATAATGCCTGTGCAGGTACTGAAGAGGGACTGTTTGACCTTCTCAGCCACTCGGTCTACCTGTGGTGCAAATTCCAAGGAACCTGAACCCCTCGCATCTCTGTTTGACAACTCTACCCAGGGCACTACCATTAATTGGAGAAGTCCTGACCTTACTTGTTTTACAAAATGCAAACCCTGCATTTATCCAAATTAAACTCCATACTTCTGCTTTAGAGGTATAGAATTCATATGTTTATAAAATATTGCTAAGATCCCAGCTGATGATATTACTGAACAAGTCAGATCCCAGACTGACACTTGGATTGAGAGATCATATTTTGTTGTGGAGTCTTTTTGGTTTTGATGAGGTGGGCTTTCATTGAAACAAAAGCACACAATTCTACAGGTTTGGATTTAACACTAAAACAGAAATTGATCATGCAAAAGAAATGAAGATAATATAAACATAAACCCAAACTACTTTTATATGGTGCAATTTTTAAAGATTTTGGGTGAAATCTTAAAAGGGTCTGAGCGATGTGTGAGAATCAGACGAGTGTGATGAGGCCTCTCTTAACAATGAGATCATTTTGTTCCACTTGTGATGTTTTTCACAATCCATGTGGCAAAATACACCTTTGGCAGTGGCAAGTTGCTAATTCATGGGGATTAACATTTGTTAAATTCTTTGTTGACGGCCCAACATTTCTCATTAAAGGTTCCAATCTTCCCAAACAAACTAGATGTCAAGATTAGCTGATGTGAAAATTGCAGCAGGCACCTGGAGAACTCAACTCACTACTTGTTCCCAATGACGTCCATGTTGGAAACCAGGCACCAACATTTCACAGTACACTCTAGCCAAACACCGTGCACATCCACAGACATCGGCAACCGATATGTACCAGGTTCTAAGAACCCGCATGGCACATCTCGGACACACTTACAGGACACTTCTGCAATACACTGCTGCACCTCAGGCTACAACAACAGCTGTCATTGTGAAGTTGCTGTATGGACCTTGCTGTTCGGGACATACAGCCAGCTCATGTATTGGAACAAGCTCCATCTCTGAGCTATTCGTTTGCTTTTTTAGCAGTCATTTATTTCAAATGTACCTGGATGCTCATCGCATCCCGGCCTTGCCTTGCCTTTTTATGCTCAGAGACCAGGCTCACACTCCTGCTATCTTAATGTGCTGGTTAACTGGCACAAAGCCAGGCAGCTTTTCATAGCTGTCAGCAGCCGTCAAGTCCAAGGGGAATAACCTACACTTATGGAATCTCCGCACAGGGACACCCTTCGACACCAGTCCTCATAGCAGGTGAGCACCTGAGTGACAGTCACCATTGTGTGTCTTTCTGCCCTACTGTGGGCTGGCTTTCTGCTGAAACGAGAACAGAGCCAGGTATTAATAGAGAGAAAGGTGAATGGCACAGTTTTTGCTCTTAAGTGGTATCCCATATGAGTGAGTAAGCAACATTTCGTGCATGCAGGTATGCTGTGGAATTTGGTATCACTGGTAATACATGAAGGGAATAGTACATCTGTACTGAAGGGAAAAATAGGTTAGTATATGAGGGATAGGAGAATAGAGAATTATGCTGACAAACTTAAATGAATAAAGGAGAGAGAACATAAATGCCAATGTGGAATGTGTGGACAAAAAGACCTTTTTCTGTGCTACATATTTCATGTAACCATTTGTACAGTTCACATGATTTATGGACAATTCTAACTGAAGAAAACAGGAACCAGCTGAGACAGTAATAATAACAGAAAGTACCAGCATATAGCCAGATGTGGGAATTAAGGGCAATAGTTTTCTGATTGCTCTTTGCTGCAGCATGTTAACAAACACAGACACATGTCTTTACTGTGAAATAATCACTGCTACCACACAAAGACATGATACCAGGCTAATTAGACATACAAAGTGATGGTCATAACAAAAGGAAGAAATCTGCTCACCCAGATATAAATGAAAACACCGTATGGTTGACAGTCTTCAGTAAGCAATAACTATATTGAAAGGGATCCATTCCTTTCATGAAGATCTAACCATGAAATAATAATCTTGGTAACTCATTTCCGACTGTAGATTCATTCAAACAATATCTGAGCATTGCACTAGGATTATTGAAGGCAATCTAAATGAACTATTTTCATTTCAATTCATACAAAACAATTTGATCATGTTGTTTTGCCTGGAGTTGGTGCAGTAATCAAGTTTCCTTGTGGAGAGATTCATTTCACATCGTGCAAAGCAGGTGCTGTGGTCAGGTGTGGGAATGGGCAATGCTTCCATTCCTGCCCAGTCCTGAGTTCTCCTTTGGCATGCTCAGTCCTTTCAGATAAAATCTTCTTTCCACACACACACACACACAAAGCTCTACCTTCAAGAACTGAGAGTCAGCTGGATGGCCACCAGTTCCCTTCTCCCACCAGCGACACTGCCCGTATCCAACTTCACAGCACCACCTGCCTTAGCCCAGTGCCTGTGAAATGACAACAGTGGGAAGAAGTGGTCTTTAATTGGCCATTTAAAGCCCTCAAATGGCACAGCAATGGACAGTCCACTCAATCCCTCCACTATCACAGAGCTAGTTTCCAAGACAGATGCCCTTGGGCATTTTACTGGGCATTCTCACCAGAAAGCCTGTCAACAAGGGAGGCATGTAATTCTACCCATGTAATTCTCGATGCCAGTGAATCATATTTTAAATATTGTATTGATTTTCCACTCCTTCGGTACCAACAGAAAAAGCACTCACACAGAATCTACGAAGTGGATATCATTGTGTTTGCAATTCACATAGTAACCCCTCTGTTCGTTGCCATCATTTTAAGTGATTTCGCACTGAATTCTTCAACAATAATTTCATTACTGCTTTCAGACTCTCACTTAGCCAACCTTTCTTTCCAAAACCGTGAAGAGTGCGCTTGCATACATTCAGAAAATGTTTTAGTGCACCCAATAATGGTCCCATCTGGTTTTTTAGTGCCATCATTACTTAGGAGATGCTGTTGAGAAAAAAGGGACAAAAGATCCGAGAGCAATCAATGATGTTCTTACCTTACTGAGAGGAAGGCTTTTAACTAACCCAAACAGGTCACGATTGTTTTGTTACCATTAGAAAGCTGAAGGCTGTGCTCTTTGGTGAGAAGCCCTATTCTTTGCTTTGCATACTTTCTGGTTTATTTAGCCTTTATTCTCCCATCAAACACTTACCCCATTTGCTCCTATTACAACCTTGGCCTTTTCAAAATCATTCAGCTTCATGGCACCTCCAAGCTGAAAGAGCAAACATAAAAATCTTGTAGACTTCACCATATCTATCAACACCTAACATGAGCAAAATGATCCCCTCTATGGGATAAGATGTCCTACCTGTCTCATAGTTAACACAACATAACCAGAAGTATGGCCAAGAGACAGACAGTCAATCTGAAAGTACTCCACATAAGCTGCTGAAATGTAGTTGCATTACAGCACATTCTTTCAAATTTTTGGAAGTATCAGATAGAGGGGAAGATTTATCCCAGGAGAATTGAATGAATCTTAGGTAGTAGTGCTTTGTTCCCTATCTATTTCATCAAGAAATAGTGTCTCAAACAAGTGAAATATTTGACAGTTCTACAGATTTTAATCAGTGGACTATATTTTATGTACTTGATAAGATGTAAATGATTAGATTTGCTACAGTAACATCATAGAATCATACAACACAGAAGAAGAAGAAGAAGAAGATCACGGTTTCTGACAAGTCTGTGCTCGTTATTTCAAAAAGCAATCCACTTATGTCCAGTCTCTGGCTCAAGTGGTGTGCTTATCCTCAGACTGTTTATTCACTTCTGAATATAGGCCATCAGAGATGCCTTCGGACCCTGGATTTGGAAATGTTGTCAGCTCGCTGCCAGACTTCTTTGACTGTTTCATCCCTCAAACAGAGGAGAAGCAAAAGGGGGCAGCTCATTTAAATCCCACATTTTGTAACACCTCAGGTTTAACACTGCTGAAAGAGTAGGTGCTGGTCCGAACAATTCATGTTTCTGACTACTGGTAAACTAAGGAGACTGAAAGCAAGCATTTTCTCTCTACAAATCCATGTGTGAACTATTCAGCAGGGAACAGGTTCAATCTTATTGCTGGATAACTGATTGGCCATCTGTAGTAAATTGGTTTACCTAAAAAAAACCATATCAAGGATGTTAATTAGATTTACCTCAGAAGAAGCAGGCATGACCTGCATTTCAGTCAGTCTGATCCTGATGTTGTTACTAAAAGTAATATATCATCTGAGTCAACATAGCAAAGGTATTATAGTATGGAGATCACGATGCATAACAAGATTAGTTACCATCAGCTTCACTTACATCTTCTCAATCACAATTATAAAAGCAACATCATATTGATGCCAAACACCTGAAATACAACAGAAAATTGCAGAAGCACTCACCAGCTGGTCAGGCAGGATCCAATCAGAAATGGTAACAGAGTTAATAGGTTGAATCAAATCCTTATCCCAGGATGTGACAGGGAGCCAGTACATTGGTAAAATAGGGCAGGTGAGCCTGTTGCCTTCACTACCACCTACCTCCTGCTAGATCACCCACCGTTCTTCTCCCTGTTCAAGTCTGTTAAGTCCATGACAGGAAGTGATAAGAACAGCCTTCCTACTGGAGGCCAGTTGAAGCCTTTAAGAGGGGGCTCAGGCCCGGTTAAGGCTTGATTCCCACTATTATTGGTATTCAATGAGCAGCAGATGGACGTTACACACGTGAGCACACCACCATGTCGACCTTGGTTGGGAATACCTATGCTTTGCGAGGGAGCTCCCTGCTTCTGAGGGATTTAGTGCCTCATGGAGGGTGAGTACAGGGGACAGACTGGCAGGAAGTCAACCCTCATCTCCATGCTGAACCCCTTGCTTTACAAACTGGCCCCACGTTCACCACTTCCCCAACATGTTATTGCACTGAAGTACTAACTTTCACCATTTAGCTTATTGTGGGAAGTTGGATATCATTGACAAGACTCTGCCAATTACTGACAACCCTCATTGCATCAGGCTTAAGGTCAATTTGATAATGGGCCTATGACCTGTTGTAAAAGTCGGGAAGAACTTTTTGTTTTGTCTCCTTGTCTCAAACGTTACTAAGGAGCTCTGCATTAGAAGACACAATAAGAGAACAGGGCCAATTTCAACCAAATCCATACAGCAAGTTAAATTTTCAAAGTACAACAGGGACAAAACTGGAGCAGAATTTGAGGGCCTAGGTTACATTAGACTCTAAAATGAATAGCAGATAATTCACAGCCATTAGTCTTTTCAATGCTTATTTGTTCTATTTTAATTGCATCATTGGTTCTCCCAATTGAGAAACAAAACTTCATGTGAGCTGTGAAATGATGGGTGCCTTAAATTTTATTTTACATTTTTAGTGCAAGTTTAAATGCCTTATTTTTGACATTTCTTTTTCTGACAGTAGACTGTCAAAATAATTGAAATGTTTTTATTGTTATTTTCCACAACTGTCATTAAGCCATTATGAAAAGTCTTTCTCTGTTTGTGGCCATCAGAAGCAACACTGGCATTTATTGTCAACTCCTCGTTGTGCATTCTGATGCGTCTTCTTCTTGAACCACGAGAGATGGACTGCCTTGCCAGATCACTTCAGTTCAGAGTCAGCCACACTGTTGGAGGATTGGAGTTACATGTTGGCCAAAGCAAGCAAGGATGCTCAGTTTCTCTCTTTTTTTTAAAAAAAGTGTATCCATTTGTTTGTACATTTCACCTGACAGATTCACAAACTCTGGATTTGATTTTATTGCTGACAGTGAATTTGTAAGAAATCACAACAGAGTTTGAACTCACATTCTTCAGGTTATTAGTCCAAGCTTCTGGGACACTCGATCAGTAACATACAACTACACTATAATACCACAGCCAGATTATTCTGATTGAAAAACACATACATGTAATTCATTCAGGCTATATATAATCCCTTATATTTATATCTATCTTGTAGCCAAAATTAATGAGAGGAAGATATGGCCCAACATTAATTTATTTAATCCTTTAATCATTTCTGATAAAACATCTCCAGTACTAAGTGCACAAGGTATCATGGTCAGTAAGGTCATACCAGAAAATAAATTACAAATACCCAGAAGGAAACAATAACAGACAGAAATTAATAATGATGAAGACATAATGTAACCTGCACTGTGGCAGAGATGACAAATATACAGTTGGTAGGTGAGGCATATGATTTTTTTTCAGCACAAGCAAATGTAACAATATAACCAGTGGCAACTTAGTGAATGTTCAGGCTGCTCAAGTTCATGAGTAACATTAAACTTGGCTATTACATCTGGCTGCCATAAAATATATTAATTTTGGTTTTTTTTCTCAGTTAAGAGGTCAGAATACTCTTCTATGGTAGTTGATTTTTACATTTTGTATCCACAGGCAAGGGTTAGCATAAAAATGTCAAACAGAAAACTTGTTACAACCTGCCAATTTAGTCTCTTGATGTAAACATTAATCTGTCTCACCAACAGTGGAGACTAACTGGTTGCGATTTTTAACAGAGCACTTTTCATTTGGTTATTATTTTGATTGAATTCAGTTGGACTTACATTATTCCCAACGAGTGAAAATACAGTGAACATATTCCCTCAGTTCACTGCATTCAATTAAAAAGATAAGTAAAAATAAGGCATTTTTACAGGCTGAGGTTTACCCTACTGTGAGGGGAGTTTGAGCAGTTTAAACTGAAGTGGCAGAGAAGCATTTGAAAATGATATTTATAATATTGCTTCAAATCAATGGCTGACTTCTGTATAGCTCGCTGCTAAGTCTGCTGTACTGTTATGATCAGTGTATATAGTTACTGCGGTCTTTGTAAAGAACTCACTGAAGCAATTAACCTTCACACCCTCATAATGGATTTGCCGCCAAGCTGCTACCCCAGTGATGAGAGTTAACAAATAGACCTGTCATAGGACACCTTGAGTTGTTGGGTCTGTTAGGTTCAGTGCAATTGCAAGAAGCTAAAACAGAGTAAAGTGCCATTTGCATCATCAATAACAGAAAGTGGGCACCCCTCATTGTACATTGATCCATTTTAAAGTGTTGTGTATCATGCATTTAGTGTGAAGGTGTTTAGTGCTAATTGTAACACTGCGGATTGATCTGTGACAAGAGCAACTTCAACTGCCCACATCTCCATTGAGACTGCCTGCTGTTTTGAGGTCAGTGTAGATTTTGATTGCTCCATTTTCTGCTTATGCACTTCATCGACCTAGACAATTAAAGAACAGAGCTGACAGTTCTGGTGAGGCTCCAAGGCGCCTGTTGGCAACTCACTTACTCCCTTATGCTCAGAGTGCCTTTTAACATGTAGAGGTTTTCTCCTCAGGGGCAAGGGTAGACAGTACTAGTGTGTTCTAACTGGCGTCATGCTGAATATTGTCTGAAGCTAGTGTAAAGAACAAGGCTTAGAGAAAATAATATCATAGGTCACCAGCCTATGATAGGGAAACCATTATTGAACTGTATCTCAAAGAGAGGACAGAATGGAGGTTTATTCATATTTCAGTAAATTGCTATTCATCTTTTAAAAATGTAGATGTATAGGAGTTCTTTACACAAATGCATTACAATTCTTCAATTTATTTTAATGTAATAGATAAACAATTGAGATAAAAGGCATTTTGTTCCTGCAATGCCCTTGAACTACTGACACTGAATATTAACTCTTCACTTACCAACATTAACAGTAATTTAATGTACTTACCTATTCTGCTGCTACTGGCTGAGACAGATGGTTAATTAATCCATTAGTGAAAAGTTAAAAATCACACAACACCAGATTGTCCAATAGGTTTATTTGGAATCACTAGCTTTCGGAGCGCTGCTCCTTCATCAGGTGGTTGTGGAGTATAAGATCATAAGATATAAAATTTATAGCTAAAGGTTACAGTGTGATGCAACTGAAATTATATATTAAAAAAGACCTGGATTGTTTGTTAAGTCTCTCATCTTTTAGAAGGACAATGTAAGTTTCAGTTCTTTCATATGTAAATCCCCAGAGCTTTTCTTAAAAAATACATTCTCAAGTGAACTTTAACAATAGGTGCCATGTTGACCCAAAAAATGCATTGAAGGTGTGAGGTGCCCTGTGTGAGGCTGTCTGTTCCCCAGTGTTCAGACTGATTCTATTTCTAAAAAAGGGATTTATAGAATCTTAAATGGATCCACACACTTCTCACCTTCAGACGACCACCAAACCTCAAACAGATCATTGTTCGCAGTAAATTGCCCAGATTTAAGGGCAACACCATACAACCCTGTCATGGCAGATGCTGCAAGGCGTGTCAGAGTGTTGACGTGGATACCACCAACCATGTACACTTCAGATACTCATGTGACTCGGCCAACGTTGTCTATCTCATACGCTGCAGGCAAGGATGCACTGAAGCATGGTACATTGGTGAGACCAAGCAGAGACTACGGCAATGTGAATGGACACTGCACAACAATCACCAGCCAGGAGTGTTCCCTCCCAGTTGGGGAACACTCCAGCAGTCCGAGACATTTGACCTCAGACCTTCAGATGAACATCCTCCAAGGCAGACTTTGGAACAGGCAACAACGCAAAGTGGCCAAGCAGAGGCTGACAGCCAAGTTCGGTACCCATAGGGATGGTCTCAACCGGGACCTTGGGTTCATGTGACACTACAGGTGACCCCGCTGCACTACACACACAGACATACACACAATCAGACAGACACATGCACACACGCACCTATGACCCATACACTCATGCAGTCACTCTCACACACAACCTCTCTCATATACACACCCGTACACATCCTCACTACACCCACACACGCACCCTTTCGCAGACTTACACCCCTTTACAATCACACTCTCACACATACACATACACCACAGTCTCTCACAGACACTCATACACCCTAAGACACACACATCCACATGCACGCACATATACACACACACACACACGCATAAGTTTATGGAGTGAATTTGTACTAGCAGAATTACATTTTATTTTGCTCAAAAACTGCATGAATCCATGTAAAATTCTAATATTGGCGCACAGACAGCCTCACACAGAGCACCTCACACCTTCAGTGCATTATCTGGGTCAACATGGCACCCATTGTTAAAGTTCACTTGATAATGTAACTTTTTTTTAAAAAGTTCTGGGAATTTAAATATGAAAGAACTGAAACCATCATGGGCATTCTAAAAGATGAAAGACGTAACAAACAATCCAGGTATTTTTCAATATATAACTTCAGTTGCATCACACTGTAAATTCTGTGTCTTATGATTTTATACTCCACAACCACCTGAAGAAGGAGCAGTGCTCCAAAATAAATCTGTTGGACTATAACCTGGTGTTGTGTGATTTTTAACTTTGTCCACCCCAGTCCAACACTGGCCCCTCCACATCATTAGTAAAAACAGATTTTAAGTAGTATCTCCTGTCTATACCTTCCGTCAGAACCTTTCTCCCCTTCCTCATCCTTTTTTTAGATTAGATTAGATTACTTACAGTGTGGAAACAGGCCCTTCGGCCCAGCAAGTCCACACCGACCCGCCGAAGCGCAACCCACCCATACCCCTACATTTACCCCTACCTAACACTACGGGCAATTTATCATAGCCAATTCACCTGACCCGCACATCTTTGGACTGTGGGAGGAAACCGGAGCACCCGGAGGAAACTCACGCAGACACTGGGAGAATGTGCAAACTCCACTTCTTTGTTTCTTTGATTGTATTTCTGCATAATCTTTACAGTTACAGTAGAAAAGCGTTCAAGAAGAGTAGCTGGAATTATTTAGGTTTACAGTAAAACCAAATCAAAGTCCAAAGTAAAGAAATATGCTTGCATGGACTTTGAGATATGATCCAAAATAATATGGTATTGAAAATGCCAGACTGCTGGCAGCCAAAGCAGTTGGGAACTAACAATGGACCAACTCACCCTTGTCTTTGATATAGTTGATCAGACCATCCCTCTTTGTTGTCTCTGCTCTGTTCTCCAGCTGAGTGATGGGTCACTTGCCTGGGTCCATTCCAGTCTTTCTAGCCATAGCCAGGTCATGGTTACTGCACCATGACTTCTCATGGACCCCAAGCATCTATCCTTGCCTCACTCCCATCTCTCTGACCCTGAGTGATATCATCCATAAAATATTCTTCAACCTGTCTGAGGCTGAACCAACTGCTTGCTACCTTTGACCTCTATTTGACCACGAAATCATTTTCCAACCTCCATCACCAAAGTTAGAGGAATTCTCATCTGCAAGACATCCATGATGATGTGAACATGAGTAGCTGGTTTAGCCCCTCTAACCTATTCTGACATTCAGTTAGACAATTAGTACCTTAACTCCATTCATGAACAAGTGTGAAGACTTTGGCGACCATACCTTACATCAAAGACATATCAGAGATAACCAGCCAACTACTCAGACCCCTGCGAATCTTACTGGCCCGCAAACCAGTAAACAGCTTCCACCAGCTCTTCACACAGATTAAAGACCCAACACTCACATCCAACAGGACAAATGTTATCTACAAGATACCCTGCAGGACTGTGAAAAACACAAATTAGGACAAATAGGAAGAAAACTGACCATATGAGTGCATGAACATCAGCTTGCCACTGCCAGACATGACCAGTACTCTATCATTTCCAACCACACAGGCAATGAAGGACACAAATTCAACTGGAACAATGTAGCCACTCTAGCACAAGCAAACCAGATACATGCCACAGAATTCCTTGCAGCCTGGCACTCCAACTGGAACTCAATCAATAGACACATTGCACTGGACCCCGTATACAATCCACTCAGATACAGAATCGGAAGTTCCAACAAATAGAGACATATAAATACCAGGCAGGACAGAGCACCAACATCTTCTCAAAGATGCACTGATGATGTCACCAATGAGGTGACAAAATGTTTGCAAAAAATCACACCAGCCCAGTGAACAAAGCTACGACTTTAATGGAAGTCTTTCTGCTTATGTGCATTCAAATGCTCCAAAAAAGTAAATTAAATTGTTGTCCCTTTTCAAGTTTAAGGCTGAATACTTATCAGTGATGCAGCTTTCAGATTTCTCTAAGAACTAACTGATATGAATTATGTCTTTCAACCATTTCCAGCAAATTCTTAGCAATGGACAGGCCATGCCAGTGCAGAGCATAGTTTGTAGTTTGGCTGCTAAGCCAAAACTTTATGAACAATTCTGTCTATTATTGTGTGGTTCCTTTCACACACCCTGTTCCTAAAATGAATTCCCGCTGCTGTAGTGACAACAATGAATATCGTATTTATATTTACACACATATATCCCTAAATTCATCATTCGCAAATTCCTCATTATCAGTTAGAAATTTTGCTGAAATCTAGTCTACAAAATCAACAAAAGTATGCAAATCTACAAAATGTATAATGAAAATGCTTTTATTCATAATCCAATACCCTTAAATTTATAACTATGGCTTGGTTGAAATTTTGCACTATAGGCTATGACAGTGTCCTTCAGTATTCCTTACAAATATCACAATGATTATTTATCTCTTCTATAAATTTATTGTCCTCCTCATCACTTTATTCCTGCATTCCTCACTAAAATATTTCACCTTTTAGAAGACAATAAAGCAAATTGCCTATGTAATTTTAACTCCATTAATTTTATCTTCTAAATTTCTACCCCTGGATGTTAATAAAACTCTCTAGTAAAGAAATTAATTACGTTCTATTAAAAGAATACAATAGTTTCCTACTGTGTCAATTGCTAATTCTCAGAGTTTTGGTTGTATTCATTCATGGGTGTTGTTGATCAGGCCGGCATTTATTACCCATCCCTCATTGCCCAGAGGGTAGTTCAGAGTCAACTACATTTCTGTGGTCTGGAGTCACATGTAGGTCAGACCAGGTAAGGATGGCAGTTTCCTTCCTGAAAGGAAGTTAGCGAACCAATGGCTTTGTGGTCACCATTAGTCTCTTAAATCCAGATTTTTATTGAGTACAGGTTCTACATCTGCCCTGACAGAATTCGCACCTGGTTCCCCAGAACATTACATAGATTAACAGTCCCGTGATGTTACCACTAGGCAGACACCTCCCCTAAATATAATAACCTTGACATGTTCAGTATGACATTTCATCTTCTCTTTTTTCAATTGATGGCCTACTTGATAAAAATGTTCTAATAACGACACTAATTCTGGATATTTCACAAGTAATCCTTGCTTATTTTAAAGTATTTAGTGTGTTATCGTCCCTAAACCTAAAGCTAGTGGAATTTTCAAAATTCCTAACTTTGTTCCAATCCTTATTTTTCAGCCAGTCCATTGCACATGCTGAAGACATGCTGCCATTGTTTAAGCCCCCACAATTGAAAGATTCTGCCACTAGCACAATCATCGCTGGCCTGAAATTTCTTGTGTCCAATATGATGCCATGTGTTTGATCCACATCTCTACCTTCTTCTTCCGACTCTTCCATTTCATGCAAAGTGTTAAACATTCCATTATACTATTCAACGTAACGATTGAGTGACACCCAAAATACTGATTGATTACACTCTGGGATACATTCTGTATTGTAAGCTCCAAATTCTTCTTGCTTCTCAAAATTGTTAATAGCATTTGTGTGCACATTCCTCTTGGCAAGAATTCTTCCTTCATATTGTCGTCTGCAGTTTGTATCTAAATAGTCTCACCACTGCATTACCATTGTGTCCTCCATTTTGTAATTGCCTCATCTGCACCATGAATGATGAATGCTTTTTCAGGAACGCTTTTGCTGCCATCCACTTCATCTTTTTTCTGCTACCTCCTCAAAGCGTTTAATATGTTTTGAAATGAAGTTTCTTGACAAATCCATGCTGACCATTCATGGGGCAGTATGGTGGCTCAGTGGTTAGCACTGTTGCCTTATAGCACCGGGACCCAGGTTCAATTCCCACTTTGTGTGGAGTTTGCACATTCTCTGCATGTCTGCATGGGTTTGCTCTGGTTTCCTCCCACAATCCAAAGATGTGCAGGTCAGATGAATTGGCAAATGTAAATTGCTCATAGTGTTAGGTGCATTAGTCAGGGGTAAATGTGGGGAATGGATCTGGGTGGGTTACTCTTCGGAGTAGAGTGGTGTGGACTTGTTGGGCTGAAGGGCCTGTTTCCATACGGTAGGGAATCTAATCTAATCAATTTATTGAATAGCAAATCCATACTATCCCTTTTCTTTCAGTGATATATCCAACAAACAAGGTCATGCTGACTGGCCTGTAATTGCTTGGCCTATTCTGTCTTCTCTTTTTGGACAATCCTGCACCACACTTTGCAGTAGACAGGATCAGAATTTTTTTTGTTAGAGCCTGTGCTATTTCCTTCCTTCCTTCATCGTATGAGTCTGGGATCCATTTCATTCAGACATATTGTTAATGATGATACACACCTTCCTATTACAATTCAGGCTAATTATATCTCATGCTTCTTCTTCATCATAGTGTCTGTATCAACTCCCACTTTTGTGAATACAGAAGCAAAGTACTTATTAAGTACAAGGTCCATACATGCGACCTCCACATATGGGTTCCCCTTTTAGTCTCTGGCTCTACTTGTTCCTTAGCTATTACATAGTTCTTCATGCATCAATAGAACAGTAGTATCTGTATTCATATGATTACTCTGTTCTTAGCTTTTAACAAATAATAAAACAATGGAATGAAGCAGAGAAAGAAGCAGAAAGCCAGTGAGTGACAGATAAACAGACAGACAGTGAGAGAGAGAGAGAGAGAGAGGCAGTGGGAGACAGGGACAGAATACTGATTTTGAGTAGCAGTGTTAGAACCTCGGAAATAAATTAGGCTCCAGTTCACAGGAATTAGGTCATTGATTAAGAAATTTACGTTTGATGATTTGGAAAATCTGTTTTGTATATAATAGTTAAGTAGATGCCTGTCCCTCAGCCAAATGATGTATATTGTAAAAGATTGGAAATTTGAGAAATAATCAGAAAGAAGTGCACTTAAGCCAAAAAAAACCCTCTCATGCTGAGGGGTTAATATGAATCAAGCCAATTGAAACCACTTTACATTCCACATTCCAAAAAGAACTCATGTAACATACCTATGTAAATAGAGCCTGAAATATTAGATCACTCATCTTACAGCTTTTAGCTATTTCAACATTCAACTTCTTGGCAACTGAACTATACTGAACATAAACTATCATTTTAAAATGCAATTATGTTATCCGTTAGAACAGCATATTAACATAATGTGTTTCGCATAAAATGTAATTCGGATATTGCAAATATACATTGGTTGGATGAACTTTTGCAAGTGTATCAGAAGGAAAGAGCTGTTTTGAACTGGGAGAGAGCAAATATCACCCTTCACATATGTTCACACCATGTGATCAATTACATCTAATCATATCTTAACTGTGTTTAACCAGAACAAGGTGATGATTGCAACAACCTGCTGACTGCTTCACAATATGGCATGTCCAATTTATCACACTGAGAAACGATTCTGTACTTGCGGGTTTCCTCACACATGTTTTGTGAACTGTGGATGGCAAATCATACAGCTAAGACTTGATTTTGCAGTCAGTGGAATGATGGTCTTCATTATAAAAAATCATGAGGATGTCTACACTAAGAATGAGCTGCAACAAGGCTGAATATTGCTCATTCCTGATGAAGGAATGTCTATTTTCCTGCTCCTTGGATGTTGCCTGACCTGTTATGCTTTTCCAGCACCACTCTGATCTTGGAATGAAGGTCTTGCTCACTCCTGACTTGGGATGAACCTCCATTATAAAAGAGCCATGAGGATGTCCACATTAAGAATTTCAGTTTGAAATGAGCTGCAGCAAGGCTGAACATTGCTATACAGCTTGGCTGAAAATAGCAGGCAGTCACGGCACAGCTTCCAGTCAATACACCACAAAAACAGTATCAATCAGGCTTCTTCAGTTCAAAAGGTTTTTCAGCATTGGATTTACTACACAAATTCACAGGATATGTGTGTTGCTGGCTCGGCCAACATCTATTGCCCATCTGCATTACCCAGGTTAAGGGTTAACCACATTGCTGTGGGTCTGGAGTCACATGTAGGCCAGAACAGGTAAGGATAATGGTTTCCTTCCCTTAAGGGCTTTAGTGAACCAGATGCTGTTTCCTGACTTGACAGTTGAGAATGCATTAATTCCAGGTTTTATATTGAATTCAAATTTCACCATCTGCCACGGCAGGACTTGAATCATGGCCCCCAGGACATGAGCAGGATTTCTGGATTAACTGTCGAAGAGTGTGGTGCTGGAAGAGCACAGCTGGTCAGGCAGCATCCAAGAAGCAGGAGAGTCGATGTTTCGAGCATAAGCCCTTCATCAGGAAGGGTTTATGCTCGAAACATCGATTCTCCTGCTCTTTGGATGACGCCTGACCGGCTGTGCTTTTCCAGTACCACACTCTTCGACTCTGATCTCCAGCATCTGCAATCCTCACTTTCTCCTCTCTGGATTAATAGCCCAGTGAATAATACCACTAGGCCATCCCCTCCCCATCAATCAAAATTAAAGTACTTCAAGATGTGCAATAGTTCTGATACAAATCAATCATCTTTAAATTGTGATATGTTAAAATAAAAGAGTTTCAACATTTCAACATAAATTATCAGACTTTTAATAAAAATTGTTCATGTTAAAAAATCAATTCAGTTTTACTTTTAAAGTGTCTTCAGCCTACATATTTCATATTCACAAATTGAGAGGTTCCTTACAAGGATATGACATTTATTAAGTCAGACTTAGTGGGCAATTGACTCAAATTTATATTGGTTTCATACTCACAAATTTGATGTGGTGAATCTTCAAGTGTAGTCTTCATTGCCCCCTTCACAATATTTGGTTTTGGATAGTATAATGGTGCAAAACTTATCACTATTACTTATACTGCAAATCCAGCACACTTTATGATTATTATGTTCAGAATGGCTGGAAATTTCCTCCAGATTTGGGGAAGCAATCAAGCAGGGAGTTATTCTGCCAGATCCTTTCTGTTATGTGGCAGTTTGGCATTTTCCATGGATAAGTAAGTCCACCCAAATACAGCATTTGTGCTCAACTTCTGTAGCAGAGTGAAGGAACAAACTGAGATGAGGTGGGATTTCTTCAGCCAGAGGCTGGTAACTCTGAAACTCGCTGCCACAGATGGGTTTGGAGGCCAAGTCATTGAGTGCCTTTAAGACAGAGATAGGATTTTGATTACTAGGGGATTGAAGGTTATGGGGAGAAGGCAGGAAAATGGGGTTGAGAAACCTGATCAAGTGGCAGAGCTGACCCAATGGGCTGAATAGTCTAATTATGCTCCTATGTCTTCTCCTCTTATGGTGAAGACCCTGTGATGGTGCAGATCATAATATTTCTGTCTTCAAAGAGGATGAATGCAAGGGATTGGCAAAATGTTTCCTTGCATAACTGAAGGCCAATCCTTCTCAACTCCCCCCTTGCCTGAAGTGTGGTGGCCTTCAGGTTAACTCACCACCAATCATCTTTCTCACCAATCAGTGAAAGAGCAGCCCTATGGTCTGGTAAGACTATGGTGACTTGATCTATAACAGGAGAGAGAAAACTTATATTTAAAAGATCATCTCCCAGACCACTAAAGGTCAAAGGATGATCATTTGTGCTCCATTTGTGTCAATTTAGAATTTGTTTGCAGTCACCTTGCCTGCCAGTTTCAGTGCCCCTGTAAAATTTTACAAGATGTCCACTACAGTGCTGAGAGTTAGGTTGACCCCACAAAAATACACCATGTTTAGTGCAGAAACACAGTGGGCAGGTGCCAATGCCAGACCGCCAACATTACAGAGGTTTCCCATCCAAACAGAAAATCCTGCATTATAACTATCCAACAAAACAATTGTGGCAATGTTTCAATGAGACATTTGAAAATAATGGACTACAATTTATGTGAAAAAGAAGAGTCACATTTTATAATGCAGTTCTACTGGCACAAAGACTCACTTGGTGAGGTCAAGGGTTAGAGAATCAGACATGAAAACCATTGTTCTGAGTTCCTGATAGTCTCAACTTTCTGGCCTTTGATTGCAAATGGCTCGGAAAAATATTATTCAACAAGCTGAGTCTCAGAGGAGTTAGCAGTTCAGTCAGAACAGTCCAGTGTATGATACTGAAATAACTCCACAGGTGCCAGTATCCCGTCACCAAGTCACCCTTTATTTACACATGGAGAGTCCTTGACACTGACCCAGCTCCCTCAGAGTCAGTTCTCAGAGTGGCAGGACACTTCTATTTATATCTGTCAGCCATGGTTCCCTGGTTGGATCAGATTAATGGCCCCAATCAGGGAACTCATATTCTATTAGGTCCACCTGGCTGACCACATTCCAGTCACTGCATCCCTCGCCCTCTGAGTCTGAGGGCAGGGGCAGGTTCTTTATCTGTAGAGGCCCTGGGGCAATTTAACACAAGGTCAGGTTCCGCCGATTTCGCCTCTGATATGGATGGCATGTAACAGACCGTAACTCACCTCTTGTGCCCGGTCCTTGTCGAAAGAAATTCATTCACTGTGTGCATCTCAGATTTTGAGGTATCTTCAATGCTTGATGGAGAGGGAGAACCCCTGGGTTCGAAACAATCGGAAAGACTGTCGAAGAGCTCCTGTTTGTGAGTTTGCAGCTTTCATATGGTCCACATGCTTGTTCAGGACCACTGCACCTACTCAAACTTGATACCTCACTGGACCTGACCTTGTATTGACCATGCCTCTTACCCATGCAGGGCCATTCCCATGGTTCCTACAACAAGCACCAGCCCTAAAGTAAACTGTGTCTCTCAGTTAGCGGAGTCTTGCGTCTAGTATTAATGTTCTGCTGCCGTTTTACCCTCTCTCCTAAGTTTGGGAAGATCACAGGTCTTCCTTGGGATAATAGTGTGCCAACCCCTTAGAGGATGATAGCTGTTTCTTCACCTCCCTGAAAGCTATGACTTGTCTATGTCACCATTTCCATGGCTGACCCTTTTTTTAATGAGTTGATGGAAAGGTGCCAGGATAGAGGCCAGGTTATGTATGAACTTTCTGTAATAATTCACCAGCCCAAAGAAAGTCCTAAGTTGTGGTACAGATGTGGTAGTAGGGTCACCTTTAAGCGTCCTCACTTTATCTTCCACATTTCGCAGAGAAGATTTACCAGGATGTTGCCTGGAATGGAGAATAGGTCATATGAGGATAGGTTGAGAGTTCTCGGCCTTTTCTCGTTGGAACGGTAAAGGATGAGGGGTGACTTGATGGAGGTTTATAAGATGATCAGAGGAATAGATAGAGTAGACAGTCAGAAACTTTTTCCCCGGGTACAACAGAGTGTTACAAGGGGACATAAATTTAAGGTGAAGGGTGGAAGGTATAGGGGAGATGTCAGGGGTGGGTTCTTTACCCAGAGAGTGGCGGGGACATGGAATGCGCTGCCCGTGGGAGTGGTAGACTCAGAATCATTGGCGACCTTTAAGTGGCAATTGGATAGGTACATGGATGGGTGCTTAATCTAGGTTAGATGTTCGGCACAACATCGTGGGCCGAAGGGCCTGTTCTGTGCTGTACTGTTCTATGTTCTATGTTCTATTTTTCCCTTTCAAGGTATACACCCACCTTGGACAAATGTCTAAGGACTGTGTCCAAGTTTTCTAGGTGCTCTTCCCAGTTATTAGCATTTTATTCAGACAAATGGCAACCTGAGTCGATCTTATAAAATGTTCTCCTATCATCTGCTGAAAAATTACAGACGCTGACAATACCCCAAATGGCAATCTTATATATTGGTACAAACCCTTATGGGTATTAATTGTAGTATATTTCTGGAAATCCTCATCTAAATGCAATTGCAAGTACGCATTGCTCACATCCAACTTCATGAAGGAGAGTAACCCCTAGGCAGCTTTGTGTATAAATCCTCTATGCAAGAGTTGGGATATTTTTTCAGCTGCTAAAAATGGTTTACCGTTTTACCAGATACCCATCAGGCTTCATAATTGGTGCAGCTAAAAACAATGACTGCAGATGCTGGAAACCAGATTCTGGATTAGTGGTGCTGGAAGAGCACAGCAGTTCAGGCTGCATCCAAGGAGCAGCGAAATCGACGTTTCGGACAAAAGCCCTTTATCAGGAATAAAGCTACCTGGGAGTTGCAGTGGGAGAGGGACTCCCTGAGATTCTTGTAGAGAGAGGAGGAAAACTTCTTCAAGGTAGGCATCCTTGCAGGAGGATTTGCAGTAGGGTTAAGATCAACGAGGTAAAAACAATGACTGCAGATGCTGGAAACCAGATTCTGGATTCGTGGTGCTGGAAGAGCACAGCAGATCAGGCAGCATCTAAGGAGCAGTGAAATCGAAGTTTCGGGTAAAAGCCCTTCATCAGGAATAAAGCTGATGAAGGGCTTTTGCCTGAAACGTCGATTTCGCTGCTCCTTGGATGCTGCCTGAACTGCTGTGCTCTTCCAGCACGACTAATCCATTCATAATTGGTGCAACTGGTGCTGCCCAGCCAACAGACTGGACTGGTTTCATGACTCCTTCACTTTCCAGCCTTCTGACGTCTGACTCTATTTTTGCTCAGAAGGCAAATGGCCCTGGCAGGCCTTGCAGAATTGAGGGATTGTTTCCTGAAAAGCCTCTGGGTATTTAATAAGGACTTCAGTCAGGCAGCCATTTTCTAATCAAAATAATATTGATCCAAACTCGGTGAATCTTTCTCAACCAATTTCACCCCATCAAGCCTGGGCCCAAGCCTTTTACTACAATCAGTGGTAACTGAACCAACTGCTTCTCATAAGGGACCAGAACCAAAGTTGTACCCTTAATCTATAAGGTTCCCTGATATAGGTTGTCAGTGTGGATGGGGTCTCGCACAAACTTAAGGGTTGGAGTACAGATGGAATTTTGTCAAAGACTGGTTCACTGAAATGGCTGCACTGGTATCGACCTCCATAAAATCAGATGACCATTTAACCAGATTAGTTCTGATTTGAATGTTGCAAACTAATTTAAACTGTTCCAAAGCAGATATCGGGGGACTTTCCAGGGTTTGCACTCTCCTGGATACCGGCTTATGTCATTTTTACTCAATTTAGGCCGTGAGCCTTTTTTGCTACCTCCAATCCACATACCAACAGCAAATACATTGGTTTGCCAGCCCCGATCCCAAAGAACATTTTAAACGTTCGGCCAAGGGTTGGCTTTGTTTTGGAGTTTTGCTGTGGGCTGATCTAGAATTCCTCTCTTCAGGATATGTCCTGAATGAGGCTATGCAATTGCCTTACTCTATTTCTATCTGGTTACTCCGGTATATGGTCCGCTTGCCACATTTTCCAATGATACAGCCGAGTTGCAGTTCCTGTTTGAAGTCCAGTTGGGCTTCAGTTAGTAAGTGCTTTTGGTTGGTTACGTCATTAATCCTACACACCAAATGGTCTCTCCACATCTCATTAAAGGTTAAATGTTACTTGCATCCATCAGTTGTCTTAACTGAGTCAAAAATCCTTCTAAGGATTCCCTGGTTCTCTGATTACTGAGTAGAACTGATAGCATCTCAGAATTAGACGAGACTTAGGTTCATAATATTCCTTAATTAAATCCATCAACTCTTGAAAGGTTTTAGTATCTGGTGACTCGGGTAAAAGGAGGCTCCTGATAATCAAAAAAGCTGTGGGTCCATAAGCTCTCAGGAAAATTACTCACTGCTTTACATCTGCTCCAATGTCATTTGCCTGGGGAAAAAATAATGCACTCTTTCCACATACTATGCCCAGACTTTGACTGCAGGACCGAATGAGTCAAGCTTCCAAGTGGCATGATGCCAGAAACTATTACAAGCAAATTCTTTCAGGAGCATGCTCTTCTCTGATCACCACCGGAATAACTCCAGAGACCAGTATCCCATCATCAAGTCACCCTTTATTTAGACACAGAAAGTGCTTGACATTGATCCAGCTTTTTTAACCCCGGCATTCCTGTTTATATCTGTCAGTCAGGGCTCCCTGATTGACAGTCACAATCAGGGAACTCATATTCCATGAGCTTCACCTGGCTGACCTCATTACAAATGCATTTTGGTTTCCTCCTAAGGTCTCCAGAATCACAAATGAGAATTGATAAATGCCATTTGGCCCACTTCTGTTCCTACCTCATACATTTGTATGTACACTTGTAAGATGGAATAAAAACTGGCTTTGCCAAGGACATTCATATCCCGAATATGAATGGATTTTAAATAAATACTTTCATTCAAAGTTTATGCATCTTCATAAATCGAAACAGCCCAAATTCACATCATTCACCTTTCATTTTACTGTCTCAGAATTAACTCTACCTAACTCTAATTTAGGTTCAAAGAAAATGTAAACCAGGCTTATTCCATTAGAAAGAGAATAACTATTTATTGTAATCTAACTGCTTTTAACCAAAGGCAAATCGTAAAATGGATAACTGCTAATCTGTAACTGTATAACTTAAATAGCTATATTGAACTAACAGGAATTCGAATGTATATAACTTAAACTTTACCTCTTTAAACCTCCCTAGCACATACACACACAAAATGAAGAAAAACAAGACAAAATAAATATTATAAGTAGAGAAGGGAAAAAATGATAGTCAGATGAACACAGTTTGGTATCACCAGTCCAAAATTACAGATGAAATGGTATGGTTCGTCTTTAGTTGTCTGCACAGTGATAATTAGTAGTAGGTTTACTGGTTGTTTGGTTGGGCATAGGTGTCTTCCTTTTCTTGTGAGCTTTAACAATCTAACTTTCAACAACTCTGAATGTAGTTTTTGCCTGTTCTTCCAAAAAGAGGTAGAGAGAGGAATTTCTCCAGAGCAAAATAATAGAGATCTTGATGCTGCAAACTACTGGGACTCCTGTCCTCTTCTGTTTTCATCATGGAAATTTCTGTCATATGTCAATAAATATGGCTTGATCATTGGCTAACCAGTGAACATACAGTTCTTTTTAGGAGATCATATTGCTAAAGTGAGGCAGTAAGTTAAAGGCTCATCACACATGGATGCCCCATTTATACAACATGTCAAAAAAAACACTGCATCATTTCTGTCAATTGCACTCATTCTAAAGACTCAGATGAGTCAGGAAAACACCAGCTGAATGGTGATCTGGAGTCTGATGTTTCACAATCCCACAATGCCATGTGATATCTCCATGCTTACTGAGCACTTACAGGTTATGTCAATAATGCTTGGCAATCACACAGCAAGACATCCAGCCTTTACACTTCAGAACACAAAGGCAAATGTGAGCTGAGTACATTGATATCATTGCTGAACTTCAACTGAGTACATATGTACACACACTGATGAAGTGATTATTTCTGTTCAGTCTTAGTATAAATTAAAAGCTATGTTGGAAAGAATAGGTTTTACAAACTCTTCTGTTTCTGTATCTATTTAAATCAAATGAGTTTAACATGGTTTCACTCATTAACTAAGGGATGTTAACCTTGAAGAGAAGGAAGATTCACAGTACAGAGGAGAGCAGTTCAGTCAATAGAAAGTATTGTAAAAGATATTTGAAACTAAAAAAAAAGGGTTGCAACTCAATGTTAACATACTAAGGGAGGTTTCCTTTCAAGACTGTGATTCTATTCAGCCAAGTGAATATTATTTAGCAGTGTGCAGATCAATCAGGCTTAGAAAATTGTTTCCAATGGATGTGGTACTTTCAGACTGTTCACTGCATGTGGACAGAAGAGGCAACTGGATAAAAAAATTACATTCCTCACAGGCCTTGCATTCACATTGAATTTAAAACTAATTTGAAAGCAGTGTCACAACAGTCATAGAATCACAGAGATGTACAGACCCTCCCGTCCAACCCGTCCATGCCGACCAGATATCCCAGCCCAATCTAGTCCCACCTGCCACCATCTGGCCTATATCCCACCAAACGCTCCCTATTCATATACCCATCCAAACAACTTTTAAATGTTGCAATTGTACCAGCCTCCACCACTTTCTCTGGCAGCCCATTCCACACACGTACCACCCTCTGCGTGAAAAGGGTCTCGTTTATATCTTTCCCCTAAACCTATGCCCTCTAGCTCTGGACTCCCTCACCCCAGGGAAAAGACTTTGTCAATTTACCCTATCCATGCCCCTCATGATTTTATAAACCTCTATAAGGTCATCCCCTCAGCCTCTGACACTCCAGGGAAAGCAGCCCCAGCCAACTCAACCTCTTCCTATAGCTCAAATCCTCCAACCCTGGCAACATCCTTGGAAATCATTTCTGAACCCTTTCAAGTTTCTCAACATCCTTCTGATAGGAAGGAGATTTAAACTGAACACAATATTCCAGCAGTGGCCGAACCAATGTCCTGTACAGCTGCAACAAGACCTCCCTACTTCTGTACTCAATACTCTGACCAATACAGGAAAGCATAACAAACACCTTCTTCACTATTCTGTCTATCTGCATTCCATGGTCTTTTTGTTCAGCAACACTCCCTGGGACCTTACCATTAAGCGTATCAGTCGTGCTAAGATTTGCTTTCCCAAAATGCAGCATCTCACATTTATCTAAATTAAACTCCATCTGACACTTCTCAGTCCATTAGCCCATCTGATCCATGACAAAAAGCAATCCATGACTTAAAACATGAATTTATGGTCATGAAAATGGGCGGCACGTAGTGGGTGGCACAGTGGCAAGCACTGCTGTCTCACAGCGCCTGAGACCCGGGTTCAATTCCCGACTCAGGCGACTGACTGTGTGGAGTTCGCACATTCTCCCCGTGTTTGCGTGGGTTTGCTCCGGTTTCCTCCCACAGTCACAAAGATGTGCGGGTCAGGTGAATTGGCCATTCTAAATTGCCCGTAGTGTTAGGTAAGAGGTAAATGTAAGGGTCTGGGTGGGTTGCGCTTCGGCGGGTCGGTGTGGACTTGTTGGGCCGAAGGGCCTGTTTCCACACTGTAAGTAATCTAATCTAAGTAATCTAAGAAAGAAATTCTAAGTCTGGCAGAAGAGATCCTAAGTAGACTTTGTATGGTAAAAGTACTTTTGCTCAATGATGTAAAGGCAACAGTGGTGGCAGCTCAAAAAGGCACAACAGAAATACATAAAAATTCATTTCTAGCATTCATTCAGAAGAGAGAGAGAAAGAAAGAAACCCACAAACAGACACAGCACTGAACCTGTGTTGTTACTGCCTTTGCTGTTGAATTCATGTATTGCTGGACATTGGTGAAATTAACAAACAGTGAAATTCACAATTGATCTTGGAGGAACCTGTTTGGGAAAGGTCATAGCACAGAAACAGATAAGCAAATAGCTTTAAATGTGACCTTGCTGTAAATTTACAATAGTGGGTTCTTTCTTGATTATATGTTTTATTGAGATATGTCTCTTGATTAAACTTAAAAATGACAGCCATTAGTATTAATTTAAGCTGGAGCAGTGTCTTGCAGAGGAATAAGATGGTGCTATGTTTTGGGTCTGCAGATTGGAAGAAGTAAAAATGGCCTTCAGTAGAGTGATATACTCTTCTTGGCGGATGTGGGAGTTCAGAGGGAGTTTATGGGTTACTGAGGATATCTACGATAAATGCCGTTTATTGCAAATCCTATCAGATTGAATGGATCGGTTGGAGCAACTGTTAGAGGTAATGAGGAATTTACAGGAGCTGGGGGTGTGATGCACGGCAGTTGTAGGAATGGAGAAAAGCCGCACAGAAAGTCATATAGATGGGTTAACTCCAGGAAAGGTAAGAGAGATAGGCAGGTAGTGCAAGGGTCCTCTGTGGCTATCCCCTTTCAAACAAATATTCTGTTTTGGAAAATGTAGAGGGTGATGGATTCTCAGGGGAATGTAGCACAGACAGCCAAGTTTCTGGTATTCAGACTGGCTCTAATGCAATGAGGAGTACGTTGGGTTCCAAGAAATCTATTGTGTTAGGTGACGCTCCAGTCAAAGGCACAGACAGACGTTTCTGTGACTAATAGCGAAAATCCAGAATGGTGGGTTGTGTCCCTGGATCAAGGATGTCTCAGAGAGGGTGCAGAATGTTCTCAAGGGGGAGGGGGCTCAGCAGTAGGTCATTGTAAACATTGGAACCAACAACATAGGAATGGTAAAGGATGAGATTCAGTAGGTAAAATATAGAGAGTTAGGCAGGAATTTAAAAAGGAGGTCCGCGAGAGTAGTAATATCTGGATTACTCCTGGTGCTACGAGTTAGCAAGGGTAGGAATAAAAGGATAGAGCAGATGAATGCATTGTTGAAGAGCTGGTGTATGGGAGAAGGATGCACACGTTTGGATCATTGGAATCTCTTCTGGGGTAGAAGAGACCTGTACAAGAAGGACGGATTGCACTTGAATTGTAAGGGGGCTAACATATTCTCAGGGAGATTTGCAAGAGCTGCTTGGGAGGATTTAAACTAGTAAAGTGGGGAAGTGGGACCCAAGGAGATAGTGAGGAAAGAGATCAATCTGAGACTGGTATAGTTGAGAAAAGAGACAAGCCGAACAGTCAGGGCAGGCAGGGACAAAGCAGAGAACAAGGTAGGACTAATAAATTAACTGCATTTATTTCAATGCAAGGGGCCTAACAGGGAAGGCAGGTGAACTCAGGGCATGGTTAGGAACATGGGACTGGGATATCATAGCAATTACTGAAAAGTGGCTCAGGATGGACAAGACTGGCAGCGTAATGTTCCAGGATACAAATGCCACAGGAAGGACAGAAAGGGAGGCATGAGAGGAGGGGAGTGGTATTTTTGACAAGGGATAGCATTATAGTTGTACTGAGGTAGGATATTCCCAGAAATACATTCAGGGAAGTTATTTGGGTGGAACTGAGAAATTCGAAAGGGATGATACCTCATTGGGATTGTATTGTAGACACCCGAATAGTCAGAGGGAAATTGAGAAACAAATTTGAAAGTAGATTTCAGTTATTTGTAAGAATAATAGGGTGATTATGGTGGGGGATTTTAACTTTCCAAACATAGACTAGGATTGCCATAGTGTTAAGCGCTTAGATGGAGAGGAATTTGTTAAGTGTGTACAAGACAATTTTCTGATTTAATATGTAGATGCACCTACTAGAGAAGGTACAAAACTTGACCTAGTCTTGGGAAATAAGGCAGGTAGGTGACTGAGGTGTCAGTGGGGGAGCACTATGGTGCCAGCGACCATAATTCTATTCGTTTTAAAATAGTGATGGAAAAGGATCGACCAGATCTAAAAGTTGAAGTTCTAAATTGGAGGAAGGCTAATTTTGGCGGTATAAGACAAGAACTCTCAAAAGCTAATTGAGGACAGATGTTCACGGGTAAAGCGACGGCTGGAAAATGGGAAGCCTTCAGAAATGAGACAACTAGAGTCCAGAGACCATATATTCCTGTCAGGGTGAAAGGAAAGGCTGGTAGGTGCAGGGAATGCTGAATGACTAGAGAAATTGAGGGTTTGGTTAAGAAAAAGAACAAAGTATAGATCAGATATAGACAGGAGAGATCAAGTGAAGCCTGAGAAGAGTATAAAAGCAGTAGGAGTGTACTTAAGAGGGAAATCAGGAGGGCAAAAAGGGGACATGAGATAGCTTTGGCAAATAAGGTTAAGGAGAATCCAAAGGGTTTTTGCAAATACATTAAGGACAAAAGGTAACTAGGGAGAGAATAGGGTCCTTCAAAGATCAGCAAGGTGGTCTTTGTGTGGAGCTGCAGGATATGAGGGATATGCTAAATGAGTATTTTGTATCAGTCTCTTCCGTGGAGAAGGACATGGAAGATATAAAGTGAAGGGAAACAGATGGTGATATCTTGAAAAATGTCCATATTACAAAGGAGGAAGTGTTGGATGTCTTGAAATGCATAAGTGGATAAATCCCCAGGACTGTACCCTGGAATGCTATGGGAAGCTAGGGAAGTGATTGCTGGGCCTCTTATTGAGATATTTGATTCATAGATAGTCATAGGTGAGGTGCCGGAAGACTGGAGTTTGGCAAACGTGGTGCCACTGTTTAAGAAAGGTGGTAAGGACAAGCAAGGGAACTATAGACCAGTGAGCCTGACATCAGTGGTGGGCAAGTTGTTGGAAGGAATCCTGAAGGACAGGATGTACATGTATTTGGAAAGGCAAGGACTGATTAGGGATAGTCAGCATGGCTTTGTGTGTGGGAAATCATGTCTCACAAACTTGATTGAGTTTTTTGAAGAAATAACAAAGAGGATTGATGAGGGCAGAGCAGTAGATGCGGTCTACATGGACTTCAGTAAGGCATTCGACAAGATTCCCCATGGGTGACTGATTAGCAAGGTTAGGAATACAGGGAAAACTGGCCATTTGGATATAGAACTGGCTCAAAGGTAGAAGACAGAGGGTGGTGGTGGACGGTTGTTTTTCAGACTGGAGGCCTATGACTAGTGGAGTGCCTCAAAGATAGATGCTGTGTCCACTACTTTTCGTCATTTATATAAATGATTTGGATATGAACATAGGAGGTATAGTTAGTAAGTTTGCAGATGACACTAAAATTGGAGGTGTAGTGGACAGTGAAGAAGGTTACCTCAGATTACAACAGGATCTTGATCAGATAAGCGAATGGGCTTATGGAGTGGCACATGGAGTTTAATTTAGATAAATGTGAGATGCTGCATTTTGGGAAAGCAAATCTTAGCAAGACTTAGATACTTAATGGTAAGGTCCTAGGGAGTGTTGCTGAAAAAAGAGATCTTGGAGTGCAGGTTCATAGCTCCTTGAAAGTAGAGTTACAGGTAGATACAATAGTCAAGAAGACGTTTGTTATGCTTTCCTTTACTGGTCAGAGTATTGAGTACAGAAGTTGGGAGGATATGTTACGGCTGTACAGGACATTGGTTGGGCCACTTTTGGAATATTGTGTGCAATTCAAATCTCCTTCCTATTGGAAGGATGTTGTCAAACTTGAAAGGGTTCAGAAAAGATTTACAAGGACATTGCTATGGTTGGAGGATTTGAGCTATAGGGAGAGGTTAAAGAGGCTGAGGCTGTTTTCCCTGGAGCGTCGGAGGCTGAGGGGTGACCTTATAGAGGTTTATAAAATTATGAGGGGCATGGCTAGGGTAAATAGGCAAAGTCTTTTTCCTGGGGTGGGGGAGTCCAGAATTCGAGGGCACAGGTTTAGTGTGAGAGGGGTAAGACATAAAAGAGACCTAAGGGGCTACTTTTTGCGCAGAGGGTGGTGCATGTGTGGAATAGGCTGCCAGAGGAAATGGTGGAGGCTGGTACAATTGCAACATTTAAAAAGCATCTGGATGGGTATATGAATAGGAAGGTATTAGAGGGACATGTGCCGGGTGCTGGCAGGTGGGATTAGGTTAATTTAGGATATCTGGTCAGCATGGACGGGTAGGATGGAAGGGTCTGTTTCTGTGCTGTACACCTCTATGACTCTCTGACTCTATGAATATAAATTGAAATAGCTTTCTTTACAACATGGATTAAATCAGACTTGTAGAAGTGAGTACAATTGTTATTTCTGTTGGAGTGTGGTGGTGAAAGAGGAGTTGAATTAGGATTATAGTAAGTAATTACTTTCCACCACACTGAAGTATCTTGAAAATGATTTTCACGTGATCATCTTAAATGTGTATATCAAATATGTATAAATAGAACTGCAGACACATCTGGCTGCAGTCAGTGCACAAACAAATGGTGCTGTGAAGTACATTCACTCTAACATGTGAATCCCTTTGTGAACTCTAAGCTGCTTAACTGCTTGTTACTTTCTGTGAAGCTGGGACATAATTTGTCCCAAGTTGAGGGAGAAATGCAATGTTATAACTTAAAACCGATGATTTGTAAATGCGCACTTTTGAATTCTACTCAGATCATTTCTCTTTGTGGCAGTAATTTTAACATTGCCATCAACAAAAATCTTTACACTTCCACTAATAAAACTTCAAACTAATAACAATTAAGACTCTGGGATTCCAAGGCATGCTGAGAAAAGCACAATAAGGCATTGTTACATGGAAAAGCACTTTCCAATATCAGTCAGTCATAATCCCGTAGGTGACAGGTTTGAATGGCTGACTCTCCATCAAAGCCGATGCATATTTGAACTCTTCAACACCCACCCACACGCACATCTCCACCACCACACCCCCCCCCCTCCCCCCAACAAGCATGAAACTTTTGCCTTTTGTCTTTGTCTGCGAGAGACAGTCAGAAATATCTGAACCCCTTTTACACAAAACCCCTGCTGAGCAGTTTAAGGTGCTGAATTTCAAATATTAATAATGCAATCCTTAGCATATATTTAATTTGTTTTTGAACATAAGGATACTTCTCTCAAGTTAAAACCTTTCCGCTCCCCCAAATAGGGGGAAAAAATGTTCATTTCAACATCCGTCGCAGTTGAGACCTTGCACTAAAAATAACATCACTGGGATATTTTAGAAGGCGGATTATTCCTCAATGGTCTTGAAACTCAGGAACAGTAGGCTCATGAGGGCCACACCGTAGCAGGAGATCCCATAAGAAGATTAAAACTGGTGAATATTTCATGCCCTGATTGACAAACCTTGAGAACCTGTTGCGGGACTGGCGCCCGTGTCCCAATTTAAAATTGATCCCTGAAAGCAGTCTGTTTAAAATTCTCGCCTTTCATTGACAGAGGGGAAATGGCAGGCCATTCGTGATGCATAAAGTGAGGGGGTGGGGAGAGAGATGGGCTGGGGAGTTGGCTGCAACTTTATTTACTCAAGCAGAGAGACATTCTGTCTCCTTGCAATTCAAAGAAAAAGGGAGAATAATGGAATTTCGAGAGTGGGTGGTTCAGACTGTGGCTCCAGGGTGTTTGCAGCAGAACTAAAAGAGATGTCATCCTCCTGCCTCCAGACAGCGACATTTCAACTGATCTTGAGAAGCCGACACTAACCACAACAATTACAACTTCTGTAGCAAATTGATTGCAAACAAACTTTCCGGCTGGATCAAAGACAACATTTATTTTCAATCTTGTCTGTTTTTCATTTTCTCAAAACAAAACAAGGATATCATCTCATTTGCATTTCATAATACACCACGGTAAAATGTGACCATATGCCCTGATTTCTGAAATGCATACCGCGCATCCGACGCAATTTAAGAAATCTCAAGAGACAACATCACTTACTTCAGAGAAAATGGAAACAGAAATGGTTGGGGCATGCCGCTGTCATTACCTTAACTTCAAAACAAAATTGTCCACGTGTGCAGAAGCGTAAGAAATAAGATATAATTTATGAAGCAGCATAAAGGCTTGTGGAATTTTATGACGGATGTGCTACTTGATTAGCAATCAGTTACCTCTTCAATGCATGCTGCAGGAATGTGAATCTGGCAGATCCTAATTACGCTTGTGAAATGAGATAGCACAAAAGGAGGCCATTCAGCCCACCATGCTTGTGCCAGGTTTTTGAAAGTCCCTCCTCCATTGCAATGCCAGTTCTTTTCCTCTCAACTATTTCTATCATGAATCTGTCTCTAACTAATCCTTCAGGCAGCAGACAGAGAGTTACATCCAGGCCCAGTAACCAGGTCTCTGGGAAGGCCATTGTGCTTAGGTCAGGGGTCAGGGGCCCATCATTTCTGTCCATACCACTGCTCTCAGCCACTGTATGTTAGTTTTCATATTTGCTGCATGAAAACGCATTCTCCTCAATTCCCTCCTGCTTTTCTTGTCAGTTACTTTAAATCTGTATTCTTTAGTTCCTTACCTTAATCTCCATCTACTTTATTAAAGCACCTAATCACTTTGACACAAGTCATACTTGAAACTTTTGTCTTCTGTGGTGAACAATCCCAGTCTCTCTAGCCTCTAGTCCTCCACCACTAATAACATCGAAACAAATGGCCTCCAACCCCCTGACATCCTTTTTGGAGACTAATGATCAAGGCATAGAGCTCCAAGTTCACAATGTAAAACTGGCTTTACACACAACAGTTCAAAAGCACTATATTGGAAAATTTCTGAAGAGTGACATGTAACACCAAAATAAAAACTGCACATTTGATGGAATATGACCTGTAGATGTTGTTGATTCTCTAAATCCAAATGTCTTACATCCACAATTCTGTAAAGGATTAGCTTCCAAGACTGCTGGGCTTTGCCTAGTGTTTGAGCTTACATTGGTCCAATTTTCAACAACCATTTACATTTATATAGCATCTTGAAAATGACCCAAAACTACAGATGCTCAGGGGTAAATGACTTTTTCAAACTTTATTGGAATGATTCAACAAGATTGTACTGTATAGATTCTTAACACACTCCTAAAGTATTTGAGAAATCAAGATGACATATTGATGTCTTAATATGTTAAGACATATTAAGTCAACTGGACTTCCTCTGAAAAAGATATTTTCAATGCTTCCAATGTGTCCTTTGCTAGACACATGATTTAAATGTTACAGTTATAATAAAAATACTAGGACTGAGCAATTGGTTTCATGGTGACATTCTCACCTCTGAGACAGAGGATGCAACATTAAAAGTTTGAAGGTAAGAACTCTGATTATAACAGTTGAGATACTGACATCTTGTGGGTATCAGTAATTCCAACTTTTGAATGGCTTAATGAAGTGTGAGTGACCATAAATTCTCCGACAGGATTACCACCCCTATTGTTTGTTATAAAGATGGTTCGTCATGTAAAAAGCATTGCAGCCTATCATGTCCATCAACTTTTATACTGTCCTGCAAGAGAAGAATGAAGGTACAAAACAGGTACTACTACTATTGAGTTGGGGTGATCTTTATAAACTCAATTAAAATGTCAATGTGATCCCTATCAGAGGCATCTCATTCTCACCATATAATGTAACATAAATTGGCAAAAAAAAAAGCACAGAACATGTGTAAGACATCCAGATCAAGGCTGAGACTGAAAAAGGAGAAGGAATAGAGTCATAGAGATGTACAGCACGGAAACAGACCCTTCGGTCCAACTCGTCCATGCAGACCAGATATCTAATCTTGGTAGACCATATACCCAATCTAACCCCACCCGCCAGCACCTGGCCCATGTCCTCATGGAGAAGAGTGAGAACAGGAGTTGTTCAAACCTCCAAACATGGATGAGTTGGAAGCAGAATTCTTACCAAGTTGTTAGTTCACTGCAAGCATCCCACAGCTTCACTTTTAACCTTGGTTAGTTAGGTGGAGATTGCTGAGGAAAGGTGGGCTGTGGCAAATTCACTCTCAGGAGGTGAATTGGAGCCTGGCAACACTCAAAGGGCAGGATGAAGTGGACAGCTTCCATTCACTGGAAGCTGGCCCATCAACTGCTGTCAGTAGGTGGGACAATACTAAAAGCTTTAGTGGAGGCTTGTATCTGCATATAAATAGGACTCTATGTCTTAACCGATGGAGGACGATATCTAGGCTCAGATAGCCCTGCAGGTGAAAGGGGCAGGGGAGGGCTGGATTCATTCAGATATAGAGCTGACCTGTGGGTCAGGTGGAGGAGAACAGCCAGCCATGGAACATACAAAGCAATTTGACCTCAAAGTCTACCCCCACCCCACCCCCCCCCACCCCCACACCCCCCAACCCATTGAACTGGAGGTAAAGAGGCATTTCTTCTCTCAAATGGTCAGCAGTCTTTGCAATTCTGCTCCACAGTGGAGTCTGGGTCATTGATGTAAGACTGAATTAATCCGATCTTAGATCAATAACAAAGTTACGGGTGATGGTGAACCAGGCAGGAACGTGGAGCTAAAGTCACAATCCGATCCGCTGCAGTTTTATTTGATGGTGGAGCAGATCTGATGGGCCAAATAACATATGCCTGCTCCTCTTTCATGTGCTATTTCCTTATGAGCAAGAACCATTGTCTTTTGGCCAGTTTTTAACATTGCAAAAGTATTTCATTGAGGGTGGAGTGATTTAGGACATTCAGGAAAAACATAACATATTGTTTAATTGCATAGCTCTACTTTCTTAATGGCTATATTTGAAACCAGTTAATCAAAAGATAAACTATATTCAGGAACATGGAAGGAGAAACCAGGGAGTTAATGGTCAGCACCACAAATGGAATAGAAACCACATTCCATACTTCAACATCGTTTTTAGATCTGTGGGGGAAATATCATAATGACAATTAGAATATAAATGTCAATATTTCAGTGGGAACTATATGAATACAGAAATTACAGCACAGTTTAAGTATCATTTCCCATCCTTGCCACTTGTTTTCATTTGTGCCATCACTTCATCAATTACAAAATAAATCAGTACAAGATAAACCATGGAGCTCTCTTTCACAAGTAATACAATGTTTCATCAGGCAGGTCTTGTCACTCTTGGATGGCAAAGATCCAAACGTAAGCAGATGTTCCCACTTAAAATCAACAACCTCATCTCTTCCTCTCAGTTGCTTTGACTTGGAGGTGTTGGTGTTGGACTGGTGTGGACAAAGTTACAAATCACACAACACCAGGTTATAGTCTAATATGTTTATTTGGAAACACTAGCTTTCGGAACGCTGATCCCTCTGAAAGCTAGTGCTTCCAAATAAGCCTGTTGGACTATAACCTGGGTATTGTGTGATTTTTCACTTTATCTCAGTTGTGTCTTTGGGGATAGCCATGGAATGATACTGAATTGTGAAAGGTTTGTTTTTTAGTTTATTTCATTTTTACAAGGGGATGGTGATATAGTGATAATGTCACTCCACTAGTTATCCAGCAGCCCCAGCTATTTCCACAGTAGCGCAATTCAAACTCAATTACACAAATGTGGAACTGAAAGCTTGAGTCAGCAATGAAACTCCACTAAAGGAATAATCATCAATTGTTGTAAAAGACAGAAGTAGTGTGAACCTAAATCGAGTTAAGACTGACGCAGAGTGAGTCTAAATCAAGTGAAGACTGAAGCTGTGTGTGTTCTAAATCCAGTGAAGACTGAAGCAGTGTGAGCCTAAATCCAGTGAAGATTGAAGCAGTGTGAGCCTAAATCCAGTGAAGATTGAAGCAGTGTGAGCTGAAATCCAGTGAAGACTGAAGCAGTGTGAACCAAAATCCAGTGAAGACTGAAGCAGTGTGAGCCTAAATCCAGTGAAGAATTAAGCAGTATGAGCTTAAATCCAGTGAAGACTGAAGCAGTGTGTGTTCTAAATCCAGTGAAGACTGAAGCAGTATGAGCTCAAATCCAGTGAAGAAGGAAGCAGTGTGTGTTCTAAATCCAGTGAAGACTGAAGCAGTGTGAGCCAAAATTCAGTGAAGAATGAAGCAGTGATGAGCTTAAATCCAATGAAGACTGAAGCAGTGTGAACCTAAATCCAGTGAAGACTGAAGCAGTGTGTGTTCTAAATCCTTGAAGAATGAAGCAGTGGTGAGTTTAATTCCAGTGAAGACGGAAGCAGTGGTGAGCTTACACCCAGTGAAGACTGAAGCAGAGTGAGCCTACATCCAGTGAAGACTGAAGCAGTGTGAGCTCAAATCCAGTGAAGAATGAAGCATGTGTGTTCTAAATCCAGTGAAGACTGGAGCAGTGGAGCCTAAATCCAGTGAAGACTGAAGCAGTGTGAGCTCAAGTCCAGTGAAGAATGAAGCAGTGTGTGTTCTAAATCCAGCGAAGATTGAAGCAGTGGAGCCTAAATCCAGTGAAGACAGAAGCAGTGTGAACCTAACTCCTGTGAAGACCGAAGCTGTGTGTGTTCTAAATTCAGTGAAGAATGAAGCAGTGGTGAGCTTAAATCCAGTGAAGACTGAAGCAGTGTGAACCTAAATCCAGTGAAGAATGGAGCAGTATGTGTTCTAAATCCAGTGACGATTGAAGCAGTGTGAGCTTAAATCCAGTGAAGACTGAAGCAGTATGAGCTTAAATTCAGTGAAGACTGAAGCAGTGTGGGCCTAAATCCAGTGAAGACTGAAGCAGTGTGAGCCGAACTCCAGTGAAGACTGAAGCAGTGTAAACCTAAATCCAGTGACGACTGAAACAGAGTGAACCTAAATCCAGTGGAGGCTGAAACAGTGTGGGCTCAAATCCAGTTTAGACTGAAGCAGAGTGAGTCTAAATCCAGAGAAGACTGAAGCAGTGGGTGCTCTAAATCCAGTGAAGACTGAAGCAGGGTGAGCTCAAATCCAGTGAAGACTGAAGCAGTGTGTGTTCTAAATTCAGTGAAGACTGAAGCTGTATGTGTTCTAAATCCAGTGAAGATTGAAGCAGTGTGAGCCTAAATCATGTGAAGATTGAACCAGTGTTAGCTTAAATCCAGTGAAGACTGAAGCAGTGTGAGCCTAAATCCAGTGGTGACTGAAGCAGTGTGTGTTCTAAATCCAGTTAAGACTGAAGCTGTATGTGTTCTAAATCTAGTGAAGACTGAAGCAGTATGAGTTTAAATCCAGTGAAATCTGAAGCAGTGTGAGCCTAAATCATTGAAGACTGAAGGAGTGTGTGTTCTAAACCCAGTGAAGACAGAAGCAGTGTGAGCCTAAATCCAGTGAAGACTGAAACAGTATGAACCTAAATCCAGTGAAGGCTGAACCAGTATGGACTCAAATCCAGTAAACACTGAAGCAGATTGAATCTAAATCCAGTGAAGACTAAAGAAGTGTGTATTCTAAATCCAGTGAAGACTGAATCAGTGTGTGTTCTAAATCCAGTGAAGACTGAAACAGTGGGGAGCTTAAATCCAATGAAGACTGAAGCAGTGTGAGCCTAAATCCAGTGAAGACTGAAGCAGTGTGAGCTTAAATCCAGTGAAGACTGGAGCAGTGTGAGCCTAAATTCAGTGAAGACGGAAGCAGTGGTGAGCTTAAATCCAGTGAAGACTGGAGCAGTGTGAGCCTAAATGCAGTGAAGACTGAAGCAGTGTGAACCTAAATCCAGTGAAGACTGAAGAAGTGTGTATTCTAAATCCAGTGAAGAATGAAGCAGTGGTGAGCTGAAATCCAGTGAAGACTGAAGCAGTGTGAACCTAAATCCAGTGAAGACTGAAGCAGTGTGTGTTCTAAATCCAGTGAAGACTGAAGCATTGTGAGTCTGAATTCAGTGAAGACTGAAGCAGTGTGTGTTCTAAATCCAGTGAAGACTGAAGCAGAGTGAGTCTAAATCCAGTGAAGACTGAAGCAATGTGAGCTTAAAACCAGTGAAGACTGAAGCAGTGTGTGTTCTAAATCCAGTGAAGACTGAAGCAGTGTGCGTTCTAAATCCAGTGATGACTGAAGCAGTGTGAGCTCAAATCCAGTGAAGACTGAAGCAGTGTGCATTCTAAATCCAGTGAAGACTGAAGCAGTGTGAGCCTAAATACAATAAAGGCTGAACCAGTATGGGCTCAAATCCAGTGAAGACTGAAGCAGTGTGTGTTCTAAATCCAGTGAAGACTGAAGCAGTGTGAGCCGAAATCCAGTGAAGACTGAAGCAGTGTAACCTTGAATCCAGTGAAGAATGAATCCGTGTGAGCCGAACATTAGTGAAGAACGAAGCAGTGTGAGCTCAAATCCTTGAAGACTGAAGTAGTGTGTGTTCTAAATCCAGTGAAGACTAAAGCATTGTGAGTCTGAATTCAGTGAAGACTGAAGCAGTGTGTGTTCTAAATCCAGTGAAGACTGAAGCAGTATGAGCTTAAATTCAGTGAAGACTGAAGCAGTGTGTGTTCTAAATCCAGTGAAGACTGAAACAGAGTGAACCTAAATCCAGTGGAGGCTGAAACAGTGCGAGCTTAAATCCAGTGAAGACTGAAGCAGTGGGTGTTCTAAATCCAGGGAAGACTGAAGCAGTGTGTGACCTTAAATCCAATGAAGACTGAAGCAGTGTGAGCTTAAACCCCGTGATGACTGAAGCAATGTGAACCCAAATCAAATGAAGACTGAAACAGAATGAATCTAAATCCAGTGGAGGCTGAAAAAGTGTGGGCTCAAATCCAGTGAAGACTGAAGCAGAGTGAGTCTAAATCCAGTGAAGGCTGAAGCAATGTGAGCTTAAAACCAGTGAAGACTGAAGCAGTGTGCGTTCTAAATCCAGTGAAGACTGAAGCAGTGTGCATTCTAAATCCAGTGATGACTGAAGCAGTGTGAGCTCAAATCCAGTGAAGACTGAAGCAGTGTGTGTTCTAAATCCAGTGAAGACTGAAGCAGTGTGAGCCAAAATCCAGTGAAGACTGAAGCAGTGTTACCTTAAATCCAGTGAAGAATGAAGCAGTGTGAGCCGAAATCTAGTGAAGAACGAAGCAGTGTGCGCCTAAATCCTTGAAGACTGAAGCAGTGTGTGTTCTAAACCCAGTGAAGACTAAAGCAGTGGTGAGCTTAAATCCAGTGAAGACTGAAGCAGTCTGAGCCTAAATCCAGTGAAGACTGAAGCAGCGGTGAGCTTAAATCCAGTGAAGACTGAAGCAGTGTGAGCCTACATCCAGTGAAGACTGAAGCAGTGTGTGCCTAAATCCCGTGAAGACTGAAGCAGTGTGAGCCTACATCCAGTGAAGACTGAAGCAGTGTGTTCTAAATCCAGTGAAGACTGAAGCAGTGGTGAGCTTAAATCCAGTGAAGACTGAAGCAGTGTGAGCCTAAATCCAGTGAAGACTAAAGCAGTGTGTTCTAAATCCAGTGAAGACTGAAGCAGTGGTGAGCTTAAATCCAGTGATGACTGAAGCAGTGTGAGCTCAAATCCAGTGAAGACTGAAGCAGTGTGCATTCTAAATCCAGTGGTGACTGAAGCAGGGTGAGTCTAAATCCAATGAAGGCTGAAACAGTGTGAGCCTAAATCCAGTGAAGACTGAAGCAGTGTGAGCTGAAATCCAGTGAAGACTGAAGCAGTGTGACCTTAAATCCAGTGAAGAATGAAGCAGTGTGAGCCTAAATCCTTGAAGACTAAAGCAGTGTGTTCTAAATCCAGTGAAGACTGAAGCAGTGTGAGCCTAAATCCAGTGAAGACTGAAGCAGTGTGTTCTAAATCCAGTGAAGACTGAAGCAGTGTGAGCCTAAATCCAGTGAAGACTGAAGCAGTGTGAGCCTAAATCCAGTGAAGATTGAACCAGTGTTAGCTTAAATCCAGTGAAGACTGAAGCAGTGTTAGCCTAAATCTAGGGAAGATTGAAGCAGTGTGAGCTCAAATCCAGTGAAGATTGAAGCAGTTTGTGCTTAAATCCAGTGAAGACTGAAGCAGTGTGAACCTAAATCCAGTGAAGACTGAAGCAGTGTGAGCTCAAATCCAGTCTGAACCTAATCCAGTGTGAAACTGAAACAGTGTGAGACTTACCCTTTAATGTATCCTGTACCAAATACAATTTGGACAAATTGACACTTATACATCACTCAAAGCTTCAAATCAGAAAGTACCTGCCTGCAAAAGATCATTATCTTGAATGTCAGGGCTTCCTTTCTGCTATTCCACAACTGATCATTGTTGCTGTGAAAAAAGCCCCAAGGATTGTAAATCGGTAGGAGATCTTTCTCAAACTCAAACCATGCTGACAGTATTGCCCCCCACCCCCCAACAACCCAGTAACACTGTAAGCATTTCTTCCCCGTTTATTTCATTTGTGTTCAACATTCCAACCAGAAAGTCGATGCTAGAGTCTTGCTGACCGTGTGAGGTGTACACGATGTACAGATATTTTTAGGTACTTTAAACTCAACACCAGGATTCACCCAGACCAGCATATACTGTAAAATTTGTTAATATATTGTCAGTCAACAGTTATTAAGAGTTTAAAATCTCTTAAAAGCCCAAAGGCAAGTAAATAATCTGGTTGAAATGTAGAGTTAAACTATGGTGGCCCTGGGGCTTGGGTGAGGAAACATTTGAAATAGTGGTGCACTGGTAAGAATGGTAATCCGTCAATATTGCAAATAAACTGGGAATATTCTTCTTCCCATTTTAAAACTCACCTCTGCCAATATGGAGGTGCATGTTGCATGTTTGGCTAAGTGATAAACATCTTTGGTAAGTGAATTGCATTTTCTCAAGACATTCCAAACCATTTTACAGCCATTGTAGCCCTTTTGAAGTGTGGTTATTGTTATGATAGAGGAAACACAGAAGTAATTACTATCTCCAACTGCAGATAGTTCAATCATTTCTCCTCACCACTCAATAATATAAACACTGTTGAACATTTCATCAGCAACATTCTGGGGACCACTATTAACGACAAACTGAACTAGACTAATCCAATCAATATTATCGCTGCAAAAGCAGGTTGGCGGCTGAAGATGTAGATGATGCAGAAGTTGGAAATTATCTGTGAGGAGGCTGGTGATGGATCTCAAGAGGATAATGCCAGGCTGGTGGAATGGGAAAGTACACAGCAGATGAAATTAATGCAAAGTTGAGCTCCCTGAGAATCTGTTTGAGGTACATTATGTTCATGTCTTGCGAAAGGGAAATTAGTAACTACCTGAAGGGGAAACAGCAGAGAGATTGCATTAGCTAAATTGTTTTTGAGTGCTCTCTCAACACCTTAAACATTCAAAACTTCCACTTCAGACACAGAGTAAAGAAAAAAAGGATATCATGCCCAAAATGTAGGAGAGAGCCTGTTGGGTGGCAATACACTTTCTACTGGTGAGGTAAATCACCCGATCATCCACTCTTAAAAAGTTGACAGGCTGATTGAGGGCAGGTTTCTCACCTTCTCACAATCCTCGACTTGGCTCAATGAGACACCTGAAACCTTTGTGCCTCTTAGTTCATTGATCAAGGCCTACTCCTCTGAGGATCCAGAGACGAGAAGATAAATGATGTTTAGGTTCAAATGGTGTGGTGGGGGGCTTGGACAGAGGCAGGGCCAGACAATTGGCTTTCGGAGACTCACCCCTGTCCATCATCCATACCTTCCATTGCCCCCAGGTAGGGATATTGAAGCCACTCCACCCTAACTGAGGAGGCACCCTAGTTTCCTAGGTGAGACAATAGCCATTTTTCTCAACCACTGGAGAGATGGATCATCAAGGAGGTGACAAGTTGAGACTCTGAAGTGGCCATTAATTGATCTCTTAAGGGTCTTAATTGCTGGCAAGTCAAGAAAGTTACCTGACATTTAATTGCAGGGTTTCCAAAACCAACTCACCCAATTATTTACCCTTCTCACCACTTGTCTCGCCATTTCCTGGAAAGAAATGCTCTACTCTCAGTGACAACTGTGTGCAGCATCTGTGGCAACACGTCTAGGTTTCTTCTAAACTGGTGACCTATCCTATTCTGAATGACAAACACAGAAAGGCCATGGAAACATCACTGCTTGCAAACTTCCCTTTCATATCCTGCTCCATGATTGTAGCTTCACTGCATTGATTGCCATGGCTCAATTCACAATAAATATCATGTGTAGGAAAAACAACAGTTACCTTGTGGGTGAATGGACAGTGCTGATTGTTTGGCATATGGATTCTGACTGTAGCAGTGTTGCAACAGGTGCAGTGCATGAACGTGTTCTTTCTGTCTGCAAATGCCAGGACCCTTTAGATGAATATCTGTAGCTTCCCCGACATACAAGTAGACCATACTGCAACCAGATTGACAATCTTAAATTGTTTGTCCACATAATTCTTCACATACTCGGGCTTATGTAGCTAATGTCATCCAGTTGCAAAATTGCAACAACTGTTGGACACTGTGTTGTGTATTTTGTAAACTTGTGCTGCAAGGGCACCTTCCTTGTGGGGAATAGTCAAAGGAACGTGCTGCTTGATATGATCCATCTGTTTTTGACACACAATGCATCTGTTTCAACACAACACTCACCATTAACTCGTTCATTTCTCAAAGCAATGTCTTGACCAATCAGAATCAACCTACCTTGTTTAAAACTTAAGCAAAGCTTGGCAGCTGTCAGTCATCATTAACTTTTAATGCTCCCGCTGTGTACTACCAAATGCCTATTTTAAAAATCTTCCTAGGGTTTCTGGGAATGATGAAAAGTGCGTGATTTATGCACATTTTTTTTTTAAGTGTTTGGATTTTAATCTAGTATCTTAGGGCTGTTGATTATTTTTGAGAAAGGGTTTTAAAATTAACTAGGTTAGCCTTCCTGGAGCCATAATTTCAAATCAACACAAGCCTCCTGGAGTGTTAATGGAAGTTTGTTTATATTGTGGGGATTTATGATAGTAGAGACATCAACTTGGTCTGGATTTAGAATAATCAAGGGTTGATTTTATCTGAAAAATAATCCCAGACACCAGAAAGTTTTTAGGAGCCTAACTGAAGTCAGATTCAAAAATAGTTTCTCCGAGAATAAAAGGTTCAGTGTGGTTATGGAAATAAATGACCTCTGTTAAAAAGAGTGAAACGTGTTTGGATAAAATTCTGCAGATTGCTGAAAGACAGAGAGGATTTGGGCTCTCAGTTGTCTAAGTGATCAAGAGAAAGGAATACAAAGCAGACTGGACTGGAACTTAGAAGAAGCAGTTAAATCAAATCCATAGATGAGGTAGGTAGGGAATACCTCTGGGTTTTGAGAAACAGTAATAAGATGATGTTGGACAATAAATGGGATTCTCATTTGCTATGCAATTTGAAGTCAATCAAATTGCACTATATGTAGATAGCTTGGATTGTTTTAATTTACTTCTGTTTTTTTGTGTAATAAACACCCGTGTTATTGTTAAAACTAAATCTGCAGTCTTATGTGCCAATGTGTCAGTGAAATATCACCACATTAATTTCTTTTTTAAGTGGTCTATTTAGTCAGATTCCATTCTGAGCTCTGATTTGTCCATTTGTAACATGACATGATCATAATGCAGGACTAACCTGAAGATTGGAAATTAGTGTCATAGAGCCATGTAGCATGGAAACAGACCCTTTGGTCCAATTTGTCTACACCAAACTGACATCCCAATTTGACCTAGTCTTATTTGCCAACATTTGGCCCAAATCCCTCCAAACCCTTCATCTTCATGTACCCATCCAGATGCCTTTTAAATGTTGTAATTATTCCAGCCTCCACCACTTCCTCTGGCAGCACATTCCATGCACGCACCATTCTCTGTGTGAAAATGTTACCCTCAGATCCTTTAAAAATCTTTCCCCTCCCACCTTAAATCTATGCCCTCTAGTTTTGGTCTCCCTCACCCTAGGAAAAAGACTTTGGCTGTTCACCCTATCCATGCCCCTCTTGATTTTATAAACCTCTATAAGGTCACCCCTCAGCATCCAATGTTCCAGGGAAAAAAGCATCTTCTTAGAACTCAATTCCTTCAGTACCAGCAACATCCTTATAAATCTTTTCAGAACTCTCCCAGGTTTAACAACATCCTTCCTGGAGAAAGGTGACCAGAATTGTATGCAGAATTGTACGCAGTATTCTGAAAGAAATCTCACCGATGCCCAATCATGATGTTCCACTTACTAGACTCAATGTTTTGACCAATGAAAGCAAGCTTATCAAATGTCTTCTTCACCCCACTGTCTACTTGCAAGTCAATTTTCAAGGAACTATAAACCTGCACCCATCAGTCTCATTGTCCAGCAACACTCCTCAGGGTCCTACCATTAATTGTCTAAGTTCTGCCTTGGTTTGCCTTACCAAAATGCAACATTTATCTAAATTAAACTCCATCTGCCGATCCCATTGTAGTCTAAGATAATCTTCTTCATTGTCCATTACACCACCTCTTTTGGAGTCCTTAACTCTATTTGCCAAATCTATCTCTGCAAACTGCAGGCTTCTAAAAGGCACATCCAAATAATTTATATAAATGACAAAAAGTAGTGAACCCAGCACCGATCCTTGTGGCAATACTGCTGGTCACAGGCTTCTAGTCCAAAAAGCAACCCTCTACCACCATTCTGTGTCTCCTACTTTAAAGCCAATTTTGTAGCCAATTGGCTAGCTCTCCCTGGATCCCATGTGATATAACTTTACTAACCAGTCGACCAAGCAGAACCTTGTCAAACGCTTCATGCAAATCCACATAGACAAAGCCTACCACTCTGCTTTCATCAATCTTCTTTGTCACTTTTTAAAAAACTCATTTAAGTTAGTGAGACATGATTTCCCACACACAAAGCTATGTTGACTCTCCCTAATCAGTCCTTGCCTTTGCAAATGCATGTAAATTCTGTGCGTGAGAATCCCCTCCAATAGCTTGCCCACCATTGACATCAGGCTCGTTGGTCTATAGCTCCCTAGCTTTTCTGTAGAGCCTTTCTTAAATATTGGCATCACGTGAGCCAACCTCCAATCTTCCAGTACATCACCTTTGGCTGTCAATGATACAAATATCTCAGCAAAGGGACCCATAATCTCTTCCCTAGCTTCCCACAAATTTCTGGGAAACACCTGATCAGACCTCATGGATTTATCTACCTTTGTCCGTTTTAAGACCTCCAGCTCCACAGCTCCTGCAATTTGAACTCTTTTCAAGACATCACTATTCATTTCCACAAGTTCCCCAGCTTCAATGTCCTTCTCCAAAGTAAAAACTGACGCAAAATTACCATTTAGTATCTCACCCATTGACATATAGACAGCCACATTGATCTTTAAGGGGTCCTATTCTCTCCTTGGTAACTTTTTTTGCCCTGGATGTACTTTAGAATCTCCTGGGATTCTCCTTAACCCTATTTGCCAAAGCTATCTCATGTCCCCTTTTCGCCCTCCTGATTTCCTTCTTAAGTATATTCATATTGCCCTTATACTCCTTTAGGGACTCACTCAATCCCAGTTGTCTATGCCTCCTTCTTTTTCTCAACCAGAGCCTCAATTTCTCCCGTCCCTTAACCTATCAGACTTATTCTTCATACTAACATTGTTATCGACTAAACTAGACCACTCAAAATATTCTTAAGCAGGTAGCTCAGACCACAACTCTGCAATTTGTTTGGTAAGTGCACAGTGAAAATTACCCAGATTAAATTAGCTAGTTTGACTACTAGATTTTAAAACAAACAAAAATGTATTCACAAAATTATGCAATGAAGTATAAAGAACAGGATAAAGAACCCCTACAGAACTCAACCTATCCAACGAGACTTAATTATGTTGTTCCGAATATACACAACAGTCCCAATAAGCAAGCTCCCTTGAAAAACTAGTTTAGATGGAACATATGCTCACAGGTTGAAGTTGAAGAGCAGAAGAGAGAGAGAGTTTCCACACAGCTCCCTGTTGAACTTCCAACCAATTCAAGACTGAACTAAAAACTGCTCAACTCAGCCAGAAAGCTGACCATTTCCCTTTCTTTATACAGGTCATACGAACATGCACAACTACATGCAAATTCTGGCCGTGGTAAACCCAGCACCGAATGCCTCTGTATCTCATTCAAGTCTCAATAATGCATTGGCAATCATGTTTTCGTGACATGCCACATGCACAATTGTCAAATTGAATGGCTTCAACAACAAGCTCCATCTAAACAGTCTGGCATTTTTGTCCTTAAATGTTACCACAAATGTCAATGGTTTGTGATCAGTGTCTACGTTTGTCTCAGATGCATTGCTGGTAACATAAACACTGAAATGTTGTAATGTCAACACCAAGCTTAAAGTCTCTTTCTCCACCATTGAATATTTCTGTTGATGAATGTTCAACTTGCTGGAAAAATACCCAATGTGTCTTTCTATTCCCTTGTTATCCTCCTGCAGGAGCACTGCACCAACATCCACATCACTGGCAACGATAGCCACCTTGAAAGGCTTTGTGTAATTCTGTGTGGCTAATACTGGGGTTAACAGTGGTTTTAGGCTGTCAAAAACCTTTTGACAATTTGCTATCCACTGAGACGCCTTGCCCTTTTTTTAACAATTCAGTGAGTGGAGCAGCCACACTGCTAAAGTTCGGTACAAACTTCTGGTAAAATACATTCAACCCCAGGAACTTTGGCAGATTCACTTTTAGTTAGGTTTGCCACCAAGCCTGCCTTCTGAAGTCGATTGAACAAGTCCGATAAATGCTGCAAATGTTCCTTTCATGAGTGATTAAAAATCACTAGGTCATCAATATACATCAGACAGTTGGGTAATCGGGCAATGACCTTATTAGTCAGTCTCTGAAATGTGGCTGAAGCATTTTTTCATACCAAATGGTGTGACTTTGAACTAATATAATCCATTTGGCGTTATGAAAGCCGAAATTGTTCTTTGCTGTCTCTGACAGAGGTAATTGCCAGTAGCCTTTGAGCAAATCCAACATAGAAATGTAAGTTGCTTGTCCCACTTTTTTGACACAGTCCTCCAGTCGTGGAATTGGGTATGCATCAGTCTTTGTAACGGTGTCGACTTTGTGATAGTCCACCCATAACCATTGGGTAACATCTGACTTTGGCACCATGACTATGGGTGAGCTTCAGTCACTTGTAACTCACTTTGATTATGCCATCTTGGAGCATGCACTCTATCTCCTTCTGAACCTGAGCCAACTTTAGTGGGTTATGCCGATAAGGATGTTGCTTAATCAGAACAGCATCTTCTATATCTACATCATGCATAATTAGGTTAGTACTTCCCAGTTTATTTCTGTATATCTCCCCAAGTGATAGTAATAACTCTAGATCATTTCAATTTTTTTGTGGACGGTAACTCAATAATATATCCAAATTTTTGACAACTTCCTCATTGTCCAATTTGATTTGAGGAATGCCCACTTCAGAATCCTCTGAGCTTGGTTCTGCACTCTGTGCTGTAATCATTAACACCTCCTCCTCTTGCTTTCCTTCTCTATCAAAGTATCTTTTGAGCACATTCACATGACATACTCTGTGAGATTTTGGCCTGTCTGGAGTTCTTATCAGGTAGTTCACCTCACTCAATTTCTTCTCAATTTGATAAGGTCCACTAAACCTGGCTTTTAAAGGCTCACCTGTCACTGGGAGTAACACCAATACCTTAGGCCCAATTGCAAAATTGCAAATTTGTGATTTCTTACCCACTTCCTGTTTCATTATCTGCTGTGATATCTTTAAATACTGTTTGGAGAAAGTGAGGACTGCAGATGCTGGAGATCAGAACTGAAAATGTGTTGCTGGAAAAGCGCAGCAGGTCAGGCAGCATCCTGCTACTTTTAAATACGGTTTAGCCAACTCTCCGGCTCTATTTAATCATTGTCTAAAATTTGACACATAGTCCAAATGGGTGGTCTCCGAACTCTGACTTGCTAATTTCTCCTTAGTCAATTTTAACGGTCCTCTTCATGCCCAAAAATTAATTCAAATGGACTGAATTTGGTCAATTCATTCGGTGCATCTCTGATCATAAAACGTACAAATGGAACTCCCTTATCCCAATCATCTGGATAATTCTGACCATAAGCCCTCAACATGGTTTTCAGTGTTTGATGCCATCTCTCAAGCGCTCCCTGCGATTCTGGATGGTACACAGTAGATTTGAATTGCTTTATTTCCAAGTTACCTATAACCTCCTTGAATAGTTTGAATGTGAAGTCTGATCCTTGATCTGACTGGATATCTATTGGCAGTCCATATCTAGTAAAAATTTAAGTAAGTCTTCTACAACCCTTTTAACTGTGATGTTGTGTAATAAGATTGCCTCTGGAAATCTAGTTGAAACATCCACTATTGTTAATAAATACATCTTCTCACTTTTTGTTTTGAGGTAGGGGCCCTACACAATCAATCAAGACTCTTGTGAAAGGTTCCACAAATGTTGGAATAGGTATTAAAGGTGTAGGTTTTATTACTGCCTGTGGTTTCCCAATTAGCTGACACGTATGATACGTTTGGCAAAATTCAACTACATCTTTGTGTAGTCCAGACCAGTATAAATGTATTTTGTATACTTTGTATTTTAGCCTGTGTTTCCCCCACCCCTAAATGACCTCTAAGTGGTAACTCATATGCCACTCGCAGCACATCCTTTCTATATTATGGGCGACATGTTGGCACAGTGGTTAGCATTGCTGCCTCACAGCGCCAGACACCCGGATTCAATTCCCGCCTCAGGCGACCCACTGTGTGGAGTTTGCACATTCTCCCCGTGTCTGCGTGGGTTTCCTCTGGTTTCCTCCCACAATCCAAAAATGTGCAGGTTAGGTGAATTGGCCATTCTAAATTGCCCGTAGTGTTAGGTGAAGGAGTAAAATGTAGGAGAATGGATTTGGGTGGGTTGCGCTTTGGCGGGTCGGTGTGGACTTGTGGGCCGAAAGGCCTGTTTCCACACAGTAAGTAAGTAATACTACTAGCAGAACAATTTGATGAATCTCTGCACATTTCTCATCTGCTTGAATGTGTGATGGTCTTCATTTCCTCATTAAGACATCATTTGTTAAGTAATTCCACACAGGAATACATTCACTTTCTTTCTCTGTATATGCCTTTTGATATAACTGTTTTAACTCCTCATTTTTCTGCTGTAATTCAATCAGCTTAGTAGAGCTAAAGATACTGGCATGTTTCCATATTTGCTTCTTCTCTGTTCCACTTACTTGAGCAAAGAAAGTTTCAGATAACACTTTGTCAGCTTCCTTATCTGTGCCCTTTGATCTCTCCTGCTTCAACTTGTGCCTCTGTGATCTTGTGATGACATAATCATGGAAAATTCCTGGAAAAACATTCTTCATGTTTTCCGTTGCCTGCGGCTCCACTGGCTTTTCACTTGCAGCACACCTACTGGTGAATCACACCAACTGATATCATTTGCCTGGACAAATTGTATTCCTGGAGCTGAGTTTGTCCAGTACTCCTACCACAAATTCTCCACTCTTCTCTGGACTCTCTAGCCTCACTTTACATAACTGAGCATCTTGTTGTCTCACCATTAATTCCTGTTACCAGTACATTTTCTGGCAATAGTCCCTCAGGAGTGCATATCTCCTCATCCTTCAGCATTACAGACTGAGAGGATCCCGTGTCCCTTAACATTATAACCTCCTTACCTGCTATTCCTGGCCTATGTGAATAAATTTACCTTTGCATGTATATTTTTAAGCAGAACTGGCACTTCCTCCTTAATCAATCTCTCATCATCTTGTACACTCTGAGGCAGTTGTCTAACTTCCCTTGCGCTTTTTGTTACTAGTCCAACAAAACTTCCACACTTGTCTGGCTTTCCTACAATTGGCTTTCTCCTAGCCCACCTACACTGTGATTTTGCATGGCCCCCTTTATTACAATGAAAACACCAGAGCTTTTTAACTTTGACCCCCTCAAGGATTTGTTTCTTAACCTGTGGTAAATTATCCTGATGATCTTCACTGAGATCTATCTTTCCCTTTCCATGTGAGGATTCCTCTTTGCCCCAATTTCTATCCCTCATGGACTGAAATTGATTCTGGAAGCCAAACTGAATTTTATGGACTAGCTCAAAATCATCAGTCACTTCAGCTGCTAATCTTGCTGTTTTAACTCCACATGAGTTCGCATTACTTCCTCGCTAAGGTAAGCTTCAGCCTTTATCTCCAGCCTTTTAAGCTGACTTTTGTTTTTAAGTGTCAGGTTTTGAAGTGCAAAAGCTCTCTCTTTTTCCCTCTCTTCTGCTTCTCTCTCTTTTTCTCTCTGTTCTGCTGCTCTCTCTTTTTCCCTTTTTTCTGCTTCTAATCATAATTCAAACTGTTCCATTTCTGATGCTCTGTCCATATCTCTCGCCTCTAACTCAAGCTGCTTCATTTGCAATTGAATTCTTGCCATCTCTATAGATTCTGATGGTTCCTTCAGCAAGTTTAAATGCCGAGCTACTGCTGTAATTGTCTCTCCTTTCCTCACAAAAGTAGGAACTTCCAATTCTAGCTTCTCTGCTAGTTCTTGCAACTTGCTCTTATTCACTTTTTGCAAAACTTCCAAAGTCACCGCATCCACATCCAGAAAACTTTCGGAGCCATTCCTACCCCAAGCTTTGTCTATCCAATCAAACCAACACCCGAAATGAAGGCACTAGCACCTACCACTCACTGTTTAAATTCCCACAAAGAGCCCCCCAGCCTGTTATGGACTAGGCCAGACCACTCAAAACATTCTTAAGCAGGCGGCTGAGACCACAACTCTGCAATTTGTTTTGGTAAGTGAGGAGTGAAAATTACCCGGATTAAGTTAGCTAGTTTGACTACGAGATTTTAAAACAGACAAAAATGTATTCACAAAATTACACAATGAAACACAAAGAACAGAATAAAGAATCTCTACAGAACTCAACCTATCCAACGAGACTTAATTATACACAACAGTCCCAATAAGCAAACTCCCTTGAAAAACCAGTATAAATGGAGCACAGGCTGACAGGTTGAAGTTGAGTTGCAGAAAAGAGAGAGAGGGAGAATTTCCACACAGCTCCCTGTTGAACCTCCAATCAGTTCAAGACTGAACTAAAAACTGCTCAGCTAGCTAGAGAGCTGACCTTATACAGGTCACTTCTAAAACATGACCACTTTGGCCTGAAGTCTCATCTGTTTAAATATAAACAAAAGGCCTTTCAAAATCCTTTTCATCTCTGTACCAAACCAGACTGATTGCAGCCTGGCCTGGTTTGTTACCTCTCTGAAAAAAAATCAAGGACAGAGCCTCCTTGAGCCAAGGAACAGCTTTTAGAAAACAAAAGGGACTAGCTTTGTGATGTTGTGAACATAAATGGTGGATTCACCATGAGAAATACAGGCTTATAAGAATAGGATAGGGACGTGGGCCCAGGTTGGGTGTTCTTCGGAGGGTCACTGTGAACTTGTTGGACCAAATGGCCTGTTTCCACATTATAGGGATTCCATGGATTCTATTCCAAGGACACTGTCTCTGAACTCTCAGCATTTTGTTTGTTAAGGCATCCCACTTCCAAACCATCCCTTTATATATGAAAAGCCTCCCCCCAATCAACATTTGAAAGTTCTTGTCTAATACTGTTGAAATTTGCCTTACTCCAATTTAGAACTTGAACTTTTTGATCAGTTCTATCCTTTCCCTTAACTGTTTGAAAACTAATAGAATTATGATCACTTATCACAAAGTGTTCCTCCCTGACATGTTATTTCCCAACAGGATTTGATAAGGTTCCCCATGGTAGGCTCATTCAGAAGGTCAGGAGGAAGGGGATACAGGGGAACCTAGCTGTCTGGATACAGAATTGACTGGCCAACAGACGACAGCAAGTGGTAGTAGAAGGAAAATATTCTGCCTGGAAGTCTGTGGTGAGTTGTGTTCCACAGGTCTCTGTCCTTGGGACTCTACTGTTTGTAATTTTTATTAATGACTTGGATGAGGGGATTGAAGAATGGGTCAGCAAGTTTGCAGATGACACAAAGATTGGAAGTGTCATTGACAGTATAGAGGGCTGTTGTAGGCTGCAGCGGGACGTTGACAGGATGCAGAGATGGGCTGAGAGGTGGCAGATGGAGTTCAACCTGGATAAATGCGAGGTGATGCATTTTGGAAGGTTGAATTTGAAAGCTGAGTACAGGATTAAGGATTGGATTCTTGGCAGTGTGGAGGAACAGAGGGATCTTGGTGTGCAAGTACATAGATCCCTTAAAATGGCCACCCAAGTGGACAGAGTTGTTAAGAAAGCATATGGTGTTTTGGCTTTCATTAACAGGGGGATTGAGTTTATGAGTCATGAGATCTTGTTGTAGCTCTATAAAACTTTGGTTAGACTGCACTTGGAATACTGCGTCCAGTTCTGGTCGCCCTATTATAGGAAAGATGTGGATGCTTTGGAGAGGGTTCAGAGGAGGTTTACCAGGATGCTGCCTGGACTGGAGGGCTTATCTTATAAAGAGAGGTTGACTGAGCTCGGACTTTTTTCATTGGAGTAAAGGAAGAGGAGAGGGGACCTAATTGAGGTGTACAAGATAATGAGAGACATAGATAGAGTCGATAGCCAGAGACTATTTCCCAGGGCAGAAATGACTAACACGAGGGGTCATAGTTTTAAGCTGGTTGGAGGAAAGTATAGAGGGGATGTCAGAGGCGGGTTCTTTACACAGAGAGTTGTGAGAGCATGGAATGCGTTGCCAGCAGCAGTTGTGGAAGCAAGGTCATTGGGGACATTTAAGAGACTCCTGGACATGCATATGGTCACAGAAATTTGAGGGTGCATAGATGAGGATCAGTGGTTGGCACAACATCATGGGCTGAAGGGCCTGTTCTGTGCTGTACTGTCCTATGTTCTATGTTCTATGTTCTAGGATGCCAAGTTTTGCTCCTTCTCTAGTAGGTACATCCACATCTTGAATAACTTAACAAATTAGTCCCCATCTAAGCCCTTAACACAATGACAGTTCCAGTCTGTGTTTGTAAAGCTAAAATCCCTTATCATTACAACTCTTTTACTCTTATAGATACCTGAGATCTCCTGACATATTTGCTTCTCAATTTCCTGCTGACTATAATACAATCCCAACAGTCCCTTTCTTATTTTTCAGTCCTATCCATAAAACTTGACTGGACAATCTCCCAGGAATGCCTCTCTAAGTACAGCCATAACGATATATCTCACCAAAAATGCTATTCCCTTCCTCTCTTGCCTCCCTTTCTAGCCTTCATACAGGTGACCAAGCATGTGGATGAGGGTAGAGCAGTGGATGTAGTGTACATGGATTTTCGTAAGGCATTTGATAAGGTTCCCCATGGTAGGCTTATGCAGAAAGTCAGAAGGCATGGGATAGTGGGAAATTTGGCCCGTTGGGTAGAGAACTGGCTAACCGGTCAAAGTCAGAGAGTGGTGGTAGATGGTAAATATTCAGCCTGAAGTCCAGTTACAAGTGGAGTTCCGCAGGAATCAGTTCTGGGTCCTCTGCTGTTTGTAATTTTTATTAATGACTTGGAAGAGGGAGTCAAAGGGTGGTCAGTAAATTTGCAGACGATATGAAGATTGGTGGAGTTGTTGATAGTGAGGAGGGCTGTTGTCAGCTGCAAAGGGACTTGGATATGATGCAGAGCTGGTCTGAGGAGTGGCAGATGGAGTTCAACCCTGTCAAGTGTGAGGTTGTCCATTTTGGAAGGACAAATAAGAATGCGGAATATAGGGTTAACGGTAGGGTTCATAGTAAGGTGGAGGAGCAGAGGGATCTTGGGGTCTATGTTCATAGCTCTTTGAAAGTTGCCACTCAGGTGGATAGAGCTTGTAAGAAGGCCTATGGTGTATTAGCGTTCATTAGCAGAGGGATTGAATTCAAGAGTCGTGAGGTGATGTTGCAGCTGTACAGGACCTTGGTAAGGCCACATTTGGAGTACTGTGTGCAGTTCTGGTCGCCTCACTTTAGGAAAGATGTGGAAGCTTTGGAGAGGGTACAGAGGCGATTTACCAGGATGTTGCCTGGAATGGAGAATAGGTCGTACGACGATAGGTTGAGAGTGCTAGGCCTTTTCTCATTGGAATGGCGAAGGATGAGGGGTGACTTGATAGAGGTTTATAAGATGATCAGGGGAATAGATAGAGTAGACAGTCAGAGACTTTTTCCCCGGGTACAACAGCGTGTTATAAGGGGGCATAAATTTAAGGTGAAGGGTGGAAGATATAGGGGGGATGTCAGGGTAGGTTCTTTACCCAGAGATTGGTGGGGGCATGGAATGCGCTGCCTGTGGGAGTGGCAGAGTCAGAATCATTGGTGACCTTTAAGCGGCAATTGGATAGGTACATGAATAGGTGCTTAAGCTAAGACAAATGTTCGGCACATCGTGGGCCGAAGGGCCTGTTCTGTGCTATATTCTTCTATGTCTTATTTATACCCCTGAATATTCACCTGCCAGTTTTGTCCATTCCTGAGCCACGTTTCTGCAATAGTTATGATATTCCAGCCCCACGTTCGATTCTATGCCCTTAGTTCATCTGTCTTAACTACCAGGCCTCTTGTAAATTCTTTGTCTTTCTGTGATTGAATGCTTCCTGACTTCATTTTAGCCAATCCCTAAGAAGCCTTTTGTTTGGATTTTCCATCAAAGAAAATAATTTCTCTGTATCTATCTTATTGAACTGCTTTACTACTTTAACACCTTCAATTAGGGCAGCCCTCAATTTTCTAAGCCTTTCAAAATAATTCCAAGTTGATAGAATCTGCTCTTGCAAGATGACTACTGTTAAATCATGAAAACAATAACAGTAAGCTATCATTCCAGTTAAATCCAAATGATATCTAAAGTCTGGTTGAAGATTTGTAGCTCGGGTGTCCGTTGTTGTGGTTCTGTTCGCCGAGCTGGAAGTTTTTGCTGCAAACGTTTTGTTCCCTGGCTAGGGAACATCATCAGTGCTATTGGAGCCTCCTGTGAAGCGCTGCTGTGATGTTTCTTCCGGTATTTATAGTGGTTTGTTCTTGCCGCTTCCGGGTGTCAGTTTCAGCTGTAGTAGTTTGTATGTGGGGTCCAGGTCGATGTGTCTGTTGATGGATGTTCTTGCCGCTTCCGGGTGTCAGTTTACTATAAATACCGGAAGAAACATCACAGCAGCGCTTCACAGGAGGCTCCAATAGCACTGATGATGTTCCCTAGCCAGGGAACAAAACGTTTGCAGCAAAAACTTCCAGCTCGGCGAACAGAACCACACCAAATGATATCTCTTCAGTCGATGTTTCACAATTTGACTTTTTCTCTGCCTTTCCAACCATCTCGACATGTCTCCAATAATACAGTGGATGCTTGAGGTGTCAGACTACCTCCCTACCCTTTAAACCTACTGGGGAATTAAATGGTCAATTAATGGACCCTTAAGGACTTCACTCTGCTTCGGCCACTTTGTTTCCTGCAGCTGGGGAACACAGTAGGGTTATGGCACAGATTGTTATCATACAGCGAGGGCTGTACCTCCTTCAGGGTTCACCTCGTTGGGTCCCCACCCAAGATCATGCTCCTACACCTTTCATAGAAGCATGGAAATAGGAGCAGGAGTGGGCCATTTGGCTATTTGAATTTGTTCTGCCACTCATTACAATTCAACTCAATAACCTGTACCTGCTTTTCTCCCATATTCTTTGATCCTTTTAGTCTGAAGTGTGATATCTAACTCCTTCATGAAATAATACAATGTTTTGAAGTCCACTGTTCTCTGTGGTAGTGAATTTCAGAGATTCATCACTCTCCGAGTGAAGAAATTTGACTGGAGGGTTTCAGTTATGAGGAGAGGGTGGAACTTTAAGAGATGACCTTTTAGAGATTTATAACATTGTGAGTGGTATAGGTAAGGTGAATAGCCAAGGCGTTTTTCCAATGTTAGGGGACTCCAAAACTAGAGGGCATGGGGTTAAGGTGACAAGGGAAAGATTTAAAAGGGACTTGAGGGGCAACATTTTCAACAAAGGTATGGAATGAGCTGCCAGAGGAGGTGGTGGAGGCTGGTACAATTACAACATTTAAAAGATATTTGGAGATGTGCCTGAATAAGATTATGGGTCAACCACAGGCAAATCTGACAAGTTCAGTTGAGGATATCTAGTCAGCATGGGCGAGTTGGACCGATGGGTCCGTTTCCATATTCCATGACTCTATGATGAAATAATTCACCCTATATCCTTCGATTGTGACACCTGGATCTGGACACTTTTGCCTTGGCTCTCAGATCCAACTCCTCAATCGCCCTTTACTACCTGGTATCTGCCAACCAAGAGCAGCTAAGTTGGAGATGAGGTGGTGGCATCATGGCAATGTTATGGGACTAGTAGCCTAGATGGAGAAAGTGAGGATTGCAGATGCTGGAGATCAGAGCTGAAAATGTGTTGCTGGAAGAGTGCAGCAGGTCAGGCAGTATCCAAGGAGCAGGAGAATCGACGTTTCGGGCATGAGCCCTTCTTCAGGAATGAGGAAAGTGTGTCCAGCACGCTAAGATAAAAGGTAGGGAGGAGGGACTTGGGGGATGGACGTTGGAAATGCGATAGGTGGAAGGAGGTCAAGGTGAGGGTGATAGGCCGGAGTGGGGTGGGGGCGGAGAGGTCAGGAAGAAGATTTCAGGTTAGGAAGGCGGTGCTGAATTCGAGGGATTTGACTGAGACAAGGTGGGGGGAGGGGAAATGAGGAAACTGGAGAAATCTAAGTTCATCCCTTGTGGTTGGAGGGTTCCTAGACGGAAGGTGAGGTACTCTTTCTCCAGCCATCGTGTTGCTATGGTCTGGCTTCACTAATCACAAGGATACACTATACTACTTTCATCCTCATTCCAAAAACACAGTCAGTTTTCTCACCTTTACTAAATTTACAGAATCCACTAATAGCATGAAGGAGCAGCGTTCTGAAAGCTAGTGCATCCAAATAAACCTGTTGGACTATAACCTGGTGTTGTGATTTTTAACTTTGTAGGAACAGTCTTATGATTCCTTCCCCTCTTGACAGTCCAGTCATTTGCTTTTCATTGAACACCTTCCCATCCCACTCACATCTTGTTTTTACCCGAACTCTCTCCACTAGGAATGCATGCAGAAGCATTGCTGCCAAGATCAGCAATACGTTTGCACTTCCCTTTTCAATAACTATCTCTCAGTCTCTTCTTTAACTGGAGAAACATGGCACGCAACACAAGAGATGAATAAGTTTGAGAGGAACACCCAGCAACAAAGCTCTCCCCCACTTGGAACACAGATGAATTCTTTTCCTCAGTCTGTTCCCAGTTGCTTTATGTAATGTTTACGATTTCCCACATTAGACTTTGATGAGATTGCCAAATTAGCGTCTGTTTTTGTCAAATTAGTGATCGTCTTGTGCCCGGAGCCTATTATTTATTAAATTGCAAAGGTACTCTTTATTCCTGAACTGTGAAATATGAAATAAGAAGATGCCAGATGATGGCTGGCGCCCATGGAACATGCCTTGCAACCTTTTCATTTGTAGAACAAGGAAAATCAAAAAAAGATTAGCAGAAAAAAAATATTTAATGTAACCTTCCCTTTCCTGCTGATATTGCCTGTACATGATACTCACAAGCAACAGGCGGCTCTGATTAAATGTATCTGAAAAGTAACTGACATTTCCAGATATCTGATAGCTCTTTATGTCCTATAATCCCTGTGTAGCTTGGAGGAGAAGTCTCCGGTTCTTAGAGTTTTATTGTTGATTCTGATCTTCTCAAAATAAAATTGAAAATGTTGCTGTTATTCTTTGATCATCTTCCAGTCTACACCCCTGCCAGTCTCCAAGGTGAAATCCTTCAGCAGAGGCCTCTCCAGTTCTCACTGTGGACTAGAATGATGAAAGCAGAGAGAGTAATAGCTGGCTCCAGAAAACAGTCAAAATTCAGCTACTATGTGATCAGACTGAAACTAGCTCCTATTATTGATGGGAATCACTGATTTTATCTCCTATACAACATGCCTAGTAGCTCAAGAGAAACATCGAGCTGAATTTTACTAGCAATCAGTGCCAATTTTGAACAGTTCCATGCATGTTTCTCTCTGTGCATTCCAGAAAGTTGTATCACCCCATTCTCCGCTCATTATGTCTTTATGGCACTGCACTCACCAGCAGCACAGAACTTCACTGTGGCTTGAAACCACGGGCGTTTATGCACTGTCACCATGTTTAAATCCCACTTCTGTGCCAATTCATGCACTGTCAGCCAGGAATAGCCCTTCACTGTTTGCGGCATGAAGAATAGCCCCAGAGGTGGCCAATGGGGTCATGTTGGTGCTTGAGTTTGCTGACTGGGGTCTAGATGCCATGGTGAATGGGATACAGCAGAAATGCCTGCTGTGGATTGGCAAAGGAGGCCACAATACTTGAATCGGCCAACCTGGTCTGGAATTGCCATGACGGTCAGTGCGGTCCATAGTCTGGAGAGAAGGCCAGAGTGCAGGAAGAATTTTATTGATTTCCTACAAGGGTAAGTGCCCCCACCTATTCATTATTACTGCACACACTTATTACCAAAGCTCCATGGTCCGTCACTTCCATCAATGTTTTCAGCAGCTTCTATAAACCACCATCCACTCCACCCACCTCAGGCTTTGACGACTAACCCTTCTTCCCCTTTGCACCTCATATTCATTGACCCAAAGCTCTGAGGTCAACAGCCTCCACTGTAGGACAGGCTCCTACCACTCCAGGTAGCCCAGAACTACACCTAAGTGTAGTGTAAGGGAAAGGATTAAGTCCAAAAGCACACAGGTGACACAGGAGAAACTTCATTACAAATACATTTTCCCATTTTTAACCATGTTCAGTTTTCATCACCTACTCCCTAAATGACTTTCATTTTAGCTGCAGCTACAAAATGGAAGCATACAGACTAGCCATCCTTAGTGCCACACTACATTACATTTGAATCAATGCTTGAAGGGCTTATGCCCGAAACGTCGAATTTCCTGTTCCTTGGATGCTGCCTGACCTGCTGCGCTTTAACCAGCAACACATTTTCAGCTATTCTTTTCATAGTGCTTGGTTGTTATTGAATGAGGGAACACAACTCAGTTTTTGACCTGATTCAATTGTAGCTGAAAATGTGTTGCTGGAAAAGCGCAGCAGGTCAGGCAGCATCCAAGGAACAGGAGAGTCAACATTTCGGGCATGAGCCCTTCATCAGGAATGAGGAAAGTGTGTCCAGCAGGCTAAGATAAAAGGTAGGGAGGAGGGACTTGGGGGAGAAGCGTTAGAAATGCGATAGGTGGAAGGAGGTTAAGGTGAGGGTGATAGGCTGGAGTGGGGGTGGGGGCGGAGAGGTCAGGAAGAAGATTGCAGGTTAGGAGGGCGGTGCTAAGTTTGAGGGTTGGGACTGAGACAAGATGGGAGGAGGGAAAATGAGGAAACTGGAGAAATCTGAGTTCATCCCTTGTGGTTGGAGGGTTCCTAGGTGGAAGATGAGGCGCTCTTCCTCCAGCCGTCGTGTTGCTATGGTCTGGTGCTGGAGGAGTCCCCGGATCTGCATGTCCTCAGTGGAGTGGGAGGGGAAGTTGAAGTGTTGAGCCACGGGGTGGTTGGGTTGGTTGGTCCAGGTGTCCCAGAGGTGATCTCTGAAACGTTCCGCAAGTAGGTGGCCTGTCTCCCCAAAATAGAGGAGGCCACGTCGGGTGCAGCGGATGCAGTAAATGATGTGTGTGGAGGTGCAGTTGAATTTGTGACGGATATGGAAGGATCCCTTGAGGCCTTGGAGGGAAGTAAGGGGGGAGGTGTGGGCGCAAGTTTTGCATTTCTTGCAGTTGCAGGGGAAGGTACCGGGAGTGGAGGTTGAGTTTGTGGGTGGTGTGGACCTGATGAGGGAGTCACGGAGGGCGTGGTCTTTTCGGAATGCTGATAGGGGAGGGGAGGGAAATATACCCCTGGTGATGGGGTCCGTTTGGAGGTGGCGGAAATTATGACGGATGATACGATGTATATGGAGGTTGGTGGGGTGGTAGGTGAGGACGAGTGGGGTTCTGTCCTGGTGGCAATTGGAGGGGTGGGGCTCAAGGGCGGAGGAGTGGGAAGCGAAGGAGATGCGGTGGAGGGCATCATAGATCACGTCTGGGGGGAAATTGCAGTCTTTGAAGAAGGAGGCCATCTGGGTTGTATGGTATCGGAACTGGTCCTCCTGGGAGCAGATGCGGCAGAGACGAAGGAATTGGGAATATGGGATGGTGTTTTTACAGAGTGCAGGGTGTGAGGAGGTGTAGTCTAGGTAGCTGTGGGAGTCAGTCGGTTTATAGTAAATGTCCATATTGATTCGCTCGCCCGAGATAAAAATGGAAAGGTCTAGGAAGGGGAGGGAGGAGTCTGAGACAGTCCAGGTAAATTTGAGGTCGGGGTGGAAGGTGTTGGTGAAGTGGATGAACTGTTCAACCTCCTCATGAGAGCACGAGGTAGTGCCAATACAATCATCGATGTAGCAGTGGAAAAGGTGGGGTGTGGTGCCAGTGGAGCTGCGGAAGATGGACTGCTCCACATATCCTACAAAGAGGCAGGCATAGCTGGGGCCCATGTGGGTGGCCATGGCTACTCCTTTGGTTTTGAGGAAGTGGGAAGATTGGAAAGAGAAGTTGTTCAGAGTGAGGACCAGTTCAGTCAGTCGAAGGAGGGTGTCAGTGGAAGGGCACTGGTTGGTACGGCAGGAAAGGAAGAAGCGGAGGGCTTTGAGTCCTTCGTGATGGGGAATGGAGGTGCACAAGGACTGGATGTCCATGGTGAAGATAAGGCATTGGGGACCGGGAAAGCAAAAATCATGGAGGAGGTAGAAGGCATGGGTGGTGTCCCAAATGTAGGTGGGGAGTTCTTGGACTAAGGGGGACAGGACCGTATCAAGGTATGTAGAGATGAGTTCGGCGGGGCAGGAGCAGGCTGAGACAATGGGTCGGCTGGGGCAGTCAGGTTTGTGGATTTTGGACAGGAGGTAGAAACGGGTGGTGTAGGGTTGTGGGACTATGAGGTTGGAGGTGGTGGATGGGAGATCCCCTGAGGTGATGAGGTTATGGATGGTCTGGGAGATGATGGTTTGGTGGTGGGAGGTGGGGTCATGGTCAAGGGGGCAGTAGGAGGAGGTGTCCGCGAGCTGGCGTTTAGCCTCAGCGGTGTAAAGGTCGGTGCGCCAAACTACTACCGCGTCTCCCTTGTCTGCCGGTTTGATAGTGAGGTTGGGGTTGGAACGGAGGGAGTGGAGGGCTGCATGTTCCGAGGGTGAGAGGTTGGAGTGGGTGAGGGGGTGGAGAAGTTGAGGCGGTTAATGTCGCGGCAGCAGTTGGCTATGAAGAGATCGAGGGCAGGTAAGAGGCCAACACGGGGTGTCCAGGTGGATGGGGTGTGTTGGAGGAGGAAGAAGGGGTCGTCAGAGGGTGGGCGAGAATCCTGGTTGAAGAAGTAGGTGCGGAGGGGAAGGCAGCAGAAGATTCAGTCGTAAGGTACATGAGGTATTTGATGAACAGACAGTAATTGTGATCGCAAGAATGAGAACTTCTGCCTCACCTCTATCCTCACATTTCCCATGAAAGACACCTTTGTATATATGATGAAGATACTGACATTTTACAGTCCAAGGTGTGAAGTGAATTTGCACAGGCTATGAAATCTTGGAAAGTGTTCACAACATGTGGAATTAAAGTGCATCTTCACAGCTCACCTAACATTACTAATGCTTCACAGCCATTGCAAAGATTAACATGCAATGTTGAACAAACGTTAAAGATTGTTTGTGGCCTGTACTATATTCTAGGCAGTAAGTCAATGCATGAGTTCCAATCCAGAATTCTGCATTAACAAATGTCCTTTATCTGTACATTGTCCACTTAATGCTATGCACTGGCAGGACATCATATCATTCCCAAGTCAATCTCCCTCTCTCATAGATCAAACAAAACAGTTATTCTGCCTCCTCTGCGGGTTGTGTCGGCCATTTTTCTTTACCGTTGTGTATTTATGGTTTTGATGAGGCTGTGTTTCATAGAATCCCTACAGTGTGCAAGTAGACTATTTGACCCACCGGGTTCACACCAAAACTTGAAGAACATTCCACCTAGACGGACCCCATCCCCTTAACATTTCCTATGACTTTGCCTTCACATCCCTGGACACTATGGGCAATATAACATGGCCAATCCACCCAACCTGCACAGCTTTGGACTGTGGGAGGAAACCGGAGCACCCAGAGGAAACCCACACCGGCACGGGGAGAATGTGCAAACTCCACAAAGACAATCGCCCGAGGGTGCCTCTCTAAATGAATCATTGTCTCAACCTGTCAGTTTAACTGATACCCCAACACCTTCATCTTCCCTTCTGTCTTCTTGTCCCTCATCTCCCTAGTTTAACTTCTGACTCCCAGGCATATAGTTTAGTTATGCCAATCAAAGTCAGGTAATGTCCTCTGATTAAAGCCTGGGTGACGGTGATATTCAATGACTTCCCCCGCAGTACCCCCTGCTTTTTCATCTTCTGCCATCTCTCACTCTTATATAGTGAGTCAGCCCTGTCTGTCACAATGATTACCTCCTCTGTATCTCACTTTGCTGCTTCCAATCCTCATAATTGACATCTGCAAATTGCCCACCAGAATAGTGGTTATTGATAACTCCTGATAACCGTGTTGATGTTCAGAGAAAAGTGGCTCAATTGTGCCCCTACCACCAAGGCCTACTGTGGTAGACCATGTACCAACTCCAATAGCACCCAATGAGCAGTCAGCTCTGAGTCTTTCATCTTCAGCAGAATCAAATTGAAGGAATGTTTGGAAATAGAAGACAGCCACCATCTAAGTCACAAAGCAGCTTATGATCCATAGACAAAACCCAACTGTTCAAAAGAAGCCTGGGAGGCAAAAGGAGGGGAAATGGGTGTTATGAGAATGACTACATAAGCAGTGAAGAAGATTGTCACCTGGTGAGGCATGAGCCTCTTGTGTCTTAACAAGCACCGTACACATCATTTACAGAAAGTCACCCAAGTATATTTGAGAACTCAGAGAAATAGCTGATTGAGAGATGAAACCATCTTCAGATCAACACAGGGAGCGGTGATAATTATGTTGATCACAAACACTGAGCACTGGTGTCATTGGAAAGGAGCTAGCCTACTGTGGTTGCCCCATTGGATAGCATAGGACATGCTCAAATCAAGAATGAAGGTGATTCTAAAGCAAGAAGAATGGTATAGAAGCACAACTCATGCAAGTTCCTTTTCCAATGAACACCTCATATGGAAAACTTAGAGGAGCTATCTCACTTCTCTCTCTTCTTCCAGAAAGATAATGTAACTCTGAGTCAGTTTGTTGCTTGAAGTGAATCAAGAAATCGTGAGTGACATGCCATAGGAATATATTGGCTTCTCTGAACCCTTCTGACCTGTCGATCTATGCATATCAGAGTGCTTTGGCTCATGGTACACAATCATGAGTATCTTGCAAGTCAGTTTTGAGATGCAAAGCATTGGCAACATCATGGTGATCTCCCTAGATGGCCCCTCCGAGGATGAGTAGAAAATAGAATCAGCTGTAATATGTGTCACCAAGCAGGTGAAGAAGTGGGAAGACCATGTGTTCAACCATAAGGTCAGAATCAGTGATCAGACCATGTCTGAGGAAGCAGCAACCTCTTAGGTTGTATGTCCTCCTGAGAAGCTTAAAGTCAAACTGAAACACAACATGATTTTAAAAAAAGTATGGTCTTTAAGGAAGAAATACATTTGTAGTACCCCGATAAAATCACTAGAGTCATAGAGTCATGGAGATGTACAGCACGGAAATAGAACCTTCGGTCCAACTTGTCCATGCTAACCTGTTATCCCAACCCATCTATTCACACTTGTCAGCACTTGGCCCATATCCCGCCAAACCCTTCCTATTCATATTCCCATCCAGATGTCTTTTAAATGATGCAATTGTACTAGCCTCTACCATATCCTCTGGCAGCTCATTTCATACATGTACCACCCTCTGCGTGAAAAAGTTGCCTCTTAGGTCTGTTTTGTATCTTTCCTCTCTCACACTAAAGCTATGCCCTCTAGTTCTGGACTCCCCCACCCCAGAGAAGAGACTTTGTCTATTTATCCTATCCATGCCCTCATGATTTTATAAACCACATTAAGGTCACCCCTCAGCCTCCAACGTTCCAGGGAAAACAGCCCCAGCCTGTTCAGCCTCTCCCTATAGCTCAAATCCTCCAACCCTGACAACATCTTTGCAAATATTTTCTGAACCCTTTCAAGTTTCACAACATCCTTCTGATCGGAAAGAGACCGGAATTGCACACAATATTCCAACAGTGACCTAACCAATGTCCTGTACAGCCGCAACATGACCTCTCAACTCCTGTACTCAATATTTGACCAATAAAGGAAAGCATACCAAATGCCTTCTTCACTAGCATACCATCCTGCAACTCCACTTTCAGGGAGCTATGAACCTGCACTCCAAGATCTCTTTATTCAGCAACACTCCCTGGGTCCTTATCATTAAGTGTATAAGTCCTGCCAAGATTTGCTTTCCCAAAATGCAGCACTTTGCATTTATCTAAATTAAACACCATTTGCCACTTCTCAGTCCATTGGCCCACCTGATCAAGAACCCATTGTAATCTGAGGTAACCCTCTTCGCTGTCCACTACACCTCCAATTTTGGTCTCATCTGCAAACTTACTAAGTGCACCACTTATGCTCGCATCCAAATCATTTATATAAATGATGAAAGGTAGTGGGCCCAGCACCGATCCTTGTAACACTCCACTGGTCACAGGCGTCCAGTCTGAAAAACAACCCTCCACCACCACCCTCGGTCTTCCACCTTTGAGCCAGTTCTGTGTTCAAATGGCTAGTTTTCCCTGTATTCCATGAGATCTAACCTTGCTAACCAGTCCACATAGATCAAATCCACTGCTCTGTCCTCATCAATCTTCTTTGTTGCTTCTTCAAAAAACTCAATCAGGTTTGTGAAATATGATTTCCCACCCAGAAAGCCATGTTGACTATCCCTAATCAGTCCTTGCTTTTCCAAATACATGTACATTCTATCCCTCAGGATTCCCTCCAACAACTTGCCCACCACTGAAGTCAGGCTCACCGCTCTATAGTTCCCTGGCTTGTCTTTATCGCCCTTCTTAAACAGTGGCACCACGTTAGCCAGCCTCCGTCTTCTGGCACCTCACCTGTGACTATCGATGATACAAATATCTCAGCAAGAGGCCCAGCAATCACTTCTCTAGCCTCCCACAGAGTTCTGAGGTACACCTGATCAGGTCCTGGGCATTTGTCCACTTTTTATGTGTTTCAAGACATCCAGCACTTCCTCCTCTGCAATATGGACATTTTTCAAGATGTCACCATCTATTTCCCTACAGTCTATATCTTCCATGTCCTTTTCCACAGTATACACTGATGCAAAATAGATCAGTGCAGGAGAGAGAGAGAGAGAGAGAGAGAGAGAGAGAGAGAGAGAGATTAATAAGACACAAAAATGTCAACAAACCAGGTTTTGTTGTTTAAGGAGAGACCATGGTGTATTCAAACTTACACGGTTGGCAAGCAAGGTGTGATTTTTTTTCTCTCTCACTAAACTGTGAACAGACTGATTGCTGAAAAGTTTAAAATCGAAGATCTGGAAAGATGATGATTGGTTGTAGTTTTTGCACTAGTGTGTAATTGTATGAATACCTGAGTCTCCCAGTTTTGTATTTTACAAATCGTTTGCACAGTTATTGTGAACAACTTAAATTTTTCATGAGACATAAGCCATTTAATGAATATTCATTATACATTGCATTTTCTTTATGAGGTGGAGAGGACGTTGATTTCCATTTGATGTTTGTGCCATCTTATCTATCTCAAGAAGGAAACCTTAAATAAAAGCATTAAGTGAGGCAGCTTTTCTTCTCATGTAAAGAACTCAAGCAAAAGAAAATGCATTATTTTCAGCCCTACTTCTGGTGTTCTGGAAGTTTATACAGGAGAAGTTTATATTGGGTATGCTGAGTGTCCAAGTCTGGATGTGGTGGAGTTGCCATGGATCAGTGAAGGACAAACTGTAAAAGCAATTTGAGATTTTGTCTAAACAAAAGTAATTATTTGAAATGGATTCCTTAACTGAGTTATATCCATTTTCAGTGGGAGTTTTTCCTCAATCGGTGGTACATTTTCCATAATAAGACCAGAGACTACAACCAGTAAATAATGAAGGCAGGATGTAGAAACTAGTTTTGCATTCCCTAAAATATAGGAGATAAAAGAGTGATCTAACTGAGATTTTTAAAATGTTTAATGGATTTACTAAGGTAGTTAAAGATGGATCCACTGTCTAGGACATAGCATTAAAATTAGAGTTAGGCTAATGTCAGAAAGAATTTCTAAATGCAAAGGATATCCTCAACTCTCTCCTTTAAATGGAGGCTATGTTGTTGCTAATTTTGAAAAGCGAGATGGATAGGTCTGTCCAAAAGCAAAACACTGCTGAAAATCTGAAAAAAAAATAGAAAATGCTGGCAAAACTCAATGAATCTGGCCAAGTCTGTGGAGAGAGAAACAGAGTTGATGCTTCAAGTCTGATATGACTTAGAGTCATAGAGTCATTGAGACGTACAGCATGGAAACAGACCCTTCGGTCCAACCCATCCATGCCGACCAGATATCCCAACCCAATCTAGTCCCACCTGCCAGCACCCGGCCCATATCCCTCCAAACCCTTTCTATTCATATACCCATCCAAATACCTCTTAAATGTTGCAATTGTACTAGCCTCCACATCCTCTGGCAGCTCATTCCATACACGTATCACCCTCTGCATGAAAAGGTTGCCCCTTAGGTCTCTTTCCCCTTTCACCCTAAACCTATGCCCCCCAGTTCGGGACTCCCCCACCCCAGAGAAAAGGCTTTTCCTATTTACCCTATCCATGCCCCTCATAATTTTGTAAACCTCTATAAGATCACCCCCTCAGCCTCCGATGCTCCAGGGAAAACAGCCCCAGCCTGTTCAGCCTCTCCCTGTAGCTCAAATCCTCCAACTCTGGCAACATCCTTGTAAATCTTTTCTGAACCCTTTCAAGTTTCACAACATCCTTCCAATAGGAAGGAGACCAGATTTGCACGCAATATTCCAACAGTGGCCTAACCAATGTCCTGTACAGCCGCAACATGACCTCCCAACTTCTGTACTCAATACTCTGACCAATAAAGGAAAGCATACCAAACGCCTTCTTCACTATCCTATCTACCTGCGACTCCACTTTCAAGGAGCTATGAACCTGCACTTCTAGGTCTCTTTGTTCAGCAACACTCCCTAGGACCTTACCATTAAGTGTGTGAGTCCTGCTAAGATATGCTTTCCCAAAATGCAGCACCTCGCATTTATCTGAATTAAACTCCATCTGCCACTTCTCAGCCCATTGGCCCATCTCGTCCAGATCCTGTTGTAATCTAAGGTAACTCTCTTCACTGTCCACTACACCTCCATCTTTGGTGTCATCTGCAAACTTACTAACTGTACCTCTTATGGTCACATCCAAATCATTTATGTAAATGACAAAAAGTAGAGGGCTCAGCATCGATCCTTGTGACACTCCACTCGTCACAGGTCTCCAGTCTGAAAAACAACCCTCTACCACCACCCCCTGTCTTCTACCTTTAAGCCAGTTCTGTATCCAAATGGCTAGTTCTCCCTGCATTCCATGAGATCTAACCTTGCTAATCAGTCTCCCAAGGGGAACCTTGTCGAACACCTTACCGAAGTCCATAATAATCACATCTACTGCTCTGCCCTCATCAATCTTCATTGTTACTTCTTCAAAAAATGCAATCAAGTTTGTGAGACATGATTTCACATGCACAAAGCCATGTTGACTATCCCAAATCAGTCCTTGCCTTTCCAAATACATGTACATCCTTTCCCCCAGGATTCCCTCCAACAACTTGCCCACCACTGAGGTCAGGTTCACCGGTCTATAGTTCCCTGGCTTGTCTTTACTGCCAACCTCCAGTCTTCCAGCACCTCACCTGTGACTATCGATGATACAAATTACTCAGCAAGAAGCCCAGCAATCACTTCTCTAGCTTCCCACAGAGTTCTCGGGTACACCTGATCAGCTCCTGAAGAGTTACCCACTTTTAACTGCTTCAAGACATCCAGCACTTTCCCCTCTGTAATCTGGACATTTTGCAAGATGTCACCATCTATTTCCCTGCAGTATATATCTTCCATATCCTTTTCCACAGTAAATACTGATGCAAAATATTCCTTTAGTATCTCCCCCATTTTCTGTGGCTCCACACAAAGGCCGCCTTGCTGATCTTTGAGGGGCGCTATTCTCTCCCTAGTTACCCTTTTGTCCTTTGAAAGTGAAGAAAACTAAAAAGTTTCCAATGAAGAATCCAAACTGGACTTAAAACATTAACTCTGTTTCTCTCTCCACAGATGCTGCCAGACCTCGATAGATTGTTTTGTTAGGCAAGGGTATTAAGAGTAATGGATCCAAGCCAAGTAGATGCAGTTAAGATATAGGTCAGATGTAGGTCAGTTAATGGGAGAACGGGTTCAATGGTTTGAATGCTTGAATATGCCCTAAGGCCCACTCTCCAAATCATATTCCTCTTTCACAGGACAGAAAAACAGTTTTGAGAAAAGAAATCCAGTAAAAGCAGGACCAAAAATGTTGTTTACCCACTAGATCAAAATTAAATAATTATTTAATCACTTGTAATTGACATGATGCGTTCATCATAGGCTTATTAACATCACCAGTGCTCTGCATTATCCAGGACAATGCCTGAAGGCTTCATTTCCTGCCTGTACTATTTTTAGGGCACCAGTTAATGAGTTTACATTAAACTCCTGTCTGTGCTATTTTAATACAGCCATTAGCCAGGTTATTTTAAATAAAAATAAAACTTGCACTCAGAGGAAATTAAACCCACTATAGTTTTACAGTAGAATGCTAAACAATGGCATACCATCAAGAAATGCTTCAGGATAGTTAGCAGGAAAGCTTGAATTAAGGTTCAGATCTATAAATATAATTTCCTTCCATTTATTGCCTTATGTTTAAAAGAACTAACATTTCAAATATGAAATCTGAATGCGTGATACCACTTAATGCAAAACACATTTTATTTCTGTTCATTGCGCACTTTCTTATTTTACAATTGCCAATAAGTATTCAAAGCAATAAAATACACAAGAAAGTATGTAGCTATCACTATCTGTATAGGAAGTAGGTTTTGTAAAGTCAACGACTCCTAAACAACAAAAACTTCAAAAGAATTCAAACATAAACATTATTTTGAATGATTTTTGTGTAGGCAATATTTAACAGCTAGTTCCATATTGATGCACTCTGCAGCAAGGTAAAACTTCATGAACAAAACTCATTAAAACATTTTTGTGAGTTAGATCATCCACTCAGTATAATGCTGAGTTTTTTTAGGCCTTTTTTCAAGATGATGATGAAAAGCTTAAAAAGATGATGGACTCAGAATAATGCAAGATTTGAAACACAATCAAAATCCAGTAAGACCATGTAATCAAATGGGAATAAAAACAGTACCCTCAAGAAACTCTGCAGGTTTGGCAGTATCTGTAGAGCAAGAAACAAAGCTAAAGTTTTGAGTCCAATATGTTTCTGTTTAGTAAGATGGTAAGAATTTTTCAAGTTGGTACATGTGGCCAGAGGAGGTGGTGGAGGCTACATTTAAAAGGCATTTGGATGGGTATATGAATGGGGGGGGTGGGGGGGGATTGGCGTTTGGAGAGATATGGACCAGGTACTGGGACTGGATTGGGTTGGAATATCTGGTCGGCATGGACTGGTTGGACCGAAGGGTGTGTTTCCATGCTGTACATCAATATGACTACTAATTTGCAGAAGTGTATCAGTAAGCAGTTTGTGCTTTCATGTCTCCAATTGCTGGTTCTTTATACCATGTTTCCAGGGCTGAGAACTTAACATGTCTATAGTTACCTTCAACACCTCTTCATGTTCAAATCACTCTATATTGTTGTATGGGGCAACATTACATTATTCATGCAGTTCCTCTCATTCAGATGGCGCACTCAGTTTCTCCAGCAGGCAGCACTGCTGGTGATCTGATAAAACTCCACAAATAAAAGACAAGCTTTAATAAGAGCTAAAGCTTAAATTCAAACCAGCTTCTCTTTGATTTGATGTTTATACAGCTGTTCCATAACATCATCACCCTTTGGTTCATTGTCTTCCCTCCACTGCCATTTTCTTCCTCATCTTGCACTACTATACATTTCTCTCTAGGCAGGAGATTGGATCTTTACCCACAATCCTCTGGAAACGACAAGTTGGTGGCAAGACTACAAACTAAGAGGAAAAGATCAGAGTTCATCTCTTCCTTCCTGGCAACCTTTAATTGAAGGCTAATATGAAAGTAATCTCCATCTGAATAAATTCAAGAGAAAGAAGCTGGACCAAAATACATTTTTGTGACATGTTGATTTGGACATTCGAGTGTCACGGTTGCCTAGTCTAGCATTCTTCATAAATAACCCTGAGGAAACAAAAGCCCGTGAGTAGGTCTGTGCAAGTTCTTTTACTCTGGGCTTCCATAATGACTATGATTCTAGATATGTTCTAAATGCAATTCATTGCTTGTGCTAATATTCAGACATAGGAGTAAATTACAATAATTTGGCTGAAAGCTTCCTTTACTTATTTGCATGCTGTGATCAATCTGTACTTGAATCTAATCAGTTCATCAAGGTGCTATTTCACTTCTCTTTGTTTCTCGTTGTGTTGACTGTCAGGACAAACACTATTATTCTTATGCTCAGGGTTTATACATTCAGTGAGGCATGTGCCCTTTCAAGAGACATATGCTTGTTACTCAAACACACAATGTCCTTGTGTTTCAAAACTCCATCCACTTTCTCCTCCAATGGTATTTATTGCAATTTCCACTCAGCCCAACACTTCCCAATGCTTTTGAATGTCTTCAAAATAGGTGTCCACATTTGGTCTCCACCATGTATTACGTGCCCAATGCAGCAAATTTGCTCATCGGCAGTTTCGTCTTGCAGCCATACAGCTGATCACCAGGTTGACTGATTTCTTGTCTCCCCTGAGCTGATTATTACAAAATGACTTTACTCTGATTCTGGGCCTCCTAGCAAGGCCTAATGGATTTCATTTAGTCAAATTGGGTAGCATTCACAAGCTTTGGCCAACTAAATTCGATCATGGCTACATCTTTATACCTCAGATTTATCATTAGAGCAATGTAAAGGCAGCTGTGTGATGTGTGAGCACTGAAACTAAAGTCTATCAAATTTAGCAATTTGAAATTGTACAGTGATCACTTTTGGAACTGAATCTTTGTAGAAGAAAAAGCTATGCACTGGTTGTCCTGTCACAATACAACATTTACTTTCTACTGCAAGTTTCTTTTTCAATACTTTGTAATAAAACTGGATTAGTATAACCTTACCGATTTCTCCTCTATTTAACTAAACTTCCATCTAGTTATGAAGTCACTGTAGGTGGGCCTATCAATCTAAATCCTTTTGTCCTTCACAATCGCTCCTTTCCCACATGTTACTAGTCACCAGATAGCAGTCTCTGTTGAGACATTGTTTGCACATAATTTGAATCTGTTATTCTGCCGCACTTTTAGCTGTACAATGCTGCTTACAGTTTTTCCTCTGACCTCCACCTTGGCAATATATTTTGAACTTACCTTCAATACTCTGATGAATGGATTCCAATGTCAAAAGTATCCTTTCTTTTAAATTGTCTGAGTCATAGCCAATATATAGAGTCAGCACTGCAATACTCTCTCATTTGTAGTTCCCAAATGACCCATTTCCAATATTGAAAATGTCCAGATATTTCCTTTTCACCCACTGTCCCCATATTTGTTATGTAAGACAGTCATCCTTCACTTTATTGCTGATACAAACACCAAGTGATTAGGTATCTTAGTAGCCTGCCCTGCAATATTGAAAAATCTGTTGTTGAGTTATCCATGCAGCAGTGCATAATGCTGTGTAAATCTGCTGGGCTGCGCAGAATCTTGCTGTTTTGAGATCAACACGATTTGGCTATTTCTGCATTGAGTCTCTTTCTTTACTAGCATCATAATTCTGTGCATTTCCTGAAGTTTACACAAGAAAAGCTACCATCAGCAATGCATCAACCACCTTACCCAATTAGATTTCTAATGAGCCTTCTCGTTTCTTGGATGTAGCAATGCCCAGTCTTCTTTCCTCATGAACCAATCAACTCCTTGCTTGCTCCATTCCCGCATTTTCCAATCGGAGGAAATAATTTCTCTGTATCGAATGTACCAAATTACTTTACCACTGTGATCACCTCAATTAAATCATCCCTCAATCTTCTAACATTCAAGGGAAGTCAAGCCTTTTGGATGGAGTTTGCCTTCATCATTTAGTTATTCATTGTAGTAAATCTGCTCTACTTTCCCGACAAGGCCACTACATGTTTCCTGAGTTGCAATACCCAAAACTGAAATCTAGAGAGCCTTTGAAGTATACCCACAAAAGCAGATACAATCTTGTCTTGAAAGCTTCATCTGAAGGACCATATTGAATTGGAGTTCTAGCTTGGCTATGTAGATGAACTACTGCCCAAATATTAAAGTCAGGAAAGGATAAAGGGGAAGTTCTGACAGGACTTTTTGAATGTGGGAAGAGATGAATTTCTGTGTTAAATTCAAATTTCAGGAAAATGCCAGTCAATTGCTTCTGTAATGGCCATAATTGGCTTTGTGTCACTCCTATCATCTGGAAATACAACCTGTCCTTGTAAAGGTGGAAATGCAAACATCAGGGAGCTGGCCTGAGACAAATTCTCTGACCCTCTCCTACCCCTCCAATCCTACCTCCAAGGGCTCGAGAAAATCTCACCTCCCCCTTTCAATTATGAAAGAAGTGATTTTAGCTGTGTTACTACTAGTCTGGTAATCCAGAGACAGCTAGTTCAAACCCTACCAGGACATTGTAAGAATTGTTGTGCTCTCCTACAAGTCTGAAAATAAGAAGCTGATACCAGTAAAAGTAACAATGAAACAATGGCTGAATTGCCATTACTAGGTTGATTCACTAATCTTTTAAGAAAGACAACTGTCCACCATTCCCTGGTTTGATGAATATGCAACACTTAATCAGCCTCTAGCAGCCTGAAAACAAAAAATGCTGGAAATCACAGTGAATCAGGTAGCAGCTGTGGAGAGACGGTAAGCTAACATTTTGCATCCAGATGACTCTTCATTAGAGCATCATTCTCTGATGAATGTTATCTTGACTTGAAAGGTTAGCTTGCTCTCTCTCCACAGATGCTGCCTGTCCCACTGTGATTTCCAACATGTCTTTGGTTTTCAGTACAGATTCTAACATCTGCCGTAATTTGCTACTCTTTAGTCGTCTAGTAGCTAACTTAATTGTACTGAAACTGCTTTTAATAGGAAGACCTGGCAACACTCTCTAAGCATAATGGGATGGGCAATAATTGCCAGTCATACCCAATGATGCTGTCAGCCCAAGAACAATAATGCAAAGCTTTTGCTCTATGAATGGTAGACGCATCCGTTCACACATAGAACTTAATATCATGATTTAAATTTTAATCCTACATGACAAATGGACAAAAGATGACAACAGAAGTTGTGAATAAAAGATGAAAGTTATCTAAGCTTTAGGATTCTCATTTGCATTTCCAAGTAAGGTCTGCATAAATTTATTGTTCTTCCAATAATTTAGTCACAACTAAAAGGCTATTGACTGCATTGTTATTAATATCAAATACTTAAAAATTGTTACATTAATTATGCTAATTTGCTTGCAGTTTTATTCACAAAGTACTTAGCTCGCAGGGCAGGAAAGCTCCTAACAAAATAATTTCACCACAAAGTGCTCAATAATTCTTAAAGATGTAAAGTATGTTCAGATTATTAGGGCTTTTAGAATCAGCATATTTCAATGAAAGACATTTTACATTGATTTGAGTGTCAATGGTGATTAACAATCAAAACTGCTTCAAAAGTACTGCAGCACACAGTAATCACCCTGCAACTTAGTGGCAGTGATAGTCAATATAACTTTTGTCAATAATTCCCTCCAAATAATTTGTAATGCCATTGTAAACCAATTTTAACTCTTTTAATTCAATTGACAGATGCATTTTAAAAATGTTTTAACAAAAATCAAATTGTGTTGTCTTGTTCGGAAGTAAAATTTGTCATCGATTATAAGCATTGTGAGAGTTCAGATGAATAGATTTATAAGTTATCCTTATATTCAAGGTAAAGGGGAGATATAATATTAACATCTCCACAAACTGACAATTTTACACTTGGTTGTTTTATTTTCTGTTGATAATACAATTTCTCTGATTTTGAAATTAATGTATTTCAAAGTAAAGTAGTTTTATTGATTTGAACATGAACTACTGTCCACATCCGATCCCATATTGAAAATGGTTCACCTATCATCCCTGTTCCGGCTGATCAACACTAGCTCCTTGTTTCCTACTCCTTCCATTTTAATGTTCTTACTGTTATTGTTTAACTCCTTCATAATTATTCTGGGCACTGCCATCCATATGTTCTTAGAATGTGGGTTCTTTAGAGACTTACACCGTCTATTGTGTGCGAAGGTTGCTATCTTCCATCGAATAAGAAGAGTCTTGAAGGGTAATGCATCTCTGAATCTATTTACAGGTTTTAAGAATACGTTCTACTATACTACAAGACAGTAGATCTACCTTCCACAAGATCCGACTTTAATCTTCCACAAAGTCCCCTTAACATCAAAGTGAACAACACTTATAGCATAAACCAACTATTAACGCTTTCAAATCCATCCAGACCCATTTTCAACAATAAATTTAATCCATCACAGACAAGACGGGAATTACGTCATTTTTACTAATCTTCTCTTCAGTGCTTGACAGTGCTGACTTTAATTTGTTTTCTTATATTATTTCTTCTCCTTTTTGAAATAATTTGTGAGAGCAACCCAAAACGTTACATCTGATTGGGAAGTGCAGTTTGTAAAAAAATTGCAATACCCTCTCTTTAGAGATAATTCAAAATGATTTCTTTTTCAACCAGGTAGTTAATTTTCACATGCATGAGCAAACAGGAAGCTGGAAGAGAAAGGGGGAAAATGAAGTTGCAATTATGAATTGCTTGAAAACAAAGTAATGACTGTCCAGCAATTCAATATCCAGTTGGGGTGCTTTTACTTATCAGCATTGAGATATTCCTTTCCCAGGAGCTCAGATGTATTTGAAACGCAGTTGAAGGTGCAGCAGTTGTAAACTGATCATTTGTTTACTTTCCAGCTGAAATATCGGATTATTTTCAGAAATCGGGTTTTTAAGAGAGATTGAAACCAAAGACAAATGGAGCCCATGCCGAGAGCTGCCTTGCTGTTTTCTCTTTCACTGTTAAAATCAGGCAAGTGAAACAAGCCAAAGATTTTAAATAACTGTTTCAGTCATATGACTGAGGATCACAACTAAAACACTCAGATAAATTTGATGACCCCTTATCAAGAAACTACTGCATTCTGTAACCGATGAATGTTGTGCTATTGGCACCGTTTCCAACATAATGAGTTCCGATAGTTACCTTTCAAACCAACCTGGTAGGGAGAAACACATTGTCGGCAACTTGTTTGTGTTGGCTTGACTAGAATGTCTATACAGTTGAAAGAGTGGCATTCCAGGAGGAGATATAAGGTTTGATTCCTTGGTTTCTTCGTTATGAATGAACTGTGCATTCCAGAAATGTGAACTATTTGCATCAAGGGAGTGGAAGCCATATTGTCTAACTGGCATAGTGTTGATGGTTTAAAAATGTTTAAGCAAGATAATTAAGATCTCTATCTTTATAATGTATATAGCCCCAATCTGTCAACCTTTCCTCACAAAAAAATCCCCTCTACAACTGGTATCAACCCAGGGAACTTTCTCTAGACTACCTGCAATGCCTGTCTATCATTTCTTAGACAACTGGACCAAAACTGTGCACAGTTGCCCTTTTCCCTGTCAACCTCCCTGCCGTTCTTTAAGACACTCCTTAAAAATGCATTATTTAATCAAGCTTTTAGTCATGCTTAATGGTGTTAACTCATTCAATACCTATTCACAAATAACACTAGTGCAGACTTTAAAATTGGTGGAAAGATAGGTTGTGAGAGGGATCCAAACAATTTACAGAGAGATATTGATAGGTTACATAAGTGACAAAGTTGGCAAATGGAACTTAATGTGGGAAAATGTTAAGTTCTTTTTGGAAGAGAGAATAAGGAATGGAATATTATGCAAATAGAGAAAAACTGCAGCAAGCTGCAACACAAAGGATGGTGTGGACATTTCTGCATGAAACATGCTAGCACACACATGTAGCAGGTAATCAGGAAGGTGAATAGAATGTTTCAAGGAGGTTGGAATACAAGGGTGGGGAAGTCTCACACAACTGTACAAAGTATTGGTGAATCTGGAATACTGTGAGCAGTTTTGATCCCTTATTTAAAGATAGATATCATTTCACTGGAGGCAGTCAGAGAAGGTTCATTAAGATGTATAGGAGTTAGAAGGTCATGTTGCAGCTGTACAGGACATTGATTAGATCACTGTTGGAATACTGCATGCATTTCTGGTCTCCTTCCTATCAGAAAGATGTTGTGAAACTTAAAAGGGTTCAGAAAAGATTTACAAGAATGGCGGGGAGAGTGAGGGGCTGAGTGGGAGCGGGGAGAGTGAGGAACCAAGTGGGAGCAGGGAGAGTGACGAGCCGAGTGGGAGCGGTGAGAGTGAGGCGCCGAGTGGGAGTAAGGAGAGTGAGGAGCTGAGTGGGAGTGGGGAGAGTGAGGATCTGAGTGGGAGCGGGGAGAGTGAGGAGCTCAGTGGGATTGGGGAGAGTGAAGAGCTCAGTGGGATTGGGGAGAGTGAGGAGCTGAGTGGAAGCGGGGAGAGTGAGGATCTGAGTGTTAGCGGGGAGAATGAGGAGTTGGGTGGGAGCGGGGAGAGTGAGGAGCTGAGTAGTAGTGGGATGAGTGAGGAGCTGAGTGGGAGTGGGAAGATGAAGGAAGTGAGTGGGAGCGGGGAGAGTGAGGGGCTAAGTGGGATTGGAGAGAGTGAGGACCTGAGTGGGAACGGGGAGAGTGAGGAGCTGAGTGGGAACAGGGAGAGTGAGGAGCTGAGTGGAAGTGGGGAAGTGAGGAGCTGAGTGTGATTGGGGAGAGTGAGGTGCTGAGTGGGAGCGGGGAGAGTGAGGGGCTAAGTGGGTTTGGGGAGAATGAGGAGCTGAGTTGGAGCGGGGAGAGTGAGGAGCTCAGTGGGAGAAGGGAGAGTGAGGAGCTAAGTGGGAGCAGGGAAAATGAGGAGCTGAGTGGGAGAGGGGAGAGTGAGGGGCTGAGCGAGAGTGGGGAGAGTGGAGCTCAGTGGAAGCGGGGAGAGTGAGGGGCTGATTGGGAGCAGGAAGAGTGAGGGGTTGAGTGGGAGCGGGGAGAGTGAGAAGCTGAGTGGAAGCAGGAAGAGTGAGGGGTTGAGTGGGAGCGGGGAGAGTGAGGAGCCAAGTGGGAGCAGGAAGAGTGACGAGCCGAGTGGGAGCAGTGAGAGTGAGGAGCCGAGTGGGAGTGGGGAGAGTGAGGATCTGAATGGGAGTGGGGAGAGTGACGGAGAATGAGGAGCTGAGTGGGAGTGGGGAGAATGAGGAGCTCAGAAGAAGCGGGTAGAGTGAGGAGCTGAGTGGGAGCGGGGAGAGTGAGGAGCTGAGCGGGAGTGGGGAGAGTGAGGAGTTGAGTGGGACTGGGGAGAGTGAGGAGTTGAGTAGGAGTGGGGAGAATGAGGAGCTGAGTGGGAGCGGGGAGAGTGAGGGGCTGAGTGGGAGTGGGGAGAGTGGAGCTCAGTGGGAGTGGGGAGTGTGAGGAGCTGGGCGGGAGTGGGGAGAGCGAGGAGCTTGAGTGGGTGCGGGGAGAGTGAGGAGTTGAGTGGGACTGGGGAGAGTGAGGAGCTGAGTGAGAGTGGGGAGGGTGAGGAGCTGAGTGTGAGTGGGGAGAGTGAGGAGCTGAGTGAGTTTGGGGAGGGTGAGGAGCTGAGTGGCAGTGGGCAGAGTGAGGAGCTGAGTGGGATTGGGGAGAGTGAGCATCTGAGTGGGAGTGGGAAGAGTGAGGGAGAATGAGAAGCTGAGTGGGAGTGGAGAGAATGAGGAGCTGAGTGGGAGCGGGGAGAGTGAGGGGCTGAGTGGGAGTGGGGAGAGTGGAGCTCAGTGGGAGTGGGGAGTGTGAGGAGCTGGGCAGGAGTGGGGAGAGCGAGGAGCTTGAGTGGGTGCGGGGAGAGTGAGGAGTTGACTGGGACTGGGGAGAGTGTGGAGTTGAGTGGGAGTGGGAAGAGCAAGGAGCTGAGTGGGAGCGAGGAGAGTGAGGGGCTGAGTGGGAGTGGGGAGTGTGAGGAGCTGAATTGCAGCGGGGAGAGTGAGGGGCTGAGTGGGAGTGGGAAGAGCAAGGAGCTGAGTGGGAGCGGGGAGAGTGAGGGTCTGAGTGAGAGTGGGGAGTGTGAGGAGCTGAGTTGCAGCGGGGAGAGTGAGGGGCTGAGTGGGAGCGGGAGAGTGAGGAGCTGAGTGAGAGTGGGGAGCGTGAGGAACTGAGTGGGAGTGGGGAGGGTGCAGAGCTGAGTGGGAGCGGGGAGAGTGAGGGGCTGAGTGGGAGCGGGAGAGTGAGGAGCTGAGTGAGAGTGGGGAGCGTGAGGAACTGAGTGGGAGTGGGGAGGGTGCGGAGCTGAGTGGGAGCGGGGAGAGTGAGGAGCTGAGTGGGAGCGGGGAGAGTGTGAGGAGCTGAGTGGGATTGGGGAGAGTGAGGAGCTGAATGGGAGTGGGGACGGTGAGGAGCTGAGTGGGAAGGGGGAGGGTTAGGAGCTGAGTGGATGTGGGGAGAGTGAGGAGCTGAGTGGGAGTGGGGAGAGCGAGGAGATGAGTGGGAGAGGCGAGAGTGAGGAGCCAAGTGGGAGCAGGGAGAGTGAGTGGCTGAGTGGGAGCGGGGAGATTGAGAAACTAAGTGGGAGCGGGTAGAGTGAGGAGCTGAGTGGGAGCGGGGAGAGTGAGGAGCTGAGTGGGAGCGGGGAGAGTGAGGAGCTCAGTGGGAGTGGGGAGAGCGAGGAGAAGAGTGGGAGAGGCAAGAGTGAGGAGCCAAGTGGGAGCAGGGAGAGTGAGTGGCTGAGTGGGAGCGGGGAGAGTGAGGAGGTGAGTGAGAGTGGGGAGTGTGAGGAGCTGAGTGGGAGTGGGGGGAGTGAGGAGCTAAGTGGGAGTGGGGAGAGTGAGGAGCTGAGTGGGAGCGGGGAGAGTGAGGAGCTGAGTGGGAGTGGGGAGAGTGAGGGGCTGAGTGGGAGTGGGGAGAGTGAGGAGCTGAGTGGGAGCGGGAAGAGTGAGGGGCTGAGTGGGAGTGGGGTGAGTGAGGAGCTGAGTGGAAGCTGGGAGAGTGAGGAGCTCAGTGGGAGTGGGGAGAGTGAGAAACTAAGTGGGAGCAGGGAGAGTGGGGAGCTGAGTGGGAGTGGGGAGAGTGAGGAGCTGAGTGGGAGTGGGAAGAGTGATGAGCTGAGTGGGAGAGGGGAGAGTGAGGAGCCAAGTGGGAGCAGGGAGAGTGAGGGGCTGAGTGGGAGCAGGAAGAGTGAGGGGCTGATGGGAGCGGGAGAGTGTGGGACTAATGGGAGCGGGGAGAGCGAGGAACTGAGTGGGAGTGGGTAGAGTGAAGAGCTCAGAGGGAGCGGGGAGAGTGAGGAGCTGAGTGGGAGTGGGAAGAGCGAGGAGCTAAGTGGGGAGTGGGGAGAGTGAGGGACTGAGTGGAAGTTGGGAAGTGAGGAACTGAGTGCGAGTCGGGAAGTGAGGGGCTGAGTGGGAGTGGGGAGAGTGAGTAACTGAGTGGGAGTGGGAAGAGGAAGGAGCTGAATGGGAGCAGGGAGAGTGTGGGGCTGAGTGGAAGTTGGAAAGTGAGGAGCTGAGTGGGAGAGGGGAGAGTGAGGAGCTAAGTGGGAGCGGGGAGAGTGAGGATTTGAGTGGGATTGGGAAGAGTGAGGAGCTGAGTGGGATTGGGAAGAGTGAGGAGCTGAGTGGGAGCGGGGAGAGTGATGAGCTGAGTGAGGTTGGGGAGAGTGAGGAGCTGAGTGGGAGCGGGGAGAATGAGGAGCTCTGTGGGAGCGGGGAGAGTGAGGAGCTGTGTGGGAGTGGGGAAAGTGAGGAGCTGAGTGGGAATGGGAAGAGTGAGGAGCTGAGTGGGATTGGGGAGAGTGAGGAGCTAAGTGGGAGCGGGGAGAGTGATGAGCTGAGTGAGACTGGGGAGAGTGAGGAGCTGAGTGGGAGCGGGGAGAATGAGGAGCTCTGTGGGAGCGGGGAGAGTGACGAGCTGTGTGGGAGTGGGGAAAGTGAGGAGCTGAGTGGGAATGGGGAGAGTGAGGGGCTGAGTGGGAGTGGGGAGGGTGAGGAGCTGAGTGGGAGCAGGTGAGTGAGGAGTTGAGTGGGAGTGGGGAGAGTGAGGGGCTGAGTGGGAGCGGGGAGAGTGACGAGCTGAGTGGGAGTGGGGAGAGTGAGGAACTGAGTGGGAGTGGGGAAAGTGAGGAACTGTGTGGGAGTGGAGTGAGTGAGGAGCTGAGTGGGAGTGGGGAGAGTGATGAGCTGAGTGGGAGAGGGGAGAGTGAGGAGCCAAGTGGGAGCAGGGAGAGTGAGGGGCTGAGTGGGAGCAGGAAGAGTGAGGGGCTGATGGGAGCGGGAGAGTGTGGGACTAATGGGAGCGGGGAGAGCGAGGAGCTGAGTGGAAGTGGGTAGAGTGAAGAGCTCAGAGGGAGCGGGGAGAATGAGGAGCTCTGTGGGAGCGGGGAGAGTGAGGAGTTGAGTGGGAGTGGGAAGAGCGAGGAGCTAAGTGGGGAGTGGGGAGAGTGAGGGACTGAGTGGAAGTTGGGAAGTGAGGAACTGAGTGCGAGTCGGGAAGTGAGGGGCTGAGTGGGAGTGGGGAGAGTGAGTAACTGAGTGGGAGTGGGAAGAGGAAGGAGCTGAATGGGAGCAGGGAGAGTGTGGGGCTGAGTGGAAGTTGGAAAGTGAGGAGCTGAGTGGGAGAGGGGAGAGTGAGGAGCGAAGTGGGAGCGGGGAGAGTGAGGATTTGAGTGGGATTGGGAAGAGTGAGGAGCTGAGTGGGATTGGGAAGAGTGAGGAGCTGAGTGGGAGCGGGGAGAGTGATGAGCTGAGTGAGGTTGGGGAGAGTGAGGAGCTGAGTGGGAGCGGGGAGAATGAGGAGCTCTGTGGGAGCGGGGAGAGTGAGGAGCTGTGTGGGAGTGGGGAAAGTGAGGAGCTGAGTGGGAATGGGAAGAGTGAGGAGCTGAGTGGGAGCGGGGAGAGTGATGAGCTGAGTGAGACTGGGGAGAGTGAGGAGCTGAGTGGGAGCGGGGAGAATGAGGAGCTCTGTGGGAGCGGGGAGAGTGACGAGCTGTGTGGGAGTGGGGAAAGTGAGGAGCTGAGTGGGAATGGGGAGAGTGAGGGGCTGAGTGGGAGTGGGGAGGGTGAGGAGCTGAGTGGGAGCAGGTGAGTGAGGAGTTGAGTGGGAGTGGGGAGAGTGAGGGGCTGAGTGGGAGCGGGGAGAGTGACGAGCTGAGTGGGAGTGGGGAGAGTGAGGAACTGAGTGGGAGTGGGGAAAGTGAGGAACTGTGTGGGAGTGGAGTGAGTGTGGAGCTGAGTGGGAGTGGGGAGAGTGAGGGGCTGAGTGGGAGTGGAGTGAGTGTGGAGCTGAGTGGGAGTGGGGAGGGTGAGGAGCTGAGTGGGAGCAGGTGAGTGAGGAGTTGAGTGGGAGTGGGGAGAGTGAGGGGCTGTGGAAATGGGGAGCGTGAGGGGCTAAGTGGGAGTGGGTAGAGTGGGGAGCTCAGAGGGAGTGGAGTGAGTGTGGAGCTGAGTGTGTTGGGGAGGGTAAGGAGCTAAGTGGGTATGGGGAGATTGAGGAGCTGAGTGGGAGTGGAGTGAGTGTGGAGCTGAGTGGGAGTGGGGAGGGTGTGGAGCTGAATTGGAGTGGGGTGAGTGAGGAGCTGAGTGGGAGCGGGGAGAGTGAGGGGCTGAGTGGGAGCTGGAAGAGTGAGGGGCTGAGTGGGAGTGGAGAGAGTGAGGAACTGAGTGAGAGTGGGAAATTGAGGAGCTGAGTATGAGTGGGGAGAATGTGGAGTTGAGTGGCAGCGGGGAGAGTGAGTGGCTGAGTGGGAGTGGGGAGAATGAGGAGCTGAGTGGGAGTGGGGAGAATGAGGAGCTGAGTGGGCGCGGGGAGAATGAGGAGCTGAGTGGGCGCGGGGAGAGTGTGGGACTGAGTGGGAGCGGGGAGAGTGAGGGGCTGAGTGGGATTGGGGAGAGTGAGGAGCTGAGTGAGCGTGGGGAGAATGAGGGCTGAGTGGGAGCGGGGAGAGTGAGGAGCTGAGTGGGAGTGGGGAGAATGAGGAGCTGAGTGGGCGCGGGGAGAGTGTGGGACTGAGTGGGAGCGGGGAGAGTGAGGGGCTGAGTGGGATTGGGGAGAGTGAGGAGCTGAGTGGGACTGGGGAGAGTGAGGAGCTGAGTGGGAGCAGGTGAGTGAGGAGTTGAGTGGGAGTGGGGAGGGTGAGGGGCTGTGGAAATGGGGAGCGTGAGGGGCTAAGTGGGAGTGGGTAGAGTGGGGAGCTCAGAGGGAGTGGAGTGAGTGTGGAGCTGAGTGCGTTGGGGAGGGTAAGGAGCTGAGTGGGTATGGGGAGATTGAGGAGCTGAGTGGGAGTGGAGTGAGTGTGGAGCTGAGTGGGAGTGGAGTGAGTGAGGAGCTGAGTGGGAGCGGGGAGACTGAGGAACTAAGTGGGAGCGGGGAGAGTGAGGGGCTGAGTGGGAGCTGGGAGAGTGAGGGGCTGAGTGGGAGCTGGGAGAGTGAGGGGCTGAGTGAGAGTGGGAAATTGAGGAGCTGAGTATGAGTGGGGAGAATGTGGAGTTGAGTGGCAGCGGGGAGAGTGAGTGGCTGAGTGGGATTGGGGAGAGTGAGGAGCTGAGTGGGAGCGGGGAGAGTGTGGGACTGAGTGGGAGCGGGGAGAGTGAGGGGCTGAGTGGGATTGGGGAGAGTGAGGAGCTGAGTGGGCGTGGGGAGAATGAGGGCTGAGTGGGAGCGGGGAGAGTGTGGGACTGAGTGGGAGCGGGGAGAGTGAGGGGCTGAGTGGGATTGGGGAGAGTGAGGAGCTGAGTGGAAGCGGGGTGAGTGAGGAGCTGAGTGGCATTGGGGAGAGTGAGGAGCTGAGTGGGATTGGGGAGAGTGAGGAGCTGAGTGGGAGAAGAGTGGAATGAATCAATATATTTGGGCAGCAGCTGAACCCGAGACACTACACGTGTATTGTCTCCCACCTGCCCCCTCGTCTAACTAAAAACCAAAAGACTTGGTGCTGCGTTGATTAGGTAAAGATATTTCTATTTTTTTAAATTGTGTGTTTGGTTCAAAACTTTTGTTTTGTTTCCTTTCTAGTTTATCTAAGTTATAACTATGTTCAACGTAACATTAATTTGGCAGGAGATCTCCGACCCGTGTTGTGCTCCTCTTGCTCCATGTGGGAGTTCAGGGACATGGCACATGCTCCTGACTCTCTCATGTGCAGGAATTGGGTCCAGCTGCAGCTCTTGTTAGACCGCGTGACGGATCCGGAGCTGTGGATGGATTCACTTTGGAGGATCTGTGTAGCTGAGGAGGCCGTGGATAGCACATTTAGCAAATTGGTCACACCGCAGATTGGGATTGCTGAGGGAGAAAGGAAATGGGTGACCAAAAGGCAAAGAAAGAGCAGGAAGGCAGTGCAGGTGTCCCCTGCGGTCTCCTCCCTCCAAAACAGGTAAAGCATTTTGGAAACTGTTGGTGAATGCAGCACTGGCCAAGTTCATGGCACCGTGGCTGCCTCTGCTGTACAGAAGGGCAGGAAAAAAAAGTGGAAGGCCTATAATCATAGGGGATTCAATTGTAGGGGGAGTAGATAAGCGGTTCTGTGGTTAAAAGCAAGACTTCCAAATGGTATGTTGCCTCCCAGATGCACAGGTCAGTGATGTCTCTGATTGGTTGCAGAACATTCTGAAGGGGTGGGTGAACAGCCAGCTGTCGTGGTGCATGTGAGCATCAATGATGTAGGTCAAAAACAAAATGAGGTCTGACACAAAGAATTTCGGGAGTTCGGAGCCAAGGCATCAAGAAGGACCTCAGAAGTAGTAATGACAGGATTTCTACCAGTGCCACGTGCTAGTCAGAGTAGGAATGAAAGAACAGGCAGAATGAATGTGTGGCTTGAGAGATGGTGCAGGAGGGTGGGGTTCAGATTTTTGAGACATTGGGACTGGTTCTGGGGGAGGTGGGACTATTACAAATTGGACAGTCTACACCTGGGCCGGACTGGAACCAATGTCCCGGGGGTGCTTTTGCTAACGCTGTTGGGGAGGGATTAAACTAATGTGGCAGGGGGATGGGAACCAAATGAGGAGGTGAGTGGACAGGAAGGAAGTAGTAACTAAAGTCTGTAAGGAACTAGACCATGAAGTCAGCAGGGAGCAGATGATGAATGCGAAGCGACAGGTAGAGATGCATTTGTTTTAATGCAACAAGTGTAGTAGGTAAAGCAGATGAATTTAGGGCTTTAATTAGTACCTGGGAGTATAATATTATTGCTATTGGTTGAGGGAAGGGCATGATTGGCAACTAAGTATCCCAGGATATAGATGCTTCAGGCAGGATAGAGAGGGAGGTAAAAGGGGTGGAGGAGTTACATTATTGAGCAGTGAGGATATCATAGCGGTGCTGAAGGAGGGCACTATAGAGGACCTAAGCAATGAGGCAATATGGGCAGAGCTCAGAAATAGGAAGGGTGCAGTAACAACGTTGGGGCCATACTACAGGCCTCCCTACAGCGTAAGATAGAAGTACAAATATGGAGACAGATTATGGAAAGATGTTGGAGGAACAGGGTGGTGGTGATAGGAGATTTTAATTTTCCCAAGATTGACTGGGATTTACTTAGGGTTAAAGGTCTAGATAGAGCAGAATTTGTAAGGAGCATCTAGGAGGGTTTTCTACAGCAGTATGTAAATATTCCAACTCGGGAAAGGGCCATACTGGACCTGGTGTTGGGGAATGAGCTCGGCCGGCTGGTTGAAGTTTCAGTCGGGGATTACTTTGGGAACACTAATCACAATTCCATAAGTTTTAGAACACTCATGGACAAAGATGAGAATGGTCCTAGAGGAAGAGTGCTAAATTGGGGGAAGGCCAAATTTGGCAGGAGCTGGGGAATGTAGATTGTGAGCAGCTGTTCGACGGTAAATCCACAATTGTTATGTGGGAATCTTTTAAAGAGAGGTTGATTAGAGGGCAGGAGAGACATGTTCCTGTGAAAATGAGAAATAGAAAGGGGAAGATTAGGGCATCATGGATGACAGGTGAAATTGTGAGACTAGCTAAGAGGAAAAAGGAAGGATACATAAGGTCTAGGTGACTGAAGACAGATGAAGATTTGGAAGAATATCGGGAATGTAGGACCAATCTGAAATGAGGAATTAAGAGGGCTCAAGGGGATCATGAAGTATCTTTAGCAAACAGGGGTTAAGGAAAATCCCACAGCCTCTTATTCGTATATAAGGAGCAAGAGGGTAACTGGAGAAAGGGTTGGCCCACTCAAGGACAAAGGAGGAAAGTTATGTGTAGAGTCAGAGAAAATGGGTGAGATTCTTTATAAATACTTTGCATCGGTATTCACCAAGGAAAGGGACATGACGGATGTGGAGATTAGGTATAGATGTTTGATTACTCTAGGTCAAGTGGGCATAATGAGGGAAGAAGTGTGGGGTATTCTAAAGGCATTAATATGGATAAGTCCCCAGGTCTGGATGGGATCTATCCCAGGCTAGTGAGGGATGTGAGAGAGGAAATAGCTTGGGCCTTAACAGATATCTTCGCAGCATCCTTAAACATGGGTGAAGTCCCAGAGGACTGGAGAGTTGTTAATGTTGTCCCCTTGTTTAAGAAGGGTAGCAGGGGTAATCCAAGTAATTACAGACCTATGAGCCTGACGTCAGTGGTAGGGAGGCTGCTGGTGAAGATACTGAGGGATTAGATCTATTCCCATTTGGAAGAAAATGAGTTTAACAGTGATAGGCAACATGATTTTGTGCAGGGAAGATCATATCTTCCCAACTTAATAGAATTCTTTGAGTAAGTGACAAAGTTGATGATGAGGGAAGGGCTATAGATGTCATATACATGGACTTCAATAAGGCATTTGATAAGGGTCCCCATGGTAGGCTGTTGGAGAATGTGAAGTCACATGGGGTCCAGGGTGTACTAGCTAGATGGATAAAGAACTGGTTGGGCAACAGAACACAGAGAGTAGGAGCGGAAGGGAGTTTCTCAAAATGGAGACCTGTGACCAGTGGTGTTCCACAGGGATCTGTGCTGGGACCACTGTTGTTTGTGATATATGTAAATGATTTGGAGGAAGGTATAGGTGGTCTGATTAGCAAGTTTCCAGATGACACTAAGATTGGTGGAGTAGCAGATAGTGAAGGAGACTGTCAGAGAATACAGTAGAATATAGACATATTGGCGAGTTGGACAGAGAAATGGCAGATGGAATCCAATCTGGACAAATGCGAGATGATGCATTTTGGAAGATCCAATTCTAGAGCGAACTATACAGTAAATAGAAAAGTGATGTACAGAGAGATGTGAGTGTTCAGGTCCATTGTTCCCTGAAGATGGTAACGCAGCTCAATAGACTGGTCAAGAAGGCATACAGCATGCTTTCTTTCATCGGATGGGGGATGAGTGCAAGAGTTGGCAGGTCATGTTACAGTTGTATAAGGCTTTAGTTCAGCCACATTTGAAATACTGCGTACAGTTCTGGTCGCAACACTACCAAAAGGATGTGGATACTTTGGAGAGGTTGCAGAGGAGGTTTACCAGGATGTTGCCTGGTATGGAGCTAGCTATGAAGAGAGGTTGAGTAGATTAGAATCATTTTCATTAGAAAGACGGAGGTTGAGAGGGAACCTGATTGAGGTCTACAAAATCATGAGAGATATAGACAGGGTGGATAGCAAGAAGCTTTTTCCCAGAGTTGGGGAATTACTAGGGGTCACAAATTCAAAATGAGAGGGAAAACATTTATGGGAGATATGTGTAGAAATTTCCTTACGTCAAGGGGAGTGGGTGCCTGGAAAGCATTGCCAGCAGAGGTGGTAGAGGCAGGTGCAATAGCATCCTGTGGGATGTGGGTTGGCGCAGGCTTGGAGGGCTGAAGAGCCTGTTCCTGTGCTGTAATGTTCTTTGTTCTTTATTCTAACTGTATAAATGCAAGCTGTTTGCCATTTTACATATATGTCAGTTTTATTTCACATTAACACATTTCATTACATATGAGATAGAGACTTTGAATTTTTTGATATTAGTGATGATGCCAAACTACATTTTGGAATCGTTACTTTTGGCTTATAATGCCGGCTGCATTCATTGCTAGTTTCTTTTAAGTCACAAGAGTTTGTCAATTTTTCAATTTGCGTTCATGTTTAGCTGCTAATTGACAGTACACTGCAGAAACTGTTCAATTTTAATTGCCGTAGAAAAACATCGCAGATTACAAATAATATCTAATCCAAATCCTCTTCTAAGAACCAGGTGAATGATTTTTGTTTCCCAAGATGGAATGTAATATTATTTTGTCTTCTATTTTGCTGAAGTTAAAATGTTTCCACAAAAAGATTTAGTGAATATTTCTTCACCACAGATCACAGTTGCACTCTTGAACACCAACCACAAAAGTGCAGGCTTTGAGTCCAATCTCCACTCTGACCCAAGATTACTATGTGAATTTACAATTTATTGAAGAGAAATATCCAGCTCAGTTTAATTAGGTCCTATTTGTCCAGTAAGAAAGTTGAGGGCAGTACACAGTGTGAATGTAAGGATTTCACTATTTGTATAACAGCACATTAATTATTTAAAACCCAAACAGTTGCAAATATACATTGTGCACCCATATGTGAAGGCAATCTGTCTTAAGCAACGACAGTAGATGGATCTTCATTTAAAAAAAACAAAAAAAACAAATATTTGTATTTAAAAGGTAGCACTGTTAAAATTGATAAAGACATGTTACTTTGCATACAGTAATCTGAAGTCCTAGATGGTTATCATTCTTTATTCTTACTACCACTTAGAAACAAAATGACACACAATTGAAGAATAATTTCTGCAAAGACCAATCATGCCATCCCAAATATTCTTACTTAGACAATTTCATTTATTGATTGATGGTCTAATCCTCCAAACTGTACTGTATTTTTTTTATTGACCTTTTCACTAATTAGCAAGATACAGAGATGGATGGCCAATTTCAATAGATCCTCCAAGCAGTAATTCTCTTGTAGTAAGTACTGCGGTTACTCCTTTAGTTAATTCTCAACTAATAGAAACCTTTGAGTATAAGAGTGGAACCAAAACATATTAATGCTTTTCAGGTTAGCTACAGTTCATGTATCAACGCAAAGCTGCTCCATTCCACAATCATACAAATCATGTACTGTGACTTGTAAACTAAATTACTCAAATTTTGTGATGTGTATTTTAGTTAGTTCTGTAAGGTACAATTCAGCAGTGAACCTTTTTTTGTGTAATATATGCAAGTACATCCAACATTTAACTTTCTTACAGGAACATGATGAATAGGTTTTTTTCCTGCTAGTTGCAAAACAGAATATCAAAAATGCAGATTAGACACATATTGGTTCCCCTTATGAACAGTAATGACTGCTTCTGGTTCAAAATGTAAAATTACTCAATGGCAATTACTTGAACATAGAAGTAGGTAAAAAGCACACCCTGAGAATTAACTTTGTCCACCCCAGTCCAACTCCGGCACCTCCACATCTTTTATTAACAATATATGCAGGTATGTCCAATATTTTACCATTTACTTTCTTTCACAATTATGCGTAAAATGGTAAAATCCTTCCCAATTTACACTGAGGTAGACTAAATCCAAATAGAGTGAAGCAAAGTTTAAAATCTTTGCGAGCTTGATTTCTAATCTTGCTAATTTTAGCAAGATATTTAAATATGCCCTGAGCTCTTTTAATGCTCAAACTTGATAAGATTGTAGATCCAAAAGAAGAAAATACATACATGTCCAAAACCTTTCTCTTTTCAGCTGAGAGTATTGTAGAATAACGAGTATGGCTTGGGTCTTTTTGCATCAAGTTGATTTGTATCTGTCGCAAAACAGGTATCTGTCAGGATGTATTGCTAGGTATCTGAAATGTGTCAATTGAAAACAAATTAGATCACAAAACCTCAACTTCTTTTCTTCCATTTGAAATGCAAAAACTTTGCCTTAATCTACTGAATACCAAACTTTCTTAGCTCTCAGACTGCTTACTTAAGAAAGTTTCAGATGTGGAGCTGCACCACATAAGGTAATGATGATCTTTCAACAGCAAATGAATGATGGATATTTAGAGAGATCTCAAAATACACAAGCACTTTCCCGACCACGGTTTACAATTTAATTTTCAGCAGTCTGATGGCTCAGATTGCCAGTGGACAATCTCAGGGCAGTGCACTTTTGGCTGCAATGACTTTTTAATTAACACTTTGCTGACAGCTGAACAAACATGCATCTGTAGTCAAAGGAAGTTAAACTAATGACTGGTCAGATTCATTCATAAAGCTTACAAGCTCCACTTCTCTGGGTTTGCCTGCAGGGATAGTTTAACTGGAAGCTAGAGGAAGTCAGAAGTTGGGGGACAGTACTTCATGTCTGTTTATTTCCTCCTGCATCTGACTACAGCCCTTGTTGTCCATTCTGACCTGTGAACCCACACAGGTCACAAGGTCAGAAAATGCAGCACATTTTGATCACAGTCATGGCTGCTTCCCTTGTATCTATCAATAAGGGTATTGTCTGCACATTCAATTAAGTGTCATTGAGTAATTTTGCATTTCAAACCAAAAGCTATCATTATAGTTCATAAGATGAAGCAACACGTGCTTAACCTGCATTTATGAAGTTCCACCTTTTCAGAATTAGCAGGAAAATACCATTTAACACGTAATTGTGAAAGAAAGTAAATGGTAAAATATTGGACATACCTGCAAATATTGTTAATAAAAGATGTGGAGGTGCCGGAGTTGGACTGGGGTGGACAAAGTTAAAAATCACACAACACCAGGTTATTGCCCAACAGGTTTATTTGGAAGCACTAGCTTTCGGAGCGCTGCTCCTTCATCAGGTAGCTTTGGAAAAGCATCATAAGACACAGAATTTATAGCTTTAAGTATAATCTTTTGCTATAAATTCTGTGTCTTATGATCCTCTTTAGCAGCACTCCAAAAGCTAGTGCTTCCAAATAAACCTGGTGTTGTGTGATTTTTAATGTTAATAAAAGAGCTACTGTTGAATTATACATTGCAAAGCTAACTGAATGACACGTCCAGTACCTGTAGTCTCATGCATTAAGTAAGTAAGGATTAAACTGGTTAATGCTCTAATACAGGCATGGAAACGGCTGTGTGTAATTGACCAATGCCTGTTCATTGTATTGTAAGCAGTTTGTTAACTGGTGCTGCCTGCTGTTTTAAATGATTGTTCCTTTTAGCTGACACTACCTGTGCCTTTAATTGACTGAACTCATTAGGAGGAGGCCTGATAACGTGAATGGCTATTACTGTTTACAAGAACCTCTTATAGGGACATGGCTGCATGAAGTGCTGGAATGGTGATGTTGTAGAATGAGGAATGACTAAAAATGTCAGTTGGCGAACACCAGAGGTTTGTTTTTCACACAGAAGCATTTGATGCAAGTTACAATGAGGAAAAGAGACATCCAGTATAGACAGGGGGCCAGGAGACAATCCAGATACATGATCAGGAGTTAGTTCGAAAGGTAGCTGCAGAGGTCAAAGCCAAGAGTATGGTTCTGAGAACATGGACAGGTGCAGGAAAAGCTTTCATGATCTGTGACATGCTACCAAGTTAAGTGCACCCTATTGATCAGTGCTGAACCCTTCAATTCATTTGTGTGACCTCATCCTCACACATGTATCACCATACCCAAAACTCTTAGTTTTACACAAACCACCAATATTTCAACTACGACACCCACATACTGTGGAATGTTCACTCACACATCTCCCTATCTCTTGGTGGAGGAGCCCACACATTACAGGAGGCAGCAGGAAAGAACTGGAGAAGAACAACCACATTTTCACGCCCGGGGAGAGAATGTGTTGGGGATACTATGGAAGAGCTTCAAGGGTCACTTCTCAACCACACAGTCTCCTCTGACCCACAAACAATTTGGTGTAAATGTGCCCTTCTTATCATGTCATGCTCAACTCACACTGAGTTCTGTTCACCCATTATCCTGTCTTCATTTACCTGCATTGGTTCCCCATGAAGCAACACATCAACTTTAAAATCCTGCAGTGTCCCTCTCCATCGCTGTGTTCTCCTCCAGCCAGAGAACTCTTAGAGATACCTGTACTCCTCTAAATCTGACCTTTTGAATATTGTTGGCTTTTGATCACCCAACCACTGAGTGTCATTTCTTCTGTTGTCCAGGCCTCTAAGGCCCTCTGTTCCCCATATCTCTACCTTATTTCAGAAGGTCTTTAAAACCTACCTCTTGCATTAACAGATTTTGTGGTTCAATGTTTCAGGCACCATTAGCGCAGGATATGAGGAACCCAGTGGGTGGCAGGAACAGAGGTAGACAGAGGATGGAAATACTGGCACTGGGAAGCAAGTGGTTTCTTGAAGCAGTAGTGGCTATTTTAAGGGACACAGGTTAATGGCCAACAGGATTACCCAGCTCCATGTAATCGGTAGGCAATTAGACCACCTGAGTTTCTTGTTGGCTCCGACTAAAAAAGCTTGGTTCAAATCATCCAGGTAACATCCTATATCTCACACTGGTGACAGATCAGATGCATGGTTGTCACATGCCAGCCTGTCAATTGAGAGACTCTTCCCCTTAACCCAAACCAACACTGGTTGCAAAAGGAAACTATCAGGTGAAATTATAAAATGTTAGCGAGAAGGCGTCTCAATGTTGAATCATCCTTCCACCATCCTGGTGTGTTTCTCAACATGGAAACCTCTGATTATCCTCCTTGTTTTGAGACCCCACCCATCACCTTTCATTGGAAACAGAACCTGCCTGTATGACTTAAGGGGGCGGGGAACGGGGGGAAACCCACATGTAAATCCCAGTGAGTGATTATTTCCTTTTGGGAAATTGGTCCAGTCCCAACCTTTGTTCCCCATGTTATGCACTAAGCCAGACCACCTCAAAATATTTTATAGAGGTAGCCTAGACCCGAACTTTTTCTTATTTTAAAGGATGTTCCAGGTGCGATGCAGCTGGTCAAACCACTCGGTTTTAAGCAAAACAGAATTTATTTAAACATTACAATTAAAACATGAAAGAAGTGAAAGTGGAATTTAGAATAACTTTACTATTGGAAAACTTCATCGACCCAATACAGCAACTTAACTAAGGAACTGTTCCAATCCAGTAACATCCCTTAAACACTCACCCTTTGGCAAGAAGGTAAAGTGAACATGGATTCTTACAGGCAAGATGAAACAACTTCCAAAGGGATTTCAGAGAGAAAGTCAGTCAGGAAACATCCATTGAAGCTTGTACTCTTTCAGCATCTTGTCACTGCCACAGCTAAACCAAGCTAGATAAAACCTGAACTGGTAGAACTGGCCATTCCCCTGCCATTGTTAAACCAAGGACAAAATAACCTTTTTATAGTGACAACATCATCACACCCACTGACAGAGAGAAAAGTAGCTCAAAGAGTCACATAGAATCCAGAATTCAAAAGGTTTAACAGATTTAGAATGTTCTGAAGATGGGTCTCTGGACTTGGAATGCGAACTCTGTTTCTCTCTCCACAGGTGCTGCCAGAGCTGCTGAGTTTTCCCAGCTATTTCCGTTTTTGTTTCAGATTTTCAGCATCAGATGTTCTTTATTTTTTGTTTGTCAAATCTATTCTGTCTCCCTTCTGATATAAAAGAGCTGAATCTTCCATTGTTGTTTAACAAGTACTTTTCCAGTGATGAAACTATCACTGTTAACCCTAAAGGCCAAATGTACTAAAGGCCAATGCATATACAGAACTCGACTTCTAGATATGTAATGATGATTCAATGATTAGTGTGCAGAATCGGCAACATGAGCTAAGCAGTGGGCCGAGTAAAGTAAATGCAGATCTAATTTTCTACCTCTCAAAGTTAAAATATACCTGCTTTGGATCAGCTCATCAGCAAACCAAAGAAAGTACCATCAAATGCATTTGATGTTTTAAAATGCAGTTCTTAAGCAGTGGCAACGACAGTATTTATCATCATGAGGTGAACCACCTTGATTGGGATGCTCGAGTCTCTGCAGTGAAGGTAATTCTACGGTGCTACTTGGTCCACGGTTTCAGGATTTTGACCCATTGACAAATGTTTCACTTTCCAACACCTTTCACTCTCAACAAAATGCAGAATAAAGTTGACAGTCCTGCATAATAGGCTCACTCACCGACATTAATTTAACTGACCAAGTGAGTTGCTCAGATACCCTCCATCCAGCATTCTCAGTGCTTTTAGTGAATTACTCAAAACAAAATGACAGTCCATTGCACTTAAAATCCTGAAATTGCTATTGAAGATCTAATCTTTGGAGACAGATTAATAGAAGATTAATTACAGCAACACAAATTCACACATTCAAGGTCAGATCAAGTTGATCTCTTCTTTGGATTACTTTAATAAATTGTGAGAATCTCATGTATTACTTTTTTCTCCCCTTCATTTTAGTTTTTTTTATTAATGATTAATGCCAACTTATTCTACTTGGAATGCAGCAATTCATGGCCCTTGAGAAGGTGGTGTATATGTGTGTGTGTGTATATATATATATATATATATATATATAAAACTAATAATGTGAACATTGTCCATGTGGTGTAGAGAGACCCACAATATCATTGGGGAGCGTGTTCTACAGTTTTGAGCTGATGATATTGAGGCAGCAATGATACATTTCCAGTGTGTGGTTGAATTGTTTGCACTGTGTATTACCCTCTGGATGATGGGGTGGGGTGCTGGAGCTCTTGACAATGGCATCGACCAAGCAAAGCTCCCTTCAGAATTTGCTCTTGAAGTTGTGCCCCTGATCAATATGAATCCAGCAATGTATACCAAAACAGATGAACCAATCACAGACTAACATTCTGGCTACAGGTGAGACATTTTGGGTCATGGATGAGAATGGTTTGTGAATTGGAGAAGACATCCAGGAGTATGATAACATGCTCAGTTCTGTCAAGGTGAAAGGAAAGGCTGGTAAGTATGGGGAATGCTGGATAACTAAAGAAATTGAGGGTTTGGTTAAGAAAAAGAAGGAAGCATACGTCAGGTATAGACAGGATAGATCGAATGAATCCTTAGAACAGTATAAAGGCAGTAGGAGTATACTTAAGAGGGAAATCTGGAGGGCGAAAAGGGGACATGAGAGAGCTTTGGCAAATAGAATTAAAAAGAATCCACAGGGTATTTACAAATACGTTAAGGACAAAAGGGTAACTAGGGAGAGAATAGAGTCCCTGAAAGATCAGCAAGGCAGCCTTTGTGTGGAGCTGCAGAAAATGGGGGAGATACTAAATGAGTATTTTGCATCAGTATTTTCTCTGGAAAAGGATATGGAAGATATAGAATGTAGGGAAATAGATGGTGACACCTTGAAAAATGTCCACATTATAGAGGAGGAAGTGCTGGATGTCTTGAAACACATAAAGGTGGATAATCCCCAGGACCTGATCAGATGTACCTGAGAACTCTGTGGGAAGCTAGAGAAGTGATTGCTGGGCCTCTTGCTGAGATATTTGTATCATCGATAGTCACAGGTGAGGTGCCGGAAGACTGGAGGTTGGCTAATGTGGTGCCACTGTTTAAGAAGTGTGGTAAGGACAAGCCAGGGAACTATGGACCAGTGAGGCTGACGTCGGTGGTGGGCAAGTTGTTGGAAGGAATCTTGAGGGACAGGATGTACATGTATTTGGAAAGGCAAAGACTGATTCGGGATAGTCAACATGGCTTTGTGCGTGGGAAATCATGTCTCACAAACTTGATTGAGTTTTTTGAAGAAGTAACAAAGAAGATTATTGATGAAGGCAGAGCAGTAGATGTGATCTATATGGACTTCAGTTAGGCTTTCAACAAGGTTCTCCATGAGAGACTGGTTAGTAAGCTTAGATATCGAGGAATACAGGGAGAACTAGCCATTTGGATACAGAACTGGTTCAAAGGTAAAAGACAGAGGGTGGTGGTGGAGGGTTGTTTTTCAGACTGGAGGCCTGTGACCAGTGGAGTACCACAAGGATCGGTGCTGTGTCCTCTACCTTTTGTCATTTATATAAATGATTTGGATGCGAGCATAAGAGCTACAGTTAGTGAGTTTGCAGATAACACCAAAAATGGAGGTGTAGTGGACAGAGAAGAAGATTACCTCAGATTACAACAGGATCTTGATGGGCCAATGAGCTGAGAAGTGGCAGATGGAGTTTACTTCAGATAAATGCGGAGTGCTGCATTTTGGGAAAGCAAATCTTAGCAGGACTTATACACTTAATGGTAATATTCTGTGGAGTGTTGCTGAACAGAGAGACTTTGGAGTGCAGATTCATAGCTCCTTGAAAGGGGAGTCTCAGGTCGATAGGATAGTGAAGGAGGCGTTTGGTATGCTTTCCTTTATTGGTCAGAGAATTGAGTACAGGAGTTGGGAGGTCATGTTGCAGCTGTACAGGACATTGGTTAGGCCACTGTTGGAATATTGCATGCAATTCTGGTCTCCTTCCTATTGGAAAGATGTTGTCAAACCTGAAAGGGTTCAGAATAGATTTACAAGGATGTTGCCAGGGTAGGAGGATTTGAGCTATAGGGAGAGGCTGAAAAGGATGGGGCTGTTTTCCTTGGAGCATCAGAGGCTGAGGGGGTGATCTTATAGAGGCTTACAAAATTATGAGGGACATGGATAGGGTAAATAGGCAAAGTCCTATCCCTGGGGTGGGGGAGTCCAGAACTAGGAGGCATAGGTTTAGGGTGAGAGGGGAAAGATATAAAAGAGAGACCTAAGGGGCAACTTTTTCACACAGAGTGGAACGTGTATGGAATGAACTGCCAGAGGATGTGGTGGAGACTGGTACAATTGCAACATTTAAGAGGCATTTGGATGGTTATATGAATAGGAAGGGTTTGGAGGGATATGGGCCGGGTGCTGGCAGGTGGGACTAGATTGGGTTGGGATATCTGGTCGGCATGGACGGGTTGGACTGAAGAGTCTGTTTCCATGCTGTGACTCTAAAGACTATAAGCTTTCAAGAACAGTGAGGGTGAAGGCAGGTAAAAGAACAACCAAATTCACCACCATTTTGTATTTATTCATTCATTTTGTGGGATGTGGGCATCACTGGCTGGCAAGAATGTATTGCCCGTCTCATTTGCCCTTGAGAAGGTGGTGGTGAGCTGCCAATCAGACAGTCCTCGGTTTCCATTCAGATAGATACACTTTGAATGTGCATGGCAAGGTCAAAGACTCTTGTACCCTTATCACTGAGTTTGAAATGCACTGCTCATGGTAGTCATAGAGTCATAGAGATGTACAGCATGGAAACAGACCCTTTGGTCCAATCCATCCATGCCGACCAGATATCCCAACCTAAGCTAGTCCCACCTGCCAGAACTTTTCCAAGGCCGCCTGAATATCTTTCAATGCATTCTAACCAACATCATGGATATTGCCTTCCTTCTACTGGAGAATGGATGGGGTCACAAGTAGCCAGTCACCTCTGAGGACAGACAGGGGGAGCTCAATGTAGTTGTGGGAGGAATGTTTGACCCTGCAAAGCATTACCCACAGGAGGGAACAGCCTTCAACCAACCTGCACTCTGAGATAGATGCTGTCCAAAAACACTGGTGAGTAACGGTCGATAATTAGGCTCGACTATTCTATCTTGCCAAATTGTACGCTCACTGTAGAGCAAGTCCCTGATGCTGTACGTCAGAGTGAGCCTCTTCCTGAAGGAAACTCACCCGTCTCTCTATAACACTGGGTGAGGTGTGCATTCTGTGTGCCTGACAGTAGGGTTGGCCGTGGTTGTTGAAGGCTGTTTCATTTGAAGTCTCCAGTTGAACGTCACTTTAGAGCATCCCTTGGCTGGGATCAGTTGTGAGGTTTACTGGACAGATAGTACAGCAAGGACCAGATCTGCATTTGTTGTGAAGCAATCTGTTTCACCCTTTGCTTCATCCCCACTTGCATGGACAGTCATCTCCCTGATGCCAGCCACTTGCCTGGTCAGAAAAGTTCAATCTATCCCCAAGACCCTGTGCTTGAAAGAAAGATATTTAGGATTTATCAGTATTAAGCCTTTTCAAGTCTACTCGGATGTTCCTATCCTTCATTCCTGTTGCTAGTTGGTCCCTCAGTATCCTGTGCTGAAAATGTATTGCTGGTTAAAGCGCAGCAGGTCAGGCAGCATCCAAGGAACAGGAAATTCGATGTTTTGGGCATAAGCCCTTCATCAGTATCCTGTCCCCTCAGTATCCCCTCAGTATCCTGTCACTTGTAGATTGGTAGGAGGGATTGAGCAGGACAATGTGGTTGGACATCTTCACCAGCTGCAGGAATATTAATGCCAAATCCTCCCCTTTGGCTTGTTTGATCTGATAAAATCCCTGCTTTAGGGGTCGGGCAGACACCAACCTACCCATGGAGACAGCGCAATGCACATGTGCGAGAGCCAGCATGATAGTGTTGGTGAACTCCTCCAACCTTCGATCCAGTTTCTTGATTCTCTCTGACAAACCCGCCTGCTGCTTTCTGTCTGTTTGGACTTCTGAATGAAGTTTTTAAAGGCCAACACAGTGGAGTCCTCTCCTTCCTGGAGCTGAGCAGGTACCTCATATCTGTCAATCCTCTTTTGCCAATGACCTGAGGCACTTCTTCTTCAGCCAGCTGTGGAAACATTTAGGTGACATACTCACCCAGGTGCCAGTATAAGATTAGATTACTTACAGTGTGGAAACAGGCCCTTCGGCCCAACAAGTCCACACTGACCAACCGAAGTGCAACCCACCCAGATCCATTCTCCTACATTTACTCCTTCACCTAACACTATGGGCAATTTAACATGGCTGATTCACCTAACCTGCACATTTTTGGACTGTGGGAGGAAACCGGAGCACCCGGAGGGAACCCATGCAAACACGGGGAGAATGTGCAAACTCCACACAGTCAGTCGCCTGAGGCAGGAATTGAACCCAGGTCTCTGACGCTGTGAGGTATCTGAGCTGGTGGAAAGTACAGGGGGCAGCCTTGCCCTAATGTCTGAGGGCTGTCCGTTTTCTTCCTCAAACATGGAGGATGAGCTGAAGTCCTGTGGGCGGAGACTGGGCAGGTGCTACTAGTGCCTGCAGGGGACAAGACAGGGAATTATCCCTTTAGGGGATGGATGGGGCAAACATTTCCCCTCATCAGAGAGTCTAGGACCAGTGGCCAGAGTCTCAGAAACATGGGGCACCAGACTGAGGTAAGGAGGACTTCTTCTGTCAGAGGGTTGAGGGTCATTGAAACTGCTGCCACAGAACGCTATGGGGGCAGAGTCTTTGCGTACATTTAAGGCTGACATAGATAGATTTAAGCCTGACTCTGTTTTGAGTCAGTGAGTATACAGGAAATAAAGAGGGCATGAAAAGTGAGGAGTCTCGGGGATTAGGAAGGGGCGGGAGTTTGAAAGCAATTGAAGGAAGATTCTATCTGCAACAGTAATAGATTATGAGACTTGAGGGGAGTTGCATGTAGTGGCAGAATGAGAGGGAGAGTGCAACATAGCATAGACAAGATGGCGGTACTTACCCATGCAGAGGGCGGAAAGTCGTTAACGTTCTCACAGCATGGCTTGGCGTTCCTCCAAACCATGGGCACTGTACTTACTCGCCTGGCAGCTTCAGAGCAGGCTGGCAAGGTCTGGTGGTCCTGAAGGGAGAGGAGAGCATCCAGGCCTCCAGCTTGCCAGCTTGCTATTCTCAGCCATATCCTTTTGAACGAGCAGCAGACAGCAAGTGGCACTTCCTGGCTGCAGCTTTTGACCCGGGTTCACAGCTGGGTTTTAAATAGGGTGCTGGCAGCATGCACTACCAGCAATATGTACCTCTACTGCTGCTGAGCTCAAGATAGAGCGTACATGGTGTGGTTGGGAAATAGTGCATGCATGGTGAAATGAGCAGTGGAGAATTCCATGAGATTGGCAAAAGTGAGAACTGCAGATGCTGGAAACTAGAGTTTATATCAGAGTGGTGCTGGAAAAGCACAGCAGGTCAGGCAGCTTCCGAGGAGCAGGAAAATCGATGTTTTGGGCAAACGCCCTTTATCAGGAATAGAGAATATTCCTGATGAAAGGCTTTTGCCTGAAACGTCGATTTTCCTGCTCCTGGGATGCTGCCTGACCTGCTGTGCTTTCCCAGCACCACTCTGATCTAAATTCCTTGAGATAACTCACTAGAGCTCACAGAGAGAATGCCCCCATGACACTCTCTGAAATTGACATTGAGCTGATGTTTGGTGAAATTTACTCCCATAGAGTCAGCGAATGGATGGAGCAGAGAAAAAGGCCATTCAACCCATTGTAGACATGCCAGCTAACTACACTTAGCAAACCATTTAGTGCCACATACTTCCCCACCCCCACTGCCTCTTCCCTCTAACCTGAAAACCTTTCCTCTTCTGGTAATGGTCACATTTTCTTTTCAAAGCCGCGACTGAGTCTGCCTCCACCACCCTCTCAGGCATCGCAATACATGCATTGAAAATGCAGTTAAGAATATTGATCGGTTTGTCTGCATTTATAACGGACAGACCACTAAAATGCAGTTAAGGCATTTGAAATAGGACTGCACACTGTCACTAAAATGCATTCAATATTGTACCTCGTTCTTTCATCCAATATTTCTTTTGACATTCACATCAATGCATTAATAAGAGATCTTGCCTTTGTCTAACAAACTCATTTGTCTGAATATGTAACAACCCATTGTTGTTTTAAAGATCATCCCCTCACTACAATTCTGCTGAATTTCTGGTGACTAGGTTTTACAGAAAGCCTCAACACCTATTAAAAACAATTTGCTAATTCATGCAATTTGCCGTAGGAGGACAATGTGAAAAATTGACTATTTCCTGACTGCTTTTGAACACTTCACTCTGAAGTGATTTGTTCATTTATATCCTGCTGGTATTATCCAGCACAAATGGGGCTTTTAAGACAAGCCTGCAAGGCAATTGTTTTCCCGTTACAATGCATTACATTAGGTAGCCTGTGCGCAGTATGGAGATGGTAATTGATGGTGTACACTTATAAGTGGGCAGTGGATAACCTTGCCAATTGAATCTCGTCAGCAGTAAATTCTTACATGGGCATCTTGCCACATTTAATCTTGGGTTCTCTTGTTCTTTCACCTCTCTGTGGGCCTCTCCACTCAGGTGATTTACTGAGCATCTTTCCAGTTTGGTTTCTATCTATGACTGATTTGTCTGTTTGTCCCTGGCAAAAGGCCAGTAAAATGGATTGCAATTTGATGCAAGTGTCTGCCTTCAGTCTCAGTAAGCTCACAGCACTGTTTACACAGAAGTGTTTTGCACAGTAAAAGGTACAGCAGGAAGCTGGCATGATTTAATATAGTCTCAATGTTATTATTAACAAAAGTCTGTGTCCATTAAATCACAATATCCATGTTAATTTTATGTAAATAAATAGAATACACTATTACAGCCAAACCAAAGCTGAATATAGAGTCTGTGAACCTACAACTATGACAATTACCATACATTGTGGTGTCCGAATCAACCTGGATTAACAGACAAGATCATTGTTCCGGACCCAAAAATGGTACTATTGCACACACCTTGGGTATAATGTTGACTCATACCCCTTTTCAGCCATGACATCTTCTACTCCCATTAGTAGCCAACCTCAATATTTCAGCCTCTGTATTATTTGACTAACAGGCACCTTCTAACTGGCTGCAAGGTGTTCAAGCAGACAATGCAGGCTCTGCTGTAAGGGTACGTGGGCATTAAGACAAATCAAGTCTTCGTGTTGGGTGCTAATAACATTTATGATGATGATAACTCATCCTCATACCAGCAGGTCATCTTTTGTACTTGGTATATCAGTTGTGCTGAGTTTTTGAGGGATCTTTTTGCAAAGCTTTACTCACACACCAACATCAGTTCACTAAACCTCCTAATAGATCAAATTGTAATTGTTCTATTCTTCCAGCACAATGTACTCGTAAGTGTAGCCAGAATAGGTCTCCCTGCCTGCATGGGCGCTGCAGAAGGCTCTTGCTCTGAACCACTTTCAGATGACTGACCGTCAGCTCAATACGAGGACCTGAGAGAGACTTATTTTGAGCTGAAGAACCTGATTGTTATTTCCCAAATAATCTATCCTTGGCTACAGTCTCATTCACACTTACAAACTGTCCCTTCGCAGTATGAACAGGACAGCCTCCACATGAATGCCAGGAGGATTTGGAGATGCTGGTGTTGGACTGGGGTGTACAAAGTTAAAAATCACACAACACCAGGTTATAGTCCAACAGGTTTAATTGGAAGCACTAGCTTTCAGAGCGACGCTCCTTCATCAGGTGGTTGTGGAGGACACAATTGTAAGGCACAGAATTTATAGCAAAAGTCTACAGTGTGAAGTAACTGAAATTATACATTGAAAAATACCTTAAATGTTTGTTGAGTCTTTCACCTACTGGAATGACCATGATAGTTTCACTTCTTTCATATATAAATCACAAAACTTTTTCAAAAGTTACATTCTCAGGTTAACTGTAACAATTGGTGTCAGCCAGATAATATATTGAAGGTGTGGGCCCCCTGTGTTCCCTGTCTGTGCCTTAATGTTTAGACTGATTCTAATCTAAAAAGTGAGGTAACAGTCTTACATGGATTCATGCAGTTTTTGAGCAAAGTACAATGTAACTCTGCAAGTACACATTCACCCCACAAACGTATATTTTGTGTGTGTGTGTGTGTGTGTGTGTGTGTCTGTCTGTCTGGGGTGGGGGTTTGTGAGAGTGAGAGAGAGTGTATATGTGTGTGTAGGTGAGTGTAAAGTGTCTAAGTCTGTGAGAGGATGCATGTGTGAGTGTGGGGGGTGTGTCTCTCTGTAGGAGCGTGTAAGTGTGTGTATAAGAGTATTTGTGAGTATGTATAGTGCAATGGTGGTCACCTGTAGTGCGACATGAACCCAAGGTCCTAGTTGAGGCCCTCACTAGAGTTACCGAACTTAGCTATCAGCCTCTGCTCGGCCACTTTTTGCTGCTGCCTGTCCCGAAGTCCGTCTTGGAGGATGGTCAAATGTCCTGGACCGCTCCCTCCCAGTATGGAAACACTCACACACACTCCTACAGACACACACACTCCACACTCACACATGCATCCTCTCACAGACTTAGACACTTTACACTCACATACACACACATATATACTCTCTCTCACACTCACAAACCCCCAGCCCAGACAGACAGACACACACATGCACACACCCACACACACAAAAACCCACATGCACACATATACATTTATGTTTGTGGGGTGAATTTGTACTTGCAGAATTACATTGTACTTTGCTCAAAAACTGCATGAATCAATATAAGACTCTGTTATCTCACTTTTTAGATTAGAATCAGTCTAAACATTATGGTACAGACAGGGAACACAGGGGGCTAACACCTTCAACACATTATCTGTGCTGACACCAATTGTCACAGTTAAACTGAGAATGTAACTTTTGAAAAAGGTTGTGATCCACTACCAGCGCTCTGAAAGCTAGTGTGCTTCCAATTAAACCTGTTGGACTATAACCCGGGGTTGTGTGATTTTTAACTTTATGACAGGAGGAGTCGGCTCTCTATATAAATCCCTTCTTGGCAACCATGTTGTCAGCCTGCTTATCTCACATCCTGCCTCAGATGAAAAGCTATTTTCCCCAGCTCACCATCATGGGTAGACAGGCAGGAGGCTGAAAGAACACAAAGGGTGAACCTGGGTACTGCAGATACTGGAGATTAGAGTCAAGATTAGTGTGGTGCTGGAAAAGCACAGAAGGCCAGGCAGCATCCGAGGAGCAGGAAAATCGACATTTTGGGCAAAAGCCCTTCATCAGGAATGAGGCCTCATCTTGACTGGAAGAACACAAATACCATCATGAAGCCAAAAACCACCCCACATTAGCTGTGGCTACAAATTCTATCCCACGCTATCTCGTCCATCCTTCTTATCCAAGATGTTTTAATATTATCAATCCCCTCGAGGCAAGCATTCACAACTTTTGGGACCTTCTGGGACCTTTCTGGAAAGAATTGTTTAAAGTTTTAGATTTGTATAGACATCTTCTCAACTGCAAAGTTAACAATCAGTTTCATATGAAAATGCACATCTCTTAGGACCTGTGGACTAGTTCACAGCCCAATATCTGATAGATCATGGGAATAAAATCCTGGCTGTATATTAGCACAATATTTGATCAGTACCCAGAATTGGTTGAGCAGAAATTTACTCCAATGAAATAATTTAGACAATAGAAGCTATTCTCTTTAGTTTCTGTCAAAAACTCCATTGTGTTCCCATTGACTTACTCAGACTCATCCAGACGGAACGTAAATTTGGGGTTATGTTTGACCCTGAGATGAGATTCATGACACATAACTGCACTATTCCTAAGACTTTCTATTTTGACTTCAGTTTTTCAGTTGCTGAAGAATCTTCCCAAAGTCTTTATTACTTCCATACTTGATTCATGGAATGCTGTTCGGCCACCCATCTTCTAGTCCTGACTAGACATACTCCATACTCCACAACTACCTAATGAAAGAGCAGTGCTTCAAAAGCTAGTGCTTCCAAATAAACCTGTTGGACTATAACCGGGGTTGTGTGATTTTTAACTTTATACACCCCAGTCCAACACCTGCACCTCAAATCTAGTCTTGACAGATGTGAGGTCATTACCCCTGCCAATTGTAGACGGTATGTATTTCTGTGTACCTTTATCATAGAGTCATCATCATCATCATTAGCGGTCACTCTCAGAGTGCTCACTAGGTGGCTGTACAGACTGAAGCAGCTTTTGTAGGTTCTGTTACATTTGGGGCAGAAGGTGACCATGGGAAGGGGTGGGTGGGACATTGGGTGTGGCAGCACACTTGTTTCACTATTTTCACTGGCTTCTGCTTTTTCCCTATGACAAGTCTCAAGGTGCTTGATGCCTTCCCAAGTGCTCCTCATCCACTTTGGATGGTGTTGCACCAGTGCTTCCCAAGTGTCTGTGGGAATGCTTCACTTCACCAGCGAGGCCTGGAGGGTATCCCTGAAGCACTTCCTCTGTCCACCTGGGACTCACCTGCCATTTTGGAGCTGGGAGTAGAGCACTCGCTTGATCAAGTGTGGTCAGTGCCTCAGTGCTGGGGATGTTGGCCTGGTCGGGAACACTGGTGTTGGTGTGTCATTCGCAGGAACTTGCCCCTACATCATTCATAGAGTAAATGGGAATGAAAATCACCATTTGCTTTGCAAAGGTTTAATGAGAAAAGGTAAACCAAGCTGCAGGAGAAGATGAGAAGGGGAAGGTTGGGCAAGTACATTTTAGCTCAAAATGATTTGCTTTAAGGAGTATATTAAAGAGAAGGTGAGAGAGGTTGATTAGATTACTTACAGTGTGGAAACAGGCCCTTCTGGCCAACAAGTCCACACCAACCCGCCAAAGCGCAACCCACCCATACCCCTACATTTACCCCTTACCTTTAACTATGGGCAATTTAGCATGGACAATTCACCTAACCCACACATCTTTGGACTGTGGGAGGAAACCGGAGCACTCGGAAGAAACCCACGCAGACACGGGGAGAACGTGCAAACTCCACACAGTCAGTCGCCTGAGGCGGGAATTGAACCCAGGTCTCTGGCGCTGTGAGGCTATAGTGCTAACCACTGTGCCACCATGCCACCCACAAAGAAGTGAAGAGGCTGAGGAGGGATTTTAATCATGATAACAAGGCGTTTGAATGAAAGGGAAACAATAGGAAGGTAAGTGAAGGAAGGAAGAAGACTGATAACATTAACTGTGGCATGAATCTGTTGCCAACAAGACCCTGGAATAAAGAACAGCATGAGGAGGCCAATTTCATACCATTTTATCTCCAGGTGATTTCTGGCAATTCACAATGCTGCCCAGCATCAGTGTGAAGCTAGTTCACCGAAAGAGTTTATAGTGTTTTATACTTCCTGGAATTCTAATCGATGGAAGGAGCAATGCCATTCCTCACTGGAGAGGTAGTTACACCTCAATTGCTGGAACTACTATTCCCATGTGACAAATTGCTCAGAGTCCAGGCTTCAAAGGTAAACACAAGAGGGTCCTAGCACAGACAGCAGTGAAGGCCCTCCGGAATGGAGTGGTGCTGGAAGAGACCTTCTAGATAGAGCACAGGGTAACCTGATCAGGATAAAGGGACTGACCTTACTCCAATTACAGACCAAATGGTGGGCTCCTCACCTCACCCCATCCCAGATCTCCTCCCTCTTCAGAATTATGGCTGGGAAACTGGTTCTTGATAGTTGGGTGCAGTAAGGCCTCATTGGGTTAAGGAGAAAGTGAGGATTGCAGATGCTGCAGAGTCAGAGTTGAAATGTGTGACGCTGGAAAAACACAGCAGTTCAGGCAGCATCTGAGAAGCAGGATAGTCAACGTTTCGGGCATAAGCCCTCATCAGGAATGCCCGAAACGTTGATCTCCTGCTCCTCAGATGCTGCCTGACCTACTGTGCTTTTCCAGAAGCACCCTTCTCAACCTTCATTGGGTTAATGCAAGCAGGCCTACCCTAAGGCTCACCCATACTTCTGGTAAAGTTACTGACAGGTCAGTGTTAGGTGAAAAGGCACTCAGGGAATTTCATAGGCCCACTCATCCGTGCACCCTGCAGGCTTCAGGCCTGTTGTGAGATGGCGAAACACATTCCTTGATAACATCCCAACATGCCTTTCAGCACCATGCCATCCAGCTCAGAGCAGAAACATAATATAATAAACAGGAATCTCAATCCTGAAAACAGCCATACTGGACCTTTAATTACATGCTGGAAAATGACCTTCTCTCTATGTCTATTTCTATAAGATAGAATCATATTGACATTACTGTTGTAAGTGCTTCCAGTTCCAGGCAATTTAATAAATCTTATTAACAATTATTTTTGTTCATAATATTTTAGTTCTATTCAAGGATGTGCCTAAAATTGTTTGCTGAAAATGTGTTGCTGGAAAAGCGCAGCAGGTCAGGCAGCATCCAAGGAGCAGGAGAGTCGACATTTCGGGCATGAGTTCTCCTACTCGTTGGATGCTGCCTGACCTGCTGCGCTTTTCCAGCAAAACATTTTTAACTCTGATCTCCAGCATCTGCAGTCCTCACTTTTGCCTAAAATTATTTGACAAGGTAAAGGGAAATTTGTTTTCAACCTCCTGTACTTTCTCCATATATATGCTTTGGGAAAGTGTCCCAGACATGTACGCTGATCCACTGAATATGCAACATGCTGAAAATGTGTTGCTGGTTAAAGCGCAGCAGGTCAGGCAGCATCCAAGGAACAGGAAATTCGACGTTTCGGGCAAAAACCCTTCAACAGGAATATGCAACATACCAGCGTACGAAAGTTATTCGTTACAGATAAGTTCATTGAGTACAAAACGATTACAGGAGCAACTCATCTTCTGTTAATGGAACCACCTTCATGTTTGTTTGAGTGTATACTTTGAGACAGTTCCTTTCAGGTTAGACAATCAGGTGTTAAATTTCCTTCCTCTATAGTCCCACTCAGTTCCAGGCACAATCCACTTGTGTAATGAAGGTGCAGCCATGAATTTTGAATATATCCCAATGGTCTGGCTACCTTACACAACTGCGCCCTGGGATTTCCTCCATGGTCACATCCAGAAGTAAAACTAGTGCCCATTCAAATGAAGTCAAATCACACTCAAAGTTCCTGTTGATATTATGAGAAGATACCATGGGCACCAACAAGAATGGCCAAAAGAAAGCATCAATCTTACACCATGTATTTCTTCTTTAAGCATGAACATTGAAGATTCAACCTTTAAAGTTAGAATTAGGGCATACCGGACACCATGTTAAAGAACTTGAAATCACAAAAGCTTTTCAACTTTTAATGTGACTTACACTGAAGTCATAAGCATATGTCAAAGGCAAAGAAAATTACGTCAGATCTCAATGAAGAGATTTTGGAACGTGTTCGAAGAAAAAAACAATAAAACATGAGAAAAAGACTTTGCTCCCTGCTGCTTCTCGAAATCTGGTCCTAATTTGAAGAGAAACTTCAAGCGAGACCAATTACAGAAAACGCGAAGACGAATCTATTTAAAATGAGGGAAGGGCCAGTTTAATGTCTGGAAATGGTTCAAGCAAAGGGGATTGATTGCTGGCTTTAATGATTGTGAGGATCTGGGGTACAGCCAAACTTTATGACTGTTTTTACCAGATTTGTACCTTGCTTACCCATGTCAATTGTATCTGTAACTGGGTAAGCATAAGTAGAGAATTTAACACCTAGTTGCCTAATCTGACAGGAACTCTCTCAAAGTCGACATAACAAACATGAAACATTACCTGAAACATAATTAAGCAGTGGAGCATCTGCAAGTATTTATATGACTGATTTCTAAGGTAAGTCATAACCGCTCCTCAACTCCTTGCATGTAAATGTCAAAATACTAATATGTGCAAGTTAGTTTAGTATAAGGCAATTTTATGGAAATTCTCAATCTTTTTGCAGAATTAATTAAAAACAGAAAAAGTAAGTTTATCTTGTTGAACTGTTTCGGAGGACTTTACGTCAGAAATATGAATCTTGTTACAGTCCCACTGATTAGGAATGAACCCTACATCATAATATTCCCATCTTCACTCCTGGCCAAACAATTGCATAACATCAGGAATTTCAAGCACAACTTATGTCCAGAGACAATTAGTCTTTCGCAATATTTTGCACTTGCTTAAAAAATATTGCTGTAGAAGATGGCCCCATACATAAAAGTGGCCAAACATACGAGAGATATTGAAACAGGAGTAGGCCATTCTGTCCATCAAGTCAAACTCCAACAGGATTGTGTCTAATCCTTTGTCTCAACATAGTACTCCTGCTCTCTCCCCTTACCCCTTGACACTTTAGGCTTCTATAAATCTATTTCTTTCTTAGTTATAGTCAATGATTTGGCTTCCGCAGCATTTAGTGGTAAATATTCCACAGGTTCGCCACCCTCTGAATAAAGAAATTACTTCATATCTTAGTTGGAATAGAACTGAGACTGCAAGCCCTTGTTGTGGACGTCCCAATTTGAGAATTCATTATTCCTGCTTTAAGTCTATTCAGCCCTGTCCAGATTTTCTACATTTCAATGAGACCCTTTTTCTTTTAAGTGCCAGTGAATACAGACACAGCTAACACAGTCTCTCCTCACATGACAAACCCGCTATCCCAAGAATCAGTCTGGTGAACTAATAATGATTGAATGAATTACGATTGCAAGTTCCCATTTTGTTGATAATTATGCCTGTTTGCAAACCTTTAAGCTGATTCTTTTAGAATCAACACCAATAAGAATGTATTACATACATTTCATCTACTAACAATCTGACAACAGACGTCAATATAACTACCTAAGGTTTCCGTCCATTTTAATAAAGCTATTTCCAGTTATTTAAAATTGGGTTAATCACAGGAAATGGGTTAGACATACCAGTAAAATGTTTTAATAAAAAACTACCTCAAGTTACTGTTTTGAAATTTGTCAACAATTTTTTGAAATGAAAATACCTTTTAAAAAATGCTGATCTGGTTCACAGAAAAGTTTACATCAGAGCTGTCCAAACAATTTTTCAAGGTGACCCTCATTTAACACTTGAACTGAATAGGTCCTGAGATGGCTAGCACAAACAAAACCACAGTAAACAGCATAGTAACATTCAATATATCATTTGTAAATGCTGTGAATCATAGATTAACATAAGTTATATAAAGATCTGAGTTTTTAAACTACTTTGCAAACCATCAATATTTTGTAGGTTTTGAGCAAGATGTTCAAATTTCCTGGTGACAGCTGACTAAGTGAAGCCACTTTTCCCCTCCACCCCAGTTGTAATTAGCCCTTCTGTATGCTATAGACACAAGCAAATGCGCACACACATTCAAGTCACCTTTGCAAATCAACTCAAAATCATTTGCAAGGCAACCCCTCTTCCAATCCCTGTGGCTCACATACCTCCTCGTCCCAACATTCCTTACCCACCCAGCACACACCTGTCCCTCTTCTCAAACTTACTCCCTGGTACAATCGCTCACTCTTTTTCCAACCTTCATCTTCTCACTCCCTTGGTCAGCAGCCCCCTTAGCATTTCTCCCTTTCTGTCTAGTCGAGAATGCCTGCAAAACAGAGTCACAGACTCTCAGTCATGACAGACAGGCAGGAATATAAACAGTGTGACATTTGAAGTCACCACACATCACTGTGGTTCAGTCACGTGACCTCTCACACTCAATCAGGCACTAAATTATACTTACCTGCCTCTGCCAGTATAGTTCACAAACATCTGACACTTTAGCACTTGTTGTTAAAGTGCAAACTGAAGTTAAAGTGTATTTGAGCTCGCCTTTGTTGTTTGACGACATTGATCTATTGGATTCAGAGCTATCCTGTCAGAATCTCAAGTAGTTATCCTCCCCTCCACAGATGCCAATTCTTTTTTTATTAAAAATATACTTCATTTGTAAATTATCTTTATATACATATATAGTCATTAAAGCAGTTCATTTCTGTATATGAAGAAAACAAACATCAGAGTTTGACTCCATCCAGCAAACAAACCAATGGCATCTCTTACTTGTAGGATATTACATTTACATATATCTGAGGCAGCGAGAGGGCCTGATATCTGAGTGAACCCACATTTAACTTCGGCAGAAAGAGTTTAAATGGTGATCTTTCCCCACTGTGTCCTCTGCCTTTGAGGAGGCAAGCTCAAAAAACCAAATGTAATCTCTTTGACCACATTTGTGTCACAATCCATCATTTAAAAACCACTGCTTTAATGTAGTGACATGCAAATGAACTTCAGGGAAAACTACAAGGACAAAAAACACTTCTCAACACTAACATAACTATTGGCACACTTTGCAGCTGGATTGGTGAAAAAAACTCCACCCTGATCACTTCAGATAAAAAGACAAGGAACATCTCCTCAGTTTAATGGTTATGCAGCATATCCATTCATCAAAGAAATTCACCATCCAATCGTTTGTGTATCCAAATATTCTGATGATTCCTCCCATACAAATGGACTCACTATTTTAGCAACAAAAAACCTGACTGTCTGGTCTGGAAAGGACAGAACAAAAAAAATCCACCCAGACTGCCTATCATTTGTAACTGAATATTCCTCAAGGAGTGAGAAGGTAGAATTGTTTGCAGTAGGACAAAATGGCTGGGATTAAATGATGGGCATCACAATAGAGAGCTGAAAATTACTTTGGTTGTAATGTAAAAATATTGTCAGTTCAAAATACTCCCAGCGCATTCTAACATTATTCAACTTACAGTGTTGAATTTCAAACACTAATTAAAAATATTTGCAATACATAAGCCTTTTTAAATCAAAATACAGGGTCAGTGATTTTACAAACTGCATCAGAGAAACTTGTCCCGTGAATCATTCCACATTGTGTATTAATTTAATTTAGGAGTGTAATTTGTACCTAGCACAGGTCTTGCAACATACTATCACTTCTTTGTGTAGAAGTTGACTGTTGAAGTATTTCAAGCAGATTTGGTACACGGATTCTTTGTAGTCTGGTCGAACAGGAGATTCCCCCAGCCTATGTTGCAGTGATCCCTGTTCCCTTCATGCTATTACTTACAGATCTAAGGGTTCTAAGTTGCACACCTATACGTGAGCATGATCAAGAATGGCCACAATGAATTTGTTGCATTGAGTTTTTTGAGAAGGTGACCAAGCATGTGGTTGAGGGTAGGGCAGTTGACGTGGTGTGCCTGGACTTCAGTAAAGCCTTTAACAAGGTTCCACATGGTAGGCTATTGGAGAAAATGTGGAGGCATGGGATTGAGGGATTGGATTAGAAACTGGCTTTCTGTAAGAAGGCAGCAAGTGGTCGTTGATGGAAAATATTCAGCCTGGAGTCCGGTTACTAGTGATGTGTCACAAGGATCTGTTTTGGGACCACTGCTGTTTGTCATTTTTATAAATGACTTGGATGTAGGCATAGGTGGATGGGTTAGTAAATTTGTAGATGACACTAAAGACGGTGGAGAGAAAGAATGCTGCAAATTGCGGAGTGACTTGGGTAAACTGCAGAAATGGGCTGAGAGGTGCCGAATGGAATTCATTGCAAATAAATATGATGTGATTCACTTTGGGAAGAATAACAGGAAAGATTGAGTCAATGGAAAGATTCTTGGAAAGTGTGGATGTGCAGAGGGATCTTGATGTTCACGTACATAGATCCCTGAAAGTTGCCACCCAGGTTGATAGTGCTGTTAAGAAGGCATGTGTAAGGGGTTATTGGTAGAGTGATTGAGTTCTGGAACTGTGATGTCATGCTGCAACTGCACAAAATACTAGTGCGGCCTCACTTGGAATATTGTGTACAGTCCTGGTCGCCCCATCACAGGAAGGTTGTGGAAGCATTGGAAAAGGTGCAGAGGAGATTTACCAGGATGTTGCCTGATCTGGAGGAAAGGTTTTATGAGAAAAAGCTGAGGGACTTGAGTCTGTTCTCATTGGAGAGAAGAGGTTAAGAGGAGATTTAATAGAGACTTACAAGATGATCAGAGGATTAGATAGGGTGGACAGTGAGAGTCTTTTCCCTAGGATGATAATGTCAGCTTTTACGAGGGGACCTAGCTGCAAATTGAGGGGTGGTAGATTTAAGACAGGTATCAGAGGTAGGTTCTTTACTCAGAGAGTGGTAAGGGCATGGATTGCCCTGCCTGCCAATGTAGTTAATTGAGCCACATTAGGGACACTTAACCAGTCCTTGGATAAGCATACTTGGATGAAGGGATACTGCAGGGGGATGGGCTGAGATTAGTTCACAGGTTGGCGCAACATTGAGGGCCGAAGGGCCTGTTCTGCATTGTATATTCTATCCATTTTGGACCAAGGTCAAGACAGCAGTTACATACACTATTAGTTCTTGTTGGAAAAGCACAGGAACATTTTGAAACAAAGAACAGAGATGCTGCTGGACAATTCCGATCACGAAATGGAAAGTCACGGCGATAGTATGCTGAGGTCATGGCAAGAGTTGCTTTTGTCTCTTTACTCCACTGAGTCAATCACTCATCCCCATTATACGTCGGAGATTTTTTTCAAGTCCATCAAGTCACACTGTAAAACCACTTATCTCCATAATTTTACTGAGTGAATTTACTCAGTCCATCAATCCAAATGCAATCTAGCATTTTTGTTCAGTCAAGTTAGAGACACTGCAGCCTATCAGACTGGGTCTCAGGCTCAATGTCTTCTTGTGAACAGTCCAGTCACTCATTTCGGCAGTTCCAAAGGCAATTTCCATATTTTTTTTTACGGAGTCAATCACAGAGATCCAACATTGATCTCAATTATCCTTAGTTAAGTAAATCATTAAGTCACATTGTCAATCATTGCATTTTCTTTTTTAAAAATTCAGTCCATCAGACTCAATATTGATCTCAGTGATTTTTCAGTGAATCAGTCTAGTCAGTCACTTAGTTGCAAGGTTTCTGCTTGTGGCAACAATTTTTCTAAGTAATAAAATCAGTTTGATGTTGAATTTTTACACTTTCTGATCAAAGAACCAAGTCACACAACCTGAACAGCAGAAAGTTTTTCTCATGTTCTAGTTAACTTTATTCTATAATTGAAAGTGCACATAAATGGATAAGGTAAGTTTGCAATCTTATTACAGTCTACAGGGCATTGCTGTGTGCAAAACGTAGTCATCTATGTCAGAGTGGCAGCATTTCAAAGGAGTTCACTTTCAGTGACATGCTGAAGAATGAGGAGGATGGCTGTTGGAGTGGGGAGTGAAGTATGAGGTAGGGCGCACTGGGCATCGATTTTACGATCACTACTGTTCCAATTTAGATGAATAGTCAGAAGCATATTACAAATTGGTCCAGTTTGCACATGGCATCAAATCACAAGTCAAAATAGATTTGGATAAGGCAGCTCAGGATTTATAAAACATGTATGCATACATAACAATGCTGAATGGGCATTTGGAATGCACAAAGAATATTCTAGAAATATTAGCGACAAAGATACTCCATGAACAACCTTGTGCTCACCAAGCAGGAAGTTGAAACAAAACAAAGACTCACAAAATGTAGTGAAAAGATGCCAAGAGCAAACTGTGCAGTGTTAGAAAGGCTGCACCTTGAATACTGTGTCCACTTCTGACACAAGGGAGGAGACCTTGTGTTGGGCCTAAGTACAGAAAAGAGCCCAAGGGCTGAATTGTAAACTTAAAAGTGTGAGTTTTGATAAAAAACTGAAAAAATCTTGAGCTTCCTGCAATGAAAGGAATTTCTACGAGACAATTTATAGAACTGCATGAAATAGTATACACAATGGGAAAAGTCAACTGTTTTGAACAAAATCGTGCGAAATTGACAAAAAGAAATAGATTCACATCAGTTAAAGAAGAATAAAAGTCATGTAGTTCTCTTTATGCAGAATGATCGGCATTTTGAATGGCATCCTGGATACAATGGGAGAGATGTAAACTAACAATTTGCTGCTGCAAGAAAGGACTTTAGTACCTTTCTGAGTGGATAATATAAAATGGGCCAACTTCTCTCATAATCTTACTTTAGGCTGTTTCTGTAAGACACAATATAACTATTTATAAATACTTAATTTTTTCCATTATCTCGTCTTTATCTAATTTAAGAGTGCCATCACTCCAGGAGTAATGTTTGCATGTTTACAATGTAAAGTTATTTTTCACTGATCAGATGAGACAGAATTTATTTCTGAGCCATTACTGGAGGAATTACAGTTTTTCTAAACTCTTGAGATTATTTTTAATCGCTTTTTTCCATTTTGATATTGTGTATTGCAAAACCTGTATACATCTCTTCCCATCAGCATCTGTTCTTCAACAAAATAGTAGTTCAGTTGCCAATAAAAAGCACCAGACTTCAAATCTGGGATGAAATTAGTCAGGCGGGTCTTGTACAGCAGGCAATACTAAAACTGTGATGCGCTTTGACAAGATACTGGGTCGAATCCATTACTTGTAATTATTTTATATTAAAATATGTGCGTAGTTGGCTTGTAAATAAAAATATTTATTACCATGGTGTAGCTGGAGAAATACCAGAACTCTTTGATCACCACTTTTATTGCCAAAAATGGTCTTATGCTATTGCTTTAAGTTAATAAACCAGTCCAAACAGGACTCACATTTTTTTAAAAAGTCACAGAACATGCACTCCCTAGTACTGACTTCAGACATTAGTAGCCTATCACAGCAACCTTACCAATACGTTTGGCATTAACTTTACTGACACTCTTATTAATATATCAAATACACAATCTAAAATACTCAATTGCAAAACCTAGCAGCAGAGAACATAGGAGAAAGTGAGGACTGCAGATGCTGGACGTCAGAGTCGAGAGTGTGGTGCTGGAAAAGCACAGCAGATCTGGCAGCATCTGAGGAACAGGAGAATCTGCTCCTTGGGTACTGCCTGACCTGCTGTGCTTTTACAGCAGACAACATAGGAACTGATAGCGCTAACTTTTTTTTCTCTCAGATAGCTAAGTTGCAGTCTGATTCTGACTAAAGTGCCAGGTTCCCCCACCTGCCATTAGTGCATATGGACTCCAGGAGAGATTGCCCAATTCGTTATGGTTTAAGATGGGATAACACAAATCATAAACCTTTCAGGTGATGACGGATGAATTGGCTGCCCTTCTTTATTCACATGTCCCCCCTTCAATTAATCGCAACAAAGTTAATCGATAAATGGATCCCTTCCCTTGGGTATACCTTCTTCCTAGACCCAAATGAACTGATATTTTAAAGGGGAAAGGGAGGACTGCAGAAGCTGGAGATCAGAATCGAAAGGTGTGGTGCTGGAAAACCACAGCCGGTCAGGAAGCATCCGAGGAGGAGGAGAGTCGACATTTCAGGCACAAGTTTAGATTAGATTCTCTTCATCAGGATTGTAGGGGGTGGGGGGGGGGGGGGGTAGGGTTCACGAAAAGGGGCTGAGAGATAAATAGGGGAGTGGGAGTAGTGGAGGGAGGAAGGTTGCTGGGAAAGTGATAGGTAGATGCAGGTGGGGGGGGGCGGTGGTGATAGGATCCAATTTAACTCCGCTTTCTTTAGTTAACAATGAATATGTTCATTAATTACTAATGCAAGAATAAATAGTAACACAACACATGTATGTACAGATTAGAAATAAGGGGTGAGTCGAAACAGATAAAAGCTAAATAATGCAGATATGCAGATTAGTCTCTGAATTGTGTGGAAAAGTGGACAGTTGAACAAAGGAGGCTATTGGTACCATTGACATTGGTAAGTTGAACAGTTGGTTTCAACGTGTTTAACTTTGCAGGTTTTGTTCTGATTCCTTTCAACTGCGACTGAAGTCTGGAATTCAGGATGAAGGAGAGACCTTTTGTTATCCTGTTTTCTTTTTGCCTGGCTGGCTTTTAGCATTTGGAATGAGATGGTCTGTAGACTGATTTTCACAGCACATTATTACATAAGCACAAGCTCGTAGACACGTGTAACCTCAGTCCCACTAGTTCATACAAGATCGTTCAGTTTAACTAACACACACCAGTAGAGTTGAAAGTGGTTTTTTAATCCCCTATTTTTACATATTCTTCAAAAGTGAAAAAATACAAAATATGTCTGCAGCTTGAGATATAACCTGCAGGGGTTGACTTGCTAGTGAGCAGGAGGTCATCAACACTTATTATCTTCGTTGTCACATCACAGCCCAGTCAGTTTTGAATTGCTTCTTCCCCCCTTGTTGTCCAAAGTTTCCTCTGCATCTTTCCATGTGATACCCATGGCTCTCTCTCTCTCTCTCTCTCTCTCTCTCTGTCCAGGCGGCAACTTAATTTATATCCACAGCCTACTTTTTGGCTGCATCAGCCCTCTTTTAAGAGAATTCATTTTTAGGAATTCTGAGGTGAAAGTGTTCATAGTACTTTGGGACTTTGACCGGTGGCCATCCAATTCAATGATGGCAATTTTTTTCTCAAAGCAGGTATCTGCCCTAATGACACTCTGATCAATGGGTGAGCTACCGAAAGCGGTCAGAGGTTGCAGAGAGATGCATGTTACCTCTGGAGACTGATGATTAGATCCTTGATCCAATTATAATCCAATCCCCAAACTTGGTAGGCAGCTATCTTTATCTAAAATAGGCTGTGATGCCAGAAATGCAGTTAAGGTTTTGGGAGAGGGAGGAAACAGGAAGAGATACACTGCTTCTCCTCATCCACATCGAGAACTGTAAAAGCACTTATTTCTCAAAGCTGTCCTCACAGCCCTTGAGTTCCTGTGTTTCGGAGGCCTCAGCCTGACTATAATCTTGCAAGAACAATCCACCCTCTGAGAGTGTCCTTTACTCTACCCACCTCCAGAAGTGGCGATAATAGACAACAGACAATAGCTACAGGAGTAGGCCATTCTGCCCTTCGAGCCAGCACCAGCATTCATTATGATCATGGCTGATCATCCTCAAGATTCAAGATCTGTTGGAGCTGGTTTTGAAATTTTTGAAACGTATATACTTGCCCCCGATCTGTCAATTTTTCATGATTTTGTTTGCATAGAATTAAGTTTTCAATAATAACCAAACAAAGGGATAACAAGAATTTCAACCTAATGATTATAATCAGCAATATTTATGTCGGGGTTCAATGTGCAAAGCTAGTAGAAGCAGCCAGTATATTTTGTTCCTCCTCTTTAACATACACAACCACTTGATTGACTGGGATCATCTAATTCAACACAAATGAAGAACTGAATTTGAAGGTGTTCTGGCACGTCTGGTTTATCATCAGGTCAGGCAGCACCTTTCTCAACTACAGCTTTTATATACAGCTTAAGCATATTCTTTTACCTTTATCCATTCAAATCAATCCCCCTTTGATGCAACATTATTCAGGCAAAATGCTTTTCCCAGTTCAGATGTAAAAATCAAGTACAGCTTAATGGACATACAAAGAATACAAGGCACATACATCGTGAAAACAGCCTTTGAAATCAACAGCTTTTGAAAGTTACAGCATGATTTTCAAAGCACTACATGAAACGGTAGCAGGAGTAAGTGTCTGTCTTGCTGAATATGTACATACTGATCTTTCCTATACTTGCCCCCATAGGGAAAAAGAATCTCAGTGTAATATACAGAGTAACTTCCATGTCTTAGGGGAATAATTCAAGCAGGCTTTTTGTGACAATGTTGCACATAGTATTATCAATAAGTGAAGGTGAAACTCACAAATAAAGGCCAAAAGCTGTGAATTAAGGGTCAGAAAAAAAATGCAATTTTCACTTTGCAAAAAAAGATTTGCTTTGTTTTAATCTCATCGTGGTTTTATATCTGTTCATGCAAGTTCAGAAGATATCCTTAAATAGCTCCACAAGGCTCTAACATGGCAATTATATATTTTTTGTCTGCTGGATACATTTACAGACAAATCAGACAGATGAAATTACAAAGATAGCAGAAATCCTTGCTGCATTGTGATAGAAGCAATTAAAATTGCACACTGAAATGACAAAGAACATATTCAAGTGTAAATTCCATAGCATCTTAATATTGAAAATGCCAATGGCTCAGTTTCTTTTGGATAGCTCAGTATCTTCAAATGTAATAACGAGCCTGAATTACCTTGATATTCTGGACAACTTACTCTTAAGAATTCAAGTAAAACAAATGATATCTCTGATAGATTTTCAACAAATAAACTCCCGTGTGAAATGTTTCATATTGAACCAAAATTTCTTTTCAATTTCAAGTCAGTAAGAAGAGTATTCCATCAAAAGTAAAATTCTTCCTTTGGATGGTGCCATGATGTCCATGTAGATACAGAGTTGTTCCCATCCAATTTCCTAATGGATGAATATTGTAATTGTACATAATTTCAGATACAAATTGTGATGGTTGCATCAGGAAGAAGTTTGAGTATAAGAGGAAATTTGAAAGGATATGTCATCAGAATGGAAGCTCAGGTGAGATAAAATCCTTACCATCATAGCAATATATACGAAACATTTCAATCCATTGGCAGGCATGGCCAAGACCGCAAAGGGAAAAGGCAAAGAGTCAGGCAAAATTAAGCAGGAAAGAAGCTCAAGATGATTGCGTAGTCTAGCACTCAATCCCTTATCTAATGGTTATTCCAGTGGAGATATCTGTTGCATGAGGTGGTTACAAACGTAGGTTAGTCATTCCATGATATCAACAGCAAAGGGCTGCCTTGTATCAAGCAATAGAGGGAAGGAGGAGACAGATTTCAGGCCAATAATTGTTACTTACTGAACCACCATGATGTTACTCCATAACTCTATAGTTGCATTTGGGACATCACACCTGGAGTATTGTGTATTGTTTTGGTCCTCAGGAGGGAGGTTGTTGGACTGGAGGCAGTTCAGAGGAGGCTCACTAGGTTGATTCATGAGTTTGCCTTACGAAGAGAAATTGAGCAGTTTAGGCCAATACTCGCAAGAATTTAGAAGAAGGAGAGGAGATATAATTGAGGTATATGAGATGCTAAAGGGGATTGACAAAACCGATGTCGAGAGAATATTTCCTTAATGGGACAATCTACAATGAGTGGTCATAGTTTTAGTGTCAGAGACTTAGAACAGAGATGAGCAGAAATTACTCCTCTCAAAATGTCATGAATCTGAGGAATTGTAATAGATGCAAGGAGGAGGTAGGCAGACTTTTAATTAATAATAGATTAAAGGATTATGGAGAGTGGGCAGGAAGGTGGAATTGTGGCCAAATAAGATCAGTCATGATTGTGTTAATTTGTGGAACAGACTTGCGAGGCTGCATTACCTACTCCTGCTCCTAATTCTTATGCTCTTATGTTCTTATTGTATTTGGTACAGATTTGCCCCCAAAACTCTGATTTTCTGGATTATCTGTGCCCCACAATCACTCGGGTACAACAATATCTTGCGATATGCTTGGTGGGGTTGTGACATACATGGACGATCAAGCTGTGCCGGTCACTAGTTACTCCAGGGTGCTTTCCTTCCAGCTTTTCATCTTAAAATGGTGAGCTGCAATTTGGTCACTTCCAGAGAAGCAGTCAGCGATGGTGATTAAAAAACATCAGGCGCTCACAGATTTTCTTTGTGCCTTTGGATCTGCTTCCCAATTCCGAAGAGAAAGACAGTCAATGACCTGAAACCTAAGGTTAACAAGCAGCTTCCAGTCTGCTTCAATTAAATTTATTATTTATGTAAGCACAGGGAGAAGACACACTGAGATTTTCTGGCCTTAATGTGACACAGGTCTAACTAAGCGGGAGTGACCCTGTGTTTTTTAAACAGCATGTACTCTGACTTGCTATAAGCAACACAACCGGAGATCCATTAGCCTTCTTTAAAAGATCAGTTCACTTCTTTTCTTCATGGCTAGTAATATAGTTCCTTGGAACTGAAGACTGGTCTTGTGCCATTTTCTACATTGCTGTATGACCAGCCCAAATAAGAAGTGGTTCCATCCGTCGTGATGTGCCCCATTGTATTTGTGAAGAGAGTTTGTTAACTGTGTGTGAAATTATGTTAAAACTAATAAGCTGATCACTGAAAGTAAATATTGACTCCTCCGGGATATGCCTCATTGAGGAAGCTATTCAAAAAGCTTTCAGGTGGTTACAGAAGAAGTCCACTTATGGAAAGCACTATTAGGCTGATGGCAGGAATGACAAAGCAATGAAAATACCTTATTACTCAGGTGATCTGTGGAGCCTGGTCATGAGAGGAGGATGAATGTTCCCACAGAAGAGAAAGAGAAAGAACATGACAGTCATCTATGCCATTTGAGAATAGCCTGTCAATGTGCCACTCCACCTCATCCAATGTCTCCATTATTTAGCAGAGAACAATTGATCTTATTTTATTTTGAAAGCACTAATTCTGAAGACAATGCCTTTCATAAAAGCTGGAGAAACTCAACAGATAAAGCAGCAGAAATATTAAGTTAACTTTTCGAGTCCAATATGACACTTTCTCAGAAGACCTGCTGAGTCTCTCCAGCAATTCCTATTGTTATTTCCAGCATCCACGGCTTGCTTTCAGTTCTGCTATTTCCATTACTTGGTTACTTTCATGCAATCTTGACCAAAGGGTCTCTCTGAAGTCTCAGAATATGATGGTTCCACCACAATTTTCCTGAAATCAGCCAAGCCAGCAGAAATAAATTAAGGAATTTCAAGCACCAGTTACATTACAAGTGACAACTTGAATTTCCACAGATATTTGCACTGATTTAAATAAATCTTACACTGAAATCTAGGCCCAGTGTGATAATGATGGGTTTTGGAAGTGGTCAAGCAATACTAAAATTGCAATAATAGTCCTTAGACTGATGTTAACAAATAACTTTTGATATTATAAGGATGGATTTATTTTCCCAGCTGAGGCAAAGCTTTTTTTTTCAAATTTTAAAGAGCCAGGGATTAAAGTGACTTCACAGTTCCACAGACCGTGTCCACCCTTGATAAACATTATTGTCTACATGCAAAAATCCCAAAAGTTTCTCCAAAAATTCCACCTGATCGCTTCAAAGGTGTCTGGCAAATTTAGTCTTTTTTTTGTCAACTTAATAATACCTACAAAGTAGCATTTCAGGAAGCTGGGTGATGAAAATTTCTTCTGCATAAAGGAAGATGCATTTTGAAATGTGATGCTGCATCTGTGATACACAGGCTGGCTGCAGGAAAGGGGCATAGTGGGACCTCTGGACAGAGACCCCATTTTGTCTAAAATGCAGAGCCTTTCATTTCTATCAACATTCAGGCCTTTATCTTGATACTTTTTTTTCCAATTATCATGTCATAATTGCAAACACAAAATAAAAAGATATCATTTTATCAGCTTAGATATTGCACAATGTGTGTGGCACATCATTTGTATCAAAAAGCATGCCATATTCATTTCCTAAATGAGCATTTCTAGTTTTCTACATCAATAATCCTCACATTTTATGAGTAGTTAATGATTGCTCAGGCCTTTACTTGGAACTGGAGTGAAAACTCTCTCTCTCTCTCGTTTCAGTAGGAAACTCCCACAATCATTGGCTCAATTTAGACCTAGATTCTGTAAGTAAGAGAACTTGTTGCTATCACCTAATTCCAGAGACCTCATGAAATAATGGAACAGTTGATGTGTATATTAATTAAGATTTAATTACATTTGAATTGGCTGTATAAATATGGAGACTAGTAATCAGTAGGAGGTGAGTTTTATGTAGTGTGATTAACTGAAATACAACTCTCTCATAAAAGAATGGACCTGAATTCTGTTTATATGCAATTTCTGTTTTGAACGATAACATGCAAACCCTACAACCTCCGTAACTCTAAGTTTTCCAACTCGAACATACAGTTTTCCTTCTTCTCCTTACAACTGGTGATCATATCAGCAATTGTTATGAACAATCCCACAGGGGCTAACACAAATCATTAAGTTTCTGATTGAGGAGGGATAAACTGTCTCCTCTTCATCTAGTTGTCACAACAAGGTTAATTTAAAGGGTTCCCTTGCCCTGTGGTCTCAAACCAAATGAACTTATGCTTTAAAAGGAACCAATGTCACCAGTGTTCTTCAGTTAACAAAATGACGTGTTTACTGGTTTCTAAATATTGAAGAAACAATAACATAACACACATACAAAGATTAGGAAAATGAAGTGTATCCAAAATAAGGGAAAGGTTGAAAAGAGTGAATACTTGAAACATTAACTCAGGAGCACCCGCTACAGATACTCTTGAGTTTCTCCAGCATTTTCAGTTTTCCAGTATTTCATTTTTATTCTTAGTTTTGTAGGCTGTACGTTGCTTGAAATTCTTTTGTGTTGGTTCCTTTTGGCAGTGGCTAAGAGTCACAAAGAAATCTTGTGATTCTTTACCTGCAGTGCAAGGGTGTTAATAGTTGTTCTCAAACTGTGACCTTCACCCTGCACTAGTTGATGCACTGGTATGTCAAGTTACGAGCACACACAGACCTGAGGTTGCAGTTAGATTTTTTTTGTCTATCAATAGGAAGATAAAACACAAATATATTGGCAGGAGTTTGCCTCCAGATGAGAAAGGGGTGGGTAGTCAGCATCTAATTATGTCTTTATTTTTAAGCATTCTCTTTGAAGTGTCCCTGACTTTGTACAGCTGTTACAGTCCTTGGGTCTACAAAGGACTCTCCTAGACAGTCACTGAATTTACATTAGCAGTCATCTTTTAGCTGAATTAGCCAAAAAAAGCACATGTTGGAATTAAAAGTTCACTCTCTCCTCTTTACCATTGGCAGCTGATACAGTGTTTCATATATATTATATATATATGATGACTTGGAAGGTCTTTCTTTTAAGAAAACAGAACTATGCTATCATTAAATATAATAAGTTTAATTGGAAGCACTACCTTTCAGAGCACTGCTCCTTCATCAGGTGGTTGTGGAGTACACAATTGTAAGACACAGAATTTTGCTATAAGTTCTGTGGTGTTACTGGCTTGACAAACATTTATTACCCTTCCCTCATTGCCTTTCAGACTGTTCTGATTAATTGCTTTCTTGAACCAATGCAATCTTTGGGACTTACACCCACAATGCTGTTAGAGACGGATTTCCAAGATTTTGTCCCAGCAATAATAAAAGGAGTGAAGGAACAGCAAGATAGTTCCAAATCAGGATAGTATGTGTCTTGAGAACATCTTTCAGATGGTCACGTTCCCATGTTAGTTAGCCTACTAGGTGACTAAAGTCATGGATTTGGAATGTGCTGTTGAGGGAGTCTAGATGAATTACTGCAGTACATCCTGTAGATGGTATGCATTGCTGCTGTTGTGTGTCAGTGGTGAAGACAGTGAATGATAAAGATGGTGAATAACATATCAATTAACCCAATTGCTTTCTCCTGGATGGTCGTGCTTCTTTAGTGTTACAATTTAGTTCCTGATGCTGATAATGAAGGTGTCACTGGTCATTATGCTATTGAATGGCAAGGGGAGATGATTAGATTCTCTATTGATTGAGCTCTGGCATATAAATGGCAGTATCATTTATGCGACATATCAGCCACAGTTCAGGTTTGCTGCATGTGAGCAGTAACAGCTTCAGTACCTGAGAAGTCATGTATGGTGTTGTAGTACATTATTCTGCAATCATCCGTGAATGTATTGACTGAACATCTGCACATCAGACTTACGTTAGAGGAAAGATCATTAATGAAATAGCTGAAAAGATTGGATTTAAATGGTTTCTCTGAGGACCTCCCTGCTGTGGCGTCCTGGGACTGAGATGATTGAATTCTAATGACCACAACAATCTTCATACATGCTAGGTTTGACTCCAACCAGTAGAGAACTCTCTCCCCAGTGCCCAGTTTTACCAGACTCCTTGCTGCCATATTATGTCAACTGTTGCCTTGATGTCAAATACAGTCACTCTCACTTCAGAACTCCAATCTGTTGTCCACATTTGAGACAAGGCTGTAATAAAGACAGAATTTTTGTGGCTCTGACAGAATCAAAACTGAATATCAGTGAGTAGGTTGTTATTAAGCAATTACTCATCCTTAACTTGCTGACAACCAAGAGAGATGATGGAACAGAACTTGGCTGGGTGGGATTTGGCCTGACACACCTAGGCAATTTTCCATATAGCTGGGTAGAGGCCAGTGTTGTAACTGCAGTAGAACAGTTAGCTGGGGCAGTTAATTGGAACACTAATTTTTCACCTATTGCTAGAATATTGTCACGGCCTCCAGCCTTTGTTTACTATCACAAGGATTGACTCAAACTAGCTGAAGATTGGCATCTGTGATGCTGGGGACCTCAGGAGCTAGCTCCAATTTCTTTTCTTATTCACTTGTGGGATGTGAGCATTGCTGGCTGGCTAGTTGCCCTTGAGAAGGTGGTGGTGAGCTGCCTTCTTGAGCTGCTGCAGTCCACTTACTGTGTGTTGACTCACAGTGCCCTCAGGGAGGGCATGCCAGGATTTTGACCCAGAGACAGTGAAGAAATAGTAATATCTTTCAAAGTCAGGATTGGGGGTAGCTTGGAAGAGAACTTGTAAGTGGTGGTGTTCCCATGTATCTGCTACCCTTCTCTGTCTCGATGATAATGGTCATGGATTTGGAAGGTGCAGTCTGAGGATCTTTGGTGAATTTCTGCAGTGCACCCTGTACATAGTACACACTGCTGCTACTGAGTGTCAGTGGAGGAGGGAGTAGATGCTTGTGGATATGGTGCCAATCAAGCTTGTTGCTTTGTTCAGGATGGTGTCGAGCTTCTTGAGTGTTGCTGGAGCTACACCCATCCAGATGAGTGGGGAGTATTCCATCACATTCCTGACTTGTGCCTTATCGATCGTGGACATGGTTTGGGGGAGTCAGGAGGAGAGTTACTCGCTGCAGTATTTCTAGCCTCTGTCTTGCTGTTATAGCTACTGTGTTTAAGTGGCAAGTCCAGTTTGAGTTTCTGGTCAATGGTAACCAGTTGATAGTAGGGGATTTAGTGATGGTAACAGCATTAAATGTAAAGGGATGGCAATTAGATGATCTCTTATTGGTGATGGCCATAGCCTGGCCTTTGTGCGATGCAAATATTGCTGCCAATTGTCAGCCCAAACCTGGATACTGTCCAAATCTTGCTGCATTTGAACATGGACTGTTTTGGTACCTGAAGACTTGCGAATGGTACTAAACATTGTGCAACCATCAGCCAATATCTCCACGTGTGACCTGACAATGGAAAGTCCATCTACATCTGGGTTTAGAACAGTTAAGTTGCTCAGCAACAAACTCAAAATAAGCGTCTGCTTAAATGGTCACCCAGTTTTAATGGAGGTCAATTTCAGTGATCGCAGAACAAGTCTTTAGCAAAATTTGCTCTTGTCTCTTACCCTTAAGTTTGTGGAAGATTCGACTAGACTGTGAACCTATACCGGGGAACTTTTACAGATCAAGGGTAAAACTTTGTTTGAAGCAGTTGGTTCAGTTATCACTAATTATAGTAAAAGGCTCTGGCCCAAGCTTGATGGGATGAAATTGGTTGAAAAAGATTCACCTAGACGGGCTCAAACATTTTTTGATTAGAAATGGCTGCCTGAGGGAAGTCCTAATTATATGGCCGGATGTTTTTCAGGAAGGTGGTGGGGACTATCAAAGGAGCCCAGGCCACCTTGCTTATTGACCAGGAAGCAATTTATTATTCTGCAAGGCCTGCTCAGTGCCATTTGCCATGGGCACAAGTAGAAATCAGAAGCCTGGAAAGCAAATGAATCATCAAACCAGTCCAGTTTGTGGAATGGGGAGCACCAATCACACCAATTGTGGAGTTCAACCAGTTAATTCGCCTTTGTGGGGATTTTAAACAAATGGTAAAGTGCTTTTTAGCAACTGGATAAATACCCAATCCCTCATAGACAGGGTTTATAAGCAAAGCTGGCAGGAGGTTGACCTTCACGAAGACGGGCATGAGCCATGCATACTTGCAATTGTAGTTAGATGAGGTATCCCAGAAGTATGCGACAATTAATACTCATAAGGATCTGTACCAATATATGAGACTGTCATTTGGGGTATCTATGAGGTCCACTTTGCAGACCTCATTAAAATCACTACATCAGGATGTCTTTGCGGAGTCATTGACCATCGGAAACAACAATGTGAACTGCTCCATCCAGTTTCATTCGTTGCATCAGGCCAAGTAATGTGTTTGATAAAATCAAGTGGAGGCCATCTTGAAGGACGTTTCAGAGTCAGCCACATTGCTGTGGACCTGGAATCACAGGTATGAACCATATTCACATGTGGGCTAAACCAGGTAAGAAGAACAAATTTTGCTCCCTGAAGTTGGATTATTACAAAAATTATCAATCCTTTGTCATTACTAACCCAGTGAAATTTCCACGACACCACAACCTGCCCTTGTACAAATATGAAATATGAGATGTAAAATGACATATCCAATGTTTTTATGTCCCATAATCTGACATAGTAACAGAAGGGTAGCTAGAATTCAAAGAATAGAGCGCATCAGTGGATTTCAAACCTTCAAACTAAGTATAACAGTTATATTACAAATATTACCAACTTTTAAGGGGATCAACACCATTTCAATCCAAGTTAAACCACAATGTGATTTATAAATGGTAACTATAGCAACTATTGCATTAGCAGTGATGTTATATTTCTCTAATACTAGACAATGGTATGTTTTTGAAAAATATTCTCAACCTGATAGGTTTGAGCCTCCTTTTTACCATTGGCAATGTTATTGTCTAACTGAACGAGCAGAGGATGTGTCCAACTCTGTTTTTATCCACAAAACTACATAATGCACCATCTCTTCTGAATGGACGCAGGAACCAGATTTGTAAACTATTTGCAGTTCTTTCTAAAAAGAAATTATCCAGTTTACTGCTATTAACAGTGCTGCCAACTAACAGTTAAGAAGGAGCTATCGGAATATAAAATCAGTGTAAACTCTGGCTTCACTCCACACAGTTGGAAGGCCATCAATTCAAAGCAGTAATACGAGTGCGCCCAGTGCAGACCACCGAGACACATAAACTGTAAGATCTTGGAAGAATGATTCAGTATTTGAGCCAACTTTCTCAAACTGGCTATATGCGGGTAAAATTTAAATGATGTTATTACTGGAATAATGGACAAGCCAAATGCTGATAACATTCCAAACAATGCATTGTGGTTAACAGCTTCAGCTATCCTACAGAGCTTGGGGGAGAATTACTGCCATTAAGGACTGGGAAAAAGTAACAAAAAAAAGGACAAAAAGACTGAAAACTAAGCCAGGCAGATGGACTGAATGAAAGAAGGAAACAAAGTAGTGGAGAAAGGTTGGCAGAGGTAAGTTACCACACTGAACATTATAATCTAAAATACTGAAATACAAAAGTTGATGTCTCCATATTTCTGTAGCTGCTTCATTTTAAATGTAGTGGTCACAATGGTTAGCTGAGAGAAGCTAAATATAATCTTGATTGGTAAATATTAGTAACAGAGTAGCAACAAATGCTGAGCTCTTGAGAATGTCCTGCTTTACCTAGAGAGACTCAGCAAACAGATGTGTTTTTCATTATGCTGTATTGCAGATGCTGCAGAACATACAAACCCAAAAACTCATCAACATCTGTGGCTCACGTCCTCTGTGGAGACACTATGATAGGAGTTCCTAGCAGAGCTTGCACACCATGTCAACCTATTCCTGCCAGATCCTTAAAATTTTGTTCTGTTTGAGCAACAGAAACTTGAAATTAATGGGGCTGATTTTAACTCAGAGCAGGATTTTAACAGCCTCCTGTGATGGATTAGGCCGTATTTTCCTTTCACAAACACAGAGAAGCTCAGAAGGTCTGGCAGCATCTGTGGAGGGAGAAACAGAGTTAACATTTTGAGTCCATTGTAACTCTATTTCAGAATTGACTAAGTTAATTTGGACTCAAAGTAATACTCTGAAAGAGCAGGCATACCGGACCCCAAGCATTAACTCTGTTTCTCTCCCCACAGAGGCTGCCAGATCTGTTGAGTTTCTCCAGCAGTTTCTGTGTTTGTTTCAAACTTCCAGCGTCAGAAGTACTTTGTTACTATTCGAATCTAGTTAATTTTGCATTGATCTAAATAGCAGCCTGTACATGATGCTGTCGATTTTATACACACTCCCATCCATCCCTGTCAAGTATCCTTTTACCGTAAGCGACTAAATCTACTGAACCTTTGAAACATTAACATCACGGTACTTGCAAATCTGAACAGTACATTCAAGCCAAGCATTTTTGTGGCTTGAATGTCGATATCTTATGCTAAAGCCATGACTGCTGTAAAAGTATACAACTTAAGCCATGAAAACATTTCCTGTGGTTCTCGACAGCTTGGGTAAAAATAATCATCAACATTCAAGTCTTCTGTCTCTGTGCAGGAAACATTGTCAACAACAGGTCCTGGAAATGAACGAGGATGATGAGATACAAAGCTAAGTTTAGTGACGCTCACAGTATTGTGCTCAAGCTCGTCCCTTGATATTAAACTAATCACTTCTCCATCTTGCTTTTCTCTGCGCTCCATCTATTCCACAGATCTCAATTGTTCATTTGCAGTTTGCCAAGTCAAAGAGATGTTCAGTTAACCTTTATTGAAAATAAACCAGGGAACACCTCATATTTCTGCAAGGAGGTTTTATAACACATACTGCAGGTTAAAAGGAAATTGCACAAAGCAAAATGAAAACTAATATAGTAGAAACAAAAGAACATTTGTATTCAATTGTTTAAGAAGTCATGGAGCTTTAAAAAAATACTGGATAGTCTAATATATTGCATTAGGGAATGCTAAAAAGACAGCCATGCTGCAGAAACCTTCTGCCTTGCACTTATTAGGACAAAAGCAAGAATTCCAACTTTGTAAGTTATCACAACAATTTAGACTAGAAATTAAAAGGGCACTAGTTGGTTGGCAACTCACCTGTAATTGGCCAAGGCACTACCATCATTGCTTTGACTACAGAATAAGTTGAATGTCTGTGATTCTCCCAATAATAGAAATTGTTTCTAAAAGAAACATTTGAAAATGTACCAAGCAATGGTAGGTTCATATTTGAATATGATCGTTTCACCAGAAATAGAATTGAAGCTTCTTCTGGCAGATGAAGTCCATTTATTGGACTGAATATTAAACCAAACAAACCTCTCATCATTGACACTTCATTTCTGATGACAGGCCACATGCAAAACATTAACGTGTCTTTCTCTTCGCTGCTGTTTGACCTGTTGGATGTTTCAAACATTTTCCCGTTCTTCGAGATTTCTCAAATGTCTTTTTTTCTCCATAATTGAAACCATTTATTCACATTTCTGAACCTTAAAACTGACAAATCTTCCTGTAGCCATGACACACTGATCTCCAGGAAACGAATATACAAGCTCTGCATGATCACTCAGGTATGATTTTGTTTCTCTGCCCTCCCAACGACCACACTTTTTAGATGAGAGCTGGATGTTGGCTTTGGCCCAGAACATTCATCCTGTTCAGGTCAACATGACTTTCCAGCTTAAAAATGTACTCATCCATAATGTATAGATACTCCCATTACACTCTGGGTGCATATAAACATAGAGGAGCCTATCTGTGATAATTAGTGTACAGTTTTGACTTGCATTTGAACTTAACTGAACCCAGACAGCATTTGATTATAATTATTACTTCAGAAACTGAATGATTTACACATGCAATACGATTTTTTTTGTGTTATCTCAAAATCCATAATCTGCAATTTGAGATATTTGATGATCTTTGCATGCACTGAATAACATGTAACCTTTTGCCAGTGGGAATTGCCAGTCACCATAACAGAATAACAACCTCCCTGGGATTGACAGAGGAAGGTGAAGATCAATGCAACTTCCTGCAGCTTGTTATTTTATAGATTAGCTACATTTTTCCACTTTTTTTATGCCTGCAATGCTTGTTTAATTGCCACAAGTTCCTGTGCTAATATTTTTATCTGGAAGTAATAAAAGATGTCATTGTTCATGACAAACATAAAACGTATGCTGTGCAGACTGCAATCTGCACAGCCAAAATATGATGTAGTAGGAAAACTGGATATCAGTTGTGATAATTATAGATTTCTTGGAGCAGTTTTCCATGAGAGTTTTGAACCATGTGATCTGCTGTAAAATAGAAGACATGTAGATAAAATAAATAACGGGTAAAATTAGACAGAGTGTAAAGGGTACGAGTCTATAAAGGGTATGTGTCTAAAACAGGTACTGGTATAGAGGGACCTGAGTGTCTCTGTTCATTCATCATTGAATATACCAACAATAGGCTGACAGAATAGTTAACCAAACATTCAATATCCTAGTTTTGACTAATAGGGGCGCAGGGTACAAAAGCAAAGAAATTATGTTGAACTTGGTTCTGCATCAATTGGACTATCAAATCCAATCCTGGATTTCACATTTTATGAAGAACGTAAAGACATTGGAGTTAGTGCAGGGAAGGTTCCCAAAAATGTTTCCTGGGTTGGAGAATTTCAGCTATGTTGATAGATTGGAAAAGTTGGCACCACCTTCCTTGAAAACTTGAGATGAGATTTGATATTCAAACTGAACATTGAAAATCATGAGGAATCCAGACAGAGTAGCAAGGGAGAATTTTTTTCCCATTGGTGGAAAGATGGAGAACCAGAGGACACAGATTGAAGGCAATTGGCAGAAGAAGTAATGATGATATGCGGAAAAATGCTTCCATTGAGCAAATGGTTAGGATCTGGAGTGCACTACCTGACAGTGTGCTGGAGGAAGGTTCATTCAAAGCATTCAAGAGTGAATTGGATTGTTGTCTGCAAAAGACCAATGTATTGAAAAGACCAAGGTGTGGCACCCGGCGAATTGCTTCTACCGAGAGCTAGCACAGACATCGCCTCCCTCTGTGCTATAACTACTCTGTCGTTCTGTGACATGAACCACTTCAGTGATTGCTATTTTGTATTTTCTGCTCCAACTCTCAAACCATCTTTCATGAATGTCGTACGTTGCAGAGACAGGGTTGCCAGTTTCCTCCTCCCTTCCAACATACCCCCTGCTTTCCTGAGGCATGGGCACCTTACTGCATTATTACTCCTCACTCCAATGTGCATGCAGTCACCTTCCCACAAGGTTCATGGACCAGAACAGAGATAGTGATCCTTACCATTGTCCCTTTCCCACCCCGCCCCCTAGCGCATAGTGCAATGTTAATGATAACTGTAGCTAACTCAGACAGACAAAATGAAGGAACCAAACACTGGAGCCACTTTTCAAGTCAATTATTCCAACCCACTTCTTTTGGTAACACTTTTCTAAATGAGAACACTCTCATTATACACACTTTATCTTGACAAAGCGTGCAGTTTTTAACTTGCTACTTACCAGTTAACATTAATCTATTACTGAGTACAGCTAATAATTCGAATAAAAATCGTTGCTTGGCATTACTGTCTCCTGGCCCTTAAGTATTTAAGTAGTCTGTGGTTAAAAATTATATCGTGCTAATTTCAAAGCAGATCTATAGAAGGAGAAGGATGCTAATTGCTTCCATCACTGTTTTAAAAAAGCAAAGCACATCTTGCAAACATTCCCATGAAGGGTGATATTTCTTTGTTGCTGTCCATTAGGCTTTAAAAAGGTAATAATGCAGGAGCAATAAACTCAAAAGTGGCAGCAGCAGTAACACTCAGCAGATGGGTGAAACTTTTACATTCCTCTTGCCAACAGCCTCACTTTATCGAAAATGGAACATGCTGAACAAACCAAAACACATTCAAACTGCTCATTGTGTGATATGTACTGTAATCCTTCTGCTGCCTTTAGATTTTTGTTCATTTGGCTTGCTATGACAATTGCGAGTCATCATAACGGGTGACCTCCACTGTTCGCACTGCTGGTGGTGAAATATGACCCACATTCTTTGGAGGACTACACTCAAAACGATCTACTGCTTTCTGTAGTTTGGTGTTAAATGATTAAAACGTAAAAAGCTCATTTCCTTATAACATGTTCTCCAACAGGAGAAAGTTGGCTCCGATCTCAAATTATTCCCAGCAAGTGATTTCCCTTTGGTAACTAATTGATCTAAACCATGCAGCATACTGTGGGACTCAATTAGTGACTTGTACAACGTGCAGTAATAACGTTTTAGGGACTAGAGCAAACATGATTATATAATTGGCAAACATGTCATTGGGGACAGTTTAAGTACGGGGATACCTGCTGTTAAAGATGACGCCACCAGCCTAATTTTACCTTTTATGACAGGGCTATTAACACATTCTGAGGTTTTTGTGAGGTGACTAGGAGTCATTAACAGGGATTAATGATGCAAAGTGCAGGACAGAGAGAGTAAAAGGTCGCCTTAGTTCACTGGAACTCTAAAAGGGGAAAGGAAACTGAGTTCTTTTACCATCTTTGTAATTTCTTGCAATAAAATGCGTAACCAAACTTTCTATTCTGCATGTTGGGTGGAACCGAATGCACTAACAGATATTAAAGCTAAGTGCCTTTACAGCTGAAGGAATTTAACAAAGAAAGGAACTTGTGCCAAGCTACTCCTTTAACAGCTTTCTTCAAAATATATCAGAGCACAAAGTGGACCACATTTTGGAGTGAACTTACTGATTGTGTATATATATATATATATATAATATATTATATAGCCTTATTGATCATGATAACAATCTTGAACACAGCAAGATCCCACAAAAGGACACAGTTCAGTTTTTAATAATATATTTTTATAAAGAAAAAATAGATTTTTAAATATTACAAAAAATACAAAACAATGCAATTCAAAACAGTACAAAAATAGTACAAAACTAAACCCAAATAATAAAAAAAATTCCCCAACCCACCCTCCTATATGAATGTATAAACATATATAGAGAAGTATAAAATTAAAAAAAACTAAACTAGCTATTTAACTAACTAAATAAATACCTAACAACAAACAAGTAAATAGTAATAACTCAGCCCAGCCAAACAAAACACTCATACATTCACAGTTCCTCCTCCCTGGATATTGGACTCATGAAACACAATCGTGACGGCGATATAAAAGCCCTTGATAGTGTGGCAGATAAATCTGTGTCCAGGTATTTTAAAAAGGGTTGCCATGTCTTGTAAAAATTCTCAGTTTTGTGGTGTACCATATTTGTGAGAAAATCCAGGCAAATATGCTCCATAACAATCTTCCGCCAACTCGACAGGCCTGGGGGGGTTTTCTGATATCCAACCTAGCAAGATATTCTTCCTTGCACAGAATGTAAGAATATTGAAAAGTTTTGCCTTATGCGAGTCTGCAGGAAATACAATGGGTAGGCCCGAAAGGAGCGAAATAGGGTCCTTCTCCACCCCTACACCTAAAATCCTCTCCATTACACCCACCACAGCGCTCCAATATGTTTGAAGCCTGTCACAAGACCAAAGACAATGGGAAAGAGTACCCGTACAGACCTTGCACTTGGGGCATGCTCAAGATACACCAAGTTTAAATTTTGACAAACGGTCTGGGGCTAAGTGGACCCTGTAGAGAATCTTCAACTGTAAAGCATGGGTCCTATTCCTTGCATTCCCCCAAATATCATCTCATGCCTCTCAACATCCAGCTCTCTTTCCCACATCTTGCAGAGTCGATCAGACTCATCTGAGGTGGCACCCCCCATTTGGTGATATAGAGTACTGACAGAGAGTGTGCTCTTAGCCCTTAGTATCCCTCTTTCTGCATCAGATTTGTAGGGATTAGTCAAAAGTGTGGTCCTTTTTTGTATAAAATCCCTAACTTGAAAAAAACGAAAGAGGTCTCTATTAGGTAACTTGTATTTCCGTACTAATTGATCGAAGGACATCATTACATCTCCCTCAAATAAATCACCCATGCAAGATATACCCCTAGCTGCCCAATGTTTAAATCCTGAATCTATCATCCTGGTTGAAAATTCGCCATGCCCACTAAAGGTGTAAACAGAGATGTTTTGTCAATATTACCTTCCCTCTGCTGAATTGCCCTCCATGCTTTAACAGTATTGATGACTATTGGGTTATGACAATATTCCCTAACTGTCCTCACCTTGTCCAAAAACAGCAAACTGGTAAGGGGGCACCTTGCCTGGAGGCTTCGATATCTAGCCATATTGAAAGAGGGTCCCCACAAACCCAATCACTTACGTAGGTCAAAAGCGAGCTTAATTAGTAAGTTTTAATGTCTGGCAGGTCTACTCCTCCCAATCCGTGGGGCAACTGCAGTTTGGATAATTTAATGAGGGGCCGTTTACGGTGCCAGACAAAGGAGCTGAACAAACTGTTCAGTCTCCTGAGTGTTTGTTTATTGAAAATCAGGGGGAGCATCCGTATAGGGTATAGCAAACGAGGGAGAATATTCATCTTATTAAGCGCTATCCGACCCAACCATGAAACTGGAAGTGCCTCCCATCTTTGGAGATCTTGTTTAATTTTTTTCAAATAATTGAGTAAAATTGGCTTTGAACAGCCAGTCCAGAGCTGGAGTAATGAATATGCCCAAATACACAAAACCCCCCTGTGACCACCTAAATGGGAATCTATAGTCACTCTCAAGAGCCAACTCTTTCGTAAGACCATCATAGGCAAAGCCTCTGATTTAACAAAATTAATCTTATACCCTGAAAAAGTGCCAAACGTGTGAATGCATTGTATCAGGCAAGGCACTGAAACTGCTAGAATAGTCAAGAAAATTAGAACATCATCTGCATACAGTGAGATCTTATGTAATTTTGACCCCACTTCTGGAACTGATATATTGAGATCCCTACGAATGGCCTCTGCCAACAGTTCAATCACCAATGTAAAAAGTAATGGTGAAAGGGGACAGCCCTGCCGGCTGCCCCTAGAAATATTAAAATTGCTTGATTGCACCCCGTTGGTAATGACCGCAGCGAGAGGTACACTGTAGAGAACCTTTACCCATCTTATGAAAACTTCGCCCAGACCAATCCCAGTCTAGAGTATAAAAAAGATACGGCCACTCAACTCGGTCAAATGCCTTCTCTGCATCTAAAGAAATCACCAATCCCTGTATTGACTGCTGTTAGCATGCTTGAATTACATTAAGCAGCCTCCTAACGTTATTGGATGATCTGCAACCCTTTATGAAACCCGTCTGATCCTCTTTAATAAAAGAGGGTTACACAGTGTCCAGCCTTAACGCAAGAGCATTAGAGAAGATCTTAAAGTCCACATTTAAGAGCGAGATGGCCCTATATGAAGCACAGTCTTCCGGATCCTTCCCTTTTTTAAGGATAAGTGAAATATTGGCCTCTCTCAGAGATAGTGGGAGATAAACATGACTATATGAATCATTAAACATATTCAGCATTGGGCCTGACAGTATACTTATAAATTCCTTATAGAATTCACTGGGAAGTCCATCAGGACCGGGTGCCTTTCCACTCTGAAGCTGCCTCACAGCTTCCTGCACTTCTTGCTCTGATAATGGGGCATTGAGAAAGGACTGTTGTTCGGGAGTCACACCCGGGAGCTTCAGATCTCTAAAAAAGGATTCCATTTTGGCCTGCCCCTCCTCACAATTCTCAGACTGATATAACTTAGAGTAGAATCTCTGGAACGCCACATTAATCTTTTTAGAATCACATGTTAGGTTCCCAGACCCTTCCCTAATCGCTGTAATAGTTTGTGGGGCACTTCTCTTTCTGGCAAGGTATGCTAAGTATTTCCCTGGCTTGTCACCATGCTCGTATAACTTTGCTTTGCAAAAGCCAACTCCTTCTTTGCCGTCTGCGTGAGCACGGAATTTAGCGCAGACCACAGTGCCGTAATCCTCTGTAGTTTGACCAACGAGGGTCTGTCAAAATAGGCCTTCTCGGCTGCCTTCAACCGTGTATCAAGGAGATGTTGCTGCTCACCCTTCTGCCGCTTCCTACTTGTGGAATATGAAATAACTAACCCTCTGGCATAAGCTTTGGCAGTTTCCCAGAGAACAGATGAGCTATCAACCGAGCCTATGTTGATGTCTAGGAATCTCCAAAATTCCCTAGAGAAATACTCCACAAACTTGTTGTCCATGAGAATAAAGGGGTTCATTCGCCAGTACCTTGAATCCACTGTAACATCCTTAATTTTAACCATGAGGTACACTGGAGCATGATCAGAGATGCCAATATTACCAATCGTACAGGATGCCACCAGATCCAGAGTTACTGCAGGGGTCAGAAAAAAATCAATCCTCGTGTGACATCTGTGCAGATTGGAGAAAAATGTGAAATCCCTACCTGTAGGGTGGAGATACCTCCAGACGTACACCAATCCTAATTCCCCACACAAACCCAATAACTGTTTAGTTTGTGCCGAGGGGTATCGAGGGGCCTTTAGGCAACCTGTCTACTGTGGGGTCCATGAGGCAGTTAAAATCTCCCCCTATAATGATGTGCCGAGACTTGAAACTTATCAGTTTAGAAAAAGCATCTACCAAGAATTTAAGAGGATGAGCTGGGGGACAATAAACATTTAAAATGCCATATTCTTCCCCATTTATCAAGTCTTTAAGAATTACAAACCTCCCATATGTGTCTTTGACATATTCCAACAATTTAAATGAGAGATTTTTCCTTACCAATATAGCCATTCCCCTACTTCTGGTAGTAAATGATGAAAAATAAACTCAGTCAAAGCCATTCTGCTGTAATTTCAGATGTTCCTTGTCATCCAAATGTGTCCCCTGTAACAAAGCAATATCCACCTTCTCCTTTCTAAGACTCAAGAGTACCTTCTTCCTCTTAATTGGTGAGTGACTTACCTTGATATTCCAGGTACACCATTTAATCAAATCATTAGCCATAATCTTCTGCAATTACATTTAAATTCCAGAGAGGAGGAACCCGAACCACAAATTGCTGAGTCTTAGCGTCGCATGGTCCACCAAATATAAAAACTACATAAACTAAAACCACTACATTTAACAAACATACAAAATTATTAAAAAGAAAAGACAACAAAAACCAGAAAACAAACCAACATATAAAGCGCCAATAGCACTGAGTAGGGGAACTCACCCCCTGCCCAGAGGGGGCAACTACCCACCCCGAACTGCCCATAAATAGGCATCTAACCATCTCAACCACCTTCACTTCTCCCAGCTAGAGCCGCATCGCAAGCACAAGCTAAAAAGAATAAACACCCCATAGAATATCAATATGAATAAAAAAACATTCTTTTATTAAAAAAAGGGGGAATAAATACCCCATCCATCCTTTGGTATGTCCTAACTTAGAAATTTAAAATGTACATCTTAACCACCGCCAGACATTGTATGAACCAAATTATTATCAATAGAGGAAAAAAAAGGGGAAAAACAAAGTTCCATTTCTTTTACAGAATGATAAACGCTTACCCAAGCAGCGATATTTATACATACTACAATTGTTTAAATTAGATTAGTTTGTCCACAAAGTCTCTTGCCTTCTCTGATGTGTCAAAGAGATGCATGGATCGATCTAAGGTGATCTGAAGCACTGCCGGCTATCTCAGGGAGTACTGAATCCCAAGCTCCTTCAGTCTTCTCTTGACACCATCATACGATTTTTGTTTCTGGATCACTGCCACTGAAAAACCCTGAAAAAACATTATCTCAGACCCCTCGTAAATTAGGCCCTTTGAATCCTTCCCCTGGAGTCTGGAAGCCTCCATGACTGTCACCTTATCCCGGTAATGATGGAACCGCACCAGGAAAGGACGAGGGTGTTGACCCAGACCCGACCTCCGTGCTGCAACCCGGTGAGCCTTGTCTATCTTCAATCCTCTCATACCAGTCTCCAAGTCAAGGAATTTCTGAAGCCAATCTTCAACAAATTCCGCAGGCCGCTCACCTTCCTTATCCTCAGGCAGACCGATGATCCAAATGTTTTTTCTCCTGCCCCTGTTTGCAAGATCATCCACTTGGTCATGCAAATTACAAACCTGCGTCTTCAGGGCTTGGATCTCTTCCTTGAATGATCTGGCATCAGCTTCCACCACTGTGACCCTGTGCTCCACCTCATTCGTCCTCTTCTCCAGGTCTCCCAGCTGCTGCTCATGCTTCTGCAGCATGAGAGAGACTGGAGCCAGCTTCTCTTCAATCTGTTTCCCCAACATCTCGCGAGATTTTGAGAGCTGATTCACCAGGTCCTGGAGAGTAATCTGCTCTGAGGCTGCTGCAGGCTGAGCTGCAGGCCCGACCTCAGATGCTCCTCCTCCCTTTTGAGGCATTTCTGGACAGCTGAAAATACAAGCAAGTCAATTTTTAAATGTTTCTTGAGGCTCCACAATCTTTTCAACACCCCAAGAAATCCTGATGACCTGGGTTGGGTGGGTTAAAAGACCGTCCTGCTCCTGCTGCGATGCGAAGCTTTGCAGTGTGATCTTCTCAGATCGCCGCCATCTTAGATCCTCCCACAGCTCAGTTTTTTAACACAATGGTGAATGGGAAGGATGTTTAGCCAAGACACTGGGAGAAGTGCCTTGGTTTGTTTTACATGCAACTAAATATAATAGCATAGCTCAACTGCAGCATCTTTAGCAATGTAACGTACCCTCAGTCAATTTCAAAGAAGCTGAATGTGCCTCCTTCAATATAAGTGAAGCCAAAACAGTTGGTTTTCTTTTAGCTATTTAATACTGCATGACCTTTGTTTAGTTTTACAGTCATTACAAATGTTACATCCTTGAACTGACTTAAAAGCAGGACTAGTTATGGCAGATTCTGATAGAAGCAAATATATAACAAAAACAATGTCAGAGCTGTTTTATTGTGGGTTTGTTTCTGATAGAATTAGTACTGTGGAAAACCTGGAATCGCGAAATGGCATGTGACATCAAGAGGCAGAAACAATTTGTGTGTTTGGAGACCTGGCCTACCTTTCAAAAGCATCATACTTTAATAAAATCTTTGTAACTCTTCACTTCAGGGATTGTTTTGACACAGGGCGAGTTGTGATATCAGGATAATACCTGGCTCCTGACCATGCACTGACAGCCGGCAGGATTGAAGTGGTATCTTCCTAGCGACGCCATGTCTACTGTCCAACGAAAGACATTAGAAAACATCTGCAAGCTACCCATTTGCCAGCACTTCCCCCATATCCCTCAAAACCCTTCCTATTATTATACCCATCAGGATGCCTTTTAACTGTCTCCACCACTTCCTCTGGCAGCTCATTCCATACACACACCACCTTTGGGTGAAAACATTACCCCTCAGGTCCTTTTTACATTGTTCCCCTCTCTCCTTAAACCTCTGCCCTCTAGTTTTGAATACTCCCACCCTCAGAAAAAGATCTTGGCTCTGTACCATATCCATGCACCTCAATCTGGATACTGTGAGCAGTTTTTGTCCACTTATTCAGGAAAGGTGTCACTTTGTTGCAAGCAGCTCAGAGAAGGTTCATTAGGATGGTGCCTGGTATGGAGGGGTTGTCTCATGAGCAAAGGCTCAGCAGTTTAGGACTCTACTCACTGGAACTTAGGAGAATGAGAGGTGATCTCATTGAAGCATATTGGACTTTGAAGGGACTGGACAGGTACGTGCTGAGAGGATGTCTCCTCTCACCTTGTGGGTGGCACGGTGGCACAGTGGTTAGCACTGCTGCCTCACAGCACCAGAGACCCGGGTTCAATTCCCGCCTCAGGCGACTGACTGTGTGGAGTTTGCACATTCTCCCCGTGTCTGCGTGGGTTTCCTCCGGGTGCTCCGGTGTCTTCCCACAGTCCAAAGATGTGCAGGTCAGGTGAATTGGCCATGCTAAATTGCCAATGTGTTAGGTGAAGGGGTAAATGTAGGGGTCTGGGTGGGTTGCGGATCGGTGTGGACTTGTTGGGCTGAAGGGTCTGTTTCCACACTATAAATAATCTAATCTCATGGGAGAATCTAGGACAAGAAGGCCATAGTGTCAGAATAAATGAGTGCCAATTCAAAACTGAGCTGAGGTAGAATTTTGAAACTCCCTGCCACAGAGGTGTGGGGTGAGAGCCCTTGTGTATATTTAAGGTTGAGATAGTTGCTTGATCATTTGGGGAAACCAAGTGGGGATAAGGCATAAAATGGATGGAAGGAATGTCAGATCAGTCATGATCCTATTGAATGGTGGAGCAGTTCAAGGGGCCGAATGGCCTACTCTTCTTTGGTATGGTCTTATTTGTCACCTGTACCAGTATGAGTTGCTATGTAAAGACGGTTTGGAGTAGTTCACTGACAGCAATCAAGTTTTTTGCTCTGTCCTAGTCCCATCTAGTGATTAGTGATAGAGGATACATCAACATATGTTCCTGGATAACAAGAAGGTTTATTGCATGATAGCAGTAAGTACAATTCATTTGATTAGGCGTAATTCCTAGGATCCAGGGAGTTGGTACAGGTACATCTTCTCTCCTCACAAAAGCTAGAGTATAATGCCTTGCTGCACATTGTAGACAGTGGAGACATCAGGATAATGGGTAGAACCAACTGAACCATGAACTTATATCATGCCAATCAGTGAGGCCTATTCTGTACGTCGCATATGAATATACAAATATATGAATTAAGAGCAGGAGAAGGTGACCCACTCTCTTGAGCCTGCTCCACCATTCAATTAGATCATGGCTAATTGTATTACTACATATGCCTGCTAATCTCGAGTAACATTTCACCCATTTGTTTCAAGAATCCATCTACTTACATTGAAAAAGTATTAAAGGAGCTTGTGTCCACTGTCATTTGAGGAAGGAAGCCCCCTGCACCCACAATGAGCAATGCTTATATTTGTAACAGTGACCGCTAATTCTAGTTTCACCCACAAGAGGAAACAACGATTCCCTATTAAAACTGCTTGGGCAGCTCTGTTTCTTTCATTGAACATTTTCCCGATGACAGATGTTGAACTAACTAGCTTATAGTTTCTTGTTTTCTGGTTCCCTTTGTTTTTTGAGTAAAGGAGTTGGATTCACTCCCTACCAATCTAAAAAAAAATCTGCCTTGAGTCTGTGGAACTTGACAAAATTAGAATCAAATATCCAAGTCATCACTTCTTTTAAGATCATGGGATGATGTCCATAAGGATCCAAGCCGCAGCTCAAGCAATGTACCACTTCTCTGGTGATTGTCATTTTCTTGAGATCCTCCCTTCCATTTCAGTCACACCTAAGTACATAACCATTAAAAACAGTTGGTTTGTTATGGAATAATTTGTAAAGAACTAAATTCAGGCCACCTCATTTTAATTTGCCTTATTTCAGTACGTGACAAGAAGCTGCAGAATGTCCAAGCAGACACAGAGGAAGAGTTGAAAAGTGTGGCGCTGGAAAAGCACAGCAAGTCAGACAGCATCCGAGGGGCAGGAGAGCATTGTTTCGGGCATAAGCCCTTCATGTGAAATCTGGAGGGGGAAGAAATCAAAGTAATAATATCAGGACCCCAATGAGTCACAATGTCATTTTATGTTACTTTTCACAAGAACATTGATGGTCTGCCTTCAATTCACTGTGAAAGGATGAAGACCAATTGGCATTATAATTTGCATAATTTCCACAGGAATGCAGTCACGAGAATATTTTCATTTGCACTGAAGTGCTAGCTAAGAGGTTTATTTGAAATAGAATTGCTGAAAAATTAATAAAGTTTCAAAATTTAAGAGAAGCCCAGATTGCTGGGATACCTACTACCCTAGCACACTTTTAGGATTACACATGTGATGATAGCACATCAGTTCCATTGTGCTGGACCATGCAAGGATACCGGTTACCATCCACAATCACAGATATTCACTGTTATGTACAGCAAGAGAAATGCTTCGCTGTCGTGTCAATTTAGGACCTATATCCCAACCCCTGGATCAGGAGGCTCAGCGGGAAAAGGAGCAGCTCCCCTTCTAGAAGGCCTCTCAGTTAGGCAAAAAGAGCACAAAATGTAAAGACCGAAAGGAAATGAGAAATCAAAGAGTATATCCATCAAGTGTTATTCATCCGCTTAAGATCACACGGACAGATGATAGTGGAAGGGAATTTCCACATGCCGACGACCACAGAAACAGGAGGATTGACTGAATGGGTGAAATTTTAAAAATGTCTTTAATGTATTTCTTTAATTTTCTTCAGCCTCAAGAAAGTGTAAAATAGAAAGGACCAACACACTTGGTGTAATATAAATCTTAGCAGGAGTGGGAATTGCAGATGCTGGAGATCAGACTCAAGATTAGAGTGGTGTTGAAAAAGCACAGCAGGTCAGGCAGCATCTTAGGAGCAGGAAAATCAATGTTTTAGGCAAAAGCCCTTCCTTAGGAATGAGGGCTCATTCCTGATGAAGGGCTTTTGCCTGAAATGTCTATTTTCCATCTCCTCATTATAATAATCTTGGTCAGACTGAAAAAAAACTTTGAGAGAGGTTTACTAGTGTTGTCCACCAACTGGAGATATCACCCTGTGGCCTCCTTTCCAGGTCTTGCCTAGAAAAAAGGGTGCCAGGGTGGAAAGGATGCCCTGTCTGAGTGTTGCTGTCCATTCAGACATTGGTAGCTGTACCTTATTTGTTGAGGGGCACTGGGATGCAGTGACGATTGCTGGTGATTCACACAACAGCCATCCAGAATTGCCCAGGGATTCAGCAAAAGATTAGGTATTGGCTCCCAATGGGCCATCCTCTCCTAACGCTGGGTCTCTCAATCAGGCAGTAAATTACTTTGAGCAAAGGTCCCTAACTCCCACTGCATTCCCTGACCCAGAGCTCAGTTAGGAAGCAAACCCCATCAGGATTGCTTTTAAGACTTGAGAAGTGGTGACGGCCACAGTCAGTGCTGGGTGAATATCAGTGGGAGTGGATTGCCCTATTAAGGACCTCAGTTGGTAACCAGTTGGGAAGACTTTTCATAATCTTTCCCAAACTCGGCTTAAATCAAGGTACAGATGGGAAGGCTGCCACGTACTCACCTAAAACACCTCCTGCCCAGTTAAATGCACCCCTGCCACAAATCTTACCCCAGGGTGACATTGGATTCTGCCCTTTCAATTGTGCGTTTCACATATTCACTCATCTTCCACAAAATGTGGATCATTGATAAAATAAACTGACTGAGCAGAAACCGACTTCTTTTTAAAGCTGTGGTTCTTTGTTCACCTCTTTGTACACAGGCAGCAGCCAAAGTGAACTATAGGAGGTTGTCCACCTTTTTTTTGTCAGCTCTGCCTTCAATTCACTGTGAAAGGATGAAGACCAATTGGCTTTATAAAATAGAAATAGCTATCAATGTTTTAAAACCAATTATGAAGCACAGCTAGAACGTGTGACTTTGTGAATGGTGGCAAAATTCCCAAAACAATATTGAGTTCAGTCAAAGAAACATTGATGCAGCATAGGATGTTTGAATTGTACTGAATTCTGAATGTGATAATATTTCCCCAAATTGATTAATTTTGTACGAACACGTATGTTTCAGCATAAGTGTCCCTGGCACTGTGAGGCAGCAGTGCTAACCACTGAGCCACTGTGCCACCCCAGATCTTCCCTAAGTTTGTAATACACCCTCTTACTTTAGCTGCGGTAAGATTAAGCAGTGCGTCTGATTTCCATAGAAAAAATTCAAACAAAATCAAATGGCACAGCTCTGAGGTGCCAATGAACTGTGTCAAGTAGCAGATGCAAACTTGTGGCGATCATGGGTTACTGCCTTCTGCATAGCAAACTCAAACTAGTGCAGGAGTTGGGAGGTCATGTTGCAGCTGTACAGAACATTGGTTAGGCCACTGTTGGAATACTGCATGCAATTCTGGTTTCCGTCCTATCGGAAAGGTGTTGTGAAATTTGAAAGGGTTCAGAAAAGACTTACAAGGATGTTGCCAGGGTTGGAGGATTTGAGCTATAGGGAGAGGCTGAACAGGCTGGGGCTGTTTTCCCTTGAGTGCGAAGGCTGAGGGGTGACCTTATAGAGGTTTATAAAATCATGAGGGGCATGGATAGGGTAAAATTACAAAGTCTTTTTACCTGGGGTGGGAGAGTCCAGAACTAGAGGGTTTAGGGTGAGAAGAGAAAGATATAAAAGAGATTTAAGAGGTAACGTTTTCACACAGAGGGTGGTACGTGTATGGAATGAGCTGCCAGAGGAAGTGGTGGAGGCTGGTACAATTGCAACATTTAAAAGGCATCTAGATGGGTATATGAATAGGAAGGGTTTGGAGGGATATGGGCCGGGTGCTGCCAGGTGGGACTAGATTGGCTTGGGATATCATATCGGCATGGACAAGTTGAACAGAAGGGTCTGTTTCCATGCTGTACATCTCTATGATTATGAGTCTATTTAGCTCCAAGCTGTTCGTGAGAAAAGAGAGGCACCTGCAGAAGCTAGAAGTAGTCACAAAGCTGTTAGTGCACAGGAACAGAGAGATGCTAGCAAATATACATTGTCCACTGATCCATAAGATACAGCAATGTGACTCAAACATCCTAGAGAGAGCAGAAAGGTAACATTTAAATTTTTGCCCTTCTCGTATCCATAGCAGTTGTTTTAAAACATTGCACATGTGAAAATGGATTTTCATGCATTTGTAACATAATCAAAGAATTCCAGGTCTTCAGACCGGAATGCCAACTTTTATACTATAATTGAAAGAACATTGGAGCCACAGTTTAAAAAGCAGCCAAAATGTAATGGTGCTGTCATTTCTCCATATTAACTTCATTTTAAACAAGGGAGCTACACAGAGGTTCCGGTTGCAATACAATGGGAAGGGGATATGCAAGACAATGCACACAGCGGTCAGATGGAGCAGTCTTGTAGGTCTCCCATAATAAATTAGGATAACAATCGCATCGAATGGTAATGGGTCTTTCTTTCTGCTTCTTAAGTCTGACTCTTCTTTTTCTGATTGCCTTGCTCCAAGAGAAAGCAAAGTTATATAGAGGAGGCATTCACTCCACCACTATACAGGACATTGATTCGGCCACTTATGGAATATTGTGTTCACTTTTAGTCTCCCTCCCATAGGAAAGATGGTATAAGACATGAAAGGATTCAGAAAAGATTTGTAATTACGTTGTCAGGGTTAGAGGGTTTGATCGACAGGGAGATGTTGAACAGGCTGGGGTTATTTTTCCCTGGAGCATTAGAGGCTGAAGAGTGAACTTATAGAGGTTTATAAAATCATGAGGGGCATGGATAGAGTGAATAGTCAAGGGGAGGTGAGTCCAGAATGAGAGGGCATAGGATTAAGGAAGAGGGGTAATTTTAAAAGGGTCCTAAGGGGCAACCTTTTCACACAGAGGGTGGTACGTGTATGAAATGAGCAACCAGAGGAAGTGGTGGAGGCTAGTACAATTGCAACATTTAAAAGGCATCTGGATGGTATATGAATAAGATGGGTTTAGAGGGATAAGGGCCAAATATTGGCAAATGAGATGAGATTAATTTAGTCTATGTGATCGGCATGATCGAGTGGACCGAAAAGTCTGTTTCTGTGCTGTATAACTGTATAACTCTATACATCACGGTACCTTGAGAAAGATCAAGGTTCTGCATCTTTAGAATGGTTTGTGGTGCAGGGCTGGTCTCATTATGGTAATGGATAGCTAAAGGGACCAATATGTCAGGGATTGTCTTTATCTCAGGAAGGCCACCCAGTGATTTATTTTTCCAGAGAGCTGATGCTTTGGAGTTCCTTAAAGCAAAAGCATCATGGCAGTGAGAATTGACTAACAGTGTGTTGTTAACTGAAAACCAGTTATAAAACAAAAAATTTAGAACATAGATTATAGACCATAGATCAGCACAGCACAGGAACAGGCTCTTTAACCCAGCATGTCTGTGCTGACAATAACGCCATTCTGAAAGAATCCCATCTGCCTGTATATAGTCTGTATCCCTCTATTCCCTGCCTGTTCAGGTGTCTGTCTAAATGACTCTTAAATGGTGGCTCTCCTATCCGCTTGTACCACCTTCCCTAGAAGTGTATTCCAGGTGCCTACCACCATCTGTGTAAAAAACATGCACATCTCCCTTAAACCTTTTCCCTCTCACCATAAGCCTGTGCCCCCTAATATTTGAAATGAGATTGGATTGAATTGATTTGGAGATGCCAGTGTTGGACTGGGGTGTACAAAGTTAAAATTCACACACCACCAGATTATAGTCCAACAGGTTTAATTGAAAACACTAGCTTTCGGAGCACTGCTCCTTCATCACCACCTGATGAAGGAGCGTCGCTCTGAAAGCTAGTGCTTTCAATTAAACCTGTTGGACTATAACCTGTTGTTGTGTGATTTTTAACTTTGGATTGAATTGAATTGAATTGAACTGAATTGAATTGAATTTATTGTCATGTGTACTGAGGCACAGTGAAAAGCTTTGTCTTGTGAGCAATACAGGTAGATCGCAGAGTTAAGTAGCATAGATAAGTAAATAATAGGTAAACAGCGGCAAAAATAAAAACACAGGTACAGGTGAATGTTAAGGGTTTGTTGGTCCATTCAGTATTCTAACAACAGTCAAGTAGAAACTGTTTCGAAACCGGTTTGTGCATGTGTTCAGGTTTCTGTACCTTCTCCTTATGGTAAAGGTAGAAAGAACATTGCCAGGGTGGGATGGATCTTTGAGAATGCTGGTGGCCTTTATTTGACAGCGGGCCTGGTAGATGGATTCTGTAGATGAGACATTGGCCTTTGTGATTGTCCGGGCCGAGTTCACCACTCTCTGTAACCGTCTCCGATCTTGTTTGTCCAGTTGCCATACTAAATAGTGAGGTAAAAACAATGACTGCAGATGCTGGAAACCAGATTCTGGATCAGTGGTGCTGGAAGAGCACAGCAGTTCAGGCAGCATCCAAAGTGCAGCGAAATCGACGTTTTGGGCAAAAGCACTTCATCAGCAAGCCTTCATTCCTGATGAAGGGCTTTTGCCCGAAATGTCGATTTCGCTGCACTTTGGATGCGCCTGAACTGCTGTGCTCTTCCAGCACCACTGATCCAAATACTAGATAGTGATACATCCAGACAGAATGTTCCCTGATTGTTGTCTGTGTATCAAGAGGAAACATGAATGAATGGAATACATCCTGTCAGATGGGTGCCATCTAAGATTCTTTGCATTTTTGGGAATCCTATCACTTGGTAAAATGGTAGTGCAACATCATGCTGTTCCTTCCTGTATTTCTGACAAATCGTATCTCAGCACCTCTGGCATCAATGTAGCTTCAGAATATCTTCGAGTTGCCTCAGCCATCTTGTGCCATTATTCAGTGCTCCTCTTGCTAAAGTTCTTCTTTACAGCCAGCAGCACCTTTACCCAACACAGTGCTACTCACCAAATGTTCTTTAAGCAGTGCAGGTCAGTTGTCAGTGCAGCTAGCCTTGGAAGACAAGGGCCCTCTTCAAAGGTATGCAGTCTCTCGGCAAAGTGCTTAGTGCTGGCTGCATGCAACATTCAGAGACAAGAGCAGGCGGCAGCAAGTCTGTACGCTGTTGAAGGGGAATAGTTAATAGAGTATCACAACTCCCAAGCCCAATTTTAAAGTTATCATACTTCATACCTATGTGTTTCAGTCAAAATTCCTCAATCTAATTTTTTGAGAAGAGGCACACTTGCTTCTGTTCACACAGTTTTAAGGTGACCTGTAGAAGGCGCCATGCTATTTTGGAGTTTAATTTTTTTGTAAACCTCAGTGTAAAGGCATGAGAAAGTCAGTGGGCAAAAGGTAATGTAATGAATTGTCTAGCAGTACACATTCATAGATTCACTGAGTCATAGAGAATGGAAACAGATCCTTCGGTCCAACTAGGCCAGGCTGACTATGTTCTCAAATGAAACCAGTCCCACTTTCCTGCAATTGGCCCATATCCCTCCAAACTTTTACTATTCATGCACTTATCCAAATGTCTGTTGAATGTTGTAACTGTACCTGAATCCAGAATGTGATGCTGGAAAAGCACAGCAGGTCAGGCAGCATCCGAGGAGCAGGAGAGTCGACATTTCGGGCAGAAGGCCTTCTTCAGGAATGTGGCTTGTGAATCAAGAGGGTAGAGAGTAAATGGGATGGGAGGGGGGGGCTGGGGGGAAACTAGCTGAGAGTGTGATAAGTAGATGAAGGTGGGAATAATGGTGATAGGTCAGAGAGAAGGGTGGAGTAGTTAGGTAGGAAGGAAGAGAGACAGGTAGGATGGATCATGAGGGCAGTGTCGAGTTGGAAGGTTGGATCTGCGATAAAGTGGGGGGAGGGAAAATGAGAAAACTGATGAAATCTACATTAATCACATGTTGTTGGAGGGTCCCAAAGGGGAAGATGAGGCATTTTCCCTCTAGGCATCAGGTGGTGAGGGAGTGGCTATGGAGGAGGCCTAGCACCTGCATGTCCTTGGCAGACTTGGAGGGGGAGTTAAAGTGTGCGGCCACGGGGCGTTGGGGTTGGTTGGTGCGGGTGTCCCTGAGATGTTCTTTGAGGTGTTCTGCAAGTAAGCGTCCTGTCTTGCCAATGTAGAGGAGACCGCATTGGGAGCAACAGATATAATAAACGACATGTGTGGAAGTGCAGGTAAATCTATGAAGGATGTGGAAGGCTCCTTTGGGGCCTTGGACAGAGATGAAGGGAGAGGGTTGGGTGGAGGTCTTGCACTTCTTGCAGTGGCAAAGGAAGGTGCCGGAAGGGGAGGGTGGGTTGGTGGGGGGGGGGGGGAAACCTGTTCGGGGGAGTGGGGACCTAACAAGGTCGTCGCGGAGGGAACGGTCTTTATGGAAAGCGGATGGGGTGGGAAGGGAAATATATCTCTGGTGGTGGCGGAAATGGCGGGGGATGATGCGATGTATACGGAGGTTGGTGGGATGGAAGGTGAGGACTAGGAGAGGGGTCTATCCTTGTTGAGACTGGAAGGGTAGGGTTTGAAGGCAGAAAGTGGATGAGATGCACTGGAGGGCATCATCGGCTACGTGGAAGGGGAAATTGTGGTCTTTGAAGAAGGAGGCCATCTGGAGTGTTCTGTGGTGGAACTGGTCCTCCACCACAGATACAGCAGAGGCGGAGAAAGTGGGAATAAGGGATCGCGTTTTTATAGGATGTAGGGGTGGGAGGCGGTGTAGTCCAGGAAGCTGTGGGAGTCGTTGGGAGTAGAATATTTCTGTGTTGACTCGATAACCGTTGATGGAAATGGAGAGATCGAGGAAGGGGAGGGAGGTGTCCGAGCTGGTCCAGGTGAAACTGCATCCACCAATTTCTCTGGCAGTTCATTCCACACTTGAACCATTCTCTGTGTAAAAAAGTTGCCCCTCATGTCCTTTTAATAAACCTAAAAAAAATGCCCCCTAGTCTTGAACTCCCCTACCCTAGGGAAAAAATCTTTATTATCCACCTTATATATGCTCATTGTGATTTTATAAACCTCTATAAGGTCACCCTTCAACCTATTACACTCCAATGAAAAAAAATCATTGCCAACAGCAAATTCTGTGCCATTGCAATTAATGAGCATACTTTGACTGTCACACTGCCCATGTCACTGCCTACGATTCAAAAGCACTTCATTGGTTTCAAAGCACTCGAGTCCATTCTGTTATTGCGTAAGGCATAATTGCAAGTCTTTCATTCTCCTTCCTAGCACAGTTATCTTTTGCAAATCTCTACGGTCATTGCTCCTCAGTTGAAGATATCAGACCAAACATTTTGTGTGAAATATTAACAAGTGGTCACTCGGATTCTATGATGCTGCCTCACTTACCATGTTCCATTCTCCCCCATCCACTTCTCCCTCCAAGCTGTAAGTTCACTAATATCTGAAAAAGGGAGGTGAACAAATTGCATAAAGTAAGTGGCAAGAGTCAACAAAACCCATAATAGAAATAATAAAAGTTTAACAGCAGCAGTTAATGAATAAGCTTATCTTTTAAACTGGCTGCAGGGTGATGCAGTATTATTCCAACATTGTTAAGGTGCAGCACAGAACAGGTAGCAATTAGACTTAATGAGATGCATGGCACCCCTTTAAAACCTTTCATAGGATGTGAGCATCACCAGCATCCCCTCAGCAGAATAACTCTGAAGAACTCTTGAACCACTGAAGTCCGTGTGATATCAGAACACCCACAGTGCTTTTCGGAAAGGAGTTCCAGGATTTTGATCCTGTGACAGGGGGAAAAAAAATAAATGGGCAATACAGTTCCAAGTCAAGCTGACATAACGCTGTGAAGGGAATTTGTAAAATGGTGATGTCCCCAAACACCTGTTAGCCCCCTTCTTCAAAGCTAGAAGACATAGTTTTGGAAGGTGTTGAACTTTCGTTGAGCTGCTGCAGTACATCTTATCAATGTTACACAGTGCTGCCACTAGCAGTGGTGAAGGGAGTATGTGCTTAAGATGTGGACCAAATGAGCTGTTTGGTCCCAGGTGGTTTCAAGTTGCACTCATTCAGCCTAGTACACTGCATTCCTGACTAAATCCTTGTAGATGGTAGACAGGTCATAGAGAGTCAGGAAGGGAATCGCTCACAGTAGTGCTCCCAATCACTGACCACCAAGCCAGATTAGATTAGATTACTTACAGTGTGGAAACAGGCCCTTCGGCCCAACAAGTCCACACCGACCCGCCGAAGCACAACCCACCCATTCCCTTACATTTGCCCCTTTACCTAACACTATGGGCAATTTAGGATGGCCAATTCACCTAACCTGCACATCTTTGGACTGTGGGAGGAAACCCACGCAGACACGGGGAGAATGTGCAAACTCCACATAGTCAGTCGACTGAGTTGGGAATTGAACCTGGGTCTCTGGCGCTGTGAGGTTACAGTGCTAACCACTGTGCCACAGTGCCGCACTTATTTAAGCATGTTCACCCAAAAAGTAATCCAGGCTGTATTATGGGTGTGATTGAGTGTAACACACAATTACCTTATTTTTTGCCTTCATCCACACAATCAGCATCCTAAGTGGAATGCAGTTCAGGATTTGGAATAAATGCAGTTGCAACTTTTAAACACATCACTCGGTTAATATAGAAAGAAAGCATTTTGCATTTCAGAATCAGCAATGTAAAGCCATACAAAGTGTTTTCTACTTTGGAAATGGCAGACGGACAGAAAGCACTACAAACAGGATTCTCCCTTCAAAAATGTTACATGTAGAGCAGGGATATTCTGACATATATGTGGCAAAGTTTAGTGTAGGAATCTTCTATATTCACAGGCCTTTCTGGAGAGAAGCCACAGGTCTTTCATAAGAGCTAGGACATGAACAGCTGAAATAGGAGAACTGAAAAGTAGTGTCAGTTTCTGTGACAAATTGGTTCCTCAAGAAAGAAAAATGTGTTGTAGCATGGTTACTAAATTATAATTTTCCTCCCCGAACTATTTTGAGGTGAGAAACATAATTCTAATGGGATGAACCTATGAATCAAACTCATGTCATTGATTTGAAAAAATATCCCCTAAAGGTGCTGAGATTCTAACAGAGATAATGTTCTCAGGTGTGAATAGAACGAAGCAGGATGCAAGGCTTAACTGGATACAAGAGCTGCTAAGTAATTTTCCATTCTAACTGATTGCTTTTCATACATGGTTGCAGGCAAACATTTCTGCAAGATATATCAAAAAAAGCAGCAACAAAAGTGAATCTAACCATCACCCCTTGACTGTCAATGGCTGACTCCCCCACCATCAAAAACATGGGAGTTACCTTTGTCTAGAAACTTTAACTCATGGTACTATGGCTGCAACAGCAGGTTAGAAGTTAGGAATTCTGTAGCAGGGAGCTCACCACTTGACTCTCCCAACCTATCCATTATTTACGAGGCACAGGTCAGGAGTCTGATGAAAACTCCCCACTTACCTGGAGAGAGCACTTCCAACAACACTAACGGATTTTGACGCTATCCAGAACAAAGCAGCCCGCCTGACTGGCACCATAACCACTCACTTCCTCCTTTGGCACACATTAGCAGCAGTGTGGACCATCTACTAGTTACAAAGCAGAAAGCTCTTTAGAAAATATCTTCTTTGCCAATGACAGTCCAGGATGACTAGGGCAGCAGACATGGGAAGTCTTCATCAGCTTCAAGAAAACCACCATCATCCCAGTGCCAAAGGACAATCATGTGGTGTGCCTCAATGACTATCTCCCAGTGACTCTGACATCATAATTATAAAGTGTGTCAAAAGGTTAGTCATGGCTCACTTCACCTCCACCCTATCAAGTTGCCTTTATCCTTTGCAATTTGCTAAATGGCTCAACAGGTCCACAGCAGATGCCATCTCCCTGGCCCTATCCTCATCCCTAAAGAACCTGGATAGCATGAATTCCTACAATGGGCACTCCTACGTATATTGACTACAATTCTGCCTTTAACACCATAGTTTGAAACAAGCTCATCTCCAAACTGTGAGACCTAGATTTTGGCTCCTGTCTCTGTAACTAGATCCTCAACTTCCTGACCCATGGACCACAATCAGTCAGAATAGGCGTCAACACCTCCTCCACCTTCAATCTTCAACATTGATGCCCTGCAAAGCTACATACTCAACCCCTTACTATGCTCCCCGTATACTCACAACATTCTGCCCCATCTTCACTTGCTGATGACATCAGTGTTGTAGGTCAGATCTCAAACAACAACAAGAAAGAATATAGGAAAGAAATTGAGTCATTAGTGGCAGAGTGTAAAGACAACAATCTCTCCATCAATGCCAACAAAATGAAGGAGCTGGTCATTCACTTCAGGAAGTGGAGTGGAGGACATGTCCTTGTCTGACTCAATGGTTGATATGGTCAAGAGCTTCAAGTTCCTGGGATGACAATCACCAAGAATCTGAGCTGGTCCATCCACATTGACGTGACAGTCAAGGAAACTCAGCAATATCTCTGCTTCCTTAGCAGACTAATAAAATTCACCATGTCCACAAGAAGTCTTACCAAGTTTTGTGGATGCGCCCTTGAACGCATTCTATCCAGATGCATCACAGCGTGGTATAGCAACTGTTCTGCCCAACACCACAAGAAACTACAGAGAGTCATGAACACAACCCAGTCCATCACACAAACCAGCCTACCAACCATTAACTCCATCTATACTTCCTGCTGTCTCAGGGAAGCAACCAATATAATCAAAGACCCCTCCCACCCCAGTTATACTCTCTTCAATCCATATCTGTTGGGCAGAATATATCAAAAGTTTGTATACGTATACAAGTAGATTCACGAACAGTTTCTTCCTCACTGTTATCAGACTTTTGAGCAGACCTGTCAAATGTTAATTCTGATCTCTCTCTTTCTCTCATTCCGTGCATCTTGTCTGCTGCTGCAACACTGTATTCTGCACTCTGATCTGCTGGTCTAATGCACTTTGTATGGTGTGATCTGCCTGTGTAACACGAAAACAACACTTTTCACTGTACCTCGGTACATGTGACAACAATAAGTCAATCAATCAATCATTCCAGGAATAAATTTTTAAAACATTATACAATTGACTGTAATGGTCAGCTCTGCACATATTCTTTTACAACAGCATCACTTACGAAACATCACAGTCAATCCGCAAGATATCTGGACTATAATCATCAAACACACAAGACAGGACTCCAACCCTCATCCGACACTCTCAATAAAAATGTAATAACTCTTCTCTTGCCTAATTTCTGTCAAAATGATATAGGTTGAAGAATTTTTGTGATGGCAGAAGTTCCATCAATGGGGCCAAAAGTAGGCGATGACTCCACTTTGTGAGCTGCAGGATCTGGGACTATGGTTTTAGCTGCAGAATATAATCTGTTGGCTACAAGAGGCTCCAACCCTTAATGCTGTAGGTCCAGCAGAGTGATACCAGCTCAGCAGTGGCCTCAGCTAAGGCTGCATCTGCTGGATGTGAGTGCAGCAATGGCCACATGCCCTCGATTAAAGATAATTGGGACCCATTGGCCAGTCAGGCAGAGCCAGTGAAGGAGAGGTCCTTGCAGATAGGCTATTTTATTGCCACTGCCACTATGGCACTCTTCCTTGGATCAAAGGTGCCCAGAAAGGTAGGTCCTCCCAATGGGTAGCCACCAGAGTTACACTGACAGTCTCCCCATGAAGCAGAAGCCTTCCTCACATCAGAAACAAGTTCAGAAACAGGAAGTGGCTCTTCAATCCAACTCTGTGTGCTGGTCCATCGGTTGCTTCTCCCCACTGCTACAAAAGGACATGGTGGTACAAAGACATTTCAATGGCTTCTTGTATCATTTTCCCAGCTTCCCTTTGTCATAATTCATCCCCAAAAGGCTTAATAAAATACAGATCAAACTTATCAAAAGAAATCAAAAACATTATAATGATTGACAAGATTAAACTGTTGATACATGTATTTTCCCATGTTGGAACATCATGGCTTCTGCTGTTCTGGGCTTTCAGGTGTGTCAGTTCCTCCTCATTTCTTGTCGTCAATTGCAACACAACAACAACGACATTGATCGTAGTTCTTGCCAGACCCACTGATCACAGTTCCTGTGAACCTGTGTGGACAATCAAGGAAACAGCACAGGTCCCCAATAATTTGAAGAGTCAGCATTCACATCACACAATGATGAGTTTTAGGTTAGTCCTCCAGACAGCAGGGCAGGAAGACTTGGACAAGCAGGGCTATGGGTTTCCTCTACATGGACATTTGATATAATGAATGCATCACAAACCTGTGTTACGCAGATACAGCTGGATAACGTAAATGTGTTTACTCACGCCTTGTCTCACAACAACTCATATCACCCTGAAAGGCAGCATTGCATCAGAGCATCTGAGGCAAATACTTGCAGTTCAAGATGAAAGGAAATCCTTCCAGGGCATAATATAAGTTCCATGTGTCACTATTCTCTTTCTCCCAACATTAATGCTGCAAAATCTGGCTTCTTTGGTGAAGACATTGATGCTTTATTGGGGTGTTACTCCATTGGTGTCCCCACCTGAGCAGATATTACTCATGTGAAGCCTTAGTGTTATCATGTCAATGGCATTGCAATTGAGTCCTCAGGCAACGTCCACATATATCCACTTCCAGCAGTGTATTGTGCAGGAGCAGAAACCCTGAAAACATGCCAGCTGGTGGCACTGCCATCCCAACTAAGACCAGATAACTCTCATATTGAGTGTTCTTGGTCTGGGTTGCTCAGATGCCTACTGGCTAAATTCATGAAGAGATCAGAGGAGCTAGCCCATAGACACAAGCAGCCACACCATTTTCTGCACTTCAAAAGGATGTGGAGGCACTGGAACGGGTGCAGAGGAGGTTTACCAGGATGTTGCCTGGTATGGTAGGAAGATCTTATGAGGAAAGGTTGAGGCACTTGGGGCTGTTTTCATTGGAGAAAAGAAGGTTTAGGGATGACTTGACAGAGGTGTACAAGATGATTAGGGGTTTAGATAGGGTTGGCCATAAGAACCTTTTTCCACGTATGGAGTCAGATATTACAAGGGGGCATAGCTTTAAATTAAGGGGAGGTAGGTATAGGATAGATGTTAGGGGTAGAGTCTTTATTCAGCGAGTCTTGAGTTCATGGAATGCCCTGCCAGTAACAGTGGTGGACTCTCCCTCTTTATGGGCATTTAAACAGGCATTGGATAGGCATATGGAGGAAAGTGGGCTAGTGTAGGTTAGGTGGGCTTGGATCGGCGCAACATTGAGGGCCGAAGGGCCTGTACTGCGCTGTATTTTTCTCTGTTCTATGTACTATGTTCTAACCCTAGCCTTGCTTTTACTTTAACTGCGAAATATCCTAATATGGATTCTATTTTGTTAACCTGTTACATTAAAATGACAAAGTAAACTAATTCCACTAGCTAATGCAACAAGTCCCATTTATTGAACTTGTCTGAAAGTCAGTTGAACTGAGACAATGAGACTAGCATGTCAGCTATCAATCACTATGGCCACGTGGCTATGCATTATTCTTATGTTGTACTTGAGTGGGGGCATGCAGTCACCTTCAAAATATTAGTCATGATAGAGCAGCAGAACTGAAGTTCTGATCTGAAAAACAAACTTCCTTTAGATAAATACTTTCAATAAGGTGCATTCTAGTTGGCCTTGGGCAATGGAAAATAACAAAACCAAGACAGAGTTTCTGCTCTCAGTTGTTACCCAGTAAACTATAGGTAAGAACCAGATCAGCATCAGCTATGATCTTCTCCAGGGTCACATTGTCTGTCAGTACTATAGGGCAGCACAATGGCTAGCACTGCTGCCTCACAGCAATAGGGATGCAGATTTGATTCCACCCTCAGGTAACTGGCTGTGTGGACTTTGCACATTCTCCCCTTAACTGTGTGGGTTTCTTCCAGATGCTCCAGTTTCCTTGCACAGTCTACAAAGATGTGCAGGCTAGGTGGACCAGCCATGGGAAATGCAGGATTGCAGGGATAGGGTAGGAGGGTGCTGCATTAACAAAGCTCCATGCTCTTTGGAGGGTCGGTGTGGACTCAATGGGCTGAATGGCCTGCTTCTACATTGTATCGATTCTATGATATTCACTCCTTACATCCATGTGAGTGATTGGGCAGAGTGCCAACTAATTGGTATTTTGTGAAGAATCATACTGGGCAGACTGTTTGGACAAATCTAGACATCTCTCTCAGTCCCTAACATTTCTGTGCAGTTGCTAGTGTAGGGTATATTAATTAGTACTAACCCTCAGGTGTTACAGACATAATATCTGGCCAAGGAACTAAACTGCTGATTTTAAGTTGGATCTTTGTCAATCCCATTCTACAAAAGGCCATTATAAAATAGTAGAACCAGAGCTAACCTGGACTATTCCATCCTCATAAGGAAAAACCTTAAAGGGAGGGAATGTTGAAGCACATCTGCCTTTGCCCTTCCCAAATGGAACAGTTGAGCCTAAGTTCCCAGTCTCTGTACTACATGGTCATTGACAAGAAAGTTCTGAGAATTTTATGAGGTTAGCTATGAGGACCTCGCTGCCATTGAAAGCAAAGAATCCCATTTTCCAAAAAGAGTGATGAATGGAGAGAAAAGACTCTCACTAGAGAATGACAATAGGCCTATTTACATCCTCAGTATTCCATCACCTCGGGTATGGGCCAAGTGCTGGCAAATGGAACTAGACTAATTTAGGATATCTGGTTGCATGGATAAGTTGGACTGAAGGGTCTGTTTCCATGCAGAACACCTCTATGATTTTGCTGAACTGACAGTTTCTCATTTTCCAACCTATTTGATAGAAACACGAAGGTAACAATTTCCAACATAAAAGTTAGATTGGTAACTTCCAATCTCTAGGGCACTTTCCATGGACAATGGCAACATGCAGCTTCCCCCCACTTCGACTAGGTCATACAGTCCCCTGTCAGCAAAGCAAGGTGCTAAATACTCTTTGTCTGACAGGTCAGAGGCAAATAAAATGAACCATGAAGGGCAGTCACAGATTGCCACTGACAACCCAGTTCACAACCAGTCTTTAGTAATAGTGCCAGCAGACCAGGAGGTGGTGAGTGGGAGAAAGCACAGGGGCATGGAGCGTTGTTAATGTGGCAAGTTTGGGAAGACAGTCAAGAAAATTTACTCGGGCCTAGAGAGACAAACCCTCCATGAAACTAATCAAAAATGACCCGAAGTGATGAGCCACAGCCTCTACTCTATATAGACCATAAGACCATAAGATATAGGAATGGAAGTAAGGCCATTCGGCCCATCGAGTCCACTCCGCCATTCAATCATGGCTGATGGGCATTTCAACTCCACTTACCAGCATTCTCCCCAAAGCCCTTTATTCCTTGTGACATCAAGAATTTATCAATCTCTGCCTTGAAGACATTTAGTGTCCCGGCCTCGACTGCACTCTGCGGCAATGAATTCCATAGGCCCACCACTCTCTGGCTGAAGAAATGTATCCGCATTTCTATTCTGAATTGACCCCCTCTAAGGCTGTGTCCACGGGTCCTAGTCTCCTCGCCTAAAGGAAACAATTTCCTAGCGTCCACCCTTTCCAAGCCATGTATTATCTTGTACGTTTCTATTAAATCTCCCCTCAACCTTCTAAACTCCAATGAATACAATCCCAGGATCCTCAGCCATTCCTCGTATGTTAGACCAACCATTCCAGGGATCAACCGTGTGAACCTCCGCTGGACACGTTCCAGTGCCAGTATGCCCTTCCTGAGGTGTGGGGACCAAAACTGGACACAGTACTCCAAATGGGGCCTAACCAGAGCTTTATAAAGTCTCAGTAGCACAACGGTGCTTTTATATTCCAACCCTCTTGAGATAAATGACAACATTGCATTGGCTTTCTTAATCACGGACTCAACCTGCATGTTTACCTTTAGAGAATCCTCAACTAGCACTCCCAGATCCCTTTATTTTTAGCTTTACGAATTTTCTCACTGTTTAGAAAATAGTCTATGCTTTTATTCTTTTTTCCAAAGTGCAAGACCTCGCATTTGCTCACATTGAATTCCATCAGCCATTTCCTGGACCGCTCTCCCAAACTGTCTAGATCTTTCTGCAGCCTCCCCACTTCCTCAGTACTACCTGCCTGTCCACCTAACTTCGTATCATCGGCAAACTTCGTTAGAATGCCCCCAGTCCCTTCATCCAGATCATTAATATATAATGTGAACAGCTGTGGCCCCAGCACTGAACCCTGTGGGACACCGCTTGTCACCGGCTGCCATTCCGAAAAAGAACCTTTTATCCCAACTCTCTGCCTTCTGTCAGACAGCCAATCCTCAATCCATACCAATAGCTCACCTCGAACACCATGGGCCCTCACCTTGCTCAGCAGCCTCCCATGTGGCACCTTATCAAAGGCCTTTTGGAAGTCTAGGTAGACCACATGCACTGGGTTTCCCTGATCTAACCTACTTGTCACCTCTTCAAAGAATATATTTTCTTCATTCACAGCATGTGGCTAGTCCAGCACTTATTGCACACAACTAATTGCCCCAGAAGGCAGTTAAGAGGGTCTGGGCTCAGATGGAGGCCAGGCCAAGTAAGGGTAGTAGTTTTCTTCCCTAAAGGGCATTAATGAGCCACATAGGGTTTTCCTGATTCATTCCTGATGAAGGGCTCTGGCCCGAAACGTCGAATTTCCTGTTCCTTGGATGCTGCCTAACCTGCTGTGCTTTAACCAGCAACACATTTTCAGCTCTGATCTCCAGCATCTGCAGACCTCACTTTTTACATAGGGTTTTCCAACAATCAACAATGAGTTTGTGGTCATCATTAGACTCTTAATTCCAGACTTTTGCTGAATTCAAATTCTACCATCTGCCCTAGAGAGATTTGAAGCCAGATCCCCAGAATAATACTTGAGTCTCTGGATTGACAGTCCTATGATCAAATCACCAGACTGTCATAGCCCTGTTTTTCCTTAAATGCTAAAACAGATGCATTAGAATCTTTTTAGGCTGAGGCGAGGTGGTGAATCTGACAGACATTTTACAACAGTTTCCAGGCAATTTCACTGCATGAAATTCAAGGCATCCAGTACACAACAGCATGTAGTAAGAAAAAGCTACTGTTAACAATGAGACACAATGATTGTGACAATGTGATGCAGAAATTCCTGATGAAGGGCTTATGACAGAAACATTGATTCTCCTGCTCCTCCGATGCTGCCTGACCAGCATCACACTCTCAACTCTGATCTCCAGCATCAGAGTCCTCACTTTCTCCCAGAAACTGTAGTAGATTTGCCATTTGGCAGAAACTATCATACGTTTAACAGTGAGAAGATGAACTTCTGGTGAGGCTGGGAATGTGCTCTGTGCCCTTTGCAAATTCCAAATGCAAGGGCAGGAAACAAGAGAGACAGCAGGAGGTATCTGTGAAGCTGAGAGGACAATTTCAATGGGACAAAAAGGCAACCATGAGAAATGACATTATTTCAACTGCTGTGGCTGTACAAGCACAAATCTTAGAATCAGAGAATGGCTGCAGCACAGAGAGGCCATACGGGCTGGTGAATCTGTATTGGTTTTTTGAAGGAGCTAAATGAAACCCATTGGTAAAGGGGAAAGTCTCAAAACCAATGTTGTAAAAGGCAACAGAGTTACTTTCTCTGCTCCCATCTACTGCATTTAAAGGCAGCAGGACTTGTAATACAAAATGGGTGACCAGCCCATTGCCTCCCCACCCATCCTTGTTCACCAAATTCAGAGGGTAAGGAAGGCATCAGGCAGCCAACGAGACCTACAAGGATCTCTCTCTGTCTCCTCCGTAGGAGAAAGGCAAGCAGCCCGGCAGCATGAAAGGCAGGAAGGTGGATTCACTCCTTTTGGGGTCCTCACTGCTCACAGGAGCAAACCATGAGGATGGTAATTGCTCACCCATCCTCAATTCTTCTCTTCACAGAGTCTAGGCTGGCCCACAGACTTTACCCCACTTGCTGGCGTTTATCAGGCAGGATCTTGACTAACCTCTACCTTGCCTCCAGGTTCTCTTCTTCTCGAAAGCTGCCTCCTATCGTCTGGCTCTATTGGGACCACCAAGGCACCAGTCAATCTGATTGGTCGGCAGGCCGCTTGGACAAGGATTATTCTCCCTGAGCGGAAACAATCCCACTCGGACCCCATTAAACTTACCCCTCAGCACATCACTGCTGTTGATCAGCTGGATTCCCAGACAGCAATATTCCTACAGAAATTTAATTCACCCCCAACAATATAATCCACGCCACCAGATTTAGTGAATGGTAAAATCATGGGAAAAAAAGGTCTACAGATACATGTAAGATGGTATTTTTGACATTGCAATGCATTTTTATTTGTGAGAAAAATTAAAACAACATCACATGTTGCGTTGTGCAAGAATTATGTTTATTAATGAATAATAGTCTCTCATCTCTTTGGCTCAGTCAGTTGCATTCTTATCTCTGAAGTAGAAGGTTCGAGCTTCAAACTCCATTGCAGTATCTATACACAGAAGAGATAGGAATTGTGAAGGGGTCAGCAGTATCTGCAAGGGGGTGATATGAGAATGTAATGGATGGGAAGAGGGCCATTGATGGTCAGCGGATATCAGGGTTCAAGAAATGTAATAACGTACTTCCGAGCTCTTCATTCAAATAGTGGATGAGGTTATTTTATGAAAAGGGAAATATGGTAAGCAATGCTTAATATTTCCTTTGAAAATGGAAACCTCTGGCAATACGGTCCTGGACCAAAGTCATTGCATAGAAGTTGGCACAGCGATCTCCATATAAGTGACCCCTGCATATCATGCTTATATTCTGGGGAGGCAGGGTAGCAAGTCAGGCTGCTAACCCTGAATGGAGATCAAATGAGGCCATAGAGGCAGGTAGGTGTTGAGGTGGGATGCTTAGAAGATCCACATCAGTTTGCTTGGGCTTATCCCAATGGTATTATAGGTCCCCTTATAGGTCCACTATCCCTCATCTTTCCTACCACCTACACCCCTCCTCTGTCCCATGCAACTTCAATGCTCCTTTCATACACCCATGTGACCTCCACCCCTCCTAAACCAACACACACAGTACACACAGTTTATAGAAACAAACAGACAATTTATTCAAAGTTGTTTCTTCATGTGGCCTCATTATGGACATTAGCAGAGCTCCAAGAATCATGAGTGGATTAAGTGAGCTACGTAGGTTGAAGTAGTGTTAGCTTTGATTGATTGACATCTCTAAGAGATTAAAATAAGTTCATCTGTCTTGTTTTATCTCAATGTCTATGTATATTTGGATGGGATTAAAAGGTGTGAAATGGGGTAAAAGTAAAAGTATATACCAGTGAAAAGGAAAGACTGTAAGAAAAGGGATAATTTGCCATGGGTGTCTATGGAAATAAGGGAGACTATCAAATTGAAAATCAAGACATACAAAGTGGCCAAGAACAGCATGAAACTAGAAGGTTGGGAAAACTTTAAAGGTCAACAGAAAGCCACAAAAAGAGCTATAAAGAAAAGTAAGATAGAACATGAGAAAATACTAGCACGGAATATGAAGACAGATAGCAAAAGTTTCTATTAGTATATAAAATGAAAAAGAGTGGCTAAAGTAAATGTTGGCCCTTTAGAGGATGCGAAGGGGCATTTCGTTATGGGATATGATGGATAAGCAAGGTATTGAACAGGTATTTTGTGTCAGTCTTCACAATGGACGACACAATTAACATGCCAGACATTGACAAAGAGACAAAGGTAAGTGAGGACGTGGAAACAATCATTATCACAGAAGAGGTACCATTGGACAAGCGAATGGAGCTGATGATAGACAAGTCTCCTGGCCTTGATGGAATGTATCCCAGAGTACTAAAAGAGATTGTGGAAGAAATAGCAAGTGGAATTGTGGTAATTTTCCAAACTTTGCTGGACTCTAGGGAAGTTCCAGCAGACTAGAAAACAGCAAATGTGATGCCACTGTTTAAAAAGGGAGGTAGACAAAAGATGGAGAATTATAGACTGGTTGCTTAACCTCTGTAGTGGGGAAGAACCTTGTGTCTATAAACAAGGAAGAAACAGCAAGTCATCAAGACAGAAATTTTCTCATCGGGCAGATGCACCATGGGTTCATGAAGGATAGGTCATGTGTAACAAATCTTTTGGAATCCTATGAAGACATTACAAACAAGGTAGACAACAGAGACCCAGTAGATATGGTGTACCTAGATTTCCAAAAGGCCTTCAACAAGATGCCGCACAAGAGGCTGCTACATAAAATAAAGATGCATGGCATTTCAGGCAATGTATTAGCATGGTTAAAGGTTTGGTTAACTCACAGGAAGCAAAGAGTGGGGATAAATGAGTGCTATTCTGGTTGGCAATCAATAGTGGTGTACCTCAGGGATCAGTGTTGGGACTGCAATTATTTACTATTTATATGGATGATTTGGAGTTGGGGGAGTTTGTCAAAATTTGCAGATGACACTAAGATGAGTGGCAGAGCAAAGTGTGCAGGGGACTGTAAAACTTTGCAGAGGAACATAGATACTTTAAGTGAGTGGGCAAAGGTCTGTAGTTGGAGTACAATGTTAATAAATGTGAAGTTATCCATTTAAGTAGGAGTAACAGTAAAAAGGATCATTATTTGAATGGTAAAAAGTTGCAGCATGCTGCTGTGCAGAGGGACCTGAGTGTCCTTGTCCATGAATCACAGAAGGTTGGTCTGCAGGTACTACAAGTAATTAGGAAGGCAGATGGAATTTTGTCCTTCATTGCTAAAGACATTGAGTTTAAAAACAGGGAGGATATGTTGAATCTATACAAGGTGCTGATGAGGCCACACCTGGAGTTCTGTGTGCAGTTTTGGTCTCCTTACTTGAAAAAGGATGGACTGGCACTAGAGGGGGTGCAGAGGAGGTTCACGAGGTTCATTCCAGAGTTGAGGGGGTTTGCTGATGAGGAGAGACTGAGTAGACTGGCATTATGTTCATTGGAATTTAAAATAATGAAGGGGGATCTTATAGAAACGTATAAGGTTATGAAGGGAATGGATAAGATAGATGCATGGAGAATGTTTCCACTGGCAGGTGGCGAGAGGGCGGGTAAGTGGAGCTGAGGTCATGAAAAGATCAGCCATGATCTTATTGAATGGCAGAGCAGGCTCGATGGGCAGGACGGCCTACTCCTGATCCTAGTTCTTACGTTCGTATGTTCTAAAGCTTCTGTTAGTAAAGCTAAGATGGCAGAGTTTGGTCAATGCTTTTTTTGAAATATTGTAGGCACAGCAGATTTTTCAAAGTAGACTTTTGAATTTCACGAGCATTTGAAGGACTGGTCACACTCCAGAGCTTGTGCAGGGTGAGAGGCAGAGACCAATTATGAGATGCCTATCTACACAATAGAACCTGCTAAATCTGGAGGCTCGGGTGTGAACCTGCCACCTGCACTTTTATTCCACACTCATAAAAATTGCCAGAACCAGGAAGGGGAGCCAGGAATCTGGAATCAGGGCCTAACCACAATTTTAAGGCATCCAGACTTGGCTTGACTCCACCAATCTCCAGACGGTTGTCTTAATTATATGCTCAGATCCTGGATCCTGAACTGCTGGCACTCAATAAAATAAAGTTACCTTACAATGTTTAAAGTATTCCACAGCAAATCAATGGACTCCAAAACTAGGTGGCACAATGGCTTCGTGGTGAGCACTGCTGCCTCATTATGCCAGGGGCCCCGGGTTTGATTCCCACCTTGAGCGACTGCCTGTGTGGAGTTTGCACATTTTCCCTGTGTCTATGTGGGTTTCCTCTGTGTGTTCCAGTTTATTCCCACGGTCCAAAGATGTGCAGGTTAGGTGAATTGGCCATGCTTAATTGCCCACACTGTCAAGGATGTGTAGGCTCAATGGATTAGCCATGGGAAATGCAGGGCTATAGGGTGGCGGGGGAAGGTGGGTGTGTCTGGATGGGATGCTCTTTGAAGGGTTTGCTTCCACGCTGTAGGATTCTATGATTCTGTCCTTACCAAAAACTTTCAATGAGATTTTCATGAGTCTAACATAGCAGCCCAATCCATTACCATAGTCTGAAAAACTATTGACTCAGGTACATATCAACAGCACCTATACTGATTCCAAAGGTGTGCTGTGACTCACTAGATCAAAGTCACACTTTCCCATTCAGCAGCCAGTTATGTTATTAACTAATTAAGCAGATAAGCTGTGAATATTAACCGGAACCTGTTGAAATGTTTACTCGACTATTATCTGAAATTCTGCAAATGATGTCAATGAAATTTTTGAATAGTGTCATTATTCTTTGATAGCACAATACTAAAAGGACTTTATTCAACCAGTTTCAAGGTTTGATATTACTCTTCCTGTAAACAAGGATTTTTTTGATGCAATTCATGTGGAAGCAGAAAACATCTTAGCTCCTGCAACCTAGTCACGATATTGACATATAGGCCTAGATATTAAAACCTTGCCCACCTGTTAAACCCCAGGACTGTTGTGATGTACGAAACACAGCAACTAATTTATATGCAGTAGCTTCTACAAATTATCTAATAATTTACCAGACAGCTATCTTTTGAGGGATTGAGGGATAAACACTGGCCAAGAGACCAAGAACTTCCCTGATCTTGTTTGAAGTGGTGCCAAGGAATCTGTTACATCCACCTCCTAGGAGGGAAAGGATTTCTACTTGATATCTCAACCAAAACATCACAGCTCCTCAGAAATAGGAGCAGGAGTAGGTAATTCAGCCCCTCAAGCCTGCTCCACTATTTAATACAATCATGGCTGATTTCACCTTGGCCTCAACTCCACTTTCCTGCTCACTCTCCATAACCCTTCAACGCATTGCTAATTTAAAAAATCCATCTATCTCCTCCTTAAATTTACACAATGTTCCAGCATCCACCAAATTTTGGGGTCGTAACTTCACAGATTCATGTCCCTTTGAGAGAAGGAATTTCACCTCATCTCTTGTTTTAAATCTACTTCCCCTTATCCTAAAACTATGACCTCTCACTCTAGATTGTCCCATATGAAGAAACAGCCTTTACACGTTGACATTGTTCAATCCCCTTTAACATTTTATATACCTCAATTAGATCTCTCATTCTTCTAAACTCCAGAGAGTAAAAGCCTAAAATGTTTAATCTCTCTTTATAAAACAAACTCCCTCATCTCTGGATTGACTGTAGTGAGCCCCCTCAATACTGCATTGCAGACTTAGCCTGGATTTCTGTGCTCAGGGCCTGCCTAAGCCTCCAGCCTGCCAATGGATGCCCCTAGTAAAAAGTGAGGTCTGCAGATGCTGGAGATCAGAGCTGAAAATGTGTTGCTGGTTAAAGCACAGCAGGTCAGGCAGCATCAGGAAGAGCGCCTCATCTTCCGCCTGGGAACCCTCCGACCACAAGGAAGATGAGGCGCTCTTCCTGATGCTGCCTGACCTGCTGTGCTTTAACCAGCAACACATTTTCAGCAATGGATGCCCCTACTCAAGTTTGATAATGACCCTCCAATTCCCCTCCCCCTCCCAGTAGTTTAGAACTGAAAAATGCATTTAATCCAATTTACCAAGGCTCGTATTCAGCCTGGTGAGCTAATTTAGCAATCCCAAAATAAACATGTCAAACATTAGGATCAGGGATTTGAAACCAGCAGGCCAGTTTGTTTTTACTTTATTCATTTGGTGGGATGTGAGCATTGCTGGCTGGCCAGCATTTATTGCCTGTCCGTCGTTGCCCTTGAGAAGGTGGTGATGAATTGTCAACATGAGCTGCTGCAGTCCACCTGCTGGTACTGGTACCTTTGGGGGCATCCCATCTGCCTCCACTTCTGGTCAATTATTTTGCCTCCAGAGTGTTTGATGTTCATGTTGATTGGTGGATTCATGCTCAGAGCCTGATTTCCTGATTTCTTTTGCTGGCTCGGCAGTTCCTTTTTTTGTGTCCCCCTTGTGGGCCCTCCCTCCTCCTTTGAAACTCTCTATTTAAAGCCTACGTCTTTGACACAGCTCATGTTTACCCCTCTGCTTGTCTCCTTCAGACCTTTTCCATTTTTGTTAATATCTGATTACATGTCTGAGAAGCACCTTGAGACATTTTCTTGAATTATCAGAAATCCAGTTGTAGAAGTGCAGGAGTTAACAAAGCAATCAGACGTGTAGAAGACTTTTCTCTGCAGACGTGTTCCAAATTATGGCGATTACTGTATCTCTCAGACCGTTATGACTGTGAAATGTGTGTCATGTATTCTAGTGAAAGCAGAATATCTTAATTGTACTTTTTAATAAACCCCACAAGCCTGATCTACTGTACACGTCCTAAATTTTGCCCATTAGCTCAACAGACCAGGAGTTTATGACAGTAATTAATATTCTTTCCCATGTGTACCTCATCAGTTTACCCTGCTGTCTGATATTGCAGATTACGGCACACATGAGCTCACCTTTCGATTCTCAGAAAGTCTATTCATGCTGGTGGAACTGATCTTTTGCACTTGGCATGAAAAACAAGCATCTGGAACGCACCTGAAAATTTACTGGATAGGAAGGAAATAGCTACTGACCACTGGTGACACTGGAAAAAGAGCTGAGGGGAGGTATGATTCTGGAAATTCTGAAGTATTGGGTTACAGAGAAAGCTGCCTTTCCTACCATCTGTCTTGCTTCTAGCCTTACAGAGCAGCCCTTCAGCTCAAGAAATGCTTATCCCAACATTCCTTTTTAACGTTCCATATGTCTGTTTAATAAGCTAAGCCCATGTATGTACTTTAAATGTTGATTTCCATTAGTTGCATGAACTTACTGAGTTTTCAAGTTTTAAAATTAATCACAAAAATTGTTAGTCATTGAGTGCTCATCTGTTGAACCAGGTCACACAATCTGGTTGAAAAATCAATCCAATGGATGTAGTATTAGTGAAAGTCCATTAACACTGCCCCAACCATCCACGTGGTCTAGTGATCTGTTGGCACCTTATTCAGAGCCATCTGTCAATCAACTTGGTGTGCACGACATTCAGACCATCGTGCAGTTTTGACAAATTGATAGCAAGCCAAAAAAACAGTCAGCTCCTAAAAATATGAATGCTAAAGAAAGCCCTATGTTCATCGTGCTTGGCTGAATCTCATGGTTTATTTTTGACAAAGTGTCAGTTTCGTCGAGTTCCTCGAACGGTTCTCTTCGCGAGCATGATTTCTCACTGTATTTTACCAAACCTACCTCCTTAACTACTTACTCTGCCCTCATAGCACTCCAATCACCTACTTCCAGCTCCATTCTACCATGCTCCATTTCCAGAACAATCCACCACTTAGTAGAGTAGAGGCTAGCTTTTATTTGTGATTACTACCGTTTACAGCTGATACAGTAAAAAAAATGAGATAGACCAGGACCAGGAGTACTACATGGACAGCACAAACTATACAATTGTACATGGCGTAAAGTGCATAAGAAGTGTCAAACATGCACATTACAGTGTAATAGAAGAATGATAAATAATAGACATTTTTCCAGCAGCAATTCAAAGTTGTGGAAAGAGTCTATTCATACTGTGTTAAGGAGTCCGATGGCTGGATGGTGTTGGGGGGGAGAAATTGTTACACAGATATTCGTTGGCAGATATTCATTAAAACACCAGCACCCCTGGCACCCATGCCATCTAAAGGAGGTGCACCATGATAAGTGTTGGCAATCCAGCATTGCCCCTTCCTGACAACTTAATAGCATTGCACTCACATAGCCATCATGGCTGATAGTCCCTCACACAGCCAAGCTCAATCTCTCACCCTCACAGTTTACCTGTACCTTCACTACATCTGAACAGCTCACCAAGTCACCACCACTTTGTTCCCAGTGTCCACTGCAAATTCACGTTTTGTCATTGTCCTAAAGGCAATCAGATAAATTCTAAGGATGAGCTTATATTTACTGGCAGGAGAAAGGAACACAAAGAAAATAAACAAAGAGGAAAGTTCACCCCAACAATGCAAGCCAGATTTTGGCATCATTGCCCATGAATATTTTACAGTCCATTATGGTCTGCTGGACCCAATCCCATCTGTTGTAACTGGGAGTCAAACAGGTTGATTCGGCTTGGTAGTGCCTAACAGATATACATGAACTCACAAAGAAAACATTCTCCACCTCAGTGTCTGCTTCCTTCTCCTCAAAAGACTGCTCCCACGCCCTGTATTCCTCAACAATCAACATATTGCCTTAATACCTGCTCCAAATGTGTGCAACAGAGCCCAGCAGGATGATGCAACACACTCTATCCAGGCTATGCTGGAGGACACACCACCAATCTGTTCAAGCAACAGAACCATATCTTCATCAACTCTACTGCCTGCTCCGGGTCAAAGCAAGGGCAGCACTGTATCTGTGCGCCCTGACTCAGAGGTAGCCCTTGTCCTGCAGAAACTAGGCTGCTCTCAAACACACTAGGCTTTTTAAATATCTCGGAGAAAGTGAGGACTGCAGATGCTAGGGATCAGAAACAAAAAAGTGTGGTGCTGGAAAAGCACAGTCAGTCAGGCAGCATCTGAGGAGCAGAAGAGTCAACATTTTGAGCATAAGCACTTCGTCAGGGGTGAGGGGCTGGCCTAAGGAGGCTGAGAGGAGGGGGTTGGGGCTGGGGGAAGGTTGCTGGAAATGCGATAGGTAGGTGAAGGTGAAGTTGGATTGGAGAGTGGAGCAGATGGGTGGAAGGTTAGTTCAAGATAGCGGTGCCGAGTTGGGAGGTTGGATCTGGGATATGGTAAGGGGTGGGAAGATGAGAAAACCGGGGAAATCAACATTGATACAGTGTGGTTGGACAGTCCCAAGGTGGAAGATGAGGTGTTCAACCTCCAGGCATCAGGTGACTAGGATTTGGCAGTGGAGGAGGCCCAGGACTTGCATGTGCTTGGTGGACTGGGAGGGGGAATTCAAGAGTTTGGCCACAGAGTGGTGGGGTTGTTTGGCACGTGTGGCCCAGAGATGTTTTCTGAAGCATTTTGCAAGTTGGCATCCTGTCTCCCGAAAGAAGAGGAGACCATATCAAGAGCAACGGATACAGTAGATGAGGTGTTTGGATGTGCAGGAGAATCTCTGCCGGATGTGGAAGAATCCTCTGGGGCCTTGGATGGAGGCGAGGGCAGGGGTGTGGAGTGGGTGCAGATTTTACACCTCTTGCAGTGGCAGGAGAAGGTGCAGGGATGGAGGGTATGTAGATGGGGGGGGGGCACGGACTAACGAGGGAGTCACGGAGGAAATGGTCTCTGTGGATACTGAAAGGGGTGGGGAGAGAAGTATATCTCTGGTGGTGGGTTCTGTTTGTAGGTGGCAGAAATGGCAGAGGATGATGTGTTGTCTCCAGAGATTGGTGAGGTGGAAGGTGAGGACCAGGGGGGTTCTCTCCTTGTTGCAGTTGGAGTGGTGAGGTTCAATGGCAGAGGTGCGGGAAGTGGAGGAGATACGCTGGAATGCATTGTTGACCACATGGGAGGAGAAATTATGGTCCTTGAAGTAGGAGGCCATCTGGGATGTTCTGGAATGGAACTGCTCCTGCTGGGAGCAGATGCGGCAGAGGCTGAGGAATTGGGGGTAAGGGATGGTGTTTTTTTAGGAGAGGGGGTGGGATGAGGCGTAGTCCAGGTAGCTGTGGAGTCATGGGTTTGAAGTAGATGTCCATGTTGAGTTGGTCATTGGAAATGTTGATGGAGAGGTCCAGGGAGGTTAGAGTGGAAAGTGTTTGTGAAATTGATGAACTGTTCAACCTCCTTGTGGAGTTCTAGTCAGGCCACATTTAGAGTATTGTATCCTATACCTCAGGAAGGATGTACTGACCCTGGAGTGGGTCCAAAGGAGATTCACAAGAATGATCCCAGGAATGAAAGACTTAACATATGAAGAACATTTGAGGACTTTAGAACTATACTCAACCGAGTTTAGAAGGATGAGGGAAATCTGATTGAAGTTTACAGAATACTGGGCGTCCTGGACAGAGATGATGTTGGCAAGAGAGACCAGGACCCGAGGGCATAGCCTTAGAGTAAAGAGATGACCCTTTAGAACAGAGATAAGGAGAAACATCTTCAGCCTAAGAATAATGAATCTGTGGAATTCATTGCTACAAAGGGCTGTGGAGGCCAGGTCATTGAGTATATTTAAAACAGAGATTGATTAGTTCTTGAATGCCAAGGGGATCAGGAGTTACGGGGAGAAAGCAGGCAAATGGTGTTGATAAGCTGAAAATGTGTTGCTAGAAAAGCGCAGCAGGTCAAGCAGCATCCAAGGAGCAGGAGAATCAATGTTTCGGGCATGAGCCCTTCCTCTGATCTCCAGCATCTGCAGTCCTCACTTTCTCCTCGATGCTGTTGATAAACCTACCTGTCATGATTGAATGGTGGAGCAGACTTGATGGGCTGAATGGACTAATTCCTGCTCCTATGTCTTACTGTCCTTTGATATATAAGACTGCTCAAGTTGTAGGAGTCATGGCAACTGCCAGGGTAGCGCACACACAACTTAAGGAAGTGGTATTTGTGATCACAGATTACTTGAACATTAATGGAATGAAACCCCTTCCTATGATGAATTCTGCAGTATTGTAATACTGTCATCTCAGTACAATGTGTGTGCAGTGTACTGCACCCTGTACCTCAAGGAATGCAGTTATGTTTCTAAACCCTATTGCCCTGGCTACAGCACTGACCTCAACATTGGGAAACAAAATGAATCAGTGTAATCATACTCAGATGGCATTGGTCACCAGACTGATGCATTATGGGGGGAGGACCAAGGGAATCCTTTTTTAAACCTAAACTGTTTTTGGAAAAATTGATTTCCTAAGGAAACCTGAGCTGGATAGGCTAAAGAACTGGTTTCTTGCTGAACTTCTGAGGCAAGGGTTACCAGTCGTCTGTAGGAATCTGTAGGAATTTTATTGAATTAGAATTTACAATAACTTTACATTCAATTTCTTTCCTGAGACTAATCTTCAATTATCATCACATTAGGAACAAACGTGATCACAAGGGGCCTTAAACAAAGCAATCATGACAGCTAGCATTTATTAAAAATATGTGAAATAGGAAAACAAAAGAAGTGATCTTTAAAAAAAATTAAATCTTGCTTTTAAGAGAGCTATAACTAGATTATGGTCAAGGATGGCGGTAACTAAGGGAGACATGGCATAAACTTGACCTAGGTAACCACTGTGATGAAAGAAAAACAACAAATGCATTGAGATTCTGAGATGTATCATTGCCGAATAGATGCTTCTGGAATCTAATTAAGTAAGTGACAGTTAACACTGCATTTTCCAGTGTTTACATGACAAAATGGAACTCAAAGTGACAATAGCTTCAAGGAGACAATTTCACACACACAATTTGTTACTTCAGTGTTGCTATCACTCTTGGGTAAAGGTGTTTTGCATTGATGTGGTGCACTGACTGACAAAGGCCGCAACTCCTATCTGAAGCAGGAATATGGAGCACACAAATCCTGCAAAAGTGCTGTGGGGAGATAATTCAATTTGAACAGCTTTACTCAGAGATCTGCATTTAACACGAGTTCTCAATTTTCACACCAATATTTTTCGATAACCTGAACAACAACTTCAATGAATTGCATTGTGTTTTTGCCTACTCACAGCTTTGTATTCTTAATCCAGCTGTAAATGCTTTATGTGTTGTCTAGTCCAGTGTTTTTTCTCTGTTTGACGTGGAAATCAGTGTGCAGGATGGTTCCTCCTTTCCAATTGTGTAAAGTCAATGCATTTCTAATAAGCACATTGGTTAGGCTAGTTTTGTAATATTGTGTGCAATACTGGTCTCCCTGCTTAGGAAGGATATTGTGAAACATGAAAGGGTTCAGAAAAGATTTACAAAGATGTTGTTAGGGTTGGAGGGTTTGAGCTATAGGGAGCCGCTATGTAGGCTGGGGCTATTTTCCCTGGAGCATCAGAGGCTGAGGGGGCAACTTATAGAGGCTTATAAAATCATGAGGGGCATGGATAGGATAAATAGGCAAGGTCTTTTCTCGGGGATGGGGGAGTCCAGAACATTGGTTTAGAGTGAGGAGTAAAGATTTAAAAGGGACCTAAGGGACAACTTTTTCACGCAGAGGGTGGTGTGTGTATGGAATGGGTTGCCTGAGGAAGTAATGGAGGCTGGTATAATTACATGATTTAAAAGGCATCTGGATGGGTGCATGCATAGGAAAGGTTTAGGTGGATTTGGGCCAAGGACTAGCAAATGGGACTAGATTAGGTTAGGATATCTGGTCAGCATGGACAAGGTGGAACGAAGATTCTGTTTTGTGCTGTACATCTCGATGATTTTAAGCGCCTGGCTAAATCCATGTACTGCTCTACTTTCATCGATGTATTTTGTCACATCCTCAAAAAATTCAAACTCAGACGTTTTATTCAATTGTGCATGCCATGGATGCATTCATTCATTGGGCAGGAGAGAGAAAGCTAAGGGACTCTGACCTCCTTCTAGGTGCCCCATCCCCTCAAGTGGTGAAGGATGAAAAGGAGGAGGTGCATCAGTTTCCTGCTGTCCCCGGTCCCCTCTACCAGGGAAACGAGCACCACTAACAAATTGAGAAAATTGAACGTGCTGAGCAAACATGATGGCCCTGGCTCACCAGAGTTTTGAGGCAAGGTGACAACGCAGTCAGCACACCTCTTCAGGATCAGCAGTAGCTGCTAATAGCAGTGATGGATAAAGAAAGATTCAAGAACTTTGAGGTCACTTTGGATACAGAGGAGTCAATGCTCAGTACAACTTATGATGGCTGGAGACCAGGTCCCTTTTGAGCCAAAAGTTGATCATAAATCTCTGGATGGTAAAAACAATGACTGCAGATGCTGGAAACCAGATTCTGGATTAGTGGTGCTGGAAGAGCACAGCAGTTCAGGCAGCTTCCAAGATACAGCGAAATCGACGTTTCAGGCAAAAGCCCTTCTTCAGGAATAAAGGCAGTGATCCTGAAGCGTGGAGAGATAAGCTAGAGGAGGGTGGGGGTGGGGAGAAAGTAGCATAGGGTACAATGGGTGAGTAGGGGAGGGGATGAAGGTGATAGGTCAGGAAGGAGAGGGTGGAGTGGATAAGTGGAAAAGGAGATAGGCAGGTAGGACAAGTCCAGACAAGTCATGGGAACAGTGCTGAGCTGGTTGTTTGGAACTAGGGTGAGATGGGGGATGGGGAAATGAGGAAACTGTTGAAGTCCACATTGATGCCCTGGGGTTGAAGTGTTCCGAGGCAGAAGATGAGGCGTTCTTCCTCCAGGCGTCTGGTGGTGAAGGAGTGGCGGTGAAGGAGGCCCAGGACCTCCATGTCCTCAGCAGAGTGGGAGGGGGAGTTGAAATGTTGGGCCACGGGGCGGTGTGGTTGATTGGTGCTGGTGTCCCAGAGATGTTCCCTAAAGCGGTCTGCTGGGAGGCGCCCAGTCTCCCCAGTGAAGAGGAGACCGTATCAGGAGCAACGGATACAATAAGTGATATTAGTGGATGTGCAGGTAAAACTTTAATGGATGTGGAAGGCTCCTTTAGAGGTGAGGAAGGAGGTGTGGGCACAGGTTTTACAGTTCCTGCGGTGGCAGGGGAAAGTGCCAGGATGGGAGGGTGGGTTGTAGGGGGGCGTGGACCTGATCATGAGTTAATGGAGATACTGAGGTAAGCAGTGGATCTTCCAGTAGAGGTGTCAGAGATCTTGTGCAGACTGAGTGAAGGTCAAAGGGACCTGCCCAATTTCTGACTAACGCAGTGGCTATAACATATACACACACACCTACCTCCATGGAATGGGTGATAGCAGCCATGTGCATCCAGGTCCTGCAAAAACAATCACCATCTGTACTTGGCACAAACACAGCGCACTGTACAACTGCCCTGTGGTTAATGTAAATCAGCCAATAGTGTCTGATTATGTTCGGGGCACTGATCATTACAGATGCTGTCATGCATATCATGGGGAGCACTGCAAAGAGCACTGAGATGGCCATTCTCAGAATTTAGGAAATTATGCTAGATGTTTGGGTTTTGTGAATCAATCAGCATCATTTAACCACTCTACATCTCTGTACTAAATGAATTCCCATCACCAACAAAGGTTTAAAATGCTGCTGCAAAACGTTCAGTTATCCCTAACATCTCCTCATGTGGCCTGGTGCAACTTTGTCGTGGGAAGCTTACTAATGCTTTACTACAGTAAGGGCACAGTGTAAATGCAAGATGTTACTGGTGCTTAAATCAACAAGTTCACCATTCTGACCGTTCATGTTAAAGACAGCTCTGCCTTTCATAAGACTTGATGACAGACAGACAACAGAGCAGTTTGAGTAAGGAGTGGCAGCAGTGTCTTAAAGTTGGTCCATAATGTACAGGCAAAAGTTGAGTCGAGCTGAGATCCCTGAAAAAAAAACACACAACTGCCAAAGTAGGCAACTCTGATGTTTGCTTTTCATTCATAAAAATTGACCTACAGTGTTGTTTCAAAACTCAAGTGGGAGATACTCACATTTATGCATAGCTCTTGTTCCCTGACGAGAATTGTTGTTTTCAGAAATAGTTATTTTCTTACCTCAACTCGCCCTAATACGTATTGGTCATAAATATCGCCCATGTTCAAACTTGCCCTTCCTACAAATATACAGAAGAGAGTTTCTGCTTTCATAGCTACATATTAATTAGCAATGTGCACTTTTCATTACACATCTCAGAGTTAAAGATTTGCTGCAAACTGAATATTAGTTTTTATAATGTATTTTAAAATGTACTACTTGTTCTGAAAATTCCAGAGAGATATGCACTTTCAAAACATTAAACCCCCCTCCCACCCCAGCCAAACATAATTCATTTGAAAAGTCATAGGGGGTGGAGGAATTTAGCTCATAATTTTAGCTTTGCGTCAGGGGATGAAATCATTGAAAAGGGTTTTGCAAAGTTTCCCACTTTTCATCTCAGTTTCCATCTGCATTCTGAAATCTAAATGAGTTCCGGAGAAGATTGGTATGAATTCACGCGTGAATTCAGGGTGTCAGTCAGAGTACATCCCACTGCCATAGTGTTAATGGCTTGGATGGAGAGGAATTTGTTAAGTGTGATTCAGTATGTGGATGTGCCTACTGGAGAAAGTGCAAAACTTGACCTACCCTTGTGAAATAAGGCAGGGCAGGTGACTGAGATATTATTGGGGAGGCACTTTGGGGCCAGTGACCATAATTCTATTAGTTTTTATATAGTGATGGAAAAGAAGCAGAATCATAGAATCCCAACAGCGTGGCAACAGGCCATTTGGCTCACACTAACCCACCAAAGAGCAACCCACCCAGACCCATCCCCCTACTCTATTATTTTGCATGGCTCACCCACCTACCCTACATATGCCTGAACACTATTAGCAATTGAGCATAGCCAATCCACCTAACCTGCACTGTGGACTGTGAAAGGAAGTAAGAGCATCTAGCAGAAAGCCACACAAACACAGGGAGAACGCATTAGCTCCGCACAGACTGTCACCCAAGGATGGAATCAAACCCAGGTCCCTGGCACGATGAGGCAGCAATGCTAACCACTGAGCCACTATGCCACCCATGCCACCCAGGGAAAGGATAGACAGGATCTAAAAATTAAAGTTCCAAATTGGGGGAAGGTCAATTTTGATGGTATTAGGCCAGAAGGTTCAAAAGTTGTTTGGGAGTGAATGTTTGCAGGTAAAGGGATGGCTGGAAAATGAAACGCCTTCAAAAATGAGATAACAAGAGTTCAAAGATAGTATGTTCCTGTTAGGGTGAAAGGCAAGGCTCGTAGGGGTAGGAAATGGATGACAGGAAAAATTAAGGTTTTGGTCAAGAAAAAGAGGGAAGCATATGTCAGGTATAGACAGCAGAGAGCAAGTGAATCCCCAGAAGAATATAAAAGCAGTAGGAGTGTTTTTTAAGAGGGCAATCAGTAGACATGAGATAGCATTGGCAAATAGGGTTAAGAAGAATCCAAAAGGATTTCATACAAAACTTGAGGGCAAAAGGGTAACTAGGGAGAGAATAGGGCCCCGCAAAGATCAGCAAGGCAGCCTATGTGTGAAACCGCAGGAAATAGGGGACACACTAAGCAAATATTTTGCATCAGTGTTTATTGTGGAGAATGATATCAAAGATGTAGAATGAGGGGAAATAAATAGCGACATCTTGAAAAATGTCCATATTACAGAAGAGGAGGTCTTAAAACACATAAAGTTGGATAAATCCCCAGGACCTAATCACGTGTACCCGAGAACTCTGTGAGATGCTAGGGAAGAGATTGCTGGACCCCTTGCTGAGATATTTGTATCATCGATGGTCACAGGTGACATGCCAGAAGACTGGGGGTTGGCTAACATGGTGCTATTGTCTAACAAAAGTGGTAAGGAAAAGTCAGGGGATTATAGACTGGTGAGCCTGACATCGGTGGTGGGCAAGCTTTTTGAGGGAATCCTGAGGACCAGGATATGCATGTCATAGAGTCATAGAGATATACAGCATGGAAACAGATCCTTCAGTCCAAATCATCCTTGCCAACCAGATATCCCAACCTAATCTCGTCCCATTTGCCAACACTTAGCCCATATCCCTCTAAACCCTTCCTATTCGTATATTCATCCAAGTGCTTTTTTAAATGTTGGAATTGTACTAGCCTCCACCACTTTCTCTTGCAGCTCATTCCATACATGCACCTCCCTCTGTGTGAAAGACCTTGTCTATTTCTCCTATTCATTAACACTCATGATATTATAAACCTCTAAAAGGTCATCCCACAGTCTCCGATGCTCCAGGGAAAACAGCCCCAGCCTATTCAGCCTCTCCCTATAGCTCAAATCCTCCAACCCTGGCAACATCCTTGTAAATCTTTCCTGAACCCTTTCAAGTTTCACAACATCTTTTTGATAGGAAGGAGACCAGAATTGCACACAATATTCTAACAGTGGCCAAACCTGTACAGCTGTATCATGACCTTCCAACATGTATTTGGAAAGGCAAGGAATGATTAGAGATAGTCAACATGGTTTTGTGTGAGGGAAATTCCATCTCACTAACTTGATTTAGTTTTTTGAAGACGTAGCGAAGAGGATTGATGAGGGCATCATGGACTTTCAGTAAGAAGTGGCAGATGGAGATTAATTTCGATAAATGTGAGGTGTTGCATTTTGGAAAGGCAAATCTGGGCAGGACTTATACACTTAATGGTAAGGCCCTGGGGAGTGTTGCTGAACAAAGAGACCATGGAATGCAGGTTCATATTTCCTTGAAAGCAGAGTCTCAAGTAGATGGGATAGTGAAGTAGGCGTTTCCTTTATTGCTCAGTGCTTTGAGTATAGGAGTTGGGATGTTATGTTACGGCGGTACAAATCTTTGGTTAGGCCACTTTTGTAATACTGTGTGCAATTCTGGTCTCCCTCCTTTAGAAAGGATGTTATAAATACATTAAAGTGTTCAGATTTACAAGGATGTTGCCAGAGTTGGAGGTTTGAGCTACAGGGCGAAGTTGAATAGACTGGAGCTGTTTTCCCTGGAACGTTGGAGGCTGCTGGGTGACCTTATAGAAGTTTATAAAATCATGTCGGAGATTGGGTAAATAGACACGGTGTTTTCCCTGGGGTGGGACAGTCCAAAACTAAAAGAAAGATTTAAAAGGGACCTAAGGGACAACTTTTTCACATAGAGGGTTGTGCATGTATGGAATGAGGTGCCAGAGAAAGTAGTGGAGGCTGGTACAATTACAACATTTAAAAGGCACCTGAATGCGTATATGAATAGGAAGGGTTTAGAGGAATATGGGCCAAGTGCTGGCAAATGGGACTACATTAATTTAGGATATCTGGTCGGTATAGACGAGTTGGATGGAAGGATCTATTTCCGTGCTGTATAACTCTCTGACTCTGTCCCTGGGGTAGCCATCTCCCACTTACCTCTCTTAATTACGTCCTGCAGGACAATATCAAATCAAGGGTCTGTACCTGTGCAAACTGACATGATACCCAAGTAGGCGATTATCTATTCCTTTGGCAAAGGCAGAAAAACTTTTAAGAATTACTCTTGCACCATTTAGAAAATGTGACACGGAGTTGAAGGTAATGGGATTGGGGATGGTAGAAGGTGATATCTAAAGACGGGAGCCTTCTCTGAAACCCTATAAGATTCTGAAATCGTTCCCATGGTAAGTTTTTATTTCAATGTTCCTCAAAACGGACCCTAATCTCGCTTCCTAGACTGTGAACAACTGAGGCAACATCGGATAAGTGAAATTACTTTGAAGTTAAATATGAATCAGATGTTACTTTTCAAGTAAATACCAGTCAGTTTCCTGAGGCAATTCACATAGAGGGTCAGGATTAAGGGTGGCATTCGGGTCATGCTCAGTCAGGCAGTAGGGGAGAACTGCATCAAGGACAGGGTCTGACAAATTTCAGATCAGATTATCGCAGAAATACAGAGTGGAGTTTTGTGACTGGCAAGAGCAAGTCAGGTGTGAAGGAAATATGAGGGAGGAGCATGGATGTAGCTTGGAGTAACGGAAGAGAGCTTTGAGGGACCTTAGAGTGTGAGGTCTGGGCTTAGAAGTGAACAATAGTCAGGGCATGGTGACTTGGATGTGGTCAGGGATGGGGGGGAATGCATTCAGTGAAGATAAACTAAATGTGACCATCAAAGGGCAGAGTCAGGCATTAACGTGTATGTCTTGTGGTTCAAACATTGTGCACCACAAATTGGCAGAAAGAACCTGAGAAGCCATGGTGGGTGGGGTGGAGCAGTTTGTATTAGGTAGAGGACTAGGTCCTGTCTAATGCATGGATTTTCAAAGGTCTCAAAGAGTTGGTCACAAGGTCTAACAGACATGCTAGGGATATTTAAAACTTTTGTTCATTGGATATAGGCTAGTGTTTCCTGTTCATCCCTAACTGCCCAAGAGAAGGTAGTGGTGAGCTGCGTACTTGAAACACCGTCGTCTTCAAAGTGTAAGGACACCCACATTGTTGTTAGGAAGGGAATTCCAGGATTTTGACCCAGCAACAGTGAAGGAATGTTGATACATTTCCAACTCCGGATGGTGAGTGGTGACAACCTGTAGGTGGCAGTGTTCCCCTCTGTCTAATGCCTTTGTCCAACTAGATGGTACAGGTTCTCATTCCTGATGAAGGGCTTTTGCCCGAAACATCGACTTTCCTGCTCCTCGATGCTGCCTGACCTGCTGTGCTTTTCCAGCACCACTCTAATCTTGACTCTGATCTCCAGCATCTGTAGTCCTCAGTTTCACCCTGGAAGATGCTGTCTAGCAAGTCTTGGCAATTTCTTTTTGTAGTCCATTTTGTTGATGGTACACACTGCTGTCACTGTGAATTGGTGGTGAAAGGAGTCAATGTTGAAGGTGATGGATGGATCCCAGTTAAGCACGCTGTTTTGCCCTAGATGATGTCAAGCTTCTTAGGTGATTTTGGAGCTGGACTCAACCAGGCAAATTGAGAATATCCCATCAGATTCAAGGCTTGTGCCTTATAGATCATCAGGAAATGGGGAGACAGGAGGTGAGTCCTTTGTCACAGAATTCTTACTCTCTGACCAACGAATGTAGCTACAGTTTATTTATGGCTAGTCCAGTTCAGTTTCTGGTCAACGGTAACTCCCAGAGGTATTGATAATGGGGGATTTAGCAATGCTAATGCCTTTGAATGTCAAGGAGCAATAAGTAGATTACCTCTTGTTGGATATGGTCATTATTGGAGATGGTAATTATCACTTACTGTGTAGATTCAATGCCTACAAAGCCAAATGTGGACAGCTGATAGGACGTTGCAATGTAGGGTAGACCACTACCCTGGTAAAGTCACGTACACCCTCAGCCTGCTTCTCTGTTCGGAGAGAACAAAATGAAGTCCCTACTCCATGTATAAAGAGAATTTGTCATGTGTCTCTAATGAATCAGTGGTCAGTGAACTGAAAGGTCTTAGATATATCAATCTGCTACAAGTGAGAAGGATCCTGACATGAAGAATTTCAAGACCATGGCCATGGTTGGCTTCACACCCATTGGCAGTGCCACCTTTGTCTTGCTGTGGGATTGCAAGTCTGCCTTCAAGAGATGGCACAGTTCTGTGCACACATTCTTTGTAAGAAGCAGATAACTTAAACTGCTCCTGATTTAGATTGAATTGAGAGAAACACTTACAGAAGGTCCCAGATCTTCTGTAGAGAAAACCCATCTCTTCCGTCAGTTCTTTCTGCCCTGCTATAAGAAGCTTCCCCTCTTCTTTACTCCTTCTGCATTATTTCCTTCTCATCCCCCAACTCTGGGGTACCCCATGCTCACTCTAACACTCTTAGCAAGGTGGCATGTGTCACTGGGACCAAAGGTGGCATGTGGCACTGGAACCAAAGGTGACACTGATGGCATGCAAGCTATGAGTTCCATAGAAGAAGCCAACTTTGCAACCTTTGATTCTACAACTCAGCCTATTACGATTGTAGAGCAGTAACGTACCTTTGTCATTTTCTCTCAAAGGTAGTTAAGAACTTCTGTCACAATTATCACTCAATTATCAATCCCTGATCAGGGGATGTTAAGAAGGTATCGTTTCATTTCTCAGTGCTGAAACAAGAAATCTACTCTTTACAAACAAGGATTATAGAAGGAATTGTTGCACTCTTCAAAATCAAGTTGCTGAAACTCATTGCAAAGTTGTATTTACGCCTGCTGCTTTGTTCAAGTAGGGAGGAAGACGAGCAGACAGGCCAGCACCAGATAGTATGTACGAAGTGAGATCCAGTTGGTAACATTTGGTGATTGACTTATCGAGTTGACAGCAACAATCAGCTTGGTTCCAGGGTAACTGAGCAGCTTATACCTGGGCATGATACTGGCAGATGCCTTCAGAAATCCAGAAGAGGAGACTTGGTGTCATTTTCTTCAGTAAACTACCTAAAGCCCAAAGAAAGTGAGTTTATTTTCCCTCACCTGTGAGGCTGGTAATTAAGAAACTTTATAGTTAATGTATCAAATCACCTGTACGCATTGTGAAGAAGAGGGAAATGCCCTGGGGAAGAAACACTGAAAAAAACAACAAGGCCTGGCAAGCAAAAGGATCATTTCAACAAATCCTGTGGACAGGGGTATTTGAATTCTGTTCACACTTTCTCACCCTATCCATGGCACCAATGTTTTTTAGGAGAAAGTGCGGACTGCAGATGCTGGAGATCAGAGTCGAGAGTGTGCTGCTGGAAAGCACAGCTGGTCAGGCAGCATCCGAGAAGCAGGAACATCGACGTTTCGGGTATAAGCCCTTCATCAGGAAATAATGCTTTTTGTCTGTTTGTAAATATGTGTAGAGGGATTTAGACAGGAGTTAGAGCTTTAACTAATAGAGTGATATGTTGAAAATGTACAGCTGTTTACCTGTAGTTACAATCTATTTATTTATAATAAATCAGAGTTCTCATTAAGTAGTGAAACCAGGTTTGTTTTTCCGATAACCTGGTCTATTGGACAGGCAAGATGGGGACTTTGACTAAACTTTTAACTTCTGTGGTGACTGTGGGAATAGCTGTGTGTGTTTTCCAGTGCGCTACCCCAGTGAGTTGTAACAGGAAGAAGTAGAATTAAACAAAACTTTCCAATATGAGTATGCCCAAAAACACAACAGTGTTTTTTCCCTACAAACTAAATCATAGGAAAATGATCCTGAGAATAAGTCCATTGTTTGAACTGAGTTTGTCCTTTGGGCATTCTTTAATATTATCTCGTCTCAATGCTATAACTTGGTTTTGAAACATGCAACAGGATGTTATCTCAGCTGCATTCCCTTCATAACCATCACTTAATAGACAATATTTGGCAAAATATGAAGTTTCACTGTGTTCAAATTCATTATCATCAGACGTTTATATCCAAACTTGTACCCATTTTTTTGATATCCAAGGAATAATTCAACACAGGCCATTCTAATCAAGAGTATTAACTGAGTCAGTTACTGTTGAAGAGTTGGAAAATATTCACGTACTTCATTACAGGAAAGATCAAAAAAATGTGATTCGTGCAAATATTGGATTTTGCCCTTGATCCCATTTCCAAATGTTACCGTTTTACTGGAGCACACTGATTTGTATCAGTGAAGTCCGTATATTTGCAGGCGATTTCATGAAAAACCATTTCATTAATGTATTCTGGAAGAAAACATTGTGTTGGTCCAAGAAGGAAATCAATGATTCATTTAATAATTGAAAAGGTAGCCAGCCATGAACACTGACGCCTGCAATAGTTTTGCAGCAGGTTTTTTCTCTTCCAAACCTTATTATTGAAATGTCCTGCAAACATGACTATCACCCTCATTTACAAATTTATGTTTAGTCAATCGGATCAACCCTCTATGTATTCATAAATAGTAGTGGGTTTAATCATGCATTTCTTCATAGCCAATTTCTTTTCTTCTGAGACATGGTAAGAGTAAAAGAAAGAGAGATTAATTCAGGTAGAAATGGTACTATGCCAGTGAGCTTTAATTCCTTGGGGCTGGCAATGCAAATGGAATCTTCAATAATACAGAACACAGCGAATGAATATCTCCTGTCAAACTGCTCCCCTTGCTAATTTCAACAGTAAAATAAGAAAAATGATGAAGAGAAGCCATTGCCCAAGTACAGTATCCCAGTTCCGACTGTCTGAAAACCAGGCATTTTTCTCTCTATCTGACACACATTTACAATGTTTATGTACCTGTAATTAGTTCAGCTAAATGCTGATCACATGTTCATCAAAGTCAGGTATCCTTTAAGTGTGGCATTGTGTGTCATTTTAGCCTGAAGCTTAGACCAGAGTCCATTGCTGAGGGCCTTCCATTGGCCTTCTCAAAGCTGCAGATACAAAACTGCCTCTTGCACCAGCCAGTAATGTACAAACGTCAAAGTGAGACTTTGAAAATGTGAGTAAAAGGTCAACTTGAAGGAAACCATGAAATTGACAAGATTAAGGTAGAATGAAGTTGAGACACAAGCAGGAATCCAAAAGATCTGGAATTCAGATCTCTCATGCTCCCAGAGATGTCAGATTTCAGACATCAGTACACATTTACTGAAGATAACCCAAACAAAAATATGTCCTTTGCATCCTCTGTGAGTCTCAGAGAGCTAAGAACAAAACCGTAAACAAGGGAATGGCAAAAAGGCTTCTGTACCAAGTCATTCTATTGTTATCACTGCATCAGTGACAAAATATCTCTTTCTAGTCAACCAACAGCCTTATTGGTGGCCAATAATCATTTGTTTATTCATCGTAAAATGCTGTAGATAGTTGTATGCTTCGTTCTTATCAAGTGTTCCAAGCAAGTAAATGGGGACCAATAAAAGCCAAGCCAGTTCTTGTCATATACCATGTATGATTTATTTTATCCAGTTCACATACGTAGACCCTGACCCCAAAGATTTATCAAATAATTGTTTACTGTGCAACCTTCCTTGTGTCTTCCCTAGAAAACAGCTCTTTTCTTCCTAAAAGCACAGGGGCCACAAATGATCACAGAAACATGACATGACAAGGTTATCAATTTTCAGTATCTGTGGGGTTAATGAGGTAAATAGTACCTATCATTTGCACTACTCATGTCGTTATGCATTGCCGAAAATAGGTGCCAGATCAAAGGCACTGAAAGTTGGTATTTGTACAAATTGTCCCAATATCTGCCTCAAGCAGCACAGTGGCACAGTGGTTAGCACTGCTGCCTCACAGCACCAGAGACCTGGGTTCAATTCCTACCTCAGGCAACTGTCTGTGTGGAGTTTGCACGTTCTCCCCGTGTCTGCGTGGGTTTCCTCCGGGTCCTCTGGTTTCCGCCCATAGTCCAAAGATGTGCAGGTCAGGTGAATTGGCCATGCTAAATGTAGGTCAGTGGCGGGTCAGTGTGGACTTGTTGGGCCGAAGGGCCAGTTTCCACACTGTAAGCAATCTTATCTAATCCTCATTAGAAATCATATCTAGTTGTCTCGAAGATCTGCATATTAACTGTGACCTGATAGAACAAAAAACAGTACAGCACAGGAATAGGCCCTTCGGCCCACCAATACTGCACTGACACATGATGCCTTTCGAAACTAAAAACCTTTTTTGCCTCTACCTGGTGCATTTACCTCTATTCCTGGCCTATTCATATATCTGTTAAGATACAATGGCTTCCTATCGTATCCAGTTCCACCACCTTCTCTGGCAGTGCATTTCAGACACTTCCCACCCCCCGTGTAAAAAACTTGCCTCTCATATCTCCTTTAAAGTTACCCCTTTTACCTTAGTACCCTAGTATGTGATATTTCTACCCTGGGAAAATAACTCCCAACTATCCAATCTATCCATGCCTCTCATAATTTTGTAAGCTTCAATAAGGTTGCTCCTCATCCTTCAGTATTGAAGTGAAAACAAACCAACTTTGTCCAATCTCTTGTCAGATCTAATACCTTTCAAACTAGGCTACATTCTGATAAATGTTTCTGTACCCTCTCCAAAGTCTCCAAATCCTTCTCGTAGTATGATGACCAGAACTGTACACAGTAACTAAAGTTCTATAGAGCTGCAATATGACTTGCCAATATTTGTACTCTATGCCACGACCAATGAAGGCAAGCATGTCACATGCCTTCTTGATTACCTTATCCACTTATGTTACCACATTCAGGGAACTGTGGACCTGTACACCGAGATACCTCTGTATGTTTTTGTTTCTAAGGGTTCTGCCATTTACTATCTTTCCTGCATAAGGTTTTCCAAAATGCATCACCTCACCTTTGTGCAGATTAAACTGCATTTTTCTGCCCAAGTCTCCAGTATCCTTCGGCAGCTATCTGCAGTTCCCCCAATCTTTGTGAAGTATACAAATTTACGATACAGGTGACCTGCATTCTCCTCAAAATCATTTGTATACATGACAAAAAAAAAGTGGTCCAAGCACTGACCCCTGTGGAACACTAGGAGAAAGTGAGGACTGCAGATGCTGGAGATCAGAGCTGAAAAAGGCATTGCTGGAAAAGCACAGCAGGTCAGGCAGCATCCAAGGAGTAGAAGAATCGACGTTTTGGGCATAAGCCCTTCTTCAGAGCTTCTTCCTGAAGAAGGGCTTATGCCCGAAACATCGATTCTCCTGCTGCTTGGATGCTGCCTGACCTGCTGCGCTTTTCCAACAACACATTTTTCATCCCTGTGGAACACCATTGGTCATAGATCTCCTGTCAGAAAAGCTACCTCTGGTCTCTGTCTTGCATGAGCAAGCCAGTTGTGTATCCATCTTAACAGCTCAATGCAACTCCCATGTGATTTCACCTTTTGTACCAGCATGTCATGGTGGATCTTGTTAAAGGTCTTGCGAAAGGGCATAGAGACAACATCTACTACTGCACCATCAATCACTTTTGTTACTTTCTCGAAAAACTCAATCAAGTTTATGAGACACGACCTTCCCTGCCTATCCCTAAGAAACCCATGTTTTTTTTAAAATGTGAGTGAATCCTGTCTCTGAGAATCTTCTCCAATAATTTCCCTATCCACTAATCTAAGGCTCACTGGCCTGTAATTTCCCCGTTGCCTTTCTTAAACAAAAGAATGATGTTGGCTATTCTCCAGTCCTCTGGGACCTCTCCTGTGACTAAAGACAAATCAAGGCCCCACCAATGTCCTCACCTGCCTCCCTCACCATTCTGAGATAGAACTCAATCAAGTCCTGGGGTCTTGTCGAATGTAATGCTTTTTAAAACACTCAACACTGCCTCCTTTTTTATATTGACGTGCCCCAGAATATCAACATACCCGACCTGAGACTCACCATCCGCCATGTCCTTTGAGAATACCAATACAAAGTATGTGCTAGAGGCCTCACCCACTTCCTCTGGCTCCATGCCTAAATTCCCGCCTTTGCCCTTGAGTGGATCTACCTGTTCCCCAGGTACCCTCTTCCTCCTTAGATATGTGTCAAATGCCTCAGGATAATCTTTAATCCTATTTGCCAAAGACGTTTCATGGCTCTTTTTAGCCTTCTTATTTCCTGGTTTGAGTTCTTACTTTCTTTTTTTTATTATTTGAAGGCCCTGTCTATCTTCAGTTTCTTTATTTTTGACTAATAAATGGTTTTCAGAGCTTTTGCTTCAGTTACTATTATTTAGCATATATGCAATGACCTATAACTCAATGCCTTACCCAAAATGTCGAAGAAATTGTGAATCTTTGAAATCTTAGTAGAACACCAAATACAGCCATGGTGCTGCATGTTACTGAAGCAAAACACCGCATCAGACTATGGTATTTAAGGACTGATCTACGTTTTCAATTTCTTGCATGCTAAGTTTCTTACTCCAAACAAGTAGAGTTGGAAGAGCTGGTGATTAGAACAAAATACTTCTAAAAGTCAAAATGCACATCCACCCTTCCTAATTCATAGTTTCAGAGTTACAAGGCTGTTTCCTGTGTAATACACAGGATAAAAGACAATCTTAGAAAGGAAAGGAAAATTTGCAACACTACTTCGAAAAGACTCCAATTGTTATTTGTTTCCAGCACAAACAATACTTTAGTCAGCGTACAGAACTCAGTTTAGATAATCACGACATCAATCACACACTTTGTTGTTTGCAAACATTAGGTAAATATATATCAACCTTACGTAAAATCAAAATAAATATTTATATATGGTGTAGTTTCTAATCAAACCACAAAAAATCTTTGCTACACAGCCATCTGAATTCAGTTCATGTTTACTGACAAAAAGCAAACAGAATCTCTCTTATGTAACATTTTTATCGTTGTCAACAGTTATGTTTGGTTTTATATGTATTCAGATTTTGTTTCATTATTTCTTCCATTCAAAGGCTTACATTTTCTAAGGGCCCAGAATCTATGAGCTAGATTTTAATATTTAAAGATAGAAAGCATTTTCAACAGATGAATAACATACTTGAAAGGTAGGAGTCCTCATGTGATAGATCATTTCATTGGCCACAAAACAGGAATCCTAAATTTCTCCGGACTGGCTCCATCATCTGTATAATTAAATGAAATATGAAAAGCAATTGATTTACGTTAGAAGCTAAATAAAGAATAGTGGATAGTTAATTACTAGTTGCAAGACAACTACACAAAATGTTGAAGTGATTTCGATATTAGAGTGTGAGAGAAGACAGTGGGAAATTTATCGCTAAGTTAAAACCCCTCAGTTAATTCACTGACCAATGCCTAATATTATTTAGATCAGAGGAAATTCAGTGACTTCTCACTCTCTAAGTGAACAAATCTGCTCCATTAATTTGCAATGGTTTTATTTATGCAATCTGAATGAAGACAACAAAACCAGTGCAAATATTCCATGCAACCTCTATATAGTTATGTGTTCATTTGGGGTTTGATGATGATTGTTACCCAATGTTGGCATTCAACAATTCATAGCAATTTGTCACCGGTCATTGAAGTTGTTAAGATCAGCAGTTCAGTATGATACATTAGTTGAGGAGATAATGAACAGATACGACCTTGTTGATCACATTAACGTTGTGAAGGTAGCATTTTGCTCTCTAGCTGAGGTGTCTGTGAACTCTCCCATTGATTTTCCTCCCCTTCTCTGATCCATCTTCCATCTGGGAAAACAAATCTTTGAGCATCATCAGATGAAACCTCCCTGCTGAGAACATCCCTCTGGCCCTGAGCACTCATTGTTGTGCTATATCCCTAGGGACAGGTCATTTACTCTGTGTCAATCAACTACCTGAAATCTTTTAGCCAATAGCCATGGGGATGGCTCCTTGTGACTTTCTTGGCCATCGTCCCCTTGCCGACATTAATCTGAGGGTTAGTTTAGCATTCTTTCAAAAAACAAATACTCCTTAATTTCCCAAACAATACACTGAGAATAGGGCACATTTGGCATCAGATAATTTGTTGATGGTGGTTCAATGGGCATTTTGACCTCAATGTTTTCCATAATTCTTCCCTTTTGTTTCCATACACTAGAATTCTGGAAAGTGAAGCGCTGAGTCATAGAGTCATACAACATAGGAAGCAGACCCTTCAGTCCAACTCATCCATGCTGACCAGGTTTCCCAGTCCCATTTGCCTGCATGTGCCCCATAAACCTCCAAATTGTTACTATTCATGCATCTGTTCATATTGTATTTGCTGTTAAATGAAATCTCATGCCTCATAGTACATATTAGGGAAATTCAGTTTTTGAGGAACACCAATTTCCACAGTTTTGAAGACTTGTTCAGTAAACATTGAGCTGGGAGGTGGTCCTGTCTGCAAAAGGGGCTAAAAGTAAAAAGCAAGCCAATTTCACCATGCACAGTTCAAATTGAGCTCTTTCCTTTAACACCTCGACACCGCTTAAATATTTTCAAAGATTAAGAAATATTTAGTTCGCTAATAAACTGTTACACCAAAGAGGCGAAAGTGAGGACGATGTTTTGCTGGAAACGTCGACTTTGCTGCTCCTCGCATGCTGTGCTTTTTCAACGCCACTCGAATCTGTTACATCAAAGTCATTTTCAGTGTTTTAATGTCTGTGGGGAAGTAATGGCCTCATGGTATTATCACTAGAGTGCTGTACTGCAAGGATCTAGTTTGGGTCCACTGCTGTTTGTCATTTTCACAAATGACCTGGATAAGGGCATAGAAGGGTGGGTTAGTAAATTTGCGGATCACACTAAGGCTATCCACTAATGAGTTGTGGACAGTGCCACAGAGTGTTACAGGTTACAGAGGGACATAGATAAGCTGCAGAGCTGGGCTGAGAGGTGGCAAATGGAGTTTAATGTGGAAAATTATGAGGTGATTCATTTTAGGAGGAACAACAGGAATGAAGAGTACTGAGTTAATAGTAAGATTCTTGGTAGTGTAGATGATCAGAGAGATCTCGGTGTCCATATACATAAATCTCTGAAAGTTGTCACTTATTTATTAAACTTTACACTGAAACCCAAACCAGAATGTCACTTTGGAAACAAATCAATTTCAAGTGTAGCTTGCCCCTGTCTTCCTCACTGCTCTCACAGCATAAACTCTACCCATGTTTTCTTCTGCATAAACATTTAGAGTCATAGAGTCACAGAGATTTACAGCATAGAAACAGACCCTTCGGTCCAACCTGTCCATGGCAAACAGATATCCCAACCCAATCTAGTCCCACCTGCCAGCACCTGGCCCATATCCCTTCAAACCCTTCTATTCATATACCCAACCAGATGCCTCTTAAATGTTGCAATTGTACCAGCCTCCACCACTTCCTCTGGCAGCTCATTCCATACTCGTACCACCCTCTGTGTGAAAAACTTGCCCCTTGGGTCTCTTTATATCTTTCCCCTCTCACTCTAAACCTATGCCCTCTAGTTCTGGATTCTCTGACCCCAGGGAAAAGACTGTCTATCCTATCTATGCCCCTCATAATTTTGTAAACCTCTATAAGGTCCTCCCTCAACCTCCGAAGCTCCAGGGAAAACAGCCCCAGCCTATGCAGCCTCTCCCTATAGCTCAAATCCTGCAACCCTGGCAACATCCTTGTAAATCTTTTCTGAACCCTTTCAAGTTTCACACATCTTTCCGATAAGAAGGAGTCCAGAATTGCAAGCAGTATTCCAGTAGTGGCCTAACCAATGTCCTGTACAGCTGCAACATGACCTCCCAACTCCTGTACTCAATACTCTGACCGATAAAGGAAAGCATACCAAATGCCTTCCTCATTACCCTGTCTGCTTGTGATTCCAGTTTCAATGAGCTATGACTTTGCACTCCAAGGTCTCTTTGTTCAGCAACACTCCCTAGGACATTACCATTAAGATTTGCTTTCCCAAAATGCAGCACCTCGCATTTATCTGAATTAAACTCCATCTGGGACTTATCAGCCCATTGGCCCGTCTGATCAACATCCTGTTGTAATCTGAGGTAACCCTCTTCACTGTCCACTACACCTCCAATTTTGGTGTCATCTGCAAACTTACTAACTGTATCTCTTATGCTCACATCCAAATCATTTATATAAATGAAAAACTGATCATAACTGATCATGGAGGAACTGTTTGGGCGAAGTTCACAACACAGAATCACGTAAGTTAATCGTTTTAAGTGGCCTACAGAAAGTCTGCAGTAGTGAGTAGAGTGGGCTCATTCTTGATTATATGTTTTTTGAGATATGTCTCATAATTAAATTTTAAATATAAGCTGTAACTACTAATCTAACCTGGGGAAGTGTTTTGTAGAAGAATAAGATGATGTTATTTTCTGGGTCTGTAATTTGTGAAGAAGCAAAAATGGCCTTTAGTAGACTGATATGTGCTTCTTGTCAGATGTGGGAGTTTAAAGAAAGTTTAAGGGTTACTGCAGATTATATCTGCAATAATTGCTGTTGGTTGTGAATCTTCCCAGATCAAATGGATCACTTGGACAGACAGTTAGAAGCAATGAGGAATTTGCAACAGCAACAGTATGTGATGGATGGCAGTTATAGGAAGGCGGGAAAGTCTCAGATACAGTCACATAGACGGGTTAACTCCAGGAAAGGTAAGAGAGGTAGGTACCTAGTGCAGGAGCGTTCTGTGGCTATCCCCATTTCAAACAGGTATGCTGTTTTTGAAAATGTAGGGGGTGATGGATTCTCAGGGGAACGTAGCATGAACAGCCAAGTTTCTGGTATTGAGATTGGCTCTAATGCAACGAGGGGTACGTTGGGTTCCAAGAGATCAATTGTGTTAGGGGGATTCTGTAGTCAGAGGTACAGGCAGCGAAAAATCAGAATGGTGTGTTGCTTCCCTGGTGCCAGGATCAAGATTGTCTCAGAGAGGGTGCAGAAAGTTCTCAAGGTTGGGGGGGAGGGGGTTGCCAGCAGGAGGTCATTGTCCACATTGGAACCAACAACATAGGAAGAGAAAAGGTTGAGATTCTGAAGGGTGATTACAGAGAGTTCAACAGGAATTTACAAAGGAGGTCCTCGAGAGTAGTAATATCTGGAGTAGTCCTGGTGCTACGAGCTAGTGAGGGCAGGAATAGAAGGATAGAGCAGGTGAATGCATAGCTGGGGAGCTGGTGTATGGGAGAAGGATGCATAACACTCACTGAAACTCAGGTAAAAGTTAAATGAACTATATTTAGAAAAAGCATCTTTCAAAAATTAAAACAAATCTCGCCTATTGCTTGTCTTAAATACGAAATGTTCGGAAGAAATAAAAGCAAAATCTAACTTAGATTTCCTTTTCTGTTTGAAATATCTGGTAGCTTTAAATGGCTTTATTTTAAATATAATCTATACAGTCGCAGTTCTGGCTTCAAAGTCACAATATAAATGATGCAGAAATATTCAGGAAGTAAAACCAGTGTGCTGCACTTGTTATCTTAATATATAAATGAACATTAGCAGAAGTGATATGAAAGTTTGAAGGCTCTGATACTAATCAAACACTTATTCTATTCATAAAGTGCTACCACATAACTGCTGTCCTGACCTTTTACATATCCACGTTATTAGTCACAAGGTACTCAAGCAGTGAAGCATTCCATTCCAGTCTGTGGCAGGATGGAGCTTGTCTGTTGGACAGTTTGTTAGAAGGGCTGCTCTACACACAACTTGTGAACTTTTGATGTGTCTCCCTGATCTGTAAAGAAATGCAGGGTGTGGGTTCAGTCAAAGGGACGGCTATTACCTCACCAATCACCAGAAACCCCGACAGGGAAATCAAATGGCCTAATTCAATGTAACAGAAACACATAAAAATAGGAACCAATCGACTCAGCAAGTACATTCCGACACTTAACATGATCATGATGGATTTGCTATCTCAATGCCATACCATTTGACATCATTAGCTTCTTGAAATCAACCTATTTCTCTCTTAAATCTATCATTGACTTTGCCTCCACAACCACTGAGTGAAGAAATGTCTTCTTATCTCAGTCTAATGTGGCCTACTGCATATCCGGAGAATGTGAGCCCTTGTTGCAATCATAAAACGTCATCCCCGATCCAGTCTGTCCAGCCCTGTAAGAATTTTACACATTGTAATGCGAGTTCATTTCATTCTTTTACATTCCAGGGAACACAGGCAGTCAACCTAATCTCTGCATATACAACAAATCTGGTAAGAGACAAAAAAAACTGCAGATGCTGGAATCCAAGGAAGACAGTCAGGAGGCTGGAAGAACACAGCAAGCCAGGCAACATTAGGAGGTGGAGGTACAACCCTTCTTCAGGAGTGAAGGTGGGTGGAAGGGGAGCTTCCGATTAGAGGGGGAAAGGGGTGTTGGGGGGCGGCAAAGTGGTGAGGTGGGGATAGGTGAACACAGGTAGAGTGTACGATCTGGTTGGTCGATGGGAGGAATGAATTTGGTTGGTGGCTGGAGGGAAGGGTTAATCAGCGGAATGGAAGGGAGGGGGAGGGCTGGGAAGGGAAGCTATTTGAAATTGGAGAAATCAATGTTGAGTTCTCCAGGCCGTAGGCTGCCCAGGCGGAAGATGAGGTGTTGTTCCTCCAATTTGTGGTTCAATTCATTGTGGCAATGAAGGAGGCCAAGGAAAGTCCTATTGGAAAGGATATGGGAAGGGAAATTAAAATGGGCAGTGACTGGATGGTCAGGTCAGCCCCTGCAAGCCCAGCTGAGATGCTCGGTGAAACGTGCCCTGAGTTTACGTTTGGTCTCCCCGACGTAGTGAAGACCACGTAGGGAATACCTAATACAGAAAACTAGGTTGGACGAGAGGCAGGTGAACCTCTGTCTCACCTGGAAGGACTGTTTGGGGCCTACCATCATGGGGCTCTGTCTGATCAATAAACCAGAGGGTTTGAGCTTTAAGGAGAGATTGATTAGGCTGGGACCTTTTTCCTTGGAACATCAGAGGCTGAAGGGTGACATTACAGAGAGTTATAAAATCATGAGGGGAATAGATAGGATGAATAGCCATTGTCCTAGGATAGGTGAGTCCAAAACTAAACACCACAGATTTAAGGTAAGAGAGGAAAGATATGAAAAGGATTTGAGGGGCAATTCTTTTCATGCAGAAGGTGGTGTAGGTATGGAACGAGCTGCTGGAGGAGTTGCTGGATGGCTGATACAATTACACCATCTAAAAGGCATCTGGATGGGTACATCAATAGGAAGGATTTTGAGGATAAGGGCCAAATACTTGCACATGGGTCTGGACCAGATTAGGATTTCTGGTCGGCATGGAGTACCTGGACTGAAGGGTCTGTCTCCATGTTATACAACTGGTTGACACTGAGATGATTCTAATTTTGAGATGGGATCCATCATACTTTACCTATTCCTGCCACAAACCTCGCCACGGCTCACATCCCTCAGGCCTCCATGATTTTCCACCCGCAGTATTGTCATAGAGTCATAGAGATGTACAGCACAGAAACAGACCATTCGGTCCAACTTGTTCACATCAATCAGATATCCTAAATTAATCTAGCCCTATTCGTCAGCACTTGGCCCATATCCCTCTAAACCCTTCCTATTCATACATCCATCCAGATGCAATTGTACCAGCCTCCACCACTTTCCCTAGCAGCTCATTCCAAACACGTACCACCTTCTGTGTGAAAAAGTTTCCCCTTAGGTCCCTTTACATTTTTCCCCTCTCACCCTAAACCTATGCCCTTTAGTTCTGGACTCTCCCACCCCAGGGAAAATACCTTGTCTAGTTATCCTATCCATGATTTTATAAACCTCTATAAGGTCACCCCTCAGCCTCCAACTCTCCATGGAAAACAGCCCCAGCCTATTTAATCTCTCCTAATCTTCCAACCCTGGCAACATCCTTGTAAATCATTTCTGAACTCTTTCAAGTTACACAACACCCTTCCGATAGGAAGGAGACCAGAATTGCATGTAATATTCCAAAAGTGGCCTAACTAATATCCTAGGTAAAAACTAATGTCCTCTACAACCACAATGTTACAAAAGCATATTTAACTTAATTTGACGCATCTCCTCTGATAACTACAACAATAAAAGAGACCACACTCACCTCTCAGATGACTTTTTAAATTAGATCACACCTAGACCACGTCTCCCTCTCCCAAAACTAAGGCCAACCCCCGAACTGTGTTATTTTCATTAAACACTGCTGTGGAAGACATGATGAATTATAATGTCATGTCTGATGGTCAGTATGTTACGATAACATTTTTGAGACACACTCATTATATCACCACTGAGTTAAAACACATGATCTGAGGGTATAAAGGTCTTGTCCTCCACTTTACCCAAAGTCATTTGAAGCATGGCATAGTACCAGAAGCACGATAATCTGTGTAACTTTCGAGCTCAATTCCAGCCCTGAAACTATATGCCTGAGGAATGAAATTTTTGTGTAGAGTGGCTGACTGTAAGAAATGTCTGTTGGATTTGTCAATAGAATGACGTCCACATCGAGTTTGTTACATTTTAACGGACAACATTAGCATTGCTGCATCAAGTAAAAACACCCAATGCGAGGCAAAATCATGTCGGTAGAGTCATGGTGCCTGTCGAATGATTGAGGAGTACATTCTCACATTGTGTAACAGTCTGTTCTAAGGCTTCAGCACCAAAATCCCTCAGTTTTCAAAGCTGACTTGTCACTTTTCTGCAGCAGAGACATAGCTGCGAGCACCACGATTCTGTGCAATAAATAACCTCTACCAGTGTGATAGCTTCAGCCTTTGTCAATTTAATTGCTGTCAAGGTAATAAGCAGGTAAATTATAGACATGAAAGGCAGTGAGTTTGGATTGGTATAAGTTTCTCAATGCAGAAGAAACCTCTAAATTTCCAGCACTTATGCAGTCTGAAAGTTTAGATCACTGAATCCAGCTCCTCAGGCACTTGGGGTAGAAGATAAGCTTCTCAGAGCAGAGAGTCTGGGATTCCTTGGGGCCTGACTGTAACTTCCAGAGAGTGTCCTTTTGTGAAGCTGATAGCTAGAGAGGGGGCTTCCAGACTCAGGTAAACTACAAATGGTATTTCCGAATGTAACAGCTTTGTGTTGAAACATGCCTAAGTATTCAGAAGTCTTACCTCAGAAGATTTGGGATTTGGAAGTGCCGGTGTTGGACTGGTGTGGACAAAGTTAAAATCACACAACACCAGGTTATAGTCCAACAGGTTTAATTGGAAGCACTAGCTTTCGGGCGCTGCTCCTTCATCAGGTGGTTGTGAAGTATAAGATCATAAGACACCAGAATTTGTAGCAAAAGTTTACAGTGTGATGTAACTGAAATTATATATTGAAAAAGCCTTGGATTGTTTGCTAAGTCTCTCATCTTTTAGAATGACCATGTTGGCTTCAGTTCATTCATATGTAAATCTCAGAACTTTTTAAAAGTTACATTCTCAAGTATCAACTATTAACAATAGCTGCCATGTTGGCCCAGATAATGCATTGAAGACGTGAGGTGCCCTGTGTGAGGCTGTCTGTGCCACAATGTTCAGACTGATTCTAATCTAAAAAAGGGATTTACAGAATCTTGCATGGATTCATGCAGTTTTGAGCAAAATATAATGTAATTCTGTGCCACAATATTTGGTATCTATTTGCATAGTATACTCAGAATGGACAGAGGGTTGATATCTGATTCAGTAGGGGAAGCTAGAGGAGTAATATAACAGATTGATCATTCCTGGGTGAGGAGCCTGAAACACTTCAATTGGTCTTTCCAATCCATTTGTTACACCCAGAAACCTGGGCAAGGTTCCTGGGGGTTTGCAGTTCTAGGGAGAAAGCGCAAAATCCTTAAGCTTCTGGTGTGGAGAATCAATTGGATCTCTTATCCCCCTTTGTTGATCACAAAAGGTTACTTTAAGAACAACCCTTTCCACTTGTGAATACCCATCTCCCAGACGTAAATTTTTTTTTATTTGAAAAGGTGTTAATTTAACAAGGCTTTCTTGAGTTAACTATGATTGAGTATATTAGCCACTAACTGTGAGAAGAATTGGTAATATAGTACATGTACACACATATACATAAGACGTTCATCCAAAAGGAGAAATATTAAATTAGACAGACATACAAGTCAGTCTCGGAATTATTCGTGAATAGTGGAGAATTGAACATTGCAGCTATTGCAATGCAGTTTACCAGAAGCAGGGTCCTTTTATTGTCTGGTTTCCTTTCATCTTGCTTTCCAGCGAGCTGGCTTCTAGCAGCAGAGTGAGATAATCATTTTGCCTGCAATGCTAGGGTGCTTAAGGAATAGTTTGCCCAAAGTGAAATTGAGAGCATTGCTAATGATTGAACCCAGGCTAGTACACTAAGGTACTTTAGCCCATCGCCACACATAAGATGTACAGTCCGAATAACACACTCCAGTAAATTGTGAAACTGATAGTTTAACCCTTGTTTTTGTGTATTCTTCAAAGGGAAAAGTGCAAAATGCGTCTGCAGGGATGGCGTGATGTTCTTGAGGAGTTGTCAGCCCTTCATGATCTTTGTTGTCCACAAGAGATCACAGTCCAGTCTGTTTTGACATGCAACTTGCCCCTTTGTTGTTTGAAGTTTCTTTTGCATCTTCAAGTGGGGCATTCCATGGGTCTTCGGCAGACATTCACTTAATTTCCATTCATCATAATTTTTGACTGTGTCAGCCCAATTTAAAAATAAAACAATTGCTAGAATTACAAGCTAAAAATGGCTGTATTACTTTGTGGTTCTGAGCCCTGGTCATGTCAAATTGAACAACACAAAATTAAGAGTGGGTTGTAATATCTCCTGTGGTCATTTTGATAAATTATTAATGTTTACTGGCAAACTCAGGAACAACTTATATTTGGCTATGTTAACATCATAAAATGTTTTCCGACCATCAAGTAACAATTGGATAAATTAGGACAGGTGACCAAAATCTGGTCAAAGAGCTGGATTTTTTCATTAAGGTAATGAGACAATAGAAATAAGATGGGAAGTCATTGACTTAGGCAGCCACAGACAGAGCTGACAAAAATAGATCGGGGCGGGAGGCAAAATAGTTCAGGAATTCACAAGAGACTACATATAGCTACTTGAAAACAATGCCCAAGAATAACTTTTGCTGGTGAAGAGGTGCCTGAAAATTAATGGGACAACAAAGGAATATGAATGTAGGATTAGAAGCAAAATGTTGAAAATACTCAGCATTCCAAGTTCGGAGTATTCAGTTTCAAAGAATAAACAAATTTATGTTTGACGTAATTATGAGCACTTTCAGGCAGATATTCCTATCAGACAATGGGAATTGAAAAGTCCACACTTTGAAAATACAGTAGTGTGGAGTTTGAAAATAATTTACGAGGATTATTTTCAAAGAAAGATTTTAGAATAGCAGAGGCTTTCCGGATTGACATGAAGTGGTTGTGATGAAGAGACCTATTGCACTGGAGACATTAAACAAAAATCACAAAGATTTGCAGATGCTGGGAACCTGAAACTAAACACAAATTGCTGGAGAAACTTAGCAGTTCTGGCAGCATCTCAGTGGAGAAAGAAGCAGGTTTTTTGTGGGGTCCAGTGACCCTTCTTAAGAAAGCAAAATAGATCAGAGATTCACAAGAGTTCTGAAGATGGTCACTCGATCTGAAATGTTGACTCTGCTTTCTCTCAACAGATACTGTCAGACCTGCTGAAGTTCTCCAACAATTTCTGTTTTTGTTGGAAACATTAACTCTGTTTCTCTCTCCACTGATGCTACTGAGTTTTTCTGCATTTTTCCATTTTTGTTTCAGAATGACAGCACCAGCTGGCGTTATTTTGCTTTTGTTTAAATAGAAATTGTTTCCATAAAACTATGTTACAAAGTTAATATTTGAACAATCTTTATTTTATCTTTACACTTTCCAATTTCATAATATTTTAGCGGGCAGTGTGTACTAACCAAACTTCGTTCCATAGCATCTTCCATTCCTGTAACTATTACCATCTAGAAGGACAAGGACAGCAGACCCACTCCCTACAAGTTCCCCTCCAAGCTGTTCATTATCCTGACTTGGAACTATATTCCAGACTTCTCAGTGTCACTGGGTCAAGATCCTGGGAATTTCATCCCTAACCTCAGTGTGGGTGTACTACTCACATGGATAGTAGCTGTACAAGAAGGCAGCTCAACTGCACTCTGTCCAAGAATGGATAATAAATACTTTGCTAGCTAGTGTCCCTTGCATCCTAGGAACAAAGAAGAAGAAATGGTGGACTTCCTAGTCAATGAGTGCACAAGACTTGGGAAAAAGAAGTTGGACTTAGAAATGCAAATGTCAGGAACTGGGTCAGAGAATTTTATATAAGGTATCAAACAAAATATAAAATAGGCAACTGATCTGATCCTGTTTCATTCCCACTGATTGAGAGAGATTATATTCTTCTCCCAGACTGTTCATTCAATGGGACGCAAGTGGGCAGTCCAGAACATCACTGAAGCAGTGCTGCACTGCACTGTCAGAACAGCCAATGTGCTGATGTGACTTTTTTTTATTTCAACAATATACTTTATTCATAAAATTATTTGGATCTCTTTACAATTGGTCATGCCATTCTTGTGCGCACGTTACATTTCTTTACATAGAGACATTGAAATTTATTTTCCCTGTATACAAGTCAGTACATTTACTATCCAGCTCTTCTGCTGAGATGTCAGTGGAGCCCAAATGACTGGGCCCCTTGTTCTTCTTAGGCAGGCAGATGTTACACGGTGGTCTTTCCCTACCGCGCCTTGGCGGCAGCAGCCCCAAGCTTCAGTGCGTCCCTCAACACGTAGTCCTGGACCTTGGAATGTGCCAGTCTGCAACACTCATTCGGGGTCAACTCCTTCAGCTGGAAGATCAACAGGTTTTGGACCGCCCAGAGAGCGCCCTTCAACAAGTTGATGATCCTCCAGGCACATTTGATGTTTGTCTCAGTGTGCGTCCCGGGGAACAGTCCATAGAGCACGGAGTCCCACGTCACGGCGCTGCTCAGGACAAACCTCGACAAACACCACCGCACTCCTCTCCAGACTTGTCCTGCACAGGCACATTCCAGAAGGAGGTGTGTGACAGTCTCGTCCCCCGCCCCCGCAGCCGCTTCGTGGGCAGCGTGCAGTGCGGAAGAGAGTCCGGGCGTACATAAAGGATCTCACAGGCAGAGCCCTTCTCACCACCAGCCAAGCCATGTCTTGGTGCTTGTTGGAAAGTTCTGGCAATGAAGCATTCTGCCAAATGGCTTTGACAGTCTGCTCAGGGAACCGCTCAATAGGATCCGCCCTCTCCTTTTCCTTAAGGGTCTCAAGAACACTACATACTGACCACTTCCTGATGGACTTGTGGTCAAAGGTGTTTTTCTTCATAAACTTCTCCATGAAGGACGGTGATGTGTAGATGTGACATCCCTCTCCCTTTCCACCTGAAAGTTAATGGTCTCATAGTGTTTTCTCAAGATCAGAGAGTACTCATTCAATCAGCACCACCAACAAGTACACTAACTAGCCATTTAGGCAGTTGAGTTTTGTATTATCTTACCTCCTGCATTATTTGGCTGCTGTATTTGTTTGACTAACAGCATTAACTGCAACTCAAAGTGACTCAGCGTTGGCCCTCCTGAACAATGTGACAAGAAGTTATGCAAATGCTAGTTCCATTTTTCTATCAGCTTTCTTTGTAAGGTACAGGCAGCTCATAGCAGCAGGTCAAGGAAAACATCCACTATCACCATGTTGAGTGAAGAGGCCAGAATAGTTCAAAACTCATGCCTGGGACCATCTGTCCTCTATCAAGATGATCCCAAGCGTCAGCAAGATAGGGATCACACATTAAGGCTGAAAAGAACTTCATAACAATCATGCATGGCTCTCTTATTTTCATTTTTATTCAAATGATTTTTATTTCATAGTAGTGTCTCTTATAATGGATAGGATAAATCCTTACAGAGGATTTCAAATCCCCCTGAGGAGAGTTAAAAAGTGTGGCGCTAGAAAAGCGCAGCAGCATCGAGCAGGAAAGTTGACCTTTTGGGCATAAGCCCTTCATTCGCCTGACCCGCTGTGCATTTTCAGCGTCACACATTGTGGCTCTGATCTGCAGCATCTGCAGTCCTCACTTTCTCCTTTCAAATCCCCTTTACAACCTATTCTACATTGGAGAAACCAAAGGCAGACAGGGTGAGTGCTTTGCAGAACACCTCCAGTCTGTGCACAGGCAGGACCCTGACCTTCTGTAGCTGGTCATTTTAACACAATGCTCTGCTTGCATGCCCGTGTGTATGTCCTCAACATGCTGCAATGCTCCAGCGAATCACTGAGCAAACTGGAAGAAGAACATTTCATCTTCAAACTAGGCACTTTACAACCTTCTGGACTTAATGCAGGGGAACCCCCACCCCCCACTGCAGTGGGACTGTCTGGTAGTTAGACACACCATTGTTCTGCCACTCACATTCTGATCACTTAAATCTGAACTAGCAACATCCTTTCTCCCACAGCATTCCATGCCCTTACCATTGCACAATGCTGTGCCCTCCACACTTTGCGTCAGTTTGATGAAGAGTCATCTAGACTCAAAACATTAGCTTGCTCTCTCTCTCTCCATGGATGCTGCCTGACCCGCTGTGACCTTCAGCATTTTTTGTTTTCAACATAGATTCCTACATCTGCAGTAATTTGCTCCCTCTTACAACCATTTCCACAACTGAGTGTTGGCTTAATAACAGTATCTTTACCATAGCCATGGAGAGGGATAGGAATAGACAGTATGGAAATGAGTTTAATCGGGGTAGGGGAAATTATACTGCTATTAGACAGGAGCTATGGAGTATGGATTGTTCAATGGGAAAGGCACAGCAGAAATGTGGAGGCCGTTTCAGGAGCACTTGTTGCGAGTGTTGGATAACTTTATCCCACTGAGACAGGCAAGGAATGATAAGGTGACGGAGCCTTGGATAATAAAAGAAGAGGAACTTCTCATTAGAAGGAAGAAGGAAGCTTACTTAAGGTTGAGGAAGCAAGGATCTGGCACAGCTTTAGAGGATTACAGGGTAGTTAGGAAAGAACTAAATGGACTGAGGAGAGCTAGGAAGGGGCACGAAAATCCTTGGCAGGAAGGATTAGGGAAAACCCAAAAGGCGTTCTACACTTATGTGAGGAATAAGAGAATGATCAGAAAGAGGGCAGGCTGATCAGAGTTAGTGGATGGAACTTCTGCCTGGAGTCTGAAGAGGTAGAGAAGGCCCTAAAAGAGTTTTTTTGCTTCAGTATTCACTGCTGATTGCTGACATTGTTGACAGTGAGAACATCATGAACCAGGTTAATAGGCTTGAACAGATTAATATTAAGAAAGTGGATGTTCTGGAAATTCTGGGAAACATCCAGATAGATAAGTCCCCAGAGCCAGATCAGATATATCCAAGGTTACTACAGGAAGCAAGAAATGAGATTGCTAAGCATCTGGTGATGATCTTTGCATCTTCACTCTCCACGAGAGTAGTACTGGATGATTGGAGGGAGGTGAATGTTGTTCCTCTCTTTAAGAGAAGAAATAGGGAAATCACTGGGAATTACAGACCAGTCAGTCTCATGTAAGCAAGGTACTGGAAAGGATTCTGAGAGATAGGATTTATGACTGTTTGGAAAAACATAGTTTGAATAAAGATAGTCAGCATTGATAAGATTACTTACAGTGTGGAAACAGGCCCTTCAGCCCAATAAGTCCACACTGACCCTCCGAACAGCAACCCACCCGGACCCATTCCTCTACACCTAACACTATGGGCAATTTAGCATGGCCAATTCACCTAACCTGCACATTTCTGGACTGTGGGAGGAAACCGGAGCACCCAGAGGAAACCCACGCAGACACTGGGAGAATGTACAAACTCCACACAGACAGTTGTCTGAAGTGAGAATTGAACCCGGGTCTCTGGTGCTGCAAGGCAGCAGTGCTAACCACTGTGCCACCCTGCCGCCCACATAGCTTTGTGAGGGGCAGGTCATGTCTCACAAGCCTAATTAAGGTCTTTGAGGATGTGACGAGACAAGTTGACAAAGGGCGAGCAGTGGATGTAGTGTATTTGGATTTCAGTCAGGCATTTGATAAGGTTCCCCATGGTAGGCTCATTCAGAAAGTTACAAAATATGGGATACAGGGACACTTGGCTGCCTGGGTACAGAATTGGCTGGCCAAAAGAAGACAGCAAATGGTATGGATGGAAAATATTCTGCCTGGAGGTTGGTGACCAGTGATGTCCCACAGAAATCTGTTCTTGGCCCTTTGTTCTTTCTAGTTTTTATAAATGACTTGGATGAAGAAGTGGAAGGGTAGGCTGGATGACACAAAGATCAATGGTGTTGGAGATAGTGTCGAGGAGGAGAAAGTGAGGACTGCAGATGCTGGAGATCAGAGCTGAAAAATGTGTTGCTGGAAATGCGCAGCAGGTCAGGCAGGATCCAAAGAGCAGGAGAAGGGCTTATGCCCGAAACGTCGATTCTGATGCTGCCTGACCTGCTGCGCTTTTCCAGCAACACATTTTTCAGCTTAGAGAGTGTCGAGGGCTGTTGCAGGATACAACAAGACATTGACAGGATGCAGAGCTGGGCTGAGAAGTGGCAGATGGAGTTCAACCTGGATAAGTGCGAAGTGATTTATTTTGGAAGGTCAAATTTGAATGCTGAACACAAGGTTAAAAACAGGATTCTTGGCAGTATGGCGGAACAGTGGGATTTGGAGTCCATGTAGATAGATACTCCAAAGTTGCCACCCAAGTTGATAGGGTTATTTAGAAGGCATATGGTGTTTTGGTTTTCATTAACAGGGGATTGAGTTGAGGAGCCGCGAGGTTTTGTTGCAGCTCTATAAAACCTTAATTAGACCACATTGGAATATTGTGTTCAGTTCTGGTCACTTCATTATAGGAGGGATGCAGCTGCTTTAGAGAGGGTGCAGAAGAGATTTACCAGAATGCTGCCAAGATTGGAGGGCACGTCTTATGAAGAGAGGTTGAGTGAGCTCAGGCTTTTCACACTGGAGAGAAGAAGGAAGAGGTGTACAAGGTAATGAGAGGCAGAGATAGAGTAGATAGCCAGAGACTTTTCTCCAAAGCAGAAATGGCTGTCACGAGGGGACATAATTTTAAAGTGATTGGAAGAAGGTGTCAGAAGTGGGTTCTTTACACAGAGAGTGGTGGGTGTGAGGAATGCACTGCCAATGATGGTAATTTAGATTAGATTACTTACAGTGTGGAAACAGGCCCTTCGGCCCAACAAGTCCACACTGACCCGCCGAAGCGCAACCCACCCATTCCCCTACATTTACCCCTTTACCTAACACTATGGGCACATAACAATACCTGCACATCTTTGGACTGTGGGAGGAAACCAGAGCACCCGGAGGAAACCCACGCAAACACGGGGAGAATGTGCAAACTCCACACAGTCAGTCGCCTGAGCCGGGAATTGAACCTGGGTCTCAGGAGCTGTGAGGCAGCAGTGCTAACCACTGTGCCACCGTGCCACCCACAAGAGTCTGAGACATTAGGGACATTTAAGCGGCTGCTGGACAAGCAAATGGAGGCAGTAAATTGAGGGGTGTGTAGGGTAGGTTGATTTCAGATTAAGATAAATGCTCAGCGCAACATCATGGGCCAAAGAACCTGTACTGTGCTGTACTGTTCTATGTTCTATATTCTACCTCTGCCTCCCAATCAGAAGGTACAAATCACATAACACCAGGTTATAGTCAAACAGGTTCGTTTGGAAGTACTGCTCCGAAAGCTAGTGCTTCCAAATAAACCTGTTGGACTATAACTTGCTGTTGTGTGATTTTTACTTTTGTCCAACCCAATCCAACACCAGCACCTCCACATCAAGTCAGAAGGTACAACATTCAATATGCAGCATGTGTATGTCCAGTGGGAGTGAGCACAATTGTGTTTCCTTGTCTTCCCACCCTCATCGCCAGTGCCTTCCCACAAGTGAAGAAGCTGTGAGAGCCCAAATGGCCCTCTTACATCTGAGCCTGATACCAGCCATTGGGATGGGCATGAGCATTGCAACCATTATCAAAATGTTAAGTCAGCTATGAATTATTTCACAAATTTATACCATTTATCCAAGGTATGAATGTCAAGATAAGAAAAATGAATATGTTAATCTTCAAAGTATCACCAATCATTTATGCCAATCCAAACTGAGTAGTACCATCCAACCAGAACTGGCATTGGATCTCAGCATCTAGTAAAAAACATATCGAATCCATTACACCCAACCCAGCAAATCTCCTTTCTAGTTGGAGTAGAGGACTTGTAATTGCTTTCTTTTCAGCAAAATATATTGCTTCAGAATGCTCCCGGCTAAGGATGCTGTAGAGCTTACCTCTAGAGTATTCCTTTGATAGAGTGGATCTTCTCATTAACATAATCAGTTTTATAATTCCTGTTTGATGTTGCCTGGGCAATGAGTTTCAGTTAATATAAAAGAGGAGGTTGGGGAAGTGCATGGAATAAAACAGATGAAACACAATTTTTAAAAATCAAATTATTAAAGGGGATACTGCACCATAAGACAGAACCATAAAGATATAAAAGAGCTACAGATCAAATGATGGGTAACAGAGAATAATAGAAGATGCCAGCAAAAGACAAGCCATAACAGAGCTGTTTAATTAGTAACTGGAATGGAAGCAGAAACCAAGAGAAACAGGAGAGATTTTATGAATATTCTTAGGATTACTTAATTAAGTTGCTGCAGGAACTTATTCACCAATCATGGGAAAGAAATCAGTGTAATCAAAATCTGCTCCCCGCCCACTTATCCACTCTTTCACTCTCTTCTGTCAGACAGAAGACATAAAAATCTGAAAACATGTACAAGTTAGATTCAAGAGTAACTTCTTCCCTACCATCATCAGACTTTTTAACAGACCTCTCAAACTGTAATGTTCATCTCCCTCTCTGCACCTTCTCTGCGACTGTAACACTGTACTCTGCATGCCATTCTACTACCCTGATGTGTTTGTATGGTACATTCTGCCTGTATAATACACAAACAACACTTTTCCTTGTGTCTCAGGACATGTGATAACAATAAAGCAAACAGGCAATAGATCAAACATTAAGTGAGAAAGTCTTTGAAAGTAATAAACTCTCATTGGAAATGTCACTAAACTTTTATTTTCTCAGGCCTGCCTTGCAGATTGTCCGGTCTCTATTAGTTGGTCCACAAAGTGACAGGTCAGTTATACAGCCAGCAGTTTGCCAGCATGACCAACCACTTATCCATGCCAAATGTGTCTTGTAGGTCTGAGACAAAGTCAGCTAAAGTGCGATTTAGAAACTCTAACTTCTGACAGTTCGCTGGGCTTCCCATGAATTATTAATATTTCTCCTTGCACTAGTCTTGCTAAAAGTAGGCTATCAAGATTGGAAAAAAAAATTAAAGAAATATTGCATTTATGTAGTGCCTTTGATTCCCTCCAGACATCCCAAAGCACTTCACAGTCAAATGAAGAACCTTTGAAATGCAGTAATTGTTCTAAGGTAAGGAACAAGGCAGGCAATTTGCCCACACAGTGAACTCCCATCAACAGTAATGAGATATTCTGATTTGGTGGTGTTGGTTAACAGACAAATGTTCACAGATCTCCTCTTTTTAAAATAGTGCCATGAGATCATTGTCAGAAAAATGATATCAGTTAAATTAGCCCATGGCTGAGAAATCTAGCCAGTTGATTAGCTTAAATGATTGATTATAGCAAACTTTGTTTTAACTGACACCTTATCAAATGACATCCTTGATAAACCAGTAAAAATGATATACCTCAAATACTGTGATCGATCGCCACATTCGAGTATTTATGCTGACATAAACATAACAATTTGGATATGGAAATGCCTTGCATTATGTTTTTATTATTTACTATGTGCTTTTACATTGATTTTGGGACGTTTGTTGATACTGAAAAATAGTTTATTCATATATTCCCAAGTCTAGATCTATTGTCTTTCCAATAAGTTGAATACTCTGTAGGCAATCTTTCATCTTCCAAAATAATGTGAATTTCTTGACACAAAATTCTCTGCTTTCACTATGTTTAGATGAAATGGTGACTTCAATGTAGCACCTTCATGTTTTCAATATGTGTTCCCCGGATTGGTTGTATGCAACTGGTGAAAGCTTCCATTTTAAGGTCAGTATTTGACCTCTTTAAAAACACTTCAATCCATGAAAGTCTCAGCTATTAAACTCAAATTATGGAAATTGAATATCGATAGTCTGTATTAACCATTATCTGACATTTATCGATGCAGCATGCATATAACTTGAACATTGAAAGGACATTCAGGGGTTAATACATTTTGTAACTTGTTGAAACAATAAAAAAACGTAAAACAAAACAGAGGATAGCTTCACCTCTACCCTTTCGATGTAATTTGTCTGGTGTTTAACAAAGCAGCCTGGTTTGCACCACTTTTAGCTATAAATCTAATAAAAATAAATATTAAGCAAAAGCAATTATAGTCTTTGTGCTTGGGTGCTCTGGAGGAACGTGAAAATAAAAGTCAAGCAATTGTATCAAGAAAGGTTTGCACTTTTTATATCTTTCTTCTAGCATGTACATTTCAATACTAACTATTTCAAAATATAATTGCTTGGGATAAATCCAGCTCTTGATTATCAACAGTTAAGTAAACATGTAGGTGTACTTACAATATTTTTTGGCAATATTTTTCAGAAAGATTTTGTCATCTTGTTAGTATTTATAAAGAAAACATGTTTTAAAGGGGAGTTAACATCAGCCTGTGAATTTAAACTGAAAATCCACTGGCATATGTTTCAATTATTTCAAGTCGCTGCGCTATTGTAAATAACAGTGAAATTTTGCAGTTTTTGGAAATCTGACATAAAGACAGAAAGTACAAGAGAAACTCAGCTGGTCTAGCAACATCTGTGGAGAAAGGAACCAAATGAATGTTTTGGATTCAATCTGACTCTTTTGCAGGAACGTTTCTACCTCCCAGAGTTTGATTAAGTGCTTGCCAAAACTCACTTTCACAGTCAGATCCTCTCCTTAGTGACTGTCTTCAGCTCCACCTTAACCCTCATGCTTCCAACTGAAGTTGCATCCTTCTTCTTTCAAACCCAGCCTGGATTACAGGTACCTCCATAACATACAATTGGCAGACAGATAAGAGAGCTAGTGTGCTTCCAATTAAACCTGTTGGACTATAACCTGGTGTTGTGTGATTTTACAACCTCTATAAGGTCATCCCCAGGGAAAAGAGCCCCAGCTTATTCTCTCTATAACTCAAACCCTCCAACCCTGGCAACATTCTTTCTTTCTTGTCTGTCCTTATCACACAGTATGCCAGCTGAGAGGCAGACATTTTCTCAAGGCTGATTGTAATAGGTGGGATCCAAAGTGTCCAGGGCTGTCCAGCTGAGACTGGTGAGACATCCTGCAGGAGATCACGTCTGTGTACTGTTGGTCCAAAATGGCAGCAGGGTGTCACTCTCCCTTGACATCATGCACACCTCACAGGATTCATTTCAAATGTTCAAAATCAAATTCTACTCAACGATTTGGACTTAACAGTACCTTTAACAAATTAAAACATCCCAAAGCCCTTTGCAGGAGAATTACTGGGCAAAATTTGACCCTGAGGCGTACAAAGAAACTGTAAAGCACATGACCAAAAGCTTGATCCAAGTGAACAATAGAAACTGATATTGGCCATTGAGCCCATCCAGCCTCTACCACCATTCAATACCTAATTCCACATTGTTATGCTTTCCCTATTTCCCCCTTAATTGCAATGGATCTTAAAAATGTATCGATTTGTATTGAACATTTTTAAAAATTCATAGATGTGATAAAGGTGCCACTAGCTGGGCCAGCATTTATTGCCCATCTCTAATTGTTCAGAGGGCAGTTCAGAGTCAACCACATTGCTGTGGGTCTGGAGTCGCCTGTAGTCCAGACAAAGCATGGATAGCAAGTTTCCATTCCTAAAGGGCACTAGTAAACCAGATGGGCTTTCCTGACAATCAACAGTAGATTCATGATCATCATTAGAATCTTAATTCTGGACTTTTATATTGAGACCATCAATTGATATTTGTGGATGAGCATTCCTAACTTCTACTGCTCTTTGCCTGTTTCCTATTTCCTATTTTCATTCCTGAAAGAACTATTTTTAACTTTTAGATCTTCCACCTGCAGTCCTCAGTCAGGGGAAATATCTTCTCTCAGTCTAACCTATCTATTTACCCTATCCATGCCCCTCATGATTTTATAAACCTCAAGAAGGTCATTCCTCAGTCTCCAGGGATGACAGGGACGCTCCAGGGGAAAACAGCCCCAGCTTATTTAGCCTCTTTGAAAATGTTAAACCAAGTCACCGCTTAATCTCTGCTTTCCAAGGAGCGCACTTAGCTTCTATAACCTTTCCTTTCAATCTAACAATTAGGGCCCAAGTATCATTCTGTTAAATTCTGCTGCAGTCTTTCAGAAAACAACACTTCTTTCCCAAGATCTGATGTGCAGATCAGTTCACAGTAGTCGAAGTGTAGTCTAACCATGGGGCTACGTAATGCTGCAACATAACTTCTCATCTTTGTTATCTGGTCTTCTGGCCATCAGAGAAAACTCAGTGGCTTTGATCCACAATTCATTGACAAAAATCAAAGGAACCTGTAGCTTTTGGAACATTGATTTCTGAGAATGCAATTTCCTTAGGGGGCCAGTGATTACAAAGAGACAGACATTCACCTGTTTTTCATTGTCACAAGCACTACCTGGAACAGAAGAGGGACTTGCGAAGAAGCACAAAGACGGAAAAGAAATCAGTTATTCAATCAAAGTTGTTCAGGGGTATGGATGGGTGGACTGTGTGGGTGGCATAAATTAGCTTGTGTTGCACCCACTCTAAACCCACTGTGGGAGTATAATCGGCAACAATGCTGCTATGAGTCAGCAAGTGTCCAGCCTATACATTGTCCCATTGGCTAAATTATTGGGGTCCATTTGTAAACACACTGGACAGATGCCAGAGGTAATCTTGTAAGTGTTTGATAAGAGGCCTAATATCTGTTGAAGGAATATTTTCAAAATTAGTTTCCCACGAACAGTGCAGGCTTTGCCTTCCGTATTCTTCTGGGACCCTGTGAGTACTGATGAACTATACATTGGAGAAAAAATTTTTTTTTAAAAAACTTTGCTGTGGAGTCAGGAGGAACAAAGAGCAGAGTTCCACTGACTTTCAAGATATCACAATCAGCTGACCCTGCAGCTGCTCTGATAGCCTTTGCAGAACATACTGAGGACCATTATCAGTGGCAAGCAATGTGTAATTGTATAAGCCGTTCATTAGGAGAAACTGAGGACTGCAGATTCTGGCGATCAGAGTCAAAAGTGTGGTGCCGGGAAAGCACAGCCAGTCAGGCAGCGCCCAAAGCCGTTGATGAAGGGTTTATGATCAGAACATCGACTCTCTTGCTCCTCAGAGGCTGCCTGACTGGCTGTGCTTTTCCAGCACCACATTTTTTGACTCTAGCTCCTCCATTAACACAAGCAGCTCACTTCAAAAATTCCATAAGGGCAAACTAATTTCTATCGATACTTGGATATCTTGGCTGATGATGAGAAAGGTATCCAGGACCGGTCTCCACTCTGAACATTAATTGGCTGTTTGTCCAGTTTGCCAAGAAATGACATCGCTGTACAGTGAAGAGAAATGATACAGAAATTGAGCAGTGGCAGTAATTTATCAGTCCCCGTATTTAATACATTCAGTATGTAACTGACTGGAACAAAACTGAGGATTAAAATCATGGCTAAATCTCAAAATGTTTTCTGTTTGACTGACTTTTCTTTACATGTTCCTTCAGGATACTCAAGCAAAAATATGTTAATTGCTACTTTGATATTTTGTATTTCATGGGGATTAAATACACAGCTAAAAGTGATGCAAAACTGATTGCTTTATTACTGAAGAAGACAAATGGCACACAAAAGGGGAAAAGGTGAAAATGTCTTTCACATTTTGCTTTACAGTAGTCAAACAATGAAGAATAGTGGTGCACAGGAATTATTGTCAATTGAATGGCATTATCTTCAAGGGACTTTCAAACAATAAAAATAATGAAATTAAGTCCTCATAAAAATGTCATGCGAAACTTATATGATTATATCCCTTTGGCTTTCATGTTCCCTTAACAAGATTGATTTAGCTCCCTTTTCTTCTATTATAACTTAGTAATTGAAAGTTACATGTCCTTACTGTCACCTTTCATTGATTCTCTTCAAGTGTTTTTTATTAAATACATTGAGGTTGGTAGAGCTCAACTATTTTTTGGTACACAGTAGCACAGAAGCTAATGAGTTGCCATTCTATTTTACATCACAATATTGACATCAATTGAAATCAACTCAGGAGAAATCAACCTACAGTGGCTTTAATTAGGAAGAATAATTCAACTCAAAGGATTCAACAAATGTTTGGTGCAATCTGAAGTTCGTGTATTTATACTGGCTTGGATTCACTGCTTTATTTCTTACTCTGCTCTCAGTTTCTTTCTTCGCAATAAGCTCGGACAGAAATCTACTGTAAATGTCAAACTATCGGGTCACAATTTCCTCTGACTCTGACGCGCATTAGAATTATATTTGTCAGCCCTTAGTCCTCTGGATGACCTCTAGGAGAAATGAATTTCTCAGAGCTCTGCCAACAAATCCCTTAATTCTATCTTTATTAATACATTTTTGAGAAATCATTTTCACCTCTTCTTCTGTTTTGGCATTTCTGGTTAAAGGCATCATACCTTGCCCAACAGAGAGAAAAATAATTTGTTTACAAGCGTGTCAATACTACTTTCTACCTAACTGATACGAGATGTGCAAAATTGAATCAGGGTAAATTATCCTCCAATTATACTATTTCTCCCTCTTCCCAGCTGGATGGGCAATATAAAAGAATTGAACAGGTTCCACCATGTATATTATTTTCCTATCTCATATTGTAATGCAGCTCATGGGGAGATGCCAGCATATTTTATTCTTCTTTTGTTTTTGTACATAGATTACCAAATCATCTGGTTGGTAAATTACACAAATTAACAAGCAAATAATACAATAACAAAAGTGAAAGAAGAGTCGGAAGATACTAAATTCAAATAGAGTCAGAGATTATTCTCCTTTCGCATATTTTATAGTCAACCTATCCAGAGATGTTCTAACTTTTGGAGGAAGTGGGTCTTGAATCTGGATCCCCTGGCTCAGAGGCAGGGACACTACCACTGGATACTTTACAAAGACGTTCAGATATGTTATTACGAAGCCCTGGAAGCAGGTGGGACTTTAACCTGGGCCTCCTGGCTAAGAGATAGGGTACTACTACCAGGCCAAGAGATTCTTAGAACTGAGTATTACCAAATGGCTCAGGCTAAGAAGTGGGTCCTGAGTCTATGTTTGTCACCAGTTCGGCCTACTTGCCAGACCCTACCTCTGAATTGGTTCCTTCCTCCAAGTTTGCTATCCAACTCAGGACAGGGAGTAGCCTCCTAATTCTGCAATGGGTGAAGGTGGGTACTGCAAATGCTGGAGATTAGAGTCAAGATTAGAGTGGTACTGGAAAAGCACAGCAGGTCAGGCAGCATTTGAGGAGCAGGAAAATCAATGTTTTGGGCAAAAGCCCTTCATCAGAATGAGGCTGGGAGCCTCTGGAGGTTTATCTCTCCATTCCTGAGGCTCACAGCTCATTCCTGATGAAGGGCTTTTGCCCGAAACATTGATTTTCCTGGTCCTCGGATGCTGCCCGACTTGCTGTGCTTTTCCAGCACCACTCTAATCTTGATCCTGATTCTGCAATGCCTACCAGAGGGCTGGCAGCTCAGAGATCTCAATAAGTACCCAACTGGTCCACAAGCATGACCCAGACCATCCAGTTGCCTGTCTTTTCAACTTACCACCTTGCTATTATGCTCACATTCTGGTCCTGAACCTGTGACAGTCTTCCAGTGAAGCTTAACACAAGCCAGACTAATAGCCCCTAATTTCACCTTTACAACCTTCAGGGTTCAACATTTAGTTCAACACATTCAGACTATGAATGTTGCCTTCTGTTTTGGGATTTCCCTGTCTCCTACAGTGGTCTTGTTTTCATGGTGTTGGTTACAGTCAATCCATGCTTTGTTCCCTGCTCTCCAATCAATGCCACTCCCTTTGCCTTTTGTTCGGTGACACTTGCGTTCACCCTGTCTCCCTTCCTTGATCTTCCCCTCCCTCCTTTTCACCTTCCTCTACCGCATTGAACCCATCAGTTCTCCACCTCTCCTCAGTTCCACAGGAGAATCAGGTAGGACACAAAATGTTACCTCTGTTTCTCTCTTCACAGACGTTGCCAGACCTGCTGAGTTTCTTAAACACTTTCTGTCTTTGTTTCAGAGCTCCTTCAGCATATGACATATCCTGGGAGCCAAGGTTTGGAGGCAAATAAGGGTGAATGGTTTTCTCTCTCAGAGTCATGACCTCTCTACCTCAAAAAGTGGTGGAGGTGGAGCCTTTGAATATTTTCAAGATTGAGGTGGGTTAGATGCCTGGCAAGCAAGGAGGTGAAAGATTATCGAAGCTGGGGGGTTGGTGGCAGAAATCTGGAGTTGAGCTCACAATCAGATCAGATATGTTCTTATTATAGTGCAGAACACACTCAAGGGGTACGAATGGCTTATTCCTGCTCCTGGCTTGTATTTTTATACGTTCTTAATAACTGTAATTTTCCTGACTTCTGTTTCTTTTTGCCCCAAGGTGCTCCATCCAGTCGTTTTATTACCGTATTTGGAACCCATTTGGGCACATGCGATAAATTATTCATGAAGATATTCAGAAGATTCCAGGCAATTTTAATCTCTTACCCTGAAGGGGATAGCTCACATTCATGAACATTTTTTTTGCTGCTGTGATCAAAAACTCTTGTTTTCGCTCACGGGCTACATTTTCCCATATGCAGTTTAAAACAAAAGATCATAAGACTATACGGTATAGGAGCAGAATTAGCCCCATCCAGTCTGCTCCACCATTTGATCGTGGCTGATGTGCCTCAACCCTATCCTCCTTACCAATCAATAACCTATCTAGTCTTAAAGGTACCCAATGACTCCACACCCATCTGCAGCAATAAGATCCACAGATTCACCACTTTCTGCTGAAAGAAATTCTCCCTATCTCAGTTCGAAAGGATTGTTCCTTTACTCTGAGGCTGTGCCCTTGGATTCTAGTCTCTCCAATTATTGGAAACATCTTCTCCATGTCCACTCTAACCAGGCCTCCCAAGATACTGTAAACTTCAATCAGAACCCCCTTCAGTCTTCTGAACTCCATCGAGTACAGACCCAGAGTCCTCATCCACTCCTCATATGATAAGCCCTTCCTCCCTCGATCATTCTTGTACACCTCCTCTGGACCCCTCCCAAGGCCAGCACATCCTTCCTTAGATATAGGACTCAAAACTGCTCACAATATTTCAGATGCAGTCTGACCAGAGACTAATACAGCCTCAGCAGTACATCTCTGTTCTTGAAGTCTAGCCACCATGAAATGAATTACAACATTGTATTTGCTTTCCTAATTGCCAACTGAACCTGCGTGTTAACCTAAAAGGAATCCTGACCTAGGACTCCCAAGTCCCTTGTGCTTCAGATTTCAGATTTCCCTTTTAGAAAAGAGTTTACACTTCTTTTATTCGAACCAAAGTGCATGACCTCACACATTTGCACATTGTATTCCATCTGCCACATCTTTGCCCACTCTCCTACCCTGTCCAGGTCCTTCTACAGCCTCCTTGCTTCCTCAACTACCTGCCTCTCTGCCTATCTTTGTGCCATCTACAAACTTAGCAACAATGTCCTAGCTACTTTGTCCAGATTGTTAATGTATATTGTGAATAGTTGTGGTCTCAATACTAACCCATGTGGAATTCCACTAGTCACCAACTGCTATCCTGAGAAAGACCCCTTTATCCCCATTCTCTCCCTACTGTCAGTCAATCGATCCTCTACCCATGTCAGTACCTTGTCCTGAACACCATGGGCTCTTAGCATGATTAGCAGCCTCCTATATGGCATCTTGTCAAAGGCCTTCTGGAAATCCAAATAGATCATATCGACTGGCTTTCCTTTGTCCAACCTGCTCATGACTGTCCCTTGACGAAGCTGTTCTGACTCAAACCTATTTTACCACTGACTTCCAAGTACTCTGCAATATTATCTTTAATAATAGTCTCTAAACTCTTACCAATGACTGAGGTCAGACTAATGGCCTATAGTTTCCTGTCTTCTGCCTCCCTCATTTCTTAAGCAGGGGTGTTATATTTGCCATTTTCCAGTCTTCTGTGGCCCTCCCTGACTCCAGTGATTCGTGAAACATTACCATCAATGCCTCTACAATCTCCTCAGCTATTTCCTTGAGAATTCTGGGGTTTAGTGCATCTGGTCCACATGATGTATCCACCTTCAGACCTATCAGCTTCCTCAACATCTTCTCCTTAGTGATGGCCACTACCCTCACCTCTGCCTCCTGACTCTGTCGATGTTCAGGTGTGCTGCCAGTGTCATCCACTGTGAAAACTGATGCAAAGTACTGATTCAGTTCCTCCGCCATTCCTCATTACTATTTCTGCAGCCTCGTTTTCCAAACGTCCAAAGTCCACTCTTGGTTTTTATACTACGAGCTAGCTGACTCTTATACTTCATCTTCTCCCCCTTGTTGCTTTTTTAGTTACTGTCTGCTGGTTTTTAAAGGCTTCCCAATCTTTCAGCTTCCCATTAATCTTCCCGACACTGTGTACTTTTTCTTTTGCTTTAATGTTGTCCCTGACTTCCCTTGTCAGTCACATTTGCCTGATCCTCCTCTTTGTTTGTTACTTCTTCCTTAGGATGAATGTGCCTCCCGAATTAGAGGCGTTCAAGCTGCCCCCAGCCCAGGACCTGCCTGCTTCCACCTGACTTTCAATTTTCTTTCTCTCTCTCTTTCTTTTGCTTTTGCTTTCTCCTTTTTCATTTCTTTTCTCCTTTTTCAATGGAAGCGGTTCCTTCCCGGGAGTGGTTCCTCCCTGAGAGGAGCAGGGGAGGGGGATTGAGAGCCATTTCTTCTCAGGGATGGGAAGTGGAGATGGGTGATTGGGGAGCTGTTCCTTCCCAGGGATGGGGTGGGGGGCAAAATGGATTGTCTAACAGGTCTAATAGGCAGACGGATATGGAAGGATCCATCACAAATTCACCTGCACCTCCACAAACATCATTTACTGCATCCGCTGCACCCGATGTGGCCTCCTCTACATTGGGGAGACAGGCCGCCTACTTGCGGAACGTTTCAGAGAACACCTCTGGGACACCTGCACCAACCAACCCAACCGCTCCGTGGCTCAACACTTTAGCTCCCCCTCCCACTCCGCCAGGGATATGCAGGTCCTTGGCCTCCTCCATCGCCAGACCATGGCAACACGACGCCTGGAGGAAGAGCGCCTCATCTTCCGCCTAGGAACCCTCCAACCACAAGGGATGAATGCAGATTTCTCCAGCTCCCTCATTTCCCCTCCCTCCACCTTATCTCAGTCCCAACCCTCGGACTCAGCACCACCTTCTTGACCTGCAATCTTTTTCCTCACCTCTCCGCCCTCACCCCCTCTCCCGCCTATCACCCTCACCTTAATCTCCTTCCACCTATCGCATTCCCAACACCCCTCCCCCGAGTCCCTCCTCCATACCTTTTATGTTAGCCTGCTTGGCACACCCTCCTCATTCCTGAAGAAGGGCTTATGCCCGAAACGTCAGTTCTCCTGCTCCTTGCATGCTGCCTGAGAATACTTCATTGGAAACATTGGAAGTTATATGGGAAAATGAAAGAAAATCTCAAAATGTAACAAAATGGCAGCACAGTGGCACGGTGGTTAGCACTGCTGCCTCACAGTACCAGAGACCTGGATTCAATTCCTGCCTCAGACAACTGTCTGTGTGGAGTTTGCACATTCTCCCTGTGTCCGCGTGGGTTTCCTCCGGTTTCCTCCCACAATCCAAAAATGTGCAGGTTAGGTGAATTGGCCATTCTAAATTCCTGTTAGTGTTAGGTGAAGGGGTAAATGTAGGGGAATGGGTATGGGCGGGTTGCTCTTCGGAGGGTCGGTGTGGACATGTTGGGCTGAAGGGCCTGTTTCCACACTGTAAATAATCTAACCTAAAAAAAATGCAGGCCACGCAATTGAAGATTTTACACAGGGCTCGCCTCGCATCAGAGAGGCTAGCTAAGTTCAGGAAAGGAGCGTCTCCAGGGTGTCCCAAATGTAAAATTAGTATAGATACTCTTACACACTGCTATTGGTCATGTTGCAAGATCCGGAGATACTGGAGTGCCAAAGTAAGGGAGCTGAAGGAAATCCTGGGAATTGATGTCAAGGTGGACCCGATATTTCTTCTTCTGGGGTTGCCAAATTTGCCCTCTCTGGGATAACACGGAAAGAGATCATGTAACATGTGAGGAAGAACATTTTAATGAATTGGATGTCAGAGACATCCCCCAGGGATGGTGCAGGCTGGTGATGGAGCATCTCTCCCAAGACTACCTCACAAATAAGGTGTACCACAAAACGGAACAGTTTTATAAGTTGTGATAGCCCTTTCTAAATTGCATTCACGCAGACTTATCGGCAATATTAACCAGGGCCGTGGTATAGCTGTGAGAGTTCAATTGATCAGCCCATGTGGCCCTGGGAATGGGAAGCTGGGAAAATATGTTTACAATGACTGGTGCTCCCAGGGGTGGGAGCTTCAGTGGAGGTGCAGTGAGTGAAATAGAATAAAATAATGAGATGTAATTTATTTTAAATTCATTTGAATTCAACTTAATTTAGCTTTTCTTTAATTTGATTGTAGTTTAGTTTAGGTTATATAGATACGCTTGTTCTGGTAGAATAGAAGGTAGTTTATTATTAATAGTATTGTGACACTGTTGTACTACCTCTATCTTTTTTTAAATATATATACATAGTTGCTTTTCTAAAAGATTCGGAAAAGCTTTTAATCAAAATATTTTTTAAAATGAAGGCATATGATGTGTTAGCTTTTATTAGTCAAGAGATTGAGTTTCAGAACCATGAAGTCATACTGCAGCTGTACAAAACTCTGGTGCAGCCGCATTTGGAGTATTGTGTACAGTTCTGGTCACAGTATTATAGGAAGGATGTGGAAGCTTGAAAAGGGTGCAGAGGAGATTTACTAGGGTGTTGCCTGGTATGGAGGGAAGTTCTTAGGAGGAAAGGCTGCCAGACTTGAGGATGTTTTCGCTAGAGAGAAGGTTGAGAGGTGACTTAATTGAGACATATAAGATAATCAGAGGGTTAGATAGAGTGGACAGGGAGAGACTTTTTCCTCAGATGGTGAGGAAGGAGACATAGCTTAAAATTGAGGAGTAATAAATATAAGACAGATGTCAGAAGTAGATTCTTTACTGAGAGAGTAGGACGGGCTTGGAATGCCCTGACTGCAACAACAGTAGTCACCAACTTTAAGGACATTTAAATGGTCATTGGATAGGCATATGGACGAGAATAGAATACTGTAGGTTAGATGGGCTTCGGATCGGTTTCACAGATCGGCGCAACATTGAGGGCCGAAGGGCCCGTACTGTGCTGTAATGTTCTATGTTCTAAAGGCTGACAACCTGTAACTCCATACCAATGCCAGTGTGCTATAAAGAAAGTGATGTGAAGCAGACACAGCCTGGCAGCTCCAAATAAGTTCTTAAGTGACTGAACACTAAGAAAGCATGGTAAAAGCCATAAGAAGGCATGTGTCTTTGTCAGCCCTAAACACATCCAGTGAGGAAGCTGATAGTAACCTGACGCTGTGTTATGTGGATGAAAGGTCAAGGACGATGGTGGACATAGAGCATGCTGGGTAAGTGGTTAGAAGAAACTGTGTCATGATGGTTCGGGCAGGCACTCAGCAAGCTGTAGTGAAGTCACACAGTCTAGCTTCTTGGTGGAGGAGAGAATTTGAAGGTGGATGCAAATAGAGTGAGTAGAGGCTTTAAGGAAAAGCAAATCTATAGAAATAAAGTAGTCACTACTCAATGGTGAGACTCTAAAGTCACCTTTTATGGCTTGATGGGAAATTCTAGAAACTACTTCTCACTGTTGAGCATCTGATTTTTCATTCTTACTCTATTTTGTAATGACATCTGCTACTACTCTTGTCATACTTGAGAGAATAAACTCTGCCTACAACAGTTCTTATTCCAATTTGCTCTCATTGATGTGAATGTATTATCATTAGCAAACTGTGTTTGCATCACAGTTTCTTCAGATTACTTAATACTTCAGCAATATTAACCGTTCTCAAAGCATGTCTCTTTTAACACTTAGTCACTTGGCTTAATAACTCCCCCATTAGCTCAAAGGCAATTTTGGCTTACTACACAGATGTAAACTATCTTGTGATTTTTCCCATTGTAACAGTATTGCCCATAAATCCATGAAGTTCTCCACTTAACTTATCTGGCTGTGTAGTGCTATTTAGTCTTTAGTCATCATCCTTTAGCTCTTAACACTTTTTACTCAATAGCTTCTTTAAATAATCTTGAGGAACATGAAGGCAAAAGTAAATGAAATTTGTTTTTGATACTATTGATATTGAATATTTTATTTTGGAACTATGGAGATAGGACATACGTGAAAGAAAATTTTCCATCTTTAGCCCAATGTTGGAAGTAATAGAACCTATCTGAGTTCTATTCCACTGTCCTTGGCAAGTGTGTTGAGTTTAAATTACCTTCTTTAATTTTTGCCTCACTGTTAATGTTAAGTTGTGCTTCCATTTATAATATTTGTACGTTTAGATTACCTACAGAGTGGAACAGGCCCTTCGGCCCAACAAGTCCACACTGACTCTCCAAAGAGTAACCCACACAGACCCATTTCCCTCTGACTAATGTACCTAACACTATGAGCAATTTAGCATGACCAATTCACCTAACCTGCACATCTTTGTGACCATGGGAGGAAACCGGAGCACCCAGAACAAACTCACACAGACACAGGGAGAATGTACAAACTTCACACAGACAGGCTGGAATTGAACCTGGGACCCTGGTGCTGTGAGGCAGCAGTGCTAACCACTGAGCCACTGTACCCATTGGAGGGCATTGTGCTTTGCCCTTTACCCAGCTGTAACTGATATTGTAAACACATATAAACTGTGCTTATTTGAAACTTGGTGGTAAAGCACCTAGACTGTCCAGCTTTGGTTCTCCATGTGTACAATAAAGACACCATGTGACCATTGCAACTGGACTCAGAATCATAGAGATGTACCATTCTTGACAATTAGTTGAGTACAAACTAGATGATGGATTTAAATTGGCTTTAATGAAATGTTTAAGTAAAACCTATTTGTATTTTATCGCTGAGAGAGTGTTGTGTGAAAGATAAAGTTAGCAAGAGAGGAAAACAGAAAGAAAGTAGTAACCAGATAAAGTCCTTACTCATTCTAATGTAAAGTGTTTTATCTTGCACCAAAGTGAAAAAAAGAGTAACTTTAAGTTAGGAAGCTTCTCACCAAAGGATCTGAGTGGTATTTTCTTTTCATTCAATAGAATACATATACAGTTGGTTCTGATATAACACAATAGTTCCGCTCTCATGCAATCTCACGTTATAAGAAAATCGAGCAATAACTGTGCCATTTAAACTAATGGGGCCAGAATTGTATCATAGTCAATACAGGTAAAGAAGATCCACGTTCTACAAATAATGGTCCAAATTCTTCAATCTTGTTAAAGCCAATTCACTTTGAAGAAACACATGTTTAAGCAGAACCAACTGTACGTCCAGTGAAGAGAGAGAGAGAGAGAGAGAGAGAGAGAGGAGAGACAGTGAGCGAGATATGAAAGGATAGGTAAACAAGGAGATTATTGATAGTAGGCCAGGATAGAAGAAAAGCTGAAAAAGTGATGATGAGAGCTGGGAGTAGGAGAGAATGAGTAGGCTGTGCTGAAAGCAACCTACGTAAAGTCAGAATTGTCTGGTCTATAATTTCCGCCCCAATCAGTACACCATTTCATGAACAAGAGTGTAATACAATAATTACAATTCTCCACCCCTCCTGCATCACCCTTGAATACAGTGAATATTGAAAGACTTGTCAGTGTTATTTCAATTCTCACTTCCTTCAATATCCTTGGGTGCATCGCAGCCAGTCCCAGTGCCTTGTCATCTTTAAGTAATTTAAGCTTATCAAATACCTCTCCTATCACCATGGTCTGGGCCTACCTGTCACCTACCTCAGAGGCAAAGACAGATGCCAAGTATTCATTTAACACCTCAGCCACGGCCCTTGCCTCTACGCAAAATGCCACTTTAAATTCCTAAACAGCACTCCTCTTCCTTTTATCAGTGTTCCACTCCTGATGTACTGAAAGAAGACTTCTGGATTTCCCTTTTTGTTTGCTGCCAGTTTTTTCTGTTGTATTTGCTTTTCCACCTCTCTTCTGAACCTATTGAATTCAGGTTGGTTCTAAACTGTACTTACCATCCAATACCTGCCATAAATATAGCTTTTCTTCATTAATTTATATAATATTTATTATCTTGTTTAAAACTCCATTATATTCCAGGTAGCTCAGGATTTGTTTGCTCTATCTTTCCAATTGAGGGAATACACTGCGGGTGTGTCTGAATGATCTCCTTTTGGAATGGCGCCAACTGTTCAGCTGTTGTTGCTCCTGCTAACATTTGGCTCCCAGTTTATCTGGACCAGCTCCTCTAGCACCATTCACATCACATGGAATGAATCAAATTGGTTGAGGTTTGCGAAACATCAACTCTGCTGTTCCTTGGATGCTGCCTGACCATGGTTTTTTGGCACCACACTTTATGACTCTGATCTCCAGCATCTGCAGTCCTCGCTTTCTCCTTCAAACTGGCTGAAGGCTGGTGCCCATAATGCTGGAAGAATTGACTGAAGATCATTCAAAATGCTTCAGCCTCAGCTTTATTTTCCCTGCAGTGCTGGAATTCCAGTTGGTCATGATTGGGATATTTCAGAAACCTCCTTCTCTAGTGAGCCACTTAATTGTTCAGCACCTTCACTAATCTACCTTCTGAGTGACTGACCCTTTTTTTAATAAGCCAGCAGCAAGCTCGCATGTATTTTCAATGAAAATTATTTCATTTCTAATTCACTTGCCCCAGAGGTTAATAAAAATCTGAGGTCTCACTCATTTGGCTCACCCACACTATCACTTCCACAGTGATACCGATGAAGATAATTCAACAACCGACAAAATTGAATTTCACTCCATGGTGGCTCAGTGGTTAGCATCGCTGCCTCACAGCACCAGGGACCTGGGTTCAATTCCTGCCTCGGGTGACTGCCTGTGTGGAGTTTGCACATTCTTCCTGTGTCTGTGTGGATTTACCTCCCACAATCCAAAGATGTGAAGGTTAGGCCGGATGTTAAAATTGCCTATAGCTCAGTTTAGGTATATTAGTCTGGGGTAAATGTGGAGCAGTAGGGCATGGGTCTGGGTGGTTTACTCTTTGCAGGGTCTGGTGGACTTGTTGGGCTGAAGGGCCTGTTTCCACATTGTTGGGACTCTATATCATTCTCTGTTACAGTGCAAGAGTGACGTACTGAGGTGTCTCAGTTGAGTTGATGCTTTGGCTGGAATCAGGGTCTTGAAAATGCAGAAGTTTCTCAAAATCTGTGATGATCCTTGAAGTTAACTTGCCCACTTTTGCTTTTCTCAGGTTAACTTGAAGGTTGGACAAGGGAATATTTCTTTCTATTTCAAGTATCTGTTGCAGATACATTTTGATTGCAGTGGTCCACAGCACGTCTCTCTCTCTCTCTCTCTCTCTCTATACCTCATGAAATTCAGTTTAAAAGCTGGAAAGACAGTTTTAATTTCTGCTTTATCCTTTAGCAGGGAACAAAGATGACTCCCTTACCCAGATGGCCTTGTAACAAGTGCCAACTCATTTTCCCCCCCCCCAACAACCCACTATCCCATCCTGGCACCTTCCTCTGCCACTGCAGGAACTGCAAAACCTGCGCCCACACCTCCTCCCTCACCTCCATCCAAGGCCCCAAAGAAGTCTTCCACATCGATCAAAGTTTTACCTGCACATTCACCAATTTCATTTATTGTATCCGTTGCTCCCGATGTGGTCTCCTCTACATTGGGGAGACTGGACGCTTCCTAGCAGAGCACTTTAGGGAACTTCCCTGGGACACCTGCACCAATCAACCACACCGCCCTGTGGTCCAATATTTCAACTCCCCCTCCCACTCAGCCGATAACATGGAGGTCCTGGGCCTACTTCATCGCCACTCGCTCATCACCTGACGCCTGGAGGAAGAACGCCTCATCTTCCGTCTCGGAACACATCATCCCCAGAGCATCAATGTGGACTTCACCAGCTTCCTCCTTTCCCCTTCCCCCACCTCACCCCAGTTCCAAACTTCCAGCTCAGCACTGTCCCCATGACTTGTCCTATCTGCCTATCTTCCTTTCCACCTATCCACTCCAGCCTCTCCTCTGACTTATCACTTTCATCCCCAACCCCATTCACCCATTGTACTCTTTGCTACCTTCCCCCACTCTCCTCCCTGACCTATCACCTTCATCCCCATTCCCACTTACCTATTGTACTCTATGTTACTTTCTCCCCACCTCCTCTCACTTATTCAGGAACTCTGCCTGTATTCCTGATGAAGGGCTTTTGATCGAAACGTCGATTTTCCTAATCCTCGGTTCCTGCCTGAACGGCTGTGCTTTTCCAGCACCACTCTAATTTAGAATCTAGTTTCCAGCATCTGCAGTCATTATAGAACATAGAACATAGAAAAATAGAGCGCAGTACAGGCCCTTCGGCCCTCGATGTTGCGCCGACTGAAGCCTACCTAACCTACACTAGCCCAATAACCTCCATATGCTTATCCAATGCCCGCTTAAATGACCATAAAGAGGGAGACTCCACCACTGCTACTGGCAAGGCATTCCATGAACTCACAACCCGCTGAGTAAAGAATCTACCCCTAACACCTATACCAACCTCCCCATAATTTAAAGCTGTGTCCCCTAGTAACAGCTGACTCCATTAGCGGAAATAGGTTCTCACTGTCAACCCTATCTAAACCCCTAATCATCTTGTAATCATCATTGTTTTTACCTCCCAATTAAAGTAGTCAATAGAGAATCTGTGGCTATGGATATTTACACCCTCAAACCTGCAACAGCTATTGTCTTTGTGCTTGAAGAAAAGCCATCCAGAACGATGAAACACCACTGTTCTTAATTTACATTTACACAACAAACGTTGAGTGTTGTTGAGTCTCTCATCACTGAATATTATTTCTGAAATAATTTCATGAACAGCAAAGACTCAATGCCAATCTGTAAGGTGCGTCTTTGTTTCCTCTTGAGGTAAACCACTCAATCCTCAATCCACATCTAGGTGGGCCTTGAAACCACCGTCGTTGTCAGTCTCTGAACATGTCACTTTTAAGAAAATAGTTTGAATTATTTAGAATGCCAATATTCTCCTCCTTCAAAATGGAGAACACATTTAACTCAAATATTAATTGATCCACTCTCCACAGGTGTTACCAGACCTGCTGAGATTTTGCTTTTAATATACTCTATCATTCAGTTTCAGATTTCCTGCAACTCCATTATTTCCTAGTCTTTCACCATCAGCTAAGTGTCAATGAACTAAGTGAGCTATTCAAACTTCTTTGAAAATTTCCATTTCTCATGTATTTCCTCATGAATAAGACCTTGTAAAATATTAAATGTTGAAAAAAATACCAATATTGACCTACTGAATTGACTTTTAATCTTTTGCTATTGACATTAAACCAGTACTCTACAAGCTCTCAGCTCATCTCAAAAATATTTCAAATGAACTTATGACAATATCTGTACATGTTGGACACATACATATTGTAAAATTTTCAAACTCGCAATCTGTGCTTTGATAGTGACTGTTAGATATGTCCCTTATTCCTTTTGAGAGTTTCTTAGGTTTCCCCAAAAGCCTGGATAAAACCTGGCAATTGAATTTTACTTCAGGAGAGTCTGGCTTTTATTTAAATTTGTCAGAAACTATTTCTCTTTGGAACTGTTCCGGTAGCTCCACGACTGCGGGCTAGATTTTAGGATGATTTCCTGCGCCCCCACCACCAAGTCACTGAGGAATGTATCCCTGCCAATGTCAGCAGCCCTGCAGCCATTTTACGCTCTGCGAACCTTAATTGGCTGGACACATAACTCAAAACTCTTATTTGGGAGGAAGTCTCATATCAAGACCAGCAACTGTGTAGTGCCGCAGGGAGTGGTGGCCATTGCTGGAAAATCAGGGACTCTGCAGATTCTTAATGTTAGGAACCCAGGGCACCAGCACGAGGAGGAGGAGGAGGGAAGGCATGTTGGATGTCATAGTAGAACGGGGTAGGCTTTGGGGAAGTCCCCCATTGCAACAAGGGGACTATTGCGGCAGCAATCTCCTTTGATGTTAAAGCTGTTTAAACTGCCAGGCTCACCTCCCTGACATTCACTGTCTGGATTAAAGGTCACATTTGAATGGCAATCAGCCTTCGGTGTTCATTTTAAGGTCTCAACTGAAGGAGAGAGCTGGCAACCAGCCAGCATAGGCCTCAACTGTTGCCCATGAACTTCCTCACAGGTCATGAATCAGGTGGGGTGTAGGTGGTGGGAAGGTCTCGCAGAGGATTTTATGGGGTCTTTCTGAGGATGGAAACCCAGCAGCAGGGGCCTGTGTAATCCTGGCCTGAGCTTAGTTAAGGACAGTGTATGTGGACAAGGGATTTCTACTTCTGCTCCACTTCTGGATATCAAGAAATGGCACATTTCCAACAGCTTTGCATCAGTTAATTTTAAGTTGAAAATTTTGTTGAAATACTTTCAAGTAGGATTATAAATTTAGCGGGACAGTTTGCTTGTTGTATATCATCATGTTTGCTTGTTTGTGGGCGGCACAGTGGCACAGTGGTTAGCTCACAGCGCCTGAGACCCGGATTCAATTCCCGACTCGGGCGACTGACTGTGTGGAGTTTGCATGTTCTCCCCGTGTCTGCGTGGGTTTCCTCTGGGTGCTCCGGTTTCCTCCCACAGTCCAAAGATGTGCGGGTCAGGTGAATTGGGCATACTAAATTGCCCATAGTGTTAGGTAAGGGGTAAATGTAGGGGTATGGGTGGGTTGCGCTTCAGCGGGTTGGTGTGGACTTGTTGGGCCGAAGGGCCTGTTTCCACACTGTAAGTAATCTAATCTAATCTCTAAGGGGTGTGTGCATTGAAACTTGCTTTGCAATAGACAGACTGGGGTGTAACATATAATTAACAGGCAGAAGGTTGGAGCTGACCTAAAGACCAGACATGGGAAGCTATCTCCCCAGTATTGTTGTAGATAGTTTTACCTCTTTAAGTAAAAGGGCCAATCTGACAGTGTGACCAATCCTGCTCAGGTGGGTGCTGTGGTTGTGTAAGGAAGGAAAAAAAACACAGCCCTGATGATAAGGAAGTCGCTTGCTGAGGGCACAACATCAGAACTGGCAGGAACAAGTCATGCTGGGGACTGATGGCTTGAAAGGATGAACAAGCAGTTTGTGCCTATCATCCCTTCAATACTGGTAGACCCCAGCAAATCCTGAGAATATGGGATTTTGCTCTTCTCCCACCCTTTCCAATGCTATCAAATTTCTTAGAGTCCTTTACCAAGGTGCACTAAATGAGAGCTAAATCAACATCCCACTTGGCCACCTCAAGGTCTTTTCTGCATCTAAAATATCTGGGGAATGGTGTCCCATAGGTTTTTTCGATTTCCATTACAAGGAAGCCAACTCTCATGGGAAGTCTGCTTATAGTCTCTTTGAGGTCCCTTCTAAATTGCCTATGGCACTTGATACAATGCTGTTCAATGATGTTGTTTTGTTCACAAGTATCAGTCGTGCTTGAGGAGCCATTTGCAATGCCCAAGAGTCTGCAATCTAATTTGCTGAACAGTTCACACAGGTATTGTTCTGTTTGTCTGATATGGAATCTAAACTGGGTCATGAGTGCACACACACTCAAATCAAAGATTTAGGACATTGTGTGTGAAATAAGTCACTATGTAAACAATCACACTGCACAACAAAGTGATGACTATTTTAATTTTGGAACAAAGCAACTGTTTTCTCTTTTTAACAAGAGACTGTAAGATAACCCTTTTCTCAGGCATATGACCTTTGAAGATTATAATCTCTAGAACAAAGAGTCAGAAATGAGACAAAACTGCAATTACAATTTTCACAAACATTTATTATCTCATGATTAACTGACTGAAAACATTTGTGGTTCATAAACCTTCATGATTTAACATCCAAAATACACTTAATAAGACTGTGCTTCTCTGGACCATCCATAAATCCAGCTCTACAGTGCCATTGGTCTAAAGCAGGAAATCATTCCCACTTGGAAATTCAGTTCTATATCATTATAATGTATAGTTTTTTTTAATATAGCTTGTAAGCATAGTACAGTGATGTTTCCATGGAACCGTGCATATTTTTTTTATTTTCCTCAAAGGCGTGTCTAATGTCAGGTTACTCAATGTGCTGCTGTTCTTTGATCTGTAGAGCAGGTCGGCATCTCTTGTTTTAAAAAAATCAGTCGGTAGTAACATTTTTAACTACACGGACAAAACATTTAAGCGGCAAACTGTTCCAAATTCCCTTCACAATCATTAAATCATTTTAATCTCGAAGAAGGTGAACTGTTTGCTCACCTTAAGAGACCTTTAATTGCAGTTTGAACCAAAGGCTTGGCATCTTTTACGAAAAATAAATTGTTGCAGTGAGTTAATCCTTTATAGCCTGCTGTTTCAAGTTCTTTATTGTAGACAGTTGGGCGCCCTAGTACAGTTAAGATCAGAGGTGCTGATAACCTGGGCCATGATTTATGGGAACTTGGGGTTGCAATCACTTAATGAGGAAAGCTAGAGTGTCAACATGTTTATTAAATGCAGGAGCACTTCCAGGAGGTTCCATTTGAGTTAAGTTATTCAAAATGATTTTAAAAATAAATTTCCTTTGTAGAATCGACTCACATTTTGCCCTCTATGTGACTTTATTCACAGGGTGACTTTGGCATTTGCACTGAAATGTGTTGTATTCTCCTCCTTCTGTGGCTGAACTTTTGGTTCTCTAAGTCAACTCTAGAAATAAAGACTTACACCTCGTAACTCTTCATAACAGTCAAACGAGTGGAAAGTTACCCGCAGTCTGAGTAGTCTCAAACCTAACACAAGTACAACTTCGTTTCATCTATATAGTCCACATCTTGAAGAAGACAAAACAAATTGCAGGTAAATAACTCTTTTTAAGCCATTGTCTAACAGTGGACAAATCTGAGATAACTAGAAATGGATGGTAGCTTTAAATTAGAGATGCACGCATTTTGCAATCCTTCATCATTAAAGTGACCTTAACATAATTTCAATAAATATCCTTTACTTTTGTTCTCCTTTCATCATCAATTTCACATCAAGCAGAATTTCAGGAAATCTTACTGTTGGTTCAACTCAGCAAACTCTGGATGGACAAGGGAATTGCGAAGATCCAAGAGAAAAGCGTCCAGGGAGAAGATATGTTCAAGTTTATAAGGCAGAGACATGAATATTCTGACATTTACAGAACGCTGTGAAAATTTCCCCAATTCACTGCAATGCCCCCTTTGTACCACATCAAGCTGGTTCAGAACCTCTCAGATCAGAGACACACAAATCCATCAGTTTACCCACTTCTATTTCACTGTCTCATGACCCCTGTTTGAAGTGTGCACATCAGATAATGCCAGGAACAATGTTGGCAGTGATGCTCTCTGCAGCTGAACATTCCACTCATATTCTCAATCGAAGTTTATACATGGATATAGTCATGCAGGCAGTTCTCTTCTCGTCAATCCCCTGTCAAATCCCTGGAAGGAGAAAGGAGATGAGCTCAATGAGAAATGGAGCCACATACATACTTGACAGAATAACAGGAGACCAGATGAGTCTTCGGAATGGATGAGTGCATTTATAGTTTGTTGAATTGAAACAGTGTTTATGAGATCTGCCGCAACTTTGAAAGAAATGTCAACTCATAGAATCCAAAGTACAAAAGGCCATTTAGATCAACAGGACCATATTTGGACTTACCCTCTTCATAAGCCATCAGTTTGAATCACTATTAGTCAACCTGCTCCCATATCCCTCAAATCCTTTATTTTTCATCCAAACAATTCTTGAAAAATTGGCATTGTTCCTGCTTCAACTATTAACCGTTAAAGAGAATTCTACAGTCTCACAATACCCACATAAAGAAGCTTCGCCTGCCTTATATATGATATCTTCTACACTTCATCTTACAGATAGCGTGTAAGTAACTTGTTCAGAGATGTTCCTGTACACCCCCAAACCAGGGGGTCATCAACCCGAGCCTGCTATCTCACAGGTAGGGACACTACCACTCTGCTGTAAGAGCCCCTATATTTAATCTGATATCAATAATCTTTCACTCCCAAAGCCGTGAGAGCATTCAGTGATTTTCATTGAACAAAGCATTAACAAAGGTGCAGAAGAAATTTAAGTAATTAGATTGCAAGGCTTCAGTTGTGTGGAGATATTAAAGGTTCTGCTGTTCCCTCCTAAGAGAAGATATAATGAAATTGAGATTTAATAGAGATATTCAAAATCATGAAGATTTTGAGCAAAAATGAAAACTGTTTCCATTGACAAAAGGATCAGTAACTAGAAGGCAAGATTTAATGTCATGGACAATAGAGGAGGAAGACAGTGGTGTCGTGGTAATGTCAAGGACTACTTGTCCAACAGGTCTCTAGTTTCATGCTCTAGTTCCATGGGTTCAAACCTCACCTCATCTGCCGGAATGACAATTCAGTTAATGAATCTGGGTTGCTAGTTTGTCATCAATGAATATATTATGACTGAAATACACAGGTATTTGGTGTCTCAGAGTATGGGGAGCAGGTCAAGAGTGGAGTTAAAATGCATGATCATATTGAATGGTAGAACAGGTTAACAGCACATGCTGTTCTCCCCTATTCCTATTGCTGTTTTGTGCTCTCTTTGACAATAATCTAATGTTACAGTTATGCATTCTCCTGTCGCTGAAAACATGTTGAGAGATTTTCTATATCTTCCACAACGATTCTTTGTTATAATTCTTCCTAGTTGCAATATCATGAATCAGACGCTGTAGAAATAGGGACAGAACGAGACCATTCAGCCCCTTGAGTCTACTCTACCAATCAAATGACCATGGCTGATCCAATTTTCCTCAAGTATACTTTCTTGCCCTTTCTCCATTACACTCGATTCCCTTACTGGTCGAGAATTTATCAATCTCAGCCTTAAATATACACAAGGAACTCTGCCTTCTCTATGGCAAGGAGTTCCAAATAAACTGGATGAACCATAGATCTATCCATATTTCTATCAGCAAATTGCGTATGAAGCCTTGTATCAGAAATATTGAGTAGATCAATTGGTCTTTTCTTGTTTCTTACAAAAATGAGAGGAAAGTAAGACACCATCACAAAGTAAAAACCGAAAGAACAGCAGATGCTGTAATCAGAAACAAGAATGGAGGTTGTTGGAAAAGCTCAGCAGCATCTGAGAAGAGAAATCAAAATTAATGTCTTAGGTCTAGTGACCCTTCCTCAGAATTTTCAGACACTTCACAGATGCTGCCAATCCTGCCGAGCCTTTCCAGCAACTTCTGTTTTTATCACAAAATTAAAACGTGCTCATTATAACCAAGGCTGGCATTTGATTTCATTTCCTTTTCTTTTTAGACTGATATCAAAGAATTTGCGATGATATCAAAGAATTTTATTTCTCTTTAACTAAATTCTACAACTTACAGCTTCCTTACCTGTTGCCTAAGTGAACAACCACTTCCTTTCAGAAAATGTTGAGTCCAGCGTTCACAATTCGGGTTTGTATTGCAATTACATAATTCGCATTGCAGCATTCTCTGGATGGACATTGGATTGTACTCATCATCGTACAGATTGGGACGATAGTATATCAGGGCTGCAGAAGCAAGGACAAACATATAATCAAATATAACAAATTCTACGGCAATAGTATCTTACTTGACAAGATACAGTTTTAATTTATGTGTTCTTAAGGAAAATGAAGAAAGAACTTTAGGCATCACGTTATTCCATGACTTTATTGCATTCATTTCCTTCACTCTATATATTCACTCTATATATTATCCTTTGTGGTCATATCTATTTAGTCTTTTCATCCATCTTGCTCTGGCAACAATTTTTGCCCCTGCTCATTTATACAGGCGAGATCACTTTATACACTTTGAATTATAGAAGTGACATCGATGCAAGCAGCTATTATTTGAATTGCCATATTGACCAGATATAATACAAGCATCAATGCCCCTTTAAAGTGACTGCATCAACATAAAGCAGCAGAAGTACTGCAATAAATGGCAGAAGAATCTCAGGGAAGGTTATTGAAAGCTGTTGTCAATCTTAAATTTTGTCAAAAATGCAGTGATAATATAACACTAAAAGTAACTGAACTAAATTAAACCATCCCATATTTGGTGTACATTTCCACCTGGATTTGTTTGATATAAACAAACTAAATAACACGACAAGAAACGGAATAATAATAGTCTTTCACTAACTTAACTTTTTGCATGTTTGATTTTGGGATGACTTCAAACAGTTTATAGATGTGGTTTAGTCCTAAGATATCTGCCAACTTTCACTGTTTAGTATGTATGTGTATTGTATATCATACTACTAAAGATTCAGAATCAGTTATAAAAATTAGAAATTATTGCACTTTTCTGGATTATTTTTTTGATGACTACTAAACATATCACACTCAGAGTTAAAATGGATACTCAGAAACAAAAACAGAAATTATTGAGAAAACTCAGCAGGTCTGGCAGCATCTGTGGAGAGAAAACAGAATTAACGTATTGGGTCCAGTCACCTTCTTCAGTACGGTGTCCTACAATGGATGCATCCACTGGATGCACATTCCCGTCCCTTGTCAGTCTTCCACAGGGACTCCTCTCTCCGGGACACCCTGGTTCACTTCTCTGTCACTCCCAACACCTCCCCACACCCCAACCTCACCTTCCTGTGCAATCTCAGAAGGTGCAACATCTGCCCATTTACTTCCTCCCTCCTCAGTTTCCAAGGCCCCAGACACACCTTCCAGGTGAAACAGTGATTTACCTGTACCTGCATTTCAGTCAATTTAGTCAACTGTATTTGCTGATCACAATGTGGTCTCTTCTATTTTGGGGAATCGGAGTGTAGACTGGGCGACCATTTTGCTGAACACTTACCTTCTGTCCACAAAAAAGACCCTGAGCTTCCAGTTGCCTGCCACGTCAACACACCGTGGTGTCCCCTGGCCAACATCGCTGTCTCAGGCTTGCTGCGGTGCTCCGGCAAAGCTTAGCTCAGGCTGGTAGGACAGCATCTCATTTTCCACTTGGGAACTCTGCAGCCTTCAGAACTCAATATCAAGTTCAATAATTTTAGAGCTGGAGCATCTTCTCTTATGTCCTTCCCCCAAAACCCACACACCAGGCTGTGTCATCACATGGGCTGCTTATCACAACCATCCCATGATCAGCTCTAATGGTCCCCATTAGCAGCTAGTCATTCCCCCAGACTGACCTTTCCCCATTCCATTGTCTGTCTAACTGTTGTTCTCTCTCTCATTCTGGGCTCTATCACCATCCATCATGTACTCCCCATTGCACCCCCCCTCCCCTCCACCCCACCACCCCTCCCCGCAACCAACTTTCAGCATTTCTTCTAGATATTTGCTGTCTGCAATCAGTTCTGAAGAAGGGTCACTGTGATAGTTAGTTATCTTACATAGTTCTGAGACAAAAATTCAAGGGATAATTATTTGATTCAAATTCCAGAGTGGGCCTTTTTTACTGACATCAGATCTGCACCATTAAGCCCAGTGCCTCAGTAGGGTTTCAATAGTGGTTGTAGATATTTCTAGAAACTTAATCACATGACATCTTATCCTATGGCCAATTGTGGCAAGCTATTTATAGGTTTTATTACATTTTCCATATTCAAGATAGTGTCCTCTGTGTTGCAGTATGTTTGTGTACGTTTTCATACTGGCAGCTGCTGAGAAGCTCCAAGAGCCAGGAGGCCATCTGTGAACAACTAAGGAAAGGAAAACATATCATCCACTGGAATAGAGTGCTAGATATAGGTTAGCCATGCATCTTGAGCACAGGAGTCAGGATCTTTGTACCACCTATGCCTAATCAAATGAAACGGTACCTGCCGACCCACCTTTTCTGAATGAATGTTGTTTTATCTGTAGAGTACCAATGCTACATTCTCCTCCTGAATGCTACCTGCTGCTGCCCCTGAGCTCAGCGAGGAGTGTTACACCCTGAACTGTTAACTTCTCCACCTCTTGATGCTGCCTGCCTTGCTGTGTTCCTCCAGTCTCCTGCCTGCCTGCTTTGGACTCCAGCATCTGCAGTTCTTCTTGTCTCTCGTCCCGAGCACGAGGAGGCAGCAGTGATGTTTATAAACCGTGAGGCACAGCCAGGCTGCTTTTCTTAAAAGCAGGATATATCTTCAAAGCAAAGCCATGCAAAAATGTTGCTGTGATGTCAACTATGAGAATGTTTAATCCGACACAAACAGTGGCTCCAGGGTGACAGATGTTATGATCACTCTCTGAATGGCTATGATTCCCAAAATCTTAACACTCCTGGGTGAAGACAGACAAATTAGCAGCTCTTTCATGTTCACACGCCCTCTTGGTCAGATGCAACAAAGTTAATTTAAAAAGAGGATACGTTTCCCCAGACTAAAGGAGCCATGTATACTTGGGTGTATATCTGCATGGATCATTGAAGGTGGCAGAAAAGACAGAGAAAGCAGAAGGAGAAAGTGAGTCATAGAGTCACAGAGATGTACGGCACTGAAACAGACCCTTTGGACCAACCTGTCCATGCCGACCAGATATCCCAACCCAATCTAGTCCCACCTGCCAGCACCTGGCCCACGTCCCCCCAAACTCCATCCAGATGCTTTTTAAATGTTGCGATTGTACCAGCCTCCAACTCCAGGGAAGAGGGCGTGTTCAGCTCAGCAGGAACTGCTGTGACTGCTGCTTGTGGAGAATGTAATAAAGGGAAGGACTTCTCCAAAGGCAGATGGAGACTTGCTACTAAGATGAAGTGCAAAGTGTGGGTGTTATTAAAATTGAATTGCATTAGATTTTCATCAAAATTTCCACTTTTTAAAAACAAACAAATAGCTGACACCAGGAGTCTATCAAAGTAAACTGAAGCTTTTACAAGATGTGGAATAAAAAATTGAACATAGAAATTTTATTAAGAGATGGAGCCTGAGATTGGAAAGCGTGTTGCCCCATATTATTAAAGAGGACCAGATAGGCTTTATAAGGGGCCATGGGTTCTCGAATAATATTAGAAGGTTGCTGAATGTGGTCCAAGTTTGTCAACAATGATCGATTCAGGGGTTGGTGATTTCCTTAGATGCAGAGAAAGCATTTGACTGGGTGGAATGGTATCTTTTTTATGTCTTAGAACAGTGCGGGTTGGATGGGGCCTTTGCTAGGTGGGTGGTGGTTTTATATCACCACCCTCTGGCCGCAGTCATCACCAACTGGGTGAAGTCTGGAAATTTCACGATTGGTAGGGGTAGTCGGCAAGGCTGCCCCCTCTCACTGTTGTTGTTTACGTTGGTGATAGAGCTGCTGGCAGAGGCCATTCATCAGTACGTCCACATAACCGCTCCGGAAGTGGGATCGTGGGCACACAAGATTACACTGTATGCAGATGATGTCCTGTTTTTATCAAACCTGATGACCTCTGTACCCCATTTGATACAATGTATCAATTCATTTGGGGTTATTTCAGGATATAAGAGTAACTTTGCCTTTGGGGAACTGAAAGATGTACCAGAGGTTGAAGGTAGCCCTAAGTTCCCTTTTAAGTGGTCACGGGCAGGGTTCCAATACCGAGGCATTTTTATTACCCCCGAGTTTGATCTGTTATTTCGGACTAACTTTGCTCACTTGCTTGACAATATTAAGCGAGATCGCCAGAGATGGCTGGGCCGAATATCTGTCATTAAGATGAATGTTCTTCCTCGTTTACTTTATCCGATGCGTATGCTCCCTGTAATGTTTCCCAGGTCAATGCTGAGGAAACTTATGGGGTGGTTTGGTTCCTTTGTCTGGCGTTGTGGGCGGCCCCTCATCAAACTTACTAAATTGCAGTTGCCTCAAGGAGGGGGAGGAGTTGATTTCCCAGACGTCAGGAGGTATCAATTCCCTGCTGTCCTTTGTCTGTGATTGGGTCAGTAACAATCCAGGCTCAGCATGGTTGGATATTGAGGCCTCCCAAGCAAAGTGCCCTCTTATTAACCTGTTGTTCATGGATAAAATGAGGACAGTTATGGACCATTGCCGGAACCCCATTGTCATTAGTACAGTCAAGGCATGGAGGGTGATGAGTCAGAGTGAGGGTTGTTTATCCAAGTCTTCCCCACTTACACCTATTGTTGGCATGCCAGGATTCCGACCAGTGATGATGGACTCAGGGTTCAAACTATGGGCAGCGAGAGGAGTTTCTAGTTTGGGAGACTTGTTTGAGGGGGAGGTTATGATGGCTTTTGAGCAACTGAGACGCAAATACAGGTTGCCCAGCAGAGACCTTTTCCGTTTTTGTCAGGTTAGGGATTTCATCCTGAAGAAGACTGCGTTTCTCACTGAGCCCTATAAGCCCAATACAGAGAGGTTGTTGCTACGTTCCACAAGCGCCCTTTCAGTTAGTGCCCTCTATCGCCTGCTGGGTGGCAGGGCCTGGCAGGATATTAACCGGTTATGTGAGGTCTGGGAGCAAGAGCTAGGAGTGGAGATCTCTTCTGAAACATTGGAGAATATGTGGGAGAATACTCGAAAGATCTCAGTCTGTAACTGGGCATGTGCTACGCAGTTAAAGGTTCTGAACAGGGCTCATATGGCACCAGACCGTCTGGCGAAGTTTAAAAAGGGGGCATGTTCAGAATGCCCCAAATGTAAAATAAGTGTAGGTACTCTTACCCATTGCTTCTGGACATGCCACAGGCTCCGTGTTTATTGGAGCACTGTGACAGGAGAGATAGGGAGGATATTGAGGACTGAAGCCAAAGCAGACCCGATATCTCTCCTCTTAGGTCTACCAAATTTACCATCTTTAGACGGGCATGGGAAGAAACTATTTAATATTCTTGCACACTGTGCACGGAAGAATATTCTGATGAATTGGGTGTCTGAGAACCCGCTGGGCTTGCTGGGATGGCAGATATTAATTATGGAGCACATTCCCTTGGAATTTTTTACAAACATGGTGCAAACACAACAGACCATTTTTATAAAACATGACAGCCCTACCTGCGTTATTTGGATATAGATTTGTCAGTTGTCTTAACTAGGGTGTTTGTCTAACCAGGTTGGCTAGCTTTGTCAAGCCCTGGGCCCTGGAGGGAATCACCTGAGTTAATACGGGTATGTATACAATGCTCCCATTCCAGAGCTTTGCGCTGAGCTTAGCTGTTCTGTATTTTATGGGTTTTTTTATTTGTTTTTTTTGCTTATCTTTTATTTTCTTTGGTGTTGCTTTGCACAGTGTTAGGGTTTGTTTTGTATTATAGGGTAGGTTAGTAGTTGTGAGACAGTAGTTGTACTGTAATTTGTGTTTTTTTTGTTTTTAGGGAGAGAATAGGGCCCCTCAAAGATCAGCAAAGCAGCCTTTCTGTGGAGCCGCAGAAAACGGGGAGATACTAAATGAGTATTTTGCATCAGTATTTACTATGGAAAAGGATATGGATGATATAGACTGTAGGGAAAAAGATAGTGACATCTTACAAAATGTCCAGATTACAGAGGAGGAAGTGCTGGATGTCTTGAAATGGGAAAAGGTGGATAAACCTCCAGGACCTGATCAGGTGTACCCGAGAACTCTGTGGGAAGCTAGAGAAGTGATTGCTGGGCCTCTTGCTGAGATATTTGTATCATCGATAGTCACAGGTGAGGTGCCAGAAGACTGGAGGTTGGCAAACGTGGTGCCACTGTTTGAGAAGGGTGGCAAGGACAAGCCAGGGAACTATAGATCGGTGAGCCTGACCTCAGTGGTGGGCAAGTTCTTGGAGGGAATCCTGAAGGACAGGATGTACATGTATTTGGAAAGGCAAGGACTGATTAGGGATAGTCAACATGGCTTTCAACATGGGAAATCATGTCTCACAAACTTCATTGAGTTTTTAGAAGAAGTAACATAGAGGATTGATGAGGGAGAAGCGGTAGATGTGATCTATATACACTTCAGTAAGGCGTTCGACAAGGTTCCCCATGGGAGACTGATTAGCAAGATTAAATCTCCTGGATTAGATTAGATTAGATTTCTTACAGTGTGGAAACAGGCCCTTCAGCCCAACAAGTCCACACCGACCCGCCAAAGCGGTACCCACCCATACCCCCACATTTACGCCTTACCTAACACTACGGGCAATTTAGCATGGCCAATTCACCTGACCCGGACATCTTTGGACTGTGGGAGGAAACCAGAGCACCCGGAATACAGGGAAAACTAGCCATTTGGATACAGAACTGGCTCAAAGGTAGAAGACAGAGGATGGTGGTGGAGGGTTGTTTTTCAGACTGGAGGCCTGTGACCAGTGGAGTGCCACAAGGATCAGTGCTGGGCCCACTACTTTTTGTCATTTATATAAATGATATGGATGCGAGCATAAGAGGTACAGTTAGTAAGTTTGCAGATGACACCAAAATTGGAGGTGTAGTGGACAGCGGAGAGGGTTACCTCAGATTACAACGGGATCTTGACCAGATGAGCCAATGGGCTGAGAAGTGGCTGATGGAGTTTAATTCAGATAAATGCAAGGTGCTGCATTTTGGGAAAGCAAGTCTTAGCAGGACTTCTACACTTAATGGTAAGGTGATAGGGAGTGTTGCTGAACAAAGAGACCTTGGAGTGCAGGTCCATAGCTCCTTGAAAGTGGAGTCACAGGTAGATAAGATAGTGAAGGAGATGTTTGGTATGCTTTCCTTTATTGGTCAGATTATTGAGTACAGGAGTTGGGAGGTCATGTTGCAGCTGTACAGGACATTGGTTATGCCACTGTTGGAATACTGTGTGCAGTTCTGGTCTCCTTCCTGTTGGAAAGATGTTGTGAAACTTGAAAGGGTTCAGAAAAGATTTACAAGAATGTTGCCAGGGTTGGAGGATTTGAGCTATTGGGAGAGGTTGAACAGGCTGGGGCTGTTTTCCCTGGAGCGTTGGAGGCTGAAGGGTGACCTTATAGAGGTTTACAAAATTATGAGGGGCATCGATAGGGTAAATAGACAAAGTCTTTTCCCTGGGGTCGGGGAGTCCAGAACTAGAGGGCATAGGTTTAGGGTGAGATGGGAAAGACATAACAGAGACCTAAGAGGCAACTTTTTCACACAGAGGGTGGTACGTGTATGGAATGAGCTGTCAGAGGCTGGTACAATTGCAACATTTAAGGGACATTTGGATGGGTATATGAATAGGAAGGGCTTGGAGGGATATGGGCCGGGTGCTGGCAGGTGGGATTAGATTGGGTTGGGATATCTGGTCGGCATGGACGGGTTGGACCGAAGGGTCTGTTTCCATGCTGTACATCTCTATGACTCTATAACTCTAATATACTGATATTTGTTATTGATTTTATTTTTCAATAATGTTATATGTTTGTAAAGTTTTTAAAAATTTGCAAATAAATATATTTGCAAAAAAAAAAGAGATGGAGCCCGAGGTAGGTGACAACTAACAAATTACTTTGAGAGACAAATCACCTTGGTCGGGAAAATGGTAACTATAGTGTACAAGCCATCGTAAAGGGAAAGCACTAAGGTGATGTGGAAAGGATGCAGTTTAACCAGAAGACTGAGAGGAACATCAGGTTCAAATTTTGACTAACTAGCTAACTCAAAAGCATTTAATTTCTATAACTTCCAGTCTTGCAAGCAATATACTATACCTTCATGAATAATGATGAGAAAAGAGTGTTATCTGAATACTGAGTATTTGAAGGGACACAACACATTTTTAATTTGCAAAACTTGCACTTTCAGGCTTCTTCACTTGTCTGCAACATGCATGGAGTGTTTAATTAACTTTGCTTTTGTAGATAGATATTCATTTCTGTCCACTGAGAGATACTGATGTGCTGATGGTAAATCATTGCTACCCTTCACTCTGATGGTGTGCATAATTTCAGAGCAGGAAATGGGCAGAGAGCTTCTGTCTGTGTTGATGGCTATTTCATCATTGATATTTGTGTCAAGTGATGCAGGATGCGTTGGTGTCAGGAATATCACATGTTCCCCAGCGAGGAGAAAGACAACCTCCAAAGCCCACCCAAGCAGCCATTCACTCGCTGAAGCCGGGTGCAGGATCTTGTTTATCCCGTTGGGTAGCCAAAAATAAAAGAAGGAAAATGTTCAAACAAGCAATGATATGGTCTGCAATGATCCATCCTTCCTGCTGTACAGAGTAAAAGAGATTTATATTAATCAAGAACACAAATCATAGGCGAAAATGGACTAGTAGACGAGCTCTGAAAAGGCCCAATGGCTTCAATTAATTACAAACTCCTTTTCTCCAATATTCTTGAATGCAAACTATTTTACAAACCTCTTCAAAAAAATCCAGAAAGATCGGGTTAAATGAAAAGAAGAGGATGGGGGGAGGGGCATGCCTAACTGTTGACGTGCAGATATCTTTTCAATAGTTTGTTTGAAAAAGTGCTCCTTTGATCTTAATTGTTTGAGCCAAAACATTTAACAATTTGCATCAGCTCTATTTCACTTCTCTAAAAATACTTTGCAGTTTCTATTACAAAGGGTTATGCAAAGTTTGCCCAGCAGGGCTTCTTTGCCTGCAGGCTTTTCCATCAGTGGCAAGGACCAAACCAGCCCATCATTGGCTTTCTCCCAATCCTCCCTGGGTGCTGATTTCAACTTTTGTTTTAAAGTGCTGTCCTGGAGACAAGAAGAGTTGAATCCTTGCCACCGAATGCAGTAAAATACACTTTTTGACCACTTTGCTGACAAGGGCCTTCCTATCCCACCCCTTTTAATGTGCTGAGTTCAGCCAACATCAATTTGTAGCATTGTGAGCTACGTTTAGCATTAGTATAAGTCAGCCTCTGCCAAATGTAGTTTAGCCTGAATATTGCTAAGTACAGGAAGACGTGAAATGACAGAAGTTCATAGGTCAAGCCATCACTTCTTTCACTCTTCACCATTTTTAATGTTGAAATGAATATTCTGCTATTGAGGAAAACTTAATTCCTGCCAACTTTCTGTTTTCTTTCTGTCCAGATTACAAAGAAAACATTGATTAATTTAATTGATTGCCCTTTCATAAATTAATATTCTATCTGATGCTCACATTTACTATTAATTATTCATTAACAAAGTTGAAGGAAAGTAGTCTGTGGTTCAATGTTAACAGCAATCAAGTCTTAAAGCTGAGTGAGTTATTTAAATTTCATCACAATGAGGTTATCATGATAAAATTACAGCTTTTGTCCAATAACGTCATCTGTAAGTTACAAAGCCGATTTACAATTTTCAATGGAATATGTGAACTATCGTTTAATTAAAACCCTATACTGGGCTTCACGGTAACCAAATGCTCTCTTAAAATTACCAGGTCAAAGTTTCATCAACTCTTATTTGCGAATGCTTTGTTTGGGATTCTTGACTTGACGATAACCATTGCCACTGAGGCAAGGAGCATGCAAACTTCATTCTAAATGTTGTATTGTTAGTCTGAGCTTGCACTAGGAAATTGTCAAGCCTTCAGAAAGGAATGGGGTGGGTGGAAGTAGCCAAGGAGATCTATACCCAGGGTCCAGCCCCATTGTCCTGCAGTCAGTGCCACAAGTTCAATGACCCTTCACAGATGGGCATGACACCTCCTTCTTAATGGCATCACCAAACTCTGACACCTCTCGATGCACCATTAGCCCAGCACTCCCTGAGGCCTAGTAACCAGATGGTACCTCACTCTCAGAATCTCATTCTTATAACAGCATCACATCCAGCATCACATCCAGCTCCTGTAGCTTCAACACACTCCTGACCATTCAGATGTGCCTACATGTTGCCCCCATATAGAAATTACTTTTCTCTCACTCCTGCAGGTGGGCAGTAATTGCCAGGAACAAAGAAGAACCAACAGGGAACAAGCTTATTTGCATCTCTTGACTCTAAGCATGAAGGAGATGATATGAAGGTGCCTGTGATATCTAGCATCACTGAGAACAATGAGGAGGATGTTCCTTCTCAACTCCCAGCTCATCCTCACACTATTTTCTGACACTATGGGTAAGTTGAGAATGCTGTGGCCATGGAGCTCTTGTGATATGCTTGCAAACCTAACCTCTTCCTCATCTGATTTACTCCAGACTCAGAGATCCAAGACTTGCCACAGGAAGAAGCAAGACCTCACTGACCAAAGGACAACCTCAGTAGCTCAACAATCCGTGTAGTTAAGAGGAATATGCATGTGGTGAGTCACCAGTCATGAGTGGACTGCAGCCAGGCTAGAAAGAAATGATTGTATGTGTTTCAACTTGAGGTTGCAGAGGAGTTATGCTCTGGGGGACTCAGATGAAATGGAGCAACATAGAATCATAGAACCCCTACAGTGTAGAAACAGGCCCTTCGGCCCAACAAGTCAACACCAACCCTCCAAAGAGTAACCCACCAAGACCCATTGCCGTATTATCCCATATTTAAGCCTGACTAGTGCACCTAATCTACACATCCCTGAGCACACATCATGGGCAACTTAGCATGGCCAATTTACCTAACCTTCACATTTTTTGGATTGTGGGAGGAAACTGGAACTCCTGGAGGAAACTCACACAGACACGGGGAGAATGTGCAAACTCCACACAGAGGCTGGAATCAAACCCAGATCCTTGGTGCTGTGAGGCAGCAGTGATAACCACTGAGCCACCATGCCACCCTGGCATGAGAAAGCCAATGAGAATGCTCACCAAAATGCTGTGTACATTGGAAAACAAACAGACCATTTTCTATTCCTGTTAATGAGAATGGAGGAGTCTGGCTCTAATATGGCACAGACCATCCTACAGAGTTGTAGAATCATAGAGGTATATAGCACGGAAACTGACCTTTTGGTCCATCACGTCCATGCCAACCAGGTAGCCCAACCTAATCTAGTCCCATTTGCCGGCACTTGGCCCATATCCTTCTGAACCCTTCCTATTCATATACCCATCCCAGTGCCTTTAAAATGTTGCAATTATACCAGCCTCCGCCACTTCCTCTGGCAGCTCATTCCATACATGCACCACCCTCTCTGTGAAAACGTGGCCCCTTTGATCCTTTTTAAATCTTTCCCCCTCTCACCCTAAACCTATGCAATATTCCAAAAGTGGCCTAATCAAGGTCCTGTATAGCTGCAACTTGACCTCTCAACTCCTGTACTCAATACCAAATGCCTTCTTCACTATCCTATCTAGCTGCAACTCTACTTACAAGGGAATGTGAACCTGCACTCCAAGGTCTCTTTGTCCAGCAACACTCACCAGGACCTTACCATTACGTGTTTAGAGTTTGAAACCAAGTTGTCGACCCAAGTGACAGCTAACTTCATGACTCCAGGTTTGGTCGGTGTCTTTGTCATCCATAGCAGAACAGGCAGTAGCCATCTCCTGTAAAATAACCTGCAGTGGGAACCCAGATGGATCTAAGCTTATTGCCTTGCAGCATCAGACCGTATCCTCATGGTAGCAGTGCTCAAAGAGGTTTGCAGATTCTCCTGGAGTCCAGCAATTTGTTCACCAGCAGGTCGTTGGGATTGATGAGGCCCCATCCTGGCGAATGGGAGGGGCCCTGGAGACCACCAACCTTCAGGATGACAACATTCATGCTCCCACTATTGCCACTCTACCATTGTCCTCATTGTATTTCAGCCAGCCCCTACTGTTGCCACTACTGAGGGGATACAATCCAAATCCAGTTGCAAAAGGCTCAGAACAGTTGAAGTCATCCTCCAAGGGGACCTTTAATCTCCTCTACTGCAAGTCAGCAGCCTTCCACTGACTATTCTATATAACTACTGGGGTAACAGTGTGGGAGAGCACTAGGCAGGCAAGACCACACAAATGACAGCTACTAAAAGAGTATACAAGTGTCGTTAGTTCATCTTTGCTTATATAATTACTAAAATAAGTCATGGGAAGTGTTGGCCTAGTGGTATTATTATTGGGCTATTAATCTCGAGACCCAGATAGTATTCTGGACACCTAGATTCAAATACTGCCATGGCAGATGGTGAAATTTTAATTCAATAGTAAAAGTCTGGAATCAAGAGCCCAGTGATGACCATTGTCGATTGTCAGGAAAATCCATCTCGTTCACTAAAGTCCTTTAGAGAAGGTAACTGCTACCCTCACCAGATCTGGTCTACATGTGACTCCAGACCCACACTAATGTGCTTGACTTTCACTGTCCTCTGGGCAATTAAGGGTGGGCAATAAATGCAGGCCAACCAGTGATGCCCTCATCCCATGAATGAATAAAAAACAGTTATTATCTCATGTTTGACCAATTACATAATTGAATACATTGTGGATAAAGGTGTCATGGCAATAGTTTTCTTGATGAAGGATTCTGGGCAAGAGGCCAAGTTGATAGAATTTGTCAAAAAAAATCGTAAAATATGAACTATTGAATTTTAACTCCATTGACTGTTTTGATACCTGGGACTTTCATTCGAAAGAAAATAACTTCAAATGAGCCAGGTCACTGTGGCTTAAAATGGCTGTCGAAACTACCTGACCTGTAAGCTGGTGAATAAATTACAAAGTGGATGCCTGAACGGCATTGCTAAGGAATGTGCATAAAATACTGCAGATGTTGGAAATCTGAAAGAAAACAAAAATTGCTGAAGAAGCTCTTCAGGTCTGGCAGCATCTGTGGACACAGAAACAGAGTTAATGTTTCATGCCCAGTTCTGAACAAGAGTCAAACATGACTCGAAATATTAACTAGGTGAAAGTGGATATTGCAGATGATGGAGATTTGAAACAAGATTAGAGTGGTGATGAAGGGCTTTTGCCCGAAACATTGATTTTCCTGCTCCTCGGATGCTGCCTGACCTGCTGTGCTTTTCCAGCACCACTCTAATCTTGACTCAAAATATTAACAGTTTCTCTCTCCACTGATGCTGAATTTCTTTGGCACTTTTTGTCTCTATTGAGGAGGAACTGATTTGCATTAAGATAATTGAAATGGCTTTTGTGAAGACATTAGTTTACTGCATCTTGAATAGACCTTCTCAAGGTATGAACAGTCTCTTTTTATTTGATAGAGGATTCGCTATTCAGGAACGATAGCTGAGAAATGAATGTTTAATCACCTTTGGCTACACCAGGATCGTGTCTGAAGCTGACTGAAATCATGGTTGAGGAGAAGGAAGAGCTGAAAATGTGTTGCTGGAAAAGTGCAGCAGGTCAGGCAGCATCCAAAGAGCAGGAGAATTGATGTTTCGGGCATGAGTCCTTCTTCAGGAATGAGGAAAGTGTGTCCAGCAGGCTAAGAGCTCCTTACCTTTTAGCTTAGCCTGCTGGACACACTTTCCTCATTCCTGAAGAAGGGCTTATGCCCGAAACGTCGATTCTCCTGCTCTTTGGATGCCACCTGACCTGCTGCGCTTTTCCAGCAGCACATTTTCAGCTCTGATCTCCAGCATCTGCAGTCTCACTTTCTCCTTGAGGAGAAGGAAGGACAGGTTGCCCTAGAAGAATGTTAAGAAAGCAGTGAAGAGGGTGACAGCAAAGCGTGACAAAGTCCAGGAAAGAAGGTTTTGCCATTTATAGGTACAAGGTGATGAAGCAGGTTCAGCCTAAGCTCAGCACCTTCTCCAAGGCCACGAGCTCATCCATCAGCTATATTTCTGAGTGCATAGCGGGGGAGGTTTCCTGACTGTCCCTTACAACAAATGCAAGACCATCACCTCCTGGGAGATCAAGACTGCCATATGTCCCTGCTGCATATAGGGCTGACATAGAATATCGCATCAGAGTGCACATAGGCACTACACCAGCTCCAACTGAAACACACATTGTACTGTCAGAAAAAGAATACAAAATTGACTGGTTTTTGCTAGCCTTTGATATAAAGAGCTTCTTGTGCCAGGTGAACATCCCACTGCCTGATGGGACGATGACTGTGCAGTTTGAAAGTCACTCACAAGACTACAGCTGTCTCTCTGGCCAATCTATAAAAGGCAGAAAAGTAACATCTCGCACAGTCCACAGTCTGCTGTCACAGTGACATCAAGAAGACCTGCAGGATGGAATAATCATGGAACATCTGCTCCATTTCCATGCCATGAACATTCATTCCAACTACTGCTCCAACTTTTATATGGGCAGGTCATCACGTCCCCTCAGTGAAGATGCAGCAATACTCCCTGGCAAATACAGGGACTCCTCCACACAATGCTTCCAAAAACCCTGCAGAGGACTTCCACAAAGTTAGTGATTACAATGAGCAATAAATCATGTTATCAGATGACTAGCCTTTCACATTTTGCTTGTCGGAGGGAGACAGCGACTCCAAGTTGTGGCTGGGTGTATTTTCCTTAAATGAGTGGCCAGCGGATGCAGCCAGTGAATCTGAACAATCTGAGTTCAAAATACATACGGCATCTCACCCAGAATCATTCTTTGACAACACAATCTGACCAGTTTGCAAGCTTCTGATGCATAGATTCCTTTCCCTTAACCGGACTCGGTGCAGACTGAACAGAAACACAGCAAACTCCAGCCAAATATTTTCAGCCAACACCTCAAAACATATCTCTTTTTACAACTTACTGTTTCCAAAGTGCTGTAAAAATTGATGCTCACTTAGAGTTAAAAATTTAATTGATACATTTGCTTTTCTCATTAGTTTATTATATTTTCCTCAGGATAAACAGAAACTAACACATTACATGTAGGAATCTCTATGTAACCTGACACAAACACAAAGACATGGGAGTATCAATACTTGCACAGAAAAACGATAACATGCACTTACAAATATATGCACGCCTATCCAAACATAAACATACAATCCTTTGACTTTTTGGAGGAGAGAGCTATTTTGTGACCGGACACACATTAAAAGATAGGAACTGTTTATTCAACAAAGAGGGTGCTCTTAATGTAGTCACACAAACAGTAGAGTGTAGGTGAGTAAATAGATGATTACTGGGCAATAATGAATTTGACTACAAAAACTGATTCCAATTAAATCAAGGAATTTTATGTGAGGTGAATACCATTGGCCAATCACTACTATTGTGTTTTCTTGTAAGACAGACATCTTCATGGACTTTGAACTTCAACCACACCAGCAGCCACATTCCTGCACAAAGTAAACAGTGAACAGTCTATAATTTCCTTTGCAGGAGACACTGGGCTATGCACCAATGCTAATGGCCAGGATTACGGATTTCTTTTTAGACTTCATTTATGGAGTTACAGTTATGCAATAGATCATCCAAATCTGATTTGATTTCATTTTTAACTTACGAAACATTTAATCCCATGGGCTTCCTTGGAGACAATTTGACCAAGCTACAGTAGGCAGAAAATGGGTGGTTGCCACAGCAGATTTGCTGCTGACCTTCTGATGTGCCAGGAGCTTAGTGTCTGGGTAAGGCAGCTGTGACTAAAACAAAAAAACAATAAAAATAATAAATCATGAAGACAATAACAATCGTGTTGAAAATTATTGGAAACAAAAAGGTGTGAATAGCTCTTGGTTACTTTTCCAAGACCCTAAATAATTGGGGCTCTATTTTCTTCATGATAACCACGTGGCACATATTACAACAGGCCATATTTTACAAATCTGATTGTTAACACAGATGGTAGGAACTAAACTACATAAATCCGGCTTGTCAGGAGTCCCATAAGAAGCAACTCTCAGCTACAAATACAATTTTTCCCAAGAATGTTTTATGTAGGGTGCAGAAACAATTGGATCAAAATACACAGAAATGTCAAAATATCCTCTGGCCATGTTCGTACCAACAAATTCCATCTTGCCAACTCTCCACTATCCTTGGCTAGGAATTTAAATTCATCTCCTGTGCACGGCTGCAAGCAATTCTGGAGCAAAACAGAGGCATGTGAAAGAATAAATGTCTCTCTTCTGTTAACTCTCTTTGAACATTGGGATTATTAGTTACAAAAACAATGGACATGTAAAAACAGGGGAAACAATTGGGAGCAAGACTCAATGTCATGAAACCTCCACAACTGACAACACAAAGAGAATGTTTTCAAACAAATTGGCAAGAGCTAATGCTATGCGAGGTGAAGAGTTCCATTTTCCACTGATGTTTTGCAATATAGCCCTCCACAATAATAGCAAGAAAAGAAAATGAATTAATGAGTCTGTATTAATGGAGTGCATATCATTTTTCGCATCTATTCTGCAGTTTTACTTCTAGAACAAAACAAGCATAACAACACCTTAATGCACAGGCTGGTTTTTATGTGTGTGCAGGGCTAACTGGAGGGAAACAAGTAAAACCTCTCAGCTACTATTACATTTCCATAGCACAAAGAAGGAGTTTTGTCAGAATGGAAAAGCTCGAGGATTTTGGCAGGGAGAAAAGTAGAATTGAGTTCTAAGAATTTTGAAATGGAAAACTTGATTGAGCATTACAGTAATAATTCTTGTAGTAGCTCTCTTTAGAGATGGGGATTGCCTGTCACTTATCATCTTAAGTCTGAATATTGTCCAAATCCCTATGATTGTTTGCCACGAGCTGTTGGACAACATCATAACCCTCCAGCAGCCAGATCCCAGGAGCTGGATCGATTGGCTTCAGCCAAGAACAACAAATCCATATCAAGTCCAGCCAATGAAGAACAGTTTCCTTTGACCTGCAATGAGGACAGGTTCACCCAAGATTTTTGTCGCAACACTCAGTTGCACACTACCTTCCTATGGAACAAAGTTCCGCTCAGTTCTCATTTACCCCCCGAAAGAGGGCCAGATAAGTGTCTGCTGCACGTGATGTCATGTGATATGCTTCTGGCAGTTTTGTCTTTGTGCTGCAGCATTCTTGCCAAATTGTAAAAGGAATTTCTGAGGATAAATAAAGATGTCACCAGAGATTTCTCGTAAGTCAGCTTCTGTTTCATACACCATACACTGGTGTGCTCAACGGTATTGTGCAGAGTAAGCCATGACCTATTCTTGTTATGGCTACAGTGGGGCAGGGTGGAGCAACATGTCGTGTATTTGTCCAGTAACAAATGAACGCACACTCCCTCATAAACAGACTCCCACACCCACTCCCTCACTCATATTCTTACACTCATAATCGCACTCACTCTCTCCCACATACAGCCTGTATTTTACATACACACATTTTCTCTGACACACATACTCTCCTTCATGCACCTTCTCCCTCATTCATTCTCTCTCTCACACACACATACATACACACACACACACACACACATACACACACACACACACATACACACGTACACACTCACACACTCACACACGCGCGCACACACACATATACACACAAAACATTTTATTTTGTTTTGGAAATACAAATGTTCAAATCAAAAAGGTAATTTAAGAATCAGTTAGATAATTAATTGGAAATAAATTTGCTGAGAGCATTCTATGCGGATCACACATGTACAGCAGTAGTATCTGACTAAGAGCAGACGAAGCAGAGGAATAATAAGGAGCATGAGAGCATGAGGAAAGTAAAAGAGCAATAGTCCACCAGTCATGGTGTGTTAGTTATATGAAGCCTGTTGTGCATGGCTATAACTAAAACAATACTAAGACTATTGTGATAAATCAGAGGAAATTGTACAGGAGGCAAGTTAAGAAACTTAAAACTCACAGGACTTACCCACATCTTCATTCTGCCAAGTTCTGATGAAAATGTTTCCACTGTCCATGGATGAGAACATACTGCGGAGACCTGTAATGAGTCGCTGTCTGTGTGGGAGAGCTGGAGTGCAACCCAGGGCAGACATGGACTACATCACTCAGAATACACCTTATCTGTCCAAACAAATGGGCCCACTGAGTCAGGCACTCACTACAGGACAATAGGGATGTAAGTACCAGAACTTTGTTCCAGAGCGGAGCTATCACCTCATGATGCTTGTGTGCGCCTTATGTTCAAGGGACAGCCACTTGAGAGAGGGATGGTGCTGCTGTCTGAGGCTGGACTCCAGACGGTATGGGAGCAGGTGATTAGCAGTGTCTACACTCCATTCCCCCGGCCTCTGTCCACAACTATTCCTGCCTCCATTTTAAAGTCTGCAACAGTCTTTCTCAATTAAATATGCCCATTGTACTTTCTAAAACTCTACTTGAATCTGTTAATAAGATCAGTATTATCTTTGTAGTGTTGAACGAAGCCATTCAGGCAAATATTGACCGATGCCAGAGGACACCTTGGACATCATGTCTGGTCAAATTAAATCAGCAGCCTGGTGTTAGGGTCTTGTATCTGATGCAATTAAACAGAGTCCCAAGCAGATCCAGTGTTGTGAGGCTTTGTGGAAGGAGCACAGAAATACCTAAAAGTTGGCAGTTGACTATTTGTAATTAATTTTAAGATAGTTTATAAAGAAGCTATTGTTTAGATCTGATACAATAGCTTAATAGACAGGAAAAGTATATAGCAATTGAGGGTAGTTCTCTGATACCCAGGGATGAGCAGATGGGATACAGAGTGCATATTGATCACAATAGCTCGTGAAGGCAATATTTAAGTGTAATTGAATAAAAGTCCAATTTCTTACAGTATATATATTTCTAAACATGAAATCGATTTTGTACAAATCTTGATTAACTAATGTGAATTAATTTATTTCTATCCAACACCATGTTCCAGGTTCCCGAAGCCTTTCCAAGTTGAGGTGAGTTTGCCACCAGATGAAGCACACAATCTCCTTCACACTAATGCTACTTGATTTCAAATCTGACCTAATTTCTGCAAATCAGAACATTAATGTATTCACATCTCAAAGTAATGTCATGTGACTTAGACCAGATAAAAAGGATACCAATTGCTGCTTTATTCTCATTTAGTCTGATAGATTAGAATTGTGTGTAGTTATTTCCCTATAGCTCTGTACATTGTCACTGAGTGAACTAGTGCTGTATATATTTACGGGATGTGAGTATCACCAGCTCGGCTGGCATTTATCACTCTCCCTATTTGCCCTGGTTGTCAATTTTGCGAAGTTTAATTGTGGTCTTCTATCCAGGAGCCCCAGTGAGATTTCTATGCTATTTTCTATACTTGTCTCATTACCTACGTTTCTCTATGACACCAGCTCGTCATATCTTTAATCATTGTGATGCCCATAACATTGATTCTCCTGCTCCTCAGAAGCTGCCTGACCTGCTGTGCTTTTCCAGCACCACACTCTCGACTGTCATCTACTGGAACCAAGTATCATTTAACACCTGTCTGGCTTGTTGTTCCTGATGCTGCTGCACTCAGTCATGGTTCAGGTGATGCTCCTCCTGCTCCATGTCCTCCCCTACTGTCTCTGAAGACTGTTGCTGCCCTCACAGCTCTTCAGCATCTATCTGAACCCCTCTTTACCTGCTCCAGTAGTGTAGACCACAGCATGCAAGGATTGGGTTGCACACTCTGTCTGCCTGTGTGGTAACACACCCCCACACCAAAACAAGCAGCAGGGCCTCACCTTGAGCAGACCTATTTCTGCTCCAGCCTGGTCCTGCTCGGGGAATGGGATGCACTGTAACAGTGTACTAGGGTGAAGAGGACCTCCCAGCTGGCACCACTTGATTTGGTACATGGCGCCAGTGCCAGGAATCTCAGGAGGTCCTGACAGTGGTAATTACTTCTGCCTTTGATGAAAGTAAGCAAATATAACATTGACTGGGTGTCAGGCAAGGGGAGTTGTGTAAATGGAGTCTTCAGCCATGGCCGCAAAGAATCATCCCCTCAGGGCTGGGAGGGTGATGTGAGGAAATGGTATATGCCTGATTCCAACAAGCATGGATAGTGGGGATGGGAGCATGTTTAGCATGCTCCCAGATGTTGGTGATAACCCTCCGAGATAGATGACGAGAGGTGCAAACAGGATCTGGAGTTGCTAGGTGACCATTCTGATTTACATGTCAGAAATTGTCCACATCTATCCGGTGGGTGGCATAATGAGAGTCTGTTGACAAAAGAGGTGGGATTGTGTCACAATGGCACCCTAATACATTCAAATTGATGTAAATCAGACCTCCTGGTGCTCGCAAGCGTGGTTCTCACCTCTCGGTTCAACATCTGGCTGGAGAGTCGAGGCATCTCCTATTTATTGCTGCCAATCTCATCCTTTTTTCGCAATTGTCTCACCAATGCCCATGTCGCTCAGGGGCTGGGAAGGTTCTGCCCAATACGTCAGCATCAGCAAATCTCACGCTTTTGAATCACTGCCCAGGAAAATGTCAAGGCCCCAAATCAAACCATTATGGCGAGGGTCCTAACTGTCACTGCTGTAAAGGATCACCAAGCAAAGCTACGTTCCACTGTTTGGAATCATGCTGGCACTCTTGCCGATTCAGAGTCTTTCATTGACACATTCCTTCATCAGAACTCACTACCCATCTGTGCTGAGGCCAGACAAGTTATTTCTGCTCCGAAATCTTTTCAGATAATAAGCAATTCCATTGCACACTTTGAGCAGCGTGCTTTCTCTTAGGTATCAGTGCATTAGCAGGATGAAAAGTTTGCCGAATGTACCACTGCCAAAGAAAAGGTGCTTAAATGACCTTGCATGTAAGGATCACAAGGAAGAAAGTAAGTGAGTCACATTTTAAGAAGATGCACTGTAACATGACATATTTCATGCCACAAGACACTTGACACAGTTCACAATTCATTCATTATGAATTCTAGAGTCATACATGTAAATAATCACCTCCTTATTATTTTTGACTAATATGCCAAGTTGCTGTGCACAGCAACAATATGTTGCCTTCTGTAATGAATCCTTGAAGATGAATATACTCAGAGCAATCTCTGTCCGTGGCAACAAGAATCAAAACAGTGACCCCTATTGTTAGAAAAATAATGATACAATATTTCACTGGTTACTATTAGCCAGGAAAATTACTGCATCCCCAGACTATGGATATACACACAGCAGAAAACAAGACACACAAAACAATTGGAGAAATATAAAGCAATCATCCATCTCCATTTTTGCTGGAAATCAGGATTTTCTAAGACTGACTGTATCAGTTCAAGCCCCACTTGGGTAGTTAGGTTCAAAATTTTGATTGAAACCCTAGTGTTGCAAGGAGTGAGCAAATGTATTGAAAGAGAAGCACTCTACTCATGAGACACTAAATTATCTTGGCCTTTGGATGAATATTACACCACTATATTTGAAGGAAATTAGTGAATTCTCTCCCTGTCCTGTCTAAACACGAACACTAAAGATGAGTTATTTGATCAATGATTGCTTTAACTTCAGGGGGTTTGGCCTGTGCACAAAAATGGCTGCCACACTTGCTCTCATAAAAACAAGTAAATTAATTCATTGCATCTGTTTGCTTTGGACCATTCCTAGGCACTAGGTAAAAGCTATCCATTTTGGTTCCTTATCAACACTGACCTTCTCTTTAAAATTATCAACAGGACTTAGTTCAGCCCCAGTACATATTTCAGGGGCCCTTGGATTGACTTCACAAAGCCGCTGAAAGCTGGCCAAAGTCACTATGAGTTAATGGAGGAAGCAGTCACTTTGGAGCAGTTTTATGGGAAGAGACAACTTGTGCCTGCTTTCATAATTTGGGACAGGCTGTCACATTTTCCCTGCAAACCCCGTAACTTTTGCGTGATATTTCTGTAGTGAACATGATTTGATGTGTGAAACTATAAATCCAACAGCGTCTTTGATTTACAATCATTGTAGGTCCTGATTGCATCAATTTCAAATTATACTTGCTATCTCTCAGATCTACATTACTCAGTCATGTTAAAGTGAGAGTATCAGATTGCCAATTAGTTTGGACTGGGATCAAACTATAGTCTGAATTCAGTTACCCTTGATTAGTTCAATCATTTCTCAGCTAGCTTACAAAGTAGATAACCTCAGGATGGAAAGTCCTTCACATCATTCAGTGTGTGGACAGGAAGGGAAAAACCTAGCTGTGAGGCCTCGTCCCCACTGCATACAGTAAATGATGTCTGAATATCACTGGCAGAATTCACAAAAAACATCTGTGCTCCCAACCATCTTAGCTGGAGGAGGACATGCAGAATTAGATTTGCAGAAAAGGAGTTAAAAAGCTCGAAAGATGAAGAATGAGACAAGTGCGGATAATTTATTTATGTTCGAAAGAAGTTATGCTAACTGACTCCCTGCACCTTCCCCACAAGTTAGACTGGGGGCAAGAGTTTCATAACCGGTGTGTGGAGCAGTCATAAACCTGTGCATTTTAAATGAGTTTCAGATTTCAGTGCACATAGTTTGAGGGAAAAGCCTCCCCACTTTGACTTATAGTATTTGGCTCGCTTCGGTGAAAGGCAGTGCCTGAAAGTTAAAACATCGTCTACATTACACAATAAATGTACAGTTTATTCCACAAGTGAGGCTTTTGCAATAAAATCACAAAGCAGGACTCCGAATCATTAAAACTTCTTTGTATTCAGTGTTTAATTTGACTTGTTAAAAATTCAAAAAATTATTCACAGTCATAGCTTCATTTATGACAATCTTGGAAGTGATCGGTACATAAATAGTCTTGAAACCTCATTTTTGAACTGACAGCTGGGCATGTCAACATGAATTCCCTGCTGCATGTAGAACACTGGTGTGCCGTGAGAACTGTCCAGTGTGCCATGACATTTTGGACAAAGGGAATGAAAGTCATTCTAAAACAAACACTGTTTCACCTCAAACAATATTTATCCAAAGCAAAATTGCAACTCATAAAGCTGGTGAAAAAGTAATCAGCAGATTAAAAGTGAGATGTCACTCCTTCAGTTCTAAAATGCCAATATTCTAAATGCAGGTGGCCAAAGGGCAAAATTGGGATCCCATGATAGTTTTCACTCGTGACCTTAGAAATCAGGTAACGGTGTTCACGTGCTTTTTTTTGCTGTGGACTGAACAAAGAAGCTGAAGTTTGGACAAGTGTTTTTCTCTGTGTTTCTGCGGTACATGAATAACCAAGGATCTCTAACCCATGCTACACTCTCACCAGTTGTGACAACATACCTCTGCTAGCTCGAAGCTTCAACACTGGGTTACAGAGACAAACCATAACCTTGTCAACAGAACCAGAGCTCGGGGTATCCCTCTCATCACTTCCTTCCTGGATCAAAATACTCCGTGCACACCATCCAGCTCAGGTTACTCACTAGCTCGGTGAATTGCAATTTACTTTGTGCTTTGTTCTGATCCATTGAATTTCAATTATTCAGTAAAAATTATACCATTACAAATATTACAAATACAAAATATCACCTGGGAAAGTCAGATCCCTGAACCAAATGCAGTACCTGAAACAGATTTATAGCCACGAATAGTTAGAACGAGTTGAGTTGAGCACATTTTGAAACTGTGTCTGTCCTCACAGTTGAAGACCAGTGGTGCTGGATTTGAAACATTAATGCATTTGATCTTTCCTGAACTTTGTATGCACTATGTTGCAGATCTCTCTGTAAGGCTGTAACCATAGTAAATGTAACTAAATGTGATGTTTCTGAGCAACCAATTCAGCTGAAGAAAGTGGGTATGGAATTATTTGTCTTTTGACACGTGCCCTGTTATTGAAAAGGTCAAGAACTGCTGACTGAGAAACCTCACTAGATTGAGTGCCAATAAGTTTGTTAAGAATTGATTCATGAGCATCTGAGCCAATTGTTGGCCTCATAGTGGAGCTCTAGAGGACAGCACCGTGGCTTGGAGGTTAGCACTGCTGCCTCATAGCACCAGGGATCCAGGTTTGATTCCAGCCTCGGGCGACTGTCTGTGTGGAGTGCGTACATTCTTCCCGTGTCTGCACGGGTTTCCTCCAGGTGCTCTAGTTTCTCCCACAGCCAAACGATGTGCAGGCTCAGCAGATTGGCCATGCTAAATTGTCCATAGTATTCAGGGATGTGTCAGCTAGGTGTGTTAGTCAGAGAAAATATAGAGTAGGGGAAGGGTCTGGGTAGGATACTCTTCAAAGGGTTGATGTGGACTTGTTGGGCCAAATGGCCTGTTTCCACACTGTAGGGATTCTATGATTCTGTCTACGTGAAGCTGCCGGCCATTTACATTCTTGCAGCCTCGAGTCCTAAAGACTGCCGGTTGATTTTCAGTCTTCAGGAATTCCTAGCTAGCCAGTTGGGAAAACAGCTATTTTCCCACCTGAGGGAAGGTAGGCAATCCGGAATGTGGTTAGTTGATGTATTAATTGCTGGTGAGCCAATAAAGTTCTCAATGTACCATCTTGCCCATCACTTAATTGTTGAGGTTCGTTCAATGGTAACAGGGTCATGGACATGATGGAAGCATAATCGTGGAAGGAAACTTTCAGAAAGGGGATTGAAAGAAAGTTGGTGAGAACTATATTCTCCACAGTCCTGTGAGGATTGCATCCTGCAGCCACTCCTTCCTCACTACCTCCCATTATATTGTAAGAAAATCACAAAGAGAGAAGCGAAATGGGCAAGGGAAAATATAAAGAGAAAAGAAAGGTACGAGAGGTACGAAAGAAACAGAGGAAAGGCAGAAACAGAGACAACAGCATGAAAATTAGCACAGACACGTTAAATAGAGTGAGACCATTGATATTAAAATGCAAATGTGCTGTCAGCCCAAAACAGATTGTATTGAATGGGTCACCAATGACCCACCTGCTCCAGTGGTGTGTAACAACATCTCAGAACAGATGGATTTTTTAAAATGTTAAATATAAAAAGAAATGAGATTAGATTACCTACAGAGTGGAAACAAGTCCTTCGGCCCAACAAGTTCACACTGACCCTCCAAAGAGTAACCCACTCAGTCCCATTTCCCTCTGACTAATGCACCTAACACAATGGGTAATTTTAGCATGGCCAATTGGCCTGACCTGCACATCTTTGGACTGTGGGAGGAAACCGGAGCACCCGGAGGAAACCCACGCAGACACGGGGAGAACGTGCAAACTCCACACAGTCAGTCGCCTGAGTCGGGAATTGAACCCGGGTCTACAGGCGCTGTGAGGCAGCAGTGCTAACCACTGTGCCACCGTGCCGCCCACCACTGTGCCACCGTGCCGCCCATTAGTAAATTTCATTAGTAAATTTGCAGATGACACCAAAATTGGAGGCGTAGTGAACAGCGAAGAAGGTTACCTCAGATTACAACAGGATCTTGATCAGATGGGCCAATGGGCTGAGAAGTGGCAGATGGAGTTTAATTCAGATAAATGCAAGGTGCTGCATTTTGGGAAAGCAAATCTTAGCAGGACTTAAACACTTAATGGTAAGGTCCTAGGGAGTGTTGCTGAACAAAGAGACCTTGGAGTGAAAGTTCACAGTTCCTTGAAAGTGGAGTCACAGGTAGATAGGATAGTGAAGAAGGCGTTTGGTATGCTTTCCTTTATTGGTTAGAGTATTGAGTACAGGAGTTGGGAGGTCATGTTGCGGCTGTACAGGACATTGGTTAGACTACTGTTGGAATATTGTGTGCAATTCTGGTCTCCTTCCTATCGGAAAGATGTTGTGATATCTGAAAGGGTTCAGAAAAGATTTACAAGGATGTTGCCAGGGTTGGAGGATTTGAGCTATAGGGAGATGTTGAATAGGCTGGGGCTGTTTTCCCTGGAGCGTCGGAGGTTGAGGGGTGACCTTATAGAGGTTTACAAAATTATGAGGGGCATGGATAGGATAAAGAAACAAGTTCTTTTCCCCGGAGTTGGGGAGTCCAGAACTAGAGGGCATAGGTTTAGGGTGAGAGGGGAAAGATATAAAAGAGATTTAAGAGGTAACGTTTTCACGCAGAGGGTGGTACGTGTATGGAATGAGCTGCCAGAGGAAGTGGTGGAGGCTGGTACAATTGCAACATTTAAGAGGCATCTGGATGGGTATATGAATAGAAAGGGTTTGGAGGGATATGGGCCGGGTGTTGGCAGGTGGGACTAGATTGGGTTGGGATATCTGGTCGGCATTGACGGGTTGGACCGAAGGGTCTGTTTATGTGCTGTACGTCTCTATGACTCTATGACTGATTTAAAATGGGTAGCCAAATTAATTCATTACGAATGAAATCAATGAACCCTCCCTCTTTTTTTATTATGCTCCCTATATTTTGAAGATATGTCAAATCTCCTTTCCTTTTGAAATATGGCTGCCATTTTTAAGTTGCACTTTTAAAAACAAGTTACTGGAACTCATTGTGAGTTGTGTTATACTGCTGCTTTGTTCAAGCAATGGAGGAGGAGAAGTAAGTCGCAGGGCACTGGATTATGTCAGCATAGGTAAGTTTTGACCAGCAACAGATAGCTGATTCATTTGTGCAGTCATGATCATTCATTGCTGCTGGAGATCATCAGCCTGACAACTCCTCTCTGACCAGCTGTCAGGCAGATGAACAGCTTAGCTGTTTACAATGATGGATGAGAAGTGTAAAGGCTACAGGAAGAGCAGGTTCAGTGTCTCTATCTCTCTGCGGTAAATATACCCAGAAACCAATTTTCTCCCCAGTTGTTGCAATCTGTTGCCTTTAATCTTTAACTAAGAGACTTTGTATTTTGTGTAACTATCACCTTGTGATTCTTGTGAAGAAGAGAAAGAACCCAGTGAAAGGAGATTGAAGAAACAAAACTCTTGGGAAGCAAATGGAAAATCTAATTAAATGGATTGGTGCTAATGGACTGTGTTTCCCATGTTTTTACCTCCACCCAGAATACCAATGGTTCTGTCTTTATGTGTTAAAATAGGGTTAGAGATTTTGTAGTTTCATTTACTTGTGGCTACAGCTTATTTATTTGCAATAAACAGTAATTCATGCTAAGTAATTACTGGGGCAAACGCTGGTTCATGGAGCTAGATCATGGATTGACAATGATTTCATTCCATGACAAAGAAGCCTCAAGGTGTTAAGTGCCCTACTCCTGTTCCTATGTTCCCATTTTGCTCCCATGCCAAAATTTAATGTATTCATAATCTCTAATGTACTATATATATAATGCAGTGAGAGATGGGCTGACTTCACACTGTTCTTTCGGTGGATATCTGCTGAGTGGTAAGTTGTTCTGGTAAGATGGGAGCATGAGAAATGCCCTAGGGATGTGGAAGATAATTAATGCTGCGAGTTTGGTAAGATACAATGTTAGAATTCACTAGGCGTCACGGCAAAAAACTCTCCAAAGCCTTGACGTAACTCTGATTTAGCCAAGGAAATGTACAATTCAGCCCTTAGTTTCTTACACTTGCTTTCTAGTATCATGTTTTAGCAACATCTATGAAATTGATAACATCTAGTGGAAACATCTAAAGAGCAAAAACAATTTCCCACTTCTTCCACTTTTAAAAAATAATTCAATTCCAGTGAGTGGGGTGGGGTGGGCTTTACTATCATTTAATTTTATCACAGAGAATATTTCAGCCGAGACCAATACATTCCTCACCTAATATTTAGTGGCCAGCTCACAAGAATCATGACGGGAAATCCGAGATGATGTTTCAGCTCCTTTGTTACGAAGCATTGAGATTAAACATACCACTGTTATAGCTGCCTTGTTTAAACCAGTCAAATCTACGCAAATTGAGTGAGGGCTTCTTAAGATTCCACATTTGCATTTTCTAACTCAGCAAATAGAAAATTAATGTGCAATGATTCTGGAGAGAGATTTCATCAATAATTACAGCAGAAAATTATGTTTTGTATGTGGTTAGATTTATCTTTCTGGAATATTTTCACTGTTGGTACTACACCAGTTAATATCTGCTACTTTCTCCCAAACAGTTCATTGTGTTATTGAGTATTATTTCCAACGCAGCACCACAGATCTTTCTAATTTGTTCTATAGGCAAAAATGATTGCTTTGCTTCCTGGAGATAGACTAATTCACTGCAGTGAAATTATTATGAACTAATGGAGGCCATAGAAAGAGTCACAAGGTTGTAATTTAATCGAGGAGGTAACATGAACATCAGCGGAACCTTGAAATTCAATTACTGGATTTAGTTCCTTTCACAACATCTTTTATTTTGCAAAATATATGCTGCATACAGTTCTGAAGTTTGAAGAATCACAAAGGAAAGATTAAAGACAGCTGCAAGCAACTTTCTGATTTACTAAATAACTCATGTGATGCTGAGTAAAGAGAATTGGAAAATTAGATTGAAATATAGGAACAGGAGTTACTCACTCAGCCCCTTAAGTCTGATTTGACACCATTCAATTAGATCATGACCAAGCTGAACCTCACTCGATTTTCCTGCTTTTGATCACAATCCCTGAGCACTTTTTTTCAATAAAACTATCCTGATCTCAATCTGATACAGTACTAACAGTCTTTTATGACACATGCAAATACAGAAACCTTTCAAAAATACATCACTGTAATGCACTGAGAAAACTTTACTATGTTGGATTCACTGAAGGCAGCCATTATTGAATGAATCTTATACATCCCCAGCTCAGAGGGCAGCAGAGGGGTTAATGTAACAAAATACTCAGATTGTGTAATATCCTATGCTACAACTTAATTGATAGCTATTGCAGTAGATTTGCCTATTCCCACAACGAGGACGACTGGGCTGCCTTTAATTTAAACAGATTGAAAATCAAAGGTTCTCTTAGGGCTCTTTGGTATATAATATTCCTGTACCGGGTAATCCAATTGCCCCAGGGACTGAGGAGGAAAGTTATGTTGAAAGTTCTCAAAATGGTTAGATGGTTAAATGCCACTACGATTGAAGAACTTTGCACAGAAGTCTAAACTGATGAGTTTGTTGATTTCAGCCACAAATCAAAGAGCACTATTCTTGCCATCAAACCTCAAAGATAAAACAATGCAATGAAAAGGTCTCCTTACACATGGAATTGAGTGTCTGTGTGCAAAAACTCTACACAGGGAAATGAAAAATAATTGAGAAATGTAACTATGAAAAGATGTTCCATCCATTGCAGTTCTCCATGATCTCCCATTACCTCTCCCATAACTCAATGTTTAAATCTTTATGATCAGAGTAATAGCCCTCACACAGCATCAACACAGATCTAATTGAAGTCATGAAAAGCAACATTAATAACAGTAACTATAGTGCATCATTATTGAATGAACCCCTTAACCTCCCTTTAACCTTTCACATGATGAATTACACCATCTTTCCTCAACACCCGTGATCAGTTTACAGATTCCTTTCTCACTTGGTTCCACTCCTACCTTTGTATCAAAGGCAGCACTTATACCCTGCTTCTCTCTCTCCACCTTGCAGCTAGATTAATCCCTGCCCTTTCGTACCTACATGTGGTTCCTTGGTGTCTAAATCTGCAGGCATGGTGTCAGCTTCATCATCAACATAATTAACAGCCACTTTCATCATTCCATCCTCTCTCTTGTTTATGCCATTACCACTGTAAGATGACTTTCACATGCCTGAAGATACAATTTTTCCAAGCAAAGCAAAACTCTCATTGCAAACCTAACTCCTCAAGATAGAGCCATAGAGTCATATAGCATGGAAACAGGCTCTTCAGTCCAACTCATTCAAGCCAACCAATCATCCCAATCTGACCTAGTCCCACTTGCCAGTATTTTGTGCACATCCCTCTATTCATATACCCATCCAGATGCCTTTAAATGTTGTATTTTTATCAGCCTCCACCACTTCCTCTGGAACTCATTCCATACAAGCAATAACCTCTGTGTGAAAAACTTTCCACCTGGTCCTTCTTAAATTTTTCCCTTCTCAAATTAAAGCTAGGCCCTCTAGTTTTGGATTCCCCACTCATAGAACATAGAACATAGAACATAGAACAATACAGCACAGAACAGGCCCTTCGGCCCACGATGTTGTGCCGAACATCTATCCTAGATTAAGCACCCATCCATGTACCTATCCAATTGCCGCTTAAAGGTCGCCAATGATTCTGACTCTACCACTCCCACGGGCAGTGCATTCCATGCCCCCACCACTCTCTGGGTAAAGAACCCACCCCTGACATCTCTCCTATACCTTCCACCCTTCACCTTAAATTTATGTCCCCTTGTAACACTCTGTTGTACCCGGGGAAAAAGTTTCTGACTGTCTACTCTATCTATTCCTCTGATCATCTTATAAACCTCTATCAAGTCACCCCTCATCCTTTGCCGTTCCAATGAGAAAAGGCCGAGAACTCTCAACCTATCCTCGTACGACCTATTCTCCATTCCAGGCAACATCCTGGTAAATCTTCTCTGCACCCTCTCCAAAGCTTCCACATCTTTCCTAAAGTGAGGCGACCAGAACTGCACACAGTACTCCAAATGTGGCCTAACCAAAGTCCTGTACAACTGCAACATCACTTCACGACTCTTGAATTCAATCCCTCTGCTAATGAACGCTAATACACCATAGGCCTTCTTACAAGCTCTATCCACCTGAGTGGCAACTTTCAAAGATCTATGTACATAGACCCCAAGATCCCTCTGTTCCTCCACCTGACTAAGAACCCTACCGTTAACCCTGTATTCCGCATTCTTATTTGTTCTTCCAAAATGGACAACCTCACACTTGGCAGGGTTGAACTCCATCTGCCACTCCTCAGCCCAGCTCTGCATCATATCTAAGTCCCTTTGCAGCCGACAACAGCCCTCCTCACTGTCCACAACTCCAAGGCAAAAACCTTGGCTATTCACCCCATCCATGCCCCTCATGATTTTATAAACCTCTAGGTCACCCCTCAGCCTCCGACACTCGAGGGAAAAAAACTCCAGCCAATTCAGCCTCTCCCTATAGCTCAAACCCTCCAGTCCCAGCAACATCCTTGTAAATCTCTTCTGCACTTTCTCAAGTTTAACAACATCTGTTCCCCATAGAAGGGAACTGGAATTATACACAATATTCTGAAAGTGGCATCACCAATGTACATACAGTCGCAACTTGATGTGCCAACACCTAGACTCAATGTTCTGACCCAATGAAGGCAAGCGTGTCAAAGACCTTCTTCACCACCCTGTCTACCTGCAACTCCATTTTCAAGAAACTGCACTTGCACCCCTCGGTCTCTTTGTTTGGCAACACACCCCAGGGCCCTACCATTAACTGTATAAGTGTTTTCCTGGTTTGCCTTAGCAAATGCAACACCTCACGGTTATCTAAATTAAACTCCATTTGCCACTCGTTAGCCCATTTGCCCATCTGATCAAGGTCCTGTTGTACTCTAAGATAATCTTCTTCATTGTCCATATGCAGAGCAGGAGCTACCAAGAGGGGTGACCATAAATGCAGCAAAAATATAGGATTTTCATTCCATTTCTGTGGAACATCTTAAAACAAACTTTGAAAATGGAGATGCTATAAAAATTAATAATACTGCTGTAAATCTAATAAAAAATGAACCTCACAAACGTTAAGCATTCTCCATGAGTGAAAAGTAAGAAAGCAATTAAGTTTAAAATGTAATACTTGATAATACAATAATCACAGAATCTGTTTACTGAAAGAATTTGAAATTTTTTTTTAACAACACGTCTCGAATACCCGCTATATTGTTTGAACATGCAAGTTTCTGACTTAGAGACAGACAGTGTGACTATTGAGCAATATTAGTGGGGAATTAATTTTAAAATTACTGAATATTGATGAGATTGATTTTGTTCATAGCACTAGTTATGGTGTCAAGCTTTTGTTTTCTGTTTTCAGCATTGGTCCACGATATACTTGTAAGTTCTATAAGACATGCAGCACAGGGAAGGAACAATAGGTGGCATTAGCAATAGGAAGGTTTCACACACCTTCTGTTTTCATGATTGTGGACATATTGATATGTAATAAAACGTGATGATTTACTGCAGTAAGTTAAGAAGGCATTTGGTATGCTTGCCTTTATTGGTCAGTGCATTGAGTACAGGAGTTGGGAGGTCATGTTGCAGCCATACATGACATTGGTCAGGCCACGTTTGGAATTCTAGTTGCAATCCTGGTCTCCCTGCTACAGGAAGGATGTTGTGAAACTTGAAAGGGTTCAGAAAAGATTTACAAGGATGTTGCCAGGGTTGGAGGGTTTGAGCTACAGGGAGAAGCTGAATAGGTAAGAGTTTTTTCCCCAGAGGTGTCACTGGCTGAGGGGTTACCTTAGAGAGGTTTATAAAATCATGAGGGGATGGATAGAATACATGGACAAGGTCTTTTCCCTGGGGTGGAGGAGTCCAAAACTCGAGGGCATAGGGCATAGAGTGAGAGTGGTAAGATTTAAAAAGGGCCTAAGGAGCAACTTTTTCACGTGGTACATGTATGGAATGGCAGAGGATGGTAGAATTACAATATTTATAAGGAATATGAATAGGAAGGAGTTAGAGGGATATGGGCCATGTACTGGAAAATGGGACTAGATTAATTTAGGATATCTGGTTGGCATGGAGGAGTTGGACCAAAGGGTCTGTTTCCATGCCGTACATCTCTATGACTCATTTAGCCCTGAAAGTACATTCTAACCGAAATATTTACTCTCTATGGATAAACTGAACTTGACAATGTATAACGGCATTTACACTTTTGCGAAAGATCAGAATTTAATACCAACAATTATCCCTGAACCTCACTCTAAATTAAGAGCAAACATTTTAAAAAGATTTTAAAATAAAAAGGTGACTATAATAAATACAATCTATGTAACTGTGCACTTCATTCTTGTTAAATTAAACACTTTTGATGTTGCCTTTTATTCTTTCCATAACTTTTATCCAAAAAGGATGTGGCATTGTTTCTCTAATCTTCCAGTTTTCAAAACTCAAACTCATCGTCAGGTTGAGAACAAATAACTGGTTTGATTTACTCCTAAACTTTCATCAACCTTCCTCCCAGAACTATCCTGTTCTGTATGCTTTTGACCCGTAAACTAAATTACTCAATTACAAAGAAGGCTCGATGATGCTCAGAATCAAACGTCCCTTTCGATGTGACTTTTGTTACCATTGCTCAAGTTGTTTTGCAAAATGAGAAAACAAAACATATACAAGGGAAATGGGGCAGAATTGTATTCCTTTCAATTGCCTTTATTTATAGATGAGGCAATAAGTGTCAATTACAGCATGCATAGAGATTCCAAGTATAGGATAGATCCTCAAACAAGGAGACAATTGTCGTACAGGGGAGGTAATGAGGAAGAAAGAAAATGACAATAAACAAAGCCAGCAGAAAAGGTTAAAGTGTTCCTGCTGCAAGGAAGAAGCGATGGAGTCAATTTGTACTTACCAAATGATAATAAATGATACTGGCATCTCATGAACATTCAGCTGGAAAGCAAATGCTGCATATTCTATCTGTCCAAGTACATAATGTACAATGTCCTAACTATGTTATTATAGTGTTCACAAACATAACCACAAATATCACTGTAAGGCACACACACAGCCTTAGAAAGGTTTATTATGTCTGGTTCACATGTCACTTCATGCGCAGTTGAACCTTTGCGTGAGCCACACAAATACTGCAGGTCTACATCTTAAGCGCGCTTGACCAGGGACGAGATTTGTAATGTCAGTAGCAAAGGTACGGTGAGCAATGCAATAATTCAACATCATGGTGGCTGACTACAATGTTGCATTTTATTTCTTCTCAAAATGTTGCACTGAGCATTACCCTGGTGCTTCCTGTGGGTGTCACTGACTAGGCCAGAATTTATTGTCTATTCCCATCTGCCTGGATGCTAAAACTCAACGACATCTGAAGGCACATCTCGGCCAGACCAGGTAAGAATGATGGATTTCCTTTCCTAAAGGACGTTAGTGAACCAGTTGGGATTGTAATGGGTCCACATTGCTGCTGTCCACTCTTTACAAACAACTCACAAACTGATCAGCACATCTTCTGTAAATTCTATCTCTTCTTTGGACCCAATTTTATTCTTAATCCGTGTGCATGTGTTTCATGCTTTTATTTCTTCTCATGTTTAGTAACTAATAAACTCAACTCTTTTGTTAATGCAAAAAAGTCTGACTGAATTTGGTCCTTTTAAAACATATATTTGATTGGGTCTGGAAGGAAGGTATCTAAAGGAAGGGGCCATTTTTAAATTAACCATGGTACAACCAACTGAAGGGGCAGGAGAATAAAGAGGGGTTAGTTCATCCCTTCTCACCCAGCAACTTAACAATTTGAGGTATCACATCTGGGACTAACAACAAATTAGTAGAGCCTGTCATAACTCTTATTCTGTTGATCAATCTCCCTTGGGAGATACCAACAGACTGTCGAGTTCTGCTTTCGATCACAGGATTTACACAGAGGCAGACTCCTTGTTCCATCTTACCCTCAGAAACCCTTCATTGCCACATCGAATTGATTCCAAAACAGGCCCATGGCTTTTGTCTCTGTTCCTCTTATCATGAATTATAGAATCCCCTGGAAGCAGACCATTCAGCCCATCAAGTCCACGCCAACCATCCAAAGAGCATCTCACACAGACCCACCTTATCCCTGTATTTCCCATGGCCAAACCATCTTTGGACAATGGGTGGAAACCCACGCAGATACAGGGAGAATGTGCAAACTCCACACAGACAGTTGGCCAAGGCTGGAATTGAACCAGGCTCCCTGGTGCTATGAGGCAATAGTGCTAACCACTGAGCCATCATGCATTTGTAACACTTTAGCTCTCCTTGTGAAATGACTGTTGGCTGCTTCCAGTATAACTGAATAAATTACTATGCAATAAATCAATAGTTTTAGAATTTTATGGTGCTCACTGACAGGTTTGCTGGTGGGGGAATGCATAAAATTCCCGTTGGTGCCTTCTCACTACTTTCTACATCAGCAAGACACCCTGATCAGACCTCAGTTGGGAAGGAAAGGGGTCACTCCACTCAAGGGTCCCCTGGGTGTCCCTGCCCCTCCCCTGCCAAAATGTGCTTATGCATCCCCTCCCAGCCTTTCCATTAAATCTTCAGCCATCCTGTACTTCATCCCAACAGGCTTCACTTCCTTTCCTGCCAAGACACCCTTACACAGTCCCAGACCCTGGGATTTAGGAGATCTGGAAACTGCTTTAAGTCCAAGTCTTGGCTATTGTTTCCAGTGGGACCAGAGCGTTGCAGCCAATTAACGCCACGGAAGTATAGTGAAAACAGGCACTCCTACAGCACGCATGTGGTGATCTTTGGTGTGGTTCCTATAAATACATAAAATTTCTCAGCAATCTTTTGCAATCAAAAGCAACTCTGGTAACTCACCAAACAAAGTTCCCTCCCACCTTGTTAAGAAATTTCTGATTTACTCCCCTATGACACCAGCAAGGAGTTAAACCTCAATTCCTTCACAATTTCATTGCACTAAACCCATGTCCAGTCTAAGTGCAATTATCCCAGAACATGTCGGAAGAAACCATCTCCTTTTCAATCAAATTCACCACAAATTTAAATTACACATCACTATAGAATTCTTAAAGATTAGAGGGTTGTTGATAGATTAATTTCAATGCTCATTGAGCACTGCATTCCTTATACAGAGATCTAAGAAATCAACTCTTGTTGATAACCATGTCAGAATGGAATGAACCCCCGCTGGGTTCCTCAGTCCTGGGGCATCAAGTACCAAAATAGCTTGCTATGAACTTTAACTGAAGTGGGCTCTGGTCCAGATTTCTGAAGATTATCCGATAAACCGAAATGACAAGGATTCCATGTAAAATGAGATTCTTCTTATCAGCTTGGCACTGGAAAGTAAATCTCTTCCATTTGTAACCAGCCCGTGTTGAATGTTTTCTTGCAGTCACGTCAATGTCTGTGTAAGGGAACCAACAAATATCTAAAAAGTTACATAGATCTACATTCAAATCTATAGGGCAGAATATGTGTAGAATTTCAAATGTACATAGTGCACAGAGCAATGATTGAACAGAGATTGAGAGAGAGAGAGCTCAAAAATCCCCTTTGGCAAGAACTTTATGCATTGTCTAATCATTCCTCAGTCTTTGTGAGGTGAGCTGGGATTGTTTTGTCATTAAGGCACAGTTAAAATATCTTTCTCTCAGTTTATCAAATTACAATATCCCCTGTCAAAAACTTCTTGAAGTCATTGGGTTGGATTTCTTCATAGACTATATTGTGTGTCCAATCTTATGCATTTACTTAAAGTTCAAGTTATATTATTTTCTCAGAATTTTAATAGGTTGGGAAAGCTTATGTTGTCTTAGTGAAAGGAAGATTGAGAGGGAATTTGTTGCAGTTGTTCAGAATTATTAATGGCCTTGACAGAGTAGACAGGGAGAAACTGTTTCCATTGGTGATAGGATTGAGAATTAGAGAAGAGACTTTGAAGATGTTTTATTTTCTTTGCAGCAAATCTTTATGAACTGGAAGGAAGTCCAAAGCAGATTGAATCGAGGTTATCGACAGGAAAGTAGATGAGTGCCTTAAGAAACAAAAATTAGGTTTCTGGAAAATGCAGACAAATAGGACGAGTTGCATTGATCTTACACAGATCTGTCATGGTATGGACAGACTGAATGGCCTGATCCTCTACTGTAGGCATTCTATAAAATCTGTTCATTAGAAAGCAGTCAATAACAGTAGAACGCCCTGAAATTGGGATAAATGGATTGTTTATTAAACCTCAAAACATTCTGGAGGTTCAGCTACTTTATTTCACTGAAGTTTTCCTCAAGAGAATGACCTTTAATTTTCAAGCTCTCACAAATTCATGTATATATGTGTGTGTGTGTGTGTGTGTATATATATATATATATATCAAGGAAATAAACCAGGAACATTTCAGTGTGACACTTGCACCCAGTTTCCCAGTATATAAGAATTTCCTCCATTCATTTTTGGCAGTCTGTCACAATCTTCACTCAGTGCTGGCTGTGCCCAGAAACACGGTTCCACTCTCACCTCCATCACTCCAATGGAACAGCAGGAAATGGGACTTGCTTATGATGACAGTAATTTAGAATGGCCATAAATTTTAGGAGAAGGAATTATTGTAATACTTTGTACATTTTTACTAAAGTCTTAAGGCAGCTTTCAATATTTCGCATCACCAAGCCCTGTTCTGTATTTTAATGTCACTTTGAAAGCATTTTAATAGTACCAGAAAAATTCACATTGAAGTGTTTGCAATTGTATTTCCTTTGTGGAGTGAACTTAAATAATGGGAAGATGATTTCAGACTTTAATTTTCGCAGTTAAATAGAAACATAGATAATTGGAGTCTGCAGCCCTTTGATTTTGCTCGACCATTCATTCTGATTCTGACTTGATTTGATTTATTTATTTATTATCACATGTATTTTGTTACAAAATATAGTGAGAATTGTGGTATACTGTCGCCACGATCTGGTACCATCTTAAAAGACAGAAATATAAACCTAAACATAGAATATAAAGCCAGAAAAATAAAGAAGGAAAGAAAGTGTTCAACTTTACAGTTGATCATTTAACTCAATAGCCTCCTCCTGCTTTTCCCCTATATCTCTTCATCCCTTTCATCCTCAGTGCTAGATCCAACCCCTTCTCAAAATCATACAAAGTTTTGGCCTCAATTGCTTTGTGTTGTCACAAATTCCATCAACTCACCACTCTCTGGGTGAAGAAAGTTTTGCTCATCTCAGTCCTAACTGGTTTATCCAGTATTCTTAACCAGACCCCTGGTTCTGAACTTTCCCATCATTGGGAACTTACTCCTACTCCTGTCTAGTCTCATTAGAATTTTATAGATTTCTATGAGATCACTTCCCCACTCCCCTCCCACCAAATTTCTGAACTCTCGCAAATATGGTCCTAATTCAACTTCTCCTCATATTACCGTTCCAGGGATCAGTCTGGTTAATTTTTGCTGCACTCTCTCCAAAGCAAGACCATCCTTCCTCAGATAAGGAGACTAAAATTGCACACACATTATTCCAGTATGGTCTCACCAAGACCTGGCATAATTGCAATAACACATCCCTGCTCCTGTATTTGAATCTTCATATGTTGAAGGTCAATGTATCATTTGCCTTTTGTAACCATCTTTTTGCACCTGCATGCTTCCCTTCAGTGGATGGGAGCACCCAAACCTTGTTACATATTTTACTCTCTCAATTTATAGCCAGTCAGATAATAATCTGCCTTCCTGCTTTTGCTACCACAATGCATAACCTCAGATTTATCCACATTATACTGTATCTGCCATGCAGTTGCCCACTCAGTCAGCTTTCCCAAACCACACTGAAGCATCTCTGTATCCTCCTCACAGTAAATCCTCCACCTAACTTTGTATCATCTGCAAATCTGGACATATTACATTTAGTTCCCTCATCAAAACGATTAATGTAGCTGGGGTCCTAGCACTGATCCTTGCAGCACCCCACTATTCACTGCCTTTCAGAAAAAGACGCTTAACTTGTTTCTCTTTATTTCCTGTCTGCCAGTCAGCAATCTACCCACTTTAATACACTACTCTCAATCTCATGCGTTTTAATTTTACACACTAATCTCTTTCTGAAAAACATAGTGTGGCAATCGTAGTTGTTATGTAAAACCAGTCTGGACCTTGCTGGTTTGTTTCCTGGGACAGCTTGCAAATTCAGGCTGTGTGTTGATGAGAGAGGCAGGAGGCAGAGGGGCACTGAGGCGTTTATAAGAACTGTCCATGGCATTGTGGAGGCTATGGGCCAGTCAAGATCCAGGATTGGGCCTAGTTGTATTGTCGAGCTGAAGGCATGGTTCCAGTGCCGGGGGTGAGTATATATATTATTGAAGAAGGGAGCACACTATCACAAAGCAGGAGTCAGGGTACTCAGGGTGACTCTGGGCAGCGCAGAGGGAGAACACAAGGCCAACGTGGTCTTCAGCACTTCGATTGTGAGGGGCTCCAGAGGTGATACAGAGACAATGATTGTAACACAGAGGGAGCTCAACTAAAACAGAATCAAGTGAAGCATCATTGGGGAAGCAGGGGTCACAGAACGACTGAGGAGTTGCAGAACTGAGTGGGCACGGTGAGTCACAGCGGGAGCCCACAACTCTCTGTAGCCAGCACAAATTCAGAAGCTTACCGTCCTGATTTGAAAATCCAATCGGTTTGCCCAGAGTGGGAGAAGTAACGACTTTTTTCTAGAAGGGAGGAGAGATGGTGGCTGGGACATGAGGCTAAATGAAGGGCCACCCCAGGATCAAAGAGTCTGGTGATCATCGAAGTTCAGCATCTGCCTTCAATTCCCACTTCAGCAGCGTGTCCACTTTGCTCATTGCATTCAAAGAATACAGTAGCTCACAGATTTCCAAACTGCCTGGGCCTTATACGGTATGAGGAGTCTGTGTTCCATATGTACTCTGGGTATAATAGACTGCAGTCCCTTTCTCAGCTTCGGAGGGGGCTGCATCTCCTATTTTGCTTGTATTTAAGCCCCCATACTCCTGACCTTTGCTCCCCCCACCCCACAGCAGTTCAAGGGGTGGTGGGCAGATTAGGGGTCCCCATTGGAAATCTGCTTCTCTGCCTGGACAAAGGGGCCACAAAGAGAGCCAGGTCACGGGAAGGTGAGGAGATGATTTGGCCTATCCTCTGCCATGGTGAAGGATGCTAGCAGAAGTCTGCTGTAATAGAGTAGGAAGGATAGGTCCCTGGCAGCTACTGTTTGCTTACACAGCATTGTCACATTTTATGGGCAATACAATGAGATCAAGATAACTGAGTTTATGGGCGGCACAGTGGAACAGTGGTTAGCACCGCTGCCTCAGAGATCCAGGTTCAATTCCAGCCTCAGGCAACTGACTGTGTGGAGTTTGCACATTCTCCCCGTGTCTGTGTGGGTTTCCTCTGGGTGCTCTGGTTTCCTCCCACAATCCAAAAGTGTGCAGGTAAGGTGAATTGGCCATGCTAAATTGCCCGTAGTGTTAGGTGTAGGGGAATGGGTCTGGGTGGGTTGCGCTTCAGCGGGTCAGTGTGGACTTGTTGGGCCGAAGGGCCTGTTTCCATACTGTAAGTAATCTAATCTAATAACTGTGGGAAAGGGTCCGGTCAGGCTAGGAGTTATTCCACCAGTTTTTCATAGTTTCTTGAGGAATTGTTCAAAGGGGTGTTGTTCATTTGAAAAACTGAGGAGATACTCGGAGCTTTTGTTTTTAAAAGCTGAGTCACTAAAAGGATATGAGGATATTTTTATTTGGAAGTTACATTGATTAATCTAATTGTTTACTGGAAATCACATGCCAGCATTTGCTTGGGTATTGCTCAGAGTTCAGTTGGGGTACAGCCTGCAGAGACAGAGAGAAACCATTCTGCTCATGTCCTGTCTTTCTGCCAAACCCCTTTTGAAGACTCCAGTGTGAGACCTGGAGACCTGAGATAGCTTTTCTCCTCAAAAAAAAACATGAGAATTCTCAACATCTCTTGGACAAATGTTGTTTAACAAATCTCTGCTGAGAAAGTTCCTTACTTTTTTTTATCCTTTTCATTGAGATGTCTGTGTTGAATTGTTTAGAAGGGTAAATATTTATACTTGCCTGTTTCAAACTGTCTTAATTAGCTTTTCATCTTTGCCAAATAAGTTCATTTTTCACAACAAATTAAAAATTATGTTGTTTATTCAAGAAACTTGGTTGACATTTGTTTTTATTCTAAAACTAATATATATGAAATATTTGGACAATCCATTACTAGGTAAAGAATTTAAAGTTAACTTGTGACTTGTGAAGCAGAGGGACTAAAGAGATAGAGAGAGAATGCTCTTCCAAATTTAGTTGTAAAACTACTTTCAAGAACCTGTAACATTGGCGGGAAGGATCTGGTCTCTCGAGAGAGAGAGATAAAGAAATGCAGATTCATACAGAATACATAGGAACTTGGCCAGGTATAACTGTAACCTCTGAGAGCCCAGAGCCTAGAACTTCAGGCCAAAGAGGTCAGAGGTAAAGCCTCCCACTAATAGGACTGTGTACTTTCACTTACTGCTTTCACAGTTTCCCTAAAAGCTAAAGAGCCAAGGTACAGATCAACCCTCCCTTGTGCTCCTACAATTATGAAGGAAGCAGCATTAAGACTCCTGAGGGAACAGCAACAGCAGCTGTAGGAAACTCTGCAGAGGGGAAAGGGAACAGGACAAGAACCATTATTTCAAAGGAGAGCTCTCATGTGGAACAGAACCTACGGGCTGACACAGAGAAGAGACACAATGCTGCAAATGCTTCCACAAGGGCCATACAGAGCAGCCAACAGGACTCCTGAAAATGACATTTTGATGCCTAGACTTCTCAGGCAGTGTGATGCAGACAGGGCAGCCCACCTCATAATGCTGCACCCGGCACCCAGGAGCGTATGCAGGAAGTGAGAGGAAACCTCTGAGGAAGCAGACGAGGATGAAGGTCCTGAGATGGGCCAAGGCAACTGTCAACGAGATGAAGAATACAGGAAATGTTCTACTGACCCAGAAAAGCCAGAGACAAGCTTACAACCAACTGCTTCCATGATGATCATGTCTGAACATGTTGTGTTTTGATTTATGTATTGGCTGTCAGCCCTCCATTTGTTGTAGTCAACGTTCTTCATGCATTGAGATGGAGCTTCAGCTGTTTTATCTGCTCACTTTCAATTTGGTTCTGATTTAAACTGAAAAAGCTGAAGTACATACACAAGCCTTGCCATCGACTAGTGCTTCTGTGGCATCTGTAATACATTGGAGATTTCTGGTGGTTGCATCAAAGACGTGAAAGTGACATTAGACAATCCATTTCCTGTGACCAATAACGAGTTGTTGCATATGCTGAGACTGCTCCTTATACGTCGTGCACACTCACTATCCCCGCAGTGCTACAGAACGCAAGGAGTCTTCGCTGTACCTTTACAATGTCTGAGCGTGCCCACTGAGAATGCTGCCAGTAGTATGGGTGCTAACATTATGAGCTGTTCCCTCCAGTTGACGTTACAAATATGAACGATTGATATGTAGCATGGTCATTGCAAACCATGTCTCCTTAGATTTGCTCGCATGGATTTGAGAATCCACAGCATGGGACAGACCTTTCCTTACTGGAGTCTATTGATACATAATAGATTCATCACTTACATAAGGTGCATGCATAGGGTGCACCATTAGACATTTCCTGATGAAGGGCTCTGGCCCGAAATGTCGAATTTCCTGTTCCTTGGATGCTGCCTAACCTGCTGTGCTTTAACCAGCAACACATTTTCAGCTCTGATCTCCAGCATCTGCAGACCTCACTTTTTACTGCACCATTAGACATCCCAAGGTTTGGCTTCTCCCTTGACCTTCTCATTAAAATCATTGTTACGGAGAGTAATCAAGAACGTTTTGACTGTAATCTTCAACTAGTAGATGTGAGAGTGGTTACCTGATGAATGAGGCAATCTGTAAACACCCACTTTGTTGATTATGAAGGAGGTACCAAGGTGTGGCAATTGAAAAGCAGCACATCCTTTTGATGGTGTAAGATGCTTCACATCTTTGACTTCAAACATCTTTCCCAGCTCCGGTTAGTGATAGAAACCTACAACAGATGCTGGAACAATGCAGGTGAATAGCTATTCACAGAAGTGGTAAGTAGATATATTGCTTGAACATCCACCCCACTAACATGGTATCCAGGTATTTTTCTCTGCCCTTCATTCCAGTGAGGTACTTCCCCAACATTCACAGCTAGGATGGATGGAGTCTGCTGACTAGTGCTTCCTGGTAACATTGAAGACTTTGACGGGTATTCTATGGGGCCTGATGGGGTCTGGCATGCTGAGTGTACTGTAACTGTACTGATGTAGGCACACTATGCCCTGCCTCAGCAGACAAAGGGAGCATTGTGCCCAGGGAGCTGGAGGAGCGGGGCACCTGTGGAGTGTCCTGAGATGAAGCTACCTGGGTGTTTGAATGTAGTGCCCCCTGCTGAAAGCTCCACCATTAATTCTGCATTCAGAAGGCAATGCTGATGGAACAAAGGTCCATGCAGCTGCTGGGATTTTTGCTTGAGCTGTGACTCCATGGAGGCTGCTATCCTTTCCATAGAGACAGCCTTGTGCTCTCATGTTGGCACCACCACGGCAGACAGAGGATGATGGGCTCCTCCATCTTTCACGGTGGTCTATTGAGGGTCTATGGAATGCCTGCTTGCTATTCCCAGCCTCTCCGTCTCTCTGCAGGTTGTTCATGCCACTTATGGTCAAATGCAGGGGCAAATCTTGTGGGACTGAACATGAGCCGAATATCCCACAGTTCTCTGTTTCAGGTAACACTGGCATTTCTTCCTCCACTGGCTATGGACACTCATCAGTGACGTGCTCACCAAATTGTGTCCCGCAGTCTACTGTAGCTAATGTACCCACTGAGATGATTACTTCTGTGCTGGTGGAGGCTGCAGGAAAACATCTTGTTAGTGGCTTCCCTGAGCTGTTGTGCCTTCATACTCAGAGGTCATGGGTCTCGAAGGGGTGAGAATGAGGCCTACTGTGTTTGGCTGGCTTCTGTCTGGTACTAGTGCCTTTGGAGGAGAAAAGAATTAGTGGGGGATACATGGACTAATCTGATTGGCTTCCTGCACATCTGAGAAAAATAGACCACAATGTTTCTCACTGACCTCTCAGCCTCTCCTGATGAAGGGCTCCTGCCTGAAACGTCAATACTCCAGCTGTTTGGATGCTGACTGACTTGCTGTGCTTTTCCAGCACCACACATTCTCGACTCTGATCCGCAGCATCCTCACTTTCTCCCAACCTTTCCTGTCTCCCCATAACACAGGAATGGTCCTGGTGTTCCTTAATTAGATCAACTGTACTGTGCTCAAAGACGGTGAGGAGTTTGAATAACACTCCTGCACAATTCTTGACCCTCTCAGAGTACTAATGGGCTTTCTTGCTCTGCAATGAGAAGGACTGATTGCAATGACAATGGATCCAAGTTGATTGTATAGCAGTTGGAATGTCATTAGGGGGATTCCAGGGAAGGCAGACTGACTCCCTGTGTGAACAGTCATTGAATGTTTGACACAAGTCAACATTCATGCATCTGTTTGTGAAATAGGATTTTGCTTTCACACATCACTCAAAAGCTTCTTAATTTATTTTCTCTCTCTCCACAGGATATTTCAGTGGCTAAAGACAAAATGACACTAAAAAAAATGGCCACGCAGGATAAATGGATGAAATTTTACCAACTCTCCAGAGATAGGCTCAGTTGAGGTGGGGCTTGGTGTTAATAAAATGATGGTGGGAAACATTGGGAGGGAAGTCTGACATTCTATCTGGATATGATCTGGTTTGGCTGGAGGCTTCGTATCTGCTGCACCCGATGTGGTCTCCTCTACATTGGGGAGACAGGCCGTCTACTTGCAGAACGTTTCAGGGAACACCTCTGGGACACCCGCACCAACCAACCCAACTGCCCCGTGGCTGAACACTTTAGCTCCCCCTCCCACTCTGCCAAGGACATGCAGGTCCTTGGCCTTCTCCATCGCCAGACCCTGGCCACACGACGCCTGGAGGAAGAGCGTCTCATCTTCCGCCTAGGAACCCTCCAACCACACAGGATGAATGTAGATTTCTCCAGCTTCCTAATTTCCCCTCCCCCCACCTTATCTCAATCCCAACACCCGGATTCAGCATCGCCCTCTTGACCTGCAATTTTCTTCCTGACCTTTCCGCCCCACCCCCTCTCCAGCACATCACCCTCACCCTCATCTCCTTCCACCTATTGTATTCCCAGCGCCTCTCCCCCAAATTCCCTCCCCACCTTTTATCTTAGCCCGCTTGGCACACCAGCCTCATTCCTGAAGAAGGGCTTATGCCCGAAACGTCGATTCTCCTGCTCCTTGGATGCTGCCTGGCCTGCTGCGCTTTTCCAGCACCACACTTTTCAATCCTATCTGGATATCTCAGAAAGTGGGAATGGCATCAGTCTGGCTGTCCAGTGACTCGAGTAATTAATTCAATCAGTTCACTGGCCTATTACTGGACACTTCCCTTGACGCTTTACTGCATCAGAATGTCTATCCCCTCCACACAGGGTGACCCACAGGGACACACTGTGGCACCCCCTATGGGAGTGATCTGGGTAGGATCCTTTCCTACTATCAACTCAAGGGATGGGGAGACCTGGACCTTTCACATTTTAAGAACATTTCTTTCAGACTCGTTGAGGGCACCTGGATATATTCATGTCCTTGCCTTCCTTTGTCTTCGGTACTGACCAGGCTTGTATTTCTCGGACCGGGTTGGCAGCTCTCCTCCACCCCCGAATGTGGTCACCCCGCGTTGCAAGCTCTTAACTGGCATGTGCTGGCAAGGTCTACTCCACAGTCCTGCCAATTGGCCACGTGGACCCATGACCTGCATTCAGCCCTGGCAGTGGGACCCACGGTGTGCCAGTTCTATCTGTTATATTCCACTCCCCCCCAGCACTATCACCATCCACCAATCTCAGGCATTTGTAAAAAAAAATAGATTTGTGACAGAGGAAGGTGAATTTTAATGAACAGCTAGGATTTAAGAAGAGCAACCCTCATCCCTTCACTCTCTTTTTCAAACTGGTCTTCAAATTCAGTTTGACTTGTAAACGGTTACAAGCTTGTACAGGGTTACAAAGGGTTACAGCTGGCAAGCCAGCACTCTCATTTCTCAGGCTTTTTATCCTGAGTGACTGAGGGATTAGAGTGACTGCAGTCTTCATGGCTGGGTGACACACTCAGGGCCTGTCAGCGGTTTGACATGTTTCCACTTATCTGGTGAACTGGGGGGCATTGTGATTTGATAATTCAATTTTGTGTCTCCTACAGGATGGATGCAAATATTTTCTACATAGATTTAGAGCCTGAAGGAACACAGAAAAACACAAAAATACCAAATCTTTTCGGATGGCTTTTTTGAAGAGTTTGCACGGCAAATTAAAGGCGCTACACATCGAGAAGACATTCGGTGCAAACAGCCAAGATGCTGGGAAAAATGGGCAACAAGTATCTGTTGGGTGTGGGAGGAGAGTGCGCTGAGTCCCTTATTATGGTTCCTTCATGAAAAAGACACAAATTATACAGAGGAAGGATAACAAAAGAAGAGAATATCAAGATATAGGGGCAATCCTTTTGACATCTACTGACCACTCACATTTGCCAAGTAGCCAAATAATTGTGAAAGCCTGTGTCCAATTGCTATTCAAGGGCCATCTGACGTGTATTTTCAACTGCACCACCACCACTACATCATTAAGAGTGAACACCTTATTTAAACATTTAAAAAGCAGTTCCCCATCAGGTTAAAGCTCCCCGATCTTACAGGAGATCTCATACAGACCATCTTCAAGAACGAAACAGGGAAATTATAGGTATTCACAAATGTTACTTGAGATCACCTGTTTCTTCAGCAATACGAGTGTGTTTTGTGAATCTGGTCTGCTATCCATAACACAATGGGTGAAGAGTTCTACAGGCTTATGGAAACTTATTTTCATCAGTTACTCAAAGTGGACTGTCCTCTCATTCAGTCAGTCCCTTTGTCTCCAGTTTTTGTAGTTTCCGCTCTTTATCACCTGCCTCATCAATGAACATTTAGTTGATTTTATGGGCTTAATCTTACTTCCTAAAAGCAAATGGGTTTGGGTCATGTCTCAGACTAAAGTGCAAAAGATGCCCAACAGGAACTGAACTTGTCTTGGACTGCACTGCTTCAGTTTCTGCCTATTAAACAAAAGGGTTAGAATTTAATAGGGTCCCCTGGGGTTGGGTTGAAGAAACTGCAGGGAAGGGGAGTGGAGGACTGCAGGGAAATGTACTGGATCAGAACTCCAGCAGTGTGGCTTTGCATTCTACCAATGGGGAGAGGTCTCCCATGACATGGTGAGGAGTCAATCCAGATCATTGACCAGATACTGCGGGCTCACTTACGTGTAATTGTGTGCGATTTCATTCGGAGTTTGGGATTTAGTGAGCAGGACATGGGCTCATGACCCATCAGATACCTGCCCTGTTAAAGCTAGAGACTATTGGCTCCATCTTCGGAAGTCAGCCAAGTTTGTGGTTGGCATTTGTTTGACTGTGGTATTTGGGAACAAAGAGACGAAGCTATTGTCAGATTACAGCTATGGACCTCTTCTCTTTTGCCATCTGGCTGTCCTCACTGGTGCCAGTAGGCATGTCCTCAATGGGTAGCTCTTGTCACTGAGGTTCCATCCCTTGGGGAAATCCCAGGTGCCTGGGACTGTTGAAACATGTAGGTGCTATGGCTGATTCTCAGAAACCAGGCACGGACCTCAAGTAACTGCTTTTGGTGTTTGTGGGTCAGTTAAATGTGGATCAAATGGAAGTTATAATGAAAGTTCTGGCTGGTCCCTGGGACCCCTGAGAACCACATGCCTGCAGTCAGTGATAAGTGATATCAGAGGGAATCGCAGAGGCCAATGGGCCTCAAGGTCTACCAGCCCTCTTTAGGACATCAGTCATCTCCTTGTTACAGCAATAAACTACTGCTTTGGAATGCCCTGCACATGCTCCCAGTGGATCCCTGAAAGTAGTATTGTCTGGGGAAACCCACAGTCAGAAATACTGTTTCAGTTCAGAGACAGTGTCCCCTGAGAATTGCAGACTTCAGTGGCACTGTTGCTCAGATAGCGCAGGTGGCTTCAGTTAACCCAGAACACTCTCGGCTTGGGCTGAGTTGCTCTTGGAGAAAGTGAGGACTGCAGATGCTGGAGATCAGAGCTTAAAAATGTGTTGCTGGAAAAGCGCAGCAGGTCAGGCAGCATCCAAGGAGCAGGAGAATCGACGTTTCGGGCATTAGCCCTTGTTCAGGAAGAGGGGTTAATGCCCGAAACATCGATTCACCTGCTCCTTGGATGCTGCCTGACCTGCTGCGCTTTTCCAGCAACACATTTTCAGCTCTGATCTTCAGCATCTGCAGTCCTCACTTTCTCCATTATATTCTGCAGTCTGTTCTATTACCCTGATGTAAGGCATGATTTGTCTGGATAGCTTGCAAAGCATTGCTTTTCACTGCATCTCAGTACATTTGACAATAATACATCAAATCAAATCAAAAGCAGTCTGCCACTATTTTAGTCAAGTTTAGCCTAAACTGATTTGGTGTCTCTGTAATATGCCCCAGTAAAGCGCTTTCATATCACGGTGGTGTGATGTGCTCTACACACCCACTGGGATGGGTATGGGGTGGTGGGGAGTTTGGAATAGGGATTTGGAATAGGGGCCAGGTAGCTGATGCTGTTTGTCTGTATTTGAGGAGGATGTGAAAGGGCAGTGAGCTGGAAACACATAATAATGAGTCCTTTGCATTAGATGCCAGAACCATGGAAATCATCACAGGCACCAACTTCTCAACCATGAATGCCTTTGTAATAAAGCCTCACGCTGTCCAGGTAGCACCTCCCCCAATGTAGCTTCACTCCATCCACCAACAGGGCTAAGGAGCTGAGCACACCCAGTCTGGCCCTGCATCAGTAGATCATTGAGGGACATCTGACAAGGCAGCAATGATGGCTCACGGTTAGTATGCTGCATTCCTTTCAGACACAACCTCGCAATCTCATCACTGGACCATTGATCGTGACCTGAGGGTATGCAGGTCTCAAGCTCCATCTTAACTGGGACCGACTGAAGCATGACATGCTGATGGAAATATGCTGCTCTTGCAACTAAATAGTTCAGCATTAATCTGGTCTCTGAACAGGCTCATAACTTGTAGTGACTGTAATTTATTTATACATCGGAGCTGTAATAATTGGCTAGCAAATATTCAAGTATGGCATTACCCACATCTACTTTTATGTTACAGGAACTAATGTAAGTCTTGTCCCATTGGGGTATACCTAACCAGCTGGGAGCAAAAACCCACAACACAGAGGCAGATCAGCACCAGCAACAGGTAACTGTGCAATTGTATTGATTGTAAATACCTTATCAAATTTTAACATGTGCCAAGTTTCAGGAATCTCTGAGTGCCTCCAGTTGCTTTCCTGAGCACACCCCAAGTGCTTCTCCAAGGTATGATTCTGTGCTTGCCACTGATGTGGAAATTACTCGGCTTCCCTTGTGTCCCAGGGCGAATTTGACAGCTATCCTCAAGCTGCCGGAGGTCCAGAGGGTCTGAACGTGTTGAGGGGCTCTCATACAGACTCCTCACAGAGAGCCCATTCAGATCACTGGCAGAGGGGTTAAGGATTATAGTGTCTGCACTCTGGGAGGCTTGAGAGGAGTCCCCTGGAGCGTAAACCAGCTACTCTTCCTCCCTCACAAAGTGTCGCACTTGTTGGCTGTCTGAAGATTGGTGGGAGGGGGGGGAACATTTCAGGCAGGTCCTCCCTCCCCTGTGACATTAAACCCATGGACCTGTCCAAAGTAATGCAGGTCTGTTGCACACCTCTGGCACCCAGTGACTGGAACTGGCTCTCTCGGTTGGTTGCCAGTCTCTGAAGGCAGGGAACCCTGCGCCCACACACCTGAGACATGGCAGCATGTGTGCCTGTTGGTGCACTCCTGCATCCTCGAATGGAAGCATCTGGCAGCTTTACCTTCCCTTACCTGCTGCTGCAGGTTTGGCGTGGCCAATTCCAGAGGACGTTAGTCTGGTCGGGGTTCAGTGTGGGCCTGGCCTTCCCCATTACTCCAACTCTCATTGCTGTCAAAGCCTGTGTCAGGCAGTGGCTGTCATGTGCCCTTAATTCCAAATCAAATCATCAGTGTATACTGTGCTCTCGATAAATACCCACCCTTCGGAAATGCCAAGACCTGGGTAAGATAGCATAAACAATTGAGGGCTAGGAGCTTTATATCTCCCCCTGTGATCCATCCCTGCTGTGATGGTCCAGTAGCACGTGGGCCCACTGTCGCTTCATGCTCTTGGCTCATTGTTTGCATCTTGCCATCCTCAATCAGATTGCCAGCCTTGCTGGCATCAGTGCTCTGACGTGGGGGACTCCATCACCAGGCTTCGAGCTCTCTGTATTGTTGTGCGCCTACTTCTCCTGGTGCCTACAGGAAAGACACTGAGAGTTTCACTGAGACACTGAAGACCAGCACAACACGCATGTGCCTCCTGCATGTGTGTACTCACCAAGGGATGTGGTCAGGATGAACAAAGATGCGACAATGCATCTTACAGCAGCTGCCACTGGGCATTACCTCTTGCCAGAGCCTGTTTGGTCACTCTTACCCTTTACAGTGCTCTATCCTGTGTGGCCGTATGTTAACCCCAATGGAGACTGCAGTGGGAAGGATTCACTTGTCCCCAGGATTAGGGTAGAAAATCCCCTTGGTTGCAGTCATTGCCCAGCCATCTTTGGTTGGGTCACCGTCTACCGCCCCTTGGGAAGGTTTCCTGTCCTACCTGTCCATCACAGTTTGGGAGAGGAACCATCAGTGCAGCGACCTGTCCATCACAGTCTGGAGGAGGAACCATCAGTGCAGCGACCCGTCCGTCACAGTCTGGGGGAGGAACCATCAGTGCAGCGACCTGTCCGTCACAGTCTGGGGGAGGAACCATCAGTGCACCGACCAGTCCATCACAGTCTGGGGGAGGAACCAGCAGTGCAGCGACCTGTCCGTCACAGTCTGGGGGAGGAACCAGCAGTGTAGCGACCTGTCCGTCACAGTCTGGGGGAGGAACCAGCAGTGCAGCGACCTGTCCATCACAGTCTGGAGGAGGAACCATCAGTGCAGCGACCTGTCCATCACAGTCTGGGGGAGGAACCATCAGTGCAGCGACCAGCCCATCACAGACTGGGGGAGGAACCATCAGTGCAGCGACCAGCCCATCACAGTCTGGGGGAGGAACCATCAGTGCAGCGACCTGTCCCTCACAGTCTGGGGGAGGAACCAGCAGTGCAGTGACCTGTCCGTCACAGACTGGGGGAGGAACCATCAGTGCAGCGACCTGTCCATCACAGTCTGGGGGAGGAACCATCAGTGCAGCGACCTGTCCCTCACAGTCTGGGGGAGGAACCAGCAGTGCAGCGTCCTGTCCGTCACAGTCTAGGGGAGGAACCAGTAGTGCAGTGACCTGTCCGTCACAGTCTGGAGGAGGAACCAACAATGCAGCGACCTGTCCGTCACAGTCTGGGGGAGGAACCATCAGTGCAGCGACCTGTCTGTCACAGCCTGGAGGAGGAACCATCAGTGCAGCATTCCTAAACTGTGGGATAATCTAATATCTCCCATCTATAGCACATATCTCTTGCACCCTCCCTGGCTGAATACCACGTTTTATGTCGGACTCAACACTGGTCAGCCTCTTGGGTTCCTGCAATGGACACTGGACAGCTTTCAGACTGAGGTTGGGGTCGGGGGATGGTTTCTCAATGATCAGGTTAGATTCACTACAGTACAGAAACAGGTCATTTGGTCCACCAGGTCCACTCCGAACCTCTGAAGAGTAACCATTTCCCTACACTTACCCCTGACTAATGCACTTAACACTATGGGAAAATTAGCATGGCCATTTCACCAAACCTGCACATCTTTGGATTGTGGGAGGAAACCGGACCACCCAGAGGTAGACCACACAGACATGGGGAGAATGTGTAAACTCCACACAGATAGTCACCCAAGGTGGGTCCCTGGCACTGTGAGGCAGCAGTGCTAACTACTAAGCCACCGTGCCACCCACACGATGCAGGACTAGCCCTCAGCTGTTGCACCTTTTGTCATCATCAGGGCCGGTTTGAGTGCAGCTCTGGCAGACCTCCCAAACTGGTTCCATCTCCTGGTTCTGCATCAGGGGATGCTGAGCTCAATACCCACCACTCTGCCAGAACTAGATCGGCTAGTAATTGATCAGCTGGAAAACTCCCTGTAGTTGTCCACAGAACCCTGAAGGTGGCATGGTTAGTTAATGAGCTAATTAAGAAGGCATACAGGACATTTGCTTTTAGGACCCATGGACACAGCCTTAAAATTAGAGGGGGGTCAATTCAGAACGGAGATGCGGAGACATTTCTTCAGCCAGAGAGTGGTGGGCCTGTGGAATTCATTGCCACAGAGTGCAGTGGAGGCCGGGACGCTAAATGTCTTCAAGGCAGAGATTGATAGATTTTTGATGTCTCGAGGAATTAAGGGCTACGGGGAGAATGCGGGTAAGTGGAGTTGAAATGCCCATCAGCCATGATTGAATGGCGGAGTGGACCCGATGGGCCAAATGGCCTTACTTCCACTCCCATGTCTTATGGTCCTACGGTCTTATATATTACTGCAGCAAGGAGGTTATGTTGATACGGTGCAAACTTTTGCTGGGCCATAGCTGTGTACAGTTCTGGCTGCCTCATTATAGGAGGAACACTGGAGGGGTGCAGAAGAAATTCATTAGCGTATTGTATCGGATGAAAAGCCTTAGCTACAAGGAGAAGCTGGATAGCTTTGGGTTGAGAAGAGGACAAAGAAGGTTGAGAGGGAGATCTGTCTGTGGTTTAGATGATTATGGGAGGGCATGGACAGGGTGAATAGGATGCAGCTGTTCCCATTCCTTAAAAGGTCAGTAACAAGAGGGCATTAAGATGAAGGGGGTTTAGAGGGGATTTGAGAATGGTGAGAATCTGGAACGCACTGCCTGCGAGGGTAATAGAGACCGGAAATCTTGCAACTTTTAAATGGTATGTAGATGACAACCGGAAATGTCATAACATTCCAAGACTACAGGCTGGAAAGTAGGAACAGACTCGATGAAAGGCCTCCAAAGTGTGGAATGACTATGACTTGCCAGCTCTTTGGAAGACAACTGGAATAGACCAAGATGTTGGCATGAAAGTCCCATGGGCAATCATAACCTCCTGGAGGGCAGAGAGAAAGTGATCTCCATGGAAATCTATACATGGCCTGGGTGATGCCAATGGTGAAGGAACCGATTAGATTTTATCTGTGCAAATGTGTTTCAGTTGTTTCAGGGAACAGGGGTCTTTTTGGGATCCTTCCAAACCCTGCAACCAGGGCAGGGCTTGCTTTGCGGTCTCCCCATGTGACTGCCCCAGCAGAAGGGAGGATGAAACCCTGACTGCCTTCTCAAAGGCTTCAACTGGCATTAAGGTGGAAAGGCCATCCATCAGCTTTTTTGACCTGGATTTAATAAGGGATGAGGCACAAAGATCTCCACCCGCATTCCTCACATCCAATTGAAGATCCAAGGCGGGTCTCCATACCCACCTTGAACAAGGACATCAAATTGTGCCCAGGGCCACCACCATGACTGGACGCAGTGATCAACTCGGATATGTAGAGACTGAGTGTTTGAAAACGAAGGCACATATTTCAGACGGATTGTGGAAAGACTGGAAGTTGCAGCATGAAGGCACAGCATAGCCATCATCCCCGTGGAATGCTTGGTGATTGTGACTTGACAGAGCCTTCTGTGAAACAAAGCCTACTTTATAAGCTCAAACAAGGACACCAGTCATCGGTGGCTTTGCTCGAAACTGGTTTTGCCGGAACAACAGATTATGCTACTGAAGGACAGAGAAATGATTGTGCACTCTGCAGACTATCATCATGCGGACTGCAAAATCTGATTTCAGAATGGGATGCCTCTTTCTAACTAAAGGACCAAAGCAGTCATGTCATAAGACCATAGTCATGGTTTCCTTTAGATCAGCTTTCAGACTGATTTAACCATTCTTTTATCATTACTTGGAACTATCAATGGCGTACAGTCACTTCAAATAGTCCAGCAGCAAACAGAAGGTGTGATGTAAAGTGTGTATTCATATATATATTTTAATATCATTTATTTTAAGTTTAGATTCTTGAACTTAAGTTAGTGGCATACAGATTTTTCATCGGTCTAAAGGGACTTAATGATTAGCTTACAAATATTTCTGTAGCCATGGTGACTTTTTTTAGAACATATGAGAGAAAGATTCCAGAACAGTATGGATTTTTGATTACATTGGGATAACTTTACAGCCAAACAAAATAAACATCAGTATAAGGAGCTTTGTAAAAATTCCAGAACAAAAGTGCTTGGTTAAAAGCCTAAATAGACTATTTAAAGCTGAGAAAATTTAAGATTAGTTGTATGAAGACTCCAGGAAGATGCTATCAATTTCCACAGTCTAGTAATTGAACCACAGTAAAGCCTTATAGGCTTGAGAGAAAAGAATTCTCACTAGTGTGAGCACTTTAAAGGGAGTAGGATTATATTTTAGCAAGAATCTTTGAAGGTAAGAAATTTCTTCCAGCCAATAGTCCTCTGTTTGATTCAACTGCAGAGTTTTAAAAAGCTGTAACTCCCAAGATGAGCAAACTGTGGAAACATGTGGAACGTGCCAAATGCATCTCTCTCTCTCTCACTCTCATCATGTAGGGAAGACAACAGAAAACCCAGAATGCTTAAAAGAAAGAATTCATATCAGAGAAGAACAAAGTTCACCTGATCAGTCATTGAATTTAAGGATAATCATCACCGTACAGACAGCAACATCTCATCTTGCAAAAAACCAAAAGGCCTATGAGAGAAAAAGAACTTTGTGATTTGGACTTTTGATTTTTGTAATGTTGTTTATCCCAGCAATATATTTCCAGCATAGTATAGATGTTAAACCCTTTGTCCTTTATCTGCATTAATGGTGATTGAGTGTCTGTATATTTAGGGGGTACTGTTAGAATATTGTTTCAGTTAATAAATTAGAAATCCTTTTTTTTTCCGTTCTTCTGAAAACGTAGTGTGTTATACTAAACAGTTATTTTCATTGTTACTGAAGCAACCTGAGGTGGTTAGCCATTGTCCTGGGAGCAGTTAGTCAGACAAATTGCTATCTCATTCATACGTTTATACATTGGGATGACCTGTGGATCAGTGGGGCAGAATTATTGGTGCACTATTCCAATTAAGTTGAGACAAACATTTTGAGGCTTAACAGGATTTTCTGAATTCAGAAAAGTCTGAGTGAATGTGAAGTTTGTGCAAGTTGTAAAGGATAAACAACAGATACTAAAAGAAGAAAGCATTGGAAACAACTAAAACCTTCTTATAGTTGGAAGCAAGATCTCTGATGAACTTACAAGTGCTAGCAAAAGGTCAAACCCAACAGATCGATATTGGCATGTATGACGTGGTGGGCATCACAGAGATCTGGCTGCCAGGGGATCAGGATTGAGAGCTGAATATCCAAGGATATACATCCTATCGAAAAGATAGGCAGGTGGGCTAAGGGGCTGGGGTTGCCTTATTCGTAAGAAATGTAAGTAAATCAATAGTAAGAAACAAAGTAGGGTCAGATGGTGTAGAATCTGTGTGGGTAGAATTGAGGAACCACAAAGGTTAAAAACAAACCATAGTTGGAGTTATGTACAGGCCTCCAAACAGTAGTCAGGAGCTAAGGTGCAAGATATACCGGGAGACGGAAAGAAAGGCAAGGGTGTGTAACAAAGGCAAAGTTACAGTGATCATGGGGGATTTCAATATGCAGGTGGACTGGCAAAATCAGGTTGGTAGTTGGATTGCAAGAAAAGAATTTGTGGAATGTCTATGAATGGCTTTTTGGAGCAGCTTGTGGTGAAGCCCACTGGGGAATAGGCAATACTGGATTTAGTGTTGTGCAATGAGGCAGGCTTGATAAGGGAACTTAAGGGGAAGGAATGCTTAGGAGGCAATGACTATAATATGCTTAAATTTTCTCTGCAATTTGAAAGGGAGAAGATAGAATGCGAGGTGACCATATTACAGCTGAATAAAGGCAACTACAGAGTCATAAGGGAGGAGCTGGGTAGAATTGACTGGGAGAGGAGCCTAGCAGGAAAGACAGTGTAACAGCAAAGGCAGGAGTTTCTGAGAGTAATCCAGGAGACACAGCAGAGATTCATCCTGAGGAAAAAGAAACATGATACAGGGAGGATGAAGCAACCATGACTGACTGGGGAAGTCAGGAATAGCATAAAAGCAAAAAAAAAGCATATAATGTGGCGAAGGGCAGTGGGAAACCAGAGGATTGGGAAGCTTACAAAGACCAACAGAGGGCAACAAATGAAGAAATAAGGAGGGAGAAGATTAAACATGAAGGTAAGTAATACAAAAGAAGACTGTAAGAGTTTTTTTTAGATGTATAAAGGCCAAAACAGAAGAAAAAATGCCCACTGGACGACTAGAAAATGATGCTGGAGAGATAGTGGTGGGGAACAGGACATGACTGAGGAACTGAATAATTAATTCACATCAGTCTTCACAGTGGAAGACATGAATAATATCCTAAAAATTCAAAAGTGTCGGGGGCAGAGCTGTGTCTGGTGGCCATCACCAAGGAGAATGGCCTGATGGTGGATAAATCACCTGGACGATATGGACTATACACCAGAGTTCAAAAGGAGATAGCTGAAGAGATAGTGAAGGAATTAGTGGTGATCTTTCAGGAATCGCTAGAGAAAGGGAAGGGCTCAGAGGACTGGAAAATCGCTGACATGACACCACTAATTAAAAAGGGAGATAGGCAAAAGATGGAATATTACAGGCTGATTAGCCTGACCCCAGTGCTGGGTGGGATTTTGGAGTCCCTTGTGAAGGATTGGATTTCTGAACACTTGGAGGTATGGGGTAAAATGGGGTAAAGTCAGCATGATTTCATCAAGGGGAGGTCAAGGCTGATTATTCTGCTAGAGCTCTTTGAGGTGGTAATAAACATGTTAGACTCAGGAAAGCCAATGGATGTTATCTATCTGGACTTCAAGAAGGCCTTTGACAAAAAACTGCTGAGTAAGAAAAGGGCCATGGTGTTCGAGGCAAGGTACTTGTAACCTGTCAGGGTGAATGGAAAGACTGGTAGGTGTAGGGAATGCTGGGTGACTAATGAAATTGAGGGTTTGGTTAAGAAAAAGGAGGAAACATTGTCAGTTTAGACAGGATAGATCGAATGCAGCCTTGGAAAAGTATAAAGACATTAGGAGTATACTTAAGGGGGAAATCAGGAGACCAAAAAGGGAATATGAGATTGCTTTGGTAAATAGAGTTAAGGAGAATCCAAAGCGTCTTTATAAATACATTAAGGACAAAAGGGTAACTAGGGATCGAATAGGGCCCCTCAAAGATCAGCAAGGCGGCCTTTGTGTGGAGCTGCAGGAGATGGGGGAGATACTAAATTAATGTTTTGCCTCAGTGTTTACTGTGGAAAAGGACATGGCAGATATAGAATGAAGCGAAATAGATGGTGATACCTTGAAAAATGTTCATATTAGAGAGGAGGAAGTGCTGGATGTCTTAAAATGCATAAAAGTGGATAAATCCCCAAGACCTGATCAGGAGTACTCGAGAACTCTGTGGGAAGCTAAAGAAGTGATTGCCGGGCCTCTTGCTGAGATATTTATATCTCACAGGTTAGTCACAGGTAAGGTGCCTGAAGACTGGAGGTTAGCTAACGTGGTGCCACTGTTTAAGAAGGGTGGTAAGGACAAGCCAGGGAACTATAGACCAGTGAGCCTGATGTCAGTGGTGGGCAAGTTGTTCGAGGGAATCCTGAGGGACAGAATGTACATGTATTTGGAAAGGCAAGGACTGATTGGGGATGGCCAACATGGCTTTGAGTGTAGGAAATCATGTCTCACAAACTCGATTGAGTTTTTTGAGGAAGTAACAAACAGGATTGATGAGACCAGAGTGGTAGATGTGATCTATATGGACTTTAGTTAGGCGTTTGACAAGGTTCCCCATGGGAGATTGGTTAGCAAGGTTAGATCTCACGGAATAAAGGGTAACTAGCCATTTGGATACAGAACTGGCTCAAAGGTAGAAAAGAAAGTGTGGTGGTGAAGGATTGTTTTTCAGACTGGAGGCCTGTGAGCAGTGGAGTGCCACAAGGATCGGTACTGGGTCTCCTTTTCTTCATTTGTATAAATGATTTGGATGCGAGCATAAGAGCTTTTGTTAGTAAGTTTGCAGATGACACCAAAATCAGAGGTGTAGTGGACAGCGAAGAGGCTGTAATTACCTCAGATTACAACAGGACCTTGATCAGAAGGACCAATGAGCTGAGAAGTGGCAGATGGAGTTTAATTCAGATAAATGCGAGGTGTTACATTTTGGACAAGCAAATCTTAGCAGGACTTATACACTTAATGATAAGGTCCTGGGGAGTGTTGGAGTGCAGGAGTACAGGTTCATAGCTTCTTGAAAGTGGAGTCACAGGTAGACAGGATAGTGAAGAAGGCGTTTGGTATGCTTTCCTTTATTGGTCAGAGATTTGAGTACAGGAGTTGGGAGGTCATGTTGCAGCTGTACAGGACATTGGTTAGGCCACTGTTGGAATATTGCAATTCTGGTCTCCTTCCTATCGGAAAGTTGTTGTGAAACTTGAAAGGGTTCAGAAAAAACTTACAAGGATGTTGCCAGGGTTGGAGGATTTGAGCTATAGGGAGAGGCTGAACAGGCTGGGGCTGTTTTCCCTGGAATATCAGAGGCTGAGGGGTGATCTTATTGAGGTTTATAAAATCATGACTGGCATAGATAGGGTAAGTAGACAAGGTCTTTTCCCTGGGGTGGCGGAGTCCAGAAATAAAGGGCATAAGTTTAGGGTGAGAGGGGAAAGATATAAAAGAGACCTAAGGGACAACATTTTCACACAGAGGGAGGCGCATGCGTGGAATGAGCTGCCTGAGGAAATGGTGGAGGCTGGTACAATTGCAACATTTAAAAGGCATCTGGGTGGGTATATGTATAGGAAGAATATGGAGGGATATGAGCCTGGTGCTGGCAGGTGGGACTAGATTGGGTTGGGATATCTGGTCAGCATGGACGGGTTGGACAGAAGGGTCTGTTTCCATGCTGTACATCTCTGTGACTCTATGAAGCTTAATTGTTTGGCAGAAAGCAGAGATCAAAGGGTCATTCTCAGGATGGCAGCCAGTGACAAGTGGTGTTCTGCAAGGCTCAGTGTTGGGACCCCAACGTTTCACTTTGTACATTAATGATCTAGATAAAGGAACTGAGGGCATTCTGACTAAGTTTGCAGATGATACAAAGATAGGTAGAGGGACAGGTAGCATTGGGGAGGCTGCAGAAGGATTTGGACAGGTTAGGAGAGTCGGCAAAGAAGTGGCAGATGGAAGGCTACACAGGAAAGTGTGAGGTCATGCACTCTGGTAGAAAGAATAGAAGCATGGGCTATTTTCTAAACGGGGGGGAAGCTCAAAAGTCTGAAGTACAAAGAGACTTGGGAGTTCTCATCTCGGATTCTCTCAAGGTAAACTTGCAGGTTGAGTCAGTAGTTAAGAAGGCAAATACAATGTCGGCATTTATTTTAAGAGGGCTAGGAGAAAGTGAGGACTGCAGATGCTGGAGACCAGAGTCAAGAGTTGGGTGCTGGAAAAGGACAGTAGGTCAGGCAGCATCCGAGGAGAAGCAGAATCGATGTTTTGGGCATAAGTCTTTCACCAGGAAATTTGAGAGGACTTGAATATAAAAGGAGGGATGTACTTCTGAGGCTTTGTTTGACTCTGGTCAGATCACATTTGAAGAATTGTGTGCAGGTTTTGACCCCATATCTCAGGAAGGATGTATGGGTCCTGTTGTGGATTCACAGGCAGTTCATGAGAACGGTCCCAGAAATGAACAGCTTAACATATGAGGAACGTTTGAGGACTCTAGGACTATACCCAATGGAGTTTAGAAGAATGGTGGGGGTGGGATCTAATTGACACTTACAGAATACTGAATGGCCTGAACTGAGTGGATGCTGGGAAGTTGTTTCCACTGGCAGGGGAGCTGAGGACCCAAGGGAGCTGAAGACATTTTAGAACAGAGATAAGAAAAAACTTCTTCAGCCATAGTGGTGTATCTATGGAATTCATTGCCTCAGAAGGCTGTGGAGGCCAGGTCGTTGAGTATATTTAAGACAGAGATAATTAGATTCTTGATTGTCAAGGGGGTCAAGTGTTACAGAGGGAAAGTGGGAAATGGGGTTGAAAACCTTATCAGCCATGACTGAATGGTGGAGAAGACTCGATGGGCAGAATGGCCTAATTTCTGCTCCTATGTCTTATGGTCAATAATTGGCAAATAAGTTCGAGGAGGAATTGACTGCCAGAGCTAAGAAGCAGAGATAATTGAAGTGTTAGCACAGCATCTGGGCGTTATGGATATACGAGACTGGGATCTCCCAAACTGTGAGACAGGAACCTCGGTTAAGATCGAGTGACGGTTAAAGGAGCTTGAATGTCAGGAAAAAAAATGAAGCAATTTGAGAAACAGCGGGAATTGAGCAGTTTAAAAAGGGAATTGTAATATAAAAGTTTGAAGGTGAAGAGATAGAGAACAAACATTTCAGAAGAGACAGATAAGGAGTTCCAGGCTAAAATAGTGCAGACAAAGGATGCAGAAGAAGGCTTTGACAAAGGATATCTTAATTATGATCTGAAGTCCAATAATGAAACAATTTGGCTTGGGCAGGCCCAACTAAAATTTCAGGAAAACAATGTGGGGATATTCTTTCTGTCACTTTCATAAATTGCAAGCCAAAGGAAGTGATCAAAGGAAAACTGAATGATACTCATTCAGAGTAAATTGACAGGTAGAGCACTTGCAATTAACGAGGAGAAAGTGAGGACTGCAGATGCTGAAGATCAGAGTTTAAAAATGTGTTGCTGGAAAAACACAGCAGGTCAGGCAGCATCCAAGAGGCAGGAGAATCGACGTTTCGGGCATAAGCCCTTCTCCTGCTTCTTGGATGCTGCCTGACCTGCTGCGCTTTTCCAGCAACACATTTTTAAGCACTTGCAATTTAAGCAGGTTTCAATGGATTATGGCAATTAAAAAGGCTACTCAAGGGCATGCATTTGCTCCTGCAGCATGTAGATAATGGGTTTGAAATTTGAGGAACCAGCCTGGGCCAACCTACATTGAATTTAAACGGGTAAAGCAAAGTAATTTTAACAGATGGAAATGGACATTAGGAGTAAATTAGGTGTAAAGGAGTATATGAACATCTCAGAGAGATCATTCTTTTGGAAGGATTCAAACAGCTAATAGCTTTTGTAATGTGGAAGACCAAAGGGTTGCAGCAGAGGAGGAGCAGTAATGGCTGACAATCATGAGCTGGTCAATAAAAGTGAATCTTTTTCTGTCACCCCCATAAAATCAAGAAGGGTAGAAGTTGGGAGAGTGAATGGAAGGCAAGGAATCAGGATAAAGGAAGGACAGCTAAAAGTGTCCAAGAATCACTTTTCCTCAGATCAGAAAAGAAGGTGCTGAGGATGGAGTGAAAAACCAGAGGTCTAACTGCATACATTGTAATAGAGTGGGTTTTTTTTGCTCACAATACTGGAACTTGTGTAGGAAACTTTAACTATAATTACAAAACTGAATGTAAAAACTGCTGTGAGTGCAGGAGAGGTGAACAAGGTGAACAAGGTGAACAAGAGAGATACAAAGGTTATTTTTATCAAAGATAAAGATGACTTTTTTGTCTTCAAATGATGCAATAAGTACCATAGCTATAATAAAAGAGACAGGACCTCCACAAATATTTTTTGCTGGGGAAAGAGAGGGAAAATTAAAACCAAAATGCTAACAAATAGGATTGCGGAAAAGTGTATCCTAATTCTATTACATAAGGTAAAATTAGAATGTGACTTTTTTCTGGAACAAACTATGGCATAAATCGTGAAGAAATTACCTGGAAATGGAGTTGATTTCCTCCTGTGTAATGACTTTAGCTTCACCTATAATCACAGGAAGTCCAAATGAGTTTAAAGAAACAAAACAGTTACAAGAACGAGTTGCAGGTTATTAACCAGAGCAATGGCTGAATGAAGCTCATTACCAGAGGTCAAAGTACTAACACAGTCAGACACTAGAGTAGCTGAAACCTTATTTTAAAAGATGGAGATGATTCAAAAGAAGTGTTTAAGATATCTTGAGACTCAGAAAGCGGATCTAGAATTAAGTAAATTAATGCAAGTAGTTGACACTGAAGCTGAGTTTGAAATCAATTCAAAGTGCTCTTATATTAAGAAGTCAAAGACGCCTGATAGGAATGGTTGGCTATTCTTCAGATTACAGTGCCTTCCAAATAGTGTAAGCAGATATTGTGAGAAACATATAATGTTCCTGTAGCAAGACATGTAGGAAAAGGAAAACAAAAGCATCAATAAGCAGACATTTTACATTTTGTCGTACATGCCAAACATGTCATGTGGTTGGAAAATTTCAACGTGTAATCAAACTCTTTAAACCTGTATAAGTTATGATGAGCCATTTAGTTGAGTGTTAGTAGATTGTTTAAGACCAATACTAAAACCAGTATATGCTGACTGTTACAGAAAGACAGGATTTCCAGAAACTATTCCTTTAAAGACAATTACAGTGAAGATACTAGTGGCTTTTTTAAAAAAACTCATTATGGACAACAAGCTTATGTATAATCAAATCAAGCTTCTAATTTAATGTCGAAAATGTTTCAGGACATAATCAACAGTCAGGATGTAGAACAGGTGAAGTCTGCCTATATCCCATAAACACAGGAAACCCTGGAGAGGTACCATCAGACTCTCAGAACGACAATTAAGGCCTACTGTCATCAATACCCATAAGACTGGGACAGAGGATTTGATTTCCTATACTTTAATACCAGAGATTCCCCAAAACAATCTGCCGCCTTTAGTCCATTCAAATTGAACTATGGTCATGAGATAAATTGATAAATAGAATTGATTAAAGAGAAGGCAAAAAGATGAACCCTCAATGCTTGATTGCATGTCCAAGTTTCTTCAGAGACTCACATGAGCATACAAATTGCACAAAAGCATTTAAAATCTTCACGTACAAAGTTGAAAGAATGGCTGACAAACATACTACCACCAGCATTCCCTCTCATTTCCTTTCCAGCTTTCAGTAATCTGAAGTTTAGGGGGAATATTGGCTCCAAATTAGAATGTTTCAGACAGGAGACAAAATCTTAGTTCCATTACATTTTCAAGGTGAACCTCTACAAGCAAGATGAATTCTCCACACGAGGTGGTTTTGGGGCTTAGCACAACTGCTTTCCTGAAGAACACTCTTGATATTAGAAAACACCACTAGTTACATCACATGAACTTGTTAAATCAATACCAGCATAAGGAAGACAATAAGAAAGAACAGGTTTGTCAGCTTGTAAGTTTAGTGAAAGATGGCAGACACAGGAAGATTGAAGTGTAAGGAGGGGTAAATAGCTTAAAAGGTGAATCTCCTACAATTTGACTAGCCAATACTAAAGTACAATTTGAAGATAATCTGAGATTACTTGAGAAGTTCAAAGGTATTCTTGGGTGTATCATATAACAGAGACATAATGTGTCTTTAGGAGAATGACTACTGATAAAACTACATCCTCATTGGTTAAGCTCAGTAAAACAAACTCATTTGGAAATGAAGATTCAATAACATCTAATTGAACATAACCAAAGCAGTGATTTCACTGGTGATATTAGCTCTTAAACTGGATGGGTCAATTAGATTTGGCACAGAATATAGAAAAGTAACTGCAATAACAGCAAAAGATTGGTCAACTGGCAGATGTGGTGATGGAGTTGGTAACGTTTCATTTCATTCCATGATTAATCTTCCGAAGGGTAGCATTGATATCAAAAGCTAAGGCAATATCACCTTTTGTTATACCAAAGGGGTTATGTAAATGTTGACAAACAAGCTGTCCCCTTGCCCAAGGCACGCTGGTTAGACCAATACCAGCTAAGTCTCGAATGAGAGAGCAGACTTATGGTCCAGTAGGATTTTGACAACTTTACCTTTACCTTATCTGTATTTTGTAAATGAAATACATTTAAAAATCAAATTTCATCTGAAGGGTGGAGATATGCAACATACCATATATTTTCATTTTGTGGCTATAAACTGAAATGGACTGCTATCACTGGAGTACCAGAAACGTTCTTTCCAACTTAGAGTCATAAAGATGTATAGCCCAGAAACAGACCCTCGGTCCAACCCGACCAGATATCCCAACCCAATCTAGTCCCACCTGCCAGCACCCGGCCCATATCCCTCCAAACCCTTCCTATTCATATACACATCCAGATGCCTTTTAAATGTTCCAACTGTACTAGCCTCAACCACGTTCTCTGGCAGCTCATTCCATACACATACCATCCTCTGCGTGGTCTCTTTTATATTTTTTCCCACTTACCCCAAACCTATGCCCTCTACTTCTGAACTCCCCCATCCCCAGGAAAAGACTTTGTCTATTTATCCTATCCATGCCCCTCATGATTTTATAAATCTCTGTAAGATCACCCCTCAGCCTCCGACACTCGCAAAACAGCCCCAGCTTATCCAACCTCTCCCTTTAGCTCAATTCCTCCAACGCTGGTTTGAAAAACAATGTTTCATGTTGTTGAATGACGCAATATGGAGTTGGTTTTTTTGGAATCAAAAAGAGGGAGAAGTTGTCAAGAACAGCATCAACAATCTTTGAAGTTAAGGAATTTCCATTTGGCAACATCCCTCTGTTCAACTGAGCTGCTGGGTGTTAAAATGTTGCAAGGGCCAGAGAATGAAAACATCCAGAGATTGCAAGTAGCATCTCTCTTTCTCCCTTCATGTGGGGGAAAAAAAGCAGAAAACTCCAGAAAGCTTAAAAGAAAGAATTCATACAAGAGTATCACCTGACCAATCATCAATGAAGGATAATTATCACTATACAGACAATAGCACTTCACTTTGCAAACCCAAAACGAGAGAAAAAGCTTTCCACCTTGTGGTTTGGGTTTTTGATGTTTGGAATGTTGTTTACCCTGTCAGTATTCTTTTCTATTCTTGTATATGTGTCAAGTCAGTTGTGTTTGATCTGTCTTAATGGTGATTGAGAGTGCATATGTTTAAGAGTTTTGAGGAGATTTACTTTAAATTGCATAAATTAAAAACTCTTTCTTTTTACACTTCTGGTTAAAGTTAAGTGTGTTACAATGAACAGAGTTCCTTTTCCTGTTACTGAAGGAATCTGATGTGGTGTGCTTTGACTCCATGTATTAGTCAGGCAGGCAATCTGGATGACTGGGAATTTTCTCTTTGGGAATTTTATATGTTTATACATTTTGTGACATCCTGTGGATGATTATTGGTGCAGAATTGCCAGTTACATCATGACATGGTTCACAGCCCAAAGCACAATAAAGGTCGAAATGGAGCACTATTAAAATTCCTAGATCAAAAGACATACAATGTCTCTTACCAATGTCACCAAGAATTTCCAGGTCCTGATCAGTAAGAGACAAAAACAGAAGTTGCTGGAAAAGCTAAACAGGTCTGACAGCATCTGTGAAATCAGAGTGAACATTTTCAGTCGTTCCTTAGAACTGATGGTGGTTAGGAAAATGTGGGCTTATATGCAGACGTTAGAGTGGGTGGAGGGGGTAAGGTGTAAACAATAGGTGGGGAGAGAGCCCAAAGCGAGAAAAGATCAGTTCGATAGATGAAGGAGTGGATAAAGATCTGGTGAGGAGAGCGACTTGCGGTTTATGGAGACAGTTAGTGGCTAAAAATAATGATAGTGTGCAATGGCAGACTATGTATAACAAGGTCTAGTGTGTGAGTTTGGGGGCTAGGTCAAGGGAGAGTTCAGGTCCTAAAATTATTGAACTCGATATTGACTCCTGAGGGCTTCAGGGTTCCCAAGCGGAAAATGAGATGTTGTTCTTCCAGCCTGTGCTGAGCTTCGCTGGAGCACTGCAGCAGTTCAACTTACTTTAGAAAATCAGCCTTTGGCCTTTTCTTTAAAGACATTCACAGGAAGGAGAAATAATAGAAATGAAAAATGGCTTTATTACAAACTGAGCTATCATTCAGAACCATCTTAATAACTTAGAGTCATAGAGTAACACCACATGGAAAAAGACCCTTCAGCCCATCATGTGTGCACTAGTCATTGAAGACAGGTCTACTCTAGTCCCCCTTACCAGCATGTGGTCGACAGTCCAGCATGATATGGGGTTATAAATGTTCATCTATGTATTTCTTAAATTGTTCCTGCCTCCATCAATCCCTTAGACAATGGAGTCACCTTCTGGGCAATAATATTTTTCCTTAAATATCCTCTAAACCTCTTGCCCCACACCCCAAATCCATGGCTCCTGGTCAGGGAGCCCTTTATTAAGGGGGAGAAGTTGCCTTCATCCACCCTATTGATGCCCCTTACAATTCTGAACACCTCAGTCAGTACCAACACCAAATCCTCCCAACCCCAAAGATAACAAACCATCCCATCCAGTCTCAGCCCACAGCTGTAACAGTCCAGGCCAGGCAACATTCTGGCAAATCATCTCTGCACTCTCTCCAGTGTTACTGTACCCCTCCTTCAGGATTAAACCCAAACTGGGCACAGTTTTCCAGCTGTAACCCAACTAACATCTTCTACAGATTGATCATAACCTTCCCACATAGCTGTAGAATATTCCAGTACAGTAAGAAGCCCATCATGCCCACACAGGTCATCAAGCACACATCTACTCTAGTCCCATTTTGCAGCCCATAACCTTGGCTACTATGGCACTTCAAGCAATCATGGAAATATTTCCTAAATACTGTGAGGATTCCTAATTCTGCAGACCTGCATACCAAGGTCCCTCTAATCCTCTGTACTTCCTCCCAACCAACATGTTAGTCCTCTCAAAATGCATCGCCTCATGCTTTTCAAGATTAAATTTCATTTGTCATTGTTTTGTCCATCAGATCAGCCCATCTATATCATCCTCTAGTCTGTCTTTCCTCTTTACTAGTTTCTAAACCACCAATTCTCATGTCATCTGCAAACTTACTGATCTAACCACCTATATGCAGGTCTAGATCATTGATGTACAACAGCGAGGGACTCAATACTGAACTTTCAATTACACCATTTGACACATGCTTTCCAGTCACAAAAACAATCTTCGACCATCACCCTTCTGTGTCTACCATCAAGCCAAGCTTGGATCTGATTACTCTGAATTCCATGGGCTCTCATCTTAATGACCACTAATGTCAACTCACTGGCCTGTAGATCTGTTTTATGCCTACACATGCTTGAACAATGGTTACTACAACTGTAGTCTCCTGGCAATCACTCCTGTGTCCAGAGAGGATTGGAAAATTCATGAAAAATCCCTTGAAATCTTCTTGCTTGCTCCCCTGCCCTTCCGCAGAAGTTTGGGATGCATATCACTTGTGCCCTGGAACTTATCCAATTTTAAGCCCCTTAAAATCACACAAATACCTCCCGCCTTCGATTGTAAGCTGTGTGACTGTAGATATCACACAGCCCTCTTTCTTGATTTCTATACATACATCATTCTTCACTATTGTGAATACAAAAAGAAAGTACTGATTTGAAATCTGACCGATGTCTTTCAACTCCAGCCAGAGTTTGCCACTTAGGACCCTAATGGACTCATTTCTTCCATGGTTATTCTGTTGCCGATTACCTTATCATAAAATGCCTTTTAATTTGCCTTTATTTTACCCATTAGAGCTTCTCACGGTCCCTTTTTGCATTCAACTTTATTCAAGTAACCTCCTGTACTTTTTGTATGCCTCTCAGGCTTCTGGTCTTCTCAGCCCCTTGAAGCTGCCATTGCTTTTTTGTAGAATCCTGTGCATTCCGTGAGATCCAGGATTCTATGGAATTTCTGGTCGCACTATTCGTCTTTCCAGGCCTTGCACATTCCCCATTTACTTATTGCTGCAAAGCAGATTTTCCTAAAAGTAGCTACTTCCAGTCCATTGGGGTCAGATCCTGCCTTATCATATTCAAATCAGCCATCTCCGAGTTTAAAATCTCTATTTCTATCTATCTTTGTCCTTTACCATGACTGCCTTAAATTGTATTGATACAAAACATAGAACTGCGGATGCTGGAGATTGGAAACAAAAGCAGAACTCATTGGTAAGACTTAGCAGGTCTGACAGAATCTGTAGGAAGAGAGGCAGAGTTAAAGTTTTGAGTCTGGTGAGTCTACATCAGAACTGTTAGCAGCTCTTTATTCTGAAGATGAATTCTGGGCGTGAGGGGGCATGGGGAAGACATGAGCAGATAGGTGGAGATAGAGCCGAGAGAGAAAGAGAGAGAGAGAGTGTGAAAGGAGTAGGTAAACAAGGAGGTAAGAATAGCAGGCCATACAATGTGATAATAACTAGCTCTAGATGTAAGCAAGAATGGGTGACTATCGTAATAGGAATAGTGTGGAGTGGGAGGAAAACATGGAAGGATGGAATCAGGGTCTAAAGTTATTGAACTCAATGAGGCTGCATGGTCCCCACTGAACATCAGCACAATCTTGAAGACACACACCAACATTTCTGTCTGCAGTGTTCCAGCGAGTCTCAGTGCAAGCTGAAAAACATAGCATCTCATTTTCCACTTGGGGAGCCTAGTCTGGGACTGCAAGACCTGCTGGGTTTTGGTTTTAAATTGGAAGGAGTTATGGCCACCATCACTGCAAAGGTCTCCCATCAACACTTCAATCATTTGCCCAGCTTTGTTCGCTAAGAACAGTTCCAGCACTGACCCTTCTCTTGTACGACTTTTCACATGCTCATTTGGAAAATTTTCCAAGATGCATTTTAAGAATTCCACATCCAATTAACATTGGGTAAGTTGAATTCACTGCTATTATCACCTTATTATCTTTACACTTTTCTGACGTTTGGCTTCATGTATGCCCTTCTATCTCTCCCTGACTGTTTAAAAATCTATAGTACACACACAACTTATTACATTAAGTTCTACCAAATAAAAATCACTTGCACAAAAATCTACTGGAAAGGATCATCTAATCTTAAATAGTGCCAGAAAAAAAATAATAGTCTTAGCAGTTGCCTAAGGTAATGTGGGTTATGAGGTTTAAACTTATGAAAGGAGAAAGAGTTCATGATTTAGTATTTTAATTTGCTTAACCCTGGATGTACGATAAATGGAAGTCATTTTGTCCATCCATTCACAACCCTCTGTTCATCTCTCAAGTAAAAGTAAATCTACAAACCAGTAGCAAAACTGTCCAAACCACACAAATAAAAAAGCAGTAGGTGTTTTGTTTGTCAGTTTGAGAAATATTTTTCTGGTCACCAGCTTTGCAATGAGAAGGAAGGAGGGAAATGGCAAGGCCTTCAGTAATTGTTGAGCTGCATCTGTATATAGTTTATGAGATATATGGAATCAATTTTGTTCCCCACACTTGATTCAGTTGACTGAAAGCACATTTTTTACATTTTACCATTAACATGTTACTTCCTCTTGAAATTGGATAAAACTCAAGAGCTCATTGCTTTCTCTTGTTGAGCTTCCAATAACTCCAAACTCCATTCGGACAATCATCATTATATTCTGCGTGTGGTATTCTGCTATCAAAATCTCACTTCCTGTCCAAACAGGATATAATTCAGATAAATGCCAAAACTGCCTCAAGCGGCACTTTCATCACTCTTCTAACTTTGGAACTGTTTTATTTTTGCAGGATGCAAGTCAAATGCTGATTGGCAGAAACAGTACAGCCTTGCTGGCTAATTCAGTGCAGGCTGGTATTATGCAAGTATAATATCACTCTGGACACCTGTATAGAATACAATGCAGTCCAATGACTGATAAAGGGTTGCATTGTTTCAAAGTGAATTGCAAGTTAAGAAAGGCAGACATGATAGTTGTTAAGTACTAAAATGATCGCAAAACCTTGCTTGAAGATAAAACAATGATCTGCTTGAATGCAATATTATTTCAGTTAGAATCATAGAATCCCTATAATATTGAAGAAGGCCATTTGGCCCATCAAGTCTACACCAACCCTCTGATAAGCACTCCATCCATAAACCCCCGTATCCTATCCCAGTAACCTTGCATTCCCCATGGCCAATCCACCTAGCCTGCATATCTTTGCTGTGTGGGAGGAAACCAGAGCACCCAGAGGAAAGTTACCCAGATACGGGGAGAATGTGCAAACTCCATTCAAACAATTGTCCAAGGGTGGGATCAACCTGGCATGGAGAGACAGCTGTACTAACCACTGAGCCACTGTGTTAGTTCACAGGGAATCATTATAATAAATAAAATAAATAAGAAATAGGAGTAGGCTATTTGCCCTTAGAGCTGATCCCGTCTATCTGCTGGCTTATCTGCCTTCAGCTTTACTTCCTCCTCTGTGTTAGTTTAGCATACCCTCCTCTCTCTGACATTTCAAAATCTATCGATGACCTCTTTGAATATCTAGCCTCAATAACTCTCTGGGGTGGAGAATTCTAGACTTCACAACACTCTGGGAGAACACATTCCTTCATATTCTGTTTTAAATGAATATCCCCTTGTTCTGTAACTGCACCCAGTACAAGATTCCCCCAGTAGTGGAAGCATTTTCTCAACATCTATCCTGTCAAGCTCCTTCAGAATCTTATATGTTTCAATAAGATCAATCTTCTAAACTCTAATGAAGGCCTAAACTGTTCAGCCATTCTTGGCAAGTCAACTCTTCACCTCAGAAACCAATTGAGTGAATCTTTTTTTGAAATGCCTCCAATGCCAGTATATCCTTTCTTAAATACAGGACCAAAACTGTACATAATCCTCAAGGTGCAGTCTGAACAACACTCTGTACAGTTGTAACAAAACTTGCATGTTACAAAATTCCAACCCACTTGCAGTAAAGGTCAAAATTCTATTTATGTCCTGAATTATTTCTGCACCTGCACGGTAACTTATTGTAATTCATGTGCAAGTATACCCACATCTCTTTATGCTGCTGTTTTATCGGGTCTGTCCATTTAAATAATTGTCTTTGATGTTTCCTACTACAATGCAAGACCTCACATTTTCCTACTATAAACTCCTATTGCAAGTTTTTGTCCAATCACTCAACATATCTATAGATGGAAGTAGGTGCTGTAGATGCTGGAGATTACAGTCAAAATTAGTGTGATGCTGGAAAAGCACAGCAGGTCAGGCAGCATCTGAGGAGCAGGAAGATCGACGTTTCGGGCATAAGCCATGACAGATTCCTTAAGTCTTCATCACAATATGCCCTCCCTACTTTTGTATTGACAAGAAATTGGTATACATTACACTCTGCATTAGATGGCAAATAATTGAGTCCCTAGGACTGATCCTTGTAGCACCCCACTAGTTATGTATTTCCAAACTGAAAAAGACCCATTAATCCAAACTCTCTGTCTTCTGCGTGTTAACCAATTGTCAACCTATACTAATGCATTGCTCCAAGTACTGTGAGTTCCTATCTTGTGTAATAACTTTTTTATATGGCAATTTATTGTCTGCCTTCCGAAAATCCAAATCCACTACATCTACCTGCTCTCCTTTATCAATTTTGCTTGTTATATCCTCAAAGAAATCTAGCAAGTTTGTCAAACATGATTTCCCTTTCATAAAACCAGATTGATTCTGTTTGATTGCATTAAACTTTCCTACATGTCCTGCAATTTCTTCCTTAATAATGAACTCAAGCATTTTCTCAATAATCTATGTTAACCCTAACTGGCCTATAATTTCCTCCTTTCAGGCTTCCATTCTTCTTGAACAGGAACATCACATTCGCAGTTTTTCAATCCACTGGAATCATCCCAAAAACTAAATAGTTCTGGAATATTTCAACCATTGCCTCCACTATCTCTGCAGCCACATCTTTTTAAAACCCCTGGATACAGGCCATCAGGTCCTGGCAACCTGTCTGCCTTTAGTCCCATTATTTTGTCAGGTACTTTGTTTCTTGTGATAAAGAGACTGTGACAGGATCTTTCCTCTCATCAGCAGCCTGCTTATTTGATATCTCCGGCATGTCCTCCACCATGATGATTGATGAAACAAATTAGGTTAGATTGTCTTCCATTTCCCTGTTATCAATTCTCCTGTTATATCCTCACTTGGGGTCCCATGCTTATAATTAGCTAATATTTTTCTTTTCGTATACCCATAGAAGCTCTTGCTGTTTGTTTTTGTATTTCTAGTGGTCCGAACAAAAAAAATGCCAATCCACTGGCGATCACGAGTTTTTACCACTTTGTATGCTTAATTTGGATTTTGTTCTCTCCTTGACTGCCTTTCTTAGCCCTGGGTGGTTCATCCTTCTCACTGAGTACTTCTTTTTGACTGGAATAATACTTTGCTGAATGTTATGAAATATTTACTTAAATGCCTGCCACTGCTTAATCAGTCAATGGTTGGAAAATTAAAATCCCCTACCATAACTACCCTATTATTCTTACAGATAGCTGAAATCTCCTTACAAGTTTGTTTCTCAATTTCCTTCTGACTATTAGGGGGTCTATAATACAATCCCAGTAAGGTGATCATCCCTTTCGTATTTCTCAGTTCCATCCAAATAACTTCCCTGGATGTATTTCTAGGAATATCCTCCCCCAGCACAGCTGTAATGCTATCCCTTATCAAAAATGCCACTCCCCCTCCTCTCTTGCCTCCTTTTCTATCCTTCCTGGAGCATTTGTATCCTAAAGAAATTGAGGGTTTGGTTAAGAAAAAGAAGGAAGCATATGTCAGGTATAGACAGGATAGATCGAGTGAATCCTTAGAGAAGTATAAAGGAAGTAGGAGTATACTTAAGAGGGAAATCAGGAGGGCAAAATGGGGACATGAGATAGCTTTGGCAAATAGAATTAAGGAGAATCCAAAGGGTTTTTACAAATATATTAAGGACAAAAGGGTAACTATGGAGACAATAGGGCCCCTCAAAGATCAGCAAGGCGGCCTTTATGTGGAGCCACAGAAAATGGGGGAGATACTAAATGAATATTTTGCATCAGTATTTACTATGGAAAAGGATATGGAAGATATAGGCAGTAGGGAAAAAGATAGTGACATCTTACAAAATGTCCAGATTACAGAGGAGGAAGTGCTGGATGTCTTGAAACAGGAAAAGGTGGATGAATCCCCAGGACCTAATCAGGTGTACCCGAGAACTCTGTGGGAAGCTAGAGAAGTGATTGCTGGGCCTCTTGCTGAGATATTCGTATCATCGATAGACACAGGTGAGGTGCCTGAAGACTGGAATTTGGCAAACGTGGTGCCACTGTTTAAGAAGGGCGGAAAAGACAAGCCAGGGAACTATGGACCAGTGAGCCTGACCTCGGTGGTGGGCAAGTTGTTGGAGGGAATCCTGAGGGACAGGATGTACATGTATTTGGAAAGGCAAGGACTGATTCGGGATAGTCAACATGGCTTTGTGTGTGGGAAATCATGTCTCACAAACTTCATTGAGTTTTTTTGAAGAAGTAACAAAGAAGATTGATGAGGGCAGAGCAGTAGATGTGATCTATATGGAATTCAGTAAGGCGTTTGACAAGGTTCCCTCTGGGAGACTGATTAGCAAGGTTAGATCTCATGGAATACAGGGAGAACTAGCCATTTGGATACAGAACTGGCTCAAAGGTAGAAGACACAGGATGGTGGTGGAGGGTTGTTTTTCAGACTGGAGGCCTGTGACCAGTGGAGTGCCACAAGGATCGGTGCTGGGTCCTCTACTTTTTGTCATTTACATAAATGACTTGAATGCGAGCATAAGATGTGCAGTTAGTAAGTTTGTAGATGACACCAAAATTGGAGGTGTATGGGGTTACCTCAGATTACAACAGGATCTTGATCAGATGGGCCAATGGGCTGAGAAGTGGCAAATGGAGTTTAATTCAGATAAATGCGAGGTGCTGCATTTTGGGAAAACAAATCTTAGCAGGACTTATACACTTAACGGTAAGGTCCTAGGGAGTGTTGCTGAACAAAGAGACCTTGGAGTGCAGATTCATAGCTCCTTGAAAGTGGAGTCGCAGGTAGATAGGATAGTGAAGAAGGCGTTTGGTATGCTTTCCTTTATTGGTCAGAGATTTGAGTACAGGAGTTGGGAGGTCATGTTGCGGCTGTACAGGACATTAGTTAGGCTACTGCTGGAATATTGCATGCAATTCTGGTCTCCTTCCTATCAGAGATGTTGTGAAACTTGACAGGGTTCAGAAAAGATTTACAAGATGTTGCCAGGGTTAGAGGATTTGAGCTACAGGGAAAGGCTGAACAGGCTGGGGTTGTTTTCCCTGGAACGTCGGAAGCTGAGGGGTGACCTTATAGTGGTTTACAAAATTATGAGGGGCATGGATAGGATAAATAGCCAAAGTCTTTTCCCTGGGGTCGGGGAGTCCAGAACTAGAGGGCATAGGCTTAGGGTGAGAGGGGAAAGATATAAAAGAGACCTAAGGGGCAACTTTTTCATGCAGAGGGTGGTAAGTGTATGGAATGAGCTGCCAGAGGATGTGATGGAGGCTGGTACAATTGCAACATTTAAGAGGCATTTGGATGGGTATATGAATAGGAAGGGTTTGGCGAGATATGGGCCGGGTGCTGGCAGATGGGACAAGATTGGGTTGGGATATCTGGTCGGCATGGACGGGTTGGACCGAAGGGTCTGTTTCCATGCTGTACATCTCTATGACCCTTTGACTTTATAATCACTGATTTTTCCTTTATTTTCTCAATGATTTAGACAGTCCTTTCTTCAAATCTCTGTAATTGCCATTATTTCAGATGAGGACATTGGTTTGAGACCCACTCTGCTGCCCCTCAAACTGAATTTGAAATTTTACAATGTTAGGGTAACCATCCCCTGGAGGATCCTTAACCACAGCACCTCTTGTTAATCCCACCTCATTACCCATTAATGGCTAGGAACAAGATGTGTTAGTCTCATTCCCTCTCCAGGGACTTGAGCATATAGTTGAGATTGCCATTTTGATGCAATGCTGAAGAAGTGCTACCTTACTGGTGATGCTACCTTTCAGATCACATGGTAAACCGAGGGCCTGACTGTCTTCTCAGGTGAGAAAGGTTTTTCATTTATGTAGCATTTTTCACAGCGTCAGGATGTCACAAAGTTCTTCACACTTTGATATGCTTTTGTTGGAGGAAACCTGGCCACCGACGTGCACAGAAGAAACATGGTATTGACCATCTCACCTGTTCTTTGTAATGCTGATTGAAGATTATGAATTAAAGGACATCAGGATAAGACTTCTGGTCTTTGAAATAGTGCCATGGCTACTTTTCTATCCATGTGAGAAAGCAGATAGGACATTGGTTTACATTTCACCTGAATGGCAGCACCTTCAACATCGTAGCCCCACACTGCAGAGTGAGCTCCTGGATTTCCATGTTGAAGTTTATGAATGGGATTTGAACCCACAATCTTCAGACACAAAGATGAGTGCTTTATCTCGTACTTTAAGCCAATACAGCTACCTAGCCATTGAGATACTGGTCTGGGATAATGTTTTGAATGCCTGCACAATTGCTGTCAGTGAGGTTGTTTGGTCCTTACTTTTAAGTAAAGCTCTTTCAGCTCCGTATGTACTGCAACACTCCTTATCCACATCTGTACAGTGGAGATTACAGTGGGTGGCATGGTGGCTTAGTGGTTAGCACTGCTGCCTCACATTGCCAGGGCCCAGGTTCGATTCCAGCCTCAGGTAACTGTCTGTGTGGGCTGGGTGCATTGTTGAGGGTAAATGTAAAGTAATCGGGTAAGGGAATGGGTCTGGGTGGGTTACTCTTCAGAGGGTCAATGTGGACTTATTGAGGCAAATGGCCTTTAGGGATTCAATGATTATAAAATACAATGTTCTAGCATAATCCTCAAGACCGCTTACTTGACCAACTCATTCTAGACTGGTGTCTCCCTGTTACCCAGGCAGAAATATGCCATCATAACTTCAGTTAAAAATCACGCAACACCAGGCTATAGTCCAACAAGTTTATTTGGAAGCACTAGTTTTTGGAGCACTGCTCCTTCATCAGATGGTTGTAGAGTATAAGATCGGAAGGCTATAAATTCTGTATCTTACAATCTTACACTCCACAACCACATGATAAAGGAGCAGCATTCCGATAGCTAATGCTTCCAAAAAACCCTTTTGGACCAGAACCTAGTGTTGTGAGATTTTTTAACTTTGTACACCCCAATCCAACAACGGTACCTTCAAATCATCATAATTTAAGTAAGTTTCATAAATAACAGTGCAATTGACTGAACTACAGCCAAGACATGGACAGTTAATGTAAAGGATCCGATCGCAGTATACCGAGAGATACAGAGGGTATCACTAAAATTCTTTGCAGGCAATATCACATTAGTGTTACGGCTTGTACATATCCAAATATACTTTCCTATGTTGCAATAATGACTACACTTCAAAAGTATTTCAATGATTGCAAAGTGCTTTGGAATATCCGGAGGCTTTTAAATTTATATTTTTTTAAAGTTAAAGCCTTTCTTTTTGAGGGGAGAAGAAAGGTGGTGGTCAACATCAACCCAATAAATCAGTACCAATTGACACAATTGTAATTTCTAAAAAATAAGCTGGCATGCAAAATGTGATGCACTGATCAGGGATCATCATGTCAACCTCCTGTTAGAAGAGTAAGCTGACCAATCAGTGCATACAAATGTGACTGAATTTGAAATCAAAATGTAGGCAGCACACATTAAATTCTGGATAATTCCAGTCATGGGATCAGAAAATCTTCATTCATCCATTGTAGTATGTGGTAAAAATTGTCAGATTTTGGAGTAAAATGAAGTAGTTATTTTTGAAAAATATTGCAAAAGCCATTTTGTACAAGTTTAAACTAACATGGACTCCACCTAACCTATTAGCACAATACATTCAGAAAGTGGGATAAATCTCCATTGCCCAATTAGATGAACACATAGTATTAACAATTGCACTTAGCATGATGTTTTTGCAATTCTGTGTCTAATATTCTTCAGCATAATGAGAGTATATCCTTTCAGTTTATCCATTAGTCCACCATGTAAATATTTTTGTTACATTATGAAAAATTATCCACTTACACAGGATACTAAATGTTAACCTCCCCAGTGTATTATTATCTTTTAAAATAATAGATTGTAATATAAAGTGTACATTACACCAATGAGAAATAATATTCAACACCATATAAAATCTGTGCAAGACATTTAAGTGGGAAAAATTGGACCACCAGCACACTGAAGGAAATTAAAATAAAGAGGAAGTATCTAAGTTGGGTCACTCTTAGGTAAATATTTATTCTGTGTAAAGACTGTCTGTCTGCAATAATGACCTTGTGACTGGTATTAATAGAGATAACACAAACTTCTAAAGCATGCCGAAAACAAGTTTGGCACCATAAATCAGACAGTGTTACTTGTTAATTTTATGTTGAAAATTGATGTGCTGTTGTATAAATAAATGAGCCATAGATGCATAATATTTCAAATCATAGAGAAGTAATATAACAAATCGCTAAAATAATGTTTTTTAAATGAAAGCCCAAGTTTGTTGTGCTCCCATGGAAAGTTCATGAATTATTACAAGGCAAAGAAGGGCTGTCGATGCAGCATCTTTCACTTGGAAGGATGCCTATGCTGGTAATATACAGTTTTCTGTATTCAATAACTGAGCCCCAATATCAGGTGTGCAATATTGTACATGAACCAGTCTGGAGTCACCATTGAGAAAAGTAACCTTTTGAGTGGCTTAGATGCTATGTACTTTTATGCTTAAGGAAAAATGCAATTGATGTTTTTAAACAGTGGCTTGTCATGTTGAATTTGAATATTATTGAACAGAGAAACGTGCTAGTGAAGCTATTCACTCATCAAGAATGACATTTTTAAAACCTCACAACAATCTAGTGGAGCAGAAAGTGTGCCAATTGGTTGGCAAGTCAACTCTGATTGTCTGAGGTATAGCCACGGAGTAAGACTAGAACTATAAGCTGCCAAAGTTCTAGCTAATTGAAATGAGAGGGCCAGGGTTGAAACTTTTCCTTCTATTTGCATTCAACAGGACCCTGTGTATGAATACATATTGCTTAAGCACTAATGAGCCATGGTTTGAGTTCAACTCGTCTTAAATTGGTTATTAATATAACTATTGCCAAATTCAGGATTATTCAGTAGGTACTGACTAATCACAGAATCATATCAAATATTAGACAATCCAAACGTGCAGGTTAGGGTGACTTGGCCATGGTAAATTGCCCATAGTGTTCAGGGATGTGTAGGTTAGGTGTATTAGTCAGGGGTAAATATAGGGTAGGGGGAATGGGTCAGAGTGGGTTACTCTTTGGAGAGTCAGTGTGGATTTGTTGAGCCAAAAGCCCTCTTTCCACACTGTAGGGAATCTATTCTATGATTTTGCTTTGGGCTTTTTAACCACAGGTTGCTTGCATAAGGTCTGTCCTCTGCCCATTCCAATCGAACGAAGGAACAAGTTATTTGATTCAATTGGCAAGTTGATGAGACTTATAGGTTATATGCTTGGCTTTTCACCTGCACTGACATTCATACATGAGATTGCTTGATTATGTGTAAGGCATGTTTTTGTCATTGCCAACAAAAACAGGAATTGATGGAGAAACTCAGCGGATCTGTTGAGAGAAAAACAGAGTTAACGTCTTGACTCTGGTGATCCTTCCTCAGAACGTTTTTCAGACCCTTTTGTTTTAAAGAAGGGTCACTGGACTCAAAACTTTAACTTTACTCTCTCTCCATAGATGATGCCAGACCTGCCGAGTTCCTACAGCAACTTCTATTTTAATTTCAGATTTCTAGCATCTGCAGTTGCTAGAACCAATAGCATCTAGCAACCAATACTGATTCTAAATTCAATTCAATTTTAATGATCTTTTCTGCATGAAAAATAAATGAATTAATTGATAAAATGGAAGGTTGAATGTAATTATAGTGTAGGCTCTGGCATCCTATGGAAACACCAACAGGTGACAGACTGGATTTCACAGAAGGCATCATCCTGTTGGCTAATAAATCTCCAAAACGTGATCAATAAGCTTAAGTGTCAGACTGGCTGCAAGAAGACCATGATAATGCTGATTGAGTGACAATGAAGCCCTGCCATTACATTGCGGCAGCAGAACGTCAAAGACATTGCTCACTTCCTCTGCCTTTAAAGCAACATTTCCTTGGAGAGTGATATATAGGTTGACATTCACACAAGACTCAGCAAAGCAGGAATCAGTTTTACACCAGCACCACTTTATCTGGGCATTCTGTGCCAACAATATGACATGAAATTACATGCCCAGTAGCCTTCTGACTGCAATTCCTCCAGTGATTCATTGAAGCAAACAACAAAGATGTCATCAAAGCTGGACACCTTTCACTGGTGCTGATCTGAGGTGTTAAATGGAGAGACAATATAATTGGATAGATAACTGAAGCTAGCAGGACACATCCCTCACCTCCTGGACATACACCCCATGAGGCAGTAAAATGATACCACCAGGAAGAAGAAGACAATGACATTGGTTAAAGAAGACCGAGCAAAGTACATTTAATGAAAAACTCCAACAATGGGAGATGAGCTTTGGCTGGAGTAGCAGAGATTCTGATGGCGTGTAGTCAGTAGCAGAGTCTTGCTGCCTATTGTTCCTGTGGAACTAAGCCTGAATAAACGTAAGACTATTTTCAACTTTATTGCACACTGTTGAAGAACACGGCCATCTTACTTGCTCCCAGCAACACAATTAAGAGCATGAAGTTTGGAATAAGACAAAAGTTTACTGATGTTTTGTTAAAAGATGTTCCAAATGAACAATCTGTAGTATTTCCTATGCAACAATTTTATTTCTCTTGTGAAGAAAACCAACACAAGTATCAAAATGCGGGAAGAATTATTCAAAATGAATCACACCACTCCCTCCTAATGAATTACAATGTATTTGTTGAAAGGGAAGCATCTACATGATATCAGACGATCCACATGACTGGGTAACTGGCCCAGGTATTGATGTCAGACAAACCCGCAATGTTATTACTGTAGGTGGTTCACTTCCAGCCCTTTATGCCTTCTGTGTTCATGCCCAGTTCCCTGCGATCTCTATTGTTGATGAAGGCCAACAGTAATCAGTGATACTTGATGAACTGACCCCCAATTTAAACAATGACTATTAAATTTTAGCTGCTCTCATTGTTAGAATAGCATCAGTTTTTTTTCCCTTTTGGAAATGAATTGATAAAAGAAAAGATTTCATTGAAAGCATTTTCTCCATTCATAAACTCCAACTTGATTTGAAAAATGGTAATGTTCTTGATATCAGTTTTGAATCACATGTCAATTCCCAACAATTACCTTTCCTTCAATTGTGCTGAAGGTCACTTGAGAGCCAGTTCCACAAAGAGAGTTGGAAACTGTCTCGCCTTGCTGTCAAACTCATGAAAGTAGCTGTCCAATTGTACATTAATAAACTGAACAGATTTGACTCAGAACTTATCCACGCCCTGAAGATACTTACACAGTCAGAGCAGTAGGGTTAACTAATGGGTTGCACTAAAAATTTAAAATTAAATTAGACACAGGGAAAAAGATCACTGCAGAGATTAAGCACCTCCCTTCTCTCTTTTGCTGCTGTCCCACTTTTTCCTGAAACTCATGCATCCAGTTTTAAAACCAGCACTCGGTGTGCTTGACTTGATTCCATTAGCCCCAAACATGTTCAACCCTGTGAACAATGGGAGTTCACTAGACCAGACAGGTTGCACTTGTGCCAGTAACTCACTCTACCAAAGATCATTCACATTGTGTCAACTCCAGCTGTTACACTGAGACAACACAATGAAAATTGACACTCAAAATCTCTATTTCTCATGAATCTGACAGCAGCACAATAGGGCCAGTGATATCAGAAGAATCAGTATACCTTGGTGTTTGCTAGCAACTTTGCGCCAGGTCCATAGCAATACAATGAAATAAGTTTTCCATTGAGTTGGTATTGTCACAGTTGCCAGGTTTATAAACATACAAGGACTATATATTTTGATTTAAAAAGTGGTTCAGTTTTGGACAGTATCCTTAAATTTAGAGGAAAAATGGCATTATGTGACATATGTTGCAGTCTGCCTGATCTGGGTGGTTTAATTGTTAATTATCAAATACTGATCAGATTATTTTATGAAGATGCAGGTTCAAGAAATTTGCAGTTGGATGCAATTTCGTTTCCAAATCCAAAATGAGTAGATTTTGGGTTTTTTTGACAGTTTAGGAAGACATTTTAAGTATCAAATTATAAATAGGTATACTATAAACTTTCACTTTACTTACAAGATGAAAGAAAGTTGGAATCAAAGATAACTAATTAACAAATCTACGAGGCTACCGTATTTCCCATTGTTATAAACAGGACAGGATTTTGAGATCAAGTTACAGGCTTCTCTATAAGCCCAGGAAAATCACAGATAAGTGGTGGTTATAGTTTTTGCCTTATGTGGTCTGCAGATGTAGAGAGCAAGGAATAAAATTGCCAGGCCAGCACCATAAGCAGAGAAAATGCTGGCCCTATCATTGACTACACAGAATAAGTATAGGAATTTGCATTTTGCTTGAAGACTGAGTTTGTGCCACAGTCAAAACTCTGAAAGATATGCATAACTTAAAGCTAAAGGAAGCAATCTACATTATCACCCTTACTTCTAGCTTTATAAAGTTTCCATCTGGGAAAAGTAAAAGATAGCAGTTCCTTTGGATGCTGCAGGCAATTGCAAACTGCTTCCAATCAGAACTGCAGTTTTATGCAGACTGTGATGTGTGGTGAGTGACAAGAAAAAGTATAATTCATTACTATAGTTTAAAACTTAAGTTTCTTTCAAGAAAAAAGTGTTTTGTCAAAAGCACTTTTTCTAGTAATTTGATGCAGTTTTTTTAAACTGGGAACTTTGAAGAGAGATGCTTTCATAAGTGAAAATTTGAATTGCCATTTAAATCATTACTGGCCTCTCTGGAGATGTAACAGCATCAAATGAAAACAACTTCAGGTATGTCACCAAGGAAAGATTTTATCTTGACACATCATATTTCTTTTGGAAGTTCTTTCCAGAATGTTGGACGACGAATGAAAACAAAGGTGTGCCGCATTACTTGCCATTACTCTGCTTGTGCTATCGTACTTGGAACAAGTGCCTGGTTCCAAGCTGCTCAGTTTTCATTCGCCAAACAGAGATTAATTCATTTTGTTTGTGACATCAAGGGAGGAAGTCAGAGTGACCTCTTCAGGTCAGACAGCATGGCAATACAGAGGCGTCCTGAACTGAGTCACATGGTTCAATCCATACATAACACTCCTGGTTGATCCTCAGATACTATTTCAACCTGTCATTTTACAAATGATGTGATGGTGTCCAAAGCAAGCTATTACATTGTTATGGGTAAAGCAGGCAAGTGTAATTTTAAATAGCCTGCTGCTTTGAATCCAGTCACTATCATAATTGTACTTTTATTATCTCGGCAATAGGTGGTGATTTCCATGTTCTACTACCTTTTGCGTTTTATAGAAGTTGGATTGACTTTGTAAACTTCTGCACCTGTGCTAATTTTCAATTTAAAAATTGAACCTTTTACTGAAAATGTTGAGTTTCGCAGTTAACTATCTCTTAACTTTGACCAAAACGTTATGATTTGGCAGTACTGCATTACGAATGAAAATGGTTGAAGTTCAGCATGGTTAAGGAAGACTCCAGGGAAAAGTATGTGTGGATATTATTTGTGAGCTATTCCTAATGGGTTGATGGGCTATTAATATTTTATATTTAATGCAACTCACATTTATTAAGCCATTTAATTTCTTAATAGTTCAATGGATCAGGACAGCCACAAAAAATACCAGCTATCAGATTACTACAAGAATGCACAATAGTACAGCTTTCAGGCAGGTTCCAGGCCCACCCATCCTTGCCACGAAGCTGGCCCTCAGGGTTACATATAGTGACATCTGATTTCAGCATTACCTTGCACTCAGCTCACTTATTTCGTAGTGCTACATATTGGGAGGCCAACACACTGCTGGAAATAAGTTTCCTGAACATCACGGAAGCTTGAATCAGAAAGTGGCACTGGCAAAGTTATCGGTCCTAGTTCAGTGCTCATCCGAGAAGGGACCAGACAAAGGCTTCAACTGTGCTGAAATGCCAAATATTAAAATACAAGCTAAGTTTAAGAAGGTTACCTCAATACTGCACAACACTCATGTTCCCTCCCTTTACAAATTTGCTTATTTGTTTCATTTTCACCCACTGCAACACCCAAAGTTTCACATCAGTGGATTTCTGTGGTTAAACTCATGCATTCTGGATGGCCGGCCTTAGGCAGGTACAGCAAGATATTTTGCATGCGTATTGGTAGGAGTGGCCACCAAATATTATGGAGATGAACTCTGTTCTTCAGATTGAAGATGAATCTACATTGTTTGTGCGGCGCCAGCACTGTTCAAATATATCTAGAAACACAAAACTAGGCATCAATGAGGTTAGCAACAGCAGAGTTGAATTCAGCCACAATCAATAACTTCATGGCTTGGCTGATCCCCACTTCACCTACCATCGACAGAGGAGATTAACTTTGGTTTAACGAAGAGTGTATGAGCACATGCCGAGATCATGCAGATCTAAAAATGAGGTGTCAATCTAGTGGCCTATAACAAAGGACACTTGTGCAGCAAACAGCCAAAGCAACATGCAACAGAGAAGACAGAGCAATCCCATAGTCAAAAGATCAGGCCTAGACTTTGCAATCCTGCTACATTCAGTCATAAACGGTCATAGAGTCATACAGTATGGAAAGAGACCTTTCAGTCCAACCAGTTCATGCTGAACATAATCCCAAACTAAACTAGTCCCATCTGCCTACTCCTGCCCATAACCCTCCAAATCTTTCCCATTCATAGAGTCATTTAACAGCAAGGAAACAGACGCTTCCATCCAACTCATCCATGCCAACCAGATATCCCAACCTAAACTAGTCCCATTTGCCAGCACTTGATCCATATCCCTCTCAACCTTTATTATTCATATACCCATCCAGATGCCTTTTAAATGTTGAAATAGCACCAGCCTCACCATTTCCTCTGGCAGCTCATTTCATATGAAAATGTTGTCCCTCAGATCCTTTTTAAATTTTTTCCCTTTCACCATAAACCTATGCCTTCTATTTCTGGACTCCCCCAACTATTTACCCTATCCTTGCCCCTCATGATTTTATAATGTCTATAAGGTCACCCCTCAGCCTCTGACGCTCCAGGGAAAACAGCCCCAGCCTATTCAGCGTCTTTCTATAGCTCAAATCCTCCAACCCTGGCAACATCCTTGTGAATCTTTTCTGAACCCTTTCAAGTTTCACAACATCCTTTCGATAGGAGAGAGACCAGAATTGCATACAAAGGTCAAATGTATCTATCCAAATTCCTTTTAAACGTTGTAACTGTATGCATATCCATACAAACTTTTCAGAAAGTTTATTCCACATGTGAACCACCCTCTGTGTAAAAGAATTTGCCCCTCATGTCTTTTTCAAATCTCTTTCCTCTCACCTTGAAGATATGCCCCTGGATTTTAAATCCCCTATCCTAGGGAAAATACAACTACCATTAACCTTATCTATAATCCCTCATTATTTTATAAACTTCTAAGAGGTTGCCTCTCACCCTCCTGCGCTCCAGTGAAATAAGCCACAGTCTATCCAGCTTTTCCTTATAACTCAAACCTTCCATATCCAGCACCATCCTGGCAAATCTCTTGAACCCTCTCCAGCTTAATAATATCTTTCCCAGTACCAGAAGAGGTCTCACCAATGTCAACTGACAAACGGAGAAGGCTCCACAAATATTCCCAAGGACAACGATGGGGTAATCTTGCACATTGATGCAAAAGACAAAACAGAAGCATTTGCATCAATCATCAGCCAGAAGGGCCAAACTGATGATCTGACTTAGTCTGCTCTTGTCCTCCCCAGCATCACAGAAGCCCAGTCCTCAACCACTTCAAATCACTCCAAGTGATATCAAGCAACAGTTAAGGGCACTGACTACTGCAAAGGATATAGGTCCTAACTACATTCTGGCAGGATTACTGAAGATTTGTTCTCCAGAACTAGCTGTGCCATTAGTCACTCTATTCCAATACAGCTACAACACTGAGATCTACACTATATTGTGGAAATTTGATCAGTTACATCCTAAACACAAAAAGCAGGACAAATCCAAACTAGCCACTTACTATCCTATCGGTATACTCTCGATCATCAACACAGTTACGGAAGGGATCATCGATGATGCTTTCAAGCCACACTTACAAAGGAATAATTTCCTCACTGGCACTCAGTTTGGGTTCTGGGAGGGCAATTCAGCTCTTGACCTCAGTATAGTCTTTCATGAATGAAAGAGCTGAATTTCAGAGGGTGATAGGAGAGTGACTTTCCTTGATACCAAGGGAATACTTCACTAAGTATGGTATCAAGGAGCCTGAGCAAAACTGGTGCCATTGGGAAATGAGGGAAAAATCTTCACTGGTTGGAGTCACACTGAGTTTTATGATGACAGATCGGAACCCTGATGCATTCATGGACGTTTTTTAAGCTTTTCATTCCAAAATGTGTCCTTTTTAATTTAAAAAAACTGTTACAAAATGTTCTCTTTTTAACAATAATCCACCTCTTTCAGACATGTCTGCTTACCCTCCAGGAGAATGCCAGCAAAAGAAATGATATGTTCACTGGTCTGTTTGTGTTATTGGCCAGATACACTAGCTGTTGTGAGGGCCACCAATTTGAGAAGAGCCATTTTAAATAGTTCTGTACTGCAGGTAAAATACAATGAAAGATTCTCTTTCACTGTGGATGCTGGAATTCAGTTACTGTCGAAAGGAATCTGAATAACAGAATGCCCGCGAACTTGCCAAAGCGTGAATCTTGAAGTTGATTGTGCAACTGCTAATGTCAACATGTCCAGTGCAACCCAATAACAGCTGGAACATTGTCATACCTACTCTTCAAGAACCATACAGGAGTTTGGCTAGGTTTTAATCTGTTTAACATTTCTGGTTAAATATTCTGGTAAGTAAATCAGAATTATGCAAAGTCTCTGTCACCAACTCAGAGTCAGAAACATTTTCCTAAGAATCAAAGAAAGCAGAGTCCATTGTAAGTTCAAATTTCCCAGAGAATTACCATGTAATTAACATACAGAATTTCCTATAGTGCTCCACTTTGCATCTTGGGATGTACCTCCATTCTTCAACTACCCAGAGACTGGAAGATCTATGCCAATACCACTATCACAACACAGGAACTGGGGATGTTCCCTTATGATCACACAATGTTGTCTTCCATTTGTCAGACACTCTAGCAGTCCAATAACATAAAAGAACTGTGGATGCTGAAGGGTCACGCCACTTGAAACACTAACTCGGCTTTCTCTCTACAGACACTACCAGACCTGCCATGTTTCGACAGTAATTTCTGTTACAGAAGCAGTCCATGGCTGCAAGCATGCTGCTTGGCTGATAACTAGCTAGTAACACTTGGGTCATAGAAGTGCCAAGCAAAGACGTCACCTCCCCTTGACATTCAATTGCATTGATGACAGTAGAGTATACCACTGTCAACTTCCTGGGTGTTACTATTGACCAGAAATTGATTTTGATCAGCCACAGAATTACTGAGGGTACAAGAGTAGCTCAGAGACTGGGAATTCTGCAAAGACTCTTGACTCCCAAACCTGGCTTCTTGTAACACCTGGTGTTCCTGATCTTACCTCATTTCTAAACACTGTCTCTAATGCATAGAACTGTAAAAATAAATCTCTCCCTTATTGCATACAACACCAATTACTAAAAATTTGAATTAAACAACATATGTGTTAGATAAAATGTAGCTTTATGCAAATATTGAATGAGATAATGTGAGAGAAATTAGTGACTATAAATCATGAGTGTTGAAATTGAATCATTTTGTTCTGAACCATACAGGCATTATCTTGGGATAAATACTGTGGAGTTAATTTTAATGTAAATTACTCAGTAGAAACTCTCAAAATAGAATGGAAGACAAAATTTTCTCTCTCCTCATTATTTGACTTCAAAGGAGAGCAAAACCAGATAAGGTATAAAGTTTCAAGATTAGACGAGTGTTGGAAAAGCACAGCAGGTCAGGCAGCATTCAAGGAGCAGGAAAATCGACGTTTCGGGCCAAAGCCCTTCATCCCGAAACGTTGATTTTCCTGCTCCTCGGATGCTGCCCTGACCTGCTGTGCTTTTCCAGCACCACTCTAATCTTGACTCTAATCTCCAGCATCTGCAGTACATACTTTCGCCAGGTATAATGCTTCCTTTGCACAATCACATCACATCAGTTTGCAAAAACAGCAGACTAGTTTAAAACTGCCTCTCTTCTAATCTGCTTTTCTCATTGTGAAATAGCCAAGTTAAGGAAAAATAAATAAAAATAACATCACAAACCTGTAGAAGTAACTATTGTAAGTACTGAACATGTTCCCATTACGCTGCAGTGCCTTTGAGATCAAACGGTCACACTTGTATGACGTGCAATTTATTTGGGCAATCGGTTTTGTGTGATTTTGAGAGAAGAATGCATTAGCATTCTTTGAATATGAAACTCATTGCCCTGATTAGAACTTCTGTTCAAAGTTTGTGCGAAGATTTGTAGCTCGGGTGCTTGTTGTAGTGGTTCTGTTCGCCAAGCTGGAAGTTTCAGTTACAAACATTTCGTCCCCTGGCTAGGAGACATCATCAGTGCTGTGGAGCCTCCTGCGAAGCGCTTCTTTGATGTTTCTTCCGGTATTTATAGTGGTCTGTCCTTGCCGCTTCCGGGTGTCAGTTTCAGTTGTCCGCTGTAGTGGTTGGTATATTGGGTCCAGGTCGATGTGTTTGTTGATGGAGTTTGTGGATGAATGCCATGCCTCTAGGAATTCTCTGGCTGTTCTCTGTCTGGCTTGCCCTATGATAGTAGTGTTTTCCCAGTCGAATTCATGTTGCTTGTTGTCTGAGTGTGTGGCTACTAGGGATAGCTGGTCGTGTCGTTTCATGGCTAGTTGGTGTTCATGTATGCAGATTGTTAGCTGTCTTCCTGTATGTCCTATATAGTGTTTTGTGCAGTCCTTGCATGGTATTTTATAAACTACATTAGTTTTGCTCATGTTGGGTATTGGCTCCTTTGTTCTAGTAAGTTGTTGTCTGAGCGTGGCTGTTGGTTTGTGTGCCGTTATGAGTCCTAAGGGTCGCAGTAGTCTGGCTGTCAGTTCTAGAACTTCTGTGCCAATGTGTCATCCACCCTGTCATGAACAGCAATACACTAGTGTAACAGGTCAAGTCACCATAGCCACACTCTCTCTCACCACACCTCAAGTAAAGGGAGAGGTTGAAAAGAAGAGCCCTTCATGGTAACCTCACCTGGTGTGGGAACTGAAGCCACATTATTGGGGTTATGCTATATTGCTAACCAGCCAACTGAGCGAACCAACTCCACTTTTTAATACTTTTCTAATGTTTCCTAAATATTCAGGCAAGTAAGTGAATTTTGAATGAGATTGGAATTTGAAGGATCATGATCTCATGACTCCTACACACAAAAATACTGACACGTTCGATTTGAACTAGTTGTCTTGAAATTGATATTATCATGTCTTAGTGGTCATCACATTTGCCAGTAGGACTGGAGAATTTCATAAGCCAGTCACTTAATCTTCAGATGGACAAATATTTTTGGGCACTTTCATTGAAGTGGTTATTTGACTAAAACAAAAGACTTCCATCTACCACACAGTAAAACCTCTGCAAATCTTTAAATGGGGCACCTTCATTCTAATGTATGGAACATGTAATTTAACAAACTATTGGAAAAGAAAACCGAACTAACAACAAAATTAACTTAGGATTTTAATTCAAACATGTTTCCTGGGGAAGTTCTAACTGACTGGAATTCCACACAACTGTGGGTTACATCACCTTTTGCTATTCACTGTTCAGGTCTGGATCTGTTTGGCTGGGCTAGCTTTTAAAACTCATTTGATAATTGTTGTTACTATATTGGCAAATATGAAAACATTTTCCATTTCTGAGCACTCACAGTGGTGACTTGAAATTGCATTCCTCAGTTGACTCGTAAATTAACTCAGCTTTATTATGTTTTTCACTCTGTTGTTTGCCATTCCATGTTATGCATTCAATGTTGTGCAAGTCTTTTGTTGACAAATATAGCAATTAAACACTTTAAATTGCAATACTTTCATTACATAAAAATACCAAAAAAAACATAAGTTTTAAGGAGTAAACTACTGGGTGGGGATTTAGTTTAGTATGTGGGCAAGTCTGAACTTTAATCTTTTGAGATGCTGTTTTGGAATGATACTTAATACACCAGCTCCTCCTATTGCATCTAATTTGCATGACAGTAATTCTTTTAATTATCAAGAACCTGGGGTCAGTAATTTGGCTTTGCTGTCTGAAGAGGAAAAGTATGGTTGCTAATGTTTACTTGTTCTGTATAAAATGAATTAGACTTTCCCCAATTTGTCATATTGAGAGACATTGTTGCCATAAGATGTTAGGTTCTCACTTCAGTTAGAAGTAAATGTTGGTCTATTTATCTGTTGAAAATCACACAACACCAGGTTATAGTCCAACAGGTTTAATTGGAAGCACACTAGCTTTCAGAGAGTTACTCCTTCTTCAGATGGTAGTGCAGGGCTCAATCCTAACACACAGAATTTATGTGAAAAATTTACAGTGTGATGTAACTGAAACTGTACATTAAAAAATTGATTGTCTATTAAGCCTTTCATCTGTTAGAATACCGTGATAGTTTCACTTCTTTCATGTGTAAATCACAAAACCATTTTTTCAAAAGTTGCAAAAAGTAACATTGTTAACAGCTAACCCGAGAATGCAACTTTTTAAAAAATGGTTTTGTGATTTACACATGAAAGAAGTGAAACTATCACTGTATTCTAACAGATGAAAGGCTTAAGAGACAATCAATTTTTCAATGTATAAGTGCAGTTACATCACACTGTAAATTTCTGCTATAAATTCTGTGTGTTAGGATTGAGCCCTCCACTACCACCTGATGAAGGAGCGACACTCCGAAAACTAGTGTGCTTCCAATTAAACCTTTTGGACTATAACGTGGTGTTGTATGATTTTTAACTTTGTACACCCCATTCCAACACCGGCATCTCCAAACCATGTTTATCTGTTGGTCACTGATCACTGAATTTTTAAAGGGAATCACAATGGAATGAGTAGGATTAGGTTTAACCAAGAACGAAGATTTCCAGAAAAACAATGAAATCAATTATAATTTTTAGTTCTCACCCTTTTTAAGCGTAGTTAACAAGTAAATATAATGCTATATAGGATGTAAGCATGCAAAGGTAGCAAGTGGCATATTATCAGAGCAATTTCACAAATGACTCTGATCATCATTTTATGCCAAATGTTGCAACTTCCTGTATTGCTATCAATTTTGTCAGGCTAGTACAATTAGGACATTTGTGGAGCAAATAGCATAATATTTTTAAAATAGTCACTGCTAAATCTTATAAAACTTGTCTTTCAACACTGGCAAATGGATTCTGCTCAATTATGATGATTGACATCAAAATAGTGTCTTGCCACAGCTGTGATCTGTGCGAGCAACAATTCTCATCAACATTCAGGGCTACAAATACATTCATTTAAAAGTAATATTATTAATCATAATAATTGGCTTGTTATGTTTATTTGACAACAGTGAATACATTTCAAAAAAAGGGTAAATTATATCTTGTGAAAGTGAAAGATACTATTTAATTACTTCCTCCATGTCATAAGTTTGCTCGCTGAGCTGGTAGATTTTGTTCTCAGACGCTTTGTCACCATGCTGGGTAACAATGTCAGTGAGCCTCTGATCAAGTGCTAGTGTACTATCCCGCTTGTTATTTATCTGTCTTGGTCTGTTGTGGTGGGTGATATCACTTCCGGTTCTTTTTCTGAGAGGTTGTAAACAGGATCCAAATCGATATGTTTGTTAATAGAGTTCCGGTTTGAATACCAGTCCTCCAGGAATTTCCATGCGCGTCTTTGTTTAGCCTGTCACAGGACAGGTGTATTGTCCCAGTCAAACTGGTGTCCCTCTTCGTCTGCGTATGGATACCAGTGATAGTTGATCATGTCTTTTGGTGGCTAATTGGTGCTCATGTATCCTGGTGGCTAGTTTCCTGTCTGTCTGTCTGATATATTGTTTGTTACAGTCCTTGCAGGGTATTTTGTATATGATGTTCGGTCTGCTGGTTGTTGGTACAGGGTCCTTTAAATGCATCAGGAGCTGTTTCATTGAGGTGGTAGGTTTGTGGGCTGCCATGATGCCTAGGGTCGTTGTAGTCTGGTCATAACTCCAAGATGTCTTTAATGTATGGCAGGGTGACTGCAGTCTCTGGGCGTGTTGTGTCTTCTTGTTTAAGTCTATTGTGTAGGAATCGGCAAACTGCGCTTATTGGGTACCTGTTGTTCCTGAATATGTTGTATAGATGTTTTTCTTCAGCTTCACATAGTTCCTGGGTGCTGTAGTGTGTTGTGGCTCACTTAAATAAAGTCATGCTGCAGCTCTGTTTGTGGGTGTTGGGTTGATTGCTCTTGTACTGAAAATGTGTTGCTGGTTAAAGCACAGCAGGTTAGGCAGCATCCAAGGAACAGGAAATTCGACGTTTCGGGCCAGAGCCCTTCATCAGATTGCTCTTGTAGTTGAGTATCTGGTCTGTGTGTGTGGCTTTCCTGTAGATGTCTGGGTAGAATGAAAAGCCAATGGAGAGCTGCACACACTGACCAGAAACTCAACCAAAAATGCAATAATCCCAACACCCACAAATGGAGCTACATCATGGCATTATTTAAACAAGCCACATCACACTGAAGCACCCAGGAACTACTAGAAACCAAGGAAAACACTTACACAATGTAGTCAGGAATAATGGGTACCTGACAAGCGCAGTCCACCGATTCCTACACAACAGACCGAAACAAGAAGACAGAACACGCCCAGAGACTCTAGCCACCCTGCCATACATTAGAGACATCTCAGAGATGACAACCAGACTACTCCGGCCCCTAGGCATCATGGTAGCCCACAAACCTATCACCTCATTGAAACAGCTCTGGATTAATTTAAAGAACCCCGTAACAACAACCAGCAGAACGAACACCATATACAAAATACCCTGCAAGGCCTGTAAAAAAACATTCCATTGGACAGACGGGGCAGGAAACTAGCCACCAGGATACATGAGGATCAACTAGCCACCAAAAGACATGACCAACTATCATTGCTATCCACATACACAGTCGAAGAGGCACACCAGTTCGACTGGGACAATACACCCATTCTGGGACAGGCTTAACAAAGATACACATGGAAATTCCTGGAGGACTGGCATTCAAACCGGAACTCTATTAACAAACATATCGATTTGGATCCTGTTTACAACCTCTCAGAAAAAAAACCAGGAGTGATATCACCCACCACAACAGACCAAGACAGATAAATAGCAAATGGGCCAGAACACCAGTGCTTCATCAGAGGTTCACTGATGATGTTACCTAGCATGGAGAGGAAACGTCTGAGAACAAACCTACCAGCTCAGTGAGCAAAGTTAGAACCTGATCCATAACCTGAGCTCCAAATCTTCTCCAAAATCACATACTTCCTCCATGCCAGACAAAATGTTGCTGATCAGCCTTATCAATTTATTTTTATTTATGTCTTTTCCTAATATTTGTGCACAATTGGTTGGTGTAACAAAAATCGATATAAGTGGTTTAAATGCAACTGGCCTTTATCAGTAACATTAAGAAATTGCATTTACATAAAGTATCTAATATGGCAAAACATCAATATACCCTTCACAGCAGTAATATCAAAGAAAGGTTCAAACTGAGTTACACATGGTGATATTAGGAATACGTTTTGGGGTTCAATGATTCTATGATTTAAACATACCCATCCTTTTTTATTTGCATCCCAACGGCACATCGGAGGCTGAGGGATGACCTTGTAGAGGCTTATAAAATCATGAGGGGCATGGATAGAAAAAATAGACAAAGTCTCTTCCCTGGGGTGGGAGAGTCCAAAACTAGAGGGCATAGGTTAAGGGTGAGAGGGGAAAGATATAAAAGAGACCTAAGGGGCAACTTCTTCATGCAGAGGGTGGTATGTGTATGGAATGAGCTGCCAGAGTAAGTGGTGGGAACTGGTGCAATTGCAACATTTAAGAGGCATTTGGATGGGTATTTGAATAGAAAGGGTTTGTAGGGATATGGGCCGGGTGCTGGCAGATGGGACTAGATTGGGTTGGGATATCTGGTAGACATGGGCGGGTTGGACCCAAGGGTCTGTTTCCATGCTGTGCATCTCTATGACTTCATGCCTCTATGTGAATAGTCTTTTCACACCCCAACCCCAAGTCATACTTCTATTAACCACCACTTCTCCTGACCTCCATCCTAACCAGAACAAGCGCTGTTTCCTCTTTGTAAAGATGTCGGTACTTGCTTCAATAACTGCCCAAAGTAGTGTGCTGCTTGATACCAATGTGCCTGTTGCTGACTGTCAACAATCAAGTGCGATCCTGTCCTCACCCAACTTGCACACTGTGATATCTTCCAGCAGGTGTCTGGGTCTTTCCTTTCTCTGTTCAGTCCAGGTGCACCAAGGCTCAATTGTCCTGAAGTTGTGTCCTCTTGGCTGAGAACAATGTGACACCTGGAAAACCCTCTGGACCAATACCACACCAGAATAAATACTTGCATGTATTAAGTTAACCAAGGAGAAGACAAATGTAAAGTTTATCATGGATGTATGAAAGGGAAATGCAGTATTTGGGTATGGAATAAACAGGAGAATCGACATTTCGGGCATGAGCCATTCTTCTGAAGGATGCTGCCTGACCTGCTGCGCTTTTCCAGCAACACATTTTTCAGCTCTGATTTCCAGCATCTGCAGTCCTCACTTTCTCCTATCGAATAAACAGCCCATCGTTCTTCAGTTTGCAAAGTCTTCATACAAATTCTGTAAATCAATAAACTTAACCTCAGCCCTGAAAACAGGTTAGACAGCCATTGTTAAATTAATTATTTTAGAGAGTGGTTAGATCCACCGTATACAGCATTCAGCTCCATTTTTTAATATAATTATGTTTAAAGTGTTAAACAACAATTAATTTACAAACTCTATTTTCTATTCAAATGGATCACTGTTGAGAGACTGTCCTCCATCCAACATGATAGAAATGTAAAGTGCTGAACACTGTTCCACAATACATTGGAGCATTTTAACCTTTAAATTTCTACGGTCCCCTGAACTTATTTCCTGTTCATAAAGAAAAAGCATAATCGCCATTTAAGCACTAACCTAGGTAGCATTTCGCTTGGAGACAGATTCAGTCATAAACCTGCTCATTACTTATGTATCTCCCATAATGTATTTACAATGGTCGTGTTTTTAAGTGTCCCAGTGACCTAGGAGACCCCTGATGACGGATGACCCTGTTCAGGTCCTATATTTCAAACAGTGACATTCGTGTAGGTTCCAACACACTGATGTCATCGATATCCCCAGGTGCATTAAAAGTGCTCTACAGCTGAAATAAAATGGGAAAATATCATCGCTAGAATATACTGCAACATTAAGTAAACAATAGCATATTGGAATACGTGCCGTGGTTCAACTTTCACGGTCCATTCGATCAGAATTCTCACTTTGCAACATTTTTATCAATCAAACGCACTGTCCTCACAAATGACGGAACTTAGCAACAGTTTTATTTTAGTTCCCCCCCTCCTGCAAGATGTGTGTATCTGTTTAAAACCTGCCCCCGATATCCTCGGCCACAGGCCAGCAGTCCGCAGCACATGGAGCAGCAAGTTACTCCCTATTTTCTCTGGGACCTTTCACTCAATCGATTTCGGGTCAATTTCAGATCGGGTGAGTAATTCAATTGGGTTTCTTTGACAAATGGGATAGCTGGGGCGCTGTTCCTAAACCTAATTCCGAATTTTCACACGAAAAAAAAGGAATCTGAATTTGACGATGTGGGGGAGGGGGGAATGGAGAGGGTTTGTTACGGATTTTAGCTGCAATTATGAAAACATCATGTTGAACGCGAAACGGTGGGGACACTTAATAAGCATAAGGGCGGGGGGGGGGATGAAACATTAGGGACATAGCGAAAATTTAGTATACATCAGTGCATATCCTTTTTGAAAACATCCACTGAAATAAAGGGAGATGTTTGTTTATTAGTAAGTGAATATCAGCGGCCCCACCCACGGAGTTTAGATCAGGGACTAACAATATTGACCTTCTGAAAGGAACAGTTCCGGATCCCTCCATCCTCCTACCAACCGCTGGCCTGAGTCACAGTCAGTCTGGGCGCTTCCTTCCTCAGCTCTTGAGCGAAAGTTCCCGAAACTATTTGACCTCTGACGGCACTTGGGGTGGGCTGGTGAAGAGAAGTAACCTCGGGAGACGCAAACATATGCTCTGGAATCCTGTCTACTAATAGCAGGATCGTGTAGATGTCGTTGTCTTTAATGACATTAAGCTTTTTTTCTTAATTCAATTTGCATGCGTATAAAAATCACTTGCTTGTGCTTCTCATTCCCAAACGTATCGAACCCACAAAAGGCGATTTAATCTATTAGAGGGTATGGTTTTGTTCCCCTATCTCTGAGGTTTCTTGTGTTGTGTCTTGATTAAGGTTTAATAATCCGGAATCGCGTTTGATCTTTTAATTCAAAAAATTTTTAAACTGTATTCCTGTGCTGAGTTCCAGAAAAAGACAACTCCCCACTCCCCAGGTAAGTTTGTAGTCTCCGTCTCACCTCGTTCCAGAGGGAGACTTGAGTAAAGACAAAATCCTTCTGGTCACACGTTCATTTCCAGTGATCAGAGGCACGCAGGTTAAATGCATCAACCCAAACTTCTGTACAGCAGGTCCGCACTCTCTGCTGCCAAATCTGCTGTGGAATAAACATATCTGGGAGGAATTTTTTTTAAAAAAAATGAAAATTGAGTCAGTCAGTGACCAAGGGTTCAATGCTAGAGGCGTGGTACTGGACAGCTTGATAGAAAATACAGCCCGCCTTAATCACAGCACCTCTGTTCAAATTTTGCATTTTTTTTCCTAAAGATAAAGGGTTGAAATCCCAACCTTAGCTGGTGTAATTTCACACACTCACTCGAGCCTGTGCAATAACTGTTTGAAGTTTTCCCTGCATTAATTCTCCACTCAGAAAGACAATGTTTTGCAACTTTATCTGAACTCAAACTGCGAAGTCAATCTAACTGCTATCGCTTTGTCGTTACCTGAAGCAACTAATTTTTGGACAGCTCTAGCGCCCAACCAACCTTCAAAAAACATGGCACACATTTGAGAAGCATGTCACAAACTGAGTCAAAGTAATGTTTGCATGTGTTTATTAACCCGCTCCTTACAGAGCAGCCAAAACAGACATTCATTCTGGATTTATTTTCAGAAACTCACGATATAACCTTTAAAAACAAAGCAAGACACTTTATTATGGAGAGCATGTTTCCTGCTTAATAAACAAAGTTGGCTTGGGGCTGGGGACTTTATTTTATTGAAAGAATCTGCCGAAAGCAATGTTTGGTGCGAAATGTTGATACTGAGGGGAATCATGTTTCCTGTCATCAGGCCACCTCCACTCCCTAACATTTCAAAGCGAACTCGGGCTGAAAGGACGGTGCCTCAGTGGATAGCCTCCCTTTCCTGCACGTCTCTCTGTCGCTCCGCAAATTGCTACAATCGTTTTCTCGCAGTTTTTTAAAGTTTTTCGCTCAGACTGATTGTGAACAGCCCCAGGCATCTCACTGATTGTTCACTGTCTCTGTGTAAATCCGATCGCTCAACCATTACAAAAGCACAATGAGGTTATTCCAAACTGGTCTCTAAAACATGTTTGTTGGAAACCTCTTCACGGTCTCGCCACTTTCCCCCGTCCACCACATACACACACTTGGACTTAAGAACACAACGGAGAAAACAAACTATCAAATATATATATGTCAGTTCTCGTATTTATCCATTGACATGATTGCGATTTCTGTACAATGCTATTAATTATAAAAACTAAGCATGATTCAATTGTTTGCGGCTAATGCCGTCACCGGGTTTTCACTTAATTCTCTCTACGGAATAACGTAAACAGGCGCCCTTCATCTGGTTTTTAAACTTTGGTTTTGTGTGTCTATGTTATTCCCTTAGTAAAAATCCTAACAGTATTGAACATGAGGTAGAAAGTAACTCCAAAAGTTCTGTATAATTCAATATTTTCAATTGAGATTGTATTTCTAAATATGATTCAGGTCAAACTTTAGAAAAATTGAAAATATGAAATTAACTAATGGGATGGTTTGCTACAGATATATCATTTCATAAGTTCAGTGTTAAGAGTGTTTTACAACTGGATTTTTTAAAATTGGGCAGCCAATTTAAATTATTTCAAATCTTATTTTTGTCTAAACTAATTCAATACTTTCTGGAGTGCTTTTGTCTTAAACTGATTTTTGGCTGCATGATTTCACCTGAGCGGAAATACCTTGTAAGAGCATGTGTGCATGACATACAAACACATATACAGTGAAATACAGGCACATAGACAAACACATACATACAAATAGGCATGCATGAAGACAATGCAAACAGGCACACATACATACAAATAGAAACAGAGATGTACAGATAGACAAGCATAAGTACAGAGACATTCAAATAGACACCCAAGGAGACATACAAATAGACAAACAGAAACTTCCAACAGCCACACATATATGCAAAGACAAAGAAATGAGAGACATACAAACAGGGACACATACATACATATAGAAATATACAAATAGACAAGAGACATACAAGTAGATACACATACAGTCACAGAGTCATAGAGATGTACAGCATGGAAACCGACACTTTGGTCCAACCTGTCCATGCTGACCATAGATCCAGAGAAATATAAATACATACTGTATTGAGACATACAAGCAGGCACACATACATATAGAGATATAAATAGACACACACACATTCATAAAACAAATATATTTCTATAGATATAGAGACAAATAAATTGACACACAGAGAGACTTCCAACAGCCACCGATGCACACAGAAATACAAACAGGCACATAGAAGTATAGAAACAGGCGCACATGCACATAAAGATATACAAACAGGCACACATTGAGACATACAGGTATACACATTCATACAGAAAATTACCAATAGGCATGCACTGAGCTATACAAGCTGGGATACACACATACAGAGATACAGATACAATCAGAGACATGTAAGTAGACACAGAAAGAAACATACAACAGGTATATACACATACAGAGACACACAAATAGCCACATGTAGCAATACACAAACAGACACACACATTCATACAGAAAATTATAAATATACATGGAGGCATACAGACACATAGAGAGAGAGAGACATACAAATACACACACAGACAATTAGAAACATGTAAGTAGACATCCATAGAGACTTACAACAAGCACATACACATTCAGAGACAGGTACACAGAGACAGACATACAAATAGGTACACAGAGGCAAACAGCCATATTTAGTTGCATACAACATGCAACTCAACAAACAGACTTATTAACAGGTACATATGCATACACATTGACAAATAGAAACAGACACGGAAACATACAAACAGGCCTGCATACAAATCGACATACATAATGACATAAAAAATCCACACATGCATAGGGATACACAGGCGTGCAAATAAGCACACCTTCATTCACAGATGTACAAATAGACACAAAAACAGGCACACATGTGCAAAGACACAAGTACCTGCATGTATAAATATACAAACAAATACGTACAGACACACAGAAATAGGCACATCTACAGAAATATAGATACAACAGATGTTCAAGAGAACTTTGATATAGTACAGTCACATCTATTAACTCTTCTCATTTTCTCATCCAAAATGCAAGTCTATCCATTCCCTTTACATGGAAGTGCCCAAATGTCTCGAACAAAAATCTGTAATGTTTATGCTACTTAGAAGGGGAAATAAGTAAATCTCACAGCTTTTTGCCTTTCAACACTTTGAAGATGCAGTTGGTAACAATATGTTTTTATGTAATAAATCAAATCCACAAACAGAACATACAGGATAGAAAACGAGTGAAGAAAGGCATGTTTCGTTCTAATCTACATAAAATCTAATCAAGTCGCAGTTGTGTTAGTAGTTTGTGTCAGACATGTAACGCCTTTATTTCTACAGTATCAGTGTTGAATCTGATGCATAGCAGAGGTGGGACTGACTAAGCACAGACATTACATTTCACCGAGCGTAGGATTTCCTCAACCGTATAACACCGAGACTTTCGTGTCGGCCTGATTGCAGTTCTTTCGAATCGTGGAGAGGCTAATTTCGAGCCCATAACGTAACTCCCCAGTCACATATAGATTATTGATTTCCATTAAACAAACTCTATAGAAAGTGACAGCATCTACTTAGCTGAATTATGTATGTAAACAGTGCACCGCATCGATCTTCTTCCTATTTGCTCGCGAAAGAGCGTCTGTTTCTAACCAGACGAGTGACGCGAATTCTGTAACTTGAGAAAGTCTCGAGATGGTTATTTATTAATAATCGCTTTGGAAACAGAATTCGGAGTGTGTCAGTCTGAGCCGGGTATAATTCCTACAGACTCTGTATCCTGTTGAAATCGTGACGTGACACAAAATTTAACTAGGAATATTCCAGTATAATAATTATTACAATATTACAACCATGCTACAATATTAATCATGACAAGTTAACCCAAACACTGTCTCATATATACTGGGTTAGACGCGCACAGAGTTACGCGTAGCTCTCATCTTGTCATTTGTTTGCCTTCTGAATTGCTTTGCTTTGACGGTCTATACCTCAAATATATTTTAATTTTATAGTTACAAAAGCCTATGATTTCCCCTCTCTCCTGTATGGTTTCAGTTCGATTGTTCAGACTGACTAACAACGGGCTCCTCTTATTCAACAAAATGCACACATCTCTGTTGTGTATTGGCGGTGCCTCAGACTGCGGTTTCAAATTTTAAAAATCGAGTTAATTGACACACGATCTAAACTTTTCGAAGACGAAGGACCGAAGGGGAGGTGGAATACATCTCCTGGTGGCTGATTTTGACAGTGAACTGGCTGGGCGTCCAATACGTTTCATTGTCACTCAAAAACTCAACTGCGACCAAATCTTGTGAGATGTTGCTTGTGAACATCCCGCTCAACGCGAAAGAAACACTAAACGATTTTATTTTCTCACACTAAGTCGTTAACCAAAAATAATATTCTTGAACACAAAAAAGGAAGAATTCATCGGTATATTTTTCTAATAATTACATTATGCAAAAATTATAACGGAAGGGCACTTCTAATGACGCATGTGTTTTGTCTGATCAATACAAACGTGTATTTAAATTTAAAATAAACAGAAGTCTACAAGATTTTGGTTTACTGTGTTTGTTTCCTCTCTCCCTTTATGTTCTTGTACGATTGAGAGAACTCCATGCAAAACGCCCGTTCCCCTGTGCGAGCAGAGAGCGCTCTCTACAGGACAAGGGGAAGGATGTAACCCCGGGCCAGGGACATCGTGCTTGCCTGACATTAATGTTCTGCTAAAAGTAAAATAGGAAAACGAATATTATCGCAATCAGGAGACCTTAAATGCTCCGCACTGTGCTGGAAGAGGGAAACTACAAGAATAACTTCCGACCGATTAACTTGTTTGAGTAAACTGAGAGGTTTTCCGTGCGTTAAATTCTACATATAATTACCGAAGTGAGTGCTCAGAATTGCAGAGCACATGTTATAACACACAACGACCGTCCTTGTATGTCCACTCAAATATACAACAGTTTAGTGCTGCAGAAATATATATTTAGCATTAATGGAAAATCTAATAACGAACGGGAGAAAAGCGCCTTCTGATTTAAAATATTTATAATAATTTCAAGCTATATATTCCGTTTGTAGCTGGGTTTTTTTTAGAAGTTATATTTCTGTACAGTACAGAAATACAGTATACAGTGCTGTAATTTTATTCTGTACTAATTATAAACTATTAATCGTCAGAATGGATTTACTTTTCAGCACTTTCGGTACTTTAAGAATTAATTTTTTTTTGGACTGCAACGATTTCGCTTTCTGCCTGTGTTAGCGATTTCCTACCTGGAAGCATTAAAATAGAAGCGTGTAGAGAAATAACCGGCTGCAGTCAACATCACCTTAGTCACCAGCTGGGCACCGGTGCTTAGCCTGGCTTGACAGAAGATCTAGATTTTCAAAAAAAAAAGTTTAAAATTAAGTACACGTTCACCCTACAAATTGTTTTTGATGCTGAAATGCGTTTGTGTATGATTCAGTGTGCAGCGTATTTATTTAAACCGGTCGGATTTGTATTTATAACTTTCATGATCAAGTAAACTCTAATAGAATGAAATCCCCTTATAATGACAGTTGATAGATTTTGGGAAGATTGAAGCCTGTCATGGACTACATTTGGAATCTTTCGCATCTCATGTACAGCTCCTATTTTAAACAAACTTTCCTCAAATTGATCAGAATTTGTTGTTGACAACGTGTAAACGGGAACCGCTATTACTAATAATTTAGAATTTAATCGAAGGAAGAGGGGGGAGGGTTGAGTTTACCGTGAATGCTGAAAGCTCTGTTTCCTAAATGCTTTCAGGTGATTAATTTAGTACAAGATATTGCATTAAGGAATAAACAAGTCATTTCCTGATTACATACGAACGAGCAATTTACCAACCAAATAAAAGTTCCGGACCTATTGCCTACAAAAACAATAGGATCGAAATGTTGATTTCAAGCTTTCATTAAGGCCGCCTGGAGGCAAGACACATGTAATCTGCACGACTCAAACGTATAGTTTTAGCGGTGTTTTTTTCTCTATCAATTTTGTTTTGAACAAACCAGGTATACCCGCGCCAGCAGCATGTAGTTTTGGACTTTACAATGTCAGGTTTGCCCTGATTTCGTGTGAACATCATTAGGAGAATTTGTTCCCTGAATGAACACTCACTTACATATTAATATTAATGCAACAATAACATCATTTTCATAAACACAAATACTGAAACGTGCTCTAGCTGGTTAATTCTGTTTTTTAAGGCTAGGATATCTAATTGGATTGGTTATGTATCAAGTATATGATTTGTACTCAAATTAATTTATGTTAACATAAACAGTTTTAATTGACAGGCTGTGCATTGCCCTGTTACATGATCAGAATCTGGTCAAATAAAATCCATACATGATCTCATAACAATATTGCAGCATGATTTCATTATGAACTGAGCATTATCCTAGATTTAACTCAAATGCTACTACCGCCACAGATACACAGAAGTACAACAGTATAATTTAAAATAAACATAATTGTTAGAGGTGAATAGTTCTGTGGAGTGTGCTCAGATGTTTTAAACAGGAATCACTCAAAAGATGTTTTGAAGCCAATTACACTTTGTTGTCCCAGTTTGAGACACTGGAAACTTTCCAGAGATGCTCATTATCTTTTTAGAAAACTTCATGAGTTACCTAGTGTGGAGTAAAATAACGTTTTGAAAGTATTGTTGGACACTTATGTTGCTTCCATGAATTATCACTGGCTCAGATAGAGAACTGAGAACAGACCTTTAAATTAGAGATAGTTTCATTTAATACTCAATCTCCAGACTAGGGTCATTTTCAGTTTTCTGGTGAATATCATCCACAGGATCCACGCTGCTTGATAATCAGCTTTGTCGTCTTCTGTCCTACTGAGCCACAATTCATACGCTTACACCACTGTTCTTTCCTCTATCTCTAGGTTGTGATTCTCCTTTCTAGTTTTTTTCTCCATCTACACTCTGGACACAGAGCAGTATGGTGTTGCCATCAGGTGGCCAATACCTTAATTCTTCGTCAACCAGGCTAGCTTCTGTCTCACAAAAAAAGGAATTATGTTTTACAGTATTATGCATTATTTACAATGGAAAAGATAGTATGGTCGGGATGCTTTATATAAGATAACTATTCAGTATAAATCCTCAATTACAATATATGTATTATACACACAAATACTAGATAGAACAGTGATGCACACAACTGCTGTTCCTGAATAATACTGACAAGACTCATGAAAGTGATCCGGTCGTGAGACCACTGAATTACTAGTAAAATTTCCCTCTCATGTTCACAAGGACCTATAGGGAAAGCCCCTAACAAAACCATGGCACCCAAGAGCGCTTCACTTCTCAATGCACATCTGATCTGTTATCTTGAATGAGATGACACTGCTGCAGCCCTGCCTGCAACAAAGTGGTAATGCTCTCAAAGACAATTAACATTGTATATCTAGAACACATGCAAGTAGTTCACCTACATCATGACTGAAAAAACACTGCTGCAATGTCAGTCAGGCATTTCAGTATCTGGTTCATATTTATAAATGTGTATTTCTCAGGATCACAGTCTTTCAAACACTTAACCTTCTTCAGATTTTTTTCATTCTCCATTTCTACATTCCATTTTGTTTTGGAAAATCAAGGGGTTGGAATCATATAATCATGATTTTATAATTTGTTGGATAAGCCTTTGTCTTTCACTAAATTTTTTATGATTTAAATGAAAACAATTTAAAGAGTGGTTAATAGAGATTTACTGTATCACTAGCAATAGCAAATCTATTTTTGCCAAGTTCACTGAAATAAAACAGGGCATTTATTATTTCTTTTAGTGAAATAGTGTGTAAGAACATTTCAAACTTCAAGCCTCTGAGCGCAAACACAGCAGACATAGAGGTAGCAAAGCAGGGGTTTTTCCCCAAAGGTTTTATTTCCTAGTCTTGAGGCATTTAAAATGTTTTTTGGGCAAATTGGACATAACAGAGATCCTGGGTGGTCTGCAACTAATTTTAACTTTAGCTATGCATGAATTTGCCATAGGTGTGTTTATTTATTAGCAAAACTAATCAAACAGATTCAAGCCGTAGCATGAAAATGGTTGTGTATTATAAACTTCTTTCCAGTCTACTTTTAACTGGGAAAGATGCAAAATACAAATTGTTGTTTTATTCATAGCATGATAATTATATAGAGGGTTAAAGTACAGACAGTGAGAAGAAAGCACTGTAACATTCAAATGCATTTGTTCTGGGTCACTTGTGGCTGTATAGGATATTATAGCAACTTGTATGATTCATCCCCTGACACTTTCACCTGTTCAGGGAAATGATTCTCAGAATGACATAACTTTACTTTTATTTATTTTTTCACGCGACATGGACGCTGTAGGCTACGCCAGGCATTTGTTTCACAAATTGGCCTTGAGAAGGTGGTGGTGAGTCATCTTCTTGAACCTATGCAATGTAAATATACCCACAGTCAGGTTTTAAATCAAAAGATAGAAAGTTGAGAAGAATCACTAAATGTAAGCATCCACACAGTATGAAGAAACCATTTTGCAGTGATCAGGGGGATACGTTTTCCTCAGAAACAATTGAGTAATCTCGCTTGCCATCAATCCAAAAATCACAAACAAACTAAAATGAATTAAGTCTCTTTTATCAGTTTGACATTGTTATCAGAGACTAAGTTGTATTCCACCTGTGGACATTGACTCTAGAAATAGTTACTGTTTTTATTTTGCTGAAAAAATTGCCCAAGATTTGCTTCCAAGTGGCCCAACAAATAGGAAAGCAAGAAGCAAGGGTTTTCTGAGTGAAAATCAGTGGGGAAAATTGAGTGCGCAGGAAAAGTTTGAATAAAAGACAAAAGGAGGCAGGAGGACAAACAACAAAGATACATTTTCATTAAGGATAACTTACAGAGGATAGCTGTCCTTTAGCATATGTATTATTTGCTGACAAGTCATCATCCCAATTTATCACTTAAAAGGGACATCATAAGAAATCTCGATTATGTATTTGATAATAGCTAAACGGTATTACTAAAATAAAATCTACAAACCAGATTATCTGATCATTATCTTATTTCTGGACCTTGCTAGCTACTAGATTTCGAATATTACAATAGTGACGACACTTCACTTAATAGTTAATGAGCTGTTAAGTGTTGCGCAATATGCTGAGGTCATGAAAAGTGTTATATCTGTGCAAATTACTTGGATTTGGCAATGATTCTTTTGTTTAACAACATTGCTGTGTGACCATGATCTATGTTTCAACAGCTCTGCCTGTACTCACATAGGACAGTGTAAATCAATGGAATTGTCCACTCACTTTCTACATACAAAGTTGGCAAATTACAACTTCAGATATTTGGTCAAGTGAAAAAAGCTGTATCAATAAAATAGGCTTTTGAAGTACTGCAAATAAGAGAGCTCTGATTATAATTACTGATTAGCCAAACTTCGAAATTTGTGTACTTTGGAGTAGCTGGCATCACAGCTGAATCCTGTGAAATAAAATTTCAGTTCGGGATCTTGGTTCAGATGTTCTGTGTTATTTCCAGGGTGAATAGAATATTTCTAGTTTAGGATGTAGGTTTGCTCACTGAGCTGTAGGTTTGATATCCAGACGTTCCATTACCTGGCTAGGTAACATCATCAGTGGCGACCTCCAAGTGAAGCGAAGCTGTTGTCGCCTGCTTTCTATTTATATGTTTGTCCTGGATGGGGTTGCAGGGGTTTGTGGTGTTGTCATTTCCTGTTCGTTTTCTGAGGGGTTGATAAATGGTATCTTGATCTGTGTGTTTGTTTATGGTGTTGTGGTTGGAGTGCCAGGCCTCTATGAATTCTCTGGCATGTCTTTGCTTAGTCAGTCCCAGGATAGATGTGTTGTCCCAGTCGAAATGGTGGGTTTTTTTCATCCGTGTGTAGGGCAATGAGGGAGAGGGGGTCGTGTCTTTTTGTGGCTAGCTGGTGTTCATGTATCCCGGTGGCTAACTTTCTTCCTGTTTGTCCTACATAGTGTTTGTGGCAGTCCTTGCATGGAATTATATAGATGACGTTGGTTTTGTCCATGGGTTATACTGGGTCTTTTAAGTTTGTTAGTTTTTGTTTGAGAGTGTTGGTGGGTTTGTGTGCTACTAGGATTCCGGGTAGTCTGGCTGTCATTTTTGAAACGTCTTTGATGTACGGTAAGGTGGTTAGGGTTTCTGGCTGTGTTTGGTCTGCTTGTTGTGGTTTGTTCTTGAGGAATCTGTGCACTGTATTTTTTGAGTATCTGTTCTTCTTGAATACGTTGTATAGGTGGTTCTCCTCTGTTTTTCGAAGTTCGTCTGTGCTGCAGTGTGTGGTGCAGAGGAAAAACCTTCACAAACCTTGCAAATACTTCTAGTTTAGTGAACACTGCTAGTTTAGTGATAGCTACTTTGCAGAGGTTAACCTGCTTCTTGAACAAAGAGAAAGGAGATTCCTTGGAGGCTATAACCTCAAGGTGTTTTGGCACGACATAGGATAAGCTGTAAATCCCTGTTCAGCTCCTTGGAAATGTTGTAAACCTGACATTTGAAATGTTTCCCATTCCAGTCTCTAACATAACCTTTGGGATATGTTCCACTCTTTTGTGAATTGGATGGACAGAAGGATGAACGAGTGGTATAGATCAAGAGTAAAGATTAAGAAATCAAAAGGCTTGCTAAGTACTGTCTGAGAGAGATAGCTAAGCCTGGGCATTGGAAACAAAGAGCAAATCATGTGACAATTGAGTGAGAATTGTAAGGTATAATCAGAACAGTAAGAAGAAACAATCAAGTGGGTGGATAAAATGAAATGTGGACTGAATGAGGCTTAATGAAAAAAACGTAATATCATTAGACCCACAAGGGGTATGGTGACAGAGAAAAATGAGCCTATTGGACATAGATTAGATTAAATTATTTACAGTGTGGAAACAGACCCTTCAGCCCAACAAGTCCACACCAACCTGCAACCCATCCATTCCCCTACATTTACCCAACACTACGGGCAATTTAGCATGGTCAATTCACTTGACCTGCACATCTTTGGACTGTGGGAGGAAACCCACGCAGACACAGGGAGAATGTGCAAACTCCACATGACAGTAGCCTGAGTCGGGAATTGAACCTGGGTCTCTGGCGCTGTGTGGCAGCAGTGCTAACCACTGTGCCACTATGCCACCCTCTTGCTAGCAGGCACACGTGTATCCAACCCTGAGTAGCGTTCTATCCTAGCCTGGGCTCCAGTCTGCCTGGCAAAAGCAAGCATTGCAAATATTACTTTACATGTTTGGACTGTAAACTGCTGTAAGTATGATTCTGTGCAACTTGTATTAACATGTTGATGAATAGGAGTATGAGCAGAAGGAGATAGGAAATAATAATCCAAAATGCAACATTCTTTTTAATTAGATAAAATAACGTGACACCAAAAGGGAATGTGGAGGGCGCTGTAAGGGTATTATTTGCTCACAAGGTGTAACATGCGATTAACAAAGGTAGTCATGAAAATCTTTCCTTCTCATTTTTCTTGAGAGGGGCATCTATTGTTAAACAGTGGCACAAATAACTGTTCTTGTTGCATTTGATATTGAAGTGACCTCCGAAGAATTCAGGTCATTGGTCCAGCTTAGTTGAACTTTAAATGTTTTGAAAGCTTGATGGCACAGCCCTCTTGCAATTTTGAGTCATATGAAGCATAGAAGACCAAAGCCCCAAGCAGAAGTGGGCCACACAGCCTGCATCACCATTCGATAAGATCCAGTTAGAGCCTTAGTCTCACTTTTCTGATTGCACCAATAACCCTCGACTCCTCTGATCATCAAAAATCTGCCAAACTGAGCCTAGAACATATTCAATGATCCAGCTCTCTGTGGAAAATAACTCCAAAGACTAAAGCAAATATGTCAGTAATGCCCCTACTTCGCTCCCAAACTCAACTGGATAGAGTCATGCAGCATTGAAACAGACCCTTTGGTCCAACCAGTCCGTGCTGAACATAATCCCAAACTAAATTAGTCCCACCTGCCTGCTCCTGGCCCATATCCCTCGAAACCGTTCCTATTCATGCCCTTATCTAAGTGTCTTTTAAACATTGTAACTGTGCCCACATCCACCACTTCCTCAGGAAGTTCATTCCACACACAAACCACTCTCTGTGTAAACAAATTGGCCATCACATGTTCTTTCAATTTCTCTCCTCTTACCTTAAAGATATGCCGTGTAGTCTTGAAAGCCCCCACCCTAGGGAAAAGACAGCTGCCATTAAACCTATCGATACCCCTCATGATTTTATAAACCGCTATAAGATCACTTCTCAACCTCCAGTGAAAAAAGTCCCAGAAGCTGGAAGTGGATTTAGCAAATTAATTCGTTAATGTCTCTCTATAGGAACTAAGAGTGTCAGTAATTGGGGTTTGGAATCCAAAACATCTAATTTCTCTCTCAACCAGTACACAGCACAGGAGAGCAGAAAAATTGGATTATTTAAAATAAAATGAGAAACAGTTATTAAAAAATTATTAAAGAGAAAAGAATCTGAATTCTTAATATCACTTTCGTTACTCGTACATTTTCTTTGACAATTGATACACCACCCTCTGCGTGAAAAAGTTGCCCCTCAGGTCTCTTTTAAATCTTTCCCCTCTCACCTATGCCCTCTAATTTTGGACTTCCCTACTTTTAACTTTAAAATGCTGATATTTATTCATTTCAACTCTGCTTCCATGAACCAATATTATTAAATATTATTAAACCAAATATCACCTTCATTTAAAATTACTTGTACGCTTTCTTTGACAATTCACTCACTTGTTATTAGTGATTTGCACAATATGTAATACCTATTTTGATAGCTGTATAAAATTAGATTGTTAACTTGTTCACAGAGTACGTCGTTCAATCCAGTGCTCTGCTGATCCACTCATTGGCAGTGAAATATAATTGATTTATCTCAAACTGCTGAGTTGCAATGCTAGCAATTAGCAAAAGATTTTTATCCTATTTATGAACAGGGGAAAACGTGCATTATCATCATTGCTTTTCTATTTACTATTCACTATTCATTTTTAAATGTTTTCTTATCACAATGTATAAGTTTCTACAGATATGATGCCTCATGTATCATAAAGTTTCGGCAATATCCACTATTAGAGCTTTGCATCACACCAGTGGAGATTCTGGTGTGGGTGTTCTATGAACTAAGGGTTTTTGGAAGTTAAGACGATGACAATGTGCTTTACCCAGACGGCAGACGAATTTTCCTTCAGTTCATATTATTTGAAAATATTATGGTAACATGGCAGCTGCACTGATCAAATGTTTAATTATGAATTTCAATCTCAGAATGTGCCAAAACAATTCCTGTACTTCAATTGGGTGAATCACTGGGGAAGCCTGGGTTGAAACTTGCTGATGATCATAAATCTAATTAATTTGGCAGAACCAAACTCAACCTGCTTTTGGCTCCTCACTACACAATATGAAAAGCATGAACCATGGCAAAACCACATCTGAAACTGTCCAAGCACCACTTGGAAGAAGGAGAAAATAACAATTTGTCAAATATGGAAGTAGTATTAGTAGTACTGAAAATGTTTGAAGATAAAATAACCTGTTATTGTAATTAATAGCTACAAATAAAAAATTGATATATTTAACTAAGCTTTACTATTTGAGTGCTCTGCTTTTGAGCTGTTTGGGTGTAAAGTGAATTCAGATAAATCAATGGAAGCTACTGCACGCAATCACTAACAATACAATAATGGCCAAACTCCAGATCCATTCCTCAAAGATCCTTGTTCCTTTTAGAGTCACAGAGATATACAGCACGGAAACAGACCCTTCAGTCCAACTCATCCATGTCGACCAGTATCCTAAATGAATCTAGTCTATTTGCCGGCACTTGACCTATATCCCTCTAAACCCTTTCTATTCATGCACGCATCCAGATGCCTTTTAAATGTTGTAATGGTTCCAGCCTTCACCACTTCCTCTGGCAGCTCATTCCATACACGCACCACCCTCTGCGTGAAACAGTTCCCCTCAGGTCCCTTTTAAATGTTTCCCCTCACACTTTAAACCAATACCTTCTAGTTTTGGACTCCCCTACTTTTAACTTTAAAATGCTGATATTTATTCGCTTCAACTTTGCTTCCATGAACCAATATTATTAAATATTAAAAAAATCCAAACATTATTAAAAATTGCCATGGGGTAAAAGAAAACACCAAAGTGTTTTTCAAATTATAACATGGCAAAAATTTACAAATGACATTTTTACTCTATAGATCCAGCTTTTTTTTTGACTTGTCAAAACAGAAAGAGTAGCTTATGGATCCAGAAAATGGACTGTAGCCAAATTAGATTCCCTACAGTGTGGAAACAGGCCCTTCAGCCCAACCCAGTCCACACCAACCCTCCGAAGAGTAACCCACCCAGACCCATTTCCCTCTGACTAATGCACCTAACGCTATGGGCAATTTAGAATGGCCAATTCACCTGACCTGCACATCTTTGGACTGTGGGAGGAAACCGGAGCACCCGGAGGAAATCCACGCAGACACGGGGAGAATGTGCAAACTTCACACAGTCAGTCGCCAAGGCTGGAATCAAACCTGGGACCCTGATGCTGTGAGGCAGCAGTGCTAACTGCTGAGCCAGCGTGCTGCCCCATAATAGCTGCTAATATAAAATTAGTATACTTCGTATATTTTAGTATCAGAAAAGGAAATTTGAGGTGGGGAAAAGAAGGAAAGGGGACGAAGACGAAAGAAAAAGGGCAAGAGAAAGAAAGTGAAAAAGAAGGAAAAAGGGAACAAAAGAGAGGAGAGAAAGTAAAATGAAATAGAGAAAAGAATGGCATAGAGAAAGAAGAAGGAAAAGTTAGTGAGACAGAAATTTTTAAGGAAAAGAAAGAATAACAGAGAGAAAGTGAGAAAGAATTTGGAAAATAAGACATTTGTATAATCCCTTTCACAACTTCAGGGTGTTGCAAACTTGTTTTACTGCCTTTGCAGGTAAGAATGTTATAATGCAGAAATATAAACCTGGCAGCATCATGATAACGGTTTAGCTATTGAATAAACAATTTATCACATCTTTCTACCATAGTTTTTCCCACAAATTTACAACCTAGTATGAGTGACCTCCACTCCAGTGGAAAACTGGTGGTGTCAGAGTTGCCTCTTTGACACAGCTCAACCTAGATTTCCTTCCCATTGACCATACTGCAAAAGACAGTGTGATATGTTTGCCAGGAGACATGTATGCAATGCAATCACTGTTCTTCCATTTGGCACTTTAAAGGCTGTGCATCTTAATGCCTGTTTTAATTTCTCTCCCAACTTCCTAACTTTTTCACTGGATGACTTTCTCAATTAATTACGCATCAGTTAACACCATCTTAAGAATCTATCTATTTTGAGGTTTTGCACCTATCAATTTACTAATGTGTAAAAATTACAATTGCTGTTTATTTTCTGCCCTGCCCTATTTACCATAGATTATTTTTAAGCTCTCATCAGAGCATTCAAAGAGCTTCAGATCATTCTCATGTTCAAACATTTAGGTGGGCATTTGAGAAGACATCCAGGATGACCCAGGCCCGTCGTGCTACATGGCATCAGTGCTAACCATAGAACCACCATGCCACCCATATCAGTATCTACAAATGAAACCAATTATTCAGCTTATCTCAAAAATAAATTTGAATTAAAAGAAACAATACTCGGAGATGTCTTTGATCAGTCAGATTTAAACTTTTATTTGTAATATGTTTGTCAAGAAAACAAGTGAAATAATTAGGAGTAGGCCATTCAACCCCTCAAGCCTGTTTCCATCATCATTTAGATCATGGCTGACCTCTGTTTAAACTTTGGTTCTGTAATCCTTGCTTAATAAAATCTCTCCATCTGAGTTTTGAAATCTTCAATTGGTACTCAGCTGTAAGACCTTGTTATAGGGAGAGTGCTCAAGAAATCCATTGCCTTTTGTGCAAAGACTTGCTCCCTGACATCACCTCAGCACTGCTTGATGCTAATATGAAGGGAACATCCCGTGTTCTCTACCCTCTTAACTGCTTTAATTTTCTTAAGAATGTCACTTAAATCACTTCTTTTATTATGCTCAAGGAATACTCAATTAGCATTTTAAACTTCAATAACAGTGGACAAACCTTTTTGTCCACACTCCGCACCTCCGCACCCAAACCCCACCTGTCCAACCACAACAAGGACAGACCCCCCCCCCCCCACCCCAGCCCTCACCTTCTACCCAACCAACCTCTGTATACATTGCATCATCCGCTGACATTTCTGTCACCTACAAACGGACCCTACCATCAGAGATATATTTCCCTCCCCACCCCTATCCGCATTCTTTAAAGACCTTCCCTCCGTGATTCCCCCATCACGTCCACGTCCCCTAAAACCCACCCTCCCCTCCTGGCACCCTCCCCTGCCACCGCTGGAATTGCAAAACCTGCGCCCACACCTCCCCCTTCACCTCCGTCCAAGGCCACAAAGGATCCTTCCACATCCATCAAAGTTTCACCTGCACTTCCATACATCATTTACTGCATACATTGCTCATGATGCAGTCTCCTGTACATTGGGGAGACTGGACACCTACTCGCAGAACGCTTCAGAGAACATCTCCAGTACACCCGTTCCAATCAATCCCACCACCCCGTGGCCAAACATTTCAACTCCCCCTCCCACTTTGCCGAGGATATGCAGGTCGTGGGCCTCTGCCATTGCCTCTCCCTTACCACCTGACACATGGAGGAAGAGCACCTCATCTTCTGCCTTGGAACCCTTCAATCCTAGGGGCATCAATGTAGACTTCACCAGTTTCCTCATTTCCCCTCCCCCCACCTTATCCCAGTTCCAATCTGCCAGCTCAGCACCATCCTCATAACCTGTCCTACTTGTCAGTCTTCCTTCCCACCTATCCGTTTCCACTCTCCTCTTTGACCTATCACCTTTACCCCCACCTCCGTCCACCTATTGCACTCTCAGCTACCTTGCCCCCAGCCCCACCCCCCTCCCATTTATCTCTCCACCTCCAAGGCTCCCAGCCTCATTCCTGTTGAAAGGCATTTGCCTGAAATGTTGAAATTCCTGCTCCTCGGATGCTGCCTGACCTGCTGTGCATTTCCAGCACTACTCTAATCTCAAAGCTTTTCTGTAAGCCTACTCACTGGTGCTGTTGCAGGGTGAGATGGCTCATTATATGTCCTATTAATGGCTAATCATGCTATGAAATAGCTTCAGGTCATTTCAGCCTATTTACACATGCTCCACCAAGTAATGTAAAATGCTAAGATTGCTGGCTGAAATGTTGAAAACCAATATGGAATATGCAATGTATGTTCCATGAACATATTTTGGATTCTGCTTACAATTTTACAGTATGAGTGAGTGGAGTAACTGCCACTTATATACCACCCATTAAGCACTGAGTGGTCTTCCTATGTTGGTCTGTAAAGATAACGTCGGAAGTTGCTCAACAATCAGCCTCATGTATTCTTATACTTTAGGGAGAAAGTGAGGACTGCAGATGCTGGAGATCAGAGCTGAAAATGTGTTGCTGGAAAAGCGCAGCAGGTCAGGCAGCATCCAAGGAGCAGGAGAATCGACGTCTCGGGCATGAGCCCTTCTTCAGGAATGATTCCTGAAGAAGGGCTCATGCCTGAAACGTCGACTCTCCTGCTCCTTGGATGCTGCCTGACCTGCTGCGCTTTTCCAGTAACACATTATGTTTTAGGGAGTCAGGACAGGATTCTCCCTCAGTTCATCATATCTCGGAGTTGCCTCTGCCTCAGCCCCAGTCATCAGGGAAAGGATATAATGGTGACTTTCCATGACTGAGCCAGCTTTGATTGGCGTTTTACTTACCATGACTTTTTCCGTGACAACTGCTTCACTTTATGTTTACAGAAAGCAAAGTGTACGAGATTAATATTCCCATGGGAGTTCAAATGGTTTTCCGAAACTGAGGAGGAAAAGAAGCAACAAAATAAGGTAGGCCTAGTCACCACTTAGGCATCATACAGACTCCTAACTCTATCTAGGACATTGTTTATCAGAATTCTGGACCAACATACTACTGTGAGAATGAGAAGATTCAGGAACCTGGATGACAAGAGATATTGAAAGTTTAGTCAAAAAGTAAAAGGAAGCATACATAAGCTTTAGCAAACTGAAATCAGACAAGGCCCTTGAGAAATATAAAGGAAGCAGGAAAGAACTTCAACAAGGAATTAGGAGCACTAAATAGAGTCATGAAATATCCTCAGTAAGTAGGCTAAGGAGAATCCCAAGGCATTAGGAGCCAGAGGGTCCCCAGGAAAGGCACATCCACTGAAAATGGAAAGGAGGGAATATGTATTCATGGAGCAAGAAGAAGTGGGTGAGGTCCTCAATGAGTATTTCACATTGGAATTCACGGAGGAGAAGAACATGGCTGATGGTAAGATTTAGATGGGGTAAATTGATATTCTAGGGGATGCTGCTATGAAGAAGGAAGAGGTGTTGGGTGTCTTGAAATACATTAATGAAGAATCATGTCCAAGCTGTAGTCTGCAACTTAAAGCCTTGGCACAGTCAAATTTTCAAAGAGTTCCCAGATAAAATGATAGAAACGCAACCTGGTTATATGACACATGGAATACTTTGGATATTAGGCTCCTGTTTATGTCAACCTTCAACTTACAAGTCAAGAAGATTACTCCCCTTCCCTAATATTTCTGCTTTCATCCCTGAAAACTTGTTGTGGCACATTATGGAAGAAAAAAAATGTTACCACCCATTGGCATAAGTTTGTAGAACTTAATCAATTCTGCATGTTTAAGTGACATGCATGTTATTTTGCTATTATTTTACTTAAAAGTCTTATCAAAACAAACACAGAAGTGCCTAAATATGGGCTAGCTTTGAATCTGAGGAGCTGTTATTTTTACAGCTGTGCTTTAATCACAGGAAATTTCTAAGTGGTTTTGATGATGAGATTCATAGCTTACGAAAAGATGCTTTGAGGTTAGAGGAATGGAGCAAACAGGAGAGAGCTTATTCTTCTAACATTGAATGCACTCAATAAGCGTAAATAAAGTTCCAGGAAACAAGCAATTTCAACATGTCTGCCATCAAGATTCAAGAACAGCTTCTTCCCTGCTGTTATTAGACTTCTGAATAGACCTCCCCAATTTGGATTTTTTTTAATATAGATATTTTTATTGGAAATTTAACATTTTTACAAGTTTACAAAGATAAAAAAAACTCTCAAGTACAAACATTGATATACAATTAAATCTTAAATAAATAATAACCAAAATTTAACAAAAGAAAAATACTGAGAGAAAAAAAACAAAACTCAACTAACTACTAACCTAACCTACAACTAACCAGAGTGTATAATTAAGTCTCTTACATTATTCAAATAAGAGAAAGAGAAAAAAAACCAACGGGTAACACAGAAATTGGATAGTGAGATACATGCTCGGAATGTGTTAACATCAAATGTAACAAAACCTGTATCGGTGCGGGATTTCTCTCCCAAGGGGCCCCGGACCAGCCAGGTTCACAATCTCAATTAAATAAAAGTCCTTGTTAGGATAGCTGAAATATCTGTATTTATATAATTCAAGAAGGGCTGCCATATTTTATGAAATAATTCAGTCTTTCGGTGCACCATCTTGGTAAGGAAGTCAGGGGGAATACATTCCATAATTAACCTGTGCCAATTTGAAAGTCCAGGGGGACCCTCAGCCACCCAGTTTACTAAAATATTTTTCCTTGCACAGAAAGAGAGAATAGAAAATAATTTCTCCCCGTGCATATCCAGGGAGGGTAAGTTCGAAAAGCCCAAGAGGAGAGATACAGGGTCCACTTTAATTTCCATTCCTAAATTTCTGTCAGGGTACTTGCTACTTTATACCAGTATCTACGGATCTTATGCCAGGTCCATAGGCAATGTACAAGAGTGCCCACCTCTATTTTACATTCGGGACACATTGGAGATGCTCCTGCCTTAAATTTTGCCAATCGATCCGGTGCCAAATGGGCCCTATGAAGTATCTTCAGCTGGATAGCCCAATTTGAAATTTAATGTTGATCTCACCCTTTGTGCATCTTCTCTGCGGCTGTAACGTTGTATTCCTCACTCAGTTCTATAGCGCCTAAGCACTTTGTTTGGTATGATCTGCCTGAACTGCACACAAACCAAAACTTTTCACCGTACCTAGGGATATGTGGCAATAATAAATCAAAAATAAATTGATTTAAGTGCCTCCATTGAAGAAAACTATTTCACAATTTTCACTCCTCTAACTTTAAGAAGCATATGGGAGTATGGAAAGTGGAGGAGTGAAGTGAAAAAAGAAATTAGGAAAGCAAAGAGGATGTGAAAAAAATATAGCGGGTAACATTAAAGAGTATTCCAAGGTGTTTTATTAGTACATTAACAGCAAGAACATGACTAAGGAAAGGGTTGGACCTATCAAAAATATCCATAGCAACTTGAATGTGGATGCAAAAGATCTAGGCAAAGTCATAAATTAATATTTTGTCTCTGTCTTCATAAAGGAGATGGATGCTGCAGACAGTCTAGTTAAAAAGAAAGAAGTGAAATATTAGATAAAATGTGCAGAATGGAAAGGGAAGTACAAGATGAACTGACTTCCTTGGAAGAGAATAAATTACCAAGGCAAGATGAATCATATCCATGACAGTTACATAAAGCCTGGGAGGAAATAACAGAAACTCCAAGGATCATTTTCCAATGCAGGCAAGGTACCATACCACTGGAGGTTTGCAAATGTTGCACATTTTTCAAAAATGGTAGAAGGGACAGACCAAATCAAAATGTGCTGGTCAACCTGACCTTGATGCTGGGCAAATTATTGGAATCAATATTGAGATTTAGGATTAATTGGAGAGCCATGGATTAATCAGGAATTACTAACTTAATTGAATTTTTTGAGGAAGTTACAGGAGGACTGATGAAGATCATGATGTGGATGTTGTCTACATGGATTTTAGTCAGGCATTTGACGTGGTCCTGTAAGGTGGATGTTTAAGAAAAAAATTAAAATACACATGATACAGAGGCATGTGGAAGTTGGATCCAAACTGACACAGTCACAGGAAACAAAAGCTTTCCATTCACCACAAAATATTAAATCTAATCGACAGCTGTGATGATTGTTAAAGATTGACAGTATATTGTTCTTGCTGATAAGTAAACAAATCACTAGGAAATCTCATTATTAAGCCTGTGATTTCAGTTCAGTTCTGCTAATCTAATCTTGCTTTCCCTCTCTCTATCTCTCTGTGTAGTTCATTTTATATTGTATTCAACAATTCTCTCAGTCCTGTATCTAAACCATTAAATCACATTGGTTATATCACACTGCTTGTCCCATTGTTCATCCAGGTCCCAGATGTCTTGTTGCTCTGAGTAAATCAACATTGTGGAAAATGTTTACCAAATTTGAATTATCAATTTTAACTAATAGCTTTTGCCATTAAATGCCCCACTCAGCCAAATCTGGCCGACTGTCTAAATTATCCGAATGTCAGAGCAGGAGTCACTTGCACTGTGTGTAATACATTGAGAATAATGCAATACCTGCACTGTGCCAAATCCACTTCAAAGTCAATTCAGCTACACCCCAACCTAATAACAACAAACAGGGCAGACATTAATTTGATTTCAGTGGTACATTTTTCAGATTCATTGCCACAACTTAATTCCACCATCAACACCAGTGCACTCCCCTTTAGAAGATGCAGGTTATAAACAATGCAAGACTAACTTTAATAGGTGTGAACAAATTATGATTCCAAGCTTCCTTTCAAAGTAGACAGTCATTGAAGACTGTAGGTAGTGCTGGCTACCTGCAGCCTAGATGATCAGACAGTGTGAATATTGCTCAGATTACGTTAAATGGGAGCGAGTTTACTATGCATCATGATCCCAATACTATTTTCTGATGATTATCTCTACAAGTTAACTCATGTTCATCCCTCCCAAACCGATAAAAGAGTGATAATATTTAAATTACTTAATTTTAAATGAAGATGACTTGGCAGATTTGCACGCGTGAATGGTAATTGCTGCAGTCAATGGTGATGGTATTCATTAGCTGCAGAGCTGCGGAAAGCTCAGCATCACCTTCTTTGGGAAGAGTAGGAGGAGCCATCAGTATCACTCTCAAGCTTGAAGTGGCCAGGAGCAGGCCTTCTCCAGGATTAAGTATACCAAGGCAGAAACGCTCATCATGAGTGCTTTTGGACAATCAGTAACTCTTCAGAACCCCACCTTCCACCCTTTACTGATAAATTCTGCAATAAGCCCTTCCCATACCAACAGCCCACAAGCAATTCCAACAGTGTTTTGAAAGGAATATACTACCTGGTTATCAAATGCCAGCCTGTTTCAGGCAAGAGTCTTTAAAACATGGAAATCAGGGTTGTATAATATGATGAATGCACCAAATGTCCGAAATAGGTGAAACATAGGTGGCACTGAATCCAAAGGAACCCAACAGAAAGTAAATGTTGATTTTTTTTACACAAGAAGAGGAAGATAGTTTTATCATGTGCACAGGAACTAGCATCAACTGGAATTCCAAACACTGCTTCTCAAATCCTGGGTTTGTTCGGTACGGTAGATACACATATTCTCATGAGACTCAGGGCAGAATTTCTGCTCCTTTCTGATCTCTCCACCACAGCATCTGCTGTTAATGTCACCATTACATTATGATGCATTCTGATGTCTATATCTCTTCCTCAGCTGTTTCTTCTCTTCTCAAAGACCTTGCCTCCAAAATCTCAGGTATCAAATTGTTAGCCTTTGTAGTGCTTTGCCTAATCTTCCTAACGTAGTCTCACTCGAGTGATTCTATTACAATAACTGCTGGAACTTTTTATAGAGGGTTTACTTTCACCCATCTTGGGTAATAATCTGTGATATTCGAGCGTGTGTCTCTGTCTTTCCAAACCAACTTCAATGGCTAAAGAAGATTACACCGCAGGGATCCTCAATGGAATCACCTGGAGCACCATTATTGAAAGTAAAAGGCCAGTGCACAGCAAAGTTCAGGTATAAGGGTAAAAGAATTGAAACATGCTTTTCCATTCTCCAGAATCAAGCATGTTCCCTGTTAAGTAGGAATACATGTTTAAAGCTGAAATTAATTAATATGATTGGCAAGACTGCTGATGTAGACCAAAGTTAAAAATCACACAACACTAGGTTATAGTCCAACAGGTTTAATTGAAAGCAAGATGTAGACCAAGGGAGTGAATTCCAAAATGACTTCCCAAATTTGATTGCAGTATTAGATAAATAGAAAGCAGCATTTCACATTATCATCAGAGATGGTGCAAAACCAGAATGCTTGTACACACCATGGAGAGCCACACCACACTTGGATAAAGTCAAAGAACAAATAGATGCTATGCTCGGACAAGGTGTATTTTCACCAGTTACAGTGTTGATGAAGTGATGTTCAAGAATGGAAACAATACCAAAACCTGATTGTTCATTAAGAATCTACAGGAATGTAAAATTTACCTAATGGCTTCACTAGAGGAAACTCCAGTAAAATGAGCCAAGAGTATCTGGGTATGATCAGTGCTTTCTCACAAATATCTCTGGTGAAGAGAAACTGACAATGTTTATCATACCTTTTCAATATTAGCCTTTGGACCAGCAACCTATGATAGCAATGGGTCAGAACCTCAAAACGTGATCATCATTTTGGCCCATAATTCACAATGTGTTTTTTTTTAAAGACTGTGTCTTTTTATTTTTGTGTTTTTTAAAACTCTAAATTGAGAAAGGACTGTTTTGAAATGGCTACAATGATTAACTGGGCACCTTTTCCAAACAATTAAGAGACTGATCCATAATCGCTTTTTAAAAATATTTATCTCTATCGTATGTATGTGTGTTGCAATACTGACTGTTCTTGCATTTAATAATTAATAAACTCATTCTTTGTTAACTTAAGAAAGCCTGACTAAATGGGTTCCTTCTAAAATGAGTTCATTTAGATCTGAGAGAAAGTTATCCATAAGGGAAGGGATGTGTTTTTAAATTCACTTGTAGTGACCAACTGAGGGTGTGATGAATGAAGATGGAACATTCCATTCATCCTCCTCACTCAGGAACGTAGCAATTTGGAGTGTACCATGCCTGCGGTATGGTCGCAATGGCTCACAACAGACATTTTCCCAAGAACAATATCAACACATTAGAAGACATTGATGGGGCAATATGTGACAGAGTTGACACATTAATACATGGAACTACCATAGAGGAATTTGACCAAACAGTGAGGATGTTCAAGAAAGTGTTTCAGAGTGCAGGTCCACAAGTTTGCAAATTTGTAAACATTTCTTGGACACAGCATCCAAGCAACTGTTATTGTGGTGGACCTCCAACAAAAAACAACCAAGAAATATTACTGAACTTCAGATGAGAAAGCTTTTTGTCAAACTTAGCAGAAATAAATGAGCCTTTGTGACAGCTACTCTGACAGGGTTAAGAATGGTGATGAAATGTTGCCTAGGAAAGAGTGTTTGACAAAATCAACTCTTGATCTCTAAAGAAATCCGCGCACATTCTGATATGCATCTGCAGCTACCAACCATGATTACAGCTAATACATCTTTAAAAGTGTTAGGTACTGAACTCTTTCAGATACAGAGACATGTCGACATGTCCACAATGCTTCTGCATCATTCATCATAATAGGACAATACTATGCAATGTTGAAAAGGAGGCTTCAGCAGCGCCATGAAGCTACAATATAAAGTAAGACCACAAACCATTGGTCATTCTTCTAAATACAAAAGAAATAGTTAAAATGCTGTTGAGGATTCAATGGTTCAGATGGAGGCTGGTCAGGTTTGATTTTATCATTGAATAAGTGCAGGGTGACTACCTTAAAATGGCAAACACAATGTCACGAAAATCAGTAAATGCAGCAGGGAAAAAAACCATCTTCATCAAAGAGTTTTAAGCCTACAAATCAGAAGTTACTACAAATTTACTGGCTACAGAAATAAAACTACAATATATTGAGGAAGATGTTATGAAGAATGTACGATTTGGAAGGCTGACCAGATTTTACACTGAATAATGCGATAGTGTGCAGATACTTTGAGCAGGTGGACATTCTACTGCCAACAACTTGCTAATTTCTGATGAGGGGTTCAAATTCTTTGCAGAATTTATCAAATTCATTTAGATATTACAAAGTGTCATGTGTGAGAGGACAATGGACAATGTGGTCATCAGGGATTTCAAATCAAACACAAGAAGCTATCAATTTTATGTTTGATGTTAACATTTAATTTTGATGAACAGTCAAGAGAAGAAAGATTTGAGTCCAAAGGCAAGATCTTCATTATCATCACGATTTACTAATTGAGAGGGATGAAAGTAAACCATCTAAAAAAGTTACGGCAGTTTTGGTGATAAAATCACTTGAGTGAGACTACGTTAGGAAGATTAGGCAAAGCACTACAAAGAATAACAATTTGATACCTGAGATTTTGGAGGCAAGGTCTTTGAGAAGAGAAGAAACAGCTGAGGGAGAGATATAGACATCAGAATGCATCATAATGTAATGGTGACATTAACAGCAGATGCTGTGGTTGAGAGATCAGAAATTCTGCCCAGAGTAATATTAGAATGTGTATATCTACCGTACTTTTATGGAACAAACCCAGGACTTGAGAAGCAGTGTTCGGAATTCCAGTTGCTTCTAGCTCCCATGCACATGATAAAACTATCTTCCTCCTCTTCATGTGTCAAAAAACAATCAACATTTACTTTCTGTTGGTTTCTTTTGGATTCAGCACCACCTATGTTCCACCTGTTTCAGACATTTGGTGCATTCGGAGGTGCCCACTTACTTCCAGTTTAATGTTGTGTATACATTCCTCAAATTGATTTCTCTCAAAGTGGTCTTCCTCTGGCTTTTTAGTGCTTTCATATCTTGAATCAGCATTGGTTTCACAGACTTTTTCTGTTGTTTACTGTGTTAAGATTTTGCAGGCTTTTCTAAAATGTCACAGTTGTAGCAATGTGGGCAATCATTCTGTTTGTGTGATTGTTCCCTCCACATGTCAGACTCTTCAACATAGCAGTTGGCATGTTTCTGGCTGTATCAGCTCACTCTGTTTCTTCTGTCACATTTCAATTTCCCCTTGATCTTCCTCCAAAGGGCTCCTGGCCTAGAGCTCCAAGGTGGTTTTTCTGACATCACCTCCTCTCTGGCCTCCCCTCTGAATCTCCTAGTTCTGCCTTTGCTCTCAAATTTGCAACTTGCTGTTGGTCTACAAAGGTTGTTTATGAACAATGTATGTTTTGTCAAGGCTTTTATTTTCCCTGATTAAATTTCACACATTCTATTAGCAAACGCCAATCAATACTTCATCATACAATCCTGTATTTTCATCAATGTCCTGTCTTGCAACTACGTCCCTCGGGATGGCCCCACCACATACTTTGTTGCACAGATCTGATCATTTTGCCACTTCTTTTTTGTCAAAGTCGAAAGCCTCTGTACGTCTTCACCCTTTTTTCCCAAACCATCTATTCCTGGGCCTGGTGTGACCCAGCGACAGTATGAAATGGCTGGAATGGCAGGTTACCTCACATGCCTCACTGCGCCCTGGAGCTATTCCTTCAACTCAGCCTAGCCTAGTCCTGCTGCCCTCTGCTCCAGGTCATTGGGGTCGCCATTTTTCAGAGTTCAGTTGCACCTGATTGGTCTTGAAAAAAATTTATTTCCTTCTTCGCAAGGTTCACCTCAAAAGTTGCTGCTTTTTCCATCGACATCATGTTTTTTTCATGGGTAGATAGTATAATTGCAATTTTGCCTCAAATACTATTTTGTGGGTCCTAGTGCTTTCCATTAAAACACTTGCAAGATAATAGACACACGTGTTCTATTCAGACTCCGGTAGAGTTTCTGCTCCTTTCCAGTTCTTTCTACATTGACAGCATCATCATTTCACATTATGCTGGCATCTTATTACTCTACAAAAATTAACTTGGCTTCTGCTCCTCAGCACCCCTACATGTCTCGGCTCTCCTTCCTGGTAACTCTCTGAGTCTGATCTGGAGGTCTCAGTCAGGTGAGTTACATCTGCCTTTCTGTTTATTTTTCTTCAGATACACCCATTATGTTACATATGTGCAAATACACAGCTAAACACACACACACATATATATGTAACCAAAGTTTGTGCGAAGATTTGTAGCTCGGGTGCTTGTTGTAGTGGTTCTGTTCGCCGAGCTGGAAGTTTTTGTTGCAAACGTTTCGTCCCCTGGCTACGTTTCGTAGCCAGGGGACGAAACGTTTGCAACAAAAACTTCCAGCTTGGCGAACAGAACCAATATATGTAACCTTCAAAAGAATAAAACAGAAATGCAAATTCATAAATTTTGATTGAACTTATACTTCGATACAGTATTAGTGTTTTATACAAGTATCTGACTAATCATTGAAATAGTACAGATAGCCAGACTTCATTTCCTTATGTACACGTGCAATAACCCTTTGAAGGGAAGGGGTCTTAAAAACTTAAGAACAAAGCACAGTTTAAAATGGTTTTACTGCAACACATTGAGTCAAGTAAATGTCAATATATTCCATTTTACAATATTCAGAGTTTAAAGTTAAGAAAAACAACTTGAATAATCAAATGCTGGACAGTCATAAAAAGAAACATAAGTTATTACTCGAAAAAAGTAGGTAATAGTAGAATGCTGGGAGAAATGCTTTTAATGTAAAATACTTTCTTCCTTTGTGACCTTTTTATTTTAGAAAGTCAGACTTTTGCACATGAACATTTTTTTTTGAGAGTTACTCCATAGAGTGTAGCAAAATGACATTTCATGCAAGTGGATGCATTCTGTTAATCTCCCAAGAGAGGTTTCTCCTGAAGCACGTCCAGCAGAAACCATTACTTACAGCATAGCTTATATGATTAGAGACCAATCCAGGAACCAGATTGTCTTAAAGTAGTCCCTCCTGAGTTTAGCTTTTGGATAGATGAGAACATAAAGAAGATTATTCTGAATAGACAACAATCTGTTTAAAGATATATTCGAAGAAAGCCATATAAGGAAAGTAACCTTAAACCTGCAGCTTTCCTCCTCTTCACTTTCTGTTAAAATCTTTAGACTATCTATTACAGATAACTGTGGGACCCCACCGATCAGAGTTTGCACAATTCAGCCTCCCCTTAGTTCGATGATCTAAATGGTTTTGCATTTCATCTTAAACAGCAAGTTGAGATTGAGGATGTTCTGCCTGGAAACTTCCTGTTCTTATGAAACAAGAAATGTGGAATTGCACTTTCATAATAAAAACAGACAAACTTACACGAGAGAAATGTTATTACCTCAGCTCGAGCCAGTTTGAGGGCAGGGGACCGTGGTTGCGATGACAGATGTGCTGCTACCTATTGCTGTATAAACTGGGAAAAATAAGCTTTGGCAAACATTTGACTACACTTTACAGAAGGTAGCGCAGGCCCATTCTATATTAATAGTTGAGTAATAGCAAACGGAAAGACAAAACATAGAATTTTGTAAGATGTGGGCTCTGGCAAGAAATCTGGACAATCCCATGAGAAATCAAACATTTCTTGACATCAGAAGCATTTTCACTTTACATTTCAATGTTAAGACAAGTTTCACACCAGGGAGCACCGAGAGACCAAGCAATGAGACTGTTGCTTGTTATCACTAATTAATTCCAAACCTCATTCATTAATGTGCAGTTTTCTATTACATCATGAGAATAGATGAAGATTGAATTCCCGACACAAAATTGGAGGGTACCTGGCAACTTCAGCTTGCCACTTGCTTCTCTAGACCGCCACCTTGGAAACCAGGTACCAATATCTCAGGGCATGCTCCATTGGAGATGTTACTGGGCACCCACAGATGGATGCTTCTGACATGTGCCAGCCTCCCTGCACCATCAAGCCAGATCACCAATACGCTCGTACAATATGAGTATACATCAATGGTGCATTATGGAGTGTCCAAGGCTTGGCTCTGTCTAGGGATTCATGCAGACATTGTTCTCGAGCTGTAAAGATAGTCAGCAGCCAGGCTTCCAGGGTTCCACACTGAACTCCACAACCCAGTGTGTTCACTTCAGAGTCCATGGGGCTGGGTGGGTCGGGCAAGTTGGTGCAGATGCAGACTCGGAGATGGAGACATGAGGAGATCTGATGTCGAAGGGGTTGATGGGAAATGCGGCCAGGAAAGGGATGTTGTTGTTTGGCAGTTCATTTCCACGAGGCAGAGCCTGCGGGTCACAGTCTGAGGAGCAGCCACTGTAACCGGCCCTCAGTAAATCCCAGTGTGTCATGGAAAAGGAAATGGCTGTCTCCACACCAGGAGCGGGAAGAGGAAATTCTGGCATTGGTGAGGGTGAGGGTGAGGGAGGGAGGGAGCTGCACGTTTCAGGTACCTGGGCACCTCAATAGTCAGTAAACAGTAACAGACACACCCATCACCCACTGCCCCAACAAATGGCACGCTGTTCCCTAGACACACAAACCACGGCACTGCAGCCCCCCACAAACACACCCCGACACTGCTACCCCATCACACACACACCCCGACACTGCTCCCCCCACGCACACACCCCGACACTGCACACCCCCCGCACACACACACACACACACACCCCAACACTGCCCACCACACAACCACACCCCGACACTGCCCCCCACCACACACCCCGAAACTGACCACTCCACACACATCCCCCCAAAACTACCCCCCCACACACACACACACACACCCCGACACTGCCCCCTCTACACACATACCCTCGACACTGCTCCCCCCCCCACACACACCCCTGATACTGTTCCCACCACAAACACACCCCGACACTGCCCCCCCCACACACACCCCGACACTGCCCCCCCACACACACCCCGACACTGCCCCCCCACACACACACCCCGACACTGCCCCCCCACACACACACACCCCGACACTGCCCCCCCACAAACACACACACACCACGACACTAACTCCCCCACACACACACCACGACACTGCTCCCCCGACACACACCCCGACATTGCCCTCCCACACAGACACCACAACACTGCCCCCTCCACACACACACCCCAACAGTGCCCACACACACACACACACACACACCACGACACTGCTCCCCCCACAAACATCCCGACATTGCCCCCCCCCACACAGACACCACGACACTGCTTCCCCCACACACACACCCTGACAGTGCCCCCCCCACACACACACACCACGACTCTGCCCCACCGTCACAGACACACACCCCTGACACTACACCCCACACACAAACACACCCTGACACTAACCCACTCCCCCCACACACACACACACACACCATGACACTGCCCCCCCAAACACACACCCCGACACTGCTCCCCCCCTCGCCCACACACACACACACACACACACACACACCCCCGACACTGCTCCCCCCCCCTCGCCCACACACACACACACACACACACACCACGACACTGCTCCCCCCCCACACACACACACACACCACGACACTGCTCCCCCCACACAAACACACCCTGACACTAACCACACACACACACACACACACACACACACACACACACACACACCACGACACTGCCCACCTCTCCTTCCACACCCGCTCCAACACTGCCCCCCCCACACACACACCACGACATTGCCCCCCCTCCACACACACACATACACATCCCGACACTGTGCCCCCAACACACACCCCCGACACTGTCCCCCCCACACACCCCTACACTGCATTCCCCAACCAAACACACATACCAACACTGCCCCCCCCGACACACACCCTAACACTGCTCTCGCTCCACACACACACCTCGACACTGCCCCCCCACACACATACATCCCACGACACTGCCCCTCCCACACACACACCCCGACATTGCCCCCCACACACACCCCCCCGACACTGCCCCCTCACACACACACCCTGACATTCCCCCCACTCACACACCCCGAAACTGCCCCCCACACACACCGACACTGTCCCCCCCACAGACACACCCCGACACTGTCCCCCCCAACACACACCCCGACACTGTCCCCCCCAACACACACCCCGACATGGTCCCCCCACACGCACCCCGACACTGTACCCCCCCCACACGCACCGACACTGTACCCCCCCCACACGTACCGACACTATCCCCCCCATACACACTCTGACACTGCCACCCCCCACATACACCCCGACACTCCCCCCACACACACAAACCTCGACACTTCCCCCCCCCACACACACAACCCGACACTGATCCCCCCAAAACACACCCCGACACAGTCCCCCCCCAACACACACCCCGACACTGCCCCCCCACAAACACACACACACCACGACACTAACTCCCCCACACACACACGCACCATGACACTGCCCCCCCATACACACCGCGACACTGCTCCCCCCACACACACACCACAACACTGCCCCCCCACACACATACACACACACACACACACACACCACGACACTGCTCCCCCCACAAACATCCCGACATTGCCCACCCCACACAGACATCACGACACTGCCTCCCCCACACACACACCCTGACAGTGCCCCCCCCTACACACACACACCACGACTCTGCCCTCCCCACACACCCCCCGACACTGTCCCCCCCACACACACACCCCGACATTGCCCCCCTCCACACACACACATACACACCCTGACACTGCCCCCGCAACACACACCCCGACATTGCCCCCCCCACACACACACCGACATTGTCCCCCCAACACACACACCCCGACATTGCCCCCCCCACACACACACCGACATTGTCCCCCCAACACACACACCCCGACATTGCCCCCCCCACACACACACCGACATTGCCCCCCCCACACACACACACACCGACATTGTCCCCCCAACACACACACCCCGACATTGCCCCCCCCACACACACACACCCCGACACTGTCCCCCCAACACACACACCCCGACATTGCCCCCCCCACACACACACCGACACTGTCCCCCCAACACAAACCGCGACACTGCCCCCACCACATACACACCACGACACTGCTCCCCCCACACACATCCCGACATTGCCCCCCCACACAGACACCACGACACTGCCTCCCCCACACACACCCTGACAGTGCCCCCCACACACACACACACACCACGACTCTGCCCCACCGTCATACACACACACCCCACACACAAACACACCCTGACACTAACCCCCCCCCCACACACACACACACACATACACACACACACACACACACCCCGACACTGCTCCCGCTCCACACACACACCTCGACACTGCCCCTCCCACACACATACATCCAACCCGACACTGCCCCTCCCACACACACACCCCGACACTGCCCCCCCAACACACACCCAACCCGACACTGCCCCCCAACACACACCCAACCCGACACTGCCCCCCAACACACACACACACCCGACACTGCCCCCCCACACACACCACAACACTGCCCCCCCACGCACACACCCCGACACTGACCCCCCACACACACACACACACCCTGACACTGCCCCCCCATACACACACCCCGACACTGCCCCCCCACACACACCACAACACTGCCCCCCCACACACACACCCCGACACTGCCCCCCCACACACACCCCGACAGTGCTCCCCCACACACCCTGACAGTGCCACCCCAACACACACACACCCCGACACTGCTCCCCCTCACACACACACAGCGGGACACTGACCACACACACACACACACACACACACACACACACACACACACACACACACACCCCGAAACTGACCCCACCCACACACCCACACACACACACAAACACACACACACACCAAACACTGCTCCCCCCCCACACACCCCGATACTGACCACACACACACACACACACACACACACAGACCCTGACACTGCTCCCCCCCACACACACACACCCCGACACTGCTCCCCCCCACACACACACAGCTGGACACTGGCGCCACACACACACACACACGGACACTGCCCCACACAAATACACACCCCCGACACTGCTCTCCGCAACGCACATCCCGACACAGCACCCCAACACCGCGTACCCCCACACACCCAGACACTGCTTCCCCCCCCACACACACACACACACACACATATCCCTACACTGTTCCCCCCCACACACAAACCCCGATCCTGTCCCCCCCCCACACGTACACCCCAACACTGCCCCCCCACACACACACCCTGACACTGCTCCCCCCACACACGCACCCCGACACTGACCCCACACACACATACACACACCCCGACACTGCCCAACCCCCCCCCCCACACACACACCCTGACACTGACCCCACACATACACGCACCCCGGTACTTGCTCCCCCCCACACACATACACCCTGACACTGCCCCCCCCACACACACACACACCCCGACACTGACCCCACACACACACACACACATCCCAACACTGCCCCACCCCCGCCACACACACCGACCCTGCCCCCCCCCACACACACACACCCTGACACTGCCCCCACACGCACACCCTCGCAATGTCCATCCAAACACACATACCCCGACCCTGCCCCCTCACACCCCGACAATGGCCCCCCACAAACACACACAAACCGACAATGCCCCCCACACACACCCCCAACCTTGCCGTCACCACACACACCTACACACTGCCCCCCATACACACACCCCGTCTCTGATCCCCCACACTCACACCCTGACCCTGCTCCCCAACACAAACACCCCGACATTTCCCCCCCACACACACCCTGACACTGCCCCCTCACACACACACACACACCGACACTAACTCCCCCGCATACACACCCCGACACTGCTACCTCCCCTGACAAACCCCGACACTGCCCCCCCCCACACACACACACCCCCGACACTGCGCTCCACACACACGCACACCCCGACACTGCCCCCTGACACCGCCTCCCACTCACACCCAGACACTGCCGCCCCCACACACACACCACATATCCCTACACTGTTCCCCCCCACATACAAACCTCGACCCTATCGCCTCCCCACACGTACACCCCGACACTGTCCCTCGACACACACACACACCAACACTGTCCCCTCCCCCCACACACACACATACACCAACACTGTCTACCTCCCCCACACACACACAGAAACTGCCCCCCCACACACACAAATCCCGACACTGTCCCCCCCGCCCACACACACACACAGACACTCGCTTCCCATACACACACACACACACACACACACACCACACACACCCTGACATTGCCCCCCCCACAAACACCCCGACACTGCCTCCCCAACACGCACACCCCAACACTGCCCTCCCGCCCCTCCCACACACACACACACACCGACACTGCCCCCCCCACACACACACCCTGACATTGCCTCCCCACAAACACCCAGACACTGCCATCCCACTCACACACACCCAGACACTGACCCCCTACCCCACACACACAGATACAAACTCCGATACTTCCCCCCCCCACACACACACCCCAACACTGTCCCCGCACACACACACACACACACACACACACACACACCCTGACACTGCCCCCCCACACACACACAGCGGGACACTGGCCACACACACACACACACACAGACCCTGACACTGCCCCCCCCACACACACACAGCGGGACACTGGCCACACACACACACACACACGTGCCCCGACACTGACCCACACACATACACACCCCGACACTGCCCCCCACACACACACCTCAACACTTCCCCACCCCCGCCACACACACCGACTCTGCCCCCCACACACACCGACTCCTGCCCCCCACACACACACCCTGACACTGCCCCCACATGCACACCCAGAACTGCTCCACCACACACACACACGACCCTGCGCCCCATACACACACCCTGACACCGCCCCCCCACACACACCCTGACACTGCTCCCCCCCACACACACACCCTGACACTGCCCCCACATGAACCCCCTCACAATGCCCACCCAAACACACACACCCCGACCCTGCCCCCTCACACCCCGACAATGACCCCCCACAAACACACACAAGCCGAGAATGCCCCCCACACACACACCCCCACCGACCCTGCCGTCACCACACACTGCACCCCAACACTCCCACCCCCCACACACACCCAGACACTGCCCCCCCACACACCCCGATACTGACCCCCCACACACACACACACACACATCCAGACCCTGCCGCTACCCCTCCACCCCAGACACACACACACACACACACACATACACACACCGACATTGTCTCCCCCCCCACACACACATACCACGCCACTGCTCCCCCCCCACACACACACACACACATATCCCTACGCTGTTCCCCCCCCCACACACAAACCCCGACCCTGTCCCTCCCCCTCCCCACATGTACACTCCAACACTGCCCCCCCCCACACACACCCTGACACTGGTCCCCCCCCATACACACCCCGACACTGACCACACACACACATACACACACCCCGACACTGCCCAACCCCCCCCACACACACACCCTGACACTGACCCCACACACACACACACACCCCGGCACTTGCACCCCCCACACACACCCCTGACACTGCCCTCCCCCACACCACACACCCCGACACTGCCCTCCCCACACACACCCTGACACTGCCCCCACGCGCACACCCTGAACTGCTCCACCCCACACACACCGACCCTGCGCCCCACACACACACCCTGACACTGCCCCCCCCACACACACCCTGACACTGCTCCCCCCCCACTCACACACCCTGACACTGCCCCCCCACACACACCCTCAGAATGTCGATCCAAACACACATACCCCGACCCTGCCCCCTCACACCCCGACAATGCCCCCCACAAACACACACAAACCGACAATGCCCCCCACACACCCCCCCGACCTTGCCGTCACCACACACACCTAGACACTGCCCCCCAATACACACACCCCGTCTCTGACCCCCCACACTCACACCCTGACCCTGCTCCCCAACACAAACACCCCGACATTTCCCCCCCACACACACCCCGACACTGCCCCCCCACACACACCCCGACACTAACTCCCCCACATACACACCGCAACACTGCTACCTCCCCCGACAAACCCCGACACTGCCCCCCACACACACACACACACACACACCCCCGATACTGTGCTGCACACACACGCACACCCCGACACTGCCCCCTGACACCGCCTCCCACTCACACCCAGACACTGCCGCCCCCACACACACACCACATATCCCTACACTGTTCCCCCCCACATACAAACCTCGACCCTGTCCCCTCCCCGCACGTACACCCCGACACTGTCCCTCGATACACACACACCCCAACACTGTCCCCTCCCCACACACACACACATACACCGACACTGTCTACCTCCCCCACACACACACAGAAACTGCCCCCCCCACACACACACATATCCTGACACTGTCCCCCTCCCACACACACACACACACACAAACACTCTCTTCACGCACACACACACACACCCTGACATTGCCCCCCCCACAAACACCCCGACACTGCCTCCCCAACACGCACACCCCAACACTGCCCTCCCCCCCCACACACACACATACACCGACACTGCCCTCCCCACACACACACCCTGACATTGCCTCCCCACAAACACCCAGACACTCCCCCCACACACACACACACAGACACTGCCCCCCCACTCACACACACCCAGACACTGACCCCCTCCCCTACACACACAGACACAAACTCCGATACTGTCTCCCCCCCCCACACACACACCCCAACACTGTCCCCGCACACACACACCCCGATACTGCCCCCCCTTACACACACACACATCCAGTCCCTGCTGCTACCCCGCCCCCCCAGACACACACACACACACGCACACACACACACACACACATCGACAGTCTCCCCACCCACACACACACCCAGACGCTCCCCCCCACACACAGCCCGACACTGCTCCCCACACACACACACACACACACACCCCGACGCTGCCCCCTCAACACACACACCCCGACACTGCACACACACACACACACACACACATACACACACACATACACACACCTCGACACTGCACGCCCCCACACACACCCCGACACTGCCCCCCCACACACACACCCCGATACTGCCCCCCCACACACCCTGACACTGCCCCCGCAACACACACACACACACACCCCGACACTGCTCCCCCCCCACACACCCCGATACTGAACACACACACACACACACACACACACATCCAGACCCTGCCGCTACCCCTCCACCCCAGACACACACACACACACACACCCCGGCACTGTCCCCCCATACGCACACATACATCCGGACACTCTTCCCCCCCCCCAACAACACACACGCACCCCGACATTGCCCCACACACACACACCCCGACACTGCCCCATAACACACACACCCCGACACTGCCCCATAACACACACACCCCGACACTGCCCCATTACACACACACCCCGACACTGCCCCCCTACACACACACCCCTACACTGCCCCACAACACACACACACCCCTACACTGCCCCACAACACACACACACCCCGACACTGCCCCATAACACACACACCCCTACACTGCCCCACAACACACACACACCCCTACACTGCCCCACAACACACACACACCCCGACACTGCCCCATAACACACACACCCCTACACTGCCCCACAACACACACACACCCCTACACTGCCCCACAACACACACACACCCCGACACTGCCCCATAACACACACACCCCTACACTGCCCCACAACACACACACACCCCTACACTGCCCCACAACACACACACACCCCTACACTGCCCCACAACACACACACACCCCTACACTGCCCCATAACACACACACCCCTACACTGCCCCACAACACACACACACCCCTACACTGCCCCACAACACACACACACCCCTACACTGCCCCATAACACACACACCCCGACACTGCCCCCCCACACACACACCCCTACACTGCCCCACAACACACACACCCCGACACTGCCCCATAACACACACACCCCGACACTGCCCCCCCACACACACCACAACACTGACCCCCCCCACACACACACCCCTACACTGCCCCCACAACACACACACGCCGACACTGACCCCGACCCACACGCACACCCCGACACTGCCCACCACACACACACAACCCGACCCTGCCCTCCCTCCACACACACACACACACACACACACAAACACTCTCTTCCCACACACACACACACACACACACACCACACACACCCTGACATTGGCCCCCCCACAAACACCCCGACACTGCCTCCCCAACACGCACACCCCAACACTGCCCTCCCGCCCCTCCCACACACACACACACACACCGACACTGCCCTCCCCACACACACACCCTGACATTGCCTCCCCACAAACACCCAGACACTCCCCCCACACACACACACACCCAGACACTGCCCCCCCCACTCACACACACCCAGACACTGACCCCCCCCTACACACACAGACACAAACTCCGATACTGTCTCCCCCCCCACACACACACCCAGACACTGTCCCCGCACACACACCCCGATACTGCCCCCCCTTACACACACACACACATCCAGTCCCTGCTGCTACCCCGCCCCCCCCAGACACAGACAGACACACACACACCCAGACGTTCCCCCCCACACACAGCCCGACACTGCTCCCCCACACACACACACACACCCCGACGCTGCCCCCCCAACACACACACCCAGACACTGCATACACACACACACACACATACACACACACCCCCCTCGACACTGCACCCCCCCACACACACACGCCGACACTGCCCCCCGACACAAACACACACACTCCGAAACTGCCCCCCCACACACCCTGACACTGCCCCCGCAACACACACACACACATATCCTGACACTGGCTCCCCCCACACACACACCCCGACACTGCTCCCCCCCCACACACCCCGATACTGAACACACACACATACATCCAGACCCTGCCGCTACCCCTCCACCCCAGACACACACACACACACACACACACCGGCACTGTCCCCCCATACGCACACATACATCCGGACACTCTTCCCCCCCCCCCCCCACCACAGCACACACGCACCCCGACATTGCCCCACCCACACACACCCCAACACTGCCCACCCCACACACACACCCCGACACTGTCGCCCCCCCCCCCCCCCCCCCCCACACACACACACATACACACCAACACTGCCCTCCACCCACACATCCCGACACTGGCCCCCCCAACACACACACACATACACACACACACACACACACAGACACTGTCCCCGCCACACACATACACTGACCGACACTGTCTCCCCCCACACACACACCCTGACATTCCCCCCCCCCACAAACACCCCGACACTGCCTCCGCCCACACGCACACACCAACACTGCCCTCCCTCCCACACACACACCGACACTGCCCCCCCACACACAGACCCTGACACTGCCCCCTCCACACACACACACACCCCGACACTGTGCCCCCCACTCACAGACCCTGACACTGCCCCCCCCACACACACACACACACACACACACCCCGACACTGCCCCATAACACACACACCACAACACTGACCCCCCTCCACACACACACACCCCTACACTGCCCCACAACACACCCACACACACCCCGACACTGCCCCATAACACACACACCCCGACACTGCCCCCCCCACACACACCACAACACTGACCCCTCCCACACACACACACCCCTACACTGCCCCCACAACACACACACGCCGACACTGACCCCGACCCACACGCACACCCCGACACTGCCCACCCTACACACACACAACCCGACACTGCCCTCCCACCACACACACACACACACACACACACACACACCCTGGCACTGCCCCACACACATACATCCCGACACTGGCCCCCCCAACACACACACACACACACACACACACACACTGACACTGTTTACCCTCTACACACAGACACAGACACTGTCCCCCCCATACACATACACACACTGACACTGTCTCCCCACACACACACACCCTGACATTCCCCCCCCACAAACACCCCGACACTGCCCCCGCCCACATGCACACTCCAACACTGCCCTCCCCCCCCCCACACACACACACACACACCAACACTGCCCTCCCTCCCACACGCACACACCAACACTGCCCTCCCTCCCACACACACACACCGACACTGGCCCCCCCTCACACACACCCCGACACTGCCACTCCACACACACACACGCGCACCCTGACACTGCCCCCACACAGACACACCCAGAACTCCCCCCCCCACACACACACACACACACACACCTAGACACTGCTCCCACACACACACACACACACACACACCCCAACACTCCCACCCACCCCCCCCCCACACACACAGACACTGCATCCCCCCCCCACACACACACACACACACACACCCTGACACTGTCTCCCCACCCCCACACACACACCCTGACACTGTCCGCGCGCACACACACACACACCAACACTATCCTCCCCCCTACACACCCCGACACTGTCCTCCCCCCCACACACACACTGACACTGTCCCGCCCACACACACACACTGACACTGTCCCCCCCCAAACACACACACACCCCGACACTGTCCCCCCCCACGCACACAACCCGACACTGTTCCCCCCCAACACACACCCCAATACTGCCCCACCCACACACACACACACACCATGACACTGCCTCCCGCCCCCCCCCACACACACACCCTGACACAGCACCCCCCCACACACACAAAATCAGACACTGCCCCCCCCCACACACACATACCCAACACTGTCCCTCCCCACACACACACACCGACACTGTCCCCCCCAAAAACACACACCCCGACACTGACCCCCCCACACACACACCCCGAAACTGTCGCCGCCCCCCACACACACACCGACACTGTCCCCCCCCACACATACACACCCTGACACAGCACCCCCCCACACACACAAAATCAGACACTGCCCCCCCCACACACGCATACCCAACACTGTCCCCCACAAACACACACACACCCCGACACTGTCCCCCCCCACGCACACAACCCGACACTGTTCCCCCCCAACACACACCCCAATACTGCCCCACCCACACACACACACACACACCCTGACACTGCCTCCCGCCCCCCCACACACACACACCCTGACACAGCACCCCCCCACACACACAAAATCAGACACTGCCCCCCCCACACACACATACCCAACACTGTCCCTCCCCACACACACACACCGACACTGTCCCCCCCCAAAAACACACACCCCGACACTGACCCCCCCCACACACACACCCCGAAACTGTCGCCACCCCCACACACACACCGACACTGTCCCCCCCCCACACACACACACCCTGACACAGCACCCCCCCCACACACAAAAACAACACTGCCCCCCCCACACACGCATACCCAACACTGTCCCTCCCCACACACACACATACCCAACACTGTCCCCCCCCATACACACCGACACTGACCCCCCCACACACACACATGCCAACACTGCCCCCCCCACACACACACACACTCACCCTGAAACTGCCCCCCACACACACACCCCAATACTGCCCCCCACACACTCACCTCAACACTGCCCCCCCGCACACACACCTCGACACTGCCCCCCTGCACACACACACCTCGACACTGCCCCCCCACACACACGCACACGACACTGCCCCCCCCCCCCACACACATACACCTCGACACTGCCCCCCCCCCACACACGCACCTCGACACTGCCCCCCCCCACACACACATGCACCTGACACTGCCCCCCCCACACACACACACCTCAACACTGCCCCCCACCCCCACACACACACACACAGCCCGACACTGCCCCACGCACACAGACACACTGATTTCCTGCCACACACAGCTGCCTCACATGCACACCTCTTCTGGCTGCTTTATTTCTTGCTGTCTACCTCCCAGGTAGTGATTGTGTGCGTGACTGGTTGCAGAGGGAAAATGATAGCCCTTTCCCTGGGCATTCCAGTGGCCAGTTGAGGCTGCATTAACCTGGGTAGCAACCTCAGCCCAGGCTGCCAGAGTGTGTTGGTGTGACATCCTCTGGCAGTCCCTGGGCAGCCTCCTCTGCATCCTGCCAATCCATCAGAATGGCATGGTTCCTGCCGGCAAATTGTGGTGCTCACCTGGCTATGCCAAGTGGGAAACCACAGCCTGCATCAGATAAGAGGGGTACCATAGGACAGGCTATGCATTTAATGAGGTGAGATTGTGACAACATCATGGAAAACTCACCAAAATTATTCCATGAAACAAGACAGAAGTGGCAGTTTGCAAAAATGTTATCCCACAACTCTTATATTAGGCTGGAACAAAACCTATACAACTGAGAATTTGTTGATAATAATCTGTTACAATGATAGATTATCATATGTTTGAGATTGTGTGTTTAAATTTTGTGTCAATGCAGATTGTTAAGTGGTTTATTCTGTAGTCTGTTTCACAATAAGACCTCAGCTTTGATTGGTGAAGATCAAAGAAAAATTCAGATTGTTTCGCTGAGAAGATGCAAGATATTTATTTTTTTAGATTCTCCACAGTGTGGAAACAGGCCCTACGGCCCCACAAGTCTACACCGACTCTTCGACCCAGACCCATTTCCCTCTGACTAGCACAGATTCCTGAAGAAGGGCTATGCCTGAAACGTCGAATTTCCTGTTCCTTGGATGCTGCCTGACCTGCTACGCGTTTCCAGCAACACATTTTCAGCTACCTAGCACTATGGGCAATTTATCATGGCCAATTCACCTAACCTGCACATCTTTGGACTGTGGGAGGAAACCGGAGCACACGGAGGAAACCCATACAGACACAGGGAGAATGTGCAAACTCCACACAGGCAGTCACCCAAGACTGGAATCGAACCTGGGGCCCTGGTGAGGCAGCAGTGCTAACCCAGATAATAGCCATATCTCTGAGGATACAAAGTACAAGAAAGATTTAATAGACATTGAATTATAATCAACTGTGCTGTAAACTATCCACTTGTTTTTATGGTGAAAGGTAGATGAGACTAAAGTTAGTTAATTTGCTTTTCATCGAATTAGAAATGACTGTGTTCCCTGTTGCCATGGAGAAGGGGGTAGAGCGAATCCTTTTAAGATTAGGTTACGGGTTTCCCCATAAACCTGTATCACATCACAGACAGATGAGTTTGCAGTTTTGTCTTTTTTGGTGCGCTGCTATCTGGGAAGTAGACAGCAAGAAATAAAGCAGCCAGGTCTGCGTCTTAAGCAGAGAAAATTTTGACTCCGTTAGTTATCCTGCAGAACTTGTGTGGGATGCACTCAGGCTGAAGATTTGACTTCAGGAGAATGAAGAAGGCTCTAAGATTCATCTAGTTTAGCTAAAAGTAAAATGCCTACAATGGAACACGCACATTGAAGCTAGTTATGGGATGAGAAATTCCATTGTTGTGAAAGTAAAAAAGGAAGCAGGCTACTGGGAGTTGGGAATACTTTCATTTGGTTCCTGGAGGATGAAATGTCCACTTAAATGATCTGTAGCCACAGGAGGCAATTTTCAGTCTTGTTAAACGTTAAATAGGAGATCTCTTTTCTTAATTTCAATGTATAAACTACCTACAACAAAGTGTTTACTCAATTGTTTTTAGTTACTAACTATACTAAATGCTTTGAAGTGTGAAATCTTGAAGTCATTTTTTTTCAAGTTACCTGGAATTTCTCTCTGGAGGCAATCATTCTGCAGAGATTGTAACACATTGACAACATTACAAAAACGCTGAAAAATGTGTTGCTAGAAAAGCGCAGCAGGTCAGGCAGCATCAAAGGAGCAGGAGAATCGACGGTTCGGGCATAAGCCCTTCGTCAGGAATGAGGAGGGTGTGCCAAGCAGGCTAAGATAAAAGATAGGGAGGAGGAACTTGGGGAAGGGGCGTTGGGAATGCGATAGGTGGAAGGAGGTTAAGGTGAGGATGATAGACCGGAGAGGGGGTAGGGGCGGAGTGGTGGGGAAGAGGATTGCAGGTCAAGAAGGTAGTGCTGAGTCCGAGGGTTGGGACTGAGATAAGGTGGGGGGAGGGGAAATGAGAAAGCTGGAGAAATCTACATTCATCCCGTGTGGTTGGAGGGTTCTTAGGTGGAAGATGAGGCGCTCTTCCTCCAGGCATCATGTTGCCATGGTCTGGCGATGGAGGAGGCCAAGGACCTGCATGTCCTTGGCAGAATGGGAGGGGGAGTTAAAGTGTTCAGCCACAGGGCAGTTGGGTTGGTTGGTGTGGGTGTCCCAGAGGTGTTCTCTGAAACGTTCTGCAAGTAGGCGGCCTGTCTCCCCAATGTATAGGAGGCCACATCGGGTGCAGCGGATGCAGTAAATGATGTGTATGGAGGTGCAGGTGAATTTGTGGCGGGTATGGAAGGATCCCTTGGGGCCTTGGAGGGAAGTAAGGGGGGAGGTGTGGGCGCAAGTTTTGCATTTCTTGCGGTTGCAGGGGAAGGTGCCGGGAGTGGAGTTTGGGTTGGTGGGGGATGTGGACCTGATGACGGAGTCGCGGAGGGAGTGGTCTTTCCGAAACACTGATAGGGGAGGGGAGGGAAATATATCCCTGGTGGTGGGGCCTGTTTGGAGGTGGCGGAAATGATGAAGGATGATACGATGTATCCGGAGGTTAGTGGAGTGGGTGGTGAGGACCAATGGGGTTCTGTCCTGGTGGCGATTGGAGGGGCGGGGTTCAAGGGCGGAGGAGTAGGAAGTGGAGGAGATGTGGTGGAGAGCATCGTCAACCATGTCTGAGGGGAAATTGCGGTCTTTGAAGAAGGAGGCCGTCTGGGTTGTTCAGTGTTGGAATTGGTCCTCCTGGGAGCAGATGCAGCAGAGGTGAAGGAATTGGGAATATGGGATGGTGTTTTTTACAGGGGGCAGGAGGTGTACTCTAGATAGTTGTGGGAGTCAGAGCTGAAAATGTGTTGCTGGAAAAGCGCAGCAGGTCAGGCAGCATCCAAGGAGCAGGAGAATCTACGAACCAAAGCAACTCCTTTGGTTTGGAGGAAGTGGGAGGATTGGAAGGAGAAGTTGTTCAGAGTGAGGACCAGTTCAGTCATTCGAAGGAAGGTGTCAGTGGAAGGGTACTGGTTGGTGCGGCGGGAAAGGAAGAATTGGAGGGCTTTGAGGCCTTCGTGATGGGGGATGGAGGTGTCTAGGGACTGGATGTCCATGGTGAAGATAAGGCATTGAGGGCCGGGGAAGCGAAAATCATGGAGGAGGTGGAGGGTGTGGGTGGTGTCCCGAACGTAGGTGGGGAGTTCTTGGACTAAGGGGGACAGGACTGTGTCGAAGTATGCAGAGACGAGTTCGGTGGGGCAGGAGCAGGCTGAGACAATGGGTCGGCCGGGGCAGTCAGGTTTGTGGATTTTGGGCAGGAGATAGAAACGGGTGGTGAGGGGTTGAGGGACTATGAGGTTGGAGGCGGTGGATGAGAGATCCCCTGAGGTGATGAGATCATGGATTGTCTGGGAGATGATGATTTGGTGGTGGGAGGTGGGATCATGGTCAAGGGGGCAGTAGGAGGAGGTGGCTGCGAGCTGGCAGTTAGCCTCAGTGGTGTAAAGGTCGGTGCGCCAAACTACCACTGCGCCTCCCTTATCTGCAGGTTTGATAGTGAGGTTGGGGTTGGAACGGAGGGAGTGGAGGGCTGCACGTTGCGAGGGTGAGAGGTTGGAGTGGGCGAGAGGGGTGAAGAGGTTGAGCCGGTTAACGTCGCGGCAGTAGTTAGCTAACATTGGCAGCTTGAATCTTACCTTAAAGAAAGCCAGATTAACTAAAAATACATTTCAGACTTTGAGTTGAGATGACAAATTTGAACTGTTCAGAATTGCAAGACTCGGCCAGACTCTACAATTTAAAATGAAGTAGCATAGCAACATGATCAGAAATAAAATTAAAGACTATTCAAGGAACTTAATTCACTGCACCGTTGCATTCTATGTGGAAATGATTTCTATTGATCTGCCCCAATTATCCAGAGTGACTTGGCATGGATTGAGCCATGCAGATCTGAGATAAAGGAAGGAAAACATATGCTGATCTTTTAAAAATACAAATCCTAGTAGAAATTAAATTTCTGAGTGGCTGCGTGACCACACATTGTATAACACTGGGCAGTGCTGGAAGGGAAGACAGGTCAAAAGGAAAGCTAAATCTGGTTCGGTTGCACCTGCTAATGTGCCAACTTCAACAAACATTTGGTACAAATGTTTTCAAGCTTTATTCTGTACGCGCCCCTCTATTATTAACTATACACTGTTAGCTGGGCTTACATCCTAGCAGGGGAGCATAGATTGGATTACGCGAACAGAAAAATGGAAGCTATGTCCTCTCGTACAGTGTGTCAAATTAGCCTGCAGCAGCTAGAGCAGCTTTGACAGTTGCTTTTGCAATGCACACTTCGTCACAAATTACCTGAGTGCTGGCCTCCTTCTCCCTTGAAACATTGTTTGGTGTGTGCTGTGTGAGCACATTGCAGCTGTACATTTCTTATATACAGAAATACAAGGAGAGTCTAAGGTATGGTGGCAAACAGCAATTAGTGCCTGGAGGGGGAAAAAAAAACTTTAATTGGTGCTGTTATCAAACTTGCCTTGAATAATTCGCTTTATCTTTTAATCTTCAATTCTGCCAGACAACCTGTGCCCAAAGCACAGAGCCATCATTGCTCTCTTCAGATGCTGGATGGCCGACAGTATGTATCATTTCTCAACTGTTACATGCTTGCCAACGTTTACAATGCTTAATTTTGTATATGCTCAACCAGAAAAAGAAACTGAAATCCTAAATCCTCTAGCGGCAGTAACATTTCTGCAATATCTGTCCTTCTGTAAGAAAACAAGTGTGCATACTACTTGCATACAAGTGCGTTCTTCAAAGCCCAGTCCAACTGTTTCTGATTATTCCAAGGTTAGAATCAAAGGCCTGAAATGAAAATCCTGTAATGACCTTGCTTCTAATACTGTTGTTATCGCCTCTTCAAAGAACACGCCTGAGTCCATTGGTGTTCCAGTTCAAGCATCATTATTTAAAGAATGTGAATCTGTTGCCAGGTCTAAAAATTAGGAAAGCAACAGCTACTGTACAGTGTGAGTCACCATATAACCCGATGCTGAACCAAAAGAACTATGTCCTCACTGCAATTAGCAGTAGCAAGTGGACTTGGCGTTCAACAACAGTCCCATTAAATGTAGCAGCTGCATAATCCTGTAGTATTAGCTTGGAATAATGATGATCGCAGCTTATCTCTGCCAATGTAACTGGCCCTGTTCCACTAAAAACTTGCGCACCAAGGCAAGGAGGCAAGAAAGCATTTGTTCTTTTCACTTTGCTTCTTTTCAAAACTAAAATGGAAACGCGATTTGGCAATAGTTTACTGTGCTGAAAATGTGTTGCTGGAAAAGCGCAGCAGGTCAGGCAGCATCCAAGGAGCAGGAGAATTGACGTTTCGGGCATGAGCCCTTCTTCAGGAAACTGCGCTTTTCCAGCAACACATTTTCAGCTCTGATCTCCAGCATCTGCAGTCCTCACTTTCTCCCAATAGTTTACTGTGTCTGGATTAGAGTGGTGCTGGAACAGCACGGCAGTTCAGGCAGCATCCGAGGAGCAGGAAAATCAACGTTTCGGGCAAAAGCCCTTCATCAGGAATACAGGCAGAGAGCCTGAAGGCTGGAGATATCAGTTAGAGGAGGGTGGGGGTGGGGAGACAGTAGCATAGAGTACAATAGGTGAGTGGGGTTGGGGATGAAGGTGATAGGTCAGGGAGGAGGGTGGGGGAAGGTAGCAAAGAGTACAATGGGTGAATGGAGGTGGGGATGAAGGTGCAGAACATGGTTGAAGAGCTTCAGGGTAGAGGAAATGACCTGGGAGTTGCAGCAGGAGAGGGATTCCCTGAGATTCTTGTCAAGAGAGGAGGGAAATTTCTTTAAGGCAGGCATCCTTGCAAGAGGATTCGCAGTAAGGTTAAAATCAACGAGGTAAAGACAATGACTGCAGATGCTGGAAACCAGATTCTGGATTAGAGTGGTGCTGGAAAAGCACAGCAGTTCAGGCAGCATCTGAGGAGCAGGAAAATCAACATTTCGGGCAAAAGCCCTTCAGCAGGAATACAGGCAGAGAGCCTGAAGGGTGGAGAGATAAATGAGAGGTGGGTGGGGCTGGGGAGAAAGTAGCATAGAGTACAATAGGTGAGTGGGGGAGGAGATGAAGGTCAGGGAGGGGGGTGGGATGAAGGTGTAGGACATGGTTGAAGAGCTTCAGGGCAGAGGAAATCACCTGGGAGTCGCAGCGGGAGAGGGACTATACTGTGTGTCCTACCCACTCGCAAATTGCAAGGAATCTCTTCTCACTATTGGTTTGAAATTAGTGGAGGTAGACCAGAAGGTTGTTTTGAAAACAAGGAAATTAGTAAGGTGTGGAGCTGGAAAAGCACAGCAGGTCAGACAGCATCAGAGCAGCAGGAACTTCAATGTTTCAGGCCGGAACCCTTCGTCAGGATTGGGTAGGGAGAGGGGAGCCCAGAATTCTCTGGAGGGAGTGGGGGTGGGGGTGGGGTGGGTGGTCGATGGTAGCGGGGATGGTGATAGGTGGATGCAGGTGGGGGTTTATTGTCAGAGTGTGGTCAAATGGAAAGTGGAGGAACAACACCTTATATTTCACCTGGGAAGCTTACAGAGCAATGGCCTGAATATCGACCTCGCCAGCTTCATAATCCCTCCTCCCCCTGCCTTATCCCATGTCCAGGCTCACACCTCCCTGACCTGACCTAACCTCTCCATCTTCCCACTTACTTTTCTGCTCCTCCCTTCCCACTGACCAATCATAATAATCCCCTAGCTGCATTCACCTATCACCATCCCATCTAACCTTGCCCCCAGCCCCCAGCCCCAATCCCCTACCTCTATATAATTCTGGGATGTCCATCCTCCTCCCCAACTCCAACTCCCGCCCCCACTCCCCTCCAGGCCTGAAGAAGGATTTTGGCCTGAAACATTGACTTCCCTGCTCCTGGATGCTGTCTGACCTGCTGTGTTTTTCCAGGTCCACATCTATTGCCTCTGCCTTCCAGCATCTACACTCCTTACTGTCTCCAAGTTAGTAAGGTGATATGATAAACACAAATGACTCATAAAATCAATTGGAATTGGAACAAAGTAATTACAAAATGATAACAAAAACAGGATGAATCAAATAATTGGTCAGAGAGTCAGGCTTAGGATCAGAGAACCCAGATTTTTGTTGCCTTTCCTCTTCTAGTGTAAGCAGTGTCTCTTTGAACAGCAGATTACCACAATTTTACCATCTGACAGGCCTTTGAGGACAAGAATCACATAATTTCTGAAAATCACTGTGGATAATACATTTTGTTTGTTGACTGTAACATAACCACTGTTATTAAGTGTCTATGGTGCCTTCTTTAAGTTCCTGTTCTCACACTTTTGCAATGGCGACACACTCTGAATTATTATGACTTTCTGGGAGTCCGATACTTCTCAGAACAGTTCAACTCTGGAGCAACGAGGCATTTACAGTCACTTTCCAGTTGTCTGTGTGTGTCAGTTAGGCTTGGACACTTCCAGGTTTAAGTTCACACAAGCCTCATGTTCCAAACGATTCTATTTTAGAGGGTGTTGCACGGGTCAAAAATACTGGCGGAATCTCTGAACAATGTGAACAAAAACAAGTCAGTTGGGAAAATGTGGTAAGGCTCAAAAAATGAGACTTTCGATGTTGAGAAAGAAAAAGTGCTGTTCTGCAGCCACGTTTTAAATGGTAAAGCCAAGAATCTCACTAGTGGGTGATGGTAGGACCTAACCTTATCTAACTGATATGCACTTTCCGACTTGTCCACTTGCTGAGAGAAACCAAATAGTGTCAGTTCCTGCAGGAAACTCAGAGTTAGAATCTGATGGCTCCAGCTAACTGCTCAGGACAGCAGGTACTAACATCTCAGTGTAGGCTCCAATCTGCCCATGCCCACAGAGGTTAGCATCAGACATGAACCAAGCTCACTGCATCATTATGGCACAACTATGATCCACTTACAAGACAGTTCTCTGTTCCAAAGTTGCATTTTGGACCAATCCAGCTCCTTGCTTTGGAATGTTGCTGCCAGGGCACTTTGTTCCAGGGCGGACCCCCATGTTATGGACTAGAGCAGGGAATACCTCTGGACTCCTCACTTCTCTCCCAGCACTTACTCACTTTGAGCCTGTTTGGATGCACACAGAATCCCTGCCTTGTCTTGCCTTTTTGATATCAGCCACCTCATTCAAACCATTTACTGCTTTCAGCACTTGTAAGGAAAATGTCCTGATGAATTTAACCCGAGGGTCACCTCACTTTAAGCGAGGGGCGAGTTAGAAAACGAGGTAACCTCAGCCAGTGTGAGAATGGATGCCATGTTGTTGGCAACACTGTGCATCACAGACCAGCTGTCCAATCAGCTGAGCTAACCAACCACCCCGCCCCACCCCCAACACGTCTATCATCCAGCTAATCAACCTTCTCTTTTCAAGAGAAAATGATTCAAGGTAATCAATCTTCTCATTAAGCTTTTCAGTATTTTTCGTCTCCCTTTACTTTAAGAGTGAGAAGGGAAGGAGATGAAATATGCAAGGAATCCACATGTAAAGCTCAAAGTGAAAAAAATGGTAAAAAAAAACAGAGAGTGATAAAGACCAGAAAAAGTAGTGCAAATCAGAGGGGTAAGTGATGAAGAGGAAATGGGAAGCACAATAAAATCCAAAGGGAGTGAGATGCAAGATGGGGAAATGATAAGATGCAAAGTCGTACCTTCCAAAGAGGAGGCATGAGACTTGAAATATTGGCAGGCTCTGAGCAACATGGGCTGAGGTGATATTAATAGCAGAATCACATGAGAAGACCTACTTCATGCCTTATTTTATACTTTTCACAAATCATGTACTGGGTTTCTCACGAGGTGGTGGTGAGTTTTCAATTAATGGGGGTCACAGCGCATTAAAAATCTTATTAATGGCCCAACTCACCTCATTAGTATTCAGCTTCCTATCTTACCAAGCTAACAGAACAAACTAAATGTTGGTGAAAAGTCATCATGGAAACTAGAGTAGGTGTCTGAACCTAGAGTAGGCGTCAGATGTAGGTGTCTGAACTGAGAGTAGGCTTACAATGTAAGTGGCTGAACCTAGAGGAGGTGTCCAATGTAGGTGTCTGAAACTAGATTAGGCACCCGATGCAGGTGTCTGAACCTAGAGTAGCCGTCCGATGTATGTGTCTGAAACTAGAGTAGGCGTCCGATGTAGGTGTCTGAAACGAGAGTAGGTGTCCGATGAAGGTGTCTGAACCTAGTGTAGGCGTCCGATGTCGGTGGTTGAAGTCAAAGCAGGCACCCGATGAAGGTGTCTGAACCTAAAGTAGATGTCCGATGAAGGTGTCTGAACCTAGAGTAGGCGTCCGATGAAGGTGTCTGAACCAAGAGTAAGCGTCCGATGTAGGTGTCTGAACCTAGAGTAAGTGTCCAATGTAGGTGTCTGACCTAGAGTAGGTGTCTGATGTAGGTGTCTGAACTTCGAGTAATCGTCCGATGTAGGTGTCTGAACCTAGAGTAATCGTCCGATGTAGGTGTCTGAAACTAGAATAGGCGTCTGATGAAGGTGTCTGAACCTAGCATAGGCATCTGATGTCAGTGGCTGAAATAAGAGTAGGCAACAGATGTAGGTGTCTGAACCTCGAGTAATCGTCCGATGAAGTTGTCTGAACCTAGAGTAGGCATCCGATGTAGGTGTCTGAACCTCGAGTAGGTGTCCGAGGTAGTTGTCTGAATAGAGAGTAGGTGTCTGTGGCGGTGTCTGAACCTAGAGTATGCACCCGATGTAGGTGTCTGAACAGAGAGTAGGTGTCATGTAGGTGTCTGAAACTAGAGTAGGTGTCCGATGTAGGTGTCTGAACCTAGAGTAATCGTCTGATATAGGTGTCTGAACCTAGAGTAGGAACCCGATGTAGGTGCCTGAACCTAGAGTAGGTGTCCGATGAAAGTGTCTGAACCTCGAGTAGGCATCCGATGTAGGTGTCTGAACCTACAGTAGGCGTTCAATGTAGGTGTCTGAAACTAGAATAGGCGTCCGATGTAGTTGTCTGAACCTAGAGTAATCGTCTGATATAGGTGTCTGAACCTAGAGTAGGAACCCGATGTAGGTGTCTGAAACTAGAGTAGGCGTTCGATGATGGTGCCTGAACATGGCATAGGCATCCGATGTCGGTGGCTGAACTAAGAGAAGGCAATAGATGTAGGTGTCGGAACCTAGAGTAGATGTCCGATGTAGGCGTCTGAACCTAGAGTAGGCGCCCGATGTAGGTGTCTGAACCTCGAGTAGGCGTCCGAGGTAATTGTCTGAATAGAGAGTAGGTGTCTGTGGCAGTGTCTGAACCTAGAGTATGCACCCGATGTAGGTGTCTGAACGGAGAGTAGGTGTCATGTAGGTGTCTGAAACTAGAGTAGGCGTCCGAAGTAGGTGTCTGAACCTAGACAAGATGTCCAAAGTAGGTGTCTAAATCTAGAGTGGGCGTTCGATGTAGGTGTCTGAACCTAAAGTAGGTATCCAATGTAGCAGTCTGAACCAAGAGTATGCACCCGATGTAGGTGTCTGAACGGAGAGTAGGTGTCTGATGTAGTTGTTTGAACCAAGAATAGGTGTCCAATGTCAGTGTCTGAACCTAGACTAATCGTCTGATGTAGGTGTCTGAACCTAGAGTAGGTGTCCGATGAAGGTGTCTGAACCTACACTAGGCGTTCGATGTAGGTGTCTGAACCTAGAGCCGGTGTGCGATATAGGTCTCTGAATATTGAGTAGGCACCGGATATAGGTGTCTGAACCTAGAGTCGGTGTCCGAAGAAGGTGTCTGAAACTAGAGTAGGCGTCCGATGAAGGTGTCTGAACCTAGATTAGGTGTCTGTTGTAGGTGTCTGAAACTAGAGGAGGCGTCCGATGATGGTGTCTGAACCTAGAGTAGGTGTCCAATGAAGGTGTCTGAAACTATAGTAGGCTTCCGATGTAGGTGTCTGAAACAAGAGTGATTGTCCGATGTAAGTGACTGAACCTAGAGTAGGCACCCGATGAAGGTATCTGAACGGAGAGTAAGCGTCCGATATAGGTGTCTGAACCTAGAGTAGGTGTCCGATGTAGGTGTCTGACCTAGAGTAGGTGTCTGATGTAGGTAAAAAGTGAGGTCTGCAGATGCTGGAGATCAGAGCTGAAAATGTGTTGCTGGTTAAAGCACAGCAGGTTAGGCAGCATCCAAGGAACAGTAAATTCGACGTTTCGGGCCAGAGCCCTTCATCAGGAATGAGGAGAGTGTGCCAGGCAGGCTAAGATGAAAGGTAGGGAGGAGGGACTTGGGGGAGGGGCGATGAAGATGTGATAGGTGGAAGGAGGTCAAGGTGAGGGTGATAGGTCAGAGTGGGGTGGAGAGGTCAGGAAGAAGATTGCAGGTTAGGAGGGCGGTGCTGAGTTGAGGGAACCGACTGAGACAAGGAGGGGGGAGGGGAAATGAGGAAACTGGAGAAATCTGAGTTCATTCCTTGTGGTTGGAGGGTTCCCAGGCAGAAGATGAGGCGCTCTTCCTCCAACCGTCGTGTTGTTATGTTCTGCCGAAGGAGGAGTGAGTCCAAGGACCTGCATGTCGTCGGTGGAGTGGGAGGGAGAGTTAAAGTGTTGAGCCACGGGGTGGTTGGGTTGGTTGGTCCAGGCGTCCCAGAGGTGTTCCCTGAAGCGTTCTGCAAGTAGGCGGCGTGTCTCCCCAATATAGAGGAGGCCACATCGGGTGCAGCGGATGCAATAGATGAAGTGTGTGGAGGTGCAGGTGAATTTGTGGTGGATATGGAAGGATCCCTTGGGCCCTTGGAGAGAAGTAAGGGAGGAGGTGTGGGCGCAAGTTTTACATTTCCTGCAGTTGCAGAGGAAGGTGCCGGAGTGGAGGTTGGGTTGGTGGGGGGTATGGACCTGACGAAGGAGTCACGAAGGGAGTGGTCTTTGCGGAACGCTGATAGGGGAGGGGAGGGAAATATATCCCTGGTGGTGGGACGCAGATTCCCCCCAGACGTGATCGAAGATGCCCTCCACCGCATCTCCTCCACTTCCCGCTCCTCTGCCCTTGAGCCCCGCTCCTCCAACCGCCACCAAGACAGAACCCCACTGGTTCTCACCTACCACCCCACCAACCTCCGTATACAATGTATCATCTGCCGTCATTTCCGCCACCTCCAAACGGACCCCACCACCAGGGATATATTTCCCTCCCCTCCCCTATCAGCATTCCGCAAAGACCACTCCCTTCATGACTCCCTCGTCAGGTCCACACCCCCCACCAACCCAACCTCCACTCCCGGCACCTTCCTCTGCAACTGCAGGAAATGTAAAACTTGCGCCCACACCTCCTCCCTTAATTCTCTCCAAGGCCCCAAGGGATCCTTCCATATCCGCCACAAATTCACCTGCACCTCCACACACATCATCTATTGCATCCGCTGCACCCGATGTGGCCTCCTCTATATTGGGGAGACGGGCTGCCTACTTGCAGCACGCTTCAGGGAACACCTCTGGGACGCCCGGACCAACCAACCCTACCACCCCGTGGCTCAACACTTTAACTCTCCCTCCCACTCCACCGAGGACATGCAGGTCCTTGGACTCCTCCATCGCCAGAACATAACAACACGCCGGTTGGAGGAAGAGCGCCTCATCTTCCGCCTGGGAACCCTCCAACCACAAGGAATGAACTCAGATTTCTCCAGTTTCCTCATTTCCCCTCCCCTCTCCTTGTCTCAGTTGGTTCCCTTAACTCAGCACCGCCCTCCTAACCTGCAATCTTCTTCCTGACCTCTCCGCCCCCATCCCACTCTGACCTATCACCCTCACCTTGACCTCCTTCCACCTATCACATCTCCATCGCCCCTCCCCCAAGTCCATCCTCCCTACCTTTTATCTTAGCCTGCCTAGCACACTCTCTTCACGTCTGATGTAGGTGTCTGAACCTCGAGTAATCATCCAATGTAGGTGTCTGAACCTAGAGTAGGCATGTGATGAAGGTGTCTGAACCTAGCATAGGCATCCGATGTCAGTGGCTGAACTAAGAGTAGGCAACAGATGTAGGTGTCTGAACCTCAAGTAATCGTCCGACGAAGTTGTCTGAACCTAGAGTAGGCATCCGATGTAGGTGTCTGAAACTAGAATAGGCGTCCAAGGTAGTTGTCTGAACCAAGAGTAGGTGTCCGATGTCGGTGTCTGAACCGAGAGTAGGTGTCCGATGAAGGTGTCTGATCCTAGAGTAGGCGCCCGATGTAGGTGTCTGAACCTAGAGTAGGTGTCCAGTGTAGGTGTCTGGAACTAGAATAGGCGGCCGATGTAGTTGTCTGAACCAAGAGTAGGTGTCCGATGTCGGTGTCTGAACCTAGAGTAATCATCTGATATAGGTGTCTGAACCTAGAGTAGGAACCCGATGTAGGTGTCTGAACCTAGAGTAGGCATCCGATGAAAGTGTCTGAACCTAGAGTAATCGTCCGATGTCGGTGGCTGAAGTCAGAGTAGGCACCCGATGAAGGTGTCTGAACCTAAAGTAGGTGTCCGATGAAGGTGTCTGCAACTAGAGTAGGTGTCTGATGTAGATGTCTGAAACTAGAGTAAGTGTCCGATGTAGGTGTCTGAAACTAGAGTAGGTGTCCGATGTGGGTGTCTGAACCTAACATAGGTGCCCGATGTAGTTGTCTGAACCTAGAGTAGGTGTCCGATGTAGGTGTATGACCTAGAGTAGGTGTCTGATGTAGGTGTCTTAATCTCGAGTAATTGTCTGATGTAAGTGTCTGAACCTAGAGTAGGCACCCGATGAAGGTGTCTGACCTGAGAGTAGGCATCCGATGAAGGTGTCTGAACCTAGAGTAGGTGTCCGATGTAGGTGTCTGAACCTAGAGTAGGTGTCCGATGTAGGTATCTGAACATAGAGTAGGCATCCGATGTAGGTGTCTGAAACTAGGATAGGCGTCGAAGGTAGTTGCCTGAACCAAGAGTAGGTGTACGATGTTGGTGTCTGAACCTAGAGTAAGCGTCTGATGTAGGTGTCTGAACCTAAAATAGGTGTCCGATGTAGCAGTCTGAACCGAGAGTATGCACTCGATATAGGTGTCTGAACGGAGAGTAGGTGTCTGATGTAGATGTCTGAAACTAGAGTAGGTGTCCGATGAAGGTGTCTGATCCTAGAATAGGCGCCCGATGTAGTTGTCTGAACCAAGAGTAGGTGTCCGATGTTGGTGTCTGAACCTAGACTAATCGTCTGATATAGGTGTCTGAACCTAGAGTAGGAACCGATGTAGGTGTCTGAACATAGAGTAGGCATCCGATGAAGGTGTCTGAACCTACAGTAGGCGTTCGATGTAGGTGTCTGAACCTAGAGTAGGTGTCCGCTGAAGGTGTCTGAACCTACACTAGGCGTTCGATGTAGGTGTCTGAACCCACAGCCGGTGTGCGATATAGGTGTCTGAACATTAAGTAGGCACCTGATGTAGGTCTCTGAACCTCGAGTCGGTGTCCGATGAAGGTATCTGAAACTAGAGTAGGTGTCCGATGTAGGTGTCTGAAACCAGAGAAGGCATCCGATGCAAGTGTCTGCACTTAGAGTAGGCGTCCATTGTAGGTGTCTGAAACTAGAGTAGGCGTCCAATGAAGGTGTCTGAACCTAGATTTTGTGTCCGAAGTAAGTGACTGAACTTCGAGTACGTGTCCGATATCGGTGTCTGAACCTAGAGTAGGCACCCGGTGAAGGTGTCTGAACCTAGGGGACGTGTCCGCTGTTGGTGTCTGAAACTAGAGTAGGTGTCCGATGCAGGTGTCGGAACTTAGAGTAGGCGTCCATTGTAGGTGTTTGAAACTAGAGTAGGCGTCCGATGAAGGTGTCTGAACCTAGATTTTGTATCCGAAGTAAGTGACTGAACTTCGAGTACGTGTCCGATGTCGGTGTCTGAACCTAGAGTAGGCATCCGATGAAAGAGTCTGAACCTCGAGTAGGTGTCCGATGAAAGTGTCTGAACCTAGAGTAGGCACCCGATGAAGGTGTCTGAACCTAGGGGAGGTGTCCGCTGTTGGTATCTGAACCTAGAGTAGGCACCCGATGAAGGTGTCTCAACCTACAGTAGGCGTTCGATACAGGTGTCTGAACCTAGAGTAGGTGTCCAATGAAGGTGTCTGAACTAGAGTAGGCATCTGATGTAGGTGTCTGAAACTACAGTAGGCTTTCAATATAGGTGTCTGAACCTAGAGTAGGCACCCGATGAAGTTGTCTCAACCTACAGTAGGCGTTCGATATAGGTGTCTGAACCTAGAGTAGGTGTCCGATGAAGGTGTCTGAATGTAGAGTAGGCGTCTGATGTAGGTGTCTGAAACTACAGTAGGCTTTCAATATAGGTGTCTGAACCTAGAGTACGCATCCGATGAAGGTGTCTGAACCTAGAGTAGGTGTTCGATGAAAGTGTCTGAACCTAGAGCCGGCGTCCCATGTAGGAGTCTGAATCTAGAGTAGGCATCCAATGTAGGTGTCTGAACCTAGAGCAGGTGTCCAATGCAGGTGTCTGAACCTAGGGTACGCATCCGATGAACGTGTCTGAACCTAGAGTAGGTGTCCGATGAAGGTGCCTGAACTAGAGTAGGCGTCTGATGTAGGTGTCTGAAGCTAGAGTAGGCGTCCGATGTAGGTGTCTGAACCTACAGTAGGCGTTCGATATAGCTGTCTATTGTAAGGGATAGGATTTATGAACATCTGGATAGGAATAATGTGATCAAGGATAGTCAGCATGGTTTTGTGAAGGGCAGGTCGTGCCTCACAAACCTTATGGAATTCTTTGAGAAGGTGACTAAGGAGGTGGATGAGGGTAAAGCGGTAGATGTGGTGTATATGGATTTTAGTAAGGTGTTTGATAAGGTTCCCCATGGTAGGCTAATGCAAAAAATACGGAGGTATGGCATTGAGGGAGAGTTGGAGGTTTGGATTAGGAATTGGCTGGCTGGAAGAAGACAGAGGGTAGTAGTTGATGGTAAAGGTTAATCTTGGAGTGCAGTTACCAGTGGTGTTCCGCAAGGATCTGTTTTGGGACCATTGCTGTTTGTTATTTTTATAAATGACCTGGAAGAGGGTCTAGAAGGTTGGATGAGTAAGTTTGCAGATGATACAAAAGTCGGTGGAGTTGTTGACAGTGAGGAAGGATGTGGCAGGTTACAGCAGGATATAGATAAGCTGCAGAGCTGGGCAGAAAGGTGGCAAATGGAGTTCAATGTAGCTAAGTGTGAAGTGATTCACTTTGGTAAGTGTAACAAGAAGATGGAGTACTGGGCTAATGGTTGGATACTTGGTAGTGTGGATGAGCAGAGGGATCTTGGTGTCCATGTACACAGATTTCTGAAAGTTGCCACCCAGGTAAATAGTGCTGTGAGGAAGGCATATGGCGTACTGGCCTTTATTGGTAGAGGAATTGAGTTCCGGAGTCCTGAGGTCATGTTGCAGTTGTATAAGACTCTGGTGCGGCCGCATCTGGAGTATTGTGTGCAGTTTTGGTTGCCATAAGGATGTGGAGGCACTGGAACGGGTGCAGAGGAGGTTCACCAGGATGTTGCCTGGTATGGTAGGAAGATCGTATGAGGAAAGGCTGAGGCACTTGGGGCTGTTTTCATTGGAGAAAAGAAGGTTTAGGGGTGACTTGATAGAGGTGTACAAGATGATTAGGGGTTTAGATAGGGTTGACCATGAGAACCTTTTTCCACGTATGGAGTCAGATATTACGAGGCGGCATAGCTTTAAATTAAGGAGTGGTGGGTGTAGGACAGATGTTAGGGGTAGATTCTTTACTCAGCGAGTCGCGAGTTCATGGAATGCCCTGCCAGTAACAGTGGTGGGCTCTCCCTCTTTATGGGCATTTAAACGGGCATTGGATAGGCATATGGAAGAAAGTGGGCTAGTGTAGGTTAGGTGGGCTTGGATCGGCGTAACATCGAGGGCCAAAGGGCCTGTACTACGTTGTATTTTGCTATGTTCTATGTTCTATGTTCTAAGTGTCTGAACCGAGAGCAGGTCTCCGATGTAGGTGTCTGAACCTAGAGTAGGTGTCCGATGTAAGTGACTGAACCTCGAGTAGGTGTCCGATGTAGGTGTCTGAACCTAGAGTCGGCGTCTGATGTAGGTGTCTGAAACTACAGTAGGCTTCCAATGTAGATGTCTGAACCTAGAGCAGGTGTCCAAAGTAAGTGACTGAACCTAGAGTAGGTGTCTGATGTAGGTGTCTGAACCTAAAGTATGCACCCGATGGTGGTGTCTGAACCTTGAATAGATGTCCAATGTAGGTGTCTGAACCCAGAGTAGGTGTCTGATGAAGGTGTCTGAACCTAGAATAGGTGTCCAATGTAGGTGTCTGAAACTACATTAGGCTTCCAATGTAGGTGTCTGAACCTAGAGCAGGTGTCCAAAGTAAGTGACTGAACCTAGACTAGGTGTCCGATGTAGGTGTCTGAACCTAGAGTAATCGTCCGATGTAGCTGTCTGAACCTAGAGTAAGCATCCGATGTATGTGTCTGAACCTAGAGCACGCATCCGATGAAGGTGTCTGAACCTAGAGTAGGCATCCGAAGAAGGTGTCTGAACCTAGAATAGGTGTCTGATGTAGGTGTCTGAACCTAGAATAGGTGTCCAATGTAGGTGTCTGAAACTAGAGTAGGCATCTGATGTAGGTGTCTGAAACTACAGTAGGTTTCCGATGCAGGTGTCTAAACATAGAGCAGGTGTCCACCGTAAGTGACTGAACCTAGACTAGGTGTCCAATGTAGGTGTCTGAACCTAGAGTAATCGTCCGATGTAGCTGTCTGTACCAAGATAAGCATCCGATGTAGGTGTCTGAAACTAGAGCAGGTGTCCGATGTAGGTGTCTGAACCTAGAGCAAGTGTCTGATGTAGGTGTCTGAACCTAGAGCAGGTGTCTGATGTAGGTGTTTGAAACTACAGTAGGCTTCCAATGAAGGTGTCTGAACCTAGAGTAGGCGTCCGATGTAGGTGTCTGAACCTAGAGTAGGCATCCGATGAAGGTGTCTGAACCTAGAATAGGTGTCCGATATAGTTGTCTGAAACTACAGTAGGCTTCCAATGTAGGTGTCTGAACCTCAAGTAGATGTCCGATGTAGGTGTCTGAAACTAGAACAGTTTTTCGATGTAGGTGTCTGACCTACAGCAGGTGTCCGAACGAGAGCAGGTGTCCAATGTAGGTGTTTGAATCTAGAGTAGGCGTCCAATGTAGGAGTCTGAACCTAGAGTAGGCGTCTGATGAAGGTGTCTGAACCTAGAGATGGCGTCTGATGTAGGTGTCTGAAAATACAGTCGGCTTCCAATGTACGTGTCTGAACCTTTAGACCATAAGACCATAAGACATAGGAGTGGAAGTAAGGCCATTCGGCACATCGAGTCCACTCCGCCATTTAATCATGGCTGATGGGCATTTCCACTCCACATACCTGCATTCTCCCCGTAGCCCTTAATTCCTCGTGACATCAAGAATCTATCAATCTCTGCCTTGAAGACATTTAGCATCCCGGCCTCCACTGCACTCTGCGGCAATGAATTCCACCACTCTCTGGCTGAAGAAATGTCTCCGCATTTCTGTTCTGAATTGACCCCCTCTAATTTTAAGGCTGTGTCCACGGTCCTAGTCTCCTCGCCTAACGGAAACAATTTCCTAGAGTCCACCCTTTCCAAGCCATGTATTATCTTCTAAGTTTCTGTTAAGTCTCCCCTTAATATTCTAAACTCCAAAGAATACAGTCCTAGGATCCTCAGCCGTTCCTCATATGTTAGACCAACCATTCCAGGAATCATCCGTGTGAATCTCCACTGGACACGTTCCAGTGCCAGTATGTCCTTCCTGAGGTGTGGGGATCAAAACTGGACACAATACTCCAAATGGGGCCTAACCAGAGCTTTGTAAAGTCTCAGTAGCTCAACGGTGCTTTTATATTCCAACACTCTTGAGATAAGTGACAACATTTCTTAATCACGGACTCAACCTGCATGTTTACCTTTAGAGAATCCTCAACTAGCACTCCCAGATCCCTTTGTACTTTGGCTTTACGAATTTTCTCACCATTTAGAAAGTAGTCTAAGCTTTTATTCTTTTTGCCAAAGTGCAAAACCTCGCATTTGCTCACGTTGAATTCCATCAGCCATTTCCTGGACCACTCTCCCAAACTGTCTGGATCCTTCTGTAGCCACCCCACTTCCTCAGTACTACCTGCCTGTCCACCTAAAATCATATCATCTGCAAACTTTGCTAGAATGCCCCCAGTCCCTTCATCCAGATTATTAATATATAATGCGAACAGCTGTGGCCCCAACACTGAACCCTGCGGGACACCGCTTGTCATCGGCTGCCATTCCGAAAAAGAACCTTTTATCCCAACTCTCTGCCTTCTGTCAGACAGCCAATCCTCAATCCATCCCAGTAGCTCACCTCGAACACCATGGGCCCTCACCTTGCGCAGCAGACTCCCGTGTAGCACCTTATCAAAGGCCTTTTGGAAGTCTAGATAGACCACATCCACTGGGTTTCCCTGGTCTAACCTACTTGTCTCCTCTTCAAATAATTCCAACAGGTTTGTCAGACACGACCTACCCTTACTAAATCCATGTTGACTTGTTCTAATCAGACTCTGCTCTTCCAAGAATTTAGAAACCTCATCCATAATGATGGATTCTAGAATTTTACCAACTTCTGAGGTTAGGCTAATTGGCCTATAATTTTCCATCTTCTGTCTTGATCCTTTCTTGAACAAGGGGGTTACAACAGTGATCTTCCAATCTTCCAATCACCCGGGACTTTCCCTGACTCCAGTGACTCTTGAAAGATCTCAACCAATGTCTCCGCTATTTCCTCAGCCACTTCTCTCAGAACTCTAGGATGTATCCCATCAGGGCCAGGAGAGTTATAAATTTTAAGACCTTTTAGCTTTTCTAGCACTACCTCTTTTGTAATGGCAACCATACTCAACTCAGCACCCTGACTCCCTTTAATTGTTGGGATATTACTCATGTCTTCCACTGTGAAAACTGACACAAAGTACTTGTTAAGTTCTCCTGCTATTTCCTTATCTCCCATCACTAGGCTTCCAGCATCAGTTTGAAGTGGCCCAATGTCTACTTTTGCCATTTGTTTGCTTCTTATGTATTGAAAGAAACTTTTACTATCATTTCTAATATTACTGGCTAGCCTACCTTCAAATTTGATCCTCTCCTTTCTTATTATTCTCTTTGTTATCCTCTGTTTGTTTTTGGAGCCTTCCCAATCTTCTGATTTCCCACTGCTCTTGGCCACTTTATAGGATTTCTCTTTTTCTTTAATACATTTCCTGACTTCCTTTGTCAGCCATGGTTGTCTAATCCCTCCCCAGATAACCTTTCTTTTCTTGGGGATAACCCTCTGTACAGTGTCCTCAATTATACCCACAAATTCCTGCCATTTTTGGTCTCCTGTCTTCCCTGCTAGGCTCTGCTTCCAGTCTATTTTTGTCAGTTCCTCTCTCATGCCCTCATAATTACCTTTATTTAACTGTAACACCATTACATCCAACTTTGCCTTCTCACTTTCAAACTCCAGACTGAACTCTACCATTTTATGAGTGCTGCTTCCTAAGGGTTCCCTTACTTTAAGATCTTTTATAAAGTCTGGTTCATTGCAAAGCACTAGGTCCAGAATAGCCTGCTCCCTTGTGGGCTCCATGACAAGCTGTTCCAAAAAGCATTCCATGAATTCCCTTTCTGTGGATCCACTGGCAACATTATTTACCCAGTCCACCTGCATATTGAAGTCTCTCATGATCACTGTGACCTTGCCTTTTTGACATGCCTTCTCTATTTCCCGGTACATGTGGCGTCCCTGGTCCTGACCATTGTTAGGAGGTCTATACACAACTCTAATTATGGTTTTTTGGCCTTTGTGGTTCCCCAATTCCACCCATACAGACTCCACATCATCTGACGCTATGTCATTCAGTGCCATAGATTTAATTTTGTTCTTAACTAACAAGGCAACCCCACCCCCTCTACCGACCTCCCTGTCTTTTTGATAAATTGAAAAACCTTGGAGATTTAACTGCCAGTCCAGACCCCCCTGTAACCACGTCTCTGTGATGCCTACCACATCATAATCATTCACTATGATCTGTGCCATTAGTTCATCTGCTTTGTTATGAATGCTACAAGCATTCAGGTAAAGTAAGCCTAGAGCAGGTGTCCAATGTAAGTGACTGAAGCTAGAGTAGGTGTCCGATGTAGGTGTCTGAACCTAGAGTAGATGTCCGATGTCGGTGAATGAACGTAGAGCAGGCGTCCAATGTCGGTGTCTGAACCTAGAGTCGGTGTCCGATGAAGATGTCTTTAACTAGAGTAGGCATCCGATGAAGGTGTCTGAACCTAGCGTAAACACCAGATGTAGGCGTCTGAACAGATAGCAGGCACCCGATGTAAGTGTCGGAACCAAGAGGAGGCTTCCGATGAAGGTGTCTGAAACTAGAGTAGGCGTTCGATGTAGGTGTCTGAAACTAAACTAAGCGTCTGATGTAAGTGTCTGAACCTAGAGCAGGTGTCCGATGTAGGTGATTGAACCTAGGGTAGGTATCCAATGTAGGTGTCTGAACCTAGAGCAGGCGTCCAATGTAGTTGTCTGAACCTAGAGAAGGTGTCCGATGTAAGTGTCTGAACCCAGAGTTATCGTCTGATATAGGTGTCTGAACCTAGAGTAAGCGTCCGATGAAGGTGTCTGAACTTTGAGTAGGTATCCGATGAAGATATCTGAAACTAGAACAGGTGTCTGATGTAGGTGTCTGAACCTAGGGTAGGTGTCCGATGTAGGTGTCTGAACCTAGAGCCCGTGTCCGATGTAGGTGTCTGAACCTATTGTAGGCATCCGGTGAAGGTGTATGAACCTAGCGTAGCCACCCGATGTAGGTGGCTGAACTAAGAGTAGGCGTCCGATGTAGGTATCTGAACTGAGAGTAGGTGTCCGATGTAGGTGTCTGAAACTAGAATAAGCATCCGATGTAGTTGTCTGAACCTAGAGTAGGTGTCCGATGTAGGTGTCTGAACCTAGAGTAGGCACCCAATGTAGTTGTCTGAACCGAGAGTAAGTGTCCCGATGTAGATGTCTGAAATTAGAGTAGGCATCTGATGTTGGTGTTTGAAACTAAACTAAGCGTCCGATGTAATTGTCTGAACCTAGAGCAGGTGTCTGATTAAGGTGTCTGAACCTAGAGCAGGCGTCCGATGAAGGTGTCTGAACCTAGAATACGTGTCCGATGTAGGTTCCTGAAACTAGAGTAGGCTCCCGATGAAGGTGTCTGAAACTTGAGTAGGCGTCTGATGTAGGTGTCTGAAACTACAGTAGGCTTCCAATGTACGTTCTGGATCAGTGGTGCTGGAAGAGCACAGCAGTTCAGGCAGCATCCAACGAGCAGCGAAATCGACGTTTCGAGCAAAAGTCCTTCATCAGGAATAAGGGCTTTTGCTCGAAACGTCGATTTCGCTGCTCGTTGGATGCTGCCTGAACTGCTGTGCTCTTCCAGCACCACTGATCCAGAATCTGGTTTCCAGCATCTGTAGTCATTGTTTTTTTCAATGTAGGTGTCTGAACCTAGAGCATGTGCCCTATGTAAGTGACTGAACCTAGATTAGGTGTCTGATGTAGGTGTCCAATTAGGTGGCTGAAACTAGAATAGGCGTCCAATGTAGTTGTCTGAACCTAGAGAACCTAGTAATCGTCTGATGTAGCTGTCTGAACCTAGAGGAGGTATCCGATGTAGGTGTCTGAAACTAGAACAGGTGTCCGATGTTGGTGTCTGAACCTAGAGTAGGTGTCCGATGAAGGTGTCTGAACCTAGATTAGGTGTCTGATGTAGGTGTCCAATTAGGTGGCTGAAACTAGAATAGGTGTCCAATGTTGTTGTCTGAACCTAAAGAAGGTGTCCGATGTAAGTGTCTGAACCTAGAGTAGGCACCCAATGTAGGTGCCTGAATATAGAGTAGGCACCCGATGAAGGTGTCTGAACCTGAAGCAGGTGTCCGATGTAGGTGTCGGAACCTAGAGCAGATGTCCGATGTAGGTGTCTGAACCTAGAGCAGGTTTCCGATGTAGGTGTCTGAACCTAGCGTAGGCGTCCGATGTAGGTGTCTGAACCTAGCGTAGGCGTCCGATGTAGGTGTCTGAACCTAGCATAGGCACCCGATATAAGTGGCTGAACTAAGAGTAGGCGTCCGACAAAGTTGTCTGAACCTAGAGTAGGCATCCAATGTAGGTATCTGAACCTAGAGCAGTTGTCCAATGTAGGTCTGAACCTAGGGTACACATCCGATGTAGGTGTCTGAATCTAGAGTAGGTGTCCGATGTAGGTGTCTGAAACTAGAGTAGGCATCCGATGTAGTTGTCTGAACCTAGAGTAGGTGTCCGGTGTAGGTGTCTGAACCTAGAGTAGGCACCCAATGTAGTTGTCTGAACCGAGAGTAAGTGTCCCGATGTAGATGTCTGAAATTAGAGTAGGCATCTGATGTTGGTGTTTGAAACTAAACAAAGCGTCCGATGTAATTGTCTGAACCTAGAGCAGGTGTCTGATTAAGGTGTCTGAACCTAGAGCAGGCGTCCGATGAAGGTGTCTGAATCTAGAATACGTGTCCGATGTAGGTTCCTGAAACTAGAGTAGGCTCCCGATGAAGGTGTCTGAAACTGGAGTAGGCGTCTGATGTAGGTGTCTGAAACTACAGTAGGCTTCCAATGTACGTTCTGGATCAGTGGTGCTGGAAGAGCACAGCAGTTCAGGCAGCATCCAACGAGCAGCGAAATCGATGTTTCGAGCAAAAGTCCTTCATCAGGAATAAGGGCTTTTGCTCGAAACGTCGATTTCGCTGCTCGTTGGATGCTGCCTGAACTGCTGTGCTCTTCCAGCACCAATGATCCAGAATCTGGTTTCCAGCATCTGCAGTCATTGTTTTTTTCAATGTAGGTGTCTGAACCTAGAGCATGTGCCCTATGTAAGTGACTGAACCTAGATTAGGTGTCTGATGTAGGTGTCCAATTAGGTGGCTGAAACTAGAATAGGCGTCCAATGTAGTTGTCTGAACCTAGAGAACCTAGTAATCGTCTGATGTAGCTGTCTGAACCTAGAGGAGGTATCCGATGTAGGTGTCAAACTAGAACAGGTGTCCGATGTAGGTGTCTGAACCTAGAGTAGGTGTCCGATGAAGGTGTCTGAACCTAGAGTAGGTGTCCAATGTAAGTGACTGAACCTAGATTAGGTGTCTGATGTAGGTGTCCAATTAGGTGGCTGAAACTAGAATAGGTGTCCAATGTTGTTGTCTGAACCTAAAGAAGGTGTCCGATGTAAGTGTCTGAACCTAGAGTAGGCACCCAATGTAGGTGCCTGAATATAGAGTAGGCACCCGATGAAGGTGTCTGAACCTGAAGCAGGTGTCCGATGTAGGTGTCGGAACCTAGAGCAGATGTCCGATGTAGGTGTTTGAACCTAGAGCAGGTTTCCGATGTAGGTGTCTGAACCTAGCGTAGGCGTCCGATGTAGGTGTCTGAACCTAGCATAGGCACCCGATGTAAGTGGCTGAACTAAGAGTAGGCGTCCGACAAAGTTGTCTGAACCTAGAGTAGGCGTCCAATGTAGGTGTCTGAACCTAGAGTAATCATCTGAAGTAGGTGTCTGAACCTAGAGTAACCCTCCGATGTAGGTGTCTGAAACGAGAGTAGTCGTCCGATGTAGGTGTCTGAACCTAGCGTAAACACGGGATGTAGGTGTCTGAACGTAGAGTAGTCACCCGATGAAGGTGTTTGAACCTAGAGCAGGTGTCCAATGTAGGTGTTTGAATCTAGAGTAGGCGTTCGATTTAGGTGTCTGAACCTAGAGTAGGCGTCTGATGTAGGTGTCTGAAACTAGAGTAGGCGTCCGATTTTGGTGTCTGAACCTAGCGCAGGTGTCCGATGTAGGTGTCTGAAACTACAGTCAGCTTCCAATGTAGGTGTCTGAACCTTAAGCCCATAAGACCATAAGACATAGGAGTGGAAGTAATATGGCCATTCGGCCCACTGAGTCCACTCCGCCATTCAATCATGGCTGATGGGCATTTCAACTCCACTTAGTCGCATTCTCCCCGTAGCCCTTAATTCCTCGTGACATCAAGAATCTATCAATCTCTGCCTTGAAGACATTTAGCGTCCCAGCCTCCACTGCACTCTGCGGCAATGAATTCCACAGGCCCACCACTCTCTGGCTGAAGAAATGTCTCCACATTTCTGTTCTAAATTGACCCCCTCTAATTTTAAGGCTGTGTCCACGGGTCCTAGTCTCCTCGCCTAACGGACAAAATTTCCTAGTGTCCACCCTTTCCAAGCCATTTATTATCTTGTAAATTTCTATTAAGTCTCCCCTTAATCTTCTAAACTCCAATGAATACAATCCCAGGATCCTCAGCCGTTCCTCATATGTTAGACCAACTATTCCAGGGATCATCCGTGTGAATCTCCGCTGGACACGTTCCAGTGCCAGTATGTCCTTCCTGAGGTGTGGGGATCAAAACTGGACACAGTACTCCAAATGGGGCCTACCCAGAGCTTTATAAAGTCACAGTAGCACAACGGTGCTTTTATATTCGAACACTCTTGAGATAAGTGACAACTTTGCATTCACTTTCTTAATCACGGACTCAACCTGCATGTTTACCTTTAGAGAATCCTTGACTAGTACTCCCAGATCCCTTTGTATTTTGGCTTTACGAATTTTCTCACCATTTAGAAAGTAGTCTATGCTTTTATTCTTTTTGCCAAAGTGCAAAACCTCGTATTTGCTCACGTTGAATTCCATCAGCCATTTCCTGGACCACTCTCCCAAACTGTCTAGATCCTTCTGTAGCCTCCCCACTTCCTCAGTACTACCTGCCTGTCCACCTAACTTCGTATCATCTGCAAACTTCGCTAGAATGCCCCCAGTCCCTTCGTCCAGATCATTTATATATAAGGTGAACAGCTGTGGCCCCAACACTGAACCCTGCGGGACACCGCTTGTCACTGGCTGCCATTCCAAAAAAGAACCTTTTATCCCAACTCTCTGCCTTCTGTCAGACAGCCAATCCTCAATCCATCCCAGTAGCTCACCTCCAACACCATGGGCCCTCACCTTGTTCAGCAGCCTGCCATGTGGCACCATATCAAAGACCTTTTTGAAGTCTAGATAGACCATATCCACTGTGTTTCCCTGGTCTAACCTACTTGTCACCTCTTCAAAGAATTCCAACAGGTTTGTCAGACACGACCTCCCCTCACTAAATCCATGTTGACTTGTTCTAATCAAACTCTGCTCTGCCAAGAATTTAGAAACCTCATCCTTAATGATGGATTCTAGAATTTTACCAACAACCGAGGTTAGGCTAATTGGCCTATAATTTTTCCATCTTTTGTCTTGATCCTTTCTTGAACAAGAGAGTTACAACCGTGATCTTCCAGTCATCCGGGACTTTCCCTGACTCCAGTGACTCTTGAAAGGTCTCAACCAATGCCTCCGCAATTTCCTCAGCCACCTCTCTCAGAATTTTAGGATGTATCCCATCAGGGCCAGGAGATTCATCAATTTTAAGACTTTTAGCTTTTCTAGGACTATCTCTTTTGTAATGGCAACCATACTCAACTCAGCCCCCTGACTCTCTTTAATTGTTGGGATATTACTCATGTCTTCCACTGTGAAAACTGACGCAAAGTACTTGTTAAGTTCTCCTGCTATTTCCTTATCTGCCATCACTAGGCTTCCAGCATCAGTTTGAAGTGGCCCAATGTCTACTTTTAGAACATAGAACATAGAACAATACAGCACAGAACAGGCCCTTCGGCCCACCATGTTGTGCCGAACATCTATCCTAGATTAAGCACCCATCCATGTACCTATCCAATTGCCGCTTAAAGGTCGTCAATGATTCTGACTCTACCGCTGCCACGGGCAGCGCATTCCATGCCCCCACCACTCTCTGGGTAAAGAACCCACCCCTGACATCTCCCCTATACCTTCCACCCTTCACCTTAAATTTATGTCCCCTTGTAATACTCTGTTGTACCCGGGGAAAAAGTTTCTGACTGTCTACTCTATCTATTCCTCTGATCATCTTATAAACCTCTATCAAGTCACCCCTCATCCTTCGCCATTCCAACGAGAAAAGGCCGAGAACTCTCAACCTGTCCTTGTACGACCTATTCTCCATTCCAGGCAACATCCTGGTAAATCTTCCCTGCACCCTTTCCAAAGCTTCCACATCTTTCCTAAAGTGAGGCGACCAGAACTGCACACAGTACTCCAAATGTGGCCTAACCAAAGTCCTGTACAGCTGCAACATCACTTCACGACTCTTGAATTCGATCCCTCTGCTAATGAACGCTAATACAGCATAGGCCTTCTTACAAGCTCTATCCACCTGAGTGGCAACTTTCAAAGATCTATGTACATAGACCCCAAGATCCCTCTGTTCCTCCACCTGACTAAGAACTCTACTGTTAACCCTGTATTCCGCATTCTTATTTGTTCTTCCAAAATGGACAACCTCACACTTGGCAGGGTTGAACTCCATCTGCCACTCCTCAGCCCAGCTCTGCATCATATCTAAGTCCCTTTGCAGCCGACAACAGCCCTCCTCACTGTCCACAACTCCACCAATCTTCGTATCATCTGCAAATTTACTGACCCACCCTTCGACTCCCTCATCCAAGTTATTAATAAAAATTACAAACAGCAGAGGACCCAGAACTGATCCCTGCGGAACTCCACTTGTAACTGGGCTCCAGGCTGAATATTTACCATCTACCACCACTCTCTGACTTCGACTGGTTAGCCAGTTTTCAATCCAATTGGCCAAGTTTCCCTCTATCCCATGCCTCCTGACTTTCCGCATAAGCCTACCATGGGGAACCTTATCGAATGCCTTACTAAAATCCATGTACACTACATCCATTGCTCTACCCTCATCCACATGCTTGGTCACCTCCTCAAAGAATTCAATAAGACTTGTAAGGCAAGACCTTCCCTTCACAAATCCGTGCTGGCTGTCCCAAATCAAGCAGTGTCTTTCCAGATACTCATAAATCCTATCCCTCAGTACCCTTTCCATTACTTTGCCTACCACAGAAGTAAGACTAACTGGCCTGTAATTCCCGGCGTTATCCCTAATCCCTTTTTTGAACAGGGGCACAACATTCGCTACTCTCCAGTCCCCTGGTACCACCCCCGTTGACAGTGAAGACGAAAAGATCATTGCCAACGGTACTGCAATTTCCTCTCTTGCTTCCCACATAATCCTAGGATATATCCCGTCAGGCCCGGGGGACTTGTCTATCCTCAAGTTGTTCAAAATGTCCAACACATCTTCCTTCCTAACAAGTATCTCTTCTAGCTTACCAGTCCGTTTCACACTCTCCTCTTCAACAATACGGTCCCTCTCGTTCGTAAATACTGAAGAAAAGTACTCGTTCAAGACCTCTCCTATCTCTTCCGACTCAATACACAATCTCCCACTACTGTCCTTGATCGGACCTACCCTCGTTCTCGTCATTCTCATGTTTCTCACATACGCATAAAATGCCTTGGGGTTATCCTTGATCCTATCCGCCAAGGATTTTTCATGCCCTCTCTTAGCTCTCCTAATCCCTTTCTTCAGGTCCCTTCTGGCTATCCTGTATCCCTCCACTGCTCTGTCTGAACCCTGTTTCCTCAACCTTATGTAAGCCTCCTTCTTCCTCTTTACTAGACATTCAACCTCCCTCATGAACCAAGGCTCCCTCACACAACCACTTCTTTCCTGCCTGATAGGTACATACATATCAAGGATGCGTCATATCTGCTCCTTGAAAAAGTTCCATATTTCCACCACATCCTTCCCTGACAGCCTATGCTTCCAACTTATGCTCCTCAAATCCTGTCTTACAGCATCGTAATTTCCCTTCCCCCAATTGTAAAATCTACCCTGTTGTGCGCACCTATCTCTCTCCATAACCAAGGTGAAAGTCACAGAATTGTGGTCACCATCACCAAAATGTTCACCCACTAACAAGCCCATCACTTGTCCCGGCTCATTACCGAGTACCAAATCCAATATGGCCTCCCCTCTGGTCGGACAATCTACATACTGAGTGAGAAAAGCTTCCTGGACACACTGCACAAACACCGCCCCATCCAATCTACTTGATCTAAAGAGCTTCCAATCAATATTTGGGAAGTTGAAGTCGCCCATGACTACGACCCTGTGGCTTCTGCAGCTCTCCAAAATCTGTTTCCCAATCTGTTCCTCCACATCTCTGCTGCTATTGGGGGGCCTATAGTAAACACCCAACAAGGTGACTGCACCTTTCTTATTTCTGACTTCAGCCCATACTATCTCCAAAGGCAGATCCCCCTCAAACTTCCTTTCTGCAGCCATTATACCATTTCTAATTAGCAATGCCACCCCCCCTCCTTTTTTACCACCCTCCCTAATCTTACTGAAACATCTGTAACCAGGAACCTCCAACAACCATTCCTGTCCCTCATCTATCCACGTTTCCGTGATGGCCACAACATCATAGTCCCAGGTACCGATCCATGCCTTAAGTTCACCCACCTTATTTCTGATACTTCTTGCGTTGAAGTATACGCACTTGAGCCCATCTCTGTGTCCGCAAGTATTCCCTGTCAGCGCTACCTTCTCCACAGCCTCCCTACATTCTTGGACATCCTGAAACACAGCTAGCTTACTTGCTGGACTACAAGTCCGGATCCCATCCTCCTGCCAAATTAGTTTAAACCCCCCCGAAGAGTGCTAGCAAACCTACCCCCCAGGATATTGGTGCCCTTCTGGTTCAGGTGCAACCCGTCCTGTTTGTACCGGTCCCACCTTCCCCAGAATGCAGTCCAATTGTCCAAATACCTGAAGCCCTCCCTCCTACACCATCCTTGCAGCCACGTGTTCAACTGCGCACTCTCCCTATTCCTTGCCTCACTGTCACGTGGCACCGGCAACAACCCAGAGATGACGACTCTGTCTGTCCTAGTTTTTAGCTTCCAGCCTAACTCCCTGAGTTCTTGAATTACCTTCCCACCCCTCTTCCTACCTATGTCGTTGGTGCCAATGTGTACCACGACTTCTGGCTGCACACCCTCACCCTTAAGGATTCTGAAGACACACCCACTCAAATACTACTCACTCACCTTCCCGACCAGCTCTGCGCTCCAACCTCACTTCTGCCCGGCTCGCGCCGCTCTCCGCAGTTAAAAGACCGTTGTCGTCGAGGTAACTTGTTTAAATACTACTCACTCACCTTCCCGACCAGCTCTGCGCTCCGGCCTCACTTCCGCCCGGCTCGCGCCGCTCTCTTGCCTGTCATTTGTTTCTTATGCATTGAAAGAAACTTTTACTATCATTTCTAATATTACTGGCTAGCCTACCTTCATATTTGATCCTCTCCTTTCTTATTACTCTCTTTGTTATCCTCTGTTTGTTTTGGTAGCCTTCCCAATATTCTGATTTCCCACTGCTCTTGGCCACTTTATATGATCTCTCTTTTACTTTAATACATTTCCTGACTTCCTTTGTCAGCCATGGCTGTCTAATCCCTCCCCTGATAATCTTTCTTTTCTTGGGGACGAACCTCTGTACAGTGTCTTCAATTATACCCACAAATTCCTGCCATTTTTGCTCTACTGTCTTCCCCGCTAGGCTCTGCTTCCAGTCTATTTTTGTCAGTTCCTCTCTCATGCCCTCATAATTACCTTATTTAACTGTAACACCATTACATCCGATTTTCCCTTCTCTCTTTCAAACTCCAGACTGAACTCTACCATATTATGATCACTGCTTCCTAAGGGTTCCCTTACATTAAGATCTTTTATAAAGTCTGGTTCATTGCAAAGCACTAGGTCCAGAATAGCCTGCTCCCTTGTGGGCTCCATGACAAGCTGTTCCAAAAAGTATTCCATGAATTCCCTTTCTTTGGATCCACTGGCAACATTATTTACCCAGTCTACCTGCATATTGAAGTCTCCCATGATCACTGTGACCTTGCCTTTCTGACATGCCTTCTCTATTTCCCGGTACATGTGGCGTCCCTGGTCCTGACCACTGTTAGGAGGTCTGTACACAACTCCAATTATGTTTTTTTTGCCTTTGTGGTTCCTCAATTCCACCCATACAGACTCCACATCATCTGACGCTATGTCATTCAGTGCCATAGATTTAATTTTGTTCTTAACTAACAAGGCCTCCCCAACCCCTCTGCCGACCTCCCTGTCTTTTTGATAAATTGAAAAACCTTGGAGGTTTAACTGCCAGTCTAGACCCCCCTGTAACCACGTCTCTGTGATGCCTACCACATCACAATCATTCACTATGATCTGTGCCATTAGTTCATCTGCTTTGTTATGAATGCTACAAGCATTCAGGTAAAGTAAGCCTAGAGCAGGTGTCCAATGTAAGTGACTGAAGCTAGAGTAGGTGTCCGATGTAGGTGTCTGAACTCAGAGCAGTTGTCCGATGTAGGTGTCTGAAACTAGAGTAAGCATCCGATGTAGGTGTCTGAACCTAGAGTAGGCACCCGATGTAGGTGTCTGAAAATAGAGTAGGCATCCGATGAAGGTGTCTGAACCTCGAGTAGGTGGGCAATGTAGGTGTCTGAACCTAGAGTAGGTGTCCGATGAAGATGTCTTAAACTAGAGTAGGCGTCCAATGAAGGTGTCTGAACCTAGCGTAAACACCAGATGTTGGTGTCTGAACAGATAGCAGACACCCGATGTAGGTGTCTGAAGCAAGAGGAGGCGTCCGATGAAGGTATCTGAAACTAGAGTAGGCGTCCGATGTAGGTGTCTGAAACTAAACTAAGCGTCCGATGTAAGTGTCTGAACCAAGAGCAGGTGTCCGATGTAGGTGTCTGAACCTAGAGTAGGCGTCCGATGTATGTGTCTGAACCAAGTGTAGGCGTGGGATGAAGGTGTCAGAACCTCGTGTAGGCACCCAATGTAGGTGGCTGAACTAAGAGTAGGTGTCCGATGTAGATGTGTGAACCAAGAGTAGGCCTCCGATGAAGGTAGCTGAACCTGGAATACGTGTCCGATGAAGGTGTCTGAACCTAGAGTAGGCGTCTGATGTAGGTGTCTGAAACTACATTAGGCGTCCAATGTAAGTGTCTGAACCTAGCGTATTCGTCCGATGTAGCTGTCTGAAATTAGAGTATGCACCCGATGTAGGTGTCTGAACGTCGAGTAGGTATCCGATGTAGGTGTCTGAAACTAGAGCAGGTGTCCGATGTAGGTGTCTGAACCTAGAGTAGGGGTCCGATGAAGGTGCCTGAACCTAGAGCAGGCGTCTGATGTCGTTGTCTGAAACTACAGTCGGCTTCCAATTTAGGTGTCTGAACCTTAAGACCATAAGACATAGGAGTTAAAGTAAGGCCATTCGGCCCATCGAGACCACTCCGCCATTCAATCATGGCTGATGGGCATTTCAACTCCACTTACCCGCATTCTCCCCGTAGCCCTTAATTCCTCGTGACATCAAGAATCTATCAATCTCTGCCTTGAAGACATTTAGCGTCCCGGCCTCCACTGCACTCTGCGGCAATGAATTCCACAGGCCCACCACTCTCTGGCTGAAGAAATGTCTCCACATTTCTGTTCTGAATTGACCCCCTCTAATTCTAAGGCTGTGTCCACGGGTCCTAGTCTCCTCGCCTAACGGACAAAATTTCCGAGCGTCCACCCTTTCCAAGCCATGTATTATCTTGTAAGTTTCTGTTAAGTCTCCCCTTAATATTCTAAACTCCAATGAATACAATCCCAGGATCCTCAGCCGTTCCTCATATGTTAGACCAACCATTCCAATGATCATCCGTGTGAATCTCCGCTGGACACGTTCCAGTGCCAGTATGTCCTTCCTGAGGTGTGGGGACCAAAATTGGACACAGTACTCCAAATGGAGCCTAACCAGAGCTTTATAAAGTCTCAGTAGCACAATGGTGCTTTTATATTCAAACCCTCTTGAGATAAGTGACAACATTGCATTCGCTTTCTTAATCACGGACTCAACCTGCATGTTTACCTTTAGAGAATCCTCGACTAGCATTCCCAGATCCCTTTGTACTTTGGCTTTACGAATTTTCTCACCGTTTAGAAAGTAGTCTATGCTTTTATTCTTTTTGCCAAAATGCAAAACCTCGCATTTGCTCACATTGAGTTCAATCAGCCATTTCCTGGACCACTCTCCCAAACTGTGTAGATCCTTCTGTAGCCTCCCCACTTCCTCAGTACTACCTGCCTGTCCACCTAACATCGTATCATCTGCAAACTTTGCTAGAGTGCCCCCAGTCCCTTCATCCAGATCATTAATATATAATGTGAACAGCTGTGGCCCCAACACTGAACGCTGCGGGACACCGCTTGTCACCAGCTGCCATTCCGATAAAGAACCTTTTATCCCAACTCTCTGCCTTCTGTCAGACAGCCAATCCTCAATCCATCCCAGTAGCTCACCTCGAGCCAAACCTCAATCCATCCCGAGGCCCTCACCTTGCTCAGCAGCCTCCCGCGTGGCACCTTATCAAAGGCCTTTTGGAAATCTAGATAGACCACACCCACTGGGTTTCCCTGGTCTAACCTACTTGTCTCCTCTTCAAAGAATTTCAACAGGTTTGTCAGGCACGACCTACCCTTACTAAATCCATGTTGACTTGTTCTAATCAGTCTCTGCTCTTCCAAGAATTTAGAAACCTCATCCTTAATGATGGATTCTAGAATTTTACCAACAACCGAGGTTTGGCTCATTGGCCTATAATTTTCCATCTTTTGTCTTGATCCTTTCTTGAACAAGGGGGTTACAACAGTGATCTTCCAATCATCCGGGACTTTCCCTGACTCCAGTGACTCTTGAAAGATCTCAACCAATGCCTATGCTATTTCCTCAGCCACTTCTCTCAGAACTCTAGGATGTATCCCATCAGGGCCAGGAGATTTATAAACCTTAAGACCTTTTAGCTTTTCTAGCACTACCTCTTTTGTAATGGCAACCATACTCAACTCAGCCCCCTGACTCCCTTTAATTGTTGGGATATTACTCATGTCTTCCATTGTGAAAACTGACGCAAAGTACTTGTTAAGTTCTCCTGCTATTTCCTTATCTGCCATCACTAGGCTTCCAGCATCAGTTTGATGTGGCCCAATGTCTACTTTTGCCTGTCGTTTGTTTCTTATGTATTGAAAGAAACTTTTACTATCATTTCCTTATTACTGGCTAGCCTACCTTCATATTTAATCCTCTCCTTTCTTATTATTCTCTTTGTTATCCTTTGTTTTTGTAGCCTTCCCAATCTTCTGATTTCCCACTGCTCTTGGCCACTTTATAGGATCTCTCTTTTACTTTAATACATTTCCTGACTTCCTTTGTCAGCCATGGCTGTCTAATCCCTCCCCGGATAATCTTTCTTTTCTTGGGGATGAACCTCTGTACAGTGTCCTCAATTATACCCACAAACTCCTGCCATTTTTGCTCTACTGTCTTCCCCGCTAGGCTCTGCTTCCAGTCTATTTTTGTCAGTTCCTCTCTCATGCCCTCATAATTATCTTTATTTAACTGTAACACCATTACATCCGATTTTGCCTTCTCTCTTTCAAACTCCAGACTGAACTCTACCATATTATGATTGCGGCTTCCTAAGGGTTCCCTTACTTTAAGATCTTTTATAAAGTCTGGTTCATTGCAAGGCACTAGGTCCAGAATAGCCTGCTCCCTTGTGGGCTCCATGACAAGCTGTTCCAAAAAGCATTCCATGAATTCCCTTTCTTTGGATCCACTGGCAACATTATTTACCCAGTCCACCGACATATTGAAGTCTCCCATGATCACTGTGACCTTTCCTTTCTGACATGCCTTCTCTATTTCCCGGTACATGTAGCGCCCCGGTCCTGACCACTGTTAGGAGGTCTATACACAACACCAATTTTTGCCTTTGTGGTTCCTCAATTCCACCCACACAGACTCCACATAATCTGATGCTATGTCATTCAGTGCCATAGATTTAATTTTGTTCTTAACTAACAAGGCTTCCCCACCCCCTCTGCCGACCTCCCTGTCGTTTCGATTAGTTGAAAATCCTTGGAGGTTTAACTGCCAGTCCTGATGCCCCTGTAACCACGTCCCTGTGATGCCTACCACATCATAATCATTCACTATGATCTGTGCCATTAGTTCATCTGCTTTGTTACGAATGCTACGAGCATTCAGGTAAAATAATCCTAGAGCAGGTGTCCAATGTAAGTGACTGAACCTAGAGCAGCTGTCCGATGTAGGCGTCTGAAACTAGAGTAAGCTCCCGATGTTGGTGTCTGAACCTCGCGTAGGCACCCGCTGTAGGTGGCTGAACTAAGAGTAGGTGTCCGATGAAGGTGTCTGAACCTAGAGTCAGTGAGCGATGTAGGTGTCTGTACCTTGAGTAGGTGTCCAATTAGGTAGCTGAAACTATAATAGGCATCCAAAGTAGTTGTCTGAACCTAGAGTAGGTGTCCGATGTAAGTGTCTGAACCTGGAGTAAGCCTCCGATGTAGGTGTCTGAAACTAGAGTAGTTGTCCGATGAAGATGTCTGAACCTAGAATACACACCCGATGTAGGTGTCTGAACATAGTGCAGGTGTCCAAATGTAGTTGTCTGAAACTAGAGAAGTTGTCCGATGTAAGTATCTGAACCTAGACAAATCATCTGATGTAGGGGTCTGAAACTAGAGTAAGCCTCCGATGAAGATGCCTGAACCTAGCGTAAACACCGGATGTAGGTGTCTGATCATAGAGTACTCACCCGATGTAGGCATCTGAACATAGAGTACACACCCAATGTAGTCGTCTGAACATAGAGTAGGCACCCAATGAAGGTGTCTGAACCGAGAGTAGGTGTCCGATGTAGGTGTCTGAACCTAGAGTAGGCGTCCGATGTAGGTGTCTGAACCTAGAGTAGGTGTCCAATGTAAGTGACTGAACATACAGTAGGCGTCCGATGTAGGTGTCTGAACCTAGAGTTATCGTCCGATGTAGGTGTCTGAACCGAGAGCAGGTGTCCTATGTAGATGTCTGAACCGAGAGGAGGCACCCGATGTAGGAGTCTGAAACGAGAGTAGGCATCCGATGAAATTGTCTGAACCTAGAGTAGGCACCTGATGTAGGTGTCTGAACCTAGAGTGGGCGTCCGATGTAGGTGTCTGAACCTAGAGTAGACGTCTGATATAGGTGTCTGAATCTAGAGTAGGCGTCCGATGAAGGTGCCTGAACCTAGAGTAGGCACCCGATGAAGGTGTCTGAACCTAGAGTAGGCACCCGATGAAGGTGTCTGAACCTAGAGTAGGCGTCCAATGAAGGTGTCTGAAAGTAGAGTCGGTGTCCGATGAAGGAGTCTGTAACTAAAGTTGGTGTCCGATGTAGGTGTCCGATTTAGGTGTCTGAATCTAGAGAATTCGTCTGATGTAGGTGACTGAAGTTAGAGTAATCGTCCAATGTAGGTGTCTGAACCTAGAGTAGGCACCCGATGAAGATGTCTGAACCTTGAGTAGGCGTCCGATGTACGTGTCTGAAACTAGAGTAGGTGTATGATGAAGGTGTCTGAACCTAGGGTAGGTGTCTGATGTGGGTGTCTGAACCTAGAGTAGGCGTCCAATGTACGTGTTTGAAACTAGAATCGGCACCAGATGTTGGTATCTGAAACTAGAGTAGGCGTCCAATGAGGTTGTCTGAATCCAGAGTAGGCGTCCGATGTAGGTGTATGAAACTAGAGTAGGCGTCCGATGTAGGTATCTGAACCTAGAGTAGGCACCAGATGTAGGTGTCTGAAACTAGAGTAGGCTTCCGATGAAGGTGTCTGTAACTAGAGTAGGTGTCAGATGTAGGTGTCTGAAACTAGAGTCGTCGTCTGATGTTCGTGTCCGAAACGAGAGTAGGCACCCGAAGTAGGTGTCTGAACCCAGAGTCAACGTCCGATGAATGTGTCTGAACCTAGAGTAGGTGTCCGATGAAGGTGTCTGAACCTAGAGTAGCCACCCGATATAGGTATCTGATCCTAGAGTAGGCATCTGATGTAGGTGTCTGAACCCAGAGTAATCGTCTGATGTAGGCGTCTAAACCTTGAGTAGGCGTCCGATGTAGGTGTCTGAAGCTCGCATAGGTGTCCAATGAAGGTGTCTGAACCTAGAGTAGGCGTCCGATGTAGGTGTCTGAACCTAGAGTAGGCACCAGATGTAGGTGTTTGAAACTAGAGTAGGCACCCGATGAAGATGTCTATACCTAGAGTAGGCGTCCAGTATTGTTGTCTGAATCTAGAGTAGGCGTCCGATGAAGGTGTCTTAACCTAGAGTAGGCTTCCGATGAAGGTTTCTCTAACTAGAGTAGGTGTCAGATGTAGGTGTCTGAAACTAGAGTAGTTGTTTGATGTTCGTGTCCGAAACGAGAGTAGGCACCCGAAGTAGGTGTCTGAACCCAGAGTCAGCGTCCGATGAACGTGTCTGAACCTAGAGTAGCCACCCGATAGAGATGTCTGAACCTAGAGTAGGCATCCGATGTAGGTGTCTGAACCTACAGTAACAGTCCAATGTAGGCGTCTAAACCTTGAGTAGGCATCCGATGTAGGTGTCTGAACCTAGCGTAGGCATCCAGTGAAGGTGTCTGAAACTACAGTAGGCATCCGATGTAGGTGTCTGAACCTAGAATAGGCATCCAATGTAGGTGTCTGAACCGAGTAGGCGTCCGATGAAGGTGTCTGAACCTAGAATAGGAGCCTGATGTAGGTGTCTGAAACTAGAGTAGGCGTCCGATGTACGTGTTTGAAACTAGAGTTGGCACCAGATGTTGGTGTCTGAAACTGGAGTAGGCGTCCGATGAAGTTGACTGAACCCAGAGAAGGCTGCCGATGTAGGTGTCTGAACCAAGAGTAGGTGTCCGATGAAGATGTCTGAAACTAGAGTAGACACCCGAGGTAGTTCTGAAACTAGAGTAGGTGTCCGATGTAGGTGTCTGAAACTAGAGTAGGCGTCCAATGAAGGTGTCTGAACCTAGAGTAGGTGTCCAATGAAGGTGTCTGAACCTAGAATAGGCGTCCAGTGTAGGTGTCTGAACCAAGAGTAGGCAGCCGATGTACGTGTCTGAACCTAGAGTAGGCGTCCGATGTAGGTGTCTGAACCTAGAGTAGGCGTCCGATGTAGGTGTCTGAACCTAGAGTAGGCACCGGATGTAGGTGTCTGAAACTAGAGTAGGCGTCCGATGAAGCTGTCTGAACCTAAAGTAGGCGTCCGATATTGGTGTCTGAAACTAGAGTAGGCATCTGATGGAGGTGACTGAACCTAGAGCATGCGCCCGATGAAGGTGCCTGTACCTAGAGTAGGCGTCTGATGGCAGTGTCTGAAACTAGAGTAGATGTCCATTGCATTCAACCTGCTCTGAATGACCTCCATGGTGGACACTGGGTAACAATATATCGTGGCGTGAACCGTGGGCATGGTCCATTCGCAGCCCACATTCAGAGATGTTGCCATTGATTTGTGCCTTTAAGAACTGTCATGGCACTTCTCTGATGCACATACATGGTGCTTCTGCATCTCAGCACTGCATCTGCAAGTATGACTGTAATAGTGCTGCAAGGACACTGTGCACCTCAGGGACATGTACCTAGCTCATGTACTGGATCAGGCTGCTACTCCAGGCTCTTCACTCACTGTCATAGCACTCACTCGTACTGAGTTCCTGGATACTTACATTACTCACATTACTTCTGTCTTTAGCAGCCGCTGAAGAAGAAAGCTTGCCATTGTTGTCAGCAAGTCTCGGTCAAATCAAAGGGGATAGACTTTGCTCTACCTCCTTCCCAAGATCAAACCTCATCACCTCAGGAGATCTCCCACCCATAGCTTCCAACCTCATAGTCCGGGAACCCCGCAATGCCCGGTTCTACCTCCTTCCCAAGATCCACAAGCCTGACCACCCTGGCCGACCCATTGTCTCAGCCTGCTCCTGCCCCACTGAACTCATCTCTACCTACTTCCACACTGTCCTATCGCCCCTAGTCCAGGAACTCCCCACATACGTTTGAGACACCACCCACGCCCTCCACCTCCTCCAAGACTTCCGTTTCCCCAGCCCCCAACGCCTCATCTTCACCATGGATATCCAATCCCTCTACACCTCCATCTGCCATGACCAGGGCCTCCAAGCCCTCCATTTTTTTCCTCTCCAGACATCCCCAACAGTACCCTTCCACCAACACTCTCATTCGTTTGGCCGAACTGGTCCTCACCCTTAATAATTTCTCCTTCGAATCCTCCCACTTCCTCCAGACCAAAGGGGTAGCCATGGGCATACGTATGGGCCCCAGCTATGCCTGTCTCTTTGTTGGCTATGTAGAACAGTTGATCTTCCGTAATTACACCGGCACAACTCCCCACCTCTTCCTCCACTACACTTGGGGGCGGCACAGTGGCACAGTGGGTGGGCGGCACGATGGCACAATGGTTAGCACTGCTGTCCCACAGCACCAGTGACCTGGGTTCAATTCCCGACTCAGGCGACTGACTGTGTGGAGTTTGCACGTTCTCCCCGTGTCTGCATGGGTTTCCTCCGGGTGCTCCGGTTTCCTCCCACAGTCCAAAGATGCGCAGGTTAGATGAATTGGCCATGCTAAATTGCCCATAGTGTTAGGTGAAGGGGTCAATGTAAGGGAATGGGTCTGGGTGGGTTGCGCTTCGGTGGGTCGGTGTGGACTTGTTGGGCCGAAGGGCCTGTTTCCACACTGTAACTAATCTAATCTAATCTAATCTAATCTAATCTACACTGATGACTGCATTGGCGCCACCTCATGCTCCCGCAAGGAGGTTGAGCAATTCATCAACTTCACCAACACATTCCACCCTGACCTTAGATTTACGTGGTCCATCTCTGACACCTCCCTCCCCTTCCTGGACCTCTGCATCTCCGTTAATGACGACTGACTTGACACTGACATATTTTACAAACCTCAGATCCCACAGCTACCTGGATTACACCTCTTCCCACCCTACCTCTTGCAAAAATGCCATCTCGTATTCCCAATTCCTCCGTCTCCGCCGTATCTGCTCCCAGGAGGACCAGTTCCACCACAGAACACACCAGATGGCCACCTTCTTTAGAGACCACAATTTCCCTTCCCACGTGGTTAAAGATGCCATTAAACACACCTCGTCAACATCCCGCACCTTCGTCCTCAGATCCCACCCCTCCAACCGTAACGAGGACAGAACGCCCCTGGTGCTCACCTTCCACCCTACCAACCTTCGCATAAACCAAATCATCCGCTGACATTTCCACCACCTCTAAAAAGACCCCATCACCAGGGATATATTTCCCTCCCCACCCCTTTCCACGTTCTGCAAAGACCGTTCCCTCCGTGACTACCTGGTCAGGTCCACGCCCCCCTACAACCCACCCTCCCATCCTGGTACCTTCCCCTGCCACCACAGGAACTGTAAAACCTGCGCCCACACCTCATCCCTCACCTCTATCCAAGGCCCTAAAGGAGCCTTCCACATCCATCGAAGTTTTACCTGCACATCCACTAATATCATTTATTGTATCCGTTGCTCCCGATGCGGTCTCCTCTACATTGGGGAGACTGGGCGCCTCCTAGCAGAGCGCTTTAGAGAACGTCTCCGGGACACCCGCACCAATCAACCACACCGCCCCGTGGCCCAACATTTCAACTCCCCCTCCCACTCTGCCGAGGACATGGAGGTCCTGGGCCTCCTTCACCGCTGCTCCATCACCACCAGATGCCTGGAGGAAGAACGCCTCATCTTCCGCCTCGGAAAACTTCAACCCCTGGGCATCAATGTGGACTTCAACAATTTCCTCATTTCCCCTTTCACCACCTCACCCTAGTTCCAAACTTCCAGCTCAGCACTGTCCCCATGATTTGTCCGGACTTGTCCTATCAGCCTATCTCCTTTTCCACGTATCCACTCCTCTCTGACCTATCACCTTCATCCCCTCCTCCCCTCACCTATTGTACTCTATGCTACTGTCTCCCCACCCCCACCCTCCTCTAGTTTATCTCTCCACGCTTCAGGCTCTCTGCCTTTATTCCTGATGGAGAGCTTTTGCCCGAAATGTCGATTTCGCTGCTCCTTGGAAGCTGCCTGAACTGCTGTGCGCTTCCAGCACCACTGATCCAGAATCTGGTTTCCAGCATCTGCAGTCATTGTTTTTACCTCAGCACAATTGGTCAAGGGCACTCTCCAAAACCAGTCCCGGGACTTCTCAGGGCAATCCAAGGAAGGGTACTCTCCAATAAGGGGTGAGGAGACGATGGTCAGGAAACCCACTACCCAACTTGATTCTTTCTATTCTCCTGTGGGCTCTTCATCTCCTGGAATGAGAGACAGAGGCAGAGAGAGTCATCAAGTCTCATAGCATGGAAACAGACCCTTTGGTCCTACTCATCCATACTGACCAAGTTTCCCACACAATACTGGTCCCACTTGCATGCATTTGGCCCATATCCTTCCAAACCTTCCTGTTCACGTACCTGTGCAATTCATTCCACATACAAACCACTCACTGTAAAAAACGTTGCCCCATCAGGTCCCTTTTAAATTTTTCTTCTCTCACCTTAAAAAAGTGTCTCCTAGTTTTGAACTCCCCCCACCCCAGGGAAAAGAGCTTTGCTATTCACCATATCTACGCCCCTTGTGATTTTATAAACCCTATAGCATCACCCCTCAACCTTCTACGCTCCAGTGAAAAGATCTTCTGTCCTATCCGGTCTCTTCTTCTAACTCAAACTCTCCAGTCTTGGCAACATCCTGTTAAATCTTTTCTGAACCCTTTCCAATTTAATAAAATCCTTTCTATAGCAGGGTGACCAGATATGGGCGGCACGGTGGCACAGTGGTTAGCACTGCTGCCTCACAGCGCCTGTAGACCCGGGTTCAATTCCCTACTCAGGCGACTGACTGTGTGGAGTTCGCACGTTCTCCCCGTGTCTGCGTGGGTTTCCACCGGGTGCTCCGGTTTCCTCCCACAGTCCAAAGATGTGCGGGTCAGGTGAATTGGCCAAGCTAAATTGCCCGTAGTGTTAGGTAAGGGGTAAATGTAGGGGTATGGGTGGGTTGCGCTTCGGCGGGTCGGTGTGGACTTGTTGGGCCGAAGGGCCTGTTTCCACACTGTAAGTCTAATCTAAGTCTAATCTAAAAAAACTGTACACAGTACTCCAAAAGGTGGCCTCACCAATGTCCTGTACAATCTCAACATGACATCCCAATTCCTGTACTCAGTGGTCCAAGCAATGAAGGCATGGATGCTAAATGCTTAAGTGGGTGGCACAGATGTTACAGTTGGTGCAGTTTGGGTGGTGTCCCAGGCCAGTGAGCAGACAATGCAGAGGGCATGCAGGGTTATTGGTGTCAGAGTTGGGATAGGTGACTGCAAGTGCAGGGAGATGGTGAAGGCAATAATGAGAGTGGTACAGCATGACACTTGGTGGGAGATGGCTACAGTAGCAGAGATACAGCGAGTATGAGGTATCAGAGAGAAGATGGTGGTACTTATGCCAAATGAGTGAGGAAGAGAATTCACTTTTATCCTATCATCCTGCAGATTCCTTCAGATGGCTGAGTCTGCTTTAACCTCAGACAAGACTGACATAGATTGATGTCCTGGCCTCCACTCATGGTCCTGGGGGATGAGAAAGTCCTGCCTGTCCACCTCTTTGTACAGCTGGATCTTCAGAGTGGGGCACCATATTCCTCAGTCTGCCATGTCCATGGCAAATGTCAGGTACCATGAAGGGGTGCTCTGGACTGATAAATCCTTATGCTCACAAACAAGCACTCAGGATGGTGCAAATGCAAGAAATGCTGGTCAATTCTGGGGTAACAGAAGAGTCGTTTGTTGTTCTGGGAATGGCAGATGTAAGATATGTTTGTTAAGATACGGTGTGAGAACTTGCTAGGCCTTGCAATGAAAAGCCCTCCAAAAACATTACTGCAATTTATACAGAGCCAACAAATATAAGAGAAAGTGAGGACTGCAGATGCTAGAGATCAGAGTCAAGAGTGGGTCAGAGTCAAGAGTAGGGTGCTGGAAAAGCACAGCAGGTCAGGAAGCCTTCGAGGAGCAGGAGAATCGATGTTTCAAGCATAATCCCCTTGTCAGGAATTCCTGATGAAGGGCTCTTACCCGAAACTCCAATTCTCATGTTTCTCGGATGCTGCCTGACCTGCTGTGCTTTTCCAGCACCCCACTCTCGACAACAAATATAAGATTCAGCTCTTTAACTCTGCTGCTCTCTCCAGAGATATTGCTAGAGTTTCTCCAGCATCTTTTGTTTTTAATTTCAGCTCCCCAGCATCTACAGTGTTTTACTTTTAAGTAAAGTCATGCTGTGTCTGATGAACATGCTTTCTTTACAAGTTTCAGAAACTCAGTCGTAATTGGGTGACAACAGAGTCAATAAGTATAGCACAGGAGCTGGAAAAGCACTGCAGGTGCTGAGGACAGAGCAGCCCAGACCAATTTGTCCAAAGCCAGTAAGGATCATGAAACCCACTGGAGGGGGCTATGATGCATTGCATTATAAACACAAGTTGAAAGTTTACCCCTAATTTAGTTCTCTGTGTCAACCCCATTGACATGGAAGCAATCTGTCTGAAAATCTTTTCCAAACAGCAGGAAAAATCCAACCCAGCCAATTTCCATCCCATCCCTCTACTCTTGATCATTAATAAAATGATGGAAAAGACAGCATTATCAAATGGCACCTGTAAAGAATTAACCTGCTCACTGGCACTCAGTTTGGCTTTGCCAGGGGCCACTAAGACCCTGACCTCATTGTAGCCTTGGTCCAAACATGGACCAAACAGCTCACCTCCAGAGATGCAGTGAAATTGAAATCAACACCACATTTGACTGAGTGTTCCATCATGGAGCCTTCGCAAACCAGAATCAGCAGGAATTTGGGAACACCTTCCACTGATAGGAGTCATATCTAGCATGGTTGTGGGTGCTGGGCTTCAATCATCTCAGCTCCAGGACATCTCTGCAGGAGTTCCTCATGGTAATGTCCCAGGGCCAACCATCACCAACTGCTTCATCAACGACCTTCCCTCTATCATAACATTAGAAGTGGGATGTTTGCTGATTATTGTACAAGGTTCAGCACCATTCAGGACTGCCTAGTGATAGAAACAAACTATGTTGACACACAGCAAAGACAGAAACGCCAAGGTAAAAACGCCACACAATTAACAGACAATGATCATTTCAAATAAGAGAATCTAACCTTTGACATCCAATGGCACTGAAGTTGCTGGATCCATACTACCTATTTACTGTGGGTTACTATTGACCATAATCTGAAATGAACCATAAATACTATGGCTACAAGAGTATATCAAAAGCTAGGGAGCCTGCACTATGTGACTCACCTCTTGTTTCCCCAGCGCCTGCCCAACAAGCTATGAGTGCAGTGGATGCACTTGCCTGGATAAGTGAAAGTTCCCCATCCTCTAGAACAAAGCAGTCCATTTGAATGGGAACTCATCCACCATTTCCTCCATGCACTCCCTTCACCAACGACATATATGACAGCAGAGTGCAACATCCAAAAGCTGCACTGCAGCAATTCACCCAGGTACCTTCAACAGCACTTTCCAAATCTCTCACCTCTACTATCCCGAAGGCCAAGGGCAGTGAATACATGGGTACACCACCACCTTCAAGCGCCCCTGCAATCCACATACTATCCTGACTTGGAATTATATTGCTGTCATTGTGTCCTTTCCTCGGAGTATTCTAACATTCCAAGGACTGGAGTAGTTCAGGGAGGCAGCACATCGCTGCATTCCTCAGGGAAGTAGGGTAGGCAACAAATGATGAAAATGTGTTGCTGGAAAATTGCAGCAGGTCAGGCAGCATCCAAGGAGCAGGAGAATCGACATTTCGGGCATGAGCCTTTCTTCAGGAATGAGGAGAATGTACCAAGCAGGCTAAGATAAAAGGTAGGGGGGAGGGACTTGGGGGAGGGGCGTTGGGAATGCAATAGGTGGAAGGAGGTTAAGGTGAGGATGATAGGCCGGTGTGGGGATGGGGGCAGAGAGGTCAGGAAGAAGATTGCAGGTTAGGAAGGTGGTGCTGCGTTCGAGGGTTGGGACTGAGACAAGGTTGGGGGGGGGGGGGGGGGGAGGGGAAATGAGGAAACTGGAGAAATCTGAGTTCATCCCTTGTGGTTGGAGGGTTCCTATGCGGAAGATGAGGTGTTCTTCCTCCAGCCGTTGTGTTGTTATGGTCTGGCGATGGAGGAGTCCAAGGACCTGCATGTCCTTGGTGGAGTGGGAGGGGGAGTTGAAGTGTTGAGCCACGGGGTGGTTGGGTTGGTGGGTCCAGGTGTCCCAGAGGTGTTCTCTGAAACATTCCACAAGTAGGCGGCCTGTCTCCCCAATATAGAGGAGGCCACATCGGGTGCAGTGGATGCTGTAAATGATGCATGTGGAGGTGCAACTGAATTTGTGGCGGATATGGAAGGATCCCTTGGGGCCTTGGAGGGAAGTAAGGGGGGAGGTATGGGCACAAGTTGTGCATTTCTTGCGGTTGCAGGGGAAGGTGCCGGGAGTGGAGGTTGGGTTGGTGGGGGATGTGGACCTGACAAGGGAGTCATGGAGGGAGTGGTCTTTTCGGAATGCTGATAGGGGAGGGGAGGGAAATATATCTCTGGTGGTAGGGTCCGTTTGGAGGTGGCAGAAATGACGGCGGATGATGTGATGTATATGGAGGTTGGTGGGGTGGTAGGTGAGGACCAGTGGGGTTCTGTCCTGGTGGTGATTGGAGGATCGGGGCTCAAGGGTGGAGGAGCGGGAAGTGGAGGAGATGTGGTGGAGAGCATCGTCGATCATGCCTGGGGGGAAATTGCGGTCTTTAAAGAAGGAGGCCATCTGGGTTGTTTGGTATTGGAACTGGTCCTCCTGGGAGCAGATGCAGCAGAGACCAAGGAATTGGGAATATGAGATGGCATTTTTACAGGGGGCAGGGTGGGAGGAGGTGTAGTCTCGGTAGCTGTGGGAATCGGTCAGTTTACAGTAAATGTCCATGTTGATTTGGTAGTCTGAGATAGAAATGGAGAGGTCTAGGAAGGGGAGGGAGGAGTCTGAGACGGTCCAGGTAAATTTGAGGTCAGGGTGGAAGGTGTTGGCAACACAACGGCTGGAGGAAGAGCGCCTCATCTTCCGCCTTGGAACCCTCCAATGACAAGGGATGAACTCAGATTTCTCCAGTTTCCTCATTTCCCCTCCCCCGCCCCACCTTGTCTCAGTCCCAACCCTCGAACTCAGCACCACCTTCCTAACCTGCAATCTTCTTCCTGACCTCTCCGCCCCCACTCTCACTCCGGCCTATCACCCTCACCTTAACCTCCTTCCACCTATCGCATTTCCAACGCCCCTCCCCCAAGTCCCTCCTCCCTACCTTTTATCTTAGCCTGCTTGGCACACTCTCCTCATTCCTGAAGAAGGGCTCATGCCTGAAACATCGATTCTCCTGTTCCTTGGATGCTGCCTGACCTGCTGGGCTTTTCTAGCAACACATTTTCAGCTCTGATCTCCAGCATCTGAAGTCCTCACTTTCTCCTAGGCAACAAATGATAGTCTTGCCAGTGATGTCTACATCCAATGAACAAATCATAGAAAAGAGATAAGTACACTTGCCCCATAGAAGTATGAATGGGAGCCAGCTCATTAGCAAATTATTAGCAAAGCTTCAGGACAATCAATTGGATACTCAATGGGGTGGAGACAAACCATAAAACAGATCATTTACCATGAGAACAATGGGATTGTGGGTATGAAAGGCACAGCTGTAATCTCATCATGTAAACCAAGCAACAAGAATACATCAGCCAGCTATGACCATAGCTGAGTTACTAGTCTGTTGGAGAAAGAAAGTCATGTAACAAACCAACTAGCCATTTTTGTGTTTTCTCTGCAGAACAGGAGGAGCAACTGAAACCCTAAAGGAGCAAGACACTGAGTCAGTTCTCGCTTTGCTCCAGAGAACTTTCAAACTTTGAACTCTGTTTGCTGGTTTTGACTATCAAAGTGCCGCAGTTAGATCTGAAAGGAATTCAACTCCGTCGCCAATGTAACTGCAAGTACAGATAAATCACTCGTTCACACCTTTAAATTGCTTTGACAGTCAAAGTCAGATCTGTTCTCCCCAGTCTGTGATTGATTTGCATGAGTTTGAACCTTGAATGTATGCACCTGTAAGAGAAACTTGCATAGATTTAAAATTATATAATATGGTTCAGTTAAGTACAATAAAAACTGCCCTCTTCTTTTTCAAGCCTCATGAAATGATGAATGCAGCTCAAATAATGTTTTGTGACAATGTGATGAACAGAAATCTGGGGCCAGAATGATAACTATAAAATAATCACATCAGCAGGCTATAAGGAGGATTAAAAATGAATACATGCAAAGGATAGACCACAACAATTATGAAAGCGGGCTCAATTTTTTTTTGCCAATTGTCACACAAAGCAATTTAACAGATGAGACAGATGAGGAGAGTGCTAGCCTTGGGAAAGCCCAGATGAATAATATTCTAAGAGCAATGATCTTAGTTGTAAGGACAGGCAGGAAATGCTTCAAAAACCAGGATCAGCATGAGGAAAGAGGAAAACAGGAACCTTGCTCAGAGATACAAACGTGTGTGCAGTTTAGAATGAGCATCCCCAAAGTAGACTGGATCCACTGGGGACGGGTTTGTTCCAACCATAGCAAGGTAGCTACCTAAAGCTAATCTTGACTATATTTTTCATAGGAACAGCAGTCTGAGGAAAGTGAGAGGTAAATGTATCACCACCAATAGTAACCCAATATTCCAGATTCAGACTTAGTGATAATACAGGCCAACCAGAAAAACCACACAAAATAAATCAAGAAGAAAGGATTCTTGTTCACTAAAACTCAAAAGAAAGAACAATTTAAAATGCATTTCATTTGATGTAAATACAACGGATATACAAATTTCGTTGTAAATATTTTACAATAGTAATGGAAAGTAAAATATATGAACAACAGAAAAAAGGACATTTATCCAACAGCTGACCATCACTAAAGGTGTATTTTTTAATAGTTTAAACAGACCATAGAGCTGCTGTTTCATTTGGGAAAGTTGACTAGTGGTGGTTTAACCTGAGGGTCACCACACCAGGTAAGGGGAAAGGTTGAGGAGGACAGTCCTTCTTGGTAAATGTGGGAATTGGACTCACATTATTGGCATCACCCTACATCACAACGCAGCCACCCAGCTAACTGGGCTAATAGAGTCACACTGTATGAGAACAGACCCTTCAGTCCAGCCAGACCTTGCCAAACATAATCCCAAACTAAAGTAGTCCCACCTGCCTGCTCCTGGCCCATACCTTTCCTATTCATGTACTTTTCCAAATGTCTTTTAAACATTGTAATTGTACCTACATGTCCTCTGGAAGTTCATTCTACACAGGAACCACCCTCCAGGTAAAAACTTTGTCCCTCTCACGTTTTTTAAATCTCTCTCTCTTCTCACCTTGAAAATGTGCCCCTTAGTCTTGAAATCTCCCATCCTAGGGAAAAGACAACTCATTATTTTATCAACTTCTATAAAGTCACCTCTCAAACTCCAGTGAAAAGAGTCCCAGTCTATCCAGCCTTTCTTTATAACTCCAACCTTTCATAGTTGGCAACATCCTGGCAAATCTCTTCTGAACCCTCTCCAGCTCAATAATATCTTTCCTATAACTGAGCGTAAAGAACTGGACACAATATTTCAAACTTTGAAAGATATGACTTCTTAATTCACAGTAGACTTTATCGCTGGTAAAGCCATATGAAGTAGTAAGTTCATTGATCTTGCATTTTCGAAGTAGGATTCACTCAAGGAGAAATAGAAACTTACTAAAAAAAAGCATACTTATCGAAAATAAAACATCCCAAGTTCCACGTTCATGAGCAACAAGAATTTTATATATCCCAATGTTTCTTTAGTGATCTTACAGCTCCAGTGGGATTGTAACAATGCAATTTACTTAACTCTTCAGGATGCAGTTTCCTTTAAATTCCAACCCGCCCTTTTCCAGAGTGGTTACAATAGATGTGCCTTCTATTTTTAAATTGTTAGTCTTTGTGATGTATTCCAACTTGTAAAAGAGATAGGGTCCCTCTCATTCCCATTCTGCAGACCTTTTTGATGTTACTTCCTTCTACAATGGGGTCTGGCTAGCTCAGTTGGCTGAACAGCTGGTCTCTGATACAGACTCACACCAACTGCATGGGTTCAATTCCCATACTAGCTGAAGTTACCATGAAGGCCCTGCCTTCTCAACATCAACCCCTCCCCTGCAGCATAGTAACCCTCAGGTTAAATTGACGACTAGTTGTCTCTCCATCTCTGATGACAAGAGTAGCCAGTGGTCCTAGGTACAATGGTGACTTTCACTTCTGGATTCAATATACAAACATATAGTCATAACTTTTCACAAAGGAGACTTTGTTATGTGGTAATTAACCATATTGTCACACAATTAGACAATTCACGCCAGCAAAGAAGGGCTTGGTCTCCCATTGTCAAAGCTATCAAGATGCCCTTGAAAATATAGGGGTGCCTTCAGCAATCTTTTGCATAATGGGCTGGTTAGATTTTCTTTGTCTCAAGCTGTTAGTGCAGATACATTCGCTCTTTCTTATTATTCTTATTCTTTTTCAGATAGTTCAAACAATAGCAAGGGTGAAATTCTACAGTGGAAGTGCCCTGACATATTGACAGTTAATCCACATCAGAGATCTCTTTTTTAGAAACTTGGTCTCTTTGGTAAGTCCATTGCGCTATTTTAAAACAGAATCTGAGGCCATTTAAAGTTGTTTCCTTCCAAATAAATATTAGATCAGTTGATGGAATTAAAGATCAAAAGTCTATATTTTACAATTGGATGTCAGTTGTTAGAAGAGACATTTCTTAGTTCTCCTAAAATTAATCTTTACAGAGGCTCCAGCAATCAATAAAGCAGTTATACTTCTGAATTCTTTCCACAAAATCCACAAATTTGACAAAGACCACAAAATAAGGGAGAGCAGATTTAGGACTGAGTTGAGGAGGAACATCTTCACCGAAAGGGTTGTGAATCTGTGGAATTCCCTGCCCAGTAAAGCAGTTGAGGCTATTTCATTGCATGTTTTTAAGGCAAACATACATCGAGTTTTGAACAGGAAAGGAATTAAGGGCTATGCTGAACAGGTGGGTCAGTGGAGCTGAGACTATGACAAGATAAGCCTTGAATTTACTGAATGGTGGAGCAGGCTCGACAGGCCAGATGGCATTTTGCTGCTCCTATTTCTTATGTTAAAGAATGTGACTACACCATGCACAATGTGTCCATTCCTGAGACATTAAGGCTCTGCAATCAGCACCGATTGCATAAGGTGGAATGAAACTCTAGAGCCAGCTGGAGCACTGCAATTTTGTTGGAAGTACTGTCTTTCAGATGAAACGTTCAAGTAAGGACCCTTTTTCTGCACAATTTCCATTTTTTATTCTGTCAGTACACGTCAATACACAGTAGACCTCATATTTAAGCCTTGGATCTTCTTTGAATTTCTTGGAAGTTGGGGAGTTTTTGCCCATGGCAACATTTCAGACACAGTCACCTTTCCAAGCAACCAGCTCCCTTTTCTTCTCGAGGATAAATAGTGATTGTTTAAAATTTGGTATTCTATTTTTGCATTTGTCCTGATTAGTGCAAAATAAAAAGTTTGAACAACATGACACTCTTTTCAACACAATTCAAATTCTATAATACCAACGAATACCTACTTCACTTGAGTAATCCAACAGGTTTTACCTTGCACCATCATCCCTTTGGTCAATGCATCACTCCTTCACGCTCATTGACAACCTTCTCTTGTGTTCCGACTCTCTTCCCTTTCCTGTATACTTGCTTGAAAATTATTGAACATCCAACTTCCTTGAGTTCTACCAAAGGTCCTCACTACATATAGTGCTTTTTCTACTGTGTATTTCCAGGATTTTCCATTTGTATTGGAGTGGAATAATTGAATCAACAAGGAAGGATCTCGGGATGGAAATTCAGGCTAAAACTACAGGGCATGGGAAAGCAGACATGACCTCAAACATGCTCAGCTTATCATTTTTGTTACCATGGTGCCTCTCCGTATGTAGTGCTGACATAGAGAGGATCAAAGAAAGTTAAGATACTCAGACTCAACACAGGGCAATTAAAGTGCATCCTGAACATAAGGTTTGAGGCAGAAATTTCGAACCACAAGCAGATTTGCAATGTTCAGTTTGAACAAATCCAAAAGGAAACTAGATTTACAGAGCTGAGTGGAAAGAACAGTGACATCAGATTAATTGGAAAGCTCTAGCAAAGAGCTGCAGCAGACATGATGGACTGAACAGACTCCTTGGGTGTTGTATCATTCTGTGTTTAATGCAATTGAGAGAAAACAGGTTTTGGTAGATCGACTCATAGAGTCACATGGTACAGGAACAGAGCCTTCTGTTCAACTTGTCCGTGCCAGCCAACTTTCCCAATCTAAACCAGTCCCATTTGTCAGCACTTTGCCTATTAGCCTCTAAACCTCTCCTACACATATATACCTGTCCAAACGTCTTTTAAATATTGTAATTGTACCTGCCTCCACCATGTCTTCTGGAAGTTCATTCCACATACAAACCACCCTCGAAGTGAAAATATTGCCCCTTGGGTCCTTTTTAAATCTTTCTCCTCTCACTGTAAAATTATAGTGTCTAGTATTGAACTCCCCAACCCAAGGGAAAAAGACCTTTGCTATTCACCTTAACTATGCCCCTCATGATTTTATAAACCTCTAAATGGTCACCCCTCAATCTCCTATATTCCAGTGAAAAAGTCCCAGCTTATCCAACCTCCTTTATAACTGACATCATGGATGGAAGAGTCCTGGGGAATTGTGATAAGAGAGTGGAGAGGAGGATGTGTTTTGTACTGAAGGAAATGGAATTAGTGAAGGATGACCCTTTGAATGCGGAGGTTATTGAGGTAAAATGTGAGGACAAGGGGAACCTTACGTTTCTTAGGCAGCTGAACAGGCTAGATGCTTAGAGTTTGTTTCCCTTGTGTAAGAGTACAAAAACATAGAAAATAGGAGGAGTAGGCCATTCGGCCCCTTAATATGCTTATGACTGACCATTCCATTCAGTATCCTATTCCTACTTTCTGCCTGTATATTTTGATCCCTTTAGCCTGAAGAACTATATATAACTCCTTTTTGAAAATATTTCATGTTCTGGTCAGAACAGTTATCTGTGACAGAGAATTCCATAGGCACAACACACTCTGGGTGTAGAAATTTCTCCTCATCTCTGTCCTAAATGGTTAATCCCTTATCTTCATACTGTGCCCATTGCTCTGGCCTGCCCTGCTCCCAGCATTTACCCTATCTAGTCCTGTTAAGATTTTACAGATTTCAGACACCCACCCTCCCTCATCTAAACTCTAATAAATAGATTCCTAAACAAACAGTCTCACTTCTTACATCAGTCTTGCCATTCCGGGAGTCAGTCCAGCAGACTTTTTGCTGCACTCTCTCCATAGATATAATATCCTCAGATCAGATCAGCAGACTGTACACAATGCTGAGGTGTAGTGCACAATTGTAGCAAGCCATCCCTGCTCCTGTCCTTGAATTCTCTCTCTGTCAAGACCAACATACTATTTGCCCCTTTACCACCTGCTGCAGCTGGCTGCTTATTTTCAGAGACTGGTATACAAGAACACCCAGATTTCATCACACACCCCTCTTCACCAATCTATCACTACTCAGATAATAATCTATCTTCCTGCCTTTGCTGCCAAGGTGAATAGTAGAACGTAGAACATTGAACAGTACAGCACATGTCGTACTGCATGTTCCAGACTGTCTGTGTAAAACACTTGCTGCTCACAGACCATCAAACTTTCCCCCTCTCACCTTAAATGCATGCCACCTAGTATTGGACATTTCAACTCTGGGGAAAAACATTCTGGCAATCAACCCTATCTATGCATCTCATAATTTTATAGACTTCTATTAAGTCTCCCCTTGGCTTCTGCCGCTCCAGAGAAACCAACCTGAGTTTTTCTAGCCTCTCCTTATAACTCATAATCCTCTAAACCTAGTTCCAGGGTGTATCCCTAGTTCTGAACCCTCTCCACATCCTTCCCCTAAAATGAAGACCAGAATTGAACACAATTCTCTAAGTGTGCCTAATCAAACTGTAACATGGCATCCTGACTCTTGTACCCAATTCCCCGACCAATAAAGGCAAGCATGCCATATACCTTCTTTACATCTTACATTTATCCCCATCCTACTTCATCTGTCACATATTTGCCTACTTACTCAACTTGTCCAAATCACACTGAAGCATCTCTGTATCCTCCTCACTGCTCACTCGCCCACCCAGCTTTATGTCACGTCCAGAACCAGACGGCATTATCTCAGAACCAGCAGCACACTCTTTGGCATTATCTCAGAATATCTACTTGGTCATTTAAGACAGAGATAAGAGAAATTTCCTCTCTCAGAGTAGTGAATGTGTGGAATGCTTTACTGTAAAGAGCTATCAAGGCTAGATCATTAAGAATATTCAAGGCTGAGATAGAAGGGTTTTTTAAAAAAAAATCAGTAAGGGAATTAAGGGTTATGGGAAAAATGCAGCAACGTGGAGTTGAGGATGATTAGATCAGCCATGAATTTATTGAATGGCAGAATGGATTTCATGGGCCAACTGACCTACCTCCACCCTTGCGTGTTATGGTCTACTCTTATTCTGGGACGGAGGGGAAGGGGCGAGGTCAAAGTGCAGGAGATGAGCTGAACGTGACTGAGAACCCTGATATTATTGGCTGTGAAATGGGAAACGTGTTTGCATATGCAGTTCAGCTTCAGCCCTTCTCCCCATTTCTCTCTACCACTCCCACCCGCGGGAGAAAAAACAGCAAAGAAAAACCTTGAAATGAGCATACTGGTCTTATTGGACCTCCACTTTGAAATATACAAGTCAGACTAATATATCGCATTACTAGTTTTATTAGCTTTTTTGGGCCAATTTTGAACTGCAGTTTGATTTTTGCTAAATGATTAAAAACAGCTGACTATCAAAAGCACAAGAACAATGAAAATTACAGCACAAGATCAGGCTCTTCAGCCCTCCAAGCCTGCTCAGATCCACATCCTCTATCTAAAACAGTCGTCTATTTTCTAAGGGTCTGTATCCCTCTGCTCCCTGCCCATTTATGTATCTGTCTAGATACATCTTAACTGATGCTATCACGCTGGCAATACGTTCCAGGCACCCACAGTCCTTTGCATAATGAACTTTCCACACATATCTCTCCTAAACTTTTCCCCTCTCACTTTGAACTCATGATCCCTTGTAATTGACTCCCCCACCCTGTCAAGTGGAGTTGAAATGCCCATCAGCCATGATTGAATGGCGGAGTGGACTCGATGGGCTGAATGGCCTTACTTCCACTCCTATGTCTTATGGTCTTATACCTCTCATGATTTTGTAGACCTCAATCAGGTCCCCCTTCAACCTCCATCTTTCTATTGAAAATAATCTTGATCCACTCAACCTCTCCTCATAGCTAGCGCTCTCCATACCAGGCAACATCCTGGTGAACCTCCTCTGCACCCTCTCCAAAGCATTCACATCCTTTTGGTAATGCGGCGACCAGAACTGTACACAGTATTCCAAATGTGGCTGAACCAAAGTCCTGAAGTGTTACCAAACAACTGTAATGTGACCAGCCAATTCTTGTACTCAATACCCTGCCCGATGAAGGAAAGCATGCCGTATATGCCTTCTTGCCCAGTATTGACCTGCATTGCCACCTTCAGGGAACAATGGACCTGAACACCCAGATCTCTCTGTACATCGAATTTTCCATTTACCGTGTCGTTCGCTCTTGAATTGGATATTCCAAGTCGATGTAACAAAATACGAACTGTCCTACAAGGGAGTTAGTGGAGTGAAAGAGGTAACACGACAACTAATACCCATTGTACTGAAGAGAATCAGGCACCAACTCACATTGCATTGAACGCTTGAAGCCTACCACTTGAGCCTGAGCGTACTCTGCATTTCACAAATTTGGCTTATAAATTGATGAGGTCCACAATTGCCTGAATTCATCCAAATCACATCAAGCTAAAGTAAACAAAATAATGTAAGTTAAAGGCATGTCTTAAATCAAAAGGAAGCCTGTTTTTTTCTTAATTACCCTCGGCTACTCTGCAATCAATTTTTTTTCAACATTTGGATCTTTGTTTGGAAGCAATTGCTATCATGTTCATTTTGTTCCTTCCTTTCAGAACTGCCATAAGCACACTTTACAGCTGGGTAGACATTCTGCAGAATGCACACAGGATCAGGCCGTTCCTCCCCAAGGTGTCTGCTTCTGCTTTTTAATAACACTCTGAACTAACCCTAGCTTTCAAATGGATTTCCGCACACAAAGCTTATTATCCCCCTGATACTTGCTTGTAAGCGTAAGTGTAAGTAAGCATAGAAAAAGCCAAGGCAAGAACTTTTATATTTTCTTTGTGTTTGGAGTCACTCCACTGGGTATTCTCGAAAGTTGCACTGGAAGTCTGGCTCAGTGGTTTGTCAAATGAGAGGAGTTAGGAAATGTAGCACTTATATGGTCATGACACTGAAACTTTAGGTCACTAATTTCTTTATGAGCATGGAGACAGCAAAAACCCAAAGAAGGCCAATGCCAATTAAGCCTCCTTTCATCTGCTAATTGATCTTGACCACTGACTCTTCTGTTACAATGCTTTAACCCCTCCTCATTTCAATTGGCAAAATTCCACAAAAGCGAATAGTAAAATAATTCTGTTTACAGATGCATTGAACGTCTCTTTAGGCAGAAATGTACCGAGGACAAATTGCTCTTTTGCAAATTGTTGTTGAAAGCTTAAGCTGCCTGTGATAGTAAACAGGTTAATCATGCAACTGAAATGTCTCTTTAAAAGAATCCAGCAGGGCCATGGTTAAACTAGTCCAGAGAGATCCCAGTTCAACCAACCCAAGGGAGTTACTGATATTCCAAATCAAACCTGAATTAAAACAGTTCCTATTTATTTGATCATAATTCAGTGATATTGTTTTACAGAATATAAAAGCATATTATATCAACACTCCTGATGATTATCACCAAAACACTTTTTATTTATACAACTGCTACATTAAAAATTGTAGACTACACAGTTCCACATAAGCTGCTTGTTTTCTGAAGGAATAATTTAAAATGAAAAGCAGCCACCTCTGCTTTGAATGCAATTTCCTCACAGGAATGTCCTTTATTTGTAGTTTCACTTCCCACCCTCCCCCCTCCCTTTCATTTTCTCCTTTCTGCTGGAGGCATTGATTTAATCAGATTCGATTCTATGATTGCAAGCTGCCAATTTAACTCGTCAGGCAGGTATGGTTCCAAAGTGAATCTGAAGAGGAGTCAGGCAATGTAGCACTTCCATGGTCACGAGACAGAACCTTAAGATTGCTCATTTCTTTATGAGCATGAAGTCAGCAGAATTAATCCAATACCAGTCAAGCCTGCAAATTGACCACTGGATCTTTTATTATGATACATGTTGGACTCTCTATGCAATTAGTAAAATTCCACTATTTATCTTATAATGAAATATTATGTTTCCCTCCTCTTTGAACAGGAGGCTAAGTTTCAGCAGGCTCTTTCACCGGAGAAACATCACAATCTGATCCTGCCCTCATATTTGTGGACTTCTGAAAAAAGACCACATGGTAGCAGTCAGGACAGAAACACTGAATGTTTCAGCTCCTTCCTAGTTTGGGAATACCAAGCCAATTGGCTGTCATTTGTTGTCTTGGTGACAACCCAGCCAATTAACCGCAGATACATACATCCCCACGTAGGGAGGTTGTGTATTTAAGTTTTGCATTGTCCTGTTTGATGTTGGAAGGAGTAACAGTTTTAACAATGAACCCAGTGACAACTCAGTACTATTCTGCATGTTAACTTTCTGAGGTACACCATACAGTTAGCATATCTGTAGTAGTTTCTAACACTGAAGCCACCTCCCCTAAAATAATCTCTTTCAAATTAGTTAAAATAATCGCATATAGCTTCACACTCATAAATGGTAGGTAGGTGATTGCACAGCACTGGTATGTCATCCTTCTAGTGACAGAAATTTGTCCTCTGTCATCATTATCTGTATGCATTCAGCATTACCAAGGCAGTAGATACTGAAGTATTCATTTAACATCTTGGCCATGCCTCTTGTTTCAATGAGTTAATTCCCTTTTTGGCCCTTCATTGGAGCTCCTCCTGCTTTTACCACTCTTTTACTATTTATACACCTGTCGAAGACTTTGGAATTTCCCTTTATGTTGATTAAACAGTCTTTACTCATAATTCTTGTTTACATCCCTCATACATTTTATCACCTCCACTCTGAATCTTCTGAATTTCTTTTGGTTTATAATTATATACACCCATCATATACACAATTTGCCTTCTTATTTCTATCTCGTTTATCATCCAAGGAGCTTTTGATTTGTTTGTCCTGACTATCCCTTTTCAGGAAATATGTAATATCTGGACTATCTCTTTGAAGGTAGCTCATTGCTCAACTACAGCCTTTCACGTCAATCTTTCTTCTCAGTCTATCCTGCCCACCTTCATTCTTGTCCTGTTGAAGTTCACTCTGCCAATTGATTTTTCTTACTATGGATTGACCATTGTAATTTCGCAACATCATTATAAACCTTACAATCCAATGATCACTGTCTCCTAAATGTCCCACCACTAACATTTAATGTACTTGATCCATCTCATTTCTAAGAACTGGGTATGTTGGTGTATTATTTTTGTTGAACTAGGCACATTATTCTGAAAGGAATTCTCCTGAACACAAGTTAGGAACATTCGTCCCTCATTGCCCCTTACTCTACCAGTATCCTAGTTGATGATGGACCATTTATCAAATCATATCTTTTCAAATCATCCCTTAATATCCTACAAATGAAAATATACCCAAGTTTTTGTATTTGTGTTTTTTCACTCGATGCTATTACAGAAAAGCTATGTTTCAACCTCTCTTTGCAATCCCAATCCCCTTCCTAATGCACGGAGAACAATCTGAAAACAATACTCCAATTGTGGCCTTATTAAGGTCTTATATTGATTTTTGATGTGATTTTAACTTTTAAGCATTTGTGATGAAGCTTCATACTGCATCAGTATGGTCTGACAACAAGGATTTTACAGGGGAGGAATGATGCATAGCTTTAAGTTGAATTTTATTTTATCTTGTGTTAAGGGAGGGAAGACAAAGTTTTTAATTTCATTTTAAATTTGTTCTGTGATTGGTATGGGGGTGTGTGGAGATTTGTTTGTATGTACTTAAATAAGTTCTTAAACATTTGAGATGAACAGTTCAGTGCATTAGAACAAATAAAGTCAAAGAGAAAAACAGGAATCCCATAACTGAAATTGAGAAAGGGATAGTTAGGACAAACAAATCCAGGAGAAGTTAGGCAGTATGAATGTTCATTCAGGGAGAAGAGGTCCCTGACAACAAAGCGGCTGTTATTAAAAACCTCCAAGCAGAATGGGCTAAGAGGTAGTCCTGAAGATCTTCAAAGCTAGTAAAAGAAAAGTTCCAAAACAAGGCGGCTATTGAGCTATCAGATTGAAAGGCATTCTCCAAGCTAATTGAACTCATGAGTGTAAGTAACACATGTTGAGTCAATAAGTTGTTTAAGGATATCAGAAAAATACATTAACTAAATGAAGAAAGTAACATCAAGTGAATGCACAAACGTTTTCTGAAAATGAAACCAAGTACAGCTAACTAATCAGCAGTTTTATGGTAGAGACAGATGATCTTTCACTGAGATTTAAGTGTCTCTCAGATTGTTGTAGGGGTAAAAGGGTTGATTTTTTTCCCGATATTTATAAAACAATTAGAATTGGTTTTGTATAATTGGATTGGATTAGATTAGATTACTTACAATGTGGAAATAGGCCCTTTGGCCCAACAAGTCCACACCGACCCTCCGAAGAGCTACCCACCCAGACCCATTCCCCTACCTTTATCCTTTCAGCTACCACTACAGGCAATTTAGAATGGCCAATTCACCTGACCTGCACATTTTTGGACTGTGGGAGGAAACTGGAGCACCCAGAGGAAACCCACGCAGACACGGGGAGAAAGTGCAAACTCCACACAGACAGTTGCCTGAGGTGGTAATTGAACCTGGGTCTCTGGCACTGTGAGGTAACAGTGCTAACCACCGTGCCACCTTTTGCCACCGTGCCACCTTTAATAATGTAATACAGTTTGCATTTTTATTTGTGTGCAATCAACTTTTTTATTCTTTCGTTAAAATGTACATTAGCAGCTTATGATGGATATGTGGAGTAACTGATCTTCACAGTGAATAAATAGCAAACTTAAATTTCAGGTCCTTCACATCAGGTTAGACTCTGGGATCTGACTGTTCAGTATTACCGTCAGAACAGACCATAACACAGTTTATTAACATTTAATATTTTTATATCACTGTATCTTTTTGACTTACATCAATATACTTTAAACTTTAAAAGAATATGCAAACTCTATTACATTGTCAGTTACCAAACCTGAGAATAATTCCTCCTGGGTAAATGGTTAGAAACCTTTTTTCCTACTCTTATTGTAAGGGGAATCTCTCAGGTTGAAAAGGCTTACTGTCAGAATGCAAGTCTGCTTCAATAATTAATGTATCAATGTTTTGTATCTCATCCTTCTGTGAGTTGGGTGTCACTGGCTCAGCATCAAATCTTTTACAACAAATTCTTATTGAATTAACTGTTGACTGTCAATACTGACATATCAGCTATTTATTAATGCCTAATATGCCAGTCAATACAATGATTTGAATATATCTTAATATCAGATTGTGCTTTCAGACAGAAGTAAACTAACTGTTATGATCGATACAGAGTTTGTTTTTCAGCCACAGAATGTTGTGAGCATTGGTGACAGAGTTGACAGAATAGTGTGAAGACTAGCCAGTGAGAAGTTTTACAATGTTGAGAGAAAAGCTCCCATTTTCCAATCAAATATCAAACAGTGACATGAGGTTCTAACTCTGTATGGTACTTGCGTGTATAAAATCCGTTGGTTTTTGGATTGCTTATCTCTGTCCATCACTGAATAGGCTGGAGCTCTCCAGTAGAGCATCAGAGGCTGAGGGGTGACCAGACAGAAGTTTATGAAATCATGAAGGGCACGGATAGGATATAAACAGCCAAGATCTGTCCCCAGGGTAGGGGAGTCCAAAACTAGAGGGCATAGGTTAATGTGAAAGAGGAAAGATTTAAAAGCAGACTAACAGGGAACTTTTTCATGCAGAAGCTGGTGCATGTATGGAATGAGCTACCACTGGAACTGGTAAAGCTGGGTACAATGAAAACATTTAGAAGGGATCTGGATGGGTATACGAATAGGAAGGGTTTAGAGGGATATAGGCCAAATACTGGCAAATGGGACTTGATTAATTTAAGATATTTGATCAGCATAGACGAGTGGACTGTAGACTCTGTCTGTGCTGTCCATCTCTATGACTTGCTGTTTAGCATGCAAGTAGCCCTGTGTTATAGTTTCGCCAGATTGACATCTTGTTGGTAATACTCCATGCTACTCCTTTATATTATTCATTGAATCAGGGTTGATCCCTTGTGAGAATGGGCTATACAATGAGCTTATGGAATGTAGTTGAATACAGTTCTGCTGTTCCTGGTGGCTCACAGTGCCTCATGGATGTCCGGTTTTGAGCTGCTAGATCTATTTGAAATCAACCCCATTTGGCATGACACTAGCGTCGTACGACACAATGGAGTCATGATTTGGAGATGCCGGTGTTGGACTGGGGTGTACAAAGTTAAAAATCACACAACACCAGGTTATAGTCCAATAGGTTTAATTGGAAGCACACTAGCTTTTGGAGCAATGCTCCTTCATCAGGTAACACAATCACCTGATGAAGGAGCGTCGCTCTGAAAGCTAGTGTGCTTCCAATTAAACCTGTTGGACTATAACCTGGTGTTGTGTGAAACTTAACACAATGGAGGATACCCTCAATGTGAAGATAGGACTTGGACTTCAATAAAGCTGTGTAGTGGCCATTCCATCTGTACTGTCAAGGATAGATGTACCCGTGACAGGTAGGTTGATGATCTTCCAGGTGTTGCGGAGGATGGGCCTGGCCTCGCTGCCGCGAAATGCTCCAAGTAGTTGGACCATTCCGTATCACCTGTCCTTTGTGGAGAAATTTATGAAGAAAAATACCTTTAACCACAAGTCCATCAGGAAGTGGTCAGCACGTGGTGTCCTTAAGACCCTTCAGGAAAAGGAGAGGGCGGATCCTATCGAGCAGTTCCCTGAGCAGACTGTCAAAGTCATTTGGCAGAATGCCTCATAGCCAGAACTTTCCAACAAGCACCAAGATATGGCTTGGCTGGTGGTGAGAAGGGCTCTGCCTGTAAGATCCTTTATGCACGCCCGGACCCTCAGCCGCACCGCACACTGCCATCGGAGCAGCTGTGGAGGGAACGAGACAGTCACACACCACCTTTTAAAATGTTCCTACGCAAAGGAAGAGTTGAGACAAATGCAGTGGTGTTTGTTGAGGTTCATCCCGAGCAGCGCCGTGACGTGGGACTTGGCGCTCTACGGTCTGTTCCCCGGGACGGACACCGAGACAAACATCAACTGGAGGATCATCAACTCGGTCAAAGACGCTCTTTGATCTGTCCGAAACCAGCTGATCTTCCAGCTGAAGGAGTTGACCCCGACTGAGTGTTGCAGACTGACACATTCCAAGGTCCAGGACTACGTGTTGAGGGATGTGCTGAAGCTTGGGGCAGCTGCCGCCAAGGCGCGGTGGGGAAAGGTGTAAGGTCTGCCTGCCTAAGAAGAACAGGGGGTCCACGCAGTCATTTGGGCTCCGCTGATGCCTCAGTAAAATACCTGGATGGTAAATGTACAGACCTGTATTTATGAATGATTAATTCTGATCTCTGTATGTAAAGAAAGGGAGTGTATATGTATGTATGGCATCACCAGTTGTATAGATATCAAAATAATTTTATGAATAAAGTATATTTTTGAAATCAAAAAAAAGTTGGTGAGAACAAGATATTGTCATTTTAACTCTCCTGTTGGTTTCCCCAACAGTTGTTGTAGTTCCAGACTGTCTCATTACATCCTTTAGGACTGAGTCAGTACGTGCATTTGTGGAGCCACTTTTGGTGATAGACGTTAGTATATTTTATTTCCTTGCCACACTCAGTGCTTCCTCCTAGTGGTGCTTGACTTGGAGGAATGGCAATTCATTGGCTGACAGAAGGGGAAGTGATAGAGGGCTATTTGTAGAAGATTTCCTCACCTATATTTGACTTGATAGCACAAGGCGTCAAGTGGTCCACAATCAAAGTTGAGCAAACTCAACACAACTCCCTGCACACTGTGTACTACTGTGCCACCATATCTGGTGAGGCTGCACTGACAATGGGACAGGACATACCCAGAGATGGTGGTGATGGTGCCCGGGACTCATGGAATGATCCCTTACAATGCCTGCCTGTTGCTCACCTCCCCAGTTGAATGACTGTCCCAATTTTGGCAGAAAACCCCAGATATAAGTAAGAAGCAAGTTGCAGTGTCACACAGCTGGGTGTGCTGTAGTAATTTCTATTGCCTATTCAACACTGGGTGAAATGTCTAGGTAGTTTTACTCCATTTTGCAACATTGCTGCAGTGGTTCAGTACAACTACGTGGTTTGTCAGACCATTTTAGGAAGAATTTAAGAGTCAATGCATTTCTGTGCATCTGGAGTCATGTGTAGCCCAGACCAGGTAAGGATAAGGGATTGCCCTCTGTAAAGGACATTAGTGAACCAGATCATATGGAGACAAATAAAACAGCTATTGTTTAGCTAATTGCAATCAGCCACACTGATGCTTACTACAACAAGGCAACCCAAAGTGTGGGTTGCAACCCGAGTTTTGGTGCCACGAATTCCAAGGCAGAAATGGCTGCTATGGTGTAACATCCGCGTGCTAACAGCTGCAAGATTCCTTGAATTGTTCAGACGTTTTTGAATACTAAGAACCAACTAAATGACTGATCTTTCAGACCTGATTCCTGTCCTGAAAAGACCCAGTGAAAAGTTACTTGCATTTTAGATTAAAACCCCACAGTCTAAACAGCCCTCTGGTCACACTGCTCTCCTGTCTCCTTTGCTTGCTGCAACTTCCAAGTTTCAAACTAATGTTGCAATGGAAATAAGTTTCAAGGCTACTGTACTTGAAGGTTAGTGGTTACTGTCCAGGGACATGCACATTACCAAGAAGCTAGGGGATTAGCTGTTTAGCCTGACATCGGTACTGGAAAAATGCTGGAGTCCATTATGAAAGACGTAACAGCAGAGCATTTGGAAAAAAAGCAACAGGATTGGACTGGGCAAGCATGAATTTACGAAAGGGAAATTATGCTTGACACATCAATTGGAATCCTTTGAGGACATAACTAGTAGAGTTGATAAGGGGAGCCAAAGGATGTGGTTTACTGGGATCTTCAGTAAACCACATCAGTAAGGACTGATGTATGAGATTAGCAGGTAAAATTAAAATTCATAGGATTGGGAGTAGTGTACTGATATGGATAGAGAAATGGCTGGCAGGCAGAAATAAAAGGGTAGGAATAAAGGGTCATTCTCTGAGTGGCAGTCAGTGACTAGTAGGGAACTATAAGGATCAATGCTAGGATGCCAGCTATTCACTATGTACATTACTCTAGTTGCATTGGGTTTATTCATACTGCCAGTATGAGGAGTATCACACAAAGTCACTATCTATCTATGCGGATACTATTTGTGGTTCATGCATCATTATATATTGTGCAGAGGAATTCAAGATGGACTGTATTCATTATGAGTCGACCAATTGATTATCTATAGTTCATTAGAAGGAAACACAGTCAACGCATATCATTAAACTTTTCCCGAGCAAAGGAGAAATCATGCCCACTGTAACTACATCTGAAGTTCCAGGATGATGTCTCCTGGTGCTGGAACCAGCTTAACAAGGGGTACTGACAGCTCACTTCCACCTCACTAGCACTCCTATCCTCACTGACCCTGCACTGGCTTCCCGTTTACACCTATATTTAAAAACCGTTGTCCTCTATTCCTGAGATGCTGCCTAACCTGCTGTGCTTTGACCAGCAACACATTTGCAGCTGTGATCTCCAGCATCTGCAGACCTCATTTTTTACTCCTTGATTGCAAATCCCTCATGGCCTCATCCCTGCCCAACTCTTGAATCACTTTCAGTCCTACTCCCCTCCCCCCCTCTCCTCCCGCCTCCCCCCCCTCTCCCTCTCCCCCCCTCCTCCTCCCCTCTCCCCTCCCCTCCTCCTCCCCTCTCCCCTCTCTCCCTCCCCCCTCTCCCCTCCTCCCCTCTCCCCCCTTCTCCCCCCCTTCTCCCCCCCTCCTCCTCCCCCCCTCCTCCTCCCCCCCTTCTCCCCCCGCTCTTCCTCCCCCTTCTCCCCCCCTCCTCCTCCCCCCCTCTTCTCCCCCCCTCCTTCCCCCCCCCCTTGCCCCCCCCCCCAACAAGAAACTCTGCGCCTCCAACTCTAGCTTCATGGGTCATCACGAGTTGCCTCCTTCCATCGTGCTGGGTGTGGGGGTTGCTGTGTCTTCAACTGCCTCAGCTGGAAGCCCGAGCGCTCCCTCCTAAAACCTTTCCACTCCTCTACATTTTTTTTCTTTGGGTAGGTGTGAATTCATATGGTTCAGATGATCATAAACTGCTAGAATGCCACGTTTAAAATAGTAAATGAGTTCTCCCTGTTGGTACTGTCTGATCAACATTACTTTCTGCACAGCACTTTTAAGGGAAAAAAACAGTGGCTTTCCACGGGATGAATGGTGTCATATTGATGAACAGTGTTTGAAGAAGCAATTTATCTTAAGGCAAAGAGCCTTTTAACTTAGACCCATTAATGTGCTCCAGCCCACGACACTTGTGAGATATTGAGCCTAGGGTCATGCTACCCTTTCGTTTGGAGATAAACTGACACTCACCATTGTGCACTCTTTCTTTATTATATACTGACTGGTTTACTTTCTGATACTTGGTGTAATCATTTGGAGATTATCACGTACTAAATTTGCAATGATTATATAATAATTGCCAATGCTTCAGCAAGGGTAACATATATCAGTAGATGTGCAGTATCTTACACATTGATCCTGACCCAAAATAATGGCAGAGAAAAAGGATCAAAACTGTAACTTGGTTGGCATGATTTTTAACTTGCCACTCAGCAGAAAAGCAGCACTAGAGATTTCTTGCCTTGTGCACGACATTTTATTTCCAACTAAATAACGAGTGGATAAATTTCAACAGTTTTCCAATGAAATCTACCAAAAAAGGGAATTGGTCACAAAACAGGGTACTTCTTAGGATTCAGGCACATTAATGATTACTCAGGTTTCTGATTCATATGCTTTATAACCACAATAGGATAGGTCTTATTCACAATTGTCTTACTCGGCTGCTATTATCGTGTTGCTGAGATGGACATTATTCATTCTACAATACTGATCCACAAACTCATTTAGGAGCAAGTGTGCACTTAAAGAAAAATGGAGCTTGACTTATCTTCCATGATTAAAAGCTAAATTCAACTTCCAGCCACAATTGCTTAAATGTTAATATTTCATAATGGGGTCAAAATATAACTATAACATTTGAGAATCTTCGGTAATTTTTGAATAAGCTGAAATTTTCAAACATAAATTTGGTTCTTACATGCTCACAACAAAACAAAAGATTGGGAACAGTACATCTAAAACTCACATTTGTTTCCAGTGCACTAATTTTCAGTGTCTTTATTGAAATAGCCTGTACAGGAATGTATACCAAATATATTAATTGTGCACAAACTTCAGAAATCAAGATATTTACATTTTGATGCCAAATACTTGTATAACACCTTGTTAAAATCACACTTGAGAAACATTGTTGTGTCGTTAACAGCACCTAAATTCAAATAGATTTCAGATGTTCTTGAAACAAGATTGAAACAATTGCTAAATCTATTTCTTTAATGAAATAAGTACTCATTGCTTTTTTTTCAGACAAATTCTCCTAGATTTGCAACATGCTCAACACCACCCAACTCTGCATCCCTATTGATCTCACTTGTCCTATTCACTTCAAACTTGGCGATAATACACAGTAAGAAATTTAGTATTGTAAGCCACCAGCCTTAGCTGGACTTCTCACTGCTAAAACAAGAATCAAAAACATAGCAAGATTAAAACAGATTTTTTTCAAAACTGAAACCCATTGATGGCTCAGTGGTTAGCACTGTTGCCTGACAGCACCAGGGTCCCAGGTTCAATTCCCACCTCGGGCAACTGTCTGTGTGGAGTTTGCACATTCTCCCCATGTGGTTTCCTCCTACAATCCAAAAGATGTGCAGGTTAGGTGAAATGGCCATGCTAAATTGCCAAATCGGGGCAAATATAGGTAGGGGAATGGGTCTATGTGGGCTACTCTTTGGAGGGTCGGTGATGACTTGTTGGACCAAAGGCCTTGTTTCCATACTGTAGGGAATCTAATGACATTTTTTTTTGAATCTGTTAAACTCTCAGAAGTGGCTAACATATTTTAACTGGATAGATGTTTCAGCTCAACTGCAAATTACACAATTTACGCAACCATTGAACTAAAAAGTTCCTTTTCCTGTTTAATCCATTAAGAATAAGTTTAGCATGTATGAATTTTTACATTCTTAGATAATTGGTGGCATTGAATAAGTATTACTGCATTAAATAAGTTTATGTTAAATCCTGTGCAAGTTCACATTATACTCTCAGTAATTAATTGAAGTAGAGCTATTAGTAATGATTTTTTTTTAATGGCAGGTCATTTTTAGAACACTATAAATGTGAACCAAAGCTTCGGAAATAATATCAGAATATTAAGTAAAAATGGAGATATTGCCTAGCCTATAATTTATATGAACTTTGTTTTAACCCATTAATCTAAACTGTTGCTGCTCTCCAAAATCTGGAAATGCTTAGGCTGTGATTTATGGTAATAGAAATACAGCTTACATGTGAATCTCATGTCTAAAACTTTCTAGAAATAGTACCAGCAGGAATCATTATGTTTCTGTGTAGAACAGATACTCAATATCTAAAATCAGCACTTCACAATACAACTTCCATCTTGCTTTTCCGTGTTCACCTTCTTCATGCCAGTGTCTTCCCCCTTCATGATTTCATTTCCTTGCTGTATGCTAATGGACTTGCCAACCCAGTAACTACCCCTTGTCTTAATCTTATATTTCTTTAAAACAGTAAATGCCACCTTAATGTCTTCCAGCTGCCGACAGCTGATATTTAGGCAGACTGAACTTTGACTTCAGGAGCAAATCACGTTGAAATCCTCTGAAATGGGGCTTGGGGTTGATCAGTTAAAAATGTCAGTGCCTTAAACAATGAATAAATTTTGTTGATAGAGTCAAAGACCAGACTTTCAGACCATCCTTTGCCAATTGCTGGTGAAAGGAAACCGATCGTGTAAATGCTGCCTCCAACAAACTGATGATTGTTGCTCAAGTGATGTGTCAACAGCGCCACCCAGTAGATTAAACAAAAAAGGGCACATTCTGGATATTTCACATTTTATCCCATTAAAGTGTTCTCTTTGATTCTTCATCAACCTTTGAACCTGATATTCAGTGTGCAGCTACATTCATTTAACTTAGAAAAACAAATTAGGGCAGAAACATAATTAAGTGTATCCTATTTCCTTGCATCTAAAATTCATGATTTTGGTTTTAAAAGATAATGTTAAAAATGTAAAAGCAAGTTGGATTTACGAATGTAAGAAAGACAAATGTTTGCAGTTTACACAAATGTTTTATCCTTCAAATTTGGAGGCATGTTGAGTTGTGGATCATCTTTGTGTTTATCTTTGGGAAGGTTACAATTATAGAATCCCCACAGTGGGGCAGCAGACCACTTGGTCCATTGAGTCCACACTGACCCTCCGAAGAACATCCCACCCAGACCCTCCCCCCTTACTCAAGCCTGTAACCCTGCATTTCCCATGGCTAATCCACCTACCTTGCACATCCCTGGATACCATGGCCAATCCACCTAACATGCACATTTTTGGACTATGGGAGGAAAGCAGAGCACCTGGAGGAAACCCACGCAGACACAGGGAGAACATGCAAAGTCCACACAGACAGTCGAACCCAAGCCCCTGCTGCTGTGAGGTAGCAGTGCTAACCACTGAGCCACAGAGCTAAGAATTTTGAATAAAGTTTAAACAAATGCGAGCATAAAGATTATTGAATATCTTTGTTATTCAGTAATGTCTCTTTGCATAATTTACTAAACTGAGTCTTCTGTACTGTCTCAGAGCCTATATTAGTTCAGAATATAGATTCATTAATCATACAGGATTTAACCATAACACCAATGTTGTAAAATTTTAAATGCATCTCGCAAAATCAAATACTCCCAGGCTCTTTATACACTGCCCTGTGATACGTAAATGATCTCCCCCATTCCAAATATCTCATTGCAAAAGATCATATGAAACAGGAGCAGCACGTAGTCATTTACATTTGGCCCTTTGAGCTTGCTGTGCCATTCAAGATCATCATTGAATTCTAATTTTCAATCTGCCCACAAAATCCTGTGATTACCTTAGAAATTAGAATCTGTCAATCTCAGCCTTGAACAGATTCAATGATACATTTAAATAATTTTTTTCAAAGTTGGCAATCTCACATTTTCCAACATTATACTCCAGCTGTAATTTTTCGTGCTCACTGTAAGTGTCTGACCCATCCACAGCCCTTTACAGGCCCTTTATGTCTTCCTCGTAATTTGCTTTCCTACTTACTTCAGTATCATCTGCAAATTTGGCTATCACACTGTTGGTCTCTTCAGGGAGTAGAAAGTGAGGACTGCAGATGCTGGAGATCCAAAGTGGAGAGTGTGGCGCTGGAAAAGCACAGCTGGTCAGGCAGCATCCTGATGAAGGGCTTATGCCCGAAACATCGATTCTCCTGCTCCCCGGATGCTGCCTGACCGGCTGTACTTTTCCAGCACCAAACTTGCAAGTTGGTCTCTTCATCCAAGTCGTGAGTCTAGATTGTAATTAGTTGATGTCCCTGGACTGACCCCTGTGGCATGCCACACATTACAGTTTGTCAATCAAGGTGGTCATTACCTGGGCATTTTGTTCAAGTATTTAAATAGCAACTGACACATCCAAACCCTTGCTCTTCAACATGCTATTCAACCACTTCTGTGATTATCACTAGAAAGTAAGCTTAAGCCCTATTGGTATGCATAAATGGGATGTCAACTGAGTATCTGCCATTTCTTTTTTTATATATATAGATATTTTTATTAGAAATTTAACATTTTAACAAATTTACAAAAATAAACAAAACTCTCAAATACAAACATTGATATAAAAATAAATCTTAAATATACAATAATCAAAATTTAACAAAGGAAAAATACCGAGAGAGAGAAAAAAGAAAAAAAAAGCAAAACTCAATTAACTACTAATCATTAGGCAGAGTGTATAATTAAGTCATTTACATCTTTTAAATAAGAAAACATGAGAGAAAAAAAAGGAAGTGGGGGAGAAAATAAATACCCCCAACGGTTAACATAGAAGTTGGATATTAAAATACTTGCTCGGAATGTGTTAACATCATATATAACAAAACCCGTATTCGTGCAGGATTCCCCTCCCAAGGGGCCCCGGATCAGCCATGTTTATAATCTCAATTAAATAAAGGCCCTTGTTAGGGTAACCAAAATATCTATGTAAAAGGGCTGCCATATTTTATAAAATAATTCGGTCTTTCTGTGGAACATATTTATAAGGAAGTCAAAGGGAATACATTCCATGATTAATCTGTGCTAATTTGGAAATCCAGGGGAACCTTTAGCCACCCAGTTTACCAAAATATTTTTCCCTATTTGGAAAGAGAGAACAGAAAATAGTCTCTTCCTATTTGACATTCCAGGTGCACCACTTAACCGATTAATCAACCATAGTCATCCGGGTAAATCCGAGACCCCTTGGGAGGGGAAACCCTATCTAAAACATCCCGAGCATAGAACATATAGAATTTACAAAAATAAAGGTTCTCTGATACACTCATAACAGTATAATAAAAAGGAAACTAATTCTAAATAATAAAAAAAAATAAAGCATATTTGAATGGAGATTATCCCCCTTGTTCCCAGGGGGTATCACTTCCATTCCAACGATCCATCATAACCTCTTCCAACCAGTGCCCCACCCTTGACCCTGGCGCTCCTTAATAGAATGAGGAGAATTCAGATATAATACAGAGCTAGAGTTAACAGTGAGCACCCTACCCCCCCCCCCCCCCCGCCCCAACCCACACCTGAGTATATTTGGCAGTATTAATACCATATACAAACATATATAACTATAAACTTACAACTTCAACAAATTATAATTAAATATAATTATATAAAGTAGCAAGGGAAAATAACCCCGCTCCTAGAGACAAAAGTAAAATAGAATAAAGTAACCACCTCTCCCTACTAAAATTAACTAAACCCCCCGGCTTATATATATACCTATATACACATACATGCATACACACATATGTATATACACACATACATACGTATAATAATAAAATAAAAGAACCCTATGGGGGGAGGAGAAAGTCGTTAGATAGAGAGCAAATAAATAATTCCCTCTTCCCCCCCCCCCAAGATAGTAATAAACCGTAAGATAAGGAAAAGAAAAAAGGGGGGGGATATAAATCAAAGTGGGGAAAAGGCACGCCAACATACATTGTCTCTTACGATTTATTTAAGAGAGTCCAAAAATTCCTTAGCCTTTTCTGGAGAACTGAAATTACACCCGGATCCTTCGCGGTTAAAACATAGCGTCGCTGGGTAGCGTAGGGAGTATTGAATATTTAAGTCCCTTAAACATTTCTTCACCTCATCGAACGCCTTCCTCCTTCGAGCCAGAGCCGGGGAGAAGTCCTGAAATAACATGATCCTGGATCCCTTATAAATCATGGCCTTGGGATCTTTTCCAAGATTTCTAGAGGCATCCAGGAGTATCTGCCTCTCCCTGTAGCTCTGCAGCCGGAACAGGACCGGGCGTGGGCGCTGGTTCGAGCCAGGCCCGCGTATTGCGACCCGTTAGGCCCATTCTACCCATACCTGGCCTGATCCAGCCTCCAGATCCAAATATTGTGGCAACCACTGTTCCAAGAATGCTGTGAGCTGGCCTTTCTCTTCCTGTTCGGGAAGGCCCAGCAAACGAATATTTTTTCGACAACCTCGATTATCGATTATCGAGGTCGTCAATATGATTTTCTAAGGCCTGGACTCACTGCTCGAGAGTCCGGACCTGATCCGCAGCCGATTGAGCTGCCGTCTCCGAGGTCGCGGCCTTTAACTCCGCCCCTCCGAGTCGGCGCTCGAGTTCCTGGATATCTCGGCCGTGCTTCTGCAGCTCGGCCAAGAGTGATTCCCAGCGACGTCGGGACTCCTCGATGAAAGCATCAAACTTTGCGTCAAGCTTGGTAATCATCTCCACAAGGCTCGTTATTGTCGGTAAATCCCCCGGGGCGGCTGTAGACGCCTCTGCTGCAGCTGGAGAGGGTGGGGGAGGGGTCCCTGCTTGCTGAGAGCTGTGGGCTCTCCTCCCTTTAGTCATTTTTCCTAAGAGATTGGATTATTTAAATTTAATACCAATACTACCAAACAACTAGTTATATTAAATAAAAGCTATTTTAAATGATTTGGTGAGTGTGGTGGGGGTGGGTGATCCACTTTGCCCAAGTCTCAGGAGGAGCACTGTTGACTCAGACTTGCTGAGTCGCCGCCATCTTGAATCTCCCGAGTATCCGCCATTTCTAGTGAGGAGAGAGAAGCCCTGAGGAAATTTCCCCTGCTGTATAAGATGCAAAACCTGCCAGCACACTACCTCTCGCACCTCCATCCAGGGCCTCAAACAGCCCTTCCAGAGGTTCACCTGCCTCTCTAGTTTACTGTATCAGGTGCTTCCAATGTAGTCTTCTCCACATCAGGGAGATCAAATGTAAACAGGGCACGTTCCACTGAGCAACTCAGCCCGGCAAACAGGGACTGACCTGACCACTTAGTCACTACTCATTTTAATTCCCCTTCCCAGTCCCATTCCAACATGACCATCCTTGGCATCCTCCATTGCCACAACAAATCAGACTGCAAATTGGAGGAACACCTCACTTTCCACTTGGGCAGCCTAGAGCCCGGAGAACTCAACATTCAATTCTCCAATTTCAAATAATCTGCCTTCCTATCCCCTGGCTCCCTTCCCAACCCCTCCCCCTCCCTTCCACTCCTTCCTGCCACCAACCAGATACATTCCTCCCATTGACGAACCAGGTCATACCCTCGTTCTGTCTTCACCTATCCTCACTTCACCACCCTGCCATCCCAACCCTTTATCTGCAGATCCCCCCTACACCAACCCTCAGTCCTGAAGAAGGGTTACACCCGAAATGTTGGCCTCTCCACCTCCTGATGCTGCCTGGCTAGCTGTGTTCTTCCAGCCCACTGCTTGTCGACATTGGATTCCAGCATCTGCAATTATTCTGTCTCTGAAGAAATTTCTAGCCAATGGTTTTTGGTCATGTGTATTTGATAGGTCTGTCTATGGACTAGAGAAATATTTAGAAATGCTTCTCTCATTGTTTTTGTTCTGACTAATGGAATTAGTTTCTGTGCAATATTGTATCTAGAAGGCCTACCTGAAGGCTAATCTGGCACTCCATAGTTTCATCAAGAAATATTTTCTACAAAAGAATTTTTTGACCAATGTTGAAAGGTGAGATCTTGGAGTGCAGATTCATGGTTCCTTGAAAGTGGAGTCACAGGTAGATAGGATGATGAAGACGACGTTTGGTATGCTTGCCTTCATTATTCAATGCATTGAGGATAGGAGTTGGGAGGTCATGCTGTGGCTGTACAGGACTTTAGTTAGGCCACTATTGGAATACTGCATGCAATTCTCATCTCCCTGCTATAGGAAGGATGTTGTGAAACTTGAAAGAGTTCAAAAAATATGTACAAAGATATTGCCAGGGTTGGAGAGTGTGAGTTATAAGTAGAGGCCGAATAGGTAGGGGCTGTTTTCCCTGAGTGTCGGAGGCTGAGGGGTGACCTTATAGAGGTATATAAAATCATGAGGGGCATGGATAGGGTAAATAGACAGGGTCTCTACCCTATGGTAGGGGAGTCCAAAATTAGAGGGCATAGGTTTAGAGTGAGAGGGGAAAGATTTAAGAAGGACCTTAAGGGATGACTTTTTCACGCAGAGGGTGGTACATGTATGGAATGAGCTGCCAGAGGAAGTGGTGGAGGCTGGTACAATTACAACATTTAAAAGGCACCTGGATGAGTATATGAATAGGAAGGGTTTAAGAGGATATGGACCAAAGGCTGGCAAACGGGATTAGATTAATTTAGATTATCTGGCCAGCATAGACAAGTTGGACTGAAGGGTCTGTCTCCATACTGTATATCTCTATGATTTTATGACTCTAAGGTTGAACAACAAAACTTTACAAATGTGTAAGGAAATGAGTAACCTTTCCCTGTAATAAAAATTTGACTAATAATATCTTCCATACATGTACGTAGGGTTTAAACACCTTGTGCACCGCCCGAGAACAATTTTCTGAAAAGATAAACCGAAGTGTAGTTCCCCGCATGCAGTTATATATTCAGATTTCCAATTGGGTATTAAAATTGATAAATACGATTCGTTGTTTATATCTTGTGCCAAGACTTCCAGCCCTCTAATGAAAATGACTGTGACTGAAAACTAACTTTTAATAATAGCTAATGTAGCTAGAGAACTTGTGGTGCAGTGATAAGAATCCCTGCCTCTAAGCAGAAGCTCAGAAGTTCAAGTCTCGTTCCAGGACTCAATGGCCAAAAAATACATTTACAATCAACTTGTAAATTCTTTCAACATACGTCAATGGCCTGCTAGTCAGCCATATAATAGAAAGAAATTGGCGCCCCTACCGATGCTCCAGACTAAACATGTATTTATATAAAAGTGCATGTTGCCACTCAGACTCCTTGGGGAGATGGCTAGCTGACCAGTTTGGATCAAATTGGTCCACTCCCTACTTCAGCTGCAGTGGATTCAGAATCTTCCCCACTACCTTGCCTATAACGGAGGACATGGCACTGTGGGTTGGATTTGCCTTCAGGCAGAGAATTTAGAAAGAAAATAACCACAGAGCGGTCTTTGAGTTTGCCGTATACTCAGTGGGAAGTTTTTTTTTGGTGCTTGCCATTATTAGTGGGTCAATGATACAGGTAACTACTGAAAGGGAAAGTTAAATGTGAAAATCCAAAAGTTGCTATCGACTTTGCACTGTTGTCTGTTTGCTTTGACAAGATGGCATCCCACCTTTAGCTTTCTTTCAGTTAACATAGAAGTTTAGAAACTAGGTGCAGGAGTAGGCTATTTGGCCCTTTGAGCCTACCCCACTATTCAATACAAATAGTGCGCTCTCAGTATCCCATTCCAGCTTTGTCCCCATGCCCTTTGATCCCTTTAGCTGCAAGGGCCAGGCCCAGCTCCCACTCGAATATATCTAATGAACTGGCCCCATCAGCTTCCTGTGGGAGAGAATTCCACAGGTTCATAACTCTCTGTGTGAAGAAATTCTTCTTCACTTCAGTCCTGAATGGGTCACCCCTTATTCTTAGACCGTGACCCCCTAAGCTCTGGACTTCCCCAACATCAGGAACATTCTTCCCACATCTGACATGTCCAGTCCCATCAGGATTTTATGTTTTAAGAGACTTTTCCCTCATTCTTCTAAATTCCAGTGAATCCCAGAGACCTGTCGATCCAGTCCTTCCTCGTATGTCAGTCCTGCCATCCCGGGAACCAATCTGGTGAACCTTCGCTGGACTGCCTCAAAAGCAAGAATGACCTTCCTCAGACTAGGGAACCAAAACTGCACACAGGACTCAAGATGTGGCCTCACTAAGGGCCCTGTATAACTGCAGCAAGTCATCCCTACTCCTATAGTCAAATCCTCTCACTATGAAGGCCAGCATGCTATTACCTTTCCTCACTGCCTGCTGTATCTGCATGCCAACCTTCAGCAACTGTTCCACCATGACACCCAGGTCTCGTTGCACTTCTCCTTTTCTTAAACTGCCACCATTTAGACCATAATCTGCCTTCCTGGCTTTGCCAGTAAAGTGTATGACCGCACATTTAACTGCAGTGTATTGCAAGAATTTGCCTGCTCAGCCAGCCTGTTCAAACCACCCTACACCCTCTGAGCATCCTCCTCACAGCACACACTGCCACCCAGTTTAGTATTGTTTGTACTCATTTAGAATGCATTTACTATATTAATTGCCCATTCAACTCAACTCCAAATTAATTATTGTCATTACTTGTGTCAAGACCCTTTTAATGCTAGGAGAAGTCCCCATGACTTGTCCGGACTTGTCCGACCTGCCTAGCTCCTTTTCCACCTATCCACTCCACCCTCTCCTCCCTGACCTATCACCTTCATCTCCTCCCCCACTCACCCATTGTACTCTGCTACTTTCTCCCCCACCCCCACCCTCCCCAAACTTATCTCTCCACGCTTCAGGCTCTCTGCCTGTATTCCTGATGAAGGGCTTTTGCCCGAAACGTCGATTTCGCTGCTCGTTGGATGCTGCCTGAACTGCTGTGCTCTTCCAGCACCACTAATCCAGAATCTGGTTTCCAGCACCTGCAGTCATTGTTTTTACCTCAAAGTGTTATTCACGTCAAACAATTTCTAGCATCAAAAATAAGCTATTAAATGAATGGAATCTTGTTCCTTCCTACTTTCCTGGTTTGGTTAGTAGCGCTTACTTCTCACTCAGAGGTTTCTGGGTTAAATTCCTGAGTTTAAAAATCACGCTGACAATCCAATGCAATGTGGATGGAGTGCTGCACTGTCAGAGCTATCAAATTATGGATGAAACATTTCAACATTACAACAATGTCCTTCATGACTATAAAGGCCTTTGAAACAACAAGTGACCCTAAAATCGGTCACATAAATACAAGTATTTCCTTTCCTTTGAAAATTTCAGGAGAGATCCCAAGTATAAAATTATATCTTTGTTTCAGCAGCTTATTTGACATTGAACTGATTCTTTTTAAAATCAGCTTTGTTCTCAAACCTCCCTGGGTTTGTTTCACAATCCTTAAATTTCAGTGGTTAAGGAGGGTTTTCTTTTGGCCAATTTCTTATACTTTGTGGGCTGAAATTTGAAGGGACATCTCAAGTGAAAAGGCACATATTGTTAAGTGTCCATCTACAGTATGAATTGTTCAGTCTGTTCCAAAGGTATTGGCCATGAATTACTGTAGGAATGAATCTAATGGAGTCTGCCATTAGTTAATCTTTTCCTTTCCTGTTTGATCTTGAAGATACTTCACATAACGAGTTACTAAATGTGAAAGCTGACACCCACACAGCAAAAGAAACTGGACATTGGCAACATGAATTAACAGGGTGAGTAACTGTCTAGCCCTGAAGCAAAGAGATTAATAAAGTGTGAAGTTATCAGACCATGAAGGAAATGCAAATTAGACTGGGCAAATTCAATACAAAATCAGGTACCGGAGGAAAAATAGTGAGAGGAGAATAAAAAGACTAGATTAAGGTAGAAGAAAGAGAGACAGAGAACTAAAGAAAAGTTTTTGCATTTCAAGTTTTAAAATATTGGGTAGCAATTTAATCCTGAAGGAAACATTACATATCATTTTCAGTGCCAGAGCATTGATTGCAAGTAATTAACAACTAGCATGTTATTATCGCCAACAGTAATTCTAGGCTTAATTAAATATGCTTAGAAGTTAAATGGCTCCAAAACAGACACATAGAAAGCACTGCCAGAGGAGGTGGAAGCAAACATAATAGCAGCATTCAAGAAGCATCTGGACGAATACATGAATAGGAAAGAAATAGAGGGATACGGATCCTGTAAGTGAAGACAGTTTTAGCATGGAAGGGCAAAATGTGTCAGATCAGGCTTGGAGGGCCGCAGGGCCTGTTCCTGTGCTGTATTGTTCTTAAGTCAATTCAGTCCAGTTCTAACTTTCTGTGCAACAAAAACAAAAAAACTGTGGATGCTAAAAATCGAATCAAAAGCAGAAATTACTGGAAGAACTCAGCAGGTCTGGCATTATCTGTGCAGAGACAGCAGACTTTTAGGGTCCAGTGACCCTTCCTCAGAAGGACCCTTCCTGTTTTATTTTCTAACACTCTGTGGCAAGTTTAGATTGCAAACAACATAATTGTAGCAATTTCACACAACACCCTATTCATTTCAATGATGGGTTAGACAGCATGGTGGCATTTTCATAAAGCTAATGACTGAGTGATACATCCAGAACAGATTTTGGATTTCCCTATTGAATCACATCTCTGACTCTTGCTTGAATTGCTGCAGCATTTGTACAGAATACATCCTGATTACAATACACATCACTGCTATTTTGTCAGCAAATTGCAGGTGAATACTCTGGGGGGGAAAAAAGGAAGGGTATTTCATCATTAATTGCCACTACTCCGTTAAACTCCACAATACTTTGTGCAGCAAGTTGCTGTAAGTCGGTGGATCTGATGGTATTCTTGGTCTCAACAGACCTTCCGTCAATTAATTGCTTTTCTAGTGTGAGGGTCTGTTTATACACTGGGAAAGGATTAAACAGGCCAAGGGTCTGATAGAACACTGGGAAAGGACTAAACAGGCCGAGGGTCTGATAATACACTGGGAAAGGGTTAACCAGGCCAAGGGTCTGATAATACACTGGGAAAGGGCTAACCAGGCCGAGGGTCTGATAGTACACTGGGAAAGAGCTAAACAGGCCAAGGGTCTGATAGTACACTGGGAAAGGGCTAACCAGGCCGAGGGTCTGATAATACACCGAGAAAGGACTAACCAGGCGGAGGGTCTGATAGTACAATGGGAAAGGGCTAACCAGGCCGAGGGTCTGATAGTACACTGGGAAAGGGCTAACCAGGCCGAGGGTTTGGTAGTACACTGGGAAAGGGCTAACCAGGCCGAAGGTCTGACATTACACCGAGAAAGGGCTAACCAGGCCGAGGGTCTGATAGTACACTGGGAAAGGGCTAAACAGGCCGAGGGTCTGATAGTACACTGGGAAAGGGCTAAACAGGCCGAGGGTCTGATAGTACACTGGGAAAGGGCTAAACAGGCCGAGGGTCTGATAGTACACTGGGAAAGGGCTAAACAGGCCGAGGGTCTGACAGTACACTGGGAAAGGGCTAACCAGGCAGAGGGTCTGATAATATACCGAGAAAGGACTAATCAGGCCGAAGGTCTGACAATACACCGAGAAAGGACTAACCAGGCAGAGGTTCTGATAGTACACTGGGAAAGGGCTAACCAGGCCGAGGGTCTGATAGTACACTGGGAAAGGGCTAACCAGGCCAAGGGTGTGATAATACACCGAGAAAGGACTAATCAGGCCGAAGGCCTGACAATACACCGATAAAGGACTAATCAGGCGGAGGGTCTGATAGTACACTGGGAAAGGGCTAACCAGGCCGAGGGTCTGATAGTACACCGGGAAAGGGCTAACCAGGCCGAGCGTCTGATTGGACACTGGGAAAGGGCTAACCAGGCCGAGGGCCTGATAGTACGCTGGGAAAGGACTAAACAGGCTGAGGGCCTGATAGTACACTGGGAAAGGACTAACCAGGCCGAGGGTCTGATAGTACACTGGGAAAGGACTAAACAGGCTGAGGGTCTGATAATACACTGGGAAAGGACTAACCAGGCTGAGGGTCTGATAATACACTGGGAAAGGACTAACCAGGCCGATCAGATCCTCGGCCTGGTTAGTCCTTTCTCTGTGTATTTAGATTAGATTAGATTAGATTAGTTACAGTGTGGAAACAGGCCCTTCGGCCCAACAAGTCCACACCGACCCACCGAAGTGCAACCCACCCGGACCCATTCCCCTACATTTAACCCCTTCACCTAACACTAGGGGCAATTAAGCATGGCCAAATTACCTAACCTGCAGTGTATTATCAGGCCCTCAGCCTGTATAGCCCTTTCCCAGTATATTATTAGACCCTCAGCCTGGTTAGTCCTTTCTCGGTATATTATCAGGCCCTTGGCCTGGTTAGCCCTTTCCCAGTGTATTATCAGTCCCTCCGCCTGGATTGTAAGGGATTGCCAGGGAGAAACTTTGAATGATTCCCTCCTCATTCACCCACCTCCTATTGTTTCAGAGAAATAACTTCAAAAGTGGCTTTTGCATTTTGCCCCATCCGCCACTGCCCAACACTTTCCAGTTGATTCTGGTGGTTACCTGCCTTACTTAATTGAGCAGGTAAGTGCTTCAAGAGGCTTAAGGTGGGGTGTCCTAGTCTGCAATTCCCACACTGTTGCTCTCACCTACATCGTGCAGATCAGGATGGAGGTGGGTGAGACGGTAGTGGGCTCAGTGCTGAATACATACTCCTGTGCTATCTGACAGTTTGTTTTCTTGCATTTTTCAACTGCATCCCAACGTACAATGCTTCCTTACCCCACTTTCTGTAAACTGATTTAGTGGCTTCAATTGATGTCACAATAAGCAAAATTCTTTAGAATAAGCTGAATACGAGACATTAATTTGAAACCTAAGTAATGTTTTGGCCCTACTCCAAAACATAGGCATTTAAGTTTACACATTATGACAAAAATAAACAGAAGAAATGGGAGTAGAAGTAAACCATTCGGCCCGCTGGCTTATTCTGTCATTCATTACCATCATGGCTGGTCATGCTGCCTGAACTGCTGTGCTCTTCCAGCACCACTAATCCAGAATCTGGTTTCCAGCATCTGCAGTCATTGTTTTTAACCTGGTCTTTGACCATGCCAACAGCTTTTTATATCCCCTTTCATTCCTGTAGAGTCTGAAGTATCTATCAATCTCAGCCTTGACTGTAACTCTCATTGTTGAGTACAATCAACCACTGAACCCGTCAGGGTAGAGGATTCTAAGGATTCACAAAGCTTTAAATGGAAACAATTCTTCATTTCAGTTCTAAATGATCAACTGCATCGCCTCGGAATAAGCTCCCTCGTTCCAGACTCTCCAGCTGAGGGGAAACAGCCTTTTAGCAACCATTCTGTCAAGCCCCCTCATAACTTTAGATATTTCAATGAGATCATACATGTAATGCGCACACAAATAATGATATTGCGACACAAATAAATGTTTTTCTCGACAGGGTCTCAAACACAAGTTGCAAACTTACTGAAGAAACTTATAAAAACAAAGTTTTTGAGGGTTAGCTGAAGCGTAGATTATTAGTAGGGTCACCAGCCATCCTCTAACTACTTAAGGCATATTATTTCTAAAATTGTACTGGGTGTAAAGTTTATTTTAAAAGACTGTAAATTGGCCTTTATTGCTGTTCTTTCCAGAACCCGATCAGATGTATTACAGGGACTGGAAGGAGGTTGTAAAGCAGCACGGCACCAGTGCTAAGTGTTCAGAGTTTCATACTGCTTTCATTCCAAAACAGTGAAGTAATTTAAATAGAAGGGATAAGATAACTTTGTTCAAATCAAAATTACCAAGGCTGATTAAAACAAACTCAGGTTTTCTATAAAATGTCGCAGTTAAAAAGGCGTTCTACGTCTTTCATTTCATGTTCTATTCCTCATAGTTACCAGAGCCACAATTGCTATATTTGTAAAATACTTTTTGGGTCCTTCAGCCATGAACCTCCCACAGCAGGCAGTTGCCAGCTAGACAACTGCACGCATGTGAAACTATGAAAGTGCTGAAAGTTTGATGTAAACGTCCGAAAGATTTTAATACAGATCGCTCTCCACTTATGAAAATAAACAACACTAGGAATTTTACTCAGCTAAAGAGAAAGGGGAAATACTTAGCAGTATTTCCCATTTGTATTATATTAAATGACCTTCCCATTTATACAAACGCATTTCCGTGCCTTTCAGTAGTAACAAATGTTAGATGTAAGTCTGAGGCCTTACATTATCGTGTCTTCAAAAAAAAAATAGCTTTCACAGGCCACCAAAGCTTTTGCTTTGATCAAAGTAATTCAATACCAAGGCTGTGGGTTGCAAATCTAAGTAAAGCCCAGATTAAAGGAATTAGCAACACTACATCATGATTAATAAAAATGCCGTGCCTACCGCATTGTACAACTCTAGTGACCTGTGCCTGCTGCCAGCTGGAAGTGTAGCTGAGTGAGTCCCTGCATGACATCAGCTCTAACTACTGAACCTTTTACATCCCTTTGCTGCCATATTTATTAGGCACTTTGCCTTATAGTATCAAAGCCCAAAGTAGGCCTTATTTATGCACTGTAACAGCCTTATAAAATATAATTACTTTAATAACCCCCAGTAACAAAGCAGATGTCTTCCTGTTTTTTTTTCCCTGATTGAGTTCAACAGAGGTTCACCAGTATGGTAATTTAAGAAAGGGAAGAATTGGCCACCATGTTAACTGTATTGTTCAATTCGGTTAAATCTGCACAGAACTACAATGCAGACATGTTTAGAACAGCAATTTCTGTCTCACTGATAAAGTGGCTAATAGGCATTCAGTCAATCGATCCTTCAAGGAAGTTCAAAGGGACAAGTATAAATGTTTTTCAATAATAAATCCTAACTACTCAATCACACATCCACTGCAAACTACCCATAAATGAGGATTTACAGAGCAGTAAACAGGGTTTAGAGACTATGTAAAATTAAATCCTGTGTGATCTTTCAGAACTCTGACCATTTGAAGGCCATGGGTGAAACACAACGACTAAGAACCACTTTGACCTGTCCTGTGACTTTTTTTTTAACCTGCTGCTCATTCTCACTTGCAAAGAGGAGAACATTAAGCCACTCATCAAAATACAATGCTGTTATTTTATTTGTGTAATTAAAATAAATGAATCCTATTCTGAATTTGTGATAGGCAATAAGTTATCCACTAAAGACAAAAATACTAATAGAGACAAAGTTAAACTGTGTACTTTGTGTATATGCATTTTTCTTAGGTCTGACAGCAGCATTGGAGAATCAAAGAGCATTCATATAGCTTTTGCATTCATACAGTTGGAGGCACTGGATATTGCAAAGGCCCTGGGGTCTAACAACATCCTAGCAATAGTAGCGAAGACTTGTGCTCCAGAACTTGCCAGATCCCTAGCCAAGCTTCACCATTTAGCTAGAACACTGGTATCTACTCGACAACGTAGATGGGTACACCTTATACACAAAAAGCTGGACAAATCCAACTTGGCCAATTACCACTCCATCAATCAACTTTTGATCATCAGTAAAGTGTCAGAAGGTGACATCAGCAGTGCTATCAAGCAGTACCCTGCTCAGTGAAGCGCTCCTTGGGTTCTGCCAGGGCCACTCAGCTCTTGACCTCATTGGTTCACACATGGACAAAAGAGCTGAATTCCAGAGATGAGGTGAAAGCGACAACCCTTGAGATCAAGGCGTCATTTGACTGAGTATGGCATCAAGGAGCAGTAGAAAAACTGGATTGCAGATTCACCTGAATTGTGCCAGGACTCAAGAGTTAAAATGTTGAAGACAAGTTGCATGAAGGCAATCATTTGTTTCATAAGGCTGAAGGATGATTTGATCAAAATGAGAGTCAAATTATGTAGGGTAGATACACAGAGGCCAGTTATTTGGAGGGTAAATCCAGAATATGAAACATAACCTTAAAAGTAGAGCGTAGGTGCCAATGTGGACTAGGGTGGAAAGACTACCATAGAGTCCTACAGCACAGAGTCAGTGTGGTTTGGCCTAAACTGGTCCATGCCGACGAAAGATTGAACTCTGATGAAGAATGATATTATTTTGAACTTATTATTTCTTTATTTTTCATAATTTGTTCCTATGATTTTACACTTTTCTACCTAAATGGCATGAAGGTCTGTAATGCTGGACTTTTTATTTCTTTATTTGTCTAATTTGTTCTTAAGAATCTGTACCTTGGTACTGTAAGTGGCGACTTGTAAACTTTTCACTGTACACGTGTGCACATGTGACAATAAAGCTAACTCTAATTCTCCAGATCCTTGAGATTCAATTGGCAAACCATTGGCAAATGAGAGTGTTCTTTTTGAAGCCAGCTCCATCAGCAGTCAGAAACCAGCTACACAAACCGCTCCTCAACATTATCCTTTGACTGTCAGTCAATTCCAGTGAAATTTCACCCTTATCTCAACTCTTTAAGGTTTTAAATTAATAGATTACTCCCAGCTTCTTGTCCTCAGGCTGTCGAGACATTTTCATGATGCTTTTCCAAGTCCACTAGCACAAACATGTCACAATACCTTCCACGAAGCTCATCATGAGAAAGCACACGTGATCACATGATGCTGACGTGGCATCCAGTCCTCCGCACACCGTGACACCTAGTGACAGAGATGAGATTCGCATAACAGGGTAAAAAAAGTCAGCAATTCACAAATCGCGTTACAGACAAATTGTGTTTAATAAACATGCATTGTGGGAGAACTACCTGAATAATCCCACCCCTCTGAACCCCCAAGACCCCTCATACCTCCCAATCTGTGCATCCTCCCTGGCCCCTTTCACACCATCCACCAATTTCCATGGCCCCTAAGCTAACCTACATCCATCTCCCATGGTTCCTCATATCTCATATATCCAAACTGTCATTTGATCCTTTATAGCCCTTATATCAATGCAATACTAACTCACATCTTCCACCAAAACTTCCTTGCCCTTCCCTCTTCCTGCCAATTTACCTTTTATCCAGCATTAATATTAATCAAGAGGCATAATAAGAGAGATTATTGTTAATCAATTGGTTATGTCCTTTTTGGAAAAAAAACCTCAAATCTGATACTAACCAAACATCCAGTACAGCCAACATATCCCTAAGTAAACAAAGGATCACATAAGTCATAGAGTCAGACATTACAGAAACCAACCGTTCGGGTCAACCAGTCCATACTGAACATAATCTCAAACTAAACTAGTCCCACTGCATGCTCCTGGCCCATATCCATCTAAACTTTTCCTATCCATCCAAATGTTTTTTAAATGTTGTAATTACACCCACATCCACCACTTCCTCAGGACGGTCTTTCCACATGCAAACCCCCATCTGTGTAAAATATTTGCCTCCTGGCTTTCTTTAATCTCTCTCCTCTCACCTTAAAAATGTGTCCCCTTGTCTCGAAATCCCCCACCTTTGGAAAAAGACAATTACCAATAACTTTATCTATACCTCTCATTATTTGATAAATTTCTATCAGGTCACTTGTCAACCTCCTAGACTCCAGTGAAAAATGTGCCAGCCTATCCAGTCTTTCTTTATAAGTCAAGCTTTCCACACCTGGTAACATCCTGGTAAATCTCTTCTGAACCCTCTCCAGCTTGAGAATATCCTTTCTATAACTGGGTGTACGGAATTGTACTCAGTTTTGCAGTACTCCTGCAAAACCTCGACAACTTTATTCCAGAATACATATCCATCCAATAAGCAAGTGGAGTTATCCATCAATAGGCCCTCCCTTGGGAGATTGATTTTAAGGTGTCGGTGTTGGACTGGGGTGTATAAAGTCAAAAATCACATAACACCAGGTTATAGTCCAACACTATCACTTAATGAAGGAGCGACACTCCGAAAGCCAGTGTGCTTCCAATTAAACCTGTTGGACTATAACCTGGTGTTGTGTGATTTTTAACCTTGGGAGATTGGTAGTTTGGGAAAATCAGTCACGCAGTTCAAATTCTAAAATAGTTTTACATAGCTCAAGGTATTCAAGACTGCCTGACTATCATTGACAACACATTATTTTCTGGAAAATTTTGAGAACGTTGTAAGTCCTAACACATTTTACACACAAACATAATTCTTCACAATCCCAAAAGATGAGATTAGAAATGGGCATTGTATCTCTCCGAAGGGGAAAATATATGCAACCCTCCACCAACCATCATTCCCATTCATGCCTCACCTATGCAAACTAATGCCCTCTGCCCATCCTATGGGCTATCCTAACCTATGCCAATATAATGCCTACTCCAATCACCATCCTCTCCCACCCCCCACTTCACTAATCATACCAATTAATTGAATGTCCTGAATGCGTGCAGTTCCAACAATACCCAGGAACATCAAATCGCCCAGGACAAAGCAGCCACTTGCTTGGCACTCTATGTAGCACCTTCATCATTCAATCTCTCTACCACCAATGCAGAATGGCAGCAGTGCATACCATCTAAGCATTACAACACCTCTCAAATACCCATTACATAGCACCTTCTAAACCTGCAAACTTTATCAACTACAAGGACAAGGGCAGCAGATGCAATGGAACACATCAGTGCAACTTATTTTCTAAGCCAACTTGATCACTAGCTTGATCTGGAAATATATCACCATTTCTTCGCTTACATTGTGTCAAAATACTGGATCTCCCTCCCTTAACCAGGCAGATCAGAGAATTCCTAGAGGCAAGGCATTCATCCACAGATTCAATCAATAAGCACATCGACCTGGACCCAATATCCCGGCCACTGCAGCGGACAACTGGAACTGACAACCGGAAGCAGCAGAGACAAACCACTATAAATGCTGGAGGAAACATCACATAAGCGCTTCACAGGAGGGTGCCAAGCACTGAGGATGTCACCTAGACAGGGGACGAAACGTCTGCAACACAAATTCCCAGCTCGGCGAACAGAACCACAACGAGAACCCGAGCTACAAATCTTCTCCCAAACTTTGAGCTTTTCATTGGTGCCAGGATTAAGGATGTCTCAGAGAAGGTGCAGAATGTTCTCATGGGGGAGAGGGGCCAGAGGAAGTCATTGTCCACATTGGAACGAATAACATAGGAAGGGAAAAGTTTGAGCTTCTGAAGGGAGATTACAGAGAATTAGGGAGAAATTTAAAAAGGAGGTCCTCAAGGGTAGTAATATCTGGATTACTCCCAGTGTTACAAGCCAGTGAGGGCAGGAATAGGAGGATAGAGCAGATGAATACATGGCTGAGGAGCTAGTGTATGGGAGAAAGATTCACATTTTTGGATCAATGGAATCTCTTTTGGGGTAGAAGTGATCTGTACAAGAAGGATGGATTGCACCTAAATTGGAAGGGGATTAATAGACTGGCAGGGAAATTTGCTAAAGGTGCTCGGGAGGATTTAAACTAGTAAGGTGGGGGGGTGGGACCCCAGGGAGATAGTGAGGAAAGAGATCGATCTGAGATGGGTACAGCTGAGAACAGAAGTGAGTCAAACAGTCAGGGTAGGCAGGGACAAGGTAGGACTAATAAATTAAACTGCATTTATTTCAATGCAACGGGCCTAACAGGGAAGGCAGATGAACTCAGGGCATGGTTAGGAACATGGGACTGGGATATCATAGCAATTACAGAAACATGGTTCAGGGATGGGCAGGACTGGCAGCTTAATGTTCCAGGATACAAATGCTACAGGAAGGATAGAAAGGGAGGCGAGAGAGGAGTGGAACTGGCATTTTTGATATGGGATAGCATTACAGCTGTGCTGAGGGAAGATATTCCCGGAAATAGATCCAGGGAAATTTTTTGGATGGAACTGAGAAATAAGAAAGGGATGATCACCTTATTGGGATTGTATTATAGACCCCCTAATAGTCAGAGGGAAATTGAGAAACAAACTTGTAAGGAGATCTCAGCTATCTGTAAGAATAATAGGGTAGTTTTGGTAGGGGATTTTAACTTTCCAAACATAGACTGGGACTGCCATAGTGTTAAAGGTTTAGATGGAGAGGAATTTGTTAAGTGAGTACAAGACAATTTTCTGATTCAGTATGTGGATGTACCTACTAGAGAAGGTGCAAAACTTGACCTACTCTTGGGAAATAAGGCAGGGCAGGTGACTTGAGGTGTCAGTTGGGGAGCACTTTGGGGCTAGCGACCATAATGCTATTCATTTTAAAATAGTGATGGAAAAGGATAGACCAAATCTAAAAGTTGAAGTCCTAAATTGGAGAAAGGCCAATTTTGACGGTATTAGGCAAGAACTTTCGAAAGCTGATTGGAGGCAGATATTCGCAGGTAAAGGGACGGCTGGAAAATGGGAAGCCTTCAGAAATGAGATAACAAGAATCCAGAGAAAGTATATTCCTGTCAGGGTGAAAGGAAAGGCTGGTAGCTATAGGGAATGCTGGATGACTGAAGAAATTGAGGGTTTGGTTAAGAAGAAGGAAGCATATGTCAGGTACAGACAGGATAGATCGAGTGAATCCTTAGAAGAGTATAAAGAAAGTAGGAGTATACTTAAGAAGGAAATCAGGAAGGCAAAATGGGGATGTGAGATAGCTTTAGCAAATAGAATTAAGGAGAATCCAAAGAGTTTTTACAAATATATTAAGGACAAAAGGGTAACTACGGAGAGAATAGGGCCCCTCAAAGATCAGCAAGGCGGCCTTTGTGTGGAGCCACAGAAAATGGGGGAGATACTAAATGAATATTTTGCATCAGTATTTACTGTGGAAAAGGATATGGAAGATATAGACTTTAGGGAAATAGATGGTGACATCTTGCAAAATGTCCAGATTACAGAGGAGGAAGTGCTGGATGTCTTGAAACGGTTAAAGGTGGATAAATCCTCAGGACCTGATCAAGTGTATCCGAGAACTCTGTGGGAAGCTAGAGAAGTGATTGCTGGGCCTCTTGCTGAGATATTTGTATCATCGATAGTTACAGGTGAGGTGCCAGAAGACTGGAGGTTGACTAACGTGGTGCCACTGTTTAAGAAGGGCGGTAAAGACAAGCCAGGGAACTATAGACCGGTGAGCCTGACCTCAGTGGTGGGCAAGTTGTTGGAGGGACAGGGTGTACATGTATTTGGAAAGGCAAGGACTGATTCGGGATAGTCAACATGGCTTTGTGCGTGGGAAATCATGTCTCATAAACTTGATTGAGCTTTCTGAAGAAGTAACAAAGAAGATTGATGAGGACAGAGTGGCAGATATGATCGATACGGACTTCAGTAAGGTGTTCGACAAGGTTCCCCATGGGAGATTGATAAGCAAGGTTAGATCTCACAGAATAAAGGGAGAACTAGCCATGTGGATACAGAACTGGCTCAAAGGTAGAAGACAGAGGGTAGAGGGTGGTGGTGGAGGGTTGTTTTTCAGACTGGAGGCCTGTGACCAGTGGAGTGCCACAAGGATCGTTGCTGGGTCCTCTACTTTTTGTCATTTACATAAATGATTTGGATGCGAGCATAAGAGGTACAGTTAGTAAGTTTGCAGATGACACCAAAATTGGAGGTGTAGTGGACAGTGAAGAGGGTTACCTCAGATTACAACAGGATCTGGACCAGATGGGCCAGTGGGCTGAGAAGTGGCAGAGGGAGTTTAATTCAGATAAATGCGAGGTGCTGCATTTTGGGAAAACAAATCTTAGCAGGACTTATACACTTAATGGTAAGGTCCTAGGGAGTGTTGCTGAACAAAGAGACCTTGGCGTGCAGGTCCATAGCTCCTTGAAAGTGGACTCACAGGTAGATAGGATAATGAAGAAAGTGTTTGGCATGCTTTCCTTTATTGGTCGAAGTTTTGAGTACAGGAGTTGGGAGGTCATGTTGTGGCTGTACAGGACATTGGTTAGGCCACTGTTGGAATATTGCATGCAATTCTGGCCTCCTTTCTATCAGAAAGGTGTTGTGAAACTTGAAAAGGTTCAGAAAAGATTTACAAGAATGTTGCCAGGGTTGGAGGATTTGAACTACAGGGAGAGGCTGAACAGGCTGGGGCTGTTTTCCCTGGAGCATTGGAGGCTAAGGGGTGACCTTATAGAGGTTTACAAAATTATGAAGGGCATGGAGAGGATAAATAGACAAAGTCTTTTCTCTGGTGTCGGAGAGTCCAGAACTAGGGGGCAGAGGTTTAGGGTAAGAGGAGAAAGATATAAAAGAGACCTAAGGGGCAACCTTTTCACACAGAGGGTTGTACATGTATGGAATGATCTGCCAGAGGATGTGGTAGAGGCTGGTACAATTGCAACATTTAAGAGACATTTGGATGGGTATATGAATAGGAAGGGTTTGGAGGGATTTGGGCAGGTGGGACTAGATAGGGTTGGGATATCTGCTCAGCATGGACAGGTTGGACTGAAGGGTCTATTTCCATGCTGTACATCTCTATGACTCTATTTGCATTTCTGCACTTTTATGCTATCACTAAAATGAATGTAACATGACACAATCCAATGGACTTGGCATTTGCAAGAAAGATACAAGCTAAAAGTCGAAAGCGTGCTGTTACAGGATCTGATGAATATTTTAAAAAACCTAGTTGTTGCCAAATTTAATCTTGTATTAGCTAAATTAACTTGTAGACGGGATGCTTTACAACAGGATAGAGGTGCATTCCTGGGCCACTGACCTGTTGAATGAAAAAAATGTTCTTCATTTAATCTTTCTAACAAAGTAAATGCCCATTTCCATTAGAAATAACATATCTTGCAGGAACTGAGAACTTTACTTGCATGAAAGTTGCATAAGATCTATTTAGTCATGTCTAGTCAAACAAAATATATGAAAACTTTATCATGATTCATTACTAAAGGGTCACAGTGCTTGCTTGACTATATGTAAACACTATTCCAAGAATAAATTAGTTGCAAATCTGGCGTAGAATCACACCTACAAAGGAAACAAGCTGAGTCCAAAATGTACCTATAAACCACTCAACTTACTTCAGTCTATATAGTGATGAAGCCAGTGCCAAAGTAATGTTCCTTTTTAACTACCTATTCCATTAGACGAATGTCCATCAATTCATTTGTGTCTATGTGGAACTTTGAGCATTTTTCTTTCCAAGTAAAACACAAACAAACAGGACTGAAAGACATCTGCACAATGCAGACTACATTACAATTTCTAATCTATTACGTCAATCATTGGTATTCTTTGAAAAAATAGACACTGGTATCTGTAGTGATTTAGAGCAAGGGAGGAGATTCTGGGCCCTAGTAGATATATTTAATACATCACAGGCAAAGTGCCAGACAATGAAAGGTTAGTTAATGCAGTTCCTTTGTTCAAGAAGAACAGAAAGCATTGGCCAGGTAAGAACATTTAGTCTGATGTCAGTGGAAGGGAAATTATTGGAAAAAATTCTGAAGGACAAGAGAGTTAATATTTGGAAAGGCAGGGATTGATTAAGGATAGTCAGTGCATATTTGTTAAGAAGGAGATCCTGTCTGTCTAATTTAATTGAGTTTTTTTCTTTAAGAGGTGACTAAACATATTGAAGAAGATAGTGCAGTGGATGTGTTTTACAGGGACTTTAGAAAGGGCTTTGACAAGGTCCCACATGGAAGGCTGACCCAAAAGGTACAAACCAATGGGATCCAAGGCAAGTTAGCAAACAGGATGCAAATAGCCCTCCATCAGGAACCTTCCACCATCACACTTTAACCCCGATTTGGAAGCATGTGATCAGTGGTTTATCAGAGGGATTGGTGCTGGGACTGTTGCTGCTTGTTATTTACATATTCATCAGAGCCTGTAACAACACGCTTTCAACTTTTATATTGTATCTTTCTTGCAAATGCCAAGTCTATTGGATTGAGTCATGTTACATTCATTTTAGTGATAGCATAAACGTGCAGACATGCAAATGAAAAGCTTTAAGAAGGTGAAGGTGGATTTTGCTGCCCGTAGTCCTGTTTTCAGATAAATATTCACAAACAGGAACGTGGCATTGAGAACCATAACTTGCATTTATATAGTGCCTTTAAGAGGTGCAGACAAGAGTAGATCGTGAGAATGTACTCCCCATGGTCAATGTGTTGAAGACCAGAGGACTTAAGTTTAAAGTGCAGAACTAGTAGTTTAGAGGAGATTGAGAAAACAAATCACCAGAGGATAGTAGAGTTATGTTACTGCCTGGAAGGATGGTGGAGGCAGGTACCTATGTAACATTTAAGAAACCTCTGGATGAGTATTTAACATACCAGGGAATAACAGGCTATGGACCAAGTGCAGGTAAAGTGGTTGAGAGTAACTTGGTGTTTGTTGGTCAGCATAGACATAGTGGGCCGAAGGGCCTGTTTCTGTGTGGTATGATTCTTAGGTAGCTGTGCATTTTCTTCCAATAAAAAATGCTTCGTATTCAAATTGAAGTGGGAGAAGGATTCCATATTGGAGTTTTAGCTGAGATGAATCAGAAAAGCTCTATTATTCTTAATCAAATAATAACCTACAAAAAGGTAAACAATACAGAGAGTGATTGTATTGATCCTTATTTAAGTCTCATCTATCTGCTTTCTCCACAGCAGTAGACAGTTTCACACAGCCTTATGTTTGCAACACTCTGCTTGTGCATCATCACTTATCTGACTTACTGAGTTACCTGGATGACAACTGGCCGGTTGTGCTCATCACTGACCTTGCTTGACAAGCTGCACACACTGCTGTTTGGACATTTTGCCAGGTTTGCAATCTTCAATAATCTTCACCTTTACACAGGCCATATTTTGTTATTTTTCTCATTCTCGTTATGAAATAAAACTAATATTTTAAGCAATCAGACAATTAGCCCCTACATTGGAGCCCCTATACTGCTTTAGTTTTGTATTTACAAAGTGTGTTTATTGTGGAGACACAAAACAGGGATCAGGATTTTCTTCACGGGCTTGGAGACACAGATGTCAAGACCAAATGGAACTCTTGAGTTGGCACTTCCTGGAACCTGACTGGATGAACTACTTGGCAAAAGAAAGGATTGCAGATGCTGGAGATCAGAGTCGAGTTTAGAGTGGTGCTGGAAAATCTTAGCAGGTCAGGCAGCATCCGAGGAGCAGGGAAATCGACTTTTCAGGCAAAAGCCCTTAATCAGGAATGAGGCCTGACCTGGGGGTTGCAGTGAGAGAGAGGTTCACTGAAACCCTTGTAGAGAGAGGAGGAGAATTTCTTCAAGGTGGGCATCTTGCAAGAGGATTCGCAGTAAGGTTAAAATCAACTAGGCAAAAATGGGTACTGCTCATCAGAGTCTAGATTAGAGTGGTGCTGGAAAAGCACAGCAGGTCAGGCAGCATCTGAGGAGCAGGAAAATCGACATTTCGGGCAAAAGCCCTTCAACAGGAATGAGGCCATCAGGAATGGATGAACTACTTGCCCAAGCAGCCTCCTCAATGCCTCCCACGACCAGCAGGGATGCACCTGCCTCTGTATAATTCTTTGAGAGTGGAAATCCAGTGGGCAGCAGTCCCAACATGCTCCCACCTATTTCTCCATCTTCTGCCTTCACTCTCAAAACTACAGGACAACGAATACCCTCCTTGCTGTATGCAGTGGAGGAGGAGGACAGACACAATTTGAAAAGGTACGTTCACCTTCCTAAATGCAATGTGCCTTTTTAACCATTTCTGACCTGAAGTTATTTGACTAACTAATTATTTTTCAGTAGACATGAAGAATATGAGCATTATAAAAGTAACTAGGTAGTTACTATGGTGCCATCATGATCCCAGCCCAAAGGCTGGTTGAAAAGAGATCAGTGTTTTTTGATTTTGGGGGTGCAAAACCACATTATTCATAAGCAACAGGATTTTGGGCTGTTAGCTGACAATCCTAGGCACTGCTCCCTCAGCAGGGGGCCAACAATGCGGGTGGCACAGTAGCTTAATGGTTAGTACTGCTGCCTTGCAGTGCCAGGGACCCAGGTTCGGATTCCAGCCTTGGGCAACTGTCTGTGTGGACTTTGCATGTTCTCCCCGTGTCTGTGTGAATTTCCTCCGGGTGCTCTGGTTTCCTCCAACAGTCCAAAGATGTGAAGGTCAGGTGGATTGACCATGCTAAATTGCCCAAAGTGTCCAATGATGAATGGGCTAGGTTGATTGCAGGGTTAAGCGCAGGGTTACAAGGACAGGATGGGGTTGTCTGGGTAGGATGCTTTTCACTGTGGACTCAATGTGTCAAATGGATTGCTTCCACACCGTATGGATTTTATGATTCTAACAACTTAAACGATAGTCAGTCTCTCAGGTGGCTAGTCATGTCTTCCTAGCCAGACCAGAATGGCAGCATTACCCCTCTCTGAAGCCATGGGCACCTATTGGGCCCTCTGGCAACATAGCTGTTGGGAATCCAGAAACACCCACATGTGGGCATTGGGGTAGAGAAGGGTGATTGTGAGGAGTATTCACTCCCAACTGACATGACTTACCACAGTTGCATCAATGGAATCAAAGCAGTGGAAAGATACCAACCTCTCTATCATTATTTCCTGCATTTAACTTTTGAATCAAATTCAACTTTTCTTCCATCTACGATGGTGGTGGAGGAGAAAGGTTGTAGGAAACAGTGGATCTGGGCCATTCTAATGGCCATGGTGGTCATGGTTTGAGCAATGGCTCCGGTATAGATTAATTCGGGTCCCATTCTTTACCTCAGGCATTTCAGTGGCATTTGCAACAACAGCGGAGTGAATGATCCCTCAATCCTCAGGAGTTCATTTGGATGGTCCATTGGTTGGGACAGTCTCCTGGCCGTGGCAACAGCTGGAGTAACGGCAGCAATGAAGCAGCTTTAGCAGCGGTGATGTTCTGGGTCTGGTCAGTGGTTATGGAGGTCTGTTTCAGAGTGCTTCCTCCTTGGTACTATGCCCTGAGGGAATAATTTGGTAGCTGTGGAATGTAGCGTCCCATGGCCACTTAGGAAATCAAGGAGTTGGAATAAAAAATGTAACCTGTTTTAACCTTTGTATGTATTATTTCCTTTTTGTAATTTATGTAATTAAAATGACACTGGGTTAATTAAAGCAACATACACATTTTATTGTATTTTCATTAATACATGTAAGAATAAATTACTATATTGTCAACATTTCAATTCTGACCCAAGGAAGAGTGTGACCACATGCAAAAGTACCAGCTTTTGACACCATTGAAACCATTGATCCATTAGAAATCAAATTAAGATTAACTCTACATGGAGAGTTCACACTCATAACTCAGTAACAAGTCACTACACTGCACTCACTCAATCCCATGATAGTGGCAGTGTTGACAGCATGGTAATGATCCACTGCAATACTACAACAGAGAGCGGATTTCACTGGGGATATCACTGAGTGAAATTCAATATCTCTATCCAGACATACAAGTTCAACATAGAAGTCATAGTGCAACCTGGGTACTAAACTGGCACTGAAACTTTCAATAATTGTTTCACAGAGGATTTTTGCTCAATCCACTTTTGGAAAAGGGACAGAAAAGCACGAATATTAGTTGTTTGATGGTGTAGAACTTGATTATTACTAAAAAAAAGTGACATGCTGTTGAAAATTATTGTCTTATACTCATCAGGACAGATTCACAAGAATATCAAATTTCAAAAAGGAACAGAAAATCATATTGCATTGACATTTCAATTCGGATTGGTAGAGGCACACTATTAAAAAAACAGCCAGTGAACATGTTCTGTGCCCCAGTGGACTGTGGAAGCTTAGTCATTGAAATGCTCAGGACAATAAGGCCAGAAGAGATAGGAGCATAAGTAGGCCATTCAGCCCATTCAGACAGCCCCACCATTCAAGAGATCATGACTAATCTCATAATCCTCACTTTCCCCATAACCTTGATTCCCTTACTGATTAAAAATCTGTCTGTCTCTCTCAGTCTTGAATGTACTTAATAACCAGTCTAGCCCTATGTGTAAAGAATTCCATAGATTGACCATGATCTAAGAAACAAAATTCCTCCATATCACTGTTTTAAATGAGTTACTCCTTACTCTGAGATTAAGCCTTTTGGTCTTAGACTCTTCCACAAGGGGAAATAACTTCTCCACGTCTACCCTGTCAAGCCACCCATATAGGTTTCAAAAAGGTTTCCTCTCATTCTTCTGAACTCTAGTGATTACATGCCCAATCTACTCAACCTCTCCATACACAGGACCAAACCAGTAACCTTTATCTGGACTGCCTCTAATGCCAGTATGTCTTTCTTTTGATAAGGAGAACAAAGCTGTTCACTGTATTCTAGGTATGGTCTTGTATAGTTTCAGCAAGATTTTCCTACTTTTATATTCCATTCCCTTGAAATAAAGGCCAACACACCCACTGACCTTCCCTATTATCTGGGAAACCTGGATGCTAGTTTTGTGGTTTATGCAGGAGGACTGACAAAACCTTCTGTGCTACAGCTTTGTGCAGTCTTGACCTGTCTATATCCCTCTGAAGACTGTGTGTCATCCTCACTGCTTGCTTTCTCACCTACTTTAATGTGATCCGCAAACTTGACCATGCTAAATTTAGTTCCTTCATCCAAGCCATTAATATAAATTGTAAACAATTGCAACTCCAGCTGATCCCAAAGGAAATTCACTGTTACAGATTGCCATCCTGTAAATGCTCCCTTTCACCCAACTCTGTCTTCTATTAGTTAGCCAGTCTTCTATGCGTGGTAATTATAATCGCAATACCATAGGGTCTTAACTCATTACATAGCCTAACACTATGGAAATCTAAAAATATAATATCTACTCATTCCCTTTTAATATCATCTGTGTTAACAATTCAAACAGTTCTCATAAAGTTGTCAGGCATGATTGCCCCTTCATAAAGCCATGCTGACTCGACTTGATTATATTATGCATAGAGTCATAGAGATGTACAACAGAGAAACAGACCCTGCGGTACAACTCATCCATGCTGACCAGATATCCCAACTCAATCTAGTCCCACTTGCCAGCACCCAGCCCATATCCCTCCAAACCCCTTCCTATTCACAGACCCATCCAACTGCCTTTTAAATGTTGCAATTGTACCAGCAAACTTACTAACTGTACCTCTTATGCTCGCATCCAAATCATTTATGTAAATGACAAAACGTAGAGGGCCCAGCACCGATCCTTGTGGCACTCCACTGGTCACAGGCCTCCAAGTCTGAAAAACAACCCTCCACCACCACCCTCTATCTTCTGCCTTTGAGCCAATTCTGTATCCAAATGGCTAGTTTTCCCTGTATTCTCTCACACTTTGTTATTACAATCAATGGACTCCAACATTTTCCCAATAATACGCTAAGCTAATTCGTCTACAGTTTCCTTTATTGTTTCCTTCCCTGTTTGATGAAGAGCATTACATTGGAAGTTTTTTAAGCCTCTGGGACTTTGAGATTTGAAAGATTCTTAGAAGATTTTTATCAGTGCATCTACTATTTCTGTAAATACTTCATTTAATATTGGAGGATGCAACTGATCAGATCTGAATAGTTATTGGCCTTTAGCCCAATTAGTTTCCTTGCTAATTTTTCTCCAGTGATAGTTATTGTATTTATTTCCCCACATTCACCTTTAGCTCTTGATTACTGAACACTTCTGTGAGTGTCTTTAACTGTGAAGGCTGATGCAAAGTTTTTCTTCAACTCCTCTGCTAATTCCTGGTTCCCTATTCCTCAGCCTCATTCTCTAAACAGCCTATGGGCACTCTCTTCCTTATATATTCAAATCTAGTTATATTTACAGTTTGTAAACATGGCTGCTCCGAAACATTATCATCCAATATCAGAAATGAAATGTCACTCAGAAATGGCAAACCCATCTGATACTTTTAAGTCCACATCTGTATAGGTTTCCTTATCTGCCAATGACAAGGAGCTATACAATGGGCATAATTGCTTGAGGCCATTATTTCTAATGTTTATTCTGGCAAAAAGAATGATCTGCCAGCGAATTTCTGTTTGATACCTGATGGGTGATATGATGAATCAATGTAATTGTCCCTAGGGGAACTTTGCATTCAAAGAATTAGACTCCACCTCTGAAGAAGAACACAGTTACTTTCTCCACTTGCTCTGCATGCAATGATAGCTATTGTGTCTCATGATTGTGTAGTTGAGTTCAGATCCAAGATGGCAAGGTTTTGCTTTGGATCCTCATAAGTTGACTTGCAAGAGACCAGAGACAATTGATAAGTCCCCATCTTTCATGTTCCCTGTTATCCCATTGCCCTTTTAGCTTTCCTCCATTTATGTCTATCCCTTACACGGGAACTACTAAAGTGCCCAATCTAACCCCTGCAACCACAGCTTAGCAAATTGCCATGCTCTTATTTGCTCACGCACTCTACACATGTGGAAGCCAAAGTCACCATCATTTGTAAAAAAAAACCCCTTCCTGCAACACACCATACTCTATCCAACCCATCTGTCCTGAATTGTCCCTTTTCACTATAATCATTCCCTCAGTGATCCAGTTCAATGAATCCAATCCTAGATATGAGCTTCACATTTTCCCCTGACTAACCGTCCTGTAACCCTCGCAGTAGTGGCACTTGACATACAGGACAATGATGCAACAAAACATCATACAACAGCATTATCACCCCTTAACTGCTCAATGCTCTGAGCAGTAACAAGTTGCCAATCTCTCATTCTGGACTAAAAGCCACGCAAGCCAAACAAACTGACACCAAACAAGTGAAAAGTGAAGAAGTGAACGCAAAAGCAAAGCAAGCTAATCCTATGGATGATGCTTTATGCATTGGTGTATGCGTGTCCCCGTATGCAAAGTGACCTGGCAGCTGCAAGCAATGGCATATGTATCACTAAACTTCAAAGGAAAGACCTAAAGGGCTGAAATAGTGCACGAGTTGGTCTGAAACTAGCCGTAATGATTTGGTGAGGCTGCTAGTTTGGTAATGTCCAATTGTGTGGACAACGTGGGGAACAGAAGTGTCTTGTCTGGGTTTTGGCCGGTGGATGGGGGTATGATAGTGCACGTAGTGAAATGGCCAAGAAGATGGAATTTTGTGAAGGGTCAAAGATACTGCTGCCAAGTAACCGGTCTGACATACAGACTGGGGATTAGGTGCTGTACAGTTTCTTGGAGAAGGAAGGGAGAACTCGGGGATGTAGAGAAACAAGGCCAGCTTAGCTAATACAGAGAAGCAACTACATGGAAGTAAGGTAGTCAGCATGCTGTAGTGTGATTGAGAACTTGCTGTTTAAACCCAAAGGGCTTTTTATTTGTGTCAAGAATCTGATGTTTTTATTCTGATCATATTTCCCAACCTTCCCACAATTCCCACACCGTACAGGCAGAAAATTACATAAAAGTTACTACTGTAGATTCAAATGGTGTTTTAACCTGCAGTGGCCATTTTAATAATCTAATGTCTCTCAATTTGAAAATTCAATGAAGCCTAACTACTGTCAGCTTCACTCAATGGTAGGGTTGTCACTTCTGACTCAGATGCCCATGAGTTCCACTCGACTGTTTTGAGAACGACGTAGAGGCTGGTACCTTCAGGTCAGTGCTGCATTGCCAGAGGTGCTGTCTTTCAGAAAATGCACTGAGACAAGATCCCAGCGGCCAAGTGCCTCGAAAAGGTTCTGTGGCATAATTCCAAGGGGAGAAGGGGAGGACTCTCTCTTAGCCAACAAACACCTTCAACCCAAACCTCCAAATTAGTTGAAGATTTAACTCATTGCAGTTTGTGCAACTTTGCTATCCACGAATTTGCTGCATAGCTGACATGCAAAATACCTGTGTTTACAAATCAAAATGGAACTCAGTGACTGCGATATACTTTAGAATGTACTGACAACATAAAAAGGCACCATACAAGTGAAATTGCTTTTTCATTCTTTTTCTGTAGATCTCATTCTTTGATTTCCATAACTCTGTTTTTATAAACAAACTTTGACAAATGATGCATTGTCAGGAAGATGAAAATGGGTAGTCTAAATGATGCTATGCATTCATGTGGAATTAAATAGTCCTTTTTAAAAATTAATCCACAACCTTTCCCCTCAGGTGATTCAAACAGATTTTGAAATAACAGACAGCTTATGTAAGCAAACAGTTGAAGGTTGAGGTGTGAGAACCTTTTCTGAATTTCATGGATGCAGAATTCAGAGCCATCTTTATCTCAGATGATGGCAGTAGTGAGAGAGAGCTTGATCAGGCTTTGTATTCAGTGCAGGCTATGTGCAACACTGGTGACTGTGTATTAGTCTTTGGCGTTTGACTGCTAAAAGGCAAAGTTCTTATTTGTACAAGCAGACCTTTTAGCAAAGCAGTACGTCCTTCTAAAAAGCAGGTGTAATTTTCCAAAAGCATAAAAGCTCAATGTTGATGCAAGTAGCAGCTGTCGAGAATTCATCACCCAGGGTTACCAACACCGTAACAGAAATCAATCCAGAACCTGGGTGTGTACCTCTTAATGTTTTCAAGCCATTAGTGGTTAATTTCAATAGACTGCAAATATAATGCAGCAATTTTTCAAGGCGAGAGGTGCAGGAATTTAAACATACACACACACACACACACGTGATATAAAATGCGCAGATGTGCAAAAACTGGAAAAGCAGAATTGCGAGACGAGCATCCAATCAAGTATCAACATCAAAAATACTCTCAAATTTAGCTGTTTCATGTCTGTAACTTCACTGTTAAAGAATAATTTCACATCCAAAATAGTATATGCCTTCCTGATGTGGGCTCGACCAAACATTATCCTCTGTTAGCTAAGAGTATGGGGATTGAGGGTCTGCAGAGTTGACCAACCATCTCTGCATCAGTCACATTAACCAAGTGGCAAGCTTTTCAAAAATAAAATTGGTAAAACAAAAGTGTGAATACATTATTTCAATCACATACTAATACAGATTGACAACTGGTACATAAATCCTATTAGTGGTTTATTTAATTTCTAAGTGGTCAGAGCCTTTTACACACTGCAGCTTCATCACTGCATCTGAAAATGGATCGCAAAACTCTTTGACAGAGCTATACACACACACACACGATGAAAATCCCAACTTGTCCTTATCCACCATCTACACACAAGCACTTCCTTTGGGAACTCACTGCTCAGAATTAAATGGGACCTACTGTGATTTTTATTGATCCCAACTCAGGAATTCTGACACTGTCTTTGGCATCTCCTGCTGGCCTGACCCAGATCCAAAAACACTGCACTGACAATTGAGAGGTGTAGGGGAAGCAAAACACCATGGAGTGCATGTCCTTAGATCCCTTACAAACTGAACTTTTCTAATGTTTACTGTGCAATCTAAGACTTCATTCAACAGTACTTAGCTTTCCAAAATTCTAGCATGTGTAAAGAAAGGGAAGGAACATGGAGGTCATTGTGGCCATTGACCAAACAATTTACCTGGTGTTACATGCATCCTATTATCAGTGTGATTTTTTTCAAAAGTAAGTATTTGTCATGAGAAAGAATGGTCAACTAACCTTCATGTGAGGCAGTCAAGGGAATAATGATGAGTGACATCATGAGAAGCTGTCCAATGGCCAGTGGCCTGAGGAGGAGCTAGGCAGGTGATTGACATAGCATTGAAGTCCAGCCTCCAAAATGAGGTAAAGAACCAGGAACATGAGAGGAGGAAGGTGCAGAAAAATCCAGGGAGATGAGCCACACCATCTCCTGGGGGGGAAGACCAGAAGTTCCCCTGCATCAACCTGAGGGATGAACAAAGCTGTCAACATTGATCCTATCAGAGATCATGACAAAAGAGTTTAGAGCAGTGGGATGTGGAAGTGTGCAGCTACATTCTAAAGTACAATCGGTGAAGTGTTCACTTCTGTTATCCGTCATATATTTCTTTTCTTTCCCTAATTAATGTACCATTTCTAAACTGCTGCTTTCAATAAATTCAGAAAATTGCAACAAATCAACAACTGTGTATATTAGATAACTGTGATTCACAAACCCCTTAAAATCAAAACTCTAAAGGTGATAGGACAGGTCAATAAGATGATAAAGGCGGCGTCTGGGATCCTTTCCTTCATTGGGTGAAGCATTGAATACAAAAATATGAATGTAATGTTGGAACTACATAAGAGACTGGTTAGGACACAGCTGGAATTGTATATATGGTTCTGGTCACTACCTTACTGGAAGGATAGAATTACTGCAGAAAGAATCGACAGGAAATTGACAAGAATGCTGCCATCGCTTGGTGCTTGCAACTACGAGGGGAAGATTTGATAAGCAAGGATTGCTTTCCATAGAATAGAGGACGCTGACGAGCTGACATAATTAAGGTGTACGCAATATTGAGGGGTTTGGATAGAGTGGACAGGGAAGAGCTTTTCCCCCAATAAAATATTATTTTTCTTCATCTACTTTCTACTGACAATTCAGTCACTTTTGAACTTGCCATCAATTCGAATGTAACAACATAAATAATTTAGGAAAGTAGCTTTGGAAAGGAAAATTAATAATTCAATAATTAAACTGTTGTGATTTAATAGGAAGAGCCTGTATTTTTAGGAATGGCTCTTAGAGTCATGGTAAACAGGCATGGGGTATTGTTTGAAACACTTCAAAAGGGTGGGGGAACACAAGCTGTTCTCTAACTGTGAATGGCTGATAACTTGAAAAATCTTATTAGTATGAAAATGAATACTTAAAAGCATACGATTTTCCCATCTAGGCAGACTCTGTCAGAGAATTTAATTCACTAACTTAACATAAAAACAAATTAATTAAATCAAACATCAGTCCCAACGAGGATTTATACTAAAAATGAATGACCATTCTGGGAAACTCGCAAGTTACTACAGTAACTGCTTTGAAAGCTTTCTGCTCATTCAATGCAACATTTAAAAGACTCTTGAAATCACTTAATATTCAAGTTATATTGCTGTTCTGCTGCTACTACTGTTACTTCTCTCATAAAGAAGGAACTTACTACAGATGTTGGAAAGCAGGCGCAAATACTGAAAATGCTGGAAATACTCAACAGGTCTGGAAAAATCTGTGCAGAGAAAGAGGATTACCAGGTACATTTTTCCGAAAATGTGGATGGGGACTTCAATGCAAAATTTCAGAGAAATATAAAGCCAGCTATCTGGAGGTGAGTCAGCACCAGCAGAGCTAGACAGTCTATCTGCATAATTTAGTGCAGCGGTCAGTTAGCTCGGTTAGCTGAATGGCTGGTTTGCAATGCAGCATAATCGCTGCACCTTCTCAACCTCTCCTGAGAAGTGGTCATCCTCAGGTTAAACCACCACCAATCATATTTCTCTTTATAACAAAAGAGCGACCCTGTATTTTGGTAAGACTATGGTGACTTTACCTTTGATCTAAGTTCCAATTTGCAAAGTGACTGGGGTCAGACCATCTGAAAATTTTTAATCAGCAAATGTACACCCAGCTGAGGGCCAGGCCCAGCAGATGCCTGAAGCAGTCTGCCAGCTGCTGGCCTGAGGCATCCCATGCAACCTCAGTTTGAACTGCCCTCCCTGCCACATCCCTTCCAGACTCAGGATTCTCCCCCAACCATCATTTCCTGCCTTCCTAGCTGAAGTTATTATTTACCTAGTTACATTTGGACTGCTTCAGAGGGCACCACGAGTTAGCCCTTCAGCAGTGACAGCCTACTCTCTTGGCTGCTGACTAAACCTATAACCTCAAGGATTTGGCCACCATCTTTAACTGGATGGCAAACTGAGAGGTAAACTTTCAATTGTCCATCTTCAGGAAGATCTCGTGAGGAGGTGTGCTGACTGTAAAATTGGATTCTGGGAGCCTGGAGATGGTACTGACTGACACATTCAAAGAGCAGATCATTTCCTCAGTGTCACATCCACACATAAAGATAGATCATAAATTGGCTTAAAGAGTACACTTGCTCATCTAAACTTTAAAACAAACTTTCCTGGACTAAAAGGTGGCTGCTACTTATCACATGATGCACATGGATTACAATTCTAGAAAGTTCTGATCAGCAGTAACCAGGACAGGGATTATTTCATCTTCCTGGAATGTCATACATTTGCAATGTGGGGACAGTTTGGTCTACAAACACCAACAGACCAGCATACAAGATGTTTCCCCAGTCAATTCTGAACAAATGTGAACTTGTGACATGCATTGCATCTGAACTGGAGTTAACAACCCACCATTGTTTTTTTTAAGGCACTATATATGCATTCCAATGAGAAACCAGAGTATGGAATTGTTTGAACATTTTTGGCCTGAAGAGACTTTGGAATATGATGAAAAGTCAAAAGGTCAAAGAGAAATACTTGTTATCTGCTATTTATTGAAAATGCAAATAATTGTAGGAAGAATCCAATGGAGCCTTTGAGAGAGATTAGAGGTGAATTGTATGGTCCTTAATTTCTAGACTAACATTCTTGGAAAACATTGAAATCAGTACTGCCCACTGGTATCAGTACTATCCATTGGAATCAGTACTGTCCATGGGAATCAGTACTGCCCATGGGAATCAGTACTGTCCATTGGAATCAGTACTGTCCATTGGAATCAGTACTATCCATTGGAATCAGTACTGTCCATTGGAATCAGTACTGTCCATTGGAATCAGTACTGTCCATTGCTTCATAACAGCCTGTGGATGGAGGCTCCTGTGTGTTTTCAGAGTTTAATGTGGACGGTTGTTGAGACAGATAGGAGTAGAAGGCATCCTTCGATCTGAAAGTGACAAATCTTAAACAAAACCAGCTGACAGCTCTCTCTCAGTGAAATATTCTGAAAATCTGACAAAGTTTCAAAGATCAGGACTTCTAACCGGTTCCATCTGAATCTGAAAATTTCCCATCAACTGTGATTATCAGCAGTCAATTTTGTTTTCAGTGAGTTGAAGAACAGAGAACTTCTGAATTCGTACACTTTTGACCCAGAGGTGTGTTGTTCCTTATATGCTTTTTTTAAATCTCTCTTTGCAGAGCTGTGTTGTCTTATTTGTTTATGAATGTGTGTGATTGGGATTAAGAGGATATATTTTAATTTTGCATAGATTGGATTGGATTACTTACAGTGTGGAAACAGGCCCTTCAGCCCAACACAAAGCGCAAGTCACCCAGACCCATTCCCCTACATTTACCCCTTCACCTTACACTTCCGGCAATTTAGCATGGCCAATTCACCAAACCTGCACATTTTTGGATTGTGGGAGGAAACCGGAGCACCCGGAGGAAACCCACGCAGACACAGAGAGAATGTGCAAACACCATACAGAGAGTCGCCTGAGGCGGAAATTGAACCCCGGTCTCTGGTGCTGTGAGGCAGCAGTGCTAACCACTGTGCCAACGTGCCATCCACTAGTAGCTTAACTGTTGACCATTTTGGCAGTTGTTTAAGGAATAGCTTTTGCCTATAATAAATGAGTTACTTTAGAGCTCATTTTTAAAAAGCCTGTTGGCCATTCCTTTTATTCTGAGTATAATACAAAAGAGAGATAAATCGACCACTTCAGTGATTCAATAAACATTTATACTGTTGGTATGGCAGCTGGAGTCATGAGACCTGAGCCCTTTCCTCTCATCAATGTCAAAACAGATCACACACAAATAAACAACCACCCTGAGCAGAAACATAGAAACCCCTCGATAGGTCAAACTGCAGGAACAGTCAGATGAACAAAATCTTTTTGCTTTTGGAAAGAAGCATTGTAACATCTGGATGGCCTTCTGTTAGTACCTGTTCTATAGGAGTCACTCTACTAAGAAACTAGTGTCAGAACACAGTACACAACTGCCAGAATGCAGGCTTAGCTGTGCTTGGCTGTTATCTAAAACGCCTTTAAAATCTATCTTTGGAGGAAACCTCGTAAAATGGACACCAACAGAATCCCTCCGTGACTTTGTGAACTTTAAAGGAGTTCTATCCTTCCAGCAAACTTTACCCATCTGAACTCGAATGCCTACAGAAAGGAACTTCAACTGAATGTGGACTTTCTGGTCTCAGTCAAAGGTCATTTGAATTAACGGTGTGTTAAAATATATGCATGTATATATGTACGCATGTGTTATGACAGTCATACTCTGGGTTCGAGTGCATGAATAAACCACACTACAAAAATTAGCTTTTGTTTTTGGGGCACCAGGTAACACAGTTCAAAGGTTTTTTCAGAAGGGAAAAAGAATAAGACTTCTGCTAAAATAAAACACCTCTGTTCACCGACAGAAGAGAAAAACAATAAAATAACTCAATTTATCTCTCCCTCATCTGTAGCATTCAGTATTGCCAATCACAGACCTCTCGTCCTGCTCTATTTTCAGTTCTATTCTCAGTTTCTTCATTATACTTTCTACTATTAGCATTTAAACATTTGTATTATTAATTACTTAACTACTCCTTTTCAATACTTATTTCCCTCTTTGGTGTTTCAATCTTAAACAGTATTCCTGATCCTCATGTTACACAGCAAGCTGTGCAGATTCAAATCCTTCTCAGGGGAATCCCTTTTAGCCAATCCGGAGAATGAATCTCGATGGATTTCTCCATCTGAGTAACCATATCAAATCAAAATGGAAATTATAGTCTAATCCTGGCAGTTTGTATTCATCAACAACTTTGAGGCTGAGTGCCAACAAAACCCATTAAACTATCACTGCCACTCAATGAATTAACACAGTTCACATCAGTTTAATAGTGCGATTAAATATTGATCGAAATGAGTGAAATGAGAAAAGTATATTAATGTACTAAAGAATATGTTGCAATAAACAGCTGTGATTTTGGCCAGTTTGATCCTGTTGCTAGCTAAAAGCATGCCAACAAAGCCCAACTATAGAGATCTATTTAATCTATTTGGTACTGTAGCCATTTCCAAACAGACACATCACTTGACCATGTTCCCAAATCAGACCTTCCAACCAACTGGTCTCCTAGACACTAGGTGGCAGCATGAGGCACCATTGTCTATAATCTACATTCTCAATAGATAGAAGTTAAATTCTGTAGTTGTAACAAGGAGAAAAGCACTATACACACGTTGTCTGAAGTCTCCTGTTCTCCATGTGGTATTCATTTCATTCACTAGCGTCTGAAATGCAAACCCAGGAGAGATATAAATCCAGGCTCCAACATTCCAGCCTTCAACCAGCTGAGCGCACTCAAGACAATAGGCAAGTGTCAATACTGTAAAGAGGTAGTTATAAAACACACAATATTAGTCATTTAAGAAATATCATACTTTTCTGGGCTAACTTTTTTTAATTTCAAAGCAACAGACAAAATTCCATGAAAAGCTGTGACGTCAATTAATGAAACCTGTGCAGCCCTGTGAAAGGAATGTTCAATACAAACATGAAACCTTTCAATATGATGGCTCCAAAGTTGGATTCAGGCATGGAGGAAATAGAGGTTTGTTGTACTTAAAAGAAATGTACTCCTTTGTGTCTGTAAACTTGTGCAGTGTGTGTTTCTAAATTAAATACTAAAGTGAAAATGATACACAAAATAACTTGTATCATGCTAAGGTCCAGAGAAGTGAGAAAATTCTAGGCAGCTGGATAGTTCTGGATCTTGTCTCCCATATGGTACTGTACATGGTTAGCTTGTTAAGAAAATGAGATCCAAATTATTTAATGGGTCTCTTTCGTATCGTTACATGGGATGTTTCCCAATCTCCGATAGGGACAGTTGCCAGCAGCGACACTTTTGGGCCAATGGTGATAAAAATCAATACATCTTATCCATTCATTCTATTATTCCAGTTAGTAATTCTTTATCACTTTTGTGCTGTACTATTTACATTGGAAAATATTGAAATACAGGGAATCGATAGTTTGGGATTAGTTTTGAGAAAGTTCTAGAAAATGATCAATTTTTAATACTGCTTAAGATAATGCGAGAAATAATACCGATTGAAGCTGGGAGTATGAATGAAGGTATCTGTGCTTTATACTTAACCATTTCCTCCTTTTGTAATTAAATGAGATTGAGCAGGAAGGCAGTGGCCTAGTGTATTATTGCTGGACTGTTAACCTGGAGACCCAGGTAAAGTTCAATTCGATGAAAATATGGAATTAAGAATCCAGTGATGACCACGAATCCATTGCTAATTGTTGGAAAAACCCATCTGGTTCACTAATGTCCTTTAGGGGAGGAAACTGCCATCCTTACCTGGGCTGGCCTACATGTGACATCAGACACACAGTAACATGGTTGACTCTGAACTGCCCTCTGGGCAACTCGGGATGGGCAGTAAATGCTGGCCTAGCCAGCAACACCCTTATCCCCCATGAATGAATAAAAAATTTCATTTCATTCATCATGTAGGAGAAGTGTCATAATAATGTATCATAACCCCAAATTACTTTGGATATATTCAACCTTTAAGCACATGCTTTTAGAAGAAAGACATACAAGCCAAGAAAAAAACAGAAACATATTAAAAAATAGAGGGTAACACAACTGAAATCCCTGGTCACTGTGTGCTAATGTGCTAGTCTCTAGTTTAAATTCTACTAAATTAAGGTAAGATGTGAAGGGCAACAGATGAAAGCTCCTTCTGCATACCTGTGCGTGCAGGTAAGCAGAAATAAAATTTTGCTGATTGCTGGAAACCAAATCAAGCCAGCAACATCATTGTTGAAGGAAATTGGATAAACTCCTTTTAGCCAATTGCTGAGTTGTGAATCTCCAAACTGCTACTCAACTGCCAAAGTCAGTGCTACCTTTCCAGCCACAACATTGCACTATTTATTCATCATGGGCCAATTCAAGATTGATTTGCACAGTTATTGTCTTTTACTTTTTGGAATCATCATTCGCTACTAATCTGAATGTATTATCTTTTCTTGCATTTCAGTAGCTCGTACACTCACTCATACTTTAACTCGAGAGAGCCTGGTTAAGTTGATTCCTTTTAAAACATAAATACATTTGGGCTGGAAAAAGACATCCAGGTGAGAAAGAATGATTATAAATTAACACAGTTGTGACCAACTGAGAAAGGTGTTAAATAAAGAAGGGAAGCCACTTCAGTTCTTCTCACGTGGGACTATAATGAATTAGGGACCCTCACCCAGAGACTGATCACAACACCTGACTGCTACCTCTTCTGTGAGCACCTGCGTGTACTGTCCCTGGTAACTAGTTATGCCACATCACTTATGGAATCAGTAATTAGGGAGCACAATGGCTGGCACAGGTTCGATTCCAGCCTTGGGCAACTGTGCAAACTCCACATAGACATTCTCCCTGTATCTGCGTGGGTTTCCTCCAGGTGCTCCAGTTTCCTCCCACAGTCCAAAGATGTGCAGGTTAGATGGATTAGCCCTGGGAAATGCAGGGTTACAGGAATAGATTAAGGGGCTGGATTAGGGTGGGATGCTGTTCAGAGGGTCACTGAGGACTCGATGAGCCGAATGGCCTGCTTCCACACTGTAGAGATTCTACCATTCGAAAAGGTACAGCTTACATGTGGATTTTCAGAGTTGTAAAAACCTTCTACTGAAATAAATAACAAGCAATTAGCACAAAAAATTCTGCATTTGAATTGCTTAGGGTCAAAATTATTGTGCATGAAAGGTATTATGAGGTAGAATTGAAATTTCTTCCATTCTGACTGCCAAAAAATAAAAGAGTTATATAATTATAGTCAAAGTAGAACAAATTAGAGCACTAAACCTGTTATCAGTGCGAGGAAATGAGTGCTCCAAGCTGGAATAAACTAGCTCTCAGTGAGCAACGGAAACGCTACATTGCAGAGATTTTAAACTCAGCAGGCAAATTTGAAAGCAATATTATTACGAACAGTATTTGTTCAACATCAGAGTTCAAGGGCAGCAGATGACTACTGACTGGCATATGACTACACTGATGTATGTAGGTAGGTGCTGAGAGTTTGGACAACTGAAAGATGACTCCATCAGGGATAGAACTGTCTTGGACATTTGCGAGCCTGCAGTTAGAGCACATCAGCTAAGATGGGAGAAATTCACTCTCAAGAAAGCTAGCAACATGTACAAAAAATCTCCGAGATTATCAGTCATTAGCCAGAGGATATTCATGAAGCAATACAAGGCTTTGCATTATGCTGAAAGATATTCCAGACCAAATGAGATTAAGGGTTTGGGGAAAATTAGGAATTATTTACAGAGAAGCTTGCAAGAAGACCAAGGCTATAAAACAGAAGTAAGTATTGTGCAAGACATCACATTAAAGAAAAAGGAAGGATATGTAGTGTGGAGCATCAGGGCTCTTGTATGTATTTCTCATGGTTATCACCTCAAAGTGGATAAATGGCTGAGAGCAATGCCACATCTGCCGAGGACAGTTTCTTCTACTGTCAAATCCAATCTGACAGGCGAGATAGAGGAAGTAGAAAAGGTAGGAGTAGTTAAGAAAATGACAACTCCTGCAGACTGGGTTAGCAGCATTGTAGTGAAAAAGAAATGTGGAAAACTGAGAGGATATAAAGATGCAAGGGATCTCAACAAAAGTTTAAAAAGATCTCACTGCCCCATAACCATCAAAGAAATGTTGCTCTAGCTTGCCAAGTCTTTACTGTGTTCGAGGGGAAGCATGCTTACTGCCAAGTACATCTGGCTTTCTAATATTGTGCTGGACGTCATTCAGCAAATACAAATTGTTGATACTCTTTGTCTTGTTGGACTGCTTCAGAAGAGTATCAATGTATTAGATAGTCAGTGTGAAATCTTCCCACCTTGACAAGCACCAATAGCTCGACATGATCTGGTGGTCATCAACCCAGCAGAGAAATTAAGTTTGCAAGCACCTTGCTCAAGTCAAATGAACATTACAACAAGATATAATTCACCAAATGGTGCAGAAAGTGATGACGAAGGGATGGACTGAATGTATCAAGATCACGCCATGTTGCTATAAGATAACATTGGGCTTTCAGAGAGTAAATATACCTGAGGGCAGGTAACCAATTCACAGGAAATAGTGTCATTATCTATAAAGAGATGAGAAGAGAAATGCTGAAGCATATCATGTAAGTCATCAAGGAATTTAGTCTAATTTGAGGAGAGTAAGTGCTCTACTGACCAAACATGATCAATGAGGTTAAGGGCCACATCAACCAGTGCAGTGCTTCAATTAATACCATGCAAAACAAGCTGTTTATGACAAATGATGTCCCACCAGCACATAGATGATGCTTGGAGTAGACTTTGTCATTCCCATAGGAACGGATTATCTTATCACCATTAACTATTATTCTGACTACTAGGAATCAAACCAGCTACTAGGGAGATTGAATAATATCCAACACATGCATTCACACATTGTGATGAGTTATAATAAACTATAATGCACAAATGAGACCTTCAGGAGCTTCATAAAAGATTGAGAAATTCAACAGCATACATCAGCTTTACACTGTTGGCACTCAAATGGAAAGGCAATGATACACACCAAAGGGACTAGAAAGAAATTGAGAATATCCAACATTGATCTATACAAGGCAATCCCTGAAAGGACAAATGCACCCCCTGAAGGTCTGGGAAGTAGTCTAGCCCAAAGAGTGCTACGATACTGGACTAAAAAACTCCTCCAATTGTAACAAACCACTAAAGTTAGAAATAGTGAAATATTGACTCGCAAAATCTAGGTGAAACAGCAAAAAGCCAAATTTGATTTTGATAAGGGAGCCAGTCCGAGTGCAGATACTCAATGCACTCAACAAAATTCAGCCCATTTGGCAACTCAGGACCTGTACAGAGGAGCTGTCACCTCAGCAATATGTAATGAATGTGAAAAACAGATACAACTTCACAACATATACATACTGATCCTTCACTGCAGGCAGGAAACGGTGATCTCACCATCTACTCAGAGAACAGAATGATCTTAAGTCCCACGTTCGCTGATCCAAGCAGGAATGTTTAACACAGCAACAGCACTTGGGAACACCACTCTCCATAGCCAGGAGAAGTAACCAGTGAGCAAAAAAAAATCACTTCAATAGTCATGTATATTTCAAAGAGATCTCTTCACAGAGCTTCAACCTCTTCAATTTGGCCAGCCTAGTGAACCTTCATCATGCCATTTTAAAAACTAAGTATATCCTTCCTGAGATATGGGGACAAAAATTGCAGGAAGTACTCCAGGAATGATCTCAGCATAGCCTGTATAATTTAAAAAATGTTCATTAATGTTGCACTCCAACCCTCTTGCAACAAAATCCAACAAGGCAATTGCTTTCCTAATTACTTGCTATCCTCTACTTTAATAGTTAAAAATCACAAAACACCAGCGGTTGGCACCTATTGAAGAAACAGCGCTTTGAAAGCTAGTGCCTCCAAATAAACCTGTTGGACTAGTGTTGTGTGAATTTTAACTTTCTCCCCCCCCAATTCAATACCAGCACCTCAAAATCTATGTTAATATTGTTCATACACAACATTCTACATTTTGCTTCTGATCGAGATTAATTGTTACACGGTGCTTTTACACTGCATCTGACATTCATTTAACTTACGCATATAGCTTTGCACAAAGTGACAATGGGCTAAATGGCTCCTCTCCACTCAGCAGAGATATGATAGGCTGATTAGCCTCCTTCAATGCCATATATTTGTACGATTTAAGGATCTCAACAGCTCCCACTTTTAAAGCTAAAGGTGCAGGTGGTTATATTGTTGGGATTGGAGAGATCTTTGTTTCTGAAGGTTCTAAAATGGCATTTATCAATTGATACTGATTACTTTAAAAAGTTAACTCTGATCAGCTCTATCTTACTCTCTGCTTCTGGTGTGATGCTGCTGCTCCTTGTATAAAGTTATGTTGTCCTTGGGTTTTTTTTCAGAGAGGTTGTAAAAGCAGTGATTCTGAAAAGTCTAACTTGGGTGGGTTTTAGGGCCAATTTGATTATAGCTAACAGACACTGCTTCAAGCAAAAGGCTTTCAAGTTTTCAGAAAAAAAAACATTCATACAATGAAAGGGGAGTGGATAATTCTCTCAATTTTGAGAGGATTTGTATGTTAGCTTGAGGTTTTGGATGTAGATTTGCTCGCTGAGCTTGAAGGTTCGTTTTCAGACGTTTTGTCACCATACTAGGTAACATCATCAGTGAGCCTCCAGATGAAGTACTGGTGCATGGCTCACTTTCTATCTATGTGTTTAGGTTTCCTTGGGTTGGTGATGTCATTTCCTGAGGTGATGTCATTTCCTGTGCTTCTTCTCAGGGGTGGTAAATGGGATCCAAGTCAATATGTTTGTTGATAAGAGTTCTGGTTGGAGCCACTTGCTTCCTCCTAAATGTTGTTCAACAATGAGGAGTACTGATTCATCAGTAGAGGGAGGACAGTATGCAGTAACCAGTAGGTGATTTCCTTTCCCATGCAGACAATGTTGAAGATTTCCAGGGTAACTCCCTCCCAACTGTATGCCACTGTACCGCCACCTCCGCTGGGTCTATTCTGCTAGTGGGACAGGACATATTCAGGGATGTGACAATGGTGTCTGGGACATGGCATGTCAGATAGGATTCTGTGAGAACAGAAGATGTCAGGCTGTTGCTTGACCAGTCTGTGGGGCACCTCTCCCAATCGTGGGACCAGGCCCCAAATGTTAGCAAGGAGGACCTTGCTGGGTCAACAGAGCTGGTTTTGCCATTGTCTCTTCCAGTGACCAGATAGATGCCAAGTGGTCCATCTGGCAGACTTACTTCATTGAGATACTGTAGTGATTGAAACAATTGCTAGGCTATTTTGGAGGGCAAATGTGGCTCTGGAATCACATGGAGGCCAGACAAGGTGAGGAAGACCAATTTCCTTCTCTGAAGAACATTAGTGAGCTGGTCAGGTCCTAATGGATATAGTTGCTAGACTAGATCCGCAGCAGTTAGTGAGGGAACCATCAACAGGGCAAAACATACTTGACCTCATTCTTACCAATTTGCTAGCTGCAGATGCAATTGTCCATGATCGTGTAAATGAGACAGACTTTGAACACATCTGGTAGCTCAAGCCTGGCCATCCAAGAGATGCTGTGGGCAATCATCAGGAGCAGAATTGTACTTCAGCACAATCTGCAATCTCAAAGCCCGGCATAATCACCATTCAGCTATTCCCATCCATCCTGGTTCAATGGAGAGTGCAGAAGAGCATAGCAGGAACAGGTATAGCTAAAAATGAGGAGTCAACTTTGTGAAGCTCTCAAACAGGACCACTTGCAAGCCAAAAGCAAAATCAGCAAGTGATAGCATAGTTAAATGATTCCATAACCAACAGATCAGATCTAAACTCTGAAGTCATAGACTCATAGTGTCATACAGCACAGAAAGAGACCCTTCAGTCCAACTCGCCCATGCTGACCAGACATCCCAGTCTGACCTCATCCAATTTGCCAGCATTTGGCACATATTCCTTTAAACCCTTCCTATTCATATACCCATCCAGATACTTTTTAAAATGTTGCAATTGTACCAGCATCCATCACTTTCTTTGGCAGCTCATTCCATACACGCACCACCCTCTGCAAAGAAGTTGCCCCTTAGTTCCCTTTTAAATCTTTCCTCTGTCACCTTAAATCTATGCCCTCTAGTTTTGGACTCTCCCACCTGAAAAAAAAGCTTTACCTATTCACCCTAACCATGCCCCTCATGATTTTATAAATCTCTATGAGGTCACCCCTCAGCCTCTGATGCTCTAGGGAAAACAGCCCCAGCCTGTTCAGCCTCTGCCTATAGCTCAAACCCTCCAGTTCCAGCAACATCCTTGTAAATCCTGTCTGAACCTTTTCAAATTTAAACCTCACATTTACCCAAATTAAACTCCAGTCCTCCCAACTCCTATACTTATTGCACTGACCAATAAAGGCACGCATACCAAATTCCTTCTTTACCACCCTGTCTACGTATGACTCCATTTTCAAGGAAATATGCATTTGTACCCAGAGGTCTTTTTGTTTGGCAACACTTCCCAGAGCCCTCCCATTAACTGTATAGATCCTGCCCTGGCTTGTCTTCCCAAAATGTAACACCTCACATTTATTCAAATTAAACTCCATCTGTCACATCCAGTAGTAAGTGGTGGTGGACAATTAAGCAACTCACCCGAGGACAAAACTCTGCAAATATTCCCATCCGCAATGCTGGAAGAACCCAGCATGTCAGGGAAAAAGATAAGGCTGAAGAGTTTGCAGCAATCTTCAGCCAAAAGTTCTAAGTGGATGATCATCTCAGCCTCCTCCAGTGGTCCCCAGCATTACAAATACCAATTCAATTCAATTCACTTCACGTGATTTCAAGAAACAATTGGAGGCACTGGACACTGCAAAGGCTGTGTACCCTGACAACATTCCAGCAATAGTACTGAAGACTTGTGCTCCCCCAGCCAAGCTGTTCCAGTACAGCTATAAGACTAACATCTACCTGATAATGTCCTGTACACAAAATGCAGGACAAATCCAGCCTGGGCGATTACTACTCCATCAGTCTACTCACAATCAGTAAAGTGATGGAAGGTGTCATTAACAGTGCTATTAAGCAGCACCTGCTCGCTAATGATAAGACCATAAGATGAAGGAATAGAATTTGACCATCCAATCTGCTCTGCCATTCAATCGTGGCTGATGTGTTTCTCAACCATATTTTCCTGCCTTCTCCTCCTTAACCTTTAATCACCTTACCAATCGAGAACCTATCACTGCCTTAAATACATTCAATTATTTGGCCTCCTCAGCATTCTGTGGCACTGAGTCCCACAGCTTCATCACCCTCTGACAGGAGAAATTCTTCCTCATCTCAGATCTAAAACATTGTCCCTTCATTCGGAGGCTGTGTCCTCAGATCCTAGTCTCTCCTACTAGTGAAAACATATTCTCCATGTCCATTTTATCCAGGTCTCTCAATATTCTGTAAGATTCAATCAAGACTCCACCACCACCACCACTACCACCACCACTACCACTACCACTCCCACACCCCCCCCCCCCCCCTCGGATTCTTCTAATGTCTATCAAATACAGACCCAAAGTTCTCCTCCACTCCTCATATGACAAGCCTTTCATGCCTGGAATCATTCTTCAGAACCTCCACCAAAAGCCAACACATCTTCCCTTAGACCCAGGCTCCAAAACTGCTCACAATACTTAGATGCTGTCTGACCAGAACTTTATATGGCCCATGTCTGCTCTTGTATTCTAGGTCTCCAAAGTGAAATCTAAACATTGTATTTGCCTTCTTATCTGAAGTGAATCAGCAGGTTAACCTTAAGAGAATCCTGAACCAGAACTCCCAAGTCCCTTTAAGATTTCTGAAGCTTTTCCCTATTGAGAAAAGACTCTACACCTTTATTCTTCCTACCAGTGTGACGCTATGCACTTTTTCTTACATTGAATTCCATTTGCCACTTCTTTGCCCACTTTCCTAGCCTTTCCAAGACCTACTGCAGCCTCTCCATGGCCTCAACACTACCTGCCCCTCCATCTATCTTTGTGTCAACAACAAACTTTGCAAAACTTAGCTCCTTTGTCCAGATCATTAATGCACACCATCAATAGTTATGACGCCAACACTGACCTATGCGGAACTCCACTAGTCACCGACTACCATCCTGAAAAAGACTGCTTTATCCCCACTCTCTGCCTTCTGCCAGTCAGCCAATCCTCTATCCATCCAGTATCTTGACCTTAACATATGGACTGTTATCTTATTTAGCAGCCTCCTGAACAGCACCTTGTCAAAGGCCTTCTGGAAATCCAAATCCACTGGCACTCTCTTGATCAAATTGCTCATCACCTCCTGAGAGAGAGAGTTCTAACAGATTTGTCAGGCATGACCTCCCCTTCATTATGCCATGCTGACTCAGCCCTATTTTACCATGCACTTCCAAGTACTCCACAATCTCATCCTTAATATTGAACTCTAAGACCTTACCAATGACTTGTAAATTTCCTCTTCTGCCTTACTCCCTTCTGAAACAGAGACATTACATGAGCCATTTCCAGTCATCTAGGTCCCTCCCTGATTCCAGTGAAAGACCATGACCAATGCCTTTACAATCTCTTCAGCGATCTCCTTGAGAACTCTGGGCTGTAGTCCATTTGATCCATGTGATTTATGCACCTTTAGACCTTTCAGCTTCTCCAGTGCCTTTGCCTTAGTGATGATCACTACACTCACCTCTGCCTGTCTCTCAAAGTTCTGGTACATCGCTTGTATCTTCTACTGTGAAAACTGATGCAAAGTATCTATTTGGTTCCTTTCCCATTTCTACTCCTCCAATGGTCCAATGTCCATTCTTGCCTCTCTTCTATCTTTTAAATATCTAAACAAAAACTCGTGCAATCTTCTTTAATAATACTAGCCCGCTTACCCTCAAATTTCATCTTCTTCTCCACTTAGTGACTTTTTTAGTTGTCCTCTGCTAGTTTTTAAAGGCTTTCCAATCCTCTAGCTGCCCACTGAGCTTCGCCACATTGAATGCTGTCCCTCATTTCACTATCTCCTCAGACCTTTGAATCTCTGATGAGGGGAACCTCTGCTGAGGCAGATTGGATTCTTACGGGTCAGGATAAATGCTGAAAATTTGTCTCCCCTCATGTGTGTGTCTAGGACCAGAGGGAAGTCAAGGACACCATAATCTTTACAAGAATGAGAAGCTCTCTCATTGATATGTAAGAATCCTGTATGTCTCAATCAGTAGAGTTCTATCCTGTTTATCGTTATTCATAAGATAATGCCTCCACATTGGGGATCATCCAAGTGAACCTTCTTTGAACTACCTCCAATGAAATAATATCTTCTCTTAAATAAGAGGATCAAAACTGTCACAATGATCCAGATATGGTCTCACCAGCATCTTGCACAGTTACAGGGAGACTTCCATACTCATATATTCCAATCTCCTTGAAATAAGGCCCTCCTTTCTGTTAGCCTTCCTGATTACCTGCTGCACCTGTTTGCCAGTTATGTTTTGTCCTCCAAGTTCATTTTTGCCATTTAAATAATACCACTTGTTTGTTTACTTTCCAAATTAAACAACTTCACATTTAGCCACATTATACTTTATTTATCAATTTATATGTGCACTTACTTAACCTATCATATCTCTGCCAACTCTTTGTATCCATCTCGCAAATTGCCTTTATACCTATTTTTGGGTTGTCTGCAAATTTGGCTACAGTACATTTGCTTCCTTCTTCCTTCATTCTTGTGTATTGTAAAGAGTTTTGGTCCCTGCACTCATCCCTGTGGAACCCCACTGGTCACAGGTTGCCAATCTGAAAAAGAATCCACTATCCCCATTTGCTGTTTCCTACCCATCAGTCAATTCTCTCGCCATTCCAATATACTACCTCCAACAGCATGGGCTCTTATGATTTAAGTTTTTGTGAGGTACCTTATCAAATACAACGTGTCTAATAGTTCCCCTCTCTCGAGTCTGTTTCATACTTCTTTGAAACACCCTAATAAATTTGTCAGACACAACTTCATTTTTATGAAGCCATGCTGACTCTGCTTGGTTAGATTATGATTTTCTAAATGTTCAGCCATTGTTTCCTTAATAATTGATCACAATCTTTTTCCAATAATAGATGTCAGGCTAATCAACCTACAGTTGCCTTCCTCACGTTTTGAATAGGGGTGTCACATCTGCAGTTTTCCAATCCTCAATTACTTGTCCAGAATCCAAGGATTTGTCATTGTATCTCAATGGAATTCAAATGCATTGCAATCACTTTCTCGTATAAGATCTTTTACCATAAGTTTACAAATCCATCCTGCCTCATCACGCAATACTAAATCTAAAGTAGCTTGATCCCTTCATTGATTCCTCAATGCAATATTCTAGGAAGCTATCGCAACAACATTCTGCAATTTCATTTTTCAGATTAACTGCTAATTTGATTTGTCCAATCTATATTAAAGCTTGATATTCCTCAATTACTACACTCTCAGTTTTACAAGTTCAAATAGTTTCTTTGCTTAATGCTGTGCCTGATGTAGTAATTGCTGTTAGAGGGTCTATAATTGTTCCCACTCGCATTTCCTGATGTTTATTTTTCTTGTTCTCCAACTGAATCTATTTTCTTGATCTTCTGAGCCAAGAATCTTTTTCATTGCTGTCCAAGGGCAACTCCTCCTCCTTCTCCATTTTGTTCTTTTTTTTTACAAAATGTTGTGTACTGTGTAATATTTATTTTTCTTTCATCACCTTGCAATGTCTCAGTTTTATCTTTCTTTATGCCATGAGTTCATTGACCTTAAACCAAATGCTTCATGCCATCAGATAGAGTCTTTGATTTTATTCCTTTATGATTCTTTGCACTAAATGTGTATGCTAATCTACTATTACCATTAATTTCTTTTGATTCTTTCTGTTCATTTCCTTGCCCTTACTCAAATTGTTACATGACTTGATTGCCCCTTTAGATTTCTAAAGTTTGAATAGAGCCCTCCACCAAAGGATAGCTGCCTCGCTCTCCATTGCAGATGCCAATCAGTCAACACCCCATCTTCAAACACCACTCTGAGACACAATATAATTCTTTAACTGTTTAACCTTATGTCAATGGATGGTTTGCTCAGGGAGCAATCCACGGATTATTACCTTTGAAAATCAGTATTTTAATTTGGACTCTAACTCCTCAAACACTTTGCACAGAACATCATTCCTAGTTCAATGAATGTCTTTGGTTCCAATGTGGATCATAGCAACTGGATTGTCCAATTCACTTTCAACTGTGACGAGATGCCTTTAACCCAGGCACCCGACAGGCAATACAACCTTAGGAATTTAAAGTTATGATTTCAGATCTACACTGAGGAACTTTAACATTCCTCATCAGGGTCCTACAACATTATGCCATGTCAGTTTGCCCATCTAACTCTGCAATCCTCATTCATCCACATGGATAGAAGTAACCCTTACCTCCTGGTCAAAGGGATGAGGAGATAAGATAATCCTAGATTCCCCCTACCTGTTGGATTCGCAATCACTCCATCCTATTCTTGATCACTAACCAACTCTAATGTTGTATTTAACGAAAGGAGTGTAACTATCTCCTAGAGAAATAAATGTCCCGAGAATTGTCCCTTCCTCCAGTGCCTGGGAATATCTGCAGCTCAGACTCTAGTTTAACAACTTTGATCCTCTATTTGAAGCAAGAAAACAGATGACGTCATCTATCTCATGTCAAGTTTCCCATTTCTTAAATGGGGCACTAAATTGCATATTAAAGTGATACACTCTAATGGAAGCAATTACAAATTATATTCTACTTTGTAATAAATCTTTAATTATACAATCAGATTTATCTGACCTTACATTTTAAATCTCATTTGTTGGTGCAGTATCTGTGCTCTAGTTAGACTGATGAAATTAGACACAACAAATTCGTAAATTTATGATAAAGAAAGAGTATCTGATGGGAAATACCATTGCCATCACAAAAGCTCTTGGGAAAGCCACTAACAATGTGAAATTTTCTATGAGTCAGATAATGGTTTTAGATTTGGCAGCAGCATTTATTAAATTCTGTCAAGAAATAAATGATATTTTTTGACGGCCCACAATAATCATCGCAAAGCAGAGATAATCATCGAACACAAACATTTGTAATAGTACTGAAATCCTGTCAGGTGACACAGTCAAATGGCTTAATCTTCCTGAATTTGTTTACTTACATGCACCTCTCCATTGTCCTTTTGACAGGTGTAAGCACAAGTTGAGGCATGTCATCGCTTGTCACACTCACTGCTGTCATCTTTGATAAAGTCTGGCTTCAACTTAAAGTTATCAACTTTTTATCATTCCTGCTGCATTCATCAATTCGTCCAATCATAAAAGGCATCAAAATCGAACCTAATCCTGGACTGACCTGCTGTCCACATCCAGGACCTTTGCAGAAGTTACTTGACAGCAGTTAGAAGAGAAAGCTATTTGATTCCCTCTCTAACCTTGAGGTAACAGTTGTAACATTCACATCCAAATTCAACAGAAAAAAGGAATTGTACCTTCAACCAGGCTAGCAACTAACTTACTACAGTACCACATGGTACATATCCTTATGAAGCAATTGAAGGCATTGGAATTCTTTTTGAGGGAGTAGATCAGGTCAAAAATAATGGGTCCATTGTTTATTTCCATTTGAGTACTTTTTTGCAGTACTTCATTCACATTAAAGAACTGTAAAGCTGTGCACAGCACACAAAAGCATTACACGTTTATTCACAGTTAAAAATCACACAACACCAGGTTATAGTCCAACAGGTTTAATTGGAAGCACACTAGCTTACGGAGCGTCGCTCCTTCAGGTGATTGTGTGAGATAATCGCCTGATGAAGGAGCATCGCTCCGAAAGCTAGTGTGCTTCCAATTAAACCTGTTGGACTATAACCTGGTGTTGTGTGACTTTTAAGTGTGTACACCCCAGTCCAACACCGGCATCTCCAAATCATGACGTATATTCATCTTCACTCTGCATTGCCTCCTTTCTAGTGCCTGGGGTGGCTTCTCGAGAATCATCAGATTTCATTGCATGGTATATCTTGTTAAAGTTGCATCTGTACACTTGGTGAAAGTGAGGACTGCAGATGCTGGAGATCAGAGTCAAGATTAGAGTGGGGCTGGAAAAGCACAGCAGGTCAGGCAGCTTCCGAGGAGCAGGAAAATCGACGTTTCGGGAAGGGGTTTTGCCTGAAATGTCCATTTTTCTGCTCCTCGGATGCTGCCTGATCTGCTGTGCTTTTCCAGCCCCACTCTAATCTTGACTCTGTACACATGGTGGCCACTTTCCACTTTATTATATCCCCATTTCTCTCATAATTTTTCTTCCCCCTGTTAAGTGATCTTTTGAATCAATGAATTTTCATCGCTGAGTCCCTATCTAGAGGAAATTGCATCAAAGCTGATTATATTCTAAGAGTTTTATTAATCCTGGTCTCACTCTCTAGACTTTCTTCACTTTCTGGCAGAATCATCCAAATCTTACTCTAATGTCCGATGTTTCCTTTCCACATTTCAATTCGACAGAAGGACATCGCTGTAGCATCAATTCTCTTTTGTTTAAGGAGTTGAACAATATTTAGAAATTTGCTTTTACAAATTAGTTAAAACTAGCTGGAAGATGAAAAGAATTCCTTTCCAAATGTTTTCACTGCAGATGTGTACCTTCTTTTGCAAGAATAAAACATCTGAATGATGAGGTTAGTTTGGAGAAAGGAGGTTGGAAATGATTCTTTGGACATGGATATTAACAAATCTGATGATTATCAGAATTCTTGCAGAAATCTAAATGTTGAGAACAGAAGATTGTTTGAATCTGCAGTAACACTTTCTCATTCGCCTCTTCCTCTTCATTCCTTTCAAATTGGCCACAGCTTTTGGCAGGTTGATCACCCCAGTCTTCTTCAACACCCTTTTGTCATTGCCCAGCTGGCTTGGGCTACAATCGACTTGTCCCATTTTTCTCTCTCTAAACAGTCTGAGAATCGCCTGCAATTTTTTCTTTTCCCACTCCTGCCTTGCTCCACAAGTTTGTTCTGGGGATCTATCCTTAATGGTGTGTGCACTCACCTAATTCATACCTTCAGCATCTTCAACCTTGCTTGCACCACCATTGGTGAGCTCGCTTTCAGTTTCATAGGCTCTGCACAAATCTTTCTTCACGTCTCTTTCCTCTTTTCAGACTCTTCTTATAATCTAGGTCTTCAACCAAGCTTTTGACCATCTGTCCTAATATCATCTCAGATGGTTGTGTCAAATTTTGCTTATAATGCTTTTCGAGGAGAAAGTGGGGTCTGCAGATGCTGGAGTATCAGAGCTGAAAATGTGTTGCTGGAAAAGCGCAGCAGGTCAGGCAGCATCCAAGGAACAGGAAATTCGACGTTTCGGGCATAAGCCCTTCATCAGGAATGAGGAAAGTGAAGGGCTTATGCCCGAAATGTTGAATTTCCTGTTCCTTGGATGCTGCCTGACCTGCTGCGCTTTTCCAGCAACACATTTTCAGCAGTTATAATGCTTTTGTTGGGAATGTTTGCTTTATAAATATCAGCTGTTATTCTTGTACTCAATATTGTCATGACAATAGATCAAAGTTCCAAATTACATCGACATACTAAATTTTTTAGTAAGACTTTTTTCTAAAACAACATACAAAATAGAGATACCTAATAATGCAGCTCAGTGACTGTCTGGAACATTCCTGTATGGATTATTCAGCCTCAGGAGTGAGGGCATAAAATGTAACATCCAGAAAGGTGGTAAGGAACTTCAAAGAGACATTTTTAAGGAAGAGGTATGATGCAAAACCTGGACCAGAGTCTGAGAGTTACATTCCCAGATAGTGGATATAACGTGAGGTAAAATAAATCTCTCTTGAAAAAGAAATGTCTGTGTTTACCTTGTCATGTATACACAGGAAAAGGGGTTGAAAACTTACTGCACTTTCAGTGCACACATGTTCTAGTCCAGAGTTCCAGAGTCAGTGTGCTACTGGATGAGAGTGTGCTATGAAGACAATAGCTGAAGAGCATCTACTTGACACCTGTATGCTGTCATGTTAAAAAAGAAAGGAGTACAAAATCTCCCTGATTTCTGGGAGCAAGTGACCAGTCAAAAGCCACAGTGAACTGCATAACTCCTTTAAGTTAATCATATTGTGACCTACAGACAGAGGGGGTCGAATAAAGAAGAGCAGTTAATTCTTCCCTCCTTACCAAAGATGGTAATAAATTGGAAGTCAATGCTCAGGGATGGGCTGTAATAAATAGCAAGACAAACTCATCTTGTCCAGATCCTGACAGGCATAAATTACATCTCAGACAGAGCCTGCTGGAATGTCACCTCAATGTCCTAACTAGGCTCAAGTTCCACCTTACTTACATCTTGAAATATAGTTGCTTTTCAATCCCCTTTCCCCTTATCAATACTACTTTTCCTTTTCCTTTCAGGCTCAATTCCTCCACGTTCTCCTTTGTAATTCCCCAAGCATAAATTGTAAATTATCTATATTCCTTGACCCATATCTTACCACATACATCACATCCATCATCCTATCTTCACCATCATCTCTTTGATCTCTCAACCTCAATGTTAAAATTCTAGTTTTCCTCTCTAAGCACCCCCATGGACTTACTCTAACCCATGTCTCCAGTGCAATGTTCCAGTTTCCATTCACTACTCCTCTTGCTTGAAGCTGCTGCCTATAAGTCTCTGGAAACCTCTTCCTAAGCCTTTTTGTGTCAATCTGTCTTCCTCCTTCAAAAGTTTCACCAGAATGTTGTTCTTTCATATGTCATAGTCGCTCCCTTAAATACTTCGTACAGAGTGTCCCCTTCTCTCCCAGCGAAGCAAAATAGGCCATGGTTTTAAATGAGGGAAGTGTATAAATGTAATCTGTTTTGCCCACTCTGGAAGTGCAGATCCAATATCCTAGAGGTGACATCAGGTTGGAGAATTGAAATTTCAGTGACAGAAGCTTTCACTTCTTCCTGTGACAGTGGGAAAAATACGCTTCTCTAAATACAGGGCGGGGGGGGCACAATACAAAATTGAATTCTCAAGATGCAGAAGCACTTCAACACCAAGTAAAGTAAGAGTTTACAATGAATTATAGACCATTGGACAACATGCAAAGCTGTGATGAACTTTCACAAAAGCAAATTTTCATACTGACTGAATCACTTCCTTTAGGTTGACCGTTAGCACTTGCAGGGATCTCAGATGCTCTGCTGTTAATGACCTAGGGAGTGAGGAAGCAAATCTTCTTAGTCTCCTATGTATTTGCAAAGCCTCTAACTTGAAACCATTCCCTGGAGGTCAGCTGATGCAGTCATAAGCAATGTCATGTGCTTCACCTTATTTTTTTCAACTCTGTTTAATACCACATGGAAATATTTTCTGCCTACAGATTCCCACATGATTCAGTGGCATTTAGAAAATTTCATTAGTCATTGATTTTTAAAAACAAGTGTCTTTCTCAGATCAATAACATTTTTCTCTGAGGCACTATGACTGTGTTTAGAATTCCAAAGTTCGTCTTCAAGCAATATTTGCAACAGAAATGCAAGATATAATATTAATTAATTATCGAAGGATATAGACAAATGCAACATAATAATTACAACTAAACGTGCCAAATCAAATACAGATATTTTCAAATCAACCTGTCAAAGATGTTATTATACAAGTGGGGCCTCCTGGCTTAGAGGAATAACAAGTTATAGTTATGCTATTGTTGTCTAAATATCAGGACCCTTTTAATGTCTGATAGATCACGTCACCACCTCTGCCCTTATTAATATCAAGCTGACATGTCAAATACAGTCTGTTACAAAAATCTCCCACCCAGGTGTCAGCCCTTAGCTCAACCATGCTGCATTTAACTGAGTCAGAACAAAGTGGGTTCATAGATCTCAGTAGTTGAGCACATTATCCAGGCTGACACTTCAATGCTAGAACTTCATTGGCTGCCTTTTAGATAAGCTGCAACAAAGGTGGACAAAGAAGATCTAATTAAAATATTCAAACATTAGCTGGCCCCTTCTCCCAGCACCTTGCCCACATTTATCCATCAACCAACGTTACTGAAATAGATTATCTGATGATTTATCTTATTGTTCTTTGTGAGGTATGTTGTGAGGACTGCTGCAGCACAATGGGTGCTGCATTCACCAGAATGAGTCTGAGCAATCCTTAAGGTGCGAAGGATGACGTAAAGTTCATATTTAACATAAGCAAGACCCAGCAACAAAATAACAATGCACTTGATTCACCAGTTGAAGGCATAATCCCCGCAGAGGTTGACATTCTCATCAGTTAGCTGCATGAGTGATGATTTTTGACATCACACAGCTCAGCTGCTGTTACCATGCACCACTATTCAGGAAGCAGCAGCAGTCCTGAATTGGTCTTCTTACTGTCAAATTATGGAACAGTAAGATCTGCATTGTATGAGTAATGCAAATGACTTTCCTTTAAATGCAGAATTATGGATTCTTCAAGTAAACTTATCCTTCGTTTACTCTATTTATGATCATTTTTTTAAAAAAATGTGTTGGCCTTGCAAAAGATACTTCTGCTGGAAAGCACTAAAAATTTCCTCTTTGACCCTTCAGGCATCATTTTTAGCTCTTTCAACTAAGATTTCATCAGAAGCATTGATAAGGATTTAACGTCCTTAGGACAGTTCAACAAAGAAATGGCCATCCAATCGGTTTGAAGTGAAGGGAAATTAAACACTTCGTATCAAACAACAAACTTGTTATTGTCATAGAACATCATGCTAACAATTCAATGATGAAGGGGACACAAAAACACAAAATATAAAATGACATTTAAACCCAATTTGTAGAAACAAACTGACAACGCTAAAAGTGAAACTGAAACACAAGACAAGAGAAAAGAGCATGTCAATGCAGTTAGTGTCTCCTGGAGGAAGATTAAATTAAGGATGTTGAGCTCACACATTTGAAAACTAACATGCATACAGCAGAGAACCTGACACGCTAGCACATAATGAAATTATTGTGTATGAAAAATATTTACTGAATAACTTGTATTATAAAGTAACGCCCACTCACAGAAAGTGTGAAAACCCATTGAAAACAACAAGGTAGGGAGTACTGCAAGGCACCTTGACTTGGACTGTGGAGCTGCAAGGGTTTGGTAGCTCTGAGTCTATTCAGCACCATAATAATTGGCTCCCAAATGTCATGTGACAGCTTGTGCACATCATGTGTACAAATCCACATGAAAGTTACATAAAGCTTCCTAATGCATCTAAAGTGCCTTAACAACATTGTAGCCATGCAGTATTTATATGCAAAAGATGTTTCAAGAGAAATTTTCAACCAAATGATTTTTTTTTGTCACTGGATGACCCAATCTTGTACATGCAGCTATCCCTCTGTACAAGGTATCATTACTGTGCCGGGAAGAAAGTGAGGACTTCAGATGCTGGAGATCAGAGCTGAAAATGTGTTGCTGGAAAAGCGCAGCAGGTCAGGCAGCATCCAAAGAGCAGGAGAATCGACGTTTCGGGCATGAGCCCTTCTTCAGGAACTGAAGAAGGGCTCATGCCCGAAACGTCGATTCTCCTGCTCTTTGGATGCTGCCTGACCTGCTGCGCTTTTCCAGCAACACATTTTCAGCCCATCATTACTGTGCCCTCCAACTTACATCAAGCATTTCTCATCAAGGCAATAGTGGGACACGTTATAAAGGATCAGTAGACTTTTAACTGTTAGTCTCACTAACCTGGCCCCACCTACTGTGTGCTTACGTCAACACGTCTTGAGACCACATTATCTGCTGTATTCCAACACAAAGTTGAGTATATCTCTGACAAACTACATCTCTCTTGGTGGAAAGGATGAAGCAACAGTATTTGATAAAGATGTCTAGATTAGAGTGGTGCTGGAAAAGCACGTCAGGTCAGGCAGCATCCGAGAAGCAGATGCAGAGTGTCCTAAATGGCTGTCTTGCAAACATCTCTTGGGACTACCACTCAGGTCAAATGTTTCTTGATTTTAAAGGTAATTTAAACCTGCCTGTAAAATGGATGTCGTCAAGCTCCGTGTTACACAGCAATATTGCTGCAAAGGGCTTGAAGAGTTAGAGCAACAATCTGATGTTATTCCGTTTCTCAACAGAATAGTGGTAACTAGTCTTGGCATCCAAACTTTCCAGTGCAGAATACTGAAACATCGAATGGATCCACTATTTAGGACAACCCCCCTTCGCCACAGTTACAATGAGGCATGCTAATCAACGGGTCATTGTTAAATGAGGATTCAAAATACTGTATAAACACTTATATTGTCTGAGCTGTTTGGGAAGGTGCCCATCAGCATGTCCCACAGAAGGAGAAAGTCTTTGCAGAATTCTAGCTGCTGTTGACTGAAATACACAGGTTGGTAACAGTATAAATACACAGATTGGTAACAGTATAAATACACAGGTTGGTACAGTAGGAATGCACACGTTGGTACAGTATGGGTTTCTTAAATGGGAGAATAAATGCTCCCACCACAGACAATATTGAACTACAACTGCCTTTGTGTGCAGTGAACTATTTGCAAATGACAAGGAAATGGTATGAATTTCATCTAGCCATACAAATAACAGAAAAGAAAAGTAATGGTGACAGATATTCCTCCTATTGGAGATAACTCAAAAACGGTGCTATCTCACATATTCACAATGCAAGGCACCAATGTGAAAGTCATTGTTAATCCCAAAGAATGGCCTATGAATGAACCAATATAAAAATGAAAAGATATCCAAAAGCTTTATATTACATGTACACTAAACATAGTCTGGCACTATTGCTTCTGAATCACAAATTTTGTTTGTGACAAGTTATGAGCTTGCTATATTTTGTCCTGCTCCATTTCAATATCCTCAGTGGGTACTCAGTTCTGTTTGTGCCTTTGTGTTCTCTCAGTGAGAGGCAGCATGTACCAATCACATCTGAGGCAAGTAATCCACAACGATGGCTAAAAGAACAGCGGCTCATAGAAAACGCAATCAGCAAAAGGTCATCTGAGATCTAGAGGAAATGTCTCTTTAAGAGACAGGGATCCCTCTGATTTTTACAATTGCTATAGTTACTTTGCAATCGGTATTTGCCATAAAACATTTTTGTTTTAAAAGAAAGCCATGATCTGACTATCCATATAATTGTCATGAGGTGGAGAACTTTGAGATACTTTGCCTAAGGTTCAATGCAGATACTAGCAAAGACAGACCTTCGTTATCATCATCAGTACAGTCATGTTGTCTCAGATTGTCACTTTACTAACTCTGAGTGGTCTTGGAGTAAAGATGATTTGATTTGCATGGTTGTCATAGAAACAAGAATTCAAAAACACTTACAAACTACCAGGTTTTCCAAATGTCTTGAATCTAACAGTTTGAACCAAACAAAAAAAACCTAAAAAAATTGCAGGTGCTGGAATTGAAAGCTGAAATTGCTGGAAAAGCTCAGCTGGTTTGGGGGTAAATTTGAAGAGAAAGCAAAGTTAACATTTCAGGTCCATTGGCCCTTCTTCAGAAGTGATGGTTGCTTGGAAAAAGTTGGTATTTATGCAGAAGATGTGGTGGGAGGAGGTGGACACAGAGCCCAAGAGAGAAAACCAGTTGGATGGACAAAGGAATGGGTAATAGTCAGCCAAGGAGAATGAACAGCTGCTAATGGGGACTATTAATAACAGGCAATGGATTTTGTGTCTGATAGCAGCCCATGTGATGATGAGGCCTGGTGTGTTGTGGGGGTTAGGGTAAGGACATAGGAGAAAGTACTTTTGAGTCCCAAAGGCTGCAGACTCTAAATGGGAAATGAGATGCTTTTCTTCTAACTTGCATTGAGCTTTGCTGGAGCACTGCAGCAAGCCTGAGATAGAGATGCTGGCCAGGAAACATAGCAGGGTATTGAAGGCAACTGGAAGCTCAGGGTCATTTTTGCGGGTAGAACATAGGGATTCTGCTCAACTGTTTTGTCAATATTGAGTTTAATGAAACCAAAATATTAACTCTGATTTCTCTTCTCAGATGCGAGCAGACCTGCTGAATTTTTCCAGCAATTTCTGTTTCTCTTTGAGTTTGAACCAAATTCCTTGCGTGAAGATAATATCTTAAACTCACCTACCGATAGCAAAGGCAGCAACACAGCATCTATTAACTGTAATTTAGTATTGAAGATGAATCAGTTCACGCAATAAGCATATAAAGAATTCACTGCTGCACACCAATTAAACAATATAGACAATGACAAAACAGACAATACCTCAAGATTGTAGAATGTAGAAAACTCTGGATGCTGAGACTGCAGAGAAAACTATACTCACGGGTCTATGGCATGGATTACACTAGCTCAGAGTTAACAAACATATAACATGGCTCATTTCCTTGTTTAAAGTGATATACCTTTGTAGGCAGGAACCAGCTCTCTGCAAACAAAAGGGATATATTTGAATCTTGCATTTTTGAAATGACCTGGAAGCATGCGATCTCTAAGGAGTCCTCCATGGAAGCAGTTCAACCAATGAGAGTCAACTTGCCAAACAATGAGCAACCTTTCCTTCTGCAGTATAAATTGTTGTCTTATGAAATTTGACATTCTTGCATTTGTCTTGAGTGCAAATAAAAAGCTTTGGCATCATGTCTCTCTTTGCAGCAATATTCAAATCTAAAATGAAAATTAGTTAAATTGGGTTAATGAAAATTAGTTGCAGAAGGGACAGAATTAGTTAAATTGGGAAGAAAAAGCTTGCATTTGAATGGCTGTTTCCACAACCTAAAAATATCTCTCAGGGCTTCATTACTAATGAACTATTTTGAGATACAGAAACTATTATAATCTAAGAAATTTACACACAGCTCCTGCAAACAGCAATGTAACAATGATGAGATGCTCTGTTTCTAATTGAAGGATAAATATTGGCCAGGACATTTGGGCCAACTCTCTTGTTCTTTTTCCTTGGGATCTGGTGCTTCGATCACAGCAGGCAGATAGGATTCTGTTTAATGGCTTATTGGAAAGATTGCACCGCTAACATTCTAGCACACCTTCACTACTCGACTGTATGATTTTTCCGATTGAGCCCTACTTGAATCCAGAACATTGGGAGTCAGTCATGAGGGGCCAACCAGTTGAGTCACAGAACAGTATTCGGTAAGCTATGTCTTTAGAAATGATAGAGAAGGAAGAAGGGGTGGAGATAATCAGAAAAACAATGGCAGCAGCCAGAGAGGGTCAATCTTTGAGACTGAATAAGGATCCATTTGCTTTGATTTCAGGTATCAGTCACAATATTGGCGCTATTTGCAAGTGGAAACATAGAATCCCTACAGTGTGGAAACAGGCCATTTGGCCCAACGAGTCCAAACCAACTCTCTGAAGAGTATCCCAACCAGACCAATTCCCCTACCCTACCACACTAATTTTCCCCTGACTAATGCACCTAATCTACATGTCCCTGAACACTATGGGCAATTTAGCATGGTCACTTCACCTAACCTGCACATCTTTGGATTGTGGGAGGAAACCCATGAAGACACGGGGAGAATGCACAAACTCCACACAGACAGTCACCTGAGGCTGAAATTAAACCTGGGTCCCTTGCGCTCGGAGGCAGCAGGGCTAACCACTGAGCCATCATGCTGCCCAATTATTGGAGATGATATGGAGAAAGAAATATGTTAGCAGATACATGAAATGGATAAAGGATGGAAATCAAAAGTATGGGAGAGTTCACATGAACTGGCAGGGTGAGAGTGTGAAACGGGAGCAGGCAATGGAAATTGAAAAGATTGCGCAGGATTCCTTTCTGATCCAACACGGAAGAATGCTTTGTGCAATCACACACCATAAAATAAACTTTTTTTTCAAATGGCACTCACCAGAGTGAAGAAATCAAGTGAACCACATGCTTTGAAGTACGCAAAAACAAAGTGTCTTTTATAATTCCATCAGCATGACTTCAAAATGCTAAAACTTCCCAAGTCATGGCTTTTAATAAACTTTCCATAACCACCAGCCCACTTTTGATAAATGACCTGATAATTACTAATTTTAGATATTATGGAATGTCAAAGAAGCCTATCAGATTGTTCCAAAATGTCACAACACGTTTGTGGTTGAGTTGAAAATGCAACCGGCACACAGAGGGAGATAAAAGACATTATTCAAGCCTTCAGCCCTCTCGAAATAAATTAGTACAGTATGGTTTTCATATTGGAAACAGCATTTATTACTATAGCAACCAAACACACAATTAGGGTATCAGCAAGTTTCCTTCTCAATATGTGACCAAGGTTACAGACAGCACTAATGAAGCAGATACCATTCAAGGTGCTTGGGCAAAAACAGATTAATTCTTTTCTCTTGCTGCTTACAAATAAAGGCTTTGTGATCTTGAGAGTGAATATTGTGTCTGCACCTGTGACCACAATGGGCAGGACAATAATTTCCAAACGTCAGCACAGAAAATCGATGTTTGGAGTAAATGAGACTTGCCAGAGATGATGACAGTAGTCACTGAGCTAGTCAATGCATTCAAACAGCTCTCAAGTACAAAACTGAAGCAAGATCGGAAGTGTATAGTAAAAGTTTACGGATACAAGGAAGACGTGCATTTGTATAAGCCTTTCATAACAAAGAGATGTCTGAAAATACTTCACAACCAATGTGATACTTTACATGCAGTCACTGTTATAACATGGAAATGCAGCAACTAAGTTTTCATGCTGCAAGTGCCAATGACACCTACCAGTGCTAACCCATTTTGTGATATTAGTTGAGGAGTAAACATTGGCCAGGGTACTAGACAAATCTCCCATTCATCGCTGAAGTAACTCTATGGCATACCTTACGTCCATCTGAAAAAGCAAAAGTTGGTATTTCTGCTGCTAAGCATCAGCCTAGAATTACATGTCCAAATAACTGGAGTGCACTCGAACACATACCTTGTGACTCAGAAGGGAAATTACTATAAACTGAGCCAGATTAGTACAATAGTAATAAAACAAATAGATAATGCAAATTGCAGACTGACACTTTCCAAAGCAGAGCAGCTCGCTTGCTTTAGTTTTCTCTCTATAGTAAGTGTACACACTGAATTAAAAGTAGAGTGACAATATTTTTATTGACACCACAATGTGTACTAAATAATGAACATTAGTTTAGATTCACAAGTTTTTATCCGAACCAGAAAATATGGAAAAATAAAATGACAGCCAAACCCATCCTGAAAATGTATGTCAACTCAATAAAAAATGTCATACTTTGCAACATATATTTGTTCTGAGTGGATGCAACACACTTAAACAATGATATAAGTAGCCTCAAGCCTCACCCCTGAGGGCTGAAAATGATGTAAATCTTCAAGTTAAACAGGTCAAACTTTTATAACCTAAAATCAGTAATTTCTTGTCTGAGACACTGAAATTTGAAATATCTGTTCTGGAAGGCAATTAAAAGTAAACAGAAAAAGCCACAATATTATCACCCATATAATTAGCACTGCTTCCTCATTTACTAAAATAAGAAAAAGGAGTTGAAGATTATATGGTTCCTTTATCTGAGTTACCATTTATATGAACTCTATATACCATATTAGAAATTTGGAAACTTTTCCTGAATTACAAAGTTAAAACCAAATGTCAAAAAATATTAAACATAATTATTATTCTTCAGCATGTGTATAATAGTCAAGCAGTGCAACTATATAACTACTGGAAGAGTTGTGAAAAGTGGGGGAAGAGATAGATCTGGGAAATGGCAGTATAACTGTAGAAACTATCCCGAGTCTTCACATGGTGTTGCCAATGAGCACCGTGTAAATAAGAAAATAATAGATATTGTAATGATTGCAAGTTTGGGAAGAGAAGTCATCACTGATGATATTCTGGAATAAGCGGGAACATTGAGCGAAGACAGATCCATTGAGCAGGAAGGTGGAGGAGGAAGTGGATTTTTCTTGCTTGATGACCAATTCTTTTGAATCATCTGGACAGCGTGAAGAAGAGAAAATCATTCAAGGAAGAAAATAATCCCACTTGTGAAATCTGATTTTCCAACAATTTATTAAATAGGGGAAAAAAGCATACAGTCTTCCCTACCCACATTGCTCTCCTTTCTGCACTGATGCATTACAGCACAGCTCCAGGTTTCAGGCACGGGGAAATCTATTAGCAATAATGGTCATTCCTGAACTGGGGAATCCGTTCATTGGATTACATTGTATCTTTCTGCATTGGGATAACCATTACTTGATGCTCACTCCTCATGCTCTGAAAAACCAATGGCATCTCTTCTTGAAGCATTTCAATGGGTTATTTCAGAGGGTACCCGAGGCATCCAAATATCACTAGACTAAAGCAAATTTATTGATTAGACTGGGCAGAATCTTTTTTTCTGACAGGTATTAATTAATCAGTTGTGTTTATAAAACACTGCAAGCTCAATCCCCTTAAAGCTAAACCATGAATTACTGCACTATTTACATTTCAGTTGCCATTTTGAAATTTGAAGAAAACAACTTCTATTTCAGAATCTTGTTTGTATAACATAACCACAGCAGTGTAATGATATGGGCACTCGGATTTACCTCAATACTAACTCTTGTCGAAGGAGGGATTGACAAATGTATCTAATCCTCAATTACCATCCAAACAGTCCTGCTGGAGGATATAGGTTTTGGCAAGGAAAAAAAAATTAAATTCATCTCAATAATTCACCAATTTGTATCATTAATCCTCACACAAAAAGATTCCTTGGGGTGAGACAGCAGAGGAATACTGGTATAGACTTTAGGAAGATTCATAGAATAGAATTCCTACAGTGCAGAAAGAGGCTTTTCAAACCACTGAGTCTGTACCGACTTTCCAAAGAGCATTGAACCCAGATCCACTCCTTCCCCTCACCCCCGTAACCCCACCCAGCTCGAGTTTTTACCATAGCCAATCCACCTGACCTGCACCATTTTTGCATTGTGGGAAGAAACCAGAACACCCAGAGGAAACCCATGCAGACATGGAGAGAATGTGCAAACTCCAGACAGACAATGGCTCAAGGCTGGAATTGAATCTGGGTCCCCAGCACTGTAAGCACTGAGAAATAAAGTTGTGTTCATATTTTGGTAGGTTCGATGATGAGTGTTAAATTTTGGATAATTGCAATCATGAGGCATCACTATTTCAAACTAAATGTCATTACATCATTGACTCTCCGAGGAATAATGTGCTATAAGGCTCATATTTAATCTTGTCTTATTTAAATATGATCCCTTTGGCACATTAAGTGACTCAAACAAACTATTCCATTGTAAGTATACTTTTTCAAACCTCAAAACTAATATTTGCAGATATAACATTGCCTTTTGTATTAGGCAAAGCAACAAGTTACACACAATTTTTTCTTCACTGGTGAAACAACATTACTACAATTGGATTACAGACATTTAGTTCTGGCATATCAATGTATCATAGTCTAATTTCAGTCAACTTCAAAGTGAAGTTATAATATATTATGACTCCTAGTGGAGAAACATTGTTTGAGATACTCATGAGCCTCTATCCCTGATGAGTTTACCTTGAAAATATATTGATAAAGTGGAATACACTGCCATAAGTCAGCCTAAGAACGATCGATACACGAGGTTCTTTGTGAAAAATAGTGCAGTAATGAATAATAGTTCTTCTTTTAAATTTCAGAGCTTGACAAGGTCAGATTTTATCCTCCTGAACAGACTGTCCATTTGTTTCTTCCATATAAAGTACAAAACAGAAATCAAACATGAAAAGTACATTGAAGAGCTGACAAAATGTTTTAAAAAGCAATTAAATCGCATTGCCTCCATAAATCATTTAATATACACAATGAAAACTGCTTCCAGATCTCTCAAAAAAATGTTTTTCAGATAGGTCATCTATAGAATACCTGCTGGTGTATTCAGTTTCAGCAATCTTAATGATATACTGATGTCTTTTGCTTTGTTTCAATTAACAAAAGTATCTTCGTCCCATGTATAAATTCAGTCGGTGAGTTAAACATTAATATTTGATGTGAACACTTCCTCATGCCAAACCCATGAACTTACTAACCATCCAGTTTGAGAAGAGATGTAGTGAAAAATATCCTTGACAATGACAGCTTCATTCCATATAGTTTTCAACAGGACACAAACATTCACTCTTGGGATCAACCACACTTTCCACTCTATTTCGCACATTGGGTCTACTGGATTTTGATTTACTCCCTAGTGGTTCCCTTATATCTTTGAGGCTTGCAATTTCATTTTTAATTTTCATGTATTTACCAAATGTCATTTTCAAGACAGGAGCTGATTCCATTACCCTGGATAATAAATGCATCGGATTCAAATCAATGTTTGATATCGTAGCGGTGATCCCAAAGAAATTCTCTCTTTCAAATGTCTTGAAAACAAATTTGGCTGAACTAATTTTCTTGACAGAATTTTATTTTCAAAATCTGCTACCTTATCTACTTTCCTACAGCTTCATATTCCATGCAGAGAAAAGGTAATTAAACGATTTGCAAATGGCCATGCAATTTTGTAATCAGATGCTTCAAAAACAAAAGTATCCAATCAAGAAAGAGCATTGACAAAAGTTGAGCTTGCTTGCCAAGCATCTATTAGCTAAATTGTTTACCAAGGCCACAGGAAACCATGGCAATCAGCAAGAGTAGATGTCATATTTGCAAATAGCATGGGGCTTTTGGTATAATCTTAATCCGGTATCTGACTAATTACTTGTAATTGATTCAGATGGAAATTTTGAATGTTAAAATCCACAGTTAAGCTGTAAATTTAGTCTGTTAACATGTTATATTCAAAATATTTTGCTCAACTGTCAACAGTAAAGTGCAAATTGCTCAGCAGCATCACCTTAAATTCACAAATAAATTATATCAACTACAATTTGACTCAACCCTCTATGAAGCAATAATTTGTTCTTAAACAAAAGCATCTATTTTGGGTGGTTATACAGAATAATTGAGACTGCATCATGAGTGTGTATACATTATGTTAAATGACTAGCATAGTTGATCATGAAAAATCATTTATATTCAGGAAAGTATCATCGGAAAAGCTGGTTTTGGTTTGAAGATTATTGTACTAATCAGGTGTTGCATAAGAGACCTCTGTAATAAACAGACTGGACACATATAGAATTGCGTGAAATGTATTTATATAATAGGTTTTTAAAAATTTTTTATCAAAACGTGTTATTTCTTTATCACACGTTTGCTCAAATAGCATCAATACTCAAATGTGCCAATGTGCCTCATGCTGTTACAAACCAGCAGAGATTAACTAAAGGTATAATGGATAGTAATCATTAGGTAAAGTACATTAGGACTTAGCCACCATTGGTGGAATGATTAAAACTGGAAATGCACAAAAGGACAGAAGTAGAGACCTACAGAAATCCTGGAGGGTTATGGGATAGGAGGAGGCAACAACCGATATAGGGAGAACATCAAGGGATATAAAATCAAGGGCTAAAAATTTACAATTGTTGCAATTTGCTACAATGCTCTTAACAACTCAAATATATATTTTATATAGTTCCCCTTAACCTGGTTTATTTACTTAGCCTATGTAACAGGAATACAGCCTCAACAATCACAAAGAAGCTGGAACTTTGTAACTGATCAAAGTTAATAGCATTTCCATCGATAGAAATTAAAAGTTTATGATTAAGCAACCTGGAACAATTTATGGCACTGGGAATATTTAAGGGAAACAATTTTTGGAAATACCAGAACTATAAGCACAATGAAAATCACAGTCACTGTATTTAAGTAGAATTTACATTTTAAACTCAGCATTGTTTTTTCATTGTTACCAATGAAAGTTGTGCTAGCTTCCAGAATCTGGCAAGTATATTCCTTCGCTTCTCCCTTCCAAAACCTGTCAGCTCTCACCATTTGTTGAAAGGTAATTGTTCTGAAAATATAAGACTAAATTCAAAGAGGAAGAGTTAAATGCTGGATTTCAACCCATCAGAGATAAATAAGCCTTTCCCTTCTGAGGGAAAACTGTTGCAGTGAGCAGCCAAGGACTGACCACTTCAAAACACATCACAGTAAAGCAAGACCAAATTACACCTCTTTCGCACACAACCCGAGGGGCTCTTTTAACAGTCCATATTGTTCTGCACTCTAGACTATCAAAACAGCAACTCCATTAGGACTTGGCAGAGCTTTCTTTCAATTATAGTCATTTAATAATTGGGAGATGGCTGAAAGGGAGTTGAGCATTGCAGTTAATGACCTTCCATCTTCCTGAGCAAGCTCCTTTCTCAGGCCTATAATGCTGTATCAATTTAGAAGTAACTATGAATGCCACTTTATTACATCGAATTATATTCGGTGTGTGCATGTTTCTGCTATTTTCAATGGGCTGAGGTTGAGTCACAGAGCAAGTCCATAGAGGTAGAGTTTCAGCAAATACATAGGGCCACAGATGCTTCTGCACATTAAACCTATAAGTCATTTTGTTTTAAATGCCTGACTCCTGTTCCAATCTGAGCATTTCAATTGAATGCTTGTTTCATATTTTAAGGTACAATTATCTCCAAGGAAACTAAAGTTGAAATGATAGCCAAACACAGAAAGCTATTGCAAATTAATGTTTGACCTTGAAATGCAGTTGATAAGAGTTCTCTCACACAATATCGCAATTAGACATTTGAAAAGATATTGCACAGTTATAATGGATTATTATGCTAAAGTAAAGATTCTTTTTAAAGTTAATTCTGCTTGATGTTCTATTATATTTGATATTATAACACTGATTTATACAACCAAAAGTCTTATTCTAGACTTTGCTAAGATATTGTACATAACACTGCACACAATTTAATGATTGGTGAAATGAGCATCTATCTGTTCATTCACTTGTAAAATATCCAGTGAGCAAAACATTGATGACCCAAAAGAAGTTGGTTTGAGTCAGTAAACACCAATGAAGGACAAGTATTACTCCAAATTACCAATTCTGAATGGATATCAGAAACTACTGCAGTCATTTTGTTATGATGATTTGAAGCACCATATTGAATTCTTCGCAAAACAAAAATCAGAATGTAATGTTAGTTTTTACCAAAAATTATCTAACTACCATTGCAAATGTCTTTATTTCTCAATTAGGAATCAATGGCAAAGTATGAAGTATTTGCCTAGGGTTTCTGCTGTGAAAAGGTTTCAAGATCCGAGAGCAATGTTGCAATGGTATCACATATAGCTCAGTGTGGATAGTGTTACAATAGGCCATATTAGATTAGACCAAATTAGATTAGACTACACTTACTCTCTCTAGAAGACTTGTATGGCAAGAAGACATAATCTCAGAGTAAAGTGTTGTCTGATTAGAACATAGATGAGAAGAATTTTTTTGTCTAAGGGGGTACTGAAACTGGAATCTTTTATATCACAGAGGTTGGTTGAGCCTGGGTCATTAAGTACATTCAAGACTGAGATAGACAGATTTTTCATCAGTAAAAGAACCAAGAGTTACGGGGGTAAAGCAGGAAAATGGAGTTAATAATTGTCACCATATCACTGATGGGCTGAATGGACTACCTTATGCATTTGTTTAATGAGCACATGGGCATGAATACAAAAGGAGGTTTATTTAGTCTTCTCCTAAAGTACCTAAAAGTTAGAGTCTGGTGTATCAATGATGCCCATATACAGAAGTATTTAGTATTAAATGTATGTTGAACAATATTTGGAGGAAGCACTGAGGGTGGCAAAATGTATTCTTGGTGGGGGATTTCAAATATCCACCATCAAGAGTGGCAGCCGCACTACCAATCGAGTTGGCCAGGTCCCAAAGGACATAGCAGCTAGACCATGTCTGCAGCAGGTGGTGAGGGGACCAACAAGAGAAAAACATACTTGACCTCATCCTTACCAATCTGAACAGCTGCAGGTGTATCTGTCTATGACCATATCTGGAAGAGTGACCAGTGCACAATCCTTGTAGAGATGAAGTTCTGCCTTCACATTGAGAATATCGTCCGTCGTGTTTTGTGGCACTACCATCATGCTAAATGGGACAGCCTTTGAACAGACTTCGCAATTCAGGTCTGGGCATCCATGAGGCACTGTGGATCATCAACAGCAGCAGAACTGTGCTGCAGCATAATCTACAATCTCATTCCATGCAGTATGACTCATTGACTATATCCCCCATTCAACCCTTACCATCAAGCCAGGTGATCAACTCTGGTTTGATGGAGGGTGAAGGAGAGCATGCCAGGAGCAGTACCAGATATACCAAAAAAATGAGGTGTTAATCTGATGAAGTTTTCAAACAGGACTACATGCATGCCAAACACCATAGGCAATAAGTGATGGACAGAGTTAAGCAAGGCTACATCCATCAGATCTAAGTTCTACAGTCCTGCAATATCCAATCAAGAAGAATGATGGACACTTAAACAACTCAGGAGAAGCAGCAATTCCACAAATATCCCCAACCTCAATGATGGAAGAGCCCAGCACATCAGGGCAAAAGATAAGGCTGAAGCTTTCACAGCAATCTTCAACCAGAAGTGCCAAATGGATGATCCATCATGGCCTCCTCCAGTGGTCCCTAGCATCATAAATGCCAGTGGTCGGCCAATTCAATTCACTCCACAGGATATCAAGAAATGTTTGGAGACATTGGATACTGCAAAGGCCATAGACCTTGAAAACGTTCTGGCAATAGTACTGGAGACTAGTGTTCCAGTAATTACACTTTCTTAGCCAAACTTTTACAGTCCAGTAATGGCACCTACCTGACAATGTGGAAAATTATCCAAGTTTGTCCTGTACACAAAAAGTCAGACAAATCCAAACCAGCCAATTACTGCTCCATCAGTCTACTCTCAGCCATCAGTGAAGTGATGGAAGGTGTCATCAACAATACCATCAAGCAGCACCTGCTCAACAATAACCTGCTCAGTGATGCCCAGTTTGGGTTCCACCAGGACCAATCAGCTTCTGACCTCATTACAGCCTTGATTCAAAAAGAGTTGAATTTCAGGTGAGATGATAGTGACAGCGTTCGACCAAGTGTGGCATCAAGGGGTCCTTGTAAAACTGGAATCAAAGGCTATCAGGGCAAACTCTCTGCTGGAGTCATACATGGTGCATCAGAAGACGGCTGAGTTCTAGAACATCTCTGCAGGAGTTCCTCAGGTTAGTGTCCCAGGCCCAACCATCTTCAGCTGCTTCATCAATGACATTCTCTCCATCATGTCAGAATTGCTGATGTTCGCCAATGATTTTACAATGTTCAGCACCATTCATGACTCTCAGATGATGAAGATCACATGTTGAAATTCAACATGATCTGGACGATATCCAAGCTTGTGCTGTCAAGTGCAAAGTAACATTCATGCCACACAAATGCCAGGCAATGACTAATTCTAATAGGAGACAATCTAACCACCACCTCTTGACATTCAATGGTGTTACTATCACTGAAACCGCACTCCCCCGCCCCCCACCAACATTTCTGAGATTACAATTGACCAGAAATTCAAATGAACTCACCATATAAACACAGTGGCTACAAGAGCAGGTTAGAGGCTAGGGATACTGCAGCAAGTAACTCATCTCCTGACTCCCCAAAGCCTGCTCACCATCTACAAAGCACAAGTCTGGAGTGTGATGGAATACTCCCCATGTGCCTGGATAGGTGCAACTCTAACAACACTCTAGAAGCTTGACACCATCCAAGGCAAAGCAGCCTGCTTGATTGACACCACATCTACAAACATCCACTTGCTCCACCACCAACGGTCTGTAGCAGCAATGCGTACGACCTACAAGATACACTGCAGAAATTCAAAGAACCTGAGGCACAACCCATCTAATAGGACAAGGGAAGCAGATACTTGGGAACACCACTATCTGCATGTTCCCATCCAAGCCGCTCACCATCCTGACTTGGAAATATATCACTATTCCTTCACTGTCGCTGGATCAAAATCCTGGAGTTCTCTCCCTAACAGCAGCACAGTGGCTTGGTAGTTAGCACTGCTGCCTCACAGTGCCAAGAATTCAGGTTTGATCCCAGCTTCGGGTGGCTGTCTGTGTGAGGTTTGCACATTCTCCCTGTGTCTCCGTGACTTTCCTCCAGGTGTTCTGGTTTCCCCTCTCAGTCCAAAGATGTGGATGTTAGGTGGATTGGCCATGTTAAATTGTCCCGTAGTGTCCAGGGATGTGCAGACTTAGTGGGTTAGCCATGAAAAATATGGAGTAATGAGGATAGGGTTGGGGACTGGGTTTGTTTGGGATGCTCTTCAGAGGGTTGGCGAGGACTCAGCTGACTGAATGGCTTGTTTCCACACTGTAGGGGTTGTAGGATTCTAAGAGCACTATGGGTCAACCTACAGCACACAGACTGCAGTGGTTCAAGAAAGTAGCTCAGCCCCACCTTCTCAAGGGCAACTAGGGAGAGGCAGTAAATGCTAGGTAGCTAGCAACTCCCAAGACCTTGGAGTGCAGGTTCATAGTTCCTTGAAAGTGGAGTAGCAGATTATAGAGTCATAGAGATGTACAGCATGAAAACAGACCCTTCGGTGTAACCTGTCCATGCCAACCAGATATCCCAACCCAGTCTAGTCCCACCTCACCCCATATCCATCCAAACCCTTCCTATTCACATATCCATCCAGATGCCTCTTAAATGTAATTTTACCAGCATTCACCACTTCCTCTGCAACTCATTCCATACTCGTACCACCCTGTGTGAAAAGGTTGCCCCTTAGGTCTCTTTTATATCTTTCCCCTCTCACCCTAAACCTATGCCCTCTAGTTCTGGACTCCCCGATCCCAGGGAAAAGACTTTGTCTATTTATCCTGTCCATGCCCCTCATAATTTTGTAAACCTCTATAAGGTCACTCCTCAGCCTCCGATGCTCCAGGGAAAACAGCCCCAGCCTGTTCAGCCTCTCCCTATAGCTCAAATCCTCCACCCCTGGCCACATCCTTGTGAATATGATGATGATGTTTAGTATACTTGCTTTTATTAGTGAGAGCATTGAGTGTAGGAATTGGAAGGTCATGTTGTAGCTGTACAGGACACTGGTTAGGCCACTTTTGGAATATTGTGTGCAATTCTGGTCTCGGTCCTATTGGAAGGATGCTGTGAAACTCGAAAGGGTTGAGAAAAGATTTACTAGAATATTGCCAGGGTTGGAAGGTTTGAGCTATAGGGAGAGGATGAATAGAATGGGCTGCTTTTCTTGGAGGGTCGGAGGCTAAGGGTAATAAAATTATTAATGGAATGGACAGGGTAAATAGACAAGGTATTTTCCCTGGGGTGGGGGAGTCCAGAACTAGGGGATGTAGCCTTAAACTGGGAGGGGAAAGATATAAAAGGGACTTATGGGGCAATGTTTTCACACAGAGGATGGTACATGTATGCAATGAGTTGCAGAGGAAGTAGTGAAGGCTGGTCAAATTACATTTAAAAGGCACCTGGATGGGTATATGAATAGGATGGGTTTGGAGGGATATGGGCCAAGTGCTGGTAAATGGGACTAGATTAAGTAAGAATATCTGGTCGGCATGGACAGGCTGAAACAAAGGGTCAGTTTCCGTGCTGTACATTTCTATGACTCTAAGTCCTATGAGTGAATTTTTAAAAATTAAATAGTGCTTCATTGAAATCTTAGCTTTCCAACAGTCCTTGACATTCCCTGCTCCTTGGCCAGACTGTCTTCATCCCAAACTCAGTTTGGAATCAAACCACATCATAAAAGATGTCAGCAACTGTGAGATTCACTGTCCAGAAAATTATAGCACCAGTGGAGATCAGGAATCAGACCTGAGAATGTCAGGAAAAGAATTTTTTAAAAAATCATTAGTGCAGCTTCAAGGCCAGCCAGCAACCAGAAATGTCACAAGAGCTGAACAGCTGTTGGAAAACAAACATCTCTGAACAGAGAAATCCTCCAGAAAAACCACCACAGAACACAGTCTCAAAAACCTTTTACAGTCAGGAATAGGGGGAATTCACATCCTTGCGAAAGGTCAGTGAAAGGTCAGCAAGATCTTAGTAGAGAAAGCCAAATCAAATACCTGTGAAAAAGAGGTCGACTATTTGACACCTAAAGTGGATTTGAACTCTTAAGGGAAGGGAAAAAAAATGTTTTTATTCATCTGAAAAACCAGGCTGGGCATGGTTAAGACATTTAACAGAGAATAAGCACAACTCTGAACTAGTTTATCAAAGAAAAATTAACAGCAACTTTAGGCAATTCTTCAGGTACAGGCTTAAAGAACATCAATCAAAGACATAAACAAAATGTCTGGAATAAAGATTACTGTTACAATTTGAAGTATCAGAGCCCAAACAAATAGTGAAATCTATTATTTTGATTGTTTGAATGATGAGTTCAAAGTTTTATTCAACAACTAAGCTTAGTCAATTTTATTTATCCAAACGTGAAATCCCAGATAAAGAAAGAGATCAAGAATCCATTCATATAGCATCGGATTTGACAGAGGATCACAGCAGATGCAGAAGAAATTGGTGTGAATCATCTCCCAGCAGCTATTTCTGATACAGTCAAAAATATCATGGTATCTTATTGAGAGAAGCCAGTTGAGTATGTGCAACCAACAGATCTTTGAGGATTCCTTTAGCCAACCTGGGAAAGGAACACCTTAACACATCTCTGAGAAGAGATTCAAAAGTGATTTGATTATATGGTCAATAAGGACAGATGTTCAGGGCTATGGATTAATTGGACAGCAGTTACATATATTGTCCTTTAAGTAATCAAACACACAGGTAGCACAATGGCTCAGTAGTTAGCACTGCTGCCTCACAGCGCCAGGGACTCAGGTTCGATTCCAGCCTTGGGAGATTGTCTGTGTGGAGTTTGCACGTTCTCCCACAGTCCAAAGATATGCAGGCCAGGTGAATTGGCCATTCTAAATTGCCCACAGTGTTAGGTGCATTAGTCAGAGGGAAACAGGTCTGGGTGGGTTACTCTTTGGAGGGTCGGTGTGGACTTGTTGGGTTGAAGGGCCTGTTTCCACACGGTAGGGAATCTAATCTTACATCCTGTAAACTGTCGTGACTTAAATGGAACTTTTGCTGTATAATAAGTTTGGTAATGGGAATCCAAATTTCACTTTAAATGCAGTTGACTCTTTAGCAGCTTTTAGTTGTATTAGCACAGCAACAAAAATTCAACAATCTCAGTCAACTAAATCCATTGCAAGACAGCAAAATCAGTAAAGCACATGGAGATCATAATCCTACAATAGGTTTCCAAATCAAGAACAATTAATAACCTTAAAGTGCCTGTTACCAATCAAACAATGCAACAAAAAAATTGTCTACACTAGGATTTCCATGGGAAAGGAATTAAGCTTTCAGGTCTGTGGAATAGATCAGTGGAACAGCAGATGTGGAAAGTGCAATGCCTACGATTTCAAACTGCTTCTGGATTGAACACTAAATCTAACACAGAGTTTAGAGAAATGTTCGAATAGCATTAAACAGCAAAGTCGGAACATTTTGCAGAGCATCTTAAAGCACAGTCTTTGAAAGAGCTCTACAATGAGCCCATATATGTATATTGCCTGTAGGGAGGAGATATTCGAGTCCCTTCTGAGTGTTCTAACTGAACCTGCCTCTTCCAACTTGTCAACCTGCATTCCATCTCATAACAACCTGCTGCATAAAATAAATTCTAATATATTCCCTCCTGGTTCTTCCGTCAAGTGACTAAATCTGTCCCTTTCAGTCCCAATCATGCAGTGTATTCTGCATCATCTTGCAACTTCGGCTCTCAGAATCAATAAACTGATTGTTAGTTGTGGTGGATGGTGGGGTGTGGAAGAGAGTACATTCTCCTCTGTCATTACTTCATTTCGACAATATCTTTCTGTGACAAGGGAATTAATTATTTGATTTTTTAAAAAAAATCAAATGGAGGGAGCAGTCAGAAATTGAAAGGGGGCATGGCTTCAAACTAAAACATTAAAAAAGCAAACAGCTGGGGAGACCCAAAGGCCTGTCAGAACACAGGCTCAGCATGACAAGAACTCAAGGAGCTTGCTAAGTATATTGTTAGCTCAGTAGGTCTCTGGAAAAAAATATTTACAGTTTTTCCATAGATTGCAGGTAGAATTGAAAATAAAGCAGCATAAATTTTCAGTATAGGGTTCACCAATACAAATATTTTATAAAACATGTACAAAAGTTTCTTTGTACTGAGAAAGGAAACTCTCATAGAATCATAGAAGGCAGCTATTTGGCACATCAAGTCCAAACTGACCCTCCAAAAAGCATCTCTCTCAGACACATCCCCCCACCCTATCCCAGTAACCCTACGTTTCCAATGGATAACCCACCTAGCCTGCATATTCCTGGACACTATGGGCCCGTTAACACGGCCAATCCACCTTACCTGCACATGTTTGGACTGCGGCAGAAAACCAGAGCACCTGGAGGAAATTCACACAGACAGACAGTCACCTAAGGGTGGAATTGAACTCAGGTCCCTGGCACTGTGAGGCAGCAGTGCGAACCACTAAGTCACCATGCCACCCTCTCTTAAAACCAACAACGGATTTAAGCATCACGACAGTGAACTCCTCTATGGTTTTCATGGTTCCCCTTTAATTACGTTGGATCAAAGGGTTACCATAGAAAATACTAATTCAAATTCTAAACAGATACAATTTGTGGACTAAGGTTAAAGAGTCACTAATCTCTGAATCCCTAGAATCAGCCAGTGTTGGAAAAAGAATTTCCCAGATATTTTTTCTTTTATTAACTGCAGTGTTTTCTCGTTGGCCATTCTGGGATACTGTTGGTCAAGGATGGGAAGGATTCAAAGGCTGATAAGATTGCAAAGTAAATGTGGTGGGTTAAGTGGATGGTCAGTGTTTTCCTACTATGTTTCATGTGTTTATATAGATGAGGTCTGGTATAATGACGGTCAATAATAACATCACAAAATTGGTTGAAGTTGGGAGTCTCATGTTTTTGAGATAAGCGTGAAGAAAAACATTTTGATTGTGTGGCCCAAGCAATAACCAATAAAGAACAATGTGCTATAAATGATTATCACCTCACTTCAACAATGGTTGCATTAATTGGTGCTCACTAGGCCTCATTGCAAGAAAACTTCCCAAAAACCTAACACAATTTGGACAGAGACAAAAAAAAGTTAAGATTCAGCCCACAGATGCTGAATTCACATTGGAAGGTGGAAAGTTTCATCTCACTCTAAGGGAGGAAGAGAAAAGATGGAGTCTACAGAGCTGTTAACCTTACATCAACAGGAGGGAAAGTATTAGACTATTTTAAAAGGGCATGATAAATAAACACTTGAATAATAATGATCTGATTTGGCATAGTTAGCATGGACTTTTGACTGGGTAATTGTATTGAATGAACCCATTACCTCTGATGACAAAATTGATCAAGGCGAGTCAATAGATATGGTGTATTTGGATTTTGAGAATGTTTTTTATAAGGTCCCAATATAGGAGTAAAAATAGGTATTGCTGGAGAAACTCTGCAGGTCTGGTAACACCTGTGGGAAGAAAGCAGAGTTAACATTTCAAGCCCATTAACCCTTCTTCAGAACTGATAGTAGCCAGGCTGAGGGAGTATATATGCTGGAGATGTGTTGTTTCCCACACAAAAAAATACATGGGAGGGGGGGAATGGGCTGGCTAACAGGGAGTAAACAGAAGTGGGAATAAATGGGTCATCCTTGGGTTGCCAGGCTGTGACTAATGGGATACTTGAAGGATCAGTGCTTGGACCCTGAATGTTCTTGGTGTTTCTCAATGTTTTGATTGTGGGGACCAGATGAAATAGGTTGAACCTTCCCAGATTTGACAAAATATAATTTCTGAGGAATTTCATGGAATCAAGCATTATGTGGAGAAGGCAGGAGAATAGAGTGAGAACAACTCACTGTGTGCAAGTCTTTCCCTCATCTCACATTTGCTTTCTTTGCAAAAAAAAAACAGAAAGGTGCAGTCTGGTTCATAATATGCTTGTGAGTGTCATCAGTCTCTCCCCATCAATTCTGCCCAGACCTCTTATGGTTTTGAAATCTCTTATCCAATGAAGGGGGGCAGGTTCCACCTCAGTTGGATTGGGAATCAAACAGCTGCTGTTGATGTTATTCTGAAGAACACACCAGCATCTGACTGAAGGAATTCCTCCTTATCTCAGTTCTAAAGGGCTCTCCCTTCACTCTGAGGCTGTGCCCTTGGGTCCTACAAGTGGAAACATCATCTTCATGTCCACTCGATCCTGGTCTTTTAGTATTCTGCAAGTTTCAATGAGTTCAGTAGCTAAAGGAAAAGCTCCAATTCTTTTGAAAAACAGTTCAATATTGACAGTATTCCAGCAGTTCTACTCCACACAGAGGGAGAGAGAGAGACAGACAGACAGACAGACAGAGAGAGAGGGAGAGGGAGAGATAGAGAGAGAGAGGGAGAGGGAAGGAGACAGAGAGAGAGAGACGGGGGGGGGGGGGGGGGGAGAGGGAGAGAGAGAGAGAGAGAGAGAGAGAGAGAGGGAGACAGAGAGGGAGGGAGACAGAGAGAGAGAGAGGGAGAGAGACAGAGAGAGAGGGAGAGGGAGAGAGACACAGAGAGAGAGACAGAGAGAGAGAGACAGAGAGAGAGAGACAGAGAGAGAGAGACAGAGAGAGAGAGACAGAGAGAGAGAGACAGAGCGAGGAAGAGGGAGAGAGACAGAGATGGAGGGAGATAGAGAGACAGAGATGGAGGGAGATAGAGAGACAGAGATGGAGGGAGATAGAGAGACAGAGAGAGAGAGAGAGGCAGAGAGAGGGGGAGAGGGAGAGAGGCAGAGAGAGAGAGGGAGACAGACAGACAGAGAGTGGGGGGAGAGGGAGAGAGACAGAAAGAGACAGCAAGAGAGAGGGAGAGGGAGACAGACAGAGACAGAGACAGAGAGAGAGACAGAGACAGAGACAGAGACAGAGACAGAGAGAATCATGAAATCCAGAAGATCACCATCACCTTAAGAATTCTAGTGGGATGTGGAATAAAGGCAGAAAATGCTACAAATCACAGCAGGATATCAGGAACGGAGACAGGCACGTTAACCCCTTGGATGCAAACTCCTCAGGTACTGACCTGCCATGCTTTTCTAATATTTTCTACATTTATTTCAGAATACTAGTACTTAAATCTTATTTTATTTCTACTTAGTGAGATAGGTTCTATTTTCACACTAAAATATGTTTTCAGAATTCATTATCCAGCAATTTATCGACCTTTCAAACCCCTGAACCATGAATTTGCTGCCATCAGTGATACATCCTCTGTTCAATCTATCAGCACTCAGGCAAGATATTCATCACACTGAATTTAAAAAGAAGCATTAATCACTTCAACATTTTAAAATGCCCAGCCACATTTAAGCTGCAGTCCACATGCAGCTTAAGGCCAGATTTGCTTTCCTTTTAAGTGGATCTGGATGTAAAGCTGTGAATTTCTATATAATCAGTAAGGTTATACTGTGTGCTCATCAGTGATAATTAACCAGTTGCAAGGAATTGTCATCATTTTTCATGTGATTATATTCTATAATGTATGGGTAGTGTCTCAGGGGAAGGAGGATCAGGCTACATCAGGCTGCAATTCACTGTACATTTATGCCTTCCTTAACAGTTAATTCCAGTGAAGCATGCAGGGAATATTTCTGCATATCCTGGGCCATATATAAAAAACACAATATATAGTAATCTCTGCTATCCTTTCACTGGTAGCAACTTTGTGAATACACTTACTGGAACAGCACTAATGTATTATACATTTCCATACCGGCAACACACTTCTTACTGTTCATTTAAAAAATAAAAATGCCTTTTTTTCATGACCCATGACCCTGCATATCGTACACCTAGAGCATACAGACCAGGACTTTCAGCTGATCTGAACAAGGTAGAGGAAGGAGTACAGTTGACTTCAGTGCACTGGATTTAGAGTGAAAGAGAAATCAGTCCAACCTTCTGCTGTTCATTGATGCTACCTATAAAGTGTGGAGACTGGGCGATGACAAAATTAAGGCCAATTGTCGAGCTATCCATGGCCAAATAACAGCATTGCCAGGCCACACAGATGAGGCAGTCAGCAGGATGTAGCAGCTCAACAATCACTGATATATTCAAGAGGGAAAGGCAAGAAACACAGAAAACAAACCTTAGCGTGAACTCAATGGTTTGCAGTTTATTATTTTAATTACCATACTCACTGTTGTCCTGTATCTGCAACAGATGGAAGAGAGTCATAGAGCGTCATAGAGATGTACAGCATGGAAACATGATCCTTTGGTCCGACCCGTCCATGCCAACCAGATATCCCAACCCAATCTAGTCCCATCTGCCAGCACCTGGCCCATATCCCTCCAAACCGTTCCTATTCACATACCCATCCAAATGCCTCTTAAATGTTGCAATTGTACCAGCCTCCAACACTTCCTTTGGCAGCTCATTCCATACCCGTACCACCCTCTGCGTGAAAAAGTTGCCCCTTCGGTCTCTTTTATATCTTTCCCCTCTCACCCGAAACCTATGCCCTCTAGTTCTGGACTCCCTGACCCCAGGGAAAAGACTTTGTCTATTTATCCTATCCATGCTCCTCATGATTTTGTAAACCTCTATAAGGTCACCCCTCAGCCTCCGACGCTCCAGGGAAAACAGCCCCAGCCTGTTCAGCCTCTGCATATAGCTCAAATTCTCCAACCCTGGCAACATCCTTAAAAGTCCTTTCTGAACTCTTTCAAGTTTCACAACATCTTTCTGATAGGAAGGAGACCAGATGTCCTGTACAACCACAACATGACCTCCCAACTCCTGTACTCAATACTCTGACTAATAAAGAATAGCATACCAATTGCCTTATTCACTATCCTATCTACTGCGACTCCACTTCCGAGGAGCTATGAACCTGCACGCCAAGGTCTCTTTGTTCAGCAACACATCCTAGGACCTTATCATTAAGTGTATAAGTCCTGCTAAGATTTGCTTTCCCAAAATGCAGCACCTCACATTTATCTGAATTAAACTCCATCTGTCACTTCTCAACCCATTGGCCTATCTGGTCAAGATCCTGTTGTAATCTGAGGTAACCCTCTTTGCTGTTCACTACATCTCCAATTTTGGTGTCATCTGCAAACTTACTAACTGTACCTCTTATGCACGCATCTAAATCATTTATGTAAATGACAAAAAGTAGAGGGACAAGCACCAATTCTTGTGGCACTCCACTGGTCACAGGCCTCCAGTCTGAAAAACAACCCTCCACCACCACCCTCTGTCTTCTACCCTTTGAGCCAGTTGTGTATCCAAATGGCTAGTTCTCCCTGTATTACATGAGATCTAACCTTCTAATCAATCTCCCATGGGGAACCTTGTCGAACACCTTACTGAAGTCCACATAGATCACATCTACTGCTCTGCCCTCATCAATCCTCTTTGTTACTTTCTCAAAAAACTCAATCAAGTTTGTGAGACAAGATTTCCCACGCACTATCCCTAATCAGTCCATGCCTTTCCAAATACATGTACATCCTGTCCCTCAGGATTCCCTCCAACAACTTGCCCACAACAGGCTCACTGGTCTATAGTTCTCTGTCTTGTCCTTACCACCCTTCTTAAACAGTGGAACGACGTTAGCCAACCTCCAGTCTTCCAGCACCTCACCTGTGACTATCGATGATACAAATAACTCCGCAGGAGGCCCAACAATCACTTTTCTAGCTTCACACAGAGTTCTCGGGTACATCTGATCAGATCCTGGGGATTTATCCACCTTTAACTGTTTCAAGACATCCAGCACGTCCTCCTCTGTAATATGGACATTTTGCAAAATGTCACCACCTATTTCCCTACAGTCTATATCTTCAATCTCCTTTTCCACAGTAAATACTGATGCAAAATACTCATTTAATATCTCCTCCATTTTCTGCGGCTCTACACAAAGGCTGCCTTGCTGATCTTTGAGGGGCTCTATTCTCTCCCTAGTTACTCTTTTGTCCTTGATGTATTTGTAAAATGATCACATGTTACACGCCATAGTTTTATTATCAACACTGCAACATAGAAACACTGGATTTACTAAGGCACATGTCTTCCATCCACAGAATTAGGAACTTGTCCTCATTATTACAATTTGACGGTTCTCTTTTCTTCTGATTGTTGAGAAAACGTGCATCCTGTTTTACCATAAACCAAGAGTTACAAGAGCAGGTGAGAGGCTAAGAATATTGCCGCGGGTAACTCACCTCCCGAGTCCCGAAAGCCTGTCCACCATCTTTCAGGTGCAGTCAGGAAGGTGTGTAAAGGAATACTCCCCAATTGTCTGGACAAGTGCAGCCCCAACAACACTCAGGAAGCTTGACACCATCCAGTCTAAGGCAGACCACTTGATTGGCACCATATTCACAAACAATCACTCCCTCTACCACTAACGCTCAGTAGCAGCAGTGTGTACTATCTACAAGATGCACTGCAGACATTCACCAAAGATCCTCAGACTGCACCTTCCAAATCCCCAAGACCACTTCCAACTAAAAGGATAAGGGCAGCAGATAAATAGGAACAACACCACCTTCAAGTTCCCCTCCAAGCCACTCACCATTCTGACTTAGAAATATATTGCCATTCCTTCACCGTCACTGGGTCAACATACTGGAATTCCCGAATGGTATTGTCGGTCAACCCACAGCAGGTCGACTGCAGCAGTTCAAGAAGGCAGCTCACTACCACCTTCTCAAGGCCAACTAGGGATAGGCAACAATTGCTGGCCCAGCCAGTGATGCCCACATCCCACTAAATTAATTAATAAAAGGTGCTATGGAGATCAAACTGCAAGAATGGGAACAATATCATCCAGCAACATTAGATTCAGATGGACTTGGGCAGGAAAACATTGGCACCAGTGTGTTTATCAGGGAGCAGCCAATATCCATGAAACAACAACTGCTTATATCTACACAATAACTTCTCAACACTCTCGAGAGCATTATGAGATAAACATTGAGACACTAACAAAACACTATTCTAATCGCCTTATAAAATTATCACAAACCTGTTGAATTCATTCCCTAGGAAGGAGGCTTCCATAGCAGCTTGTTGGCTGAAAAATACAGGAGAGGTTTCTTATCCCTGCCAAGGACATGTCTCCAGCTCATACATTCCAAATAAGGATGGAGCTCATAATCCATGCTCAAGCCAACCAACTGAGAAAAGGTTCAGCAAAAAAGGCACAAGAGGCAAACTCTAGGCAAGGAGCAAGTTTCCAAAGTGATGCTGACTGGTTTCAGCCTCTGTCAGATAGCCAAAGGCGGGTGAATCCAGTTAAGCAGAATGGGCTGCTGCTACCAGACGTTGATAGAGGTATGGTTTGGAGATGCCGGTGTTGGACTGGAGTATACAAAGTTAAAAATCATCAACACCAGGTTATCGTCCAACAGGTTTAATTGGAAGCACGAGCTTTCAGAGCACTGCTCCTTCTACCTGACAACCATCTGATGAAGGAGCAGTGCTCCAAAAGCTAGTACTTCCAATTAAACCTGTTGGACTATAACCTGGTGTTGTGTGATTTTTAACTTGGTAGAAGTATCAACTCCTTCTGCATCATCTGCCCATCCTCCAAGACCAGTCAACTGTTTTCACTTCTCACAGGTCATGTTTTCCCTGTCTGTTTAGTGGTGGCATTATATTTGAACTTAAAAATGTGTTGCTGGAAAAGCGCAGCAGGCCAGGCAGCAAAGAAACAGGAGAATTGACGTTTCTGGCATAAGCCCTTCATTCCTGAAGAAGGGCTTATGCCCGAAATGTCGATTCTCCTGTTCCTTTGATGCTGCCTGACCTGCTGCGCTTTTCCAGCAACACATTTTTAAGCTCTGATCTCCAGCATCTGCAGTCCTCACTTTCTCCTATTATATTTGAACTGTATTCATTCTCAATAAAGTACATGTGGGAAAAGACAGCAAAGTGGAATTGAGAATTCTCAGATCAGCCATTGTGAATGACCTATTTTTGCTCCTACATCTTAAGATCTTACTTAATAAATTATTCTGAAGTCACTTTTTGGGTAACCTATGATTCCCAAGCTCAAACCTTACAGAACATACGGAGATATTAGATTATTAAAATCTTGGTCAAAGAAGAGCATTTTAAGGCGATTCTTAAGGGATGAGGTGTATGAAAGAAATTCCAGAGCTAGGGACCTAGGCAGCTGAAAGGCAATGGTGGAGCAATTAAAATTGAAGATGGTCAAATGACCAGAATGTCCAAATGAGGGCTGCAGCAGCAGATGAGCTGAGACACGGCTGAAGAGAGGGTATGGTACATGGCTGGAATTGGAAATAGGTAGTCTACAGGTCACTCCGATATAATGCGCATTTTGTCAACACGAATTAACTTTAACGTAATTGAAGAACTGTGGACGTTGTTTAGATAATGCAAACTTTCTACTGAATAGGTAAAGTGATTTTCTGCAGCATGATTTTCTATAGTAGTTTTCACAGCATGATATGCTGTAGTCCAGGGTTGCAGACAAATGTAGCTGTCGCGCTATACCACAATATCCTGTATGTCTTCAAAAGCACAATCCGTTGAAGTATGACACAGAGAGTTGCAAACCGATTGGTTTAATCTTTGATTGTTGTTGGGGAGAGGAATAGTACTGGTAATGAGGGAATAGGTTTTCCATATGGGATGTCTGAAAGGAAGTCTGATAAGTTAGCAGCAGTGGAGTAGCAATGGGAAGTGGTGGTTAGGAGGAGTTGGGGGCCATAAGGTAACATGTGAAAGCCGACACACTGTTCTTGGGTGATGTCACAAAACGGCAACATATAGATGAAATTTAGAAGGAAGAGGAGAGAAAAGAGTGAGAAATAGTTCAGAGAGCTCACATAGTATGTTTACATAACACATCAACTTGTACAGATCATGTGTGAAGAAACAATAAATGGCCTTGAAAGTTCAGTCAGCATTACTGAATTACATGTGTTCTCATCTCCTTTCTATATACCTTCCTTACTTCAAGATGGAGGCACTGTGCACAATTTGATTCCAAATTACACAGATGATGGCTTCCAGAATCAAAAGGAAGATGGATTAATTCCCAGTTCACTGCAGTATGATTCTTCAAGTCAAGGTTTTCTTCAGCATACAGTGAAGACTACTCTGTAGCTTTGTGCTCATCTCCTTAATACCTTCACAACTTAAGGCTATGAAGAAAGCATTATGATTGATGTCTCAACACTAAATGCCAATGATCATTTGCACAATCAATCAGATTCCTCGCTCCAGCAATTGCTATGAAGGGGCGATGATCCACATGAAAATAGCTGGTGGAGTCTCACAGTTAATGTGATTGGTTTCAAAGCAAATGCCAAGTAAACCCTCCACCCTCAGAGGGTGCAGGATACTGACATTTTTATCATTGTACACAATCCAAAACACTCTGCTTTGGTTGGAGAAAGGTCAACTGCAAAAAAATTGATTTCAATGTTAGTTAAGATGAAGGGTATCAATTTACACAACAAACACTTTGGTCTAACTGGAACACTCAAGTCCATGGTAGGTTTTGTATTACCAGGACTGAGAGAATGTACTTCCACAAAGAGGGTGAGGTGGCATTACTGTCACAATTCTGCATACAAACAAGCTTTAAACTGTAGACTGGTCAACTTTAATAATGTGCTTCAAGCTTCACCAACCCTTCCTCTTTGTTGCTCAGTCTGATTGTGAACTCAGCTGAAAATGTGTTGCTGGAAAAGCACAGCAGGTCAGGCAGCATCCAAGGAGCAGGAGAATCAACGTTTTGGGCATGAGCCCTTCTTCAGGAATGAGGAAAGTGTGTCCAGCAGGCTAAGATAAAAGGTAGGGAGGAGGGACTTGGGGGAGGGGTGCTGGAAGTGCGATAGGTGGAAGGAGGTTAAGGAGAGGGTGATAGGCTGGAGTGGGGGAGGGCGCGGAGAGGTGAGGAAGATGATTGCAGGTTAGGAAGGTAGTGCTGAGTTAGAGGGTTGAGACTGAGACAAGGTGGGGGGAGGGGAAATGAGGAAACTGGAGAAATCTGAGTTCATCCCTTGTGGTTGGAGGGTTCCTAGGCGGAAGATGAGGCGCTCTTCCTCCAGCCGTCGTGTTGCTATGGTCTGGCGATGGATGTCCTTGGTAGAGTCTGAGGGGGAGTTGAAGTGTTGAGCAACAGGGTGGTTGGGTTGGTTGGTCCGGGTGTCCAGGAGGTGTTCTCTGAAATGTTCTTCAAGTAGGCAGCCTGTCTCCCCAATATAGAGGAGGTCACATCGGGTGCAGCGGATGCAGTAAATGGTGTGTGTGGAGGTGCAGGTGAATTTGTGGCGGATATGGAAGGATCCCTTGGGGCCTTGGAGGGAAGTAAGGGGGGAGGTGTGGGTGCAAGTTTTGCATTTCTTGTAGTTGCAAGGGAGGGAGTGGAGGTTGGGTTGGTGGGGGGTGTGGACCTGACGAGGGAGTCACGGAGGGAGTGGTCTTTTCAGAACGCTGATAGGGGAGGGGAAGGAAATATATCACTGGTGGTGGGGTCCGTTTGGAGGTGGCGGAAATGACAACAGATGATACGATGCATATGGAGGTTAGTGGGGTGGTAGGTGAGGACCAGTGGGATTCTGTCCTGGTGGCGGTTGGAGGGGCGGGGCTCAAGGGCAGAGGAGCGGGAAGTGGAGGAGATGCGGTGGAGAGCATCGTCGATCACGTCTGGGGGGAAACTGTGGTCTTTGAAGGAGGAGGCCACCTGGGTTGTACGGTATTGGAACTGGGAGCATATGTGGTGGAGACAAAGGAATTGGGAATATGGGATGTCAGTGTGGGAAGAGGTGTAGTCTACGTCTAATACCATGCAACTCAGATGGCCTCCTTCTTCAAAGATAGCAATTTCCCCCCAGACATGATTGACGATGCTCTCCACCGCATCTCCTCCACTTCCCGCTCCTCTGCCCTTGAGCCCCGCCCCTCTAATCACCACCAGGACAGAACCCCACTAGCCCTCACCTACCACCCCACCAACCTCCATATACATCGTATCATCCATTGTCATTTCAGCCACCTCCAAACAGACCCCACCACCAGGGATATATTTTCCTCCCCTCCCCTATCAGTGTTCCGAAAAGACCACTCCCTCCATGACTCCCTCATCAGGTCCACACCCACCACCAACCCAACCTCCACTCCCGGCACCTTCCCCTGCAACCGCAAGAAATACAAAACATACGTCCACACCTCCCCCCTTACTTCCCTCCAAGGCCTCAAGGGATCCTTCCATATCCGCCACAAATTCACCTGCACCTCCACACACATCATTTACTGCATCCGCTGCACCCAATGTGGCCTCCTCTATATTGGGGAGACAGGCCGCATACTTGCGGAACATTTCAGAGAACACCTCTGGGACACCCGAACCAACCAACCCAACCACCCCGTGGCTCAACACTTCAACTCCTCCTCCCACTCCACCAAGGACATGCAGGTCCTTGGACTCATCCATTGCCAGACCATAGCAACACGATGGTTGGATGAAGAGTGCCTCATCTTCCACCTAGGAACCCTCCAACCACAAGGGATTTCTCCAGTTTCCTCATTTCCCCTCCCCCACCTTGTCTCAGACGCAACCCTCGAACTTAGCACTGCCTTCCTAACCTGCAATCTTCTTCCTGACCTCTCCGTCCCCACCCCCACTCTGGCCTATCACCCTCACCTTAACCTCCTTCCACCTATCGCATTTCCAATGCCCCTCCCCCAAGTCCCTCCTCCCTACCTTTTATCTTAGCCTGCTTGGCACACCTTCCTCATTCCTTAGGAAGGGCTCATGCCGGAAATGTCGATTCTCCTGCTCCTTGGATGCTGCCTGACCTGCTGCGCATTTCCAGCAACACATTTTCAGCTCTGATCTCAAGCATCTGCAGTCCTCACTTTCTCCCTGATTGTGAACTCAGCAGATTTTCTTTTCATTTTACTTGGCTTTCACTCCAGGGTGAAATGGGCTCTTTGCCTTGCTTTCATCAATTACGTTTTCTTCATAATCAATGGAATCTTGAGCCTAGAGAATGACAAAAACAACTTGCTTTAGCATTGCTTCATAAGCAAGTGTTTTGGCTTTTTGAGGCACAGGCCTGAGGTGAGTCACCACAGCAGATTCATTGCATTCCACCATCAAGATATCCCACCATCACTCTGAGCTTCTCTTACATCGCAACCACATGTGTGACCTCCACACACTGGAAAATTACAGTGAACTATCGAACTTCCTCTTTCAAGTAAAAGTGACTCATTAGCTTCTGACTGGGAATGGACTACAAACATATAAATGAGCAATCAGAAAATTGATGAATGATCGGGATGAGTGTAAGACTTATAGTTGTACAGGCACGTTCCTGGAGTCAAGGTGTCACAAGGTGATTTATAGCCAATGAATTATGAAGGATGACCACTACTGTAATGTGGATAGTTCTCGAATACCTCTGTTCAGGTTGTGATCTTAGGCTTCCAGTTGCTTCCTGTTTTAATTCTCAGCCCTTTTCCCACATTAGCTTTCTCCCTCAGCCTTCTATATTGTTACAATGAAGCTCAATGGAAGACCACAGAACAGCATCTTAGCTTTTGGATGACACACTTTACAACATTCTGGACTCAACATAGAATTAAACCATCTCCAACCATAACCATTGCTCATATTTATTTTTTGCAGATAGCAGGTGCTGTTAATAATTTTGTTCCTGCCATTTTTATCTTCCACCATCACCCCCTTCACCATGTCTCAGAGATTCCCTTTTTTGATCTTTTCACACCATCTCCTTTTCCCTGCCTCTGTACTTGATCAAAAACTATTAAATTCCCTACAGCTTTCCCAGTTCTGACTGAAGATTGTCAGCCCAAAATGTTAACTCTGTTTCTCTCTCACAGTGGTTACCTAAACTGCTAAGCATGCCCAAAAGCTTTGGCCGAATTCAACAAATCCTGATTTAAATAGAAGTATCTGTTCAATTGGAGACAGCGTGGTGGCTCAGCAGTTAGTACTGCTGCCTCACAGCGCCAGGGACCTGGGTTCAATTCCAACCCTTGAATGTGCTACCTCCAATGCACATTCTCCCCATGTCTGCATGGATTTCCTCTGGGTGCTCCAGTTTCCTCCCACAGACCAAAGATGTGCAGGTTAGATGAATTGAATGATATTTTGGACATTTGACTATAGTATTCAGCGATGTGTAGGTTAGGCACATTAGTCAGGGGTAAATGTAGAGTGATGGGGAATAGGTTTGGGTGGGATACCCTTCAGAGGGTCAGTGTGGACTTGTTGGGCCAAAGGGCCTGTGTAGGCTCTCTATGACTTGGCCCTATCTTGAGAGTCTCCAATGCAAAACAGAAAGATGAAATTGATTTGGAATCTAGAGCAGTTCACAAAGATTTCATGTTGGAAACATGGTTTTCTAACTATAATGGATCATATTTAGCTTGTGCATTCCCTGAGTTCTGATAATGCTAAGTAGGAGTCATTGAATTTTAATGTTCATCACGATTTCTACGTTTAATTCCTTTCATGGCCTACCCTGTTTTCTTTAAAAAAAGGATAAATACTGACCCAAAATGGCTTTCATGATCACCTCAGCAAAGGTTGAGACAAGTTTGGGAAACACATAACATAAATGAAACTGTCTGCACTCGAAGTACCAATTTATCTAAAGACATCTAAATGAAGTAATTGAATCAATGTCAAAAAAATTGCATCGCCTGTTCAATTCATAATTGCATGATCATTTAACACATTGACAAATAAAAGTTTCACCTGCCAGTTAGCCAGCATGAAAGGACAATGAGACCAAACTCAGGAACATACATTGAAGTATATTTCAAGCAGCTACTTGGTAGACCATCAGAGAGAAAGAACAGAAACTGGTATACCAAGGACCGAAAGACTGCTCCCTCGTTCCTAATCATCTCAAAAGACAGTATCTGATGGAAAAGTAAATTGGGGGTCAAAACATTTACTGAGAATGCTGACAAATCCACAAACTTCACCTTTGCTGAGGATGCAAGTCAGCAATTAAACAACTGGGATCTCAGGTTAAAAATCTAACACATCAACGGCTCCAAGGATTTTGAAACTATATAGTCTTTATTCCTGGTGTCCAGCCCAATTTCCCCTTTATAAAAAAATGATCACCCATGGTTTGATATTGAGTTTTTATTTTTTATTCCCCACTCAGAGTTAGACAGTAATAAAATTCTCCCTTCTTTCTCTCAAGTAACTGGCTCCCAAATTTTAGATTCAGATCACTACACTGTTTTTATTGGCATGCGATATAGCTAAGAGTGAGAAAGAAATAAAAATATTTGTAGCAACTGATCGAAAAGGGGTTATAAAAGAGGGCAACTTTAATTACTCCTCGCCACGTCCTAATACCTTTCAAGATCCAACTATTTAATACCCTGCACATATAAAGATAAGATTAAAAAGTTACAAAGCCTTGTCTGTGTACCTAGTTCATGTATTTCAAGCATTTGTATGGTGTGCACTATGAATATCTGCTCAAACTCTTCAGTGATTCTTCAGTTTTATTCAGCTGTTCAAGAGCGATGGCTCCAGAGTGAACAATTAAAGCAAACAATCAGAAAAAAATTGCCAAACATTCGATGTTTGAGAGAAGCAGTTCGATCATCAGTTCTTATGATGGTTCAGTATTTCTATTCCTCTCCAAAATTAAGGAGACTAGAGTAAAATTAAAGCACTCACTGATCAAACAGCAACTTCCAGTGACTGCACATGGATAATTAAGAGGGAGAATCTTGGCATTACTGTGTTACTTTCTTACTCCTCTAGATGCACTGCTGCAATCTTGTCTCATGGAGAGCTTCAGCATTTCAACATATGGAAAAAAATACTTCAGTTATAGGTACTTGCTGAACCTTCAGAAAGTGATCAACTGAAGTGGGTAAGCATTAAATACATTTAATGGTGTGATAAGTCTTAACTCTTGCCAAACAATCTTGCTGATCCTGATAACCAATTTAGACAGGCATCAAGTCTCTATCCTTCAGGTTTAAGTTATTGCTGGAAATTTTAAGACAATAAAAACTTTAAAGGGGTGACACAGCGGCTCAGTGGTTAGCACTGCAGCCTCACAGCGCCAGGAACTGGGATTCGATTCCAGCCTCAGGCAACTGTCTGTGTGGAGTTTGCACTTTCTCCCAGTGTTTGCGTGGGTTTCCTCCGGGTGCTCTGGTTTTCTCCCACAGTCCAAGTACGTGCAGATCAGGTGAATTGGCCATGCTAATTTGCCCATGGTATTAGATACATTAGACAGAGGGAAATGGGTCTGGGTGGGTTACTCTTCGGAGGATTGGTGTGGACTTGTTGGGCTGAAGGGCCTGTTTCCACAATGTATGGAAACTCACCAAAAACTTTAATAAAATTGTTTATTGATAAGAGAATGATCAATACCATTAATGACTCTTTTAGACAATGAAGCAGTCCAAATGCAAAAAGATCTGAACAATATCCAGGTTTGGATTGAAAAGTAGCAAGAAACATTTGTACCACACAAATGTCAGGCAATGACAATCTCCAACAAGAGAATATCTAAATGGTATTGGCATCCGGGAATCACCCACAACCAACAACCTGAAGATGACAATTCACCCGAGACTGAACTGGGCTAGCCATACAAACACAGAGGCTATAAGAACAGGTCAGAGACCAGGAATTCTGCAGCAAGTAACTCACTAATTAAACTCCCAAATCCTGTCCGCCATCTACAATGCACATGGCAGGAGTGTGATGGAATACTCCCCACTTGCCTGGATGACTGCAGTTCCAATGACACTCAAGAAGCTTGACACTATCAGGACAAAGCAATCTGCTCGATTGGCATCACAAGTCCCTCCAGTGCCAACACAATAATAGCAATGCGGATCATCTACAAGTAGCATTGCAGAAATTCACAGGGGCTCCTTAGACAGCACTTTACAAACAGACAGCCACTACCATTTAAAAGGATGAGTGCAGCAACTGCATAGGAACACCACCAGCTGAATGTTCCCTTCCAAACCACCTCAGCATCCCGACCTGGAAATATATCACCGTTCCTTCACTTGTTGCTGGGTCAAAATCCTGAAATTCCCTCCCTAATGACATTGTAGTGATAACTTCACCAAATGGACAGCCGTGATTGAAGAAGGCAGTTCACCACCCCCATTATCTCAAGGGCAACTAAGGGTGGGCAATACCCAGCCAGTGATGCCCAATCCTATCAGCAATTTTTAAACAACATGTTGGAAACCTTGGCCCCAGGGAGGGATAGGAGAGTCCTCAACTGATGATGAAGTGTCTCTCCTAGTGAGTCAGTGGGTAGTCTACCAGAATCCTCTTAGCACTCCCATGAGGAGATATGGCAGTAAGCCTCCCTAATATATCGTTGGCTTAACTAAACTGCCAGGCGACTGCTGGTCTGCCAACCGCTCCACATTGGTAAAAATGCATGGTAACAGGAAGATGTCAGGCACCCATTCCTTGCCATGTTATTTTGCCAGTCTTCCCACCTTCTGTGTCTGTGTGGGTTTCCTCCAGGTGCTCCGGTTTCCTCCCACACTCCAAAGATGTGCGGGTCAGGTGAATTGGCCATGCTAAATTGCCCGTAGTGTTAGGTAGGGTGTAAATGTAGGGGTATGGGTGGGTTGCGCTTCGGCGGGTCGATGTGGACTTGTTGGGCCGAAGGGCCTGTTTCCACACTGTAAGTAATCTAATCTAATCTAATCTAAACCACCTGGTTAAATTTAGCACACTAGCTTAGAAAGAAGTCTTTAATCTGATTGACAAAGGAGCAAATCAATTTATTACCTTGCTCACACAAGTTCCCAATCACCTGTAGAGGATGCTGCATGAAAACAGCTTTCTAATGACAGTAGGTTCAGTGTAAAGATCCATACAAAGTCTGGGTGTAGGTTTTGGTGCAATAAATGGCTGGTACCATCCATTAACTATCAACAAGGTTAAAGAAAAAGTACGCAGTATGGTCATGTTTGTATCCCTTCACACAAAATACTTGTTCAACTCTTAATAGGCAACAAATCAACAACTGTTTTCCTTAACTTAGAACTGATCTGTTTTCATTGAAGAGGAAGGTCAAAGGGGAAGCATTTCAACCCTTGGAAATTGCATGTACAATAAATGAATAGGTCAATCTGGAATTACTGAAATATTGGGTTATGATCAAGAGTCAGGCATTTCAGCAATAGCTCAAACTCTTTATCCTTAATAACCTCCTCACAAAATTAGTCTTATCAACTTAGCATCGGAAAAGCAAGATCAACGTATTTCAGTGTCATTGTTGGTTAGTGTTCATCTCACCAGTGAATGTAAAACTAAGGCACAGGCAGTCCCTATTAAGACTAAAGGAATGCATCAGATTCTAAACAACTTGTATTTAACACACAGAACGCTGCTCTGGTGTCCATTTCCTTGCAGAAACTCAGTTAAGCGGCTAATTGTCTAATTATAAAACAGAACCATCACATCTTGACATTTCTACCTTCATATGAGAAGAGCATTCGCCAAATTTGCATCATTAAACCATTAAACTAGACAGAAAAATAACATGAGCTTAGCCTGATAGACTTAATGAGAACACCAGAGTGCTAAACAAAAGGTTAAAAATGATTCATTGCTAATTGGCCAGTCCACAAAGTCTATCAATGAATGAAGAACTAGTGGGCCAGCAGAACATTAGAAAAAAGAAAGTTCAAAATTGGAGGATAAAAGCAGGTGGTTTAGTCAATGGTTCCTCATCAACAATTTACTATCTATCCTTTACAATCACACTCTTCACTTCTAAACTTTGTGTCAGTCTCGTTATCCCATAAAACTTAAGATGTACTCTCCTATTATCAAAACAAGGTTTCCAGTAAATATTGCATCATTGTTGTCTGTTTGTACAATTACTTCATTTTCACTGACAAGACATGAAGTTTAAAAAAATACAAGTTATTTTCAATATTGATCATTCTTTACTTCTCAACTAACATCAATAAAACAATTACCCGATCATTGTCACTTATTTGTGTGTTCTCACTGTTTACTAATTGACTGCAGCATTTCCTGCTTTACAACTGTATGGAGAACTATTCAAAAGTATTTCATTGGGTGTAAAGTGCTTTGAAGATCTTGAGGGTACGAAAGTCCACCTTTTTTTAAACCTGTCTCATTCCATCAATCATAATCCAGATCACTTTGTATCGCTTGGTCTCCTACCTCCCAAACCTTTATCAGCCCATCCGAACAACACCTCCTTTCTTTCATCGCTGTTTATTTTTTGTGCAGAGCCGTACCAAATTATTTCTAAGACTTCATACAGACTGGACCATGGACACTTTCCTATCTGGCACACTTCACAAACCAACACTGACTATTTCACCAGATCAAGGTTATTTAACTGTTTCACCATTCCTCAACCTGATGATGAGATTCCATAGAATTGCCCCCAGTTTAAAAAGACTCATCAGGATTTTCCTGGCTTCTTTATCTCCACTGCTTTAAATAATAGCAAAATTTGTACTTTTCAAAGCATGCACACATTTACTGGATCTAGAGATCTCTAAAAAAGTAAGGTAATACCAACATTTTTACCATTTGTTTTTCAATACTCAAGAATGGAAGCCTTCATATCACACTCACTGACTACAACTAACTCAGTCTTCCACAAATTCCTCAATGTAAATACCTCCTTACAATATTGTAATATCCTAAATAATTTGTCATGACATAATATGTCCACATCTTGAATTCCACTTGGAAGCAACAATAACCATTTGAGACACTGAAAATGGAAAGTTAAACCCTTTGTCCATATTCCATTTTAAAAAGGGATGTCTAAGGATTTTTCAACAACATACCCAACACTGAAACTATAGAAGAATCAAGTGTTATTTGCACAAACCTCAAAACCTTACAAAATCAACTCTATCAAAATTAATTAAATACTCCAAGAAATAAATTTGAATTCACTTCTCCATTTTGTACACAGCTCCAACTAACTAAATATTTTTCAGACTTTCTCTGTTATTGCATTTACTTTCCTCTGTAAGTGGGTTTAACAAAATCAGATTTGAGTCAATGTTTATTTTAAGTACTGGAATACCATATACCATCTAAACTTCTTCAAGTAAGGAGACTCAAAAATTTGTAATTCAGAGTCAAGATTAAATCATCCTTGTCTGGCATTGATTCCAATAGGTTTGCCAGTTTTCTGGACAAATAAGGAAACCTCACATGGGAGGGACCCTTTCCCAAACAACTCAAGTACACCACTCGAATGGTGACAAAGGAATGCTGACTTATGGCAATGACACTGGCCTGAAGTCACAGATCATAGAGTCATAGCGATGTACAGCATGGAAACAGACCCTTCGGTCCAACCCATCCATGCAGACCAGATATCCCAACCCAATCTAGTCCCACCTGCCAGCACCCGGCCCATATCCCTCCAAACCCTTCCTATTCATATACCCATCCAGATGCATTTTAAATGTTGCAATTGTACCAGCCTCCACCACTTCCTCTGACAGCTCATTCCAAACCCATACCACCCTCTGTGGGAAAAAGTTGCCCCATAGGTCTCTTTTATATCTTTCCCCTCTCACCCTAAACCTATGCCCTCTAGTTCTGGACTCCCCGACCCCAGGTAAAAGACTTTACCTGTTTACCCTATCCATGCCCCTCATAATTTTGTAAATCTCTATAAGGTCACCCCCCAGCCTCCAATGCTCCAGGGAAAACAGCCCCAGCCTGTTCATCCTCTCCTTATAGCTCAAATCTTCCAACCTTGGCAACATCCTTGTAAATCTTTTATGAACCCTTTCAAGTTTCACAACATCTTTCTGATAGGAAGGAGATCAGAATTGCATGCAATATTCCAACAGTGGTCTAAATAATGTCCTGTACAACCACAACATGACCTCCCAACTCCTGTAGTCAATACTCTGACCAATAAAAGAAAGCATACCAAATGCCTCCTTCACTATCCTATCTACCTGCGACTCCACTTTCAAGGAGCTATGAACCTGCACTCCAAGGTCTCTTTGTTCATCAACACATCCTAGGACCTTATCATTAAGTGTATAAGTCCTGCTAAGATTTGCTTTCCCAAAATGCAGCACCTCGCATTTATCTGAATTAAACTCCATCTGCCACTTCTCAGCCCATTGGCCCATCTGGTCAAGATCCTGTTGTAATCTGAGGTAACCCTCTTCGCTGTCCACTACACCTCCAATTTTGGTGTCATCTGCAAACGTACTAACTGTACCTCTTATGCTCGCATCTAAATCATTTATGTAAATGACAAAAAGTAGAGGACCCAGTACCAATCCTTGTGGCACTCCACTAGTCAAAGGCCTCCAGTCTGAAAAACAACCCTCCACTACCACCCTATCTTCTCCCTTTGAGCCAGTTCTGTATCCAAATGGCTAGTTCTCCCTGTATTCCATGAGATCTAACCTTGCTCATCAGTCTCCCATAGGAAACCTTGTCAAACACCTTACTGAAGTCCATATAGGTCACATCTACTGCTTTGCCCTCATCAATCCTCTTTGTTACTTTTTCAAAAAATTCAATCAAGTTTGTGAGACATGATTTCCCACGCACAAAGCCATGTTGACTATCCTGAATCAGTCCTTGCCTTTCCAAATACATGTACATTCCGTCCTTCAGGATTCCCTCCAACAAGTTGCCCACCACTGAGGTCAGGCTCATCAGTCTATAGTTCCCTGTCTTGTCTTTATCGCCCTTCTTAAACAGTGATACCACGTTAGCCAACCTCCAGTCTTCCTGCACCTCACCTGTGACTATCGATGATATAAATACATCCGCAAGAGGCCCAGCAATCACTTCTCTAGCTTCCCACAGAGTTTTCGGGTACACCAGATCAGGTCCTGGGGATTTAGCCACCTTTAACCGTTTCAAGACATCCAGCACTTCCTCCTCTGTAATCTGGACATTTTCCAAGATATCACCATCTATTTCCCTACCATCTATATCTTCCATATCCTTCTCCATAGTAAATACTGATGCAAAATACTCATTTAGTAACTCACCCATTTTTAGATTACTTACAGCGTGGAAACAGGTCCTTCGGCCCAACAAGTCCACACCGACCCGCCAAAGCGCAACCCACCCACACCCATTCCCCTACATTTACCCTTTCACCTAACACTACGGGCAATTTAGCATTGCCAATTCACCTAACCTGCACATTTTTTTTGAACTGTGGGAGGAAACCGGAGCACCCGGAGGAAACCCACGCAGACACGGGGAGAACGTACAAACTCCACACAGTCAGTCGCCTGAGGCGGGAATTGAACCCAGGTCTCGGGCGCTGTGAGACAGCGGTGCTAACCACTGATTTTCTGCGACTTCACACAAAGGCCTCCTTGCTGATCTTTGAGGGGCCCTATTCTCTCCCTAGTTACTACTTTGTCCTTAATGTATTTGTAAAAACCCTTTGGATTCTCTTTAATTCTACTTGCCAAAGCTATCTCATGTCCCCTTTTTGCCCTCCTGATTTCCCTCTTAAGTATACTCCTACTTCCTTTATAGCCTTCTCAGGATTCACTCGATCTATTCTGTCTATACCTGACATATGCTTTCTTCTTTTTCTTAACCAAACCCTCAATTTCTTTAGTCATCCAGCATTCCCTGTACCTACCAGCCTTTCCTTTCACCCTGACAGGAATAGATCAAAAAGTGGACTGTGAGAAAAATCTGAGGCAGTGAAAAATATGAAAATGTCTATGGGAAATGCAAGGAAAAGAAGAAGGTCAATAACAGACAGTAAGTGGCTCTCCAGCATATTGTTCATCATTGCTGAATAAAACATCTTCAAGGTGATGTAATCATTTCCAGAGGGGTTAATAGGTTCCTTTTTAACTTTGGAAGCTTGACAACAAACTTAGATTTTTCATAAAGATACCACTTTTTTACAATTCAATTCAAAATTAAATGTTTTAACTTGACAGTTGACAAATTTTCAAATACTTCAAAGCTGTTTGGATTGACCATCAGCCATGTCAAAGCTAAAGGTTTTTAATTTCCCAGAGTATAAATAAACTTTGGAGTCATTACCTCCAACAATGGTTTGTCTAATAGAGATATTAGCTAAGATCAGCCAGAAACATCATCCACTGGACCAAAAAAGATCATGATGTCCAACGTTCTTTTCATTACTTTCCGTGTTATGGCTGAGAGTGCGGGTTTCTGTACTGGAAGCACACGAAGGAGTGGAACAATTTCACAAGCATGCTCTATCCTCGGCACATCAGTAAGATCTGATTCCAAATGTCAAAATCCTAAACTGAGCCCTATCAACAAACATTGAGCCATAAGTTCTGAAAGCTCAACAGCACTAGGCAAGGATGGCCATGGCATTTGCTGTGGAGAGAATTAACGCCTGGTAAATACATTTGGTCAACTGAGTGCTATAAAAACACAAAATGATGTGGCATTGAATCTAACAAACTGAAAAAAGGGACTCACTGGAGAGCCCTGACTTAAGAGTTTCTGTCAATTTTGTAAAAGGTCAACATCAACATCTCATTGTAGCCTATCAGCATCATAAAGCAAGATCTGTCCATGACACAAAACGTGTGCTCCAGTGGCCAAACTGTTTCAAAATCCATTTGGGCCTACAAAGCCCTTTAGTGTTCACCAACATGCATCACCCTTTTGAAACTTGAAGGACAACCATCATCATGTGATTGACAATGCATTAAGCTGTGAAGTAACAATGCAGCAAGATCCCTTGACTTAACAAGTGAAGATTTGTTTTGATTGATATCAGAGCTAGAAATGTAAAACATTAAAGTAAAACCTGCCCTGAATTCTGCAACATACACAAGCATACAAGCAAACAGATCGAGTTACAGAATGCATTACTTACTTAACTTATAGCTTGTTAAGGCTTAATGCCCCAAACTCAGCTCTACTTTTTGCTTGTCACAAAAATCACCAGCTGCTTTCCCTTATTGAAATCCAAGTGAGAGAGAGTGTCTGACTCTCATTACATACTGTGAACATACAATGAACAATGAAGTTAGTATTTTCTCTGCTTGTGATGCAGGTTGAACTATTACCAGTTGTTAAGACAACTATTACAAGTTGATGTTGATTCTCTCACCAGTGGAATGCAGTCTCTCCAAAAGCGAAGCCCCAACTAGTTCTGTCTGTGCCCCAAGCGAACTTCTGCCATGTCCAAACAAATCAGATAAATTAAACAAAGGAACATTCTGATCAACAAGTACATCTCCTCGTCAACATGGCCTGCATCGTCTCACGTAAGTGTAAATGAATAGGTTTAGCTTCAATGCAGCTTGGATTCTGTAACTCTCAAATATTTCATTCTTGCAATTGCATTTTACTACCACCTCTCTCTTGCTGGCCCTGTTAAGGAATTAACTCCAAATTTGCTTTTAAGTATATTTACTTGAGTTGCCTATCAATTTTTTAAATCAGAAGCCCCATCCACAATCAAAAGTGAATCTCTAAATTTACTGTGATGTGGTAAAAATATCATTTATTTTAGAGCTGGGATCTTGAACAGATGGCTTGTTGCTTTTATGTCAATGAAGGCAGTTAGTGATTAACTTGCAAATACTTCTGGAGGCATTTATTCCCTGCTCTACCACATTCATGACACATACACACTTCCTAAAAGAGAGTTCTTGAAGGTTAATGCAAATTTGTCTCGAAGAGATTTATCAGGGAATAGAGTAAATGGTTGTGAATACTCTTCTTATTTGGAAGATTCTGGGTTTCTTTTTGACTGAGGTGAAACACACAGAGCTTGAAGAAAGCCTTTTAGTGTTTGACAGTTTAACAGGTATTTTGGCTGAAACTGGGTGTATATAATAATTGCTTGTAAAGAGGTGAGCTGGTTTCAAACTGTAAAGAAATAGATTACCTCACTGTGAGGAATTTAGTTTGAAATTAGTGGGCGGCACGGTGGCACAGTGGTTAGCACTGCTGCCTCACAGCACCTGAGACCCGGGTTCAGTTCCCGACTCAAGCGACAGACTGTGTGGAGTTTGCACGTTCTCCCCGTGTCTGCGTGGGTTTCCTCTGGGTGCTCTGGTTTCCTCCCACAGTCACAAAGATGTGCGGGTCAGGTGAATTGGCCGTGCTAATTTGCCCGTAGTGTTAGGTAAGGGGTAAATGTAGGGGTATGGGTGGGTTGCGCTTCGGCGGGTCGGTGTGGACTTGTTGGGCCGAAGGGCCTGTTTCCACACTGTAAGTAATCTAATCTAAAACTCCAGACCATCCACTGTTGTTAAGATCCTGAAGGGGTTCTTTGAACAGGACAGTATCTAAGCTCTGATGTACGTGGCCTCAAGGAAGAAGTCATCAGATCCTCAAGACCGGGAATTGGAGCATTGTTAATTGAAACCCTATTGATATGATGGAAAAAGGAATTCTCTGTGGTGTTAATAGTGGAAAGGATCGATATTGGAATAAATGGGATTTTATTTTATTTCTTGAGATCTTTAAACTTGTTTTGCATTCAAATGGTTTGTTTTTCTATTACTTTCTTGATTTATTTTGCGTAATAAACTTCTATCTTATTGTTAAAATTGAATCTGCAGCATTTGTATTTGTATTTCAGTGAAAGACCATGTTATAATGAAAAAAAAATCCATTGCATCAGATTTCTGAGATCTGAGTTTTCCTGTCATAACATCAGCAAGCTTCATATCACATATAAATTGTCAGAGATATTCACAACAATACCATCCTTTTAATTACTTTGTGTACAGCTCTCCCGCTGATAGAGCTCAGAACTTACACTACCCCAAATCCCATGTGCTCTTCAAGATAAATTCTGCCTGCAACATATATGGTCAGATCATTTGGGATCTGGTTAGTGTAAAACATCTGGAGAGAAGATCTGTCTGATGAACTAATATTCCTGTATTTTTACATCTTAGCAGGTCATCCCTGGATCTTGCATTGCAAGTGTGTCTGTAACTTTCTACCTTTGCTGGTCTCATGTCAAATTTAACTCTGTTTCAGCAATGTTACTTTCACTTAGGGGATGGACTTTTAAAATCTAGATTGTTAGGCTGTGTTTCTCTTGTGACAAGATAGGATAGATGACAGCATCACCTGGCTTGTATTTTAAAGTGAAATCCTAATTCTGAAGCCTCAAGGGTAACCCCAGCAATTTGCTCTCCAAATACATGTCTTGTTGATCTGTTCTAGTGGACATTGGTCAGTCTCCCCTATGAACTTCCTTCCATAGAGATATGTCTGGATTTTCTCATTTTCATTCATCATTACCAAAAGACGTTGTTCCTATATTGCCATATCTGGTCTCAGTTGATATTATGGCTTTTGATGAAATGCTATTGGTTTCCCCCATTGTACCAGGGCTGCTCCAGTCCTTTTGTAAAAGCATCTCCTTTGAGTAGCACATTCATCCTGTTGCAGTATGACAGACTTGACTGTTCCTTATGACGCTCCTGTCATGTGACTTGGACAACTTGTACTTGACCATCCTCTGTCATCAGCCCTCAGACGTTTGCTGCGTGTTCTGATATGTGAGATATGAAAGAAGTCATGTGCTGGATCACATTAAGAGAAACTTGTCCAGCCGTTTCTGTAGCTATAGCTTTTTCAGGACATGACTTTGGAATGATCGACACACCTAACAAAGAACTGGTATTCTGTCAACTTCATAAATGCATTTGCCAGCGTTCCTGGTTGTCTCCATGGCTGACAGTTTAATGGCAGCTATGACGCTTTCTATCTATGCCATAGATCTGGATAACATCAGTTAAGCTGGCAGTTCTTTCACATTGTCGGTGTATCTCCCTCTGCAATATTGACTATCTGACCTATTTGGTATATGGACATCTCATAAGAGTCATTAGGCTTTTTACATTTTATAAACAGAATGTTATCATGTGATAAGGTCGTCTCAGGATTTGTCTGTAATTATTCCTGATTTCTGTTGAGCAGCATTTATTTTATACAATAAAAATATCAACAGATTCCTATGGATCCAGAATTTTCTTGTTAAATCTTGCTCTCTTTCATTCTATCATTTTTATTTTCATCAGATTAAAGTAATTGTCAACAGTTTGTTGTACCTGAACAAAAATATCACTTCCTTATTGTATTCCTTGGTAATCTATAACATCAACAACGATGACAGTTCCAGCTGAGTACAGAAGTATGTTACTTGTTCAACTTCTGATTTAGCATCTACAATAGAAGTCATTCTCTATCTTGAGAACAACGTTCTCCAAGACACTCATTCCTGTATTCTATTTAGTCCATTTATAGAGTCATAGAGATGTACAGCATGGAAACAGACCCTTTGGTCCAACCCGTCCATGCCGACCAGATATCCCAACCCAATCTAGTCCCACCTGCCAGCACCCAGCCCATATTCCTCCAAACCCTTCCTATTCATATACCCATCCAAATGCCTCTTAAATGTTGCAATTGTACCAGCCTCCACCTATTCCTCTGGCATTCCATATGCGTACCACCCTCTGTGTAGAAAGATTACCTCTTATCTCTCTTTTATATCTTTCCTCTCTGACCTTAAACCTATGCCCTCTAGTTCTGGACTCCCCACCCCAGGGAAAAGAATTTGTCTAGTTATCCTATCCATGCCCCTCATAATTTTGTAAACCTCTATAATGTCACCACTCAGCATCTGACACTCCAGGGAAAACAGCCCCAGCCTGTTCAGCCTCTCCTTATAGCTCAAATCCTCTAACCTTGGCAACATCCTTGCAAATCTTTTCTGAACCCTTTCAAGTTTCACAACATCTTTCCAATAGGAAGGAGACCAGAATTGCACACAATATTCCAACAGTGGCCTAACCAATGTCCTGTACAGCCACAACATGACTTCCCAACTCCTGTACTCCATACTCTGACCAATAAAGGAAAGCATACCAAATGCCTTTTCACTATCCTATCTACCTGCGACTCCACTTTCAAGGAGCTATGAACCTGCACTCCAAGGTCTCTTTGTTCAGCCACACTCCCTCGGACCTTACCATTAAGTGTAAATGTCCTGCTAAGATTTGCTTTCCCAAAATGCAGCACCTCACGTTTATCTGAATTAAACTCCATCTGCCACTTCGCAGCCCATTGGCCCATCTGGTCAAGATCCCGTTGTAATCTGAGGTAACCCTCTCCGCTGTCCACTACACCTCCAATTTTGGTGTCATCTGCAAACTTACAACTGTACCTCTTATGCTCGCATCCAGGTCTTTCTCATGTGATTTTTTTATTCCTAATTTAAAGCTTTGCAATTCTACAGTATCTCAATGTTACTGTAATCTCCCTCACTTGAAGATTTTTACCTCTTGTAATAAGCAAAGTTGTTTTTTACCCTTGTCTTAAACCTTTTGAACCATGTAGTATAGCAATGTTGTATTCTCTTCCTTCTTTTGAAAGTTTTCCTTCTGCTCTATAGCAAGGATGTATATCTGTCCTGCTTACTGGGCTTTTCCTAAGTTTTCCTGCAATCAAACTGGAGGTTTCCTGCCTTCTCACAGGCAAAACAAATTCTTCCACCTTTCAAAACTGAAACACAATGGATGTCTTTTTCCATGACTTTCTCAAATAAAACCTTAGGTCTACCAGAACTGTACTTTGAAATATGGACCTCCAAATTATCTACCTTTAGGTGAAAAGCTATTGGTTTCCCCCGAGAAGAGTGAATAATCAAAAGACATAGATATAATGCAATTGGAAAACTGGACCAGAAGTAATGAGGATGGAGAATTCCTCAAGAGTAGTTGTGATATGGATTTCACTTGCCTCAATGGAAAAAATAATCAGTATCAACTTTCAGAGGGGAATTAGATTAAAATTGTGAAGGGAAAACATATGCAGGAAATGGTTTGTGCGAAGATTTGTAGCTCGGGTGCTTGTTGTTGTGGTTCTGTTCGCCGAGCTGGAAGTTTTTGTTGCAAACGTTTCGTCCCCTGGCTAGGCGACATCATCAGTGCTCTGGAGCCTCCTGCGAAGCGCTTCTTTGATGTTTCTTCCGGTATTTATAGTGGTCTGTCCTTGCCGCTTCCGGGTGTCAGTTTCAGCTGTCCGCTGTAGTGGTTGGTATATTGGGTCCAGGTCGATGTGTTTGTTGATGGAATTTGTGGATGAATGCCATGCCTCTAGGAATTCCCTGGCTGTTCTCTGTCTGGCTTGCCCTATGATAGTAGTGTTTTCCCAGTCGAATTCATGTTGCTTGTTATCTGAGTGTGTGGCTACTAGGGATAGCTGGTCGTGTCGTTTCGTGGCTAGTTGATGTTCATGTATGCGGATTGTTAGCTGTCTTCCTGTTTGTCCTATATAGTGTTTTGTGCAGTCCTTGCATGGTATTTTGTAAACTACATTAGTTTTGCTCATGTTGGGTATTGGCTCCTTTGTTCTAGTAAGTTGATGTCTGAGCGTGGCTGTTGGTTTGTGTGCCGTTATGAGTCCTAAGGGTCGCAGTAGTCTGGCTGTCAGTTCTGAAACGCTCCTGATGTATGGTAGTGTGGCTAGTCCTTTTGGTTGTGGCATGTCCTCGTTCCATGGTCTATCTCTTAGGCATCTGTTGATAAAGTTGCACGGGTATCCGTTTTTGGCGAATACCTTGTATAGGTGTTCCTCTTCCTCTTTTCGCAGTTCTGGTGTACTGCAGTGTGTTGTGGCTCTTTTGAATAGTGTCCTGATGCAGCTTCGTTTGTGTGTGTTGGGGTGGTTACTTTCATAGTTTAGGACTTGGTCTGTGTGTTGTTTTCCTGTGTACCCTTGTGGTGAATTCTCCGTTCGGTGTTCTCTGTACTATCACGTCTAGGAATGGGAGTTGGCTATCCTTTTCTTCTTCTCTCGTGAGTCGGATTCCTGTGAGTGTGGCGTTGATGATCCGGTGTGTTTTTTCTATTTCCGTGTTTTTGATGATTACACAATGTGTCATCGACATATCTGACCCAGAGTTTGGGTTGAATTTGTGGTAGGGCTGTTTGTTCTAACCTTTGCATAACTGCCTCTGCTATGAGTCCCGAGATTGGTGATCCCATGGGTGTTCCGTTGATTTGTTCGTATATCTGATTGTTGAATGTAAAGTGTGTAGTGAGGCACAAGTCCAGTAGTTTGAGTATGCCGTCTTTGTTGATAGGTTCCGCCTCCTGTTTTCTGTTCTGTATGTCCAGTAGGTTGGCTATTGTTTCTTTGGTTAGGGTTTTGTCAATCGAAGTGAACAGTGCCGTCACGTCGAATGAGATCATGGTCTCTTCTTTGTCTATGTGTGTATTCCTGATGGCGTCCAAGAATTTCTGTGTTGATTGTATGGAGTGTTTGGATCTGCTGACCAGGTGTTTCAGTTTCTGTTGTAGTTCTTTGGCCAGTTTGTATGCTGGTGTCCCTGGTAGTGATACTATGGGTCTGAGTGGGATGTCTGGTTTGTGTACTTTGGGTAGTCCATAGAATCTGGGGGTGTTGTTGCTTTCCGGTTTCATTTTTTGTAGGTCAGCTTTGGTTATCTGTCCGTTTTTTTTGTAGATTCCTTAGTGTGTTATTTATTCTATTGGTGAGTTGTGGTGTGGGGTCAGAATCCTTCATTTGGTAGGTGTTGGTATCTGCGAGTAGTTGTTGTGCTTTTTTGATGTAATCTGATTTATCTAGGATGACCGTCATTCTGCCTTTATCTGCTGGTAGTATGATTATGTTCTTATCGTTTCTTAGTGCTTTCAGTGCTTCCCTCTCCTTGGTGTTGAGTTTATGTGTTTGTCTTTTTCTTATCATCATAGGTACGACCGTTTGTCTCACTGTTTGTTGTGTCTCTTCAGTCAGTCCATTGTTCCTGAGTGTGCATTCTAGTGCTGCTAGGAGGTCTGCTGTCTTGGCATCCCTGTGGTTGTAGTTGAGTCTCTTGGCTAGTATAGTTCTTTCCATGTCTGTGAGCTGTCTGTGGGAGAGGTTTTTAACCCAGGTGTGTGTTGTAGTTCCTCTTTTTTGTGTGTTAGTTTGGCCATTTTTTCTTTTAGTGCCATTTTTTTTGCAGTGTGTTGTCCTGTTCTGTCCTATAGTGACAGCCTGTTCTATGGTCCAGGTCCATCAAAAAAGCACAACAACTACTCGCAGATACCAACACCTACCAAATGAAGGATTCTGACCCCACACCACAACTCACCAATAGAATAAATAACACACTAAGGAATCTACAAAAAAAACGGACAGATAACCAAAGCTGACCTGCAAAAAATGAAACCGGAAAGCAACAACACCCCCAGATTCTATGGACTACCCAAAGTACACAAACCAGACATCCCACTCAGACCCATAGTATCACTACCAGGGACACCAGCATACAAACTGGCCAAAGAACTACAGCAGAAACTGAAACACCTGGTCAGCGGATCCAAACACTCCATACAATCAACACAAGAATTCTTGGACGCCATCAGGAATACACACATAGACAAAGAAGAGACCATGATCTCATTCGACGTGACGGTACTGTTCACTTCGATTGACAAAACCCTAGCCAGAGAAACAATAGCCAACCTATTGGACATACAGAACAGAAAACAGGAGGCGGAACCTATCAACAAAGACAGCATACTCAAACTACTGGACTTGTGCCTCACTACACACTTTACATTCAACAATCAGATATACGAACAAATCAACGGAACACCCATGGGATCACCAATCTCGGGACTCATAGCAGAGGCAGTTATGCAAAGATTAACCCTACCACAAATTCAACCCAAACTCTGGGTCAGATATGTCGATGACACGTTTGTAATCATCAAAAACACGGAAATAGAAAAAACACACCGGATCATCAACGCCACCCTCACAGGAATCCGATTCACGAGAGAAGAAGAAAAGGATGGCCAACTCCCATTCCTAGACGTGATAGTACAGAGAACACCGAACAGAGAATTCACCACAAGGGTACACAGGAAAACAACACACACAGACCAAGTCCTAAACTATGAAAGTAACCACCCCAACACACACAAACGAAGCTGCATCAGGACACTATTCAAAAGAGCCACAACACACTGCAGTACACCAGAACTGCGAAAAGAGGAAGAGGAACACCTATACAAGGTATTCGCCAAAAACGGATACCCGCGCAACTTTATCAACAGATGCTTAAGAGATAGACCACGGAACGAGGACATGCCACAACCAAAAGGACTAGCCACACTACCATACATCAGGAGCGTTTCAGAACTGACAGCCAGACTACTGCGACCCTTAGGACTCATAACGGCACACAAACCAACAGCCACGCTCAGACATCAACTTACTAGAACAAAGGAGCCAATACCCAACATGAGCAAAACTAATGTAGTTTACAAAATACCATGCAAGGACTGCACAAAACACTATATAGGACAAACAGGAAGACAGCTAACAATCCGCATACATGAACATCAACTAGCCACGAAACGACACGACCAGCTATCCCTAGTAGCCACACACTCAGACAACAAGCAACTTGAATTCGACTGGGAAAACACTACTATCATAGGGCAAGCCAGACAGAGAACAGCCAGGGAATTCCTAGAGGCATGGCATTCATCCACAAACTCCATCAACAAACACATCGACCTGGACCCAATATACCAACCACTACAGCGGACAGCTGAAACTGACACCCGGAAGCGGCAAGGACAGACCACTATAAATACCGGAAGAAACATCAAAGAAGCGCTTCGCAGGAGGCTCCAGAGCACTGATGATGTCTCCTAGCCAGGGGACGAAACGTTTGCAACAAAAACTTCCAGCTCGGCGAACAGAACCACAACAGTACTGTATTATTCTATGCTGTTTGAACAAGTGTATAACAAATTTCATAAATGTTAACATTGAGTCAGAGCCTTTAATAATCCCTTCATCAAATAGGCATTGACACTTAGGTATAAATGCTATTGGTATAAAAGTGATAAACCAGTGTGGGTGACAGTGATCTGTCTCATTATATTTGCATATGCATCTCTGAGGTCCACTTGTGACATTGATTTCTCATGCTGGAAAGCAATGTTGCAATCCAGGCCAGCAAATCAATCAGACCGCACAGGCCCTTAGGGCAGCTGTAAATACCACATTGCAGAAGGAACATTGGTGGAGGGAGAGTGTTCAGAAGAGATTTACCAGGATGTTGCCAGGTATGGAAGGCTGGAGTTATAAAGAAAGGCTGGAACATTTTTCACTGCAGCGTAGGAGGTTGAGTATGTTGGACTTCGGCTCAATCTACCAACTTACTTTCTTCTATGTGTGAGCCCAGTCCTGTGTGTTCTTTAAATGAAACAATAGGAGAAGATATTCAATCTCACACTCTTAGTTTATTTTAGCAGTAAGTGGACAAAGAATGCAGAGCTCTGGGTCTAGGACTTCCCGTCCCTGACAAACAGCAAAGTGTGTCAGTTCACGAAGTCCGGCGTAGTCCTGTCCCTGACCCAGTCTTTTATACAGTACAGAACGTCATGCAATCACTGTGGTGGGATTGTCTTCTGATTGGCTGTTGATCTGACTCCATTCTCTGTCTCCTCGCGTTCCTGAATGTCCGACCCCACATGACCTCCTTTTGCCCGCGAAACGGAGCACCACGTGACCTCGTCACCCGCGAAACATAACACCACGTGACCTCCTCGCACTCTTCCGAGGCGTGAAACAGAGCATCATCCTTCTGTGCGCGTTACACAGCATCACCACAGGCTTCGAATGCCGAGTATATTTACACTCGCAGCCAGTAATCTATTTTACAAGTAAGCCATATATTTACAAGAGGCACCCTGACAGAAGTTTTTAAAGTACTGAGGGGTAACAATAGGTCTAACGATAGCTGTCATTTCCCTAAGACGAGGGATTTCAAGACAAGGGGGCACATTTTTAAGGTGAGAGGGGAGAGATTTAAAAAAGACATGAGTGGCATGTTTTTTTTAAACACAAACGGTGGTTCGCATGTCGAATGGACTTCCTGAGGAAGGGGTGGATGTGGGTACAATTACAACATTTGAAACCCATTCGGATAAATACATGAGTAGGAAATGTTTGCAGGGATATGAACCAGGTGGAACTAGCTTAATTTGGGATTATGTTTGGCATGGACTGGTTGGACCAAAGGGTCTGTTTCCGTACTGTTTAATTCTATGACAATTACCATTTTGAAATGTCAAAGAGTGGGCATGGCTTTAACTTCTGCACACATTCCTAACCCAGTCTGTATCAGCTGCTTGATGCCTTATACCTAGTTGGAAGGTACTGATAAATAAAGCAAACGTATCTGTGGGGAGAAAAGTTGAGGCTGACTACCAATAATGTTGTAGCCAAAAAGGTGATCCACTCATGTCAAGACTATGCAGAAACATAATTTTTGGAGCAGAAAAATAGAGGCTTCCAATACAATGGGTCAACATATATCATGATATATAGTATCTGCTCTGGACATAATTTTATTTGGCACACTCCACTATAAAGAAAGGAGGAAACCAATTGTTAACATTTTAAGAATACAAGTTGAAACAGCCTCAACAAGCACATAAATTATGATACATATAATGCATCCACTAAACATCTCATATTACAGAGCATTTTTTCTCATAACACTTTGCATTGTTGCAAAATTCCTCAAGGACAATGGGATATTCAGCTATCAAGATAGGAAGAGAGCTGCAAAATCCCTGTGTCAATCCACAGGATGGAGCTGTAGCACAGCTATCAAATTTGCACTCAAAGGAAGACCACATGCAAGGCAAATACCATTCAGTTGTGTTCTCTTAAAGAGCAGGTTAAGGGGAAGAAGCATAAATCAGAGGGGATATGTGCTGCTCCACTAAAGTTGCATCACAGATTGATAGGAAAATGTTGGTCTACTGGCAACCTGTGCCACCAACATTCCTAAGTAAGCAGAAGATTAAAAACATAGTTTAGAGAAAGATATATCAGCTCCAAAGTAAACACACATTAAATAAATCTCTGGTCTATCTGTCAAAAAGAACCAAAAGTGCTATGAGACCTTGAGCTACTAAAACACCATTATATAAAATCAAAACATCAGTTCATATAATTTTCCTTCCTCCATGTCTATCCTTAATGACACCAATCCCCACATTGCAAGGATGACGAAGGAGTGACACTTCTCTATTAACCCTTTACTCTCAGATGCCAGGCACAATACTTACCGAATGCTAAGTGCAATTCATTACTTAACCCCAGCTCCTACGTGACCTGAACCACTCAACAAGGAAAGGCAAAGTAGTAAGCCTGTCCAAGTGTGAAGCGCTGAGACAATCTTCAGTATACCTTTCCACAGCTTTTCATCTCAGGATTTGATAAAATACGTAAACCATCTACAGGTAGTTCTCCCAAAACATGATGGTTGTGTTCTTGTGCAACCCCAGATTATAGAAAAATCATGCTTTAGAAACAGCACTTAAAGCATTGGCAATGTAATTCAATTACACACATTTTAAAAGTTTGCGCTTTCAAAACAGTGTCCCCAAATTCATCAATCACGTTATAGTGAGTTTACGCTAATGAAACATGCATTACAGCAGAAGAACTGGTATACAATTCTGAGAAAATAAAAATTTTTTTTGGAAAAACAACTCAATTGAGAGTGATTCGAAGAAAGAACTGCAAAAAAAAATTAGTCTGGAAGAAAGGAAAACATATGTAATTTGTAAAGTGGTGAACCAAAGATTGTGTCAATCTGCATTTTGCTATCGAGTTAAACAATTAAGTTGTGTTAAAGGCAATTCCCACCAAAATCACTACCAGTTCCAATACCGTACAGCCCAGATGGCCTCCTTCTTCAAGGACCGCAGATTCCCCCCAAACGTGATCGACGATGCCCTCCATCGCATCTCCTCCACTTCCCGCTCCTCCGTCATTGAGCCCGGCTCCTCCAACCGCCACCAAGACAGAACCCCACTGGTTCTCACCTACCACCCCACCAACCTCCGTATACAACGTATCATCCGCCGCCATTTCCGCCACCTCCAAACAGACCCCACCACCAGGGATATATTTCCCTCCCCTCCCCTATCAGCGTTCCGCAAAGACCACTCCCTTCGTGACTCCCTCGTCAGATCCACACCCCGCACCAACCCAACCTCCACTCCCGGCACCTTCCCCTGCAACTGCAGGAAATGTAAAACTTGCGCCCACACCTCCTCCCTCACTTCCCTCCAAGGCCCCAAGGGATCCTTCCATATCCGCCACAAGTTCACCTGTACCTCCACACACATCATCTATTGCATCCGCTGCACCCGATGTGGCCTCCTCTATATTGGTGAGACAGGCCGCTTACTTGCGGAACGCTTCAGAGAACACCTCAGGGATGCCCGGACCAACCAACCCAACCACCCCGTGGCTCAACACTTTAACTCTCCTTCCCACTCCACCGAGGACATGCAGGTCCTTGGACTCCTCCACCGGCAGAACATAACAACACGACGGCTGGAGGAGGAGCGCCTCATCTTCCGCCTGGGAATCCTCCAACCACAAGGGATGAACTCAGATTTCTCCAGTTTCCTCATTTTCCCTCCCCCCACCTTGTCTCAGTCGGTTCCCTCAACTCAGCACCGCCCTCCTAACCTGCAATCTTCTTCCTGACCTCTCCGCCCCCACCCCACTCCGGCCTATCACCCTCACCTTGACCTCCTTCCACCTATCACATCTTCATCGCCCCTCCCCCAAGTCCCTCCTCCCTACCTTTTATCTTAGCCTGCTTGGCACACTCTCCTCATTCCTGATGAAGGGCTTATGCCCGAAATGTCGAATTTCCTATTCCTTGGATGCTGCCTAACCTGCTGTGCTTTAACCAGCAACACATTCTCAACTGTGATCTCCAGCATCTGCAGACCTCATTTTTTATCCAATAGTAACAGCTTACACTTTCTCACTCTAAGAATAAGGGATCATTTAGATTACTTATGAGTCTACACTGTTACATTTTAGCAGCTGAACAAAAAAAATCCACAAAATATTATTGAGTAAAAACAGTCCTTAATGCCTCAAACAAACAAAACATCTTACAATTGCTGCCTACAAAGACTGGAAGAGGAAAAGCATCAAATCAGTGAAATGACAAACAATCAGGACAGTAAAGCTCTTTTACCAAGTCCAATAGAAGCAAGGAAATGTTTGAAGAAATTACAATTTATAATTGCTTTTATAAACTTAATGTTGCCAGGGAGAGGGCAACATATCATATTCTTTGCCTTTTGATGTGATCATCCCAGTGACAGAATTGTTTCTTCATTCTTAATTTCACTGTCAGATTTAGTTATCAATTTAACATATTCTAAAATGAACATAACTATTCGCAAATGAGCAAAGTGTATATTGCTAGAATTAACAATCAACAGTTTTTGAAGATTTTTAAACCAAAATCATTATCATTCAAGTTATAATGTCACTAAAAATACTTGAACAATTCTTAGTTCAGGAAGAATATTGAGGGTGGGGGGGGGGGGGGGGGGGGGGGGGGGGGGGGGCGGGGCAGGGAGTGGGGGACAGCTCTCTCAGATCAGGCTTTCTAGTTTTTTTTGTGTTTTAGGTTTACTGTTAATCCGAAACCTTTAGGATCTCAAAAGAGTTGAAAACTTCAATGAATGTCTCCAAGCTACTGCCTTCTATGAATTTTCTCTTGACGTTTTCTCCTCCTGGATTGAAGAACTGCATGTAAAGATTGGTGTCTGAATTTGCCTTTTTGCCAGGGGGTGTGTTTATGGGATGTTACTACATTAATTAGTATTGGGTACTGTATCCATTATTCAGTTAAGTTATTCTAAATTCCTCTTTCATTTGTTTATATTTTAACAATAGTGTTTAAATAAATTGAGTTTTGCTTAAAGTCGAGCAGTTTGACCAGTCGTATTGCATCTGGAACACAGCACTTCAGATTTACCTTTATAATAAAAAAATGTTAGGGTTTAGGCAACATTCTTAAAATATTTTGAGTGTGTCTGGTCTGGTCCATAACAGGTGACATATTGGTCAAGGCTAATCCATAAACGTGGATGATAGGGCTCTTGAGGTGCAATGGTAGTGTCCCTGCTTCTGATCCAGGAAGCTTGGGTTCAAGTCCCAATTGTTTCAGAAGTGTGCAACAACACCTCTGAACAGGTTAATTAGAAAAAAAAGTATATTAATGCAGATTAGGTAGCAAAGAGCAAACAATTTCTGAAAAAGGTGCTGCAGAAAGGAATCAAAACCTCCTGGAGGCACTATGGGGTGTGATGGAGATAGGGATGGCAATAAATATAGAAACAACAATGAATAAAGCATACTGCTGCTGCTCGATCCTGCCCACCTTTCATTGACCCATCTGCCAGGAGAAATTACAAGATAAGGAATGTTGTGTGGCCATTGCTGCTGGGTGGATTACTTCCAAATTTTATTGGTAACTGATCTAAGACATCAATACATCTAGAGAGTATGCAACTATAGCACTTTGTAGTATCATTTAAGTGCAGGGTTACATCAAATTCCCTTGAAGAGGAGACATTAAAAACAATGAACTTGCATTTCTATCGCACCCTTCATGACATCAATTTGCATAAGTACTTTGAAATACAGTCACCGCTGCGATCGGGAAATAAGATATTAATTTGTACATGGTGCAGTTCCACAAATGGCAAAGAGCTACTGTGCAGATTCTGTTTTTGTGATGTTGATTGGCAAGGATACCACAAATGTTCTCACGGATCTCTTCAACGGCATGTTTTGCAACTACCTGAGGGATATTTGGGGTCTTCCAAAATGGAAACAACAATTATGTTTCATTTTAGTCACTCATGGGGACATGGGTGTCACTGGCTGAGCCAGCATTTATTGGTTGTCCCTAGTTGCCCTTGAAAAGGTGGTAGTGAGCTGCCTTCTTGAACCGCTGCAGTCAGTGTGCTGTGGATTGAGCCACAATGCTATTAGGGAGGGAGTTCCAGGGTTTTGAATCAGCAGCAATGAAGGAACAGCAATATATTTCTGAGTCAGGATGGTGTGTTTCTTGGAGGGGCACTTGCAGTCTTTCTAGATGGATCCGATCATTGTCTTGGAAGGTGTTTTCTGAGGAGATTGAATGAAATTCTGTAGTGCATTGTGTAAATAGTCCACATTGCTGCTACTGCAGAGAGTTGGTGGTGCAGGGAGGGGATGTTTGGGGATGTGGTACCAATCAAACAGTCCGCTTTGTCTTCGTTATTGTCAAGCTTCTTGAGGACTGTTGGAGCTTTTCAGGGAAGTGGGGAGTATTTCATCACACTCCTGACTTGTGCCTTGTTTGGACAGGTTTTGGGGAATCAAATGGTGAATTACTCACTGCAGTATTCCTAGCTTCCGACCTGATCTTGTAGCCATTGTATTTAAAGACTAACTCTGTTTGTGGTTAACGGTAACCCCAGAATGTTTACAGCAGGGGATATGGGGATGGCAATTCCAATGAATGTCAAAGAGCAGTACTTAGATTGCCTCTGATTGGATATACTTATTGCCTGGTACTTGTGTGACACGAATTTTAGTTCCCACTTTTCAGGTCTTGTTGCATGGGCAATGCTAGAATGTTACTATTTGAACATTAATATTTATCTTCACATGTTGATGTCAATTATTATGGGATCTAAAATGATAAATGTGGAAAATTGCAAATGTAGCATTTCCTAAATGGTAATAAGAAATACTTCAGGGCAAATTACATTAAACTTGCTATCATAGGTTGAGACAAATCCTAATATATGACTCACCGAAATGATGGACACATCATTACCAGGTGTGTTAAGAGGCATTACACTAAACCATGGGAAAACAATTAGCAAAGATCCCTATAATCCTTCACATGCCAAGTGAATTATTTACAAGGCAAGTTAAAAACAAAGTAATAGAGACTGGTGCATAATAAATGCATAAAAACAGCTCAGGGAAGATCATGACTTATATAAGATGAAGTGCTCGAATGGCATCTTTATAATTTTGACTTTGGAGATAACATAAAAAATTTACAATCTGAAGCTGCCTTAATGATTTCAGTTTTGAACAACATGCATTATCGTTAAAAGAAGTGCTGACCTGGCAGCAGCAGCAATCAGCAAGTGAACCAGATCATCGGAGACTGTTAATGCAGTGAGTGGCTGAGCCTCGTCAGCCTGAAGGTCTCCAGTACTATGGCCAGTCTGTGCTGAATGAGCTACTCGATAGCAAAAAGTGTCAACAAATACTGATCAGTCAGAACTTATTTGAGGTTAATGACCAGTTTTATCTGTATGCACATGTCCACAAATACAAACTAAAATAGTTTTTGTTCTTTTTACTTAGCTGAAACAAACATATTTAAAAATATTTTAAGTATAACATAATTGGAATATATATGACAGAATACTAGCCAGATAATAACAGCTGCAATCAAAATATTAGAAGCAGATTTTGAAAATTGTTCATCAGTGGACATTTACTCTAAACAGCTGCTACATGCAGATATCAGGGATTGCAGCTCAGCGCCTCCTTAAATAATATTGCCCTTGGCTCAGTTGGAACGCCCTTGACTCTGACTGAAACCCCTCTACAAAGATTAGAGCTGTTTTTTTTGTGCTGTTATTTCAGTGCAGCACAGAGGGGGTGCTACACTGTTGGAGGTGCCATTTTTCCAATGAGACAAAATCAAATAATGAAATCGAAGGTGCAATTACCTTCCTAGGTAAATGTCAAATATCCCACAGCATCATTCAAAAAACAGCAGAGAGCTTCATGAGGTCCTGGACAACAGTTACCACTCAACCATTATCACTAAGAGCAGATTATCTTGTTGCTCTTTGTGGAAGCTGACTATGGTTTGGCTCCATGTCATGACCATGTGCCAATTGTAGAGCGTGCTCAGCAAACTGTGAATAAATACAGATCCATTTAGAGCCTTTTTTATATACTTGTACTATTCACGTTCAATTTGACCAGCAGTGAAGCTTGTGTTCAAAAAGGTTGATAACATTTGTTAGTTTGATAAAAGCTATCACCAGTCTCCAGAAGTCTAATGATATAAAGTTATTTACTAAAAAGAAAGCAATATCAAAACACATACAGTTCACACAAATTAGTATTTAAGGAGAAAGCCCCAGTAAGGTGTCTTACTGAAGTCAGATCCTGTAGCTTCATGGCTTTTGCAGATGGATAGTCACGTTATCTTGTACAGGTAAACGCTATGGGTAAAGTAGGGCTTTAAGAGAGGTTGGAGGGAAGACAGAGAGAGAGGAAAGAAGAGAAAAGTTTTTATCTTTCTTACTGGTTCTGCAGTGACAACATTTGCAGATTTCTGGACTCTTTCAGCAAAACTATAGATCATTCCTGAAGCAAATCTTTCTCTGGATTTGAGGCCTGTCTTCACTGAGATGGTGTCTATCAGAGACATCAAGAGTTCTGGTTTTAAGCTTGGGCTCCATGGCTTTTTAAGATCTATCATAAGATAGCAACTACATTAAGGAATACGAAATTATTGTTGCATGCAGGAAAGTCAGGTGCATTCAAATTCAATACAAGAATTTTTTTAAGTCTATGATGTGAATTTTTACATTTTCAAAATTCCATTTTTGAAAGCATACTGTCTGCTTTCTGTTGGGTCAAATGAATCAACAAGAATCAACCTTGTATCCTCTGGGAGATATGATCTAACATACTGTGTCAGTTATGTTAAAGTTAAATTAGCCTTCTTCACAAAATGTACAATGTCATAATTACACGGTCATAACACTACAGAAGGAGACAGGGGTTAACTGCGATTGTCACTGGACTAGTAATCCAGCGTCACAGGCTAATAGTCTTTGCATTAAGGATGAAATCTGAATTTAATAAAAAGATAGCTATTATTGAAAATGCCAACAAGTAACCATTGTTGTTCTTATTACTTACGCATTTTAGGGAAGGAAATCTGCCATCCTTACCAGGTCTGACCGATGTGTGATTCCAGATCCAGAATGATGTGATGAACACTTAACTGCCTGCTGAAATGATGCAGGAAGTCACTCAGTTCAATCAAAATTGCTACAATGCCTCAAGCAAAGAATTAAGCTGGACAGACAACTGGGAATCAATCACGTCATAGGAAATGACCATGGCAAACTTAATCCTGTCAATCCCAAAATATCCTCCATCTGGAGGTTTGTCTTAAAATTTGGAAAGCTGATTCTCAGACTAGTGAAGCAACAAATTGAAACAGGAATCCTGACTCTCAGAGTCATACCTTAAGAAAATGTCCCAAACATTCCCTTGGGAATGTTCAGTCCCACCAGCAGGTCATACCCAACTGAAATGGCAACAGACTGCGAGACAATAGCTTCACGTCGAAGATAGACAAGTAAATTTCCTGACTGAATATCAGCCAATGTCATTTTCCACCCCCAACTCACTGATGAGTCAACGCTCCCCCAACATCGAACAATATTCGGAAGAAGCACCAAAAGTGGCAAGGGTTCAGAATGTACTTTGGAGGAGGAATTTCAATGCCCACCAGCAAGAGTGGTCACAGCAGCAGTACTACAGACCGAGCTCACAGAAACCTAAAGGATATGACTGCTAGACTGTTGTGGCAATGTTGTGGGCTTTTAAGAGGTTATTTTGTACCTTTTTCTAAAAAAAAAAGAGAGGTTTCCAACAGACGTGCTGAGCTGTCTCCTTGGCAAGCCAGTGAGGTCTTGGGGGTTTTTGTTAAGTTGGAACAACGGAAGTCATCTGAATGGTTTAGCTTTCAGCATTCATGGCTGGAGTCTCAACAGAGCAGAAACCGCTGGAGTTTTGAAGAAGTCAAATCTCTCTTTCCCCTTCTCAGTTACAGCTAGAAGCTGGGGACTTCTTTCTGCTGCTGGGTTACCTGGGGGATAAGTCTATTTGTCTGAATTTGCCTTTTTTGCCAAAGACTGTGATCACAGGATGTTACTATATTAGTTAATTAGCATTTGTTACTGTATCTAATAGAATAACTTTATTAGAAAACTTAACCAACTAAGTTCTTCTTTCTTTTATTGTATTTGAACAATGTGTTTGAATAAATTGCGCTTTGCTTAATATTGAGTACTTTGCCCAGGCACCTTGCATCCGGAACATGGCATTTCACATCTAGCTTTTAAAATAAGAGAAGTTAGAGTCTAGGCTACCATCTTAACATATTTTGAGGGGATTTGACCTGGTCTATAATACTGGGGTTGAGGCAAGTATCAGGGAACCAAGGAAGAAAAACTTACTTGATCTCATTCCGACTGATCTACCTGTCCCCGATGCACCTGTTCATGAAAGCATTGTGCGATGGTCACTAACCAATCAATCACTGTGAAGACAGAATCCCACCCTCACATCAAAATACCCTCAATCTGTTAAAGTGGCACTCCCACACCGCTAAATAAGATGGCTTCAAATAGATCTAAAAACGCAAGTCTGGGCATCCATATTGTTGCTTTGGGCCAACAACTGCAGTAGAATTGTACACAGACAGAATTTGCAACCTCATGGTCCTGAATATCCCCCATTCTACCATGAGTACCGAGCCAGGGGATCAACATTGGTTCAATGGAGAGTGCAGAAAGGCAGCCAGGGAAGTTTCAACCTCCCTAATAACGAAGGGTTAATCTGGTGAAATTACAAACACAGGAATATTTGCAGTGGAAGTATCGTGCAATACACAGAGCTAAGCAATCCCATGGATCACACCTATGCTCTGCAATCTTGCCACATTAAGGTATGAATGGTGGCAAACAATTAGATAACTCACAAGAGGTTGATTCTCCACAAATAGCCCATCTTTAACATATCAGTGCAAACAATAATACTGAAAGATTTGCAAACATCTTCATCCAGAAAAGCCAAGCAAATGAGTGATCACAATATCCTCTGGAGTTCCCCAGTATAACAGGCCCCAGTCTTCAGCTAATTCAATTCATTCGATGTGACATCTTTAAACAACTGGCTACTGAAAAGGCTCTGGGCCTTGACATCATTTTGACAGTAGGATTGAAGTCCTGTGGTCCAGTTTAGCTGCATGCTTAGCTGAGCTTCTCTACGACGACTACAACAGTGACAAATTCAGATTGACCAATTACTCCCCTACTGATGATCTACTTTCCCATATTAGCAAAAGGATGCATCCACAGTGCTTTCAGGTGGCACTTGTCAAGACACAACCTATTCACTGATGTTCAGTTCGTGTTCTGCCAAGGCCACTCATCCCCTGACCTCATTAGAACATTGGATCAAACATGGACAAAAAAAGCTGCATGCCAGACAAAACATAAATGTAACTGCCTTTGACATCAAGGCAACATTCGTTGGGGCATGACATCAAGAAGTCTTAGCAGAATTAGCATCAATGGCAATCTTGGGGGAGCGGGGTTGGTGTCATCCCTAACATGAATATGATAAAACCAAGAACTGTGACCAATGGAGATCTGAAACTAAAACAGAAATTGCTGGAGACATTCTTCAGGTCTGGCAGCATTTATGAAGAGAAAGCTTCCAACCTCCTGAAGGAGGGACACTGGACTCCTATAGTCATACAGCATGGAAACACGCCCTTGAGCCCAATTTGTCCATGTCGACCAGACTTCCTCAGCTGAAAGAGTCCCATTTGCCTGCATTTGGCCCATATCACTCTATACCTTTCCTATCCATGTACCTGTTCCAAATGTCTTTTAAATGTTGTAATCGTACTCACCTCTACCACTTCCTTTGGCAGCTCACTCCATATACACACCACCCGCTGCATGGACAAGTTGTCCCTTTTAAATTTTTTCCCATCTCACCTTATGCCCTCCAGTCTTGGACTCCCTGACCCTAGGGAAAAGACCTTGGCTATTCACTTTATTTTTTCCCCACCACCATGATTTTATAACCCTCTATAAAAGGTCTCTCCTCAGCCTCTTAAAATCCAGGGAAAGTAGCATCCAGCCTCTCCTTATAATTAAATCTCTCCAGTTTTGGTAAGATCCATGTAAAACATTTTTGCATCCTTTCCAGTTTTGGTAAGATCCATCCTACAGTAGGGTGACCAGAATTGTATGCAGTACTCCAATGTGGATTACAAATGTCTTATACAGCCATAACATGACACCCCAACTCCTGTACTCAGTGCTCTGACTGATGAAGCCAAGTGTGCTTCTTCACCATCCTGTCCATGTGTGACGCCATTTTCAAGGAACTGTGTATCTGAACCCCTCGGTCCCTCTGTTGGACAATACTTCCCAGGGCCCAGCACTAACTGCGTACCTCCTGCCCTGGTTTGTCTAACCGAAATGCAACACCTCACATTTATCTCAATTAATCTCCATCTGCCACTCCTCAGCCCATTGGCTCAGTTGATTAAGATCCCACTGTACTCTTAGATAATCTTCCTCACGTCTACTATGCCACCAATTTTGGTGTCATCCAAAAATTTACTTAACCATGCCTCCTATACTCTCATCCAAATTGTGTATGTAAATGAAAACAAAAGCTGGTCATAGTCTGAAAAACAACCCTTTACCACTATCTGTCTCCTACTGTCAAACCAATTTTGTATCCAATTGGCTCACTCTCCCTAGATTCCACGTGGAATCTTGTCAAGGTCCATATGGGCAACATCTACTGCTCTGCCCTCAACTATCTTCTTGGTCACCTCTTGTACAAACTCAATCGCATTTGTGAGACATGATTTCTTATACACAAAGCCATGCTGACTATCCCTAATCAGCCCTTGCCTTTCCAAGTGCATGTAGGCCCTCTCTCTTGAAATCCCTTTCAACAACTTAGCCACCATTGAGGTCTATTGTTCCTTGGCTTTTCCTTGCAGCCTTTACTGAAATAATGGCACATTAGTCACCCTCCAGTTTTCATGGCTCATCCATGGCTGTCGATGATCCAAATACCTCTGCTCAGGGCCCAATAATCTCTTCCCTAGCTTCCGATAATGTCCTGGGAGGTACTTGATCAGGTCCAGAGAATTTATATAATTTATACATTTTAAGACGTCCAACACCTCCTCTTATGAATTCCTTTCAAGACATCACAATTTATTTCTCCGAGTTCTCTGGCTTCCATGTCTTTCTCCAGAATAAATATGACGTGAATTTTTTTTTAGGAATTCACTCATCTCCTGTGGTTTCACACATATATAACCTCATTGATTTTTAAGGGATTGTTTTCTCTCCCTATTTACTCTTTTGCCCTGAATATACTTGCAGAATCTCTTTGGATTCTCCTTAACCTTATCTGCCAACGCTACCTCATGTCCCCTTTTTGCCCTTCTGATTTCCCTCTTAAGTATATTCCTAACCCCCTTTACTTCTCAAAGGATTCACTTGATCCCAATTGTCTATACCTGATCTATTCCTCCCTCTTGTTCTTGACCAGAGCCTCAACATCTCGTCATCCAGTGCTCCCTACTTCTCCCAGTCTTGCCCCTCACACTAACAGGAATATGTTGCCCCGAGTTCTCGTTATCTCACTTTTGAAATCCTCTGACTGACCGAATGTCCTTTTACCTGCGAACAGCTTCTCCCAATCAACTCTTTACAGTTCCTGTCGAATACCATCAAAATTAGCCTTGCCCCAATTTAGAACTTGGGATTGCAGACCACATGCAGCCTTTTCCATGAATGTTTTAAAACTAATTAAGTTATAGTCACTGGTCCAAAAGTGCTCAGCCACTAACACCTCAGCCACTTGCCCTGCCTTATCTCCCGAGAGGAGGTTTGGTTTTGCCTCTGCTTGAGTTGGGCCATTTACATGTTGATTGAGAAAAGTTTCTTGAACACATTTTACAAATTCCTCCCCATTCAAGCTTTTATCCCTAGGACAGCCCAAGTGTATGAATGGGAAGTTTAAATCCCCTCCTATTATAATCCTACTATTCTTATAGCCATCTGTGATCTCCCTACATATTTGCTCCTCAATTTCCCACTGACTACTTGGGGGGACCTATAGTACAATCCCATCAAAGTGATCACCCCTTTCTTATTTCTCAGTTCCATCCATACAGCTTCATTGGATAATCCCCCAAAAACATCCTCACTAAGTACTGCTGTGATGTTTTCCCTAATCAAAATGCCACTCCCCCTCCTCTCTTGCTTCCCCTTCAGTCCATCCTATAGCATCGGTACCCTGGAATAGTGAGCTGTCAGTCCTGTCCTTCCCTCAGGCGTGTTTCTGTGATATCTCTATCCCATGCTCCCATTTGTGCCCTGAGTTTATCTGCCTTACCTGTCAGGCCTCTTGCATTAAAATAAATGCAGTTTAATTCATCAGTCTTCTGTTGTGCTCTGTGCTCTTGCCTGCCTTATCTATGTAACTTGCTCTCTTTAACTTCTGCATCTATTTCAACCTTTTCTCTTGCCTCACTACTGCTTAGGGTCCCATCCCCCTGCCAGACTACTTTAAACTATATAGCAAATCTCCCCACTACAATATTACTCTCCCTCCCATTCAGGCACAACCCGCCCCTCTTGTACAGGTCACTGCCCCAGAAGAAATCCTAATGATCCAAAAATCAGAATCCCTGCCCCCTGCACAAGCTTTTCAGCCACACAATCATCTGCCCTGTCCTCCTATTCCTACTCTCACTAGCACATGGCACCAGGAGATTGCTACCCTTAAGTTCTGGCATCTTAACCTTCTGCCTAACTCTCTACATTCACTCTGCAAGATCTCATCCTTTTCTCTCCCTATGTCGGTTATACCAATCTACACAACCACCTCCGGTTGCGCCATGCACCACTTGGAGAATTTGCAGCAATTGCATTGAAATATCCTCGCCCCTGGCACCAGGAAGGCATCAGACCATCCTGGGACCTCGTACATGCCTGCAGACATGCCTACCTGTGCCCCTGACTGGATAGCCCCACATCACAATTGCTCACTTGGACTTTGGTATACCCAGTTTTACAGCAGAGCCCGGCTCGGTGCCAAGCTCTGACTGCTGCTGCTATTTCCCCCCAAGATTCCAAACTCCATCCCCAACAGAATCCAAAAGGGGGATAACCAGAGAAGACTCCAGCACTACCGGCTTACCACATCCAGCTGTGTGACCACCACCCTGAAGCTGCTACCTATCTCACACTCTGCCTTCTGTCCGCTCCTCAGTTTCTCCAACCCCCATCAACCCACAGGGTCTGACAGGAGCTGCAGCTGGACACAATTCCTGCAACATAGTCACCAAGAACACTCGACTGCTCCCTGATCTTCCACATCTGATGGGGGGGCGGTACTACTCCACTGACTGCCATACCTGCCCCTTTAATAGCTAGTGGACTGAGATATGGGGGGGGGGGGGGAAAGAGAAGGGGGGGGAAGAGAAAGGTCTTACCATCACAGAGTTGCTGCTCACCTTCTTCAGCAAAGCTCAGTATTCGCCTGGGACCCATTCTTTGATCTAACCAGCAGCACCTCAACTACAAAGGAGCTCCTTGCAAAGGCAGCTGGAACAAGACACAGCAACGCCTCCCTCCCATACTTGTCTAAACTCCCACACTTAAGCTCAGCTCCCACCATTTTGCACCCTTTTACCAGCCACACGTTATGCTGGGAGCACTTGGGCTTGCTTTTATAATTTAAGGTCTACCCTGAAATACAAAACATTAACTCTCCTTTCTCTCCACAGATGCTATTAGAGCTGCTGAGTTTTTTCCAGCAATTTATGTTTTTATTGTTAATGATGGCTGTGATAGTTCGAGGTCAATTGACATAGAGTCATAGAGATGTACAGCATGGAAACAAGACCCTTCGGTCCAACTCGTCCATAACAACCAGATATCCCAACCTACTGTAATCCCATTTGCCAGCACTTGGCCCATATCCTTGTAAACCCTTCTTGTTCATCTACTCATTCAGATGCCTTTTAAATGTTGCAATTGTACTAGCCTCCACCGCTTCCACTGGCAGCTCATTGTGCACACACCACCTTCTGCATGAAAAAGTTGCCCCTGAGGTCCCTTTTATCTCTTTCCTCTCTCACCTTAAACCTATTCCCTCCAGTTCTGGACTCCCCACCTCAGGATAAAGACTTTGCCTATTTATCCTATCCATGCTCTTCATGATTTCATAAACCTCTAAGGTCACCCCTCAGCCTCCGACGCTCCAGCCCCAGCCTGCTCAGATCCTCCAACCCTGGCAACATCCTTGTAAATCTTTTCTGAACCCTTTCACGTTTCACAACGTCTTTCCGATAGGAACTTTTCAGTGTCGATATTTTCTAACCTGCTCAGACTGGTACACTTCCAGAGCAAGTGGGACTTGAACTCAGGCCTCTTGATTCCAAGGTAGGGACACTGCCACTGTGCCACAAGCACTCTTTCCGGTCCCAACCATCTTCAGCTGGTTCATGAATAACATTCCTCAAGTATTTTGAATCGACCTGTTGAGTTCCAGGTTGTGACACTTTCCTGCTGCATGTGGGACTTGAACTGAGGGTTTGCTGCTCTAACCTTCCCTCCACCATAATGTCAGAAGTATGGATGCTTGCTTGCTTGGATGATGGCACAATGTTTGGCATCACTCACAACTTCTCAGACATTGAACCAAGTTCCAGGTTTGGTCTGATAAGTGGAAATTCACGTTTCAAAGATACAAGTGCTAGGGATTGATTTGATTTGCTTTATTGTCATCTGTCCCTAAGTGCAGTGAAAAGCTTTGTTTCTGAGTAGTGCAGGCAGATCATCATAAGCCAGGACATAATGATCATACAGTGCCTGGACAGTGAGGCATACCGGTTACACTGCACAGGAGGTGCGTGAAGCCAGAACAACATTAAGATCATCATTATTTGAAACTTGAGAGTCCATTTATCAGTCCACTCATGGCAGGGTAGAAGCTGTTCCTGAAACTGCTGGTGGGTGTGTTCAAGCTTCTGATGGAAGAGGTTATAGAAGAGTAATATCAGGGTCGGAGGGGTCTTTGATGACCTTGGCAGCATTTCCACAGCAATGAGAAGAGTAAATGGAGTCCATGGATGGGAGGTGGATTTCTGTGATGGTCTGGGTTGTGATTACAACCTTCTGTAGTTTCTTACAGTCCTGGGCAGAGCCATTGACATACCAAGCCATTGTGCACATGGATACATGATCTCTATGGTGTATCTATAAACGTTGGTGAGAGTCCTTATAGACTTGAGCTGCTTGAGGAAGTGACAGCATTGTTCTACCTTCTTAACTATTGCATTTAGGTGGGAAGACTAGGACAGATTGTTGGTTATCATCACTCATAGGAACGTAACTCTCTCAACCTCCACACCGTTGATGTAGATAGGGGCGCATTCTCCTTTCTTTCTGAAGTCATTGATCAATTCTTTTGTATTTACACATCAAACAACATAATCTAAACTACTGCTGCTTGACAATCTTTGGCAATATAATTACCAAATCCTCCCACTATCGAGATCCTGGGAATTACCATTGACCAGAACTGGATCAGCCATATAAATGCACTGTGGCAACAAGAGCAGGTTAGAGGTGAGGAACTCGGAGGTGAGTAACACTTCTTGTCTCTCAAAGCCTGCCCCACAATCTGAGAGACACAAGCTAAGAATATAAAGGAATACTCCCCACTTGACTGGGTGGATACAGCTCCAAAAACACAAGTAAACTTGACACCATCCAGGATAAAGCAGCTTGCTTGGCTGGCATCTATCCTTCAACATTCACACCCTACACCAATGCACAGTAGCAGCAGTGAGTACCATGTGTAAGGTGCACTGCAGTAACTTAGCAAGGCTGTTCTTACAATAGCCCCACAACTTCTATCACTGAGAATATAATGGCAATTGATACATGGGAACTCCATCACCAGCAGGTCCTTCCCCAAGTAATATACCATCCTAACGTGAAATCTTTTCACTGTCGCAGGGTCAAAATTCTGGAACACCCTTCCTAACAGAAATGTTTCTGTTCCTACAGCCCAAAGATTGCAATGGTTCAAAGAGGCAGCTCACCTCCATCTTTTTTTCCAGGTCAAGTAGGGGTGAGCAATAAATGCTGACCTAGCAAACAATGCACTAATCCCATGAAGGACTTTTTTTAAAAAATTGAAGTATGAGTGTTGAAATTTTCAGCATTTGCAATAATTTTTCATTGTCCATTAAAGGGAGGGTATTTTTATAATTCTTTATCTGGTATCTTATGAGGCAAGATGTTATTGAAAAAGAATAATTAGGAGTAAGAACTTTTATGCCCATTAAGTGCATCTTCTGACAATAACAATGCTTGTAAAGTAGTTTGTATATCGACTCCCAAGTGTGTTATATTGCAAAAAGAAAACCTTGCTTTATGTAGCACCTTTCACCACCTCAGGTTGTCTTAAAATGCTTTACAACCAATTAAGTATCTCTGAAGGGTAGTCGCTGTTATAACAATCTAGAAAACATGGCAACCAACTCCCACAAACAATGCCATGATGATCAGGTCATCGGTCTTTGTGGGGTTGATTGAAAAATAAGTATTGGTTTGGACATACAGGATAACTGCATTTGGAAACAGCTCTTTCACATCAACTCAACGGGATAGAAGGGGCCCCAGCATAACATCTCAGACTGAAGACAGTGTATCAAAGTGCAACACTCCCTCATTACTGCACTGGACCATCAGCTGAGATTTTTCAGCTAAAGGAGTAGGGATAGAATTTGAACACATAAGTCTGTCTCGAAGTTTGCCCAAGTTTGTCCAACTAAGCTACAAGTGACACTTGAGAACAATATGTAGAGGGTACAGAAATCAGTAACTATATTATTAGAGCATGGGTTATAAAGTTTACTTGACTACATTGTTTCTTTGAATCCCTGTTCTGAAAATGTACTTCAGTAAATAATACTTTTTGGGATGTAGATTTGCTCGCTGAGCTGGAAGGCTTGTTTTCAGATGTTTTGTCATCATACTAGTGGTAAACCTTCAAAGGAGGTTCACTGAAGATGTTACCTAGTACAGTGATGGAATGTCTGAAAACGAACCTTCCAGCTCAGCAAGCAGAACCTCAACCTGAGCTACAAATCTTAAAACTCGTTAATAATACTTTTCGATTTGTTGTTAGAAAACTTTCTGCTTACCGATCCTCTCCTGTCACCTGAGATACTCTTTGTTCTTTATTTTAATTTGCAGGTAATATTCTGTTGAGAATTTCACTCGTTCCCTGAATGAGTGAAGGCATCTTTAAAAAAACATGCCAGAGCTGTGCAGAAACACATTTACCACCGTAACAGCTCTAATTTATTTATTTCTGTTCTGTGGTTATTTTGGTGATCTTGATAACTTGCTGTCACTGTAGTAACATTGAAGTGCCAATCAGATACACTTGATCTTGGTTCTCCTTGGATTTCATTGAGGCATGGAAGCTAAAGCCTTTTACTCTTGGATTTCAAACTGCACATTCAATAAGATTCAGAATTTAAAGTGGAATTCAATATGAAGCTTCAGATGACAAGTGACAAGATGATTTTGACAAACACACAAAGCAATGGATACTCCAAAGGGAATGTGAAGCAATAATTTCCTCAGCAAGTTCAATTGTAGTGTCATAAGTTCTGAAGTCAAAAGCAATCACACTGCCAGTAATACACTCCCGAAGGAGGAGACAGGTAAAGCCAGACCGTTTGTGGTGGGAATTAATATTTCCAAAAAGCAATCAACGTTCAAACTTGGAAGTTAATTATATATTCCAATTTTACAGTCACTGTTGGCATTACACACTTACAGCTGTAGTCCAGACCAAATCAAAATCAACATCAAGCAATACTAATCAAAAAATGTAAAGACACTTTAAGATGTTATCCATTTGAACAGATATAATACATTTGAACAGAGTTTGCAGCTTTGAGGCTCACCTCTGATGTTGTTCCCTTTGATAAACTCCAAAGAAGGAAGCGCATCTTTACAACACAAGGCATTGGGTCTTGTGCAATAAAGTGGGACGAGTGTCAGTAATAGTGTAATTTGGGCAGCATGGTCTCAATGGGCTGAAGGGCCTTTACTATTCTGTGTGATTCTATGATAGATCATTGTATGAAAAGCGTACATTTATATAGTGCCTTTTACATATCCTGAGAGATGTGCAGCTAGTTCAATACTTTTCACATGTAGGAACTGTTGTAATGTAGTTTTGAAAAATGTATTCATGGAGTGTATATATTGTTGACCAAGTCAACATTTCCACCCCATTCCTAATTCCCCTGAAGGAGGTGATGACAGAGTGCTGCCTTGAACCACCGTAGGGATACACACACACACTGCTGTTAAGCAGGGAGTTCCAGGATTTTGACCAGACAACCATGGAGAAAGTTGATATCGGTCCAAGTCAGGTTGGTGTGGGACTTGAGGGAGAACTTACAGTGGGTGGGGTGCATCTGCTGCCCTTCTCCTTCAAGGTATTAGAGGTCACCAGTTTGGGAGGTGGTGTCTAAGGTGAGTTACTCCAGTCCATCTTGCAGGTGACAGACGCTGTGATGGCAGTGAAGGCTGAAGGTGATGGGTGAGGTGTTGGGCTGCCAAACATAAGAATGTAATATTCATTTACTTATTGGATTATCTCAAGATGAATGCTTATTTTTGCAGATGAAAAGTCCTGTGCTTATTTATTAGGATAAAAGTACTGAACTTTGACCTGCCACTTGGTATTGCTTAGGAAACTTTAGGAAGGTTTTTGACACAATATTGCTTTATGCCATTGAAAAAAATACTTTTATCATCACATTTTTGTCCCCTACTGCAGAGTACAACTTACTTTTGTTCACTTGTTGGAAGGGGGAATCACTGGCTGGCCAGAAGTTATCACCCATCTCGAGCTGTCCTTGAACTGAGTAGCTTGCTGGGCTATTTGAGAGAACAGCTGAGAGCGAACCACATTGTTGTGGACCTGGAGTCCTGTGTAGGCCTGGCCAGTTGAGGATAGCGGATTTCCTTCCTGGAAGGACATTAATGAACCAGTTTGTTTTTTGCGACAATCAGCAATGGTTTCATACTCATTGGTAGATTCTTAATTCTAGATTTTGTTTTGTTGAATTCTGCCATCGTGGGATTTGAACCCAGTTCCCCCGTTGAATTTCCAGATTAATAGCCTAGCAATAATACCACTAGACCAATGCCTCCCCAGTACATGTATATTAATTGTTTTTTGCCAAACAGCAATCTGAATGCCTTTCCTTTTTCGAATTACATGCAAACTACAATTGGAAACATCGCACATGAAAAGGCAAGTATTTCATTCAGAGAATGCTTATTAATGGAGAATCTATGGAATGACCAACCATCCTTGCCATTTTGTCATGCATCCCAGGTCCATCCTGTCTGGGATGTATTCTATCATTCCTCATGTCTGCCATGTGTTGGTGGTGACAGGGTGGCAATTTGATGCTGTCCAGTTGACATACAAGGAGGGCTGTCAAAACTGGCAGTGCCAGACTCAGGTGGATCACAGAGTTGTGGTGGTAGTGCTTCGCATTTGTCAAGCCATCAACAATCATACCCCACCTCTTCCGCTCTCAAAATCACCACATCCTTCCCTGCTCCAACGTCCTCCTCTACTCTCAACACTTCACCAGATCCGCCATCGCTAACATGCCCCAGCTCCTTTCGCCAATGCATATTATCAACACCAGCTCCCCCTGCCCCACGGCAGAAAGAGACTGGCCCTTTACTCCTTGTGGCCACAGACTGACCAGATCCAAACAAGACTCGATCTATCGCAGTGCTAAAATAAAACGAAGAACTGCTAGATATCTGAAATAAACAAAAATATAAATGACTGGAGAAGCTAAGTTGGTCTGGCAGCATCTGTGGAAAGAAATACAGAGTTACTGTTTCGGGTCCAATGACCCTTCTTCAGAACGGATGAGCAGCTACTAAAAGGTGCTGGTGAAGTGTGTGTGTTTTGGGGAGGAGGGGGAGGGGGAAAGTGGATGGGTGGACATGGAGCCCAGAGAACAAGGAGAAAAGAAAGACAACAGTTGGACAAAGGAATTATTGATAACAAGCCAGGAAGAAAAAGCAGTGAAATGGGTAATAATGGAGACTATGAGAAGGTGAAAATGGATTGGCTGTGCTGAAAGCAACCCATTTCATGACAGGGCCTGGGACTGTGGGGCTAGATCATATAAAAGAAAGGAACATTTCATGCTCTGAAATTAAATTCGGTGTTGAGAGTGCAGGCTATAAAGGTGTTATTCCCCCAGCTCATGATGAACTTCACTGCAACTCTACAACCGGCTTGAGACACAAATGTTGGCTAAACCAAGCCCATACGGCTATTCATGAACCGCAGTGCCACTGAGCAATGACCTGAATGGACCCTGGGCAATGATGATGTTTGCCAACAAGACAGAGAGAGAGAACTCCAAGATGATACCACCAGATGGCAGCCAGGAGCGAGAGAGGCAGGAGACTGGAAGAACATATCAAGCCAGGCAGCAGCAGGAGTGGTTTGCTGTGTTCTTCCAGCCTCCTGCCTGTCTACTTTAGATTCCAACATCTGCAGCTTATTTGTCTCTAACGAGGAGCAAGAGAGAGCCTGACCATCCAACACCAGCTGAAAGCCCACTATAGGAGGTAGCCCAGGCATTGGCCGGATGGCTCCATTCTCTGAAGTTTCATTACAAAAGGTACAGAAAGTAGTGTCACATTTTTATTTTACTTTTGATAATTACTCATTTTAACCAATGTAGAAATTTAGACATTTACAGGATGGGTGGTACTGCATTTCAATATAGAGGGCATAGTAAAATACTTTAATTTTGAAAATCACAACACCAGGTTATAGTCCAACAGATTTAATTGGAAGCACTAGCTTTCGGAGCAACGCTCCTTCATCAAGTGGTAGGACTATCACCTGATGACGGAGCATCGCTCTGAAAGCTAGTGTGTTTCCAATTAAACCTGTTGGACTATAGCCTGGTGTTGTGTGATTTTTAACTTTGTACACCCCAGTCCAACACCGTCATCTCCAAATCATGACTACTTTAATTTTAAATAGTAAACTTCAGATTTACCATTGATTTGCATGGGAATCAATACTTCATTTAAAGTCTTTTCAATTAAAGTCAAATTTCTAAGACATAAACCCAACTTTAAGTGAAGGCATTCAGTACAATAGCATCATCTAAAAGGAGATATGGACAGAGGTGGAATCATGGCAGGTTTCTAAATGTTAGCATGCGATAAATACCAACATTTTCCCCTGTGTAAATATTCAACCTACTTAAAATCTCTACAAGAATTCTTCATTAAATACATTGCAATGGGGTAAAATTTCTCCAACTAGAACATGGAGCATTGGTAAGGATGTATTTATAATTGTATAGATTGCAACTACAGCATTTTCCCCTCACATTGGTACTTATAATTGATTTCCTATACATGGTTTTCGCTTATATAGATTCATTGTGACTTCTGATCATCTTGGTCACATAGTAACTGTGGGCATTCCAATATTTCAATTTTGATTTAATATTATAAGTACATGACATCTTCAAATACTCATAAGTACACTTATTCCTATGAAGCCCAATGGCACAATTTGTCAACATTTTGACAATGTTATGAATAACACACACAGTACAAAGCATGTTCCTCTGATATTCCAAAGTTTAAAAATGTAGGTATAAATTATTTAAATAAATGTTAACAAAACACTCAATATAAGCGACACTTATTCACCATTGCATATCACTGATTAATTTGATTTTCTCAGTTAGTGATCTGCTTCTCCTATTTCCACTACTTAAGCTGAGGGTTAATTTCACAGTGAGTTTTCCTCTTCAAGGCACTCACATGTTAAAAGACATGAGAAATAAAACCCGATTTCAGTATTTTTTTTCTTTGACATTTCTAAATGTAGTTCAGAGCTTTTCAGACACAAAGCTGAGTCGAAAGGTTTACCCTAATTTGCTTCCTCAAACTGTATCGCATTTGTTAAATTGTGCTTTTACAAACTAACTTTAAACTAGTGGGTCAGGCAATTGCATACTGAGCAGGTAGATTTATAGTGGATCTAAGTGCTTCGCCCCGGGTGCCACAGATCCATTGTAGGGAGAGAACGTTAACACACAGGAAATGGACCTCTGAGCCCACCATCGATCAATAATGCCACAAACATCAATCCTGACAAATAGCAGAGGACACAGCAAAGCAAAGGCCAGGTCTTTGTACTGAGACTTTGCAGCCACTTTGACCTAGTTACTGAACTTGCAGAAACAGAAGCATGGGGACAAACGAGTGCAAACTCTGACCACGGGTCACTTTGATCCACAAACTGAAGTTCTCAGTTACGTGAGCGACTGCTCCCACTTTACACTGCAGCATAGCACTGTCCGCTCCCAGGTTAACTGCTGCAGTAGCTCAGACAGAGTGTGCGCGAGCGATGCAGAGAGAGAGAACACAAGTGCAAGCGCGCGCATGAGAGCGAGAGCGAGCGTTCCAGCACGCGCGCGACTGAGAGCGAGAGCGAGCATTAGCTGAGACGCAGGAGATGCAGAGGGAGCGAGAGTGTGAGTGAGAGTAGCTGTGTCAGAATTTTCAGACTTTTGACAATTTTTGAATCAATAATGTTGAACCTGCTTTATGTTAAATGTTAACATACCCCGTGTTGTATTGTTATGGCAGAGCAATTAGACATAGATAGCAATGATATAAAATCAAAGATATAAAAGAATCACAAAATGCAAGACAGTAAACTGGCTGAATGTACAGGAGAAGCATTCCATTGTACAAGAGCTACAGGCCTATCCAGTCATCTAATATCTGATCATGTTCTCAACTATTCTCTGTAATGACAACAATTTGTAACCTGTACAGCACCTCTCATATGAGGGGGCATTTTACAACAAATTTTGACACCGATCTACGTACAGTGATATTAAAGCAGATGATTTGGTCACATAGAGCTAAACAGCTAAAAGCGATAGAGAAGTGGACAGGCTGAGGATAGAAATTCACAGCCAAGGGCACTGCGTCAGACCCGGCTACCGGCGGTGCAGTCGTTTAAATGATGATGCACAAAAGGCCAAGATTGAAGGAGCACAGAGGTTTTGCATCATGAAGGATATTACAGAGATAGGAAGGAACCAGGTCACGGAGGGGTTTAAAAACAGAGGAGAATTTCAAAGTGGGACTGTAATTATTTGGAAGTCAGTGAGTAGAGGCGCAATGTGCAAACAATATTTGTGCATATGCAGTCCAATTTTGTAGGACCTCAAGCTAAAAGAATGTGGGAGTGCAGTGGACTAATGACGTTTAGAGGTAAGGTAAGGATTCAATGGACTTTTCAGCAGAAGAGCTGAGGCAGGAGAGGAGACAGGTATTATGCGAAGTGAAAACAGGCTTTTTGGTTACTCTGCGAATATCTGAAAACGCATCTCCGTGTCAATCACATCACTCAGATTGCAAACTTTCTGGTGCAAACTGCTAAGTAGAGGGATAAATCAAAGGTTTTGACAGAGACTGAATACCGCATAATGATTAATTGGAGGAAATCTCAGCTTATCCAGTATTGTTTGTCAGATGAACACCCTGTCAAATTAGATACGGGAAGATGCTAATAAAGATAGTGTTGTGGTAGAGCTGGACATACATGAAAACTGATTAATGGATGTTTTGTGAGTAATAATCTATTGCAATCATATCTTTTCACAATCACATGCATACAAGATTTGGGACCAGCTGAGCAATATTTAGTATCATGCTCCAGTGCAATATCAGGGCCTCAAACTGAACCTTGGTCAATGACTAAGACAAAGTTTACAGATTGAATTGACACTAAAAATAACATTAAGATACTATGAAGCAAAACAACAATAAAACAAGATGCAAAACGACCCTGCATTGTGCAAGGACTGTAAAGGTGAAACAACACACGATGCAGCCAATGGTCTGATATTGTTTGAGGCAGACTTGGAAGATTAATGACAATTTAACTGTTGGTCAAGGGGATTGGAAAGAAACAGAGCAGAATGATGAACATGCTCACAAGAGGAAGACATTGAATGAAGAAGGCTGCACAAAAAGAAAGGGAATGCAAAAGATGGGCTGGCATACGTGAGAAATAAGGACCATGGGAATGGAGAATAGAAAGAATAACAGATAAAGCATAGACTGTGCAAGTATCAGTAAAAGTATAACAAAAGCATTGAGTAAACGTAGTGTGGAACAAAGACAGAAATATTCCGCCTTAGGTAATAGCCGATGCATTGATTATAGTCCCAGCAAACTGACTTATCAAAATCTCACATTGGAAATAAGCAATGATCAATCATTGACGGAAGGTAGAATGATGGCTCAATATTGAGCAAATATTTGAGTAGCTGAAGTTTATGGTGGTAAAGAACAAGAGCCCCACTCAAGTGGATATTGGAATATTCAAGCCTGGAGGTGCTGAGGTAAAATGGAAGGAAGTCTTTATTTAAATAATAGATGATGAAAGTTGGCAGTGATAGGTGGCTCTTGCTTTAGAAAGTACAAGGACATCAAAACTAAACTCAGGTTTGATCAGTTGATCAATAATGACAGACTATTTGGTGTGATCTAGATAAATGTTGAAAGATGGGGAAGGGCAGAGGGAGTGAGAGAGAGCCATGAACAGGTATTTGCAGTGGGGGTGACGTTTATCGACCTGGTCTTCCTAGTCTTTCACTATGTTACAAAAGAAAAGCAGTCTGGCAGCAGAAAGGTGGCAATAAATGGTTTTATATATATCCATTTGAAAGGTCTGTACCCTCACATGGAAAACAAAAGCATGGCTCAATACTGCTTACACTAAACAGAATTTTTAAAACTGTGAAGTGCAGCATCTTCAGACTTTTAAAATTGCACACCATGTTCAGAGTCTAATTGCATTGTCTGCTGTGTATTCAATGGATTCCTTTAATCTGCACCAAGCCTAATCTCTGAGAAAACAGCCTTTAGAAAATTGGTGTTGAGTTGTAATGCTGCTTTCAGCATTAAGTACTTGCTCAACGTAAATCGGTATGCATAAAAAGCTAATATAAAAATCTCTTACCTGTTGATTTCTTTATCCTAACATTGCATCCACTCTTACAACAAGCTGCATTGATGCAATTGGTTGGGGGTAAGTTTGCAAACAGTTGTGGACCAATAATAAAAATACATCTTCATGTAGCATGCCTCAAGTCAGCAAATAACTTTGCAACAGACAATAATAGCCGCAACCTAGGTAATGAAGGAGCAGCAACTTGACTTCATTGAGAGGTTCTTCACCCAGAAATAGACAGTAGGCAAGTAGAAGCTATTTGAACTTAATGTCAGCATGAATACAAAAGTGGAGATATTTGTAAATGAACAATGCTTGTGGGAAGACAATGTGCATGGCTACTTTTGGAGTCCTAGTATCTCACCACTGTGCTGGTGCCTGTTTTGGTGATCTGACAACGGAGGAAGGGATAATTCATTACAATGACTTGTCCAGCAAACAAGACAGATAGACATGGTCAGTTTGACTTGGTCGATAGTCGGAAGATTTTGCGTTCAGAGTGTTTTCTGCAAGCCATTGATCTAAATTTACTTTTGTGCAGAAAACATAGAGCTACTGGATTCTGAACTCCTTTCAATAAGCTGTTAATTGGAAGTCTGGTCGTCTGGTCAAATAAATGCAGAAGGTCCCCAGATTCAAAGGTGAATGTAACATCTCCCAATATCCTAATCAACATTTTTTTTAACCACAGTCAAGAACAGATTAATTGGTCATTCTGCTGGTTTGGTGATTTGAAATCATACTTACACAATTTGGTTGCCATAGTTGTTTCATAAGTGGCTGAAACTCAGATTAGTTCATTGGCCTGATGTGCTTAGCAACAGTCCAAGGATGTGAAAAGTGCTATATAAATATCATTTCTCAGTTTGCTTTCTATATGCTCACACATGGTTTTCTAAAACTGAACTAGAAACGCACTGGACCAGCACGTCTTTCAAAGACGTACCCTCAGCCTGGAGTCACGGATCATGTTTTTCCATTTCTGTGACGTAGTTGCATATTGGGCCTGGGAACTTAAATAGTTAGAGTTTTAGGCCATGTGCTTCACACCAAGTGCCCTTCTTGCGGAGTGCATCCATTTTACACAACTGTGCCCAACATTTAAACTGAACTTGACAAAATGGTTTCTGCCAATTAAACACTGAATCTTCAAACTTCTAACTGAACTTTAGTATTAATTTGGTTACATTACAAACCAAAACTACTTCAAAAAATTCTGTGTCAAATGTTTGAGTGTCTGAAAATTGCAGGGTTTTTTTGTGGATTTGTATAGCTGAACAGTTGAAGAATTATGCATATGCCCTTTGGAGAAGCTCTTTTGAATGTAATGGTGGGCATTGGAAATTCAATACTGGCGGCTAAATTGCCAAATTACGGCATATGAGTAAGATTTTATCTGGAGTGCACAAGTAACAGATGAAGTTAATTATCTTTTCTGAAGAGGGAATAACCTCACAGGCTTTGGAGATTGAGTAGCCCCATGTGTCCAACATTTTATCAACTGACCATTAGGCACAATCAAGACTCATCAAAACAGGGCAAGTAGGAGAACAGGAAGATGAAAACAAGTGGAAACCTGTATGAAAGGTGAGAGAAACAATTCATGAGAGAGACCCCAAGTCATTAGCTCAACTCTAACTTTCTTGGGAACGGTTCACCACTGTGTACCTCATCAATTGCAGTTGAACCACAACTTATGTTGAAGAAAAGTGGTTTCAAATAGGTATCATGAAAAGAATCATTTGGAAGGTAGGCATACAGCAGCAAATTCCACTCTAAGAGGCATTACCGACAATCTGAATTGTTTGCCCCTTCAACAAGAAGATGGATAACCATCTCTCATTGTGGCTGAGGTGAAGAAGTTAGCTCTAAAAGCCAAGTGAAATCCTCCCCAGGGACCAATAACACAGAGACAAACATCCCAAGGTACTTCACAGGAATGTCTCAGTGCTAATTCTTGTCTGTTTACTAAGGAAGAGCCGTTAGCAGGATACAATAGGTGACTAAAAGCGAAGCAAGATTTTACAGAGTAACTGAAAAGAGAACAGACTATGCACAGGTTTAGGTTCATAAGGTAATGAATGGGAGAGGCAGCGAGTTCTTGGATAGTTATTGGGCTGGAGGATGTTACAGAAATAAAAAGTGATGAGCTCACGAATAAAATGAAATGAGTTTTAAAAATCAAAGTACAGATGGCCAATGTTTAACTAAAGCAAGACCAGCTCAGACAAATTGTTTAGCACCAGATGCTGCACAACTCCAAATTTGAAGGCCAATGTTAAAAGGACCTGATTATGTGTACTTGAGGTAACTTTAAAAGTTTGGTAACTTTAAAAGTTTAGAAACAATCCTGCTCAAAATGGGACAAAGTAAAGATTCTCATTCACCATCTCCATGCTCTGAAATTAGCTGCTGAGGGGGAAAGAGGGGAGTGAATAATGGGCAAGGATCACACAAACTCTGTACATGTGCATCATCGCATCAGACTCAGATCAGCCCTTTCAAAGACAAGGACTGTCAGCTAACATAGTAATACTGAATTCTGGTCTCAGACTGGTATTTACTGGATGACAGATGAGGCCAGCTCAATTAGACAGATGAGAGCAAGGGCTAAGAACAGCTGGCCAAGTCAACCTTACACATGCATCACACCATTTTTAGGAGGAATAAAATAATAACTGTGGTCAGAAAAAGAAAATAAAACAAAAGGGCAAGCAGCCCTATGGGAAAAGAAAAGCATCCATTATGGAGCAGAAATACATTAAGGATGAGAAAAATAACAGACTAAAATGCAATTAATACTTTCGATAGATCTTAAATTGCAGAAACATTTATTTATTCCTTTTTCTGGAATATTTAGTGTTTGGAAAATATGGTGTGGAAATGTAAATCACCCAAGATGAATTGAGAAAAAAAACAAATAAAGTGACACAACATAGCCTCATTCTTCTTAAACAGAAATGTATAAACTACGTCTGGGAGGCATATTTTCTCTTGGACACCGCCATCAAAGCTTCCTGTCTGAGAAACCCTGGTAAATGTGGCTTACCCCCAGGAGCTCCCCAGTCCTGCTCTAACATGCAAAGGGCAACGTCAGTGTAATCAATGCAGAAATTGTGCATTACAGTGAGAGTGCACGGAAAATACAGCAATCAGACAATCCCCTAGGAATGACACTTGTTGTACTCTCAGAGTTAAACAGGCTTCCCAATGGTTTAGCATATCACTGTCCACATACATCATGTAAAATTTCAGAAAGACTAGCAATGATTCTTTGGGTTAAATTAGCCAACACATTAACAGAGTTTCCTGTGAACCTATCCATTTACCAAATAAGACCAATTAGTGAGATGTTTTCTCCATTAGATATGAAGAAACCTTCTGGACTTCAAATATGATTTACGACAATTTGAACAAACTCTTCATTTAATTCCTGAGAGAGAAATTCTCTTTGTATCTTGTTTTTACAAGTCTTTTCCTCATTCTTCTTGGAATTAATCTTTTTACAGGGCATCACCTCTGAAACCAAACACTAAATACAGACCTACTGTGCACTGCATTAAAACACACTTGCCTGCAATTCCTACTGATTTCTGAGCACTGAATAAATCAAACTGATGTTTCAGAGCATCTTCAAAAGGTTCAGATTTTAAAATGAAGAGTTGCATAACAAACCCAATTGCGATTCACTCAAATATCTTTTTCAATTCAAGCACATAAACTTGAACAACCCAAGCCACGATTCTTATCAGCCATCCCCTCTCCAGAGTGGCTTGGCTTGCAGCCTTTGAGAAAAGCTGTCTGTCTGGAACTTCGACTGTGTGTTAGTTCAGGCAAACAAGTCATTCAGTTGAAAGAAAAAGCAGAAGAACACACCAACAATTGGGAAATTTACAGGCGAGTTTTAAAGAATGGCACTGAAATTGCACTGATGCTGAGATGCAAACAAAACGCAACTAGTTTAAAAATATGCTTGTCAATCTTTACTACTGTTTGTGCTATTAAATAAATTTGTTTTAAATCTAAAACAAAAATGTTATACTACTGCCTTTCCAGGACCTTCACAACACTATAGGTAACAAATAGCTGAAATCAATCAGGTCAGGCAGCATCCAAGGAACAGGAAATTCGACGTTTCGGGCATAAGCCCTTCATCAGCCTTCCTGATGAAGGGCTTATGCCTGAAACGTCGAATTTCCTGTTCCTTGGATGCTGCCTGACCTGCTGCGCTTTTCCAGCAACACATTTTCAGCTCTGATCTCCAGCATCTGCAGACCTCACTTTTTACTCTTCTCATAGGCAAGTTCTAGTTCCCTGAATCACACGCCCAGGAATGACATTGCTCAACCAGCATACCAAACTGATTTATTTAACCAGCAACACATTTTCAGCTCTTGCCTATGAGAAGCCAAATTCATGTAGAATAAGAAACATAAAAATCACAATTGTAATGATAGTCAAGTGTAAATATGTAGGAGAAAGTGAGGACTGCAGATGCTGAAGATCAGAGCTGAAAGTGTGTTGCTGGAAAAGTGCAGCAGGTCAGGCAGCATCTAGGGAGGAGAATTGACGTTTCGGGCATGAGCCCTTCTTCCTGAAGAAGGGCTCATGCCTGAAACGTCGGTTCTCCTGCTCCTTGGATGCTGCCTGACCTGCTGCGCTTTTCCAGCAACACATTTTCAGCTCAAGTATAAATATGTTCCCTATACAGAGTTACATCATAGTCCAAATGGCAAACCAGCAGGTACTTGAGTAACAATGGTCACATCCATTACACCCCCAATACATGACACCTCTGTCTGCCAATGACCAAAGATAACAGACCAGTATGTGAGTAGTAGGTCCACACTGCATGGCACTATCAGTCTCATCACCACCAGCCTTAATCTTGGTGCTTCCAGTGGACCTCAAAGTACATGTGCAGCAATGAATGTGTTGCTCACACTTGTTAAATATGTGAATGATACAGCAATCCATTTGATCTCTTTCCCATTGAAAAACAACAAAACCCCAACATTGTTCCTAAATTCACCACACTTCCACATTTACCAAAATAAAAGACACTGAAGGCAGTCCTGTGGTTCTTGATCATCTGTTCCATGTCTGTAACATTCCTTAATGGGAGAAAGTGAGGACTGCAGATGCTGGAGATCAGGGTCAAAGAATGTGGCACCGGACAAGCACAGCAGGTCAGGCAGCATCTGAAGAGTGTTAGATGGTGTAGCACAAATAATGTCAGCTTCAATTCCTACTTACTGATAAGTTAACCAGTCTCCAATGTGATGATGTGATGACCCTCTCATCCTTTGACATCTGCTGGAATTTCTCCATCAGGTAATGACCAAGGAACATTTTCCAACTAGACTCTGAACTGCATCCTCAAAGTTATTGCAATCCCAGACATGAAATGCCAAGTTGTTATTCCCCAGTGGAGGAGGAGGAGGATCTGGCTCTCTTCTTTACGAGCCTGCCATTCATTTAGTCATTAATTTAGAAAAGGTTCCCTCCCTTGTCTATGCCTTTCTTCCAGACCAAATGTAGTTATGCTTTAGAATGTGGTGATTGGTTGACTTTAACTGCCTTCTGGGCAATTCAAGATGGGCAGTTGACCAACCAGTGATGGCCTCATCTCGAGAATGAATAAAACAAAAATTGAATCAGGCTCAAGTTAGCAAAAGATTGAGATTACTACTTACGAAATACAAAATAATTAATTAGCAATGCAACATATACAGAAAAAAAAGGGAGCCCAAGAAAAAAAGTTTTAAAAAACATAGACAGAGCCATCCTTCTGGGTTGCTTATGAAGAGTAGATATTGGAATGCTGGTAGTTGAAAAGATGCTTTCAGAATTTGTGGCTTTTGAAGGTTCTTTGAAATGTTTTGTCCTGTTTCCTTTTGATAGTCCAATGTCTTGCTGGCAAGTTAGCTTCCAGCACTCAGGGAGTGAGAGCTTATTTTACCTACAACACAGGGGTGATTAGTGGGTGGGCTTTGGACTGTCAATTTCACAGCACACTAGTGCTCTAACTCTGGCTAGAACACTGCAGATGCTGGAGATCAGGGTCAAAGAATTGTGGTCTCTCAATTCACTGACACTCCTTTTTCCCCAAATACACAAAAATCAAGGTTGCAGTTTTTTTTTAACCCGCATTTTTGAATATCCATAGAAGGACAAAACAGAAAAACAAGTCTGCAAGAGGTGGTTTTCTGAGAGAGGAAATTAGTCAGGCTGCTCATTGTTTCTTCTGGTTACATCTCACTCTTTGTTGACTTTTGCCTGACAGTCCACAGCTATGACATTCCATGGTCTCCATGCAGAACTTTGTCACAAAGCATATAAATTCAGTGCACACTCTTTTGCTTAACCTGCAGAATTCTCTTTTTAAAAATGCAATTTGGAATTAAAAGCTTGAAAATATCAACAACAGTTTTGCATTGACTTGACAACCTCCAGGCAGAAAAAATACCCATGTGGCAGTCAGCTGAGAGTAGGATTGAGAGCAACAATGATACCTTTTACTGGTTGAATAGTCAACTCATGCTGACTGTTGGTGTGCATACATGTACATGTTCATTCAAAGATTAGCCACACGGAGGAATTTCCCAAAGCTGACCAGCATTTACAGAACCTGTGCAAGCAAAAGTCATCTTCTAAAGGCGGTGAGATCGAGGGAGGAGGAAAGGTGTGGGAAGTGAATTTAAACTAAAATTGTTGAAACCCAGCTTTCTGTTTTAAGAACAAGAATCAATGGTTGCACCTTCATGCAATTTCTTGCAATGCTAACCTTCAGACTTTGCATCCAATCATTACAGAACACAACGCAAAAATTAAATATAGACAATCATGAGAAATAGTAACTACAAGCAGCAAATGAACTTAGCCAGTAGTGCAATGACAGAAATGATCTAAATGAGACCAGATTACAGAGTTTTCAGGTAACAGAGCACAGTAACAATAGGCTCCCATATCTGAGGTTTGTAGATGTAATGGAACTGCCCTGTTATTAGCCCATGAACCTGAATACTGTGTACACCAGGATACAGCAGTGTACTAAGGATACAGCAGTATACTGCCAAACTGGAGCAGTCAGAGGGAGGAGGAAATTCACACCCTCTGTGTGACACTGAAATGTTCTTCTATCTGCAACAGGAGAAACTGTGGTTCTAGTTTTAGGATTTCACTGTGAGAATGGTCTGTGGTGTTATGACTGTGGAAGATAGGGAAAATATCAGTTTCATAGATGAAAATGTCAGCGAAACAGTAATAAATGTTTTCTGACCTAAGTAATATTATCTTACTGTCATCTTAAATTAACAAACAGCACAATGAATATCAAAAATATTGGTGCAAATGAACATCTCTCAAAACTTCAGTAAAATAAATAAGTCTGCTGCAGTGAGTACTTTCTTGATTATATGTTTTATTGAGCTGCATCTCTTGATTAAATTTACAATATAAGCCATAAGTATTCATTTAACCTGGAGCTGTGTTTTGAAGAGGAATAAGATAGTACTAGGATCAAGGATGTCTCAGAGAGGGTGCAGAATGTTCTCACGGGGGAGAGGGGCCAGCAGAAGGTCATTGTCCACATTGGAACCAATGACATAGGAAGGGAGAAGGTTAAGATTCTGAGGGGAGATTAGAGAGAGTTAGGCAGGAATTTAAAAAGGAGGTCCTCGAGAGTAGTAATATCTGGAATACTCCCGGTGCCACGAGCTAGTGAGGACAGGAATAGGAGGATAGAGCAGATGAATGCATGGCTGAGGAGCTGGTGTATGGGAGAAGGATTTTTGGATCATTAGAATCTCTTTTGGGGTAGCAGTGATGTGTAGAAGGAGGGCAGATTGTACCTAAATTGGAAAGGGACTAATATACTGCAGGGAAATTTGCTAGAGCTGCTTGGGAGGATTTAAACTAGTAAGGGGGGGGGGGCAGGGAGATAGTGAGGACAGAGATCAATCTGAGACTGGTACATTTGAGAACAGAAGGGAGTCAAACAGTCAGGGCAGGCAGGGACAAGAGAGGACTAATAAATCAAACTGCATTAATTTCAATATAAGGGGCCTAACAGGGAAGGCTGATGAACTCAGGGCATGGTTAGGAATATGGGACTAGGATATCATAGCAATTACAGAAACATGACTCAGGGATGGGCAGGACTGGCAGCTTAATGCTCCAGGATACAAATGTTACAGGACGGATAGAAAGGGAGGGAAGAGAGGATCGGGAATGGCATTTTTGATAAGGGATAGCATTACAGCTGTACTTAGGGAGGATATTCACAGAAATACATCCAGGGAAGGTATTGGGTGGAACTGAGAAATAAGAAAGGGATGATCACCTTATTGGGATTGTATTATAGACCCCCCAACAGTCAGAGGGAAATTGAGAAACAAACTTGTAAGGAGATCTCAGCAATCTAAGAATAATAGGGTGGTTATAGTAAGGGATTGTCAGGTTATATGTCAGGTATAGACAGGATAGGTCGAGTGAATCCTTAGAAGAGTATAAACGAAGTAGGAATATACTTGAGAGAAATTAAGAGGGCAAAAAGGGGACATGAGATAGCTTTGGCAAATAGAGGTAAGGAGAATCCAAAGGGTTTTTACAAATACATTAAGGATAAAAGGGTAACTAGGGAGAGAATAGGCAGCCTTTGTGTGGAAGCGCAGGAGATGGGGCTGTTACTAAATGAGTACTTTGCATCAGTGTTTACTGTGGAAAAGGACATGAAATATATAGAATGTAGCGAAATAGATGGTGACACCTTGAAAAGTGTCCATATCACAGGGGAGGAGATGCTGGATGTCTTGAAATGCATAAAAGTGGATAAATCCCCAGGAACTGATCAGTGTATCCTAGAGCTCTGTGGGAAGCTCGGGAAGCGATTGCTGGGCCTCTTACTGAGATATTTGGATCATCAACCATCACAGGTGAGGTGTCAGTAGACTGGAGATTGGCAAACTTGGTGCCACTGTTTAAGAAAAGTGGTAAGGACAAGCCAGGGAACTATAGACTAGTGAATCCGGTATTGGTGATGGGCAAGTTGTTGGAGGGAATCCTGAGGGACAGGATGTACACGTATTTGGAAAGGCAAGGATTGATTAGGGATAGTCAACGTGGCTTTATGCATGGGAAATCATGTCGCACAAACTTGACTGTGGTTTTTGAAGAAGTAACAAAGAGGATTGATGAGGGCAGAGTGGTAGATGTGAACTATGTGGACTACAGTAAGGTGTTCGACAAAGTTCCCCATGGGAGACTGGTGAGCAAGGTTAGATCTCATGGAATACAGGGAGAACTAGCCATTTGGATACAAAATGGGCTCAAAGGTAGAAGACAGAGGGTGGTGGTGGAGAGTTATTTTTCAGACCAGAGGCCTGTGACCAGTGGAGTGCCACAAGGATCGGTGTCGGGTCCACTACTATTCATCATTTATATAAATGATTTGGATGTGAGCATAAGGGGTACAATTAGTAAGTTTGCAGATGACACCAAAATTGGAGGTGTGGTGGACACAGAAGGAGGTTACCTCAGAGTACAACGGGTTCTTGATCAGATGGGCCAATGGGTTGAGAAGTGGCAGATGGAGTTTAATTCAGATAAATGCGAGGTGCTGCATTTTGAGAAAGCAAATCTTAGCAGGACTTATACACTTAATGGTAAGGTCCTAGGGAGTGTTGCTGAACAAAGAGACCTTGGAGTGCAGGTTCATAGCTCCTTGAAAGTAGAGTTGCGGGTAGATAGGATAATGAAGGCGGCATTTGGTATGCTTTCCTTTATTGGTCAGAGTATTGAGTACAGGAGTTGGGAGGTCACGTTGCAGCTGTACAGGACATTGATTAGGCCATTGTTGGAATAGTGTGTGCAATTCTGGTCTCCTTCCTATCGAAAGATGTTGTGAAACTTGAAAGGGTTCAGAAAAGATTTACAAGGATGTTGCCAGGGTTGGAGGATTTGAGTTATAGAGAGAGGTTGAATAGGGTAGGGCTGTTTTCTCTGGAGCATCGGAGGCTGAGGGGTGATCATATAGAAGTCTATAAAATCATGAGGGGCATGGATAAGATAAATAAGCAATGCCTTTTCCCTGGGGTGTGGGAGTCCAGAACTAAAGGGCATAGGTTTAGGGTGAGAGGGGAAAGATATAAAAGAGACCTAAGGGGCAACCATTTCATACAGAGTACATGTATGGAATAAGCTGCCGGAGGAAGTGGTGGAGGCTGGTACAATTGCAACACTTAAAGGCATCTGGATGGGTATATGAATAGGAAGGAGGAGGGGCCGGGTGCTGGCAAGTGGGACTAGATTGGGTTGTGATATCTGGTTGGCATGGACAGGTTGGAACGAAGGGTCTGTTTCCGTGCTGTACATCTGTATGACTCACTCTCCTTCACAGCCCCATAAAAACAATTATTGCTGAATAGCCAAAATACCTAGTAATTAGTGGTGTATTAATCCATAATGACACAATGTGCATTTATGATGATAAAGAAATGGAATAAAGAGAAACATACTAATCAACAATTTATGACAATCTCCATACAAATATCATTGGGAATGCTCTGGTTACACTGTTAGTGACATCTGTAACCTTTGCACTGCGTGCTGACAGAACTTTCCCAAACACCTTGTCTGAAAAGTGTTAGCAGCATGTTCCAGTATTCACTGGGACACTGAATCTTGACAATCAGCAACCCAAGTAATTTTTCACACTAACTGCTGATTTCTCAATGGACAGCTAAAAGGAAATCTTTATATTAAGGGCCCCTCTTAAGTTGTGAAATATTACTTTTTGCTGGAAGCCTAACCTTTTAAATAAAATTATGCACTCTCTCCTTGGCAGTTATTTCTTTGAAAGAACAAAAAAGTGTAAAAATAAAATGAAGAGACAGTTAAATATATTGCGAACCAAACATCCAGCAACACAGAGAGAGACCAAAGGTCACAATGTTTTTCCTGCTGCCAATGACGGTGTTGATTTTTGACATAATTAACAACTTCCATTCTCATAAATATTCTGATACTTTGAGTATGCTCAAATTTGAACCATCTTCTGTTAATTTATTAGAGGCAAACATACATGGTGCCACAGATGACAGCAGAAGCATTTAAGGAATCAAGAGAAAAATAATAACAGACAATATTAGCCTTCACCGAGTGAATACAAGTTTCAGACAGTCCGCATTTGTCAAATCTAGAATCCTGTACACAACTGTGCACTTGCTCCTTTTTAAAAGTGCTGACTGGCTGTTTCGCGTTCAGTCCTTGCTTTTCCAACTGTATTCTTAAACAAAGCTAAACTCCTGCTATAAGTTACTCTGTTCACCAAGTTTTGAATCAGTTGGTTGCACTCCCTCCTCTGCATCCAAAGACAGTAGATTCCAAATCGAATCAAAGACATGAATGCATAAAAAAAAACAAAGAACTGCAGATGCAGAAGATCTAAAACAAAAACAGATCTGACATTTTTTGAAGAGAAGGCAGAGTTAACATTTTGTGTCCAGTGACACTTCTTCAGAAGATCCATAGGCCACTGAACTCGAAATGTTAACTCTGCTTTGTCTCCATAGATGCGGTCAGACCACACGAATAGACGATGAGAATTGACACATTTTAAGCAAAAAATTATGGAGCTCAGATGCTCAAACTGAGTGGCTGATGGTAGGAACTTATATGCAGGAAACAATCACTCGGCACTGTCTCTGTTCTACATAGTTAGAAGACCTCAGCTACACAATATTATTGCAATTGGCTTCTGCACCCCCAAAAGGAACACACAGTGGTGGAATAATAACGGACACAATTCCCTGTTCTGATCATTGCCCAAAAACGAGTTGAAAACATTCATGTTTTAGCTGTGGTGCTTCCCCTCCAGTATTCAATACTAATTGTATCGAGGCTAAAGAACAGCCACTGATTTAAGGAACTGGAAGCTGCAAGCTGTTACGATCTGAACCCTGACCTTAGTCAGTGCTTTCAGGAGAAGGGGAAAACTCAGGGGAGGAAATAAGGTTCAAGAAACAATGACGTGCAGCCGTTTTTTTTTAAAAAAACAGTTTTGTCGCATATTTTGTGCTTATGCAATGAGCTATTAGCCAGATTTCAGGTTAAAATTATCAGTAAGTGATGTAGTTAAGGATGCATAGCCCTCATACAGCAGTAACTGTCTCTGAAATGTATCAGAGAACTGCCGGACAGTGCGGATTGAGAACATTCAGCCATTTTGTCCTTGCTGGCTCTCTGCAAGAATAACTCAGCGAGCCCACTCCCATCTTATTCCTGTAATCCTGTACTTTTTGCTTTTCAGATAATCACTATTTACCCTTCTCTTTCTTCATTGAGAACCTCATCCAAAAATACTTTGCACTTTAGAGATCCATCCAGCTGTCTCTAAATTCTCTATACTTACCCAACTCGCTGCTAATTTTGTTCGGATGGCCATTTCAAAAATCTTTACTAAGGAGGAACTGGCTGGCCTGTTGCTGAGAATGAATAAAGGGAATTCTCCAAACCTCTGACATCAGCCCTGTATGAGGAAGACCAGAAGATCTTGGCCATTGCCCCCACACCTACTGCCCTTTTGTTTTAATTTCTGAACTTGACCTATATTCAGGGGGGTGTTACAGTTCAGAGGGGTATTGATATTGGTGCCTTACATTTCTGATCAATGCACAGACCACCTCACAATCCTCTGCCTCTCAAGAAACCTATTAGTTCAACTCTAGTCACGCAGTTCTGCCAGTTTGAGCAGCAGTTTGTTGAAAAACCGCTTGGTTGTCCTAGGGTGTTTAGCTAATAGCTCTAAAATCTCTGTGCCTGAGATAACGAAAGAACTGCAAACATGGGAAAGTTCCTGGAGTGTCTGACAAGGCATGCTTCCCATTTTTGAAATGGGCTACATCACCATAATAGCTGTCCCACTTTTGTTGACATGTTATACAAAGTGGATCATAAGGAAGCTGAAACACTGTATCAGTACTTCATGTTATTTGAAAGCTCTCCCAAAAATCACACTAAAGGTGGAACTTCCATTTATAAAGAGAATATTGCCTCATGATGGATCCAATGTTTTTCTCAGATTCACTGCTTTCTTCAGTGAAAAAAATAGTCACATTTTCCACTTTTTGCTTGTGAAACTGTGGAAAATTTAATCACTTGCTTTTTCTGTGTGGAACATATAAAACGTTAAGTGTTCTGGATTTAATTTTTTGCTTTTACTGATAAAATTACAGTCCACTAGTCAGTGAACATCAAAAACACACAGAGAATGAGATTTGACCAGAAATGCATTACTATTGCATTGGCTTTGATCTGTTCACACAAGAACTTTGGGTATGTTGACCTTGTACATTTTCCCAATATCCAAAGCCCAATAAATCTACACTTAACTACCCACCCAGCCCCTTTAAACAAAACAGATCACAAACATTGCAGTATGAAAAATGTCTCAAATATTTCCAATCAACTTTGGGCCAGTCTACCATCTTCTCCATCTTCAATAAAACGAAGGCTATCCATCGCTTTTCTGACTATATACTAATTCAGGTCACATCCTGTTCACTCATCATCTCTGCCTCCAGCAACAGACCTCCCTCCGGATCCTCCGCTCCACCCTTGCAGCCCACATTTTCCTCATTCCTGATGAAGGGCTTTTGCCCGAAACATCGAATTTCCTGTTCCTTAACCAGCAACACATTTTCAGCACTCATCATCTCTGCCCTCTGATCAGCATGACCTCCATTTTAAGATTCATAGTCTCATTTACAAATCCTCACCCTCTCTACCCATGCAAGCCAATGCGTCTCACCAAAACATATGCTCCACTGCTCGACTTCTAGCCCTTTCAGCAACTCCATGGGTGACAGTGCTTTGAGCTGCCAAGGTCCCAACATCTGCAATTTTGTCCCTAAACCCTTCTATCCTCTTTTAAGATGCTCTTAAGAACCTACTTCTTGCATCAGATGTAATGTCTCCTTATGTGTTGCTGTCTCATACTTAGATTTATAACTGCTGGTGTCGTAACACACAATCTCTTTACTTCTTTGCTTGTCACATCTCCTCTGAACTTACTTGATTCATCCTTGTCTTCAACTGGATTAGCCATCTGACACATATTGTACCTGTCTATTTCCTGCTTTATCTTATTGTGTATCTCTTCAATCATCCAGGGAGCTCTGCCTTTGATTGTGCTACATTTCCTCCATAGACTATTCCTCAACAGTATCTGAATCAATCCCTCTTTAAAGTCAGCCATTAGTTTGATTGATTTTTCCTACCAATCTATGATTTCAATTTACCTGGGACAGATCTTTTCTCACTGTACTACAATTAATCCACATTCCATACTGTAGTTTATGCTCGATTGTTCCCTGTCTTTTACCACAGCTGAACAAAATCTTATGATACCGGGATCACTCTTCCTTTAATGACCACAGGAATGGACAGCAGGGAAACACATATGTAGTTTCTGAAATTGGTCTTTCTTGAAAAAGGTCACAATGCCAGTGTATGAGATCCCTTGCTCCCCTCCTTCCATACAGTCACCCAGCACAGAAACAGATTTTTTGGCCCAACTCGTCCACACTGACCAGGTCTCCAAAAGTTGAATCACACTTTTCAAGACGTTTGCATCCTTTCCGACTCTGGCATAACAGTTACCAGAGAGAACCAGCTCATTGTCCTATATAACCTGGGACAACAGCTGACCAAAGCTGATCAAATAGAATTCCTTATCTTTTGCCTATAGGGTCAGAGCCAATGGTTCCCCTATTAGCGGCACAGCCACTCCACAGTTTCTCTAAGGTTCTGCACAATCCAAACAGCATACTGACATATCGACGTTCAGTTACTCAATCCTCACAATGAGGGCAACAAAACTATGAGAGAGAGCAGGCACTGCTGCATGGACAGGGACTAACATGCACACCTTCTTCCCTAAATGTTCTTCTCCTGATATGTGACCAACTGCATTCCTCAAACCAGATCCAGCAATAGATCAGGCCCTATACTGTCCAGCCAAGCACATACTGATCAGGAAAATTCTCTCGAAAACACTTCTGCAGCTCTTCCCCCTCCACCCTATCTCAAATCTATATTAGGCCATTTAAAATCCCCCATTATCATTTTTGAAACTCTAACTTTCTGCAGATTACTACCTCTACATTTTCCTGACTGGTCAGTATAGCCAATGTATTTGTATCTTTCATTTCTTAACCAAAATTGGGCCAGGTCCTTCTCTTTAGCATTCTATTGCACTACTTAATCAATAATACTGGTCTTTGTTTGCCTACAAGAAATATTCATTATATAGTCTTACCACTCTGTTACTGTGGGCAGCATATTCCTACACACTTAACATAGAATGTAGAAGCACAGTACAGGCCCTTTAGCCCTCAATGTTGTGCCAGCCTTTCATCCTAATCGAAGATCAGACTAACCTACATACCCTTCATTGTAGTATCTTCCATGTGACTATCCAAGAGTCACTTAAATGTCCCTAATGCATCTGAATCTACCACCACTGCTGGCAAAGCATTCTGCATACCCAGCACTCTAAGTAAAGAACCTACCTCTGTCATCTCCCCTAAACCTTCCTCCAATCACCTTAAAATTATACTCCCTTATGAGAGGTATTTGTGCCATGGGAAACAAGTCTCTGGCTATCCACTCTATCAACGCCTCTCAACATCTTGTTCATCTCTATCACGTCACCTCTCATCCTTCTTCGCTCCAGTGAGAAAAGTCCTAGCTCCCTCAACCTTTCTTCATAAGATACACCCTCCAGTCCAGGCAGCATCCTGGGAAATCTCCTCTGCACCCTCTCAAAAGCCTTTATACCTTCCCTATAGGCACTGAACTGTGCCCACCATTCACTAACCTCACATACCATGCTTAATACATTCACAGACATGAACCCATTTAAAATTCTCATCAGATCCATTCGTGAATTCATCCTCCCCAGTCTCTATTATTGCCAGACTATTAATCCAAAAACTCATAATATTTGGGCAATCCAGGTTCAAGTCCCATCACAGCAGATGGTAGAAATTGAATCCAACAAAGGATCTGGAATTAAGAATTGAATAATGACAATGAAATCACTGTAGATTGCCGGAAAAACTCACCCAGCTCATTAATGTCCTTTAAGTAAAGGAACTGCCATTCTTACCCAGTCTGGCAATGTATACCTCCAAACACACAACAGCATAGCTGACTCTGGGCAATTAGGGATGGACAATAATTGCTGGCCTAGCCAGCAACACCCACATCCTGTCAATGAATTGTTTTTGTAAAAATCCTCAAAGGGCTTTGCATTTTTCTAATTCTAGCCTCTTGTGCATTTCCATCCACTTCATTGAGCAATCAGCAACCAGGAACAGAGAGTTTGAGTTATATGGAAAGGCTGAAGAGGCTGGGACATTTTTTCACTGGAGTGTGAGAGGTTGAGAGTTGACCTTACATAGATTTATAAAATCATGAATGGCATAGAAAAGGTGATTGGCTGATTTTTGTTTTGCCCCTAGGGTCGGGCTGCTTCAAAACTTAGGGGGCATTTTTGAAGGTGTGAGGAGAAAGTGTTTTTTAAAAATACATGCGGGGCAACATTTTTTTGTTGACACAGAGTGGGTCATGAGTGGATTGAACTTCCAGAAGGAGTGGTGGATGCAGGTACAATGTTTAAATGAGATTTCGATAACTACAGGAATAGGAAGGTTTTGGAGGGAGGTTTCCTGAGCCAAGAGCGGGCAGGTAGGACTGGTTGGGTTTGGACCAAAGGGTCTGTTTCTGTGCTGAAGGTCCTTTAGACTCTAACCATGCAGTCATCCAACTGGGCCCTAATTTAGGAATTTGGTTTCCAAACTCCTAAAACCCCCCTCACAAAACTAACTGTACAGCTAAGGGTGAAGTGAACATGCTTCTAAACAGTTTGTTACATGGTTTGGTGTCAATCCTTCGTTTGACTGTATTTCTTTTGAAGCACCTTTGGATAGTTTCCTATGTTACGGGTGGCCTGGCTGGTACAGTTCTTGGTTCACTAAAGACCACCACCACGAAGCAAAGGAACTCTGTTTCACTTGCACTTGGCTGAGCCGTGCGGCGGGAGGGTTCTTGGAGAAAGGTCTGCTCGCGTCCCTCACAGCAACTTTAGGGGGTTGCCTGGCAACAGATACTCGAAATGATTTCTCATCAATGGGAGTTCTGTAGCCACGCAGACCTAGAGAAGAAAATGTTTTGCACCCACAATTAAGATTTGATTTAAGGGCTTGGAATGCAAAGCCTCAATTTCCTTTCACTTCATCTTCAAGTCTGGCAGTGATGGATGAGGTACTGGAACAATTGTATTCTCCAGGACTGTGTATATCCTGAGAACTGAGTCAAGTTGCTGGGTAGAGCTTTATTTATCCTATTGATAAAGGAATCTTTGTGAATCTGTTAGTATTATTCAAATTATAGCATATAGTTCCTTTAAGACATTATTTTATTTGAAACAAAAATGGAGAAACCTAGTCGGTTTGCTTTCTCATATTTATTTACAAACTGTATTTTTGATTCTTCCCTATTCCCTCACAGCTGAGTTAGTATTGACATGATCAGCTTATTCCAAGTGATCTGCCATTCTTAAGTAGGCAATTCCATTATTAGCAAGCTAATCTCCATTGCTAATTCTAGGTCAAATGTTGCAACACCAGGTTATAGTCCAACAATTAATTTGAATTAGGAGAAAGTGAGGACTGCAGATGCTGGAGAACAGAGTCAAGAGTGTGGTGCTGGAAAAGCACAGCAGGTCAGGCAGCATCTGAGGAGCAGGAGAATCGACGTTTCAGGCATAAGCCCTTCATCAGGAATCTGCTCCTTTGTCAGGTGAAAAGATGAAGGAGCAGTGATCCAAAAGCTTATGATATCAAATAAACCTGTTGGACTATAACCTGGTATCATGTGACTTCTGACCCTATCCACCCCAGCACCCCACATCATTCGTAATTCTGAGTTGACATTTTGAGTAGAGAGGTGGTTTATTTTGGATAGGGCATTGGAGTCTCAACTGTTTGGTCCTGTTAGTATGGAAAGATTCTTTAACACTATTCAAAGTACCATAGGATGCCCTTTACTTCATTTTATTTGGTGGTTGTGGGATGCTACATACAAGAATAATTATACACTGACAAAGTAATTCTTTGCCTTTAAAGTGCTTTGGGCTTTCCAAAGATCTGAAAGACAAAGTACAAATGCACATTTATTCTTTCTTCAGACAGAAGAATGGATAAGCCCAACTTGCTCTGCTCCTACATCCCTTAGATTGGAAAAATCACAGCGCAATGGTACCTCATCCTTCATAGTGATCTGTCTCACTGGTACCACACGCTGTGACAATTGTAGAATGACCAACTGTGCAGAACCCAATTGCTGACATGTTATGACAGCACAGCAATCGTTTGTTTGCATCAACATGTTGCGCCATCCTGAAACAGCTTTTTTTGGTGCTGAAAGTAAAGATTGAAATTTCCACCTTTGACATTAGTGTTAGAATGAAACACTCTTGGATCGGTACAAGAATTAGAAATTAAATTCCTTCTATACTCTCAAAAGTTTTCCTCTAATCCAAACATTAGACAAGCACCCCTTCCTCCCTCCCAAATTAAATCAAAGTGTATTTTTCCATTCCAACAACAGACTCCTCAGAGACTACAGGAGTGTCACTAATTTACACTTCAAACACAAGTGCAGCAAAAATTCTGTTGACTGCCAAAATTAATCATTTGTTGCAATTCTTGCAGCAAACACTGTGATGAGGCTTGTGTTTCATTAATCTGGGTTTGATTTAAACATTGGTTCAAGAGTTACAAAAATAATCATTCATTGATGCAATTAAAAATAGCATTAATAAAATTTAAAATAGCATATATAAAAAAGTGCAGAGAATCTGTTGTAACACATGGTAAAAGTTGCACCTAGATGACTAATATTACACCATCTTTTCTGATCTCTGAGGTTACATCTAATTCAAGAACATTTGGATTGATAGCAATCTATGCTTAGTTTAATGCTGCAATTTAGATTCTGCTATTCAAGAATTTAATTTCAACACCTTTTCATGTAACCTCTACTGAAACGAGTGTTAGCTCAAACAGCATCACTATGAAAATGAAAAAATACATTTATTATACCAATAGTATGTGCTCCAGATGAACAAAATATGGTTACCAGATGTATACACCAGAGAAATATCTTTTTGCTTCCATTAATCAAGCCCACTGGGGCATTTTACAAATTATGGATACGGAAACAGTGCCCTGATTGATAGGGTGCTGATGATGTGGCTTTATGGATAGCTCTGAGCTCTGAAGGCAACTGGGCTTTTGTAGAAAATCAAGTAAACCACCAGATACAGTGCTGATATATATTGCAAACTCAGCTTCCTGTCATTTATAACAATCCAACAGACTTTTTTATCTACATGTTGTAAACACTTGTTCGTAATCAGTCAAATACTAACCATAGGCTGCTCTTCAAAACACCTAAAATGACACACAGAACAGCGAAGTACAGATATTAATTTGGGAAATTCACCAAGGAATTGCTAAAACTAACTGTTCTTTACCAAACGTGGACATAGATTGGATCAATGGGAATGTTCCATTACAAGGCCATATACCATCAAAACGTCACAACTTCAAAATGGTGCGATCAAAACTAAATGTAGACAACATATGACATCTTTTGGAGAGGAATTTTCTCATTTTAAGTTTCATATGTTGAGGTGATATACTACATTAACTCCTTTGTCAGGTAACCTCCCCACCCCCGCCCCAGGGGAGCACAGGAATTTCCTTCCTGCGAGTAGTGATTCACTATATCCAAGATGTAATCTAGCCAGCTACGGTCATGCTACATTTACTCTACAGCAATAGTTACACTCAAACACTAGCAGTTGGATATGAGCAGTGCAGCATGTTGTGCCCTCTAGGTGTTTTTAACTGCTGTTTGATTGAAGGGGTGTGAAACTAGGCAACACGCTGAGGGAGCACGCTGCTGTTTAAAGGCAGTGTATTAGGCTTGGATGGACTGCTGCGCTCCCTTGCACTCTGGTGGCAAGAGTTTGGGCTTTGCTAGCAGGGAGGAGTGTAAAACAGAACATTAGCTTTGAAGGACTGTCATGGAAGGGGGAACAAGATCACTCCAGCCTACAACAGTTTCGTCCCAAGCAGCATTGGTCGAGAATTAATTGCTTTTCTTCCTTGTGAATGGAAGGAAGAGAAGAAAAGCAAAACCAATGAAAAACAAGTACCTTTTTATTTCTTAAAATCAAAAAGGGAACACAAAAGTGGGGCACCTATTTGACGAGACCTACGGTCAGATCTTTCTCTTGCTCAATCAACCCATTTCACCAGAGCTTGGCTCACCATCACATGGAGAGTCAAACCTTTGAAAGAATGAACATTATTCATGCAACGTCTGCTGCTTTTCTGACTGTGCACACGTGAAAATGAAAGATTCCTGAAGTTTGGACCCATGATTCAGTGAGCAGTTTTCATGATGTACGACATTATTTTGACAGACAAGAAAATACCAACAAAATTCCAAGCAAGGTAAAATAACATTGTGCTCTGTGAGCACGTTTGGACGATAGAGAATTTTCATTTTATCTGCCACTTTGAAATGTAGACCACTGACTGATCGCTAACAGAAAGCGGTGAAATCTTCACAAACAGGGTGGCAACATTCTTAATTGCATTCAGCTGTGAGGCCATCTGTGCATTATTAAAGAGCTTTTCATGGCTGAATGTTGCTGGTGAACTGTCTTACCAATGCTAGTCATTGAACCTAAACATGCCAGTTGCCCACAACGTCTGTCATTGTTCAAAAGTAATTGTTTTCCATCATTTTTGGGTCGCTCCATTCCCACATCGTGTCCAGTGATCAGGTAACCAGCCAGCAGCACCTTCCAATTTCAGTTATAAAACTGTCACTGGGATGTACCACAAAAATTAACATGGACATCTCTCATCGCCAATTGTTCTCAGAGTGTCTGAAAGTGTGGAGTCTACAACCAGAGGCAGCTTCCCCCCGACACAATGAGATTGGAATGCTGTAGTTATGCAAGAAGCTGGTTTAAAAAAAAACATTGACGTAATGGATTGCAGGCTGTGGAAAAATGATCAATATGTTTACAGAAAAAGTAGTATGCAAGTCACTTTAGAATTGAAATATCAGCATTTCACAACCTGCCTGCCCGTTCAGGATCATTATTTGTAGATTCTGACAACACATTACACTGACTTTAGACACTATAGACAGTCCCTTTCTGCCATCTGCTGGTTATTTGAAAAGGAGCTCCTTCCAGTTCAGAGTGAAGTCACCACAATGTCACCAAATACAGTGCCATGGTGGGCACTGAGATTCAACATGCTACACAAATCCACAGGAAAATTCACAAAGTGTGAGAACATAAAATGTCCTGCTCGTCATCTATTCAAGCTTCATCAAATTATGGGCAGAAAATGCCAAATTCAGCCAGGCTCTTCGAATAAACATCCCCAACTATTCACGGTTTGTTGAACCATGGCTTACGCAATAATTTACTATGGGACAACATAAGGAGACAGATTTGAAGCCTACCTTTTTTTACAATTTGAATCCCTACAGTGTGGAAATAGGACGTTCGGCCCAGCAAGTCCATTCCGACCCTCCAAAGAGTAACCCACCCAGACCCATTCCCCTATTACTCTACATTTTCCCCTAACTAAGGCACCAAACCTACACATCCCTGAACACTATGGGCAATTTAGCATGGCCAATCCACCTAACCTGCATGTCTTTGGACTGTGGGAAGAAACCGGAGCATCTGGAGGAAACCTATACAGACACGGGGAGAACGTACAAACGCCACACAGACAGTCGCCCGAGGCTGGAATCGAACCCAGCCCCTGGTGCTGTGAGGTAGCAGTGTCAACCACTGAGCCACCGTGCTGCCCCTTTGCTAGTGCGGGGCTGGAATTCTGCATTCTTCTAGAAATGTTAACAGCCAAGTCAACTGAGGTGACTGACCTCCCCCACTCACTCTCACAATTTCAATTAATCACCAGACAAAGATATTAGTAGGCAGAATAATGACAAAAAAAATTATGCAATGGGTTTACTACAGAAAACAAATGAAAAGCCCAACAATTTAGGATTGCTAAATCCTCACCTATAAAGCATTAACTAATTAGTGTACAACATGTGGAGGAGAAAATACACACTTTCAAAGTAAAAACATCAGCAATTTAAAGTCATTGGTAGATGGTTACAATTTGAACCTGCTAGGTAATTAGCTACATCCATCAACAGATCAAGACATTTATTTGAAGTAGCTCCCCCTCTCCTTCATCACTCTTCCTACACCCTCCTCCTCCACAAACCCTACCTCCCCAAATCCCACTCCCATTCCCCTCCCATTTTTCTAATGGGGCGATTGGTGAAAAAGTGGATAAACCGATACCTTTGCCCATGGCTCTCACAATGGAGGGTTTAAGCATCAGTGAAGACTGCACTGTCCTATAGAAAAACACAAACTTTTTCAATGGACTAAGCATTTATAAGACCTTAAGTAATAGGAACAGGAGGTGGCCATTCGGCCCCTCAAACCTGCTCCACCATACAGTAGGATCATGGTGATCCAACATTCCTCACATTCACCTTCTTGCCCCATCCCCTTAACCTTGATTCCCCTCCTGATCAAAGAAAAAAAAATCTATCTCAGCCTTAAATATACACAAGGACACTGCACCCACAACTCTCTGGGGCAGGAGCTCCAAAGACTTTCAACCCTCAAACGAAATCCCTCTGTATCTCCATCTTCAATTAGCACCCATTTTATTCTGAGACTATGCCCTCTGGTCAGAGATTCTCCCATGATCAGTTTGAGCGTTACAACAGGCAATGGTACATCACAGCTCATCATCATAAAATCTGGTTCCACGCCACACAGTTTGCAAAGCCCTGACTTAATGCCAAACATGAATATTGACTAAACAAGAATAGGCTGAACATTTACACTGTACAGAGTCCCACTGCCAGAGCTGGGCATGGGAGCTAACCCCACTACAGCAGGTCAGACACTGGGTGGCATTTCACCAGCAATAGCCAACAATCTGGCCAGCCTGCTGCTGCCCAGCTCCAAGTTGCCCAACCAGAGGACTGGCAGCTCACTGACCTTGCAGCTCAAGGTTAGGGTCACATCAATACCAAGGTGCCCTCAAGGAATGCATTGGTGGGGGGGGGGGGGGGGGGGGGGGGGAGGAGGAGGAGAGATAGGAGGAAGTTAGTGCAGGTAGCTCCCAGTGCTGGGATGGCCTTAATGCACAGGCAGTAAGTTGGGTCCATTGCTGCTGGGATGACTGCGAACTATGGAGCACCCACCAAGATAGCTTGTCACCCCCTCCATCACCAGCCTCCCCCAGAACCTATTTTCCCAAATGCTGATGGGTTTGCCTGACAGAGCATAAATTCCCATGTTGGGAGGAAGTGGCCCCTTAATTGCACCTTTGGCTAACTCAACTCCCAGCTAATGGACTCTAGTACACAGAGTCTCCTACTGCCAGCAATATACCAAAGTGGCAGGAAGCAGTGGGCTCCCTTCCGGCTGCTTTTCTCTGCCAAATCACGAGACCTCTTGCCTCCCAACCACCCACAAACAACTGGCGGAATTCACAGAGCTCTTCCACCACTTCAGAAAACAGAAGCAGCTGATGTTCCGTGTAAACAGAATTGGTGTTTCAATTCAAGGAAAAGTATGTTCCCCTTGCAAAATATTTGAAGGGTTAGCATGTCTTTGTCTATTGTTTGTCATTGGCTTAGGAAGAACTGGCTGAGAAAGCTGCTTTTACAGCCAAAAGAATGACGACTGAAAAAGGCTGCAGTTTTAGTTGGAACTAAAGCAAATTTTCAATTTCTCTTCAAAACTTATTTAAACAAACAACAATGAGGAGCCCAGCACTGATCCCTGGAGAATCCAATCACAGCTTAGGCTTCTCAACAACTGCCATGGGTGCATACATGGTAAGTCTGGATATTTCAGTAGATTTAAACCTGTTCGAGCCTTTTCTTTCCCCCCTTTCGCATGGTCTTCCTCTCAATTCAGTTCACTGAACATGGTTTGCTTTCCTCAGTGGATCCACGATTCCAATGGCCTCTTTTCTGTAGCAGCCCAGTCATCCATCCCTAAGGCTTTCATGATGTTATGATTGCTCCCACCATTCCACTTGTCAAACCTCTTGCCCATTTTGGCCTGTTTTCTGCCTGGCCCTTCCAATCACTCATGAAAACAGCAGCCTCCAACTTGTGCATTTGGAAGTCCACTCCACACAGTAGATGGCTTTAGCTTAATTTCTGAAATCTGTAGTACTCACTGCACTCTGTCACCAGCTCCCACACTGCCAACTTCTGCAATCTTCCTGACCCTGTCAGAAATACTTTCATGTTTGTGCTCCCCAAACCCATGTCAATTACACCCATTTCCTCACTCCCACTAATGAGTTCCTTCCTGCAAATCCTCTCAGTATCCTTGCCATCACTGAACCAGCAGCTTTTAGGCTCCTGTAATCATTCAATTTAGACTGCTCAGGAACCTCTGTCTCATATCAGAAGAATTAAGGTCACCCCAAAACACTAGAATTTAAACCCCACTGATTGGAGTAATTGTCATCAACCTCCAGACACTTCCTGATCATTCAAACCCCCTCAGTACATTCTGTCCTGCTTTTGACCCTTGGTCTCCTATCATTGCAAAGAACACTCTTTTGCCTACCACTGCATTCTCTCAACCCCTCACACATGCAGACACACACACACACACTCACACATTAGCATTTTGATCCCTGTACCTTCCTATGCCCTTTAGCAGCATTTCACCCATGTCTCAGATTATTAATCAGATTTTTGGATCTCTCTCTTCCAGTGAATGGCAGCATTTCAACTCTGCTGCTCCTTCCTCCATCACACAACATTAAAACAGAGCCGAGGAAATTTCCCCATCAACATAAATCAGGCAGGCACCCTGCACTTTACCTTCGCTTCCAAGTTCAGATTCACAACTCCCCTTTCTTTTCTATCCCCCTTGTTCTCCTCATTCCATCCTCATTTCCTAAACGTCTCCTCCAATCCACCTGCTTCTTGACACGCTTTCCCTTCTCTCAGCTCCTCCTCCAATTTGCCACTCCACGCCCCATCACTCTCAATGTTTTTGGACCCAATACTGCACTAAATCTTCAGTTCTCAATGCAACACTATAGGAGGTCAACTTAATCTGTATATAAATTTTAAAACACAGTTGCTTTCCACCAAAAGTACTCTCTACCAATACGGGATATGTGTTCTGCAAAATTTAGCACCAGAACCTCAAACTCAGAAGTAGACAGAATTAAATGGGCTCTTTTTAGTTAAAAGCATAATTGAAAAAAGGTAGAAGTTTTGACTTGATTGAAAATTCATTCAACACCAAAGGGCCAACTATTATCACAATATATCATATTCTATGGCGTGATTGTATGCGTGAAGACTTTTAAAGTTACACTAAAAAGTATCCCATACAAATCAATTTAATCTCTAGAGAGTTTCGATGCAGATGTAAAACTTGTGCTTATTTTCCAGATTGACACATCAGAAATCACAGGTTAGGCCTTTAAAATCTGCAATTTCTGATAAATTTAAAATTGGGGAAAAAAGTATAAAAATGTTCCCAAAGAACTTAATTTATTATGCATAGTCAGAAAACCAAAGTATCTTATTGAAAAGGAGTCTGAGGCACATGACAAGTTCTTTGCTGACGACAGAATATGAACAGAAAATAACTTTTGGACACAATTAGCATATGCTCTGGAGTGAGACTGATTTGGATTGTTATAGATGATCCAAATGAAAAAGCTTAAAGTCATCCATGCGTAAGTTCTATAAACTTTCATTATGAAGATAAACAAAATCTGTTTTCCTCCAGAATTATCATTTTACAACAGGGAAAGAGAGAATAGACTCCAGTTAATATTTTATAAAAGCAAAGCAATGTAGATTCTGGAAAGCTGAAATAAAAACAAAACCACCAGGCATACTCAGCACATCCGCCAGCGTCCATGGAGTGAGAAAGAGTGACTTGAGTTTCCAACGCTTTTGTTTGATATGTTACACACTGTTGGATAATTTAGAAGAGTGTCACCTTTGTGATTATTACAGAAGAATATACAATGCTAACACACTGGACATAACTCTGGACAAGGGATACAAGTTTGCCAGTCTGTCTCTTGAAAACCGACGTGCAACTCTGCAGGCGGGCAGTTTACAACGATAAATATAGCAACAGCAAGAATGCATTGTTCAATTTGTTGATGTAATTCATTGACACTTTGCTCTCCTGGGTTTTTAGGTGAAGTAAAAATCGAATCTAAAGATTTTTGAATAATCTCTCTCATTGTCAAACAATGCATGCTATTATACAAATGGGGAAATATTCATAATTTCCGAGCATCATAGATAAATAAACAGAAGGAAAGAAACTCAAAGGTTACAAAAAGGGCATCAATGTCTCAAGTAAGATAGCGGTCAACGCTGTAAGCAACTCACGGGGTTATTAAGCAATCACTTTACGGTTTTTTAACCCTTCTATTTATTACCAATAAAAAGAAATTGGCAATGAAACTGCCACCTTACCATCATGAACTACCCATAGGGATAACAAAGGGTCAATTCATTTTCGGATTGGGGGTGGGATGGTGGTGTTGTCCAATGTCGGATGTGGAGCTGCAGGTTAACGTCCAACCAGAGAAAACCACAGGCGGAAAAGCAGAACTCCTAGAATAGGAACTTAGTTGGGAATAAAGGGGATTTGGATAATAAACGAAGGGGGGATGGGAAGAGACACAGGAACAGCAAATTTTGTTGGAGAAAGATAAAGTTATTAATTAGAAGAAAGAAAATTCTGGGCCGAAGCGGTGTGATATATCGGTTAGAATAGTCTAGTTCGCTCAGAAAATACTCACTTGCACTGGTCGGGAATTCTTTGATGATGTGAGTTATTTATTTATAACACTGAACGTTCTGATTTATTTAAATCAAACATATCCAGAAAAAAAATGTTAGAGATCGTTAACTAACGAAAATAAAGACGTTGCAATTCCCTCTGAACACTGCGTTCCCACCACAGCCATCCTGAAAACGGTAATCGATTCAACACTTCGGCTTCCAAGGTCAAACTAATTACCTCGTTTACCCGAAAATAAAATGAATTAAATTGCGCGTTTTACTCCTTTTTTCTGTTTAAAATGCTGCAGTGTTCTTTTTTCTAACTAGAAGTGGTGTGAAGTACAATATCGTGTCTACGCGAACACATTTCGCCAGAACCTTGATACAAAAAAAACTTTAGACACCTTTGGTGTCAGTAAAATTAAAGAACTCTAATGATCTCATTATGTTTACGTGTTCTGCTCACTGTTTGCAATAAAAATGACTAACTTCTTAATTTGTGCCACAATTCCTAACACTTGCCTCTAAGGCATACACTTTTCCCGTCCCTTAGAGATTATATTAAGAACGCACAAATAGCACACTTTACAGTTAAGTGGACCATTAACCTGCTGCAAATTAATCTTGTTCGAAACCGAACGAGGCCAATCCGGCTATTCATAAGCACACAGTCATTCTGAAAGGCTCCCACGAATTTACCTTCATCCGTTGCATCTGATCTACTCGTAACTTTTTCACAAAATGGATTGCAGAGGACGAAACATAATATTGATATATCTAAGGGGAAAAATGATTATTAGCAATAAAATATTGCATATTTAGGCATGAAATGTACAGTGTGCCAACAAAACAACCTGGTGTCTGGTTAGATTTTGTTGACTGATAAATAGATACAATTATTTAGAAGGTAATTTTTCGACTATCCAGTTATATCTATGTTACCAATAGGTTTATCACCCACTTCAATCGATATCCTATGACATTTAGACTTGGAGATCTGGATAAATGTTAAATCAAAAGAAAGCAGACCAAACAATCTAGGAAATTATAATATAGTGCTTGAATTTGATAGTACCAATAATGATCCACAATTAGGGAAAACACAGATGAGTAAATGGTTATGCATGACTAAAGGAGTTGTATAGGAGAAAAGTGGGGAGGAAAAAGTATATGGATGTGAGTTTGCTGGCTGAGTCGGAAGACATTTCATCACTACGACTAGGCAACATGATCACTGAGACTCTGGTGAAGCACTGGTGGTATGGCCCTATTTCTGTTTGTGTTTTTCAGTTTCTTTGGAAGTGATGTCATTTCCAGTTCTTTTTCTCACAGGATGGTAGACGGGGCCCAGATCAATTTGCTTATTCATAGAGTTTTGGGTGGAATGGCATACTTCAAGGAATTCTTGTGAGTGTGTCTCTGTTTGACTTGTCAGAGGATGGATGTGTTGTCCCAAAGTGGTGTCCTTCTTTGTCTGTATATAAGTAGTAGTGGGTGTTGACGTTCGTGTCCTGCTGACTAACTTTCTGCCTGTTTGTCCAATGTAGAGTTTGTTACAATCCTTGCAAGCTATTTTGCAAATGACATTCATTTTGCTTGTTGTTTGTATAGGGTCTTTTAAGTTCATGAGCTGCTGTTTAAGGGTGTTGATAGGTTTGCCGGCTACTATGATGCTAAGAGGTCTGATGAATCTGGATGTCCTTTCAGAGATGTCTTTGTAAAGTAGCTAGGGTTTCTGGGTGTGTTATGCCTGCTTGTTTAAGTTTGTTGCTGAGGAATCGATAGATTGTGTTTATTGTGTACCCGTTTTTCTTCAATATGCTATGTAGGTATGGGTCTTCAGCTCTGCATAGATCCTTGGTGCTATAGTGTGTGGTGGCTCATTGAAATAATGTCCTAATGCAGCTTTGTTTGTGGGTGTTCGGGTGATTGCTTCTACAGGTAAGTATTTGGTCCATGTGTTGTTTTCCTGTTTTCCTTCATACACAGGTTTGAAGTTCTCCATTGAATATTTGTTCTACTGTGACAACTAGGAATGGCAGTTATGCTGTTGTTTCCCTGCTTTTTAGGATACATGAACATCAACTAGCCACAAAAAGACATGACACACTATCACTAATATCCTTACATACAGATGAAGGAGAACAACACTTCAACTGGGACAACATATCCATTCTAGGACAAGTCAAATGGAGACATGCATGAGAATTCCTTGAAGCATGGCATTGCATCTGGAACCCTATCAATAAACATAGATTTGAGCCCCATCTACCAACCTCTGAGAAAAGGAACAGGAAATTATATCACCCACCCAAAGAAACCTAAACACAAATAAAAAGCGGGACATACCACCAGTGCTTCACCGGAGGCTGATTGATGATGTTACCTAGTATGGTGACAAAATCTGACAACATATCTTCCAGCTCAGCCAGCAAACTTACATCCCGCACTTCAGCCTGAGCTACAACGAGATCCAAGATGGCGGCGACTCAGCAAGTTTGAGTTTACAGTGCTCTTCCCAAGACTTGGGAAAAGTGGGTTACCCACCCCCACCACACTTACCAAACCACCCATAATAGTTTTTTTAACCTTTAAATAGCTGCTTACTATTGTATTTAAACAGTTTAATATTAAGTGGATAATGAGTAAACTGAAGGGACCCCGCAGGTCTCAGAAAACAAGGACCCCTCCCCCACCCTCCCCTCCTTCAGCTGCGGCAGCGGCGTCCACAGCCATCCCGAGGGTCTTACCGGCAAAAATGGGCCTTGAAGAGATGATTGCCAGGCTGGAAACGAAGATTGACGCTTTCATCGGGGAATCTCGACAGCACTGGAATTCACTCGAAGAAAAGCTGCAGAAACACAACCAGGCCATCGAGGAGCTGCAGATCCGAGTCGAGGGGGCGGAGTTAAAGGCCGCGACCTCGGAGGCTACAGCTCAAACAGCTGCCGAACAGGTGCGAGCTCTTGAGCAGAGAGTCCGGGCCTTAGAAATCTACATTGATGACCTCGATAATCGAGGTCGTCGAAAAAATATTCGGTTGCTGGGCCTTCCCGAGCAGGAAGGGTGGGACACTGTTTGGGAGAGGATATGGTGGACCGTTGGAAAGGAAGTAAGGCCCCCTGAGAATAAGGGGGAGGATCTCCATTTAAATATGTTTTATTTTTCTTTCTTATTATTTAGAAATAGTTTCCTTTTTATCATATTGTTATGAGTATATTAGAGAACATTTTCTCTTATTTGAAAGATGTAAGCGACTCAATTATACACTCTGGCTAATTGTAGATTAGATTAGTAGTTAATTGAGTTTCATTTTTTTTTCTTCTTCAATATCATTCCTTTGTCGAATTTTGATGATTGTATATTTAAGATCTATTTCTATATTAATGTTTGTACTTGAAAGTTCTGTTTATTTTTGTAAATTTGTCAAAATGTTAAATTTCTAATAAAAATATCCATATTAAAAAAATACCTGAGCTACAAACCTTCTCAAAAATTGCTTGGACAAAGTACCTAAAAGAGGGCAAGCCAATAGTTCAATCTATTTTCCGCCTGGAGGATGGAAAGAATCGAAAATCTTACCAGCCACATGAAGGTAGCTTTAATGGTGAAGGGCAGTCACAACTTAAGGAAGAGCAGCAGCACTTAACAGAAGGAGATGCAAATCCTACACTCTGGAACCTAGTGCCTTGCTTCATCTGGAATAATGCATCCAGTTCTGGTCATCCAGTAATAGGAAGGATATTATTAAGTTAAAGAGGATTCAGAAGAGATCTACCAGCACGTTGCCAGGTATGGAAGGTTTGAGTTATAAAGAAAGGCTGGATAAACTGGGCCTTTTTTTCACTGGAGAGTGGAAGGTTGAGAGGTGACTTTATACAAGTTTCTAAAATCATGAGAGGTATGGATAAGATTAATGAAACATGTCTTTTCCCTTGGGTGGGGGATTTTCAGGGCACATTTTTAGGTGAGAGGAAAGAAACAAAAATAAAAGACATGACGGGCAAGTTTTTTTTCCACACAAAAGGTAGTTTGTGTGTGGAATGAACTTCTTGAGAAAGTGGTGGATGTGGACATCTATAAGACATTTTTATAAGGACATGAATAGGAAAGGTTTGCAGGGATTGGGGCCAGGAGCAGGCAGGCAGGACTGGTTTAGTTGGGATTATGTTCAGCATGGATTGATTGGACAAAAGGTTCTGTTTCCATGCTGTATGCCTGTGTATATAATGATCTAGGTCCAGAAACAGCCTGTTTTAGGCACATGAACACCCATGGTAGAAATTCAATGCCAAGTTGACATCTTCAAATTGAAGGTCAATCAATAGTATGGAGACCATCCCCTGACTCTTTATTTAAAGGAAATTCCCACCAATTCCTTGCAGCATTGGTGTGTCCACCCTAACATTACTCGCACTTGTTTACAAAAAAAATATGAGAACTGCAGTTGAGGACTGGAGCTGATTGGTTTGAGGCCAGAAAATAAAGACCAGCATCACTGCAACACAGCAGGAAACTAAGGTCAGAGGGATCTCAGTGCAAGAGGATGGAGAATTAAAATTGCAAATTAATCGAATTTAAGTTGAGGTGTGCACACCCGTCTTTGGAGTATGAAGGAGGGAAAAAGACTTTGCACGGATACATGCCTATAACACCCCTCTGGATATTGAGTCTTGGGATACCCAATGAAAAACTAGGAGAGGACTGTAAATGCTGGAGATCAGAGTAAAAAAATGTGGTGCTGGAAAAGCACAACGGGTCAAGCAGCATTCGAGGAGCAGGAGAATTGATGTTTCATATTCCTGAAATGTTGATTCTGGATGTTGGTTTGCTTGCTGAACTGGAAGGTTCATTTTCAGACTCTTCATCACCATACTAGGTAACATCTTCACTGAGCCTCTGGCCGAAGCACTGATGATTCCTGCTTTCTATTTGTGTGTTTGGGTTTCTTTGGGTTGGTGATGTCATTTCCTGTGGTGCTGCCTATTTCTGTTCATTTTCTCATGGGGTGATAAATCAAGTCCGAGTCAACGTGTTTGTTGATAGTATTCCAAAATGCCATGCTTCTAGGGATTCTCGTGTGGGTCTCTGTTTGGCTTGTCCTAGGATGGATGTGTTGTCCTAGTCGAAGTGGTGTCCTTCCTCATCTGTATGCAAGGATACTTGTGACAAAGAGTCATTTTGCAGCTAGTTGATGTTCTTGTATTCTGGTGGCTAGTTTTACGCTGTTTGTCCAACGTATTGCTTGTTACAGTCCTTGCACGGTATTTTGTAAATGACATTAGTTTTGCTTGTTGTCTGTGTAGAGTTTTTCAAGTTCATTTAGCTGCTGTTTTAGTGTGTTGGTGGGTTTGTGGACTACCAGGATGCCAAGTAGTCTGGCATCATTTCTGAGTTGTCTTTTATGTTCAGGAGAGTGGCTAAGGTTTCTGGATGCAATTTGTCCGCTTGTTTGGGTTTGTTGCTGAGAAATCTGCGGACTGTGTTCATTGAGTACCCGTTCTTTTTGAATACACTGCAGAGGTGATTTTCCTCTGCTCTGCGTAGTTCCTTTGTGCTGCAGCGTGGTGGCTCATTGGATTAATGTTCTGATGCAGCTTGGTTTGTGGATGTTGGGGTGATTGCTTCTGTAGTTTAATATTTGGTCCGTATGTGTTGTTTTCCTGTAGACGCTGGTTTGAAGTTCCCCATTGGATGTTCGCTGTACTGCAACATCTAGGAATGGCAGTTTGTTGTTGTTTTCCTCCTCTTCAGTGACTTTTATGCCAGTAAGGGTATATATATGTTGATTCTCCTGCTCCTCTGATGCTGCTTGATCCGCTGTGCTTTTCTGGTGCCACAGTTTTCAACAGCCAATGAAAAACATTGATTGACATGATAACATTCTAAGACACTGATGGCCTTTCACCAATTCAGATGCAACTACTTTATTGTAACTATAAATCATTATACACTTATTCTGCTGCCACAGTGGACTTGTGTACAGTTATGTCAAGCCCATGGGATAAAGTGCTGCCATGTTGAGCAGTGTACAGTACTTTATAAATGAGATGCAATAAGCTTTATACAGGACAAATTCATACTGAGTTCTGTTGCATTATAATTGATTGTAAATATACTCCGTGAGGACATTTGGGACAACAATAATGTGGATTCCTTATTTGGAAGCTACATGGACACAGCAGACCTGTAGGTTCTGTTGATGTGTTCTATTTGTCTATAAAGTCACGGTAAGTCTCATACACATCAGATTCTTTATATTTTGCAACGTATTTTGATTAGCTACTATTTTTTGGTAGAATCAAAAATGTAACAATAACCCAAATAAGTTTTCCTAAAAAAAATCAATGTGCATATCCCTGCCTGGGTTAGCATTTATTATTCAACCTTTAGTTGCCTTTCAGGTGGTTGTGGTGTGCTGCCTTCTTCAACTGTTGTCCATGTGCCGTAGGTCCAGTCACAATGATGTTATGGAGTTTCAGGATATTGACACACCAACACTGAAGGAATAGTGACATACTTACAAGTCTGGATGGTGTCTTGAAGAGTGATGGTGCTCCCATGCATCTACTGCCCATGTGCTTCTGGATGGCAAAGTTATGCATTTTGAAGGTGCTGTCTAGAAACATTTGGTGAATTTCTAAAGTGCATCTTACAGATGGCGCACACTGCTGTGATCATGTTTTTGTGATGGATAGAGCAAATACTAATAAGGCTGTTTTGTCCAGGATGTCAAACTTGAGTGATGTTACAGCTGCATGCATCCTGGCAAGTCAATATTCCATCACATTCCTGACCTGTTCCTTGTGGACACTAGTTAGGCTTTGGGGAGTCTGGAAGTGTATTAGTCATTACAAGATTCCTACCATCTAACCTATTCTTTAGCCACAATATTTATATGGCTGAATGCAGTTCAGTTTCTGGTCAATAGTAATCCCCAGGCTGTTGATAGGGGGATTCGGTGATGGAAATGTAATTGAATGTCAAAGAAGATTGCTAAATTCTCTCATTAGAAATAATTAGTATCTGGCACGAATAGCCTTAATTTTATTCGGCAATTATTCTCAGCTCATTTCTGAAGTTCAGATTTATTCAGAAATTTGTCTAGATATAAATACAAGTCCAATATAAAATCTACTAAACCTATTAATAAGCTACTTTTCTATTGCTCAATTTAAATTTATTGAGTGCAAAAAATCCTGTATTGTTCTGTTTCAATTACTTAAAGTAAATAAACTTTAACCTGAATTAACACGTTAAAGTCTACAACAGTACATTTTATATCTCAAAGGGGGCAAACACAGATTAAAATAGCTTGCATTTATTTTTTTCATTATAGGCACCACCCTCTATAAATAAAAAGTATACTGAAGGATCTCTTTGACTTATTCGAAAACTCATTCAACATATAACTTACAATGGGAAAGCAACATTGTCCCTGGAAAAGTAAAATGAACATGCTATGGACTTTGGGAAATCACAGAATTATTTTTAAAGTTCTTTCAAGGTAATATGTCGTCATTCCCTGATGTGTACCCATAGTGTAATAAAGGCTCATTCTCTGTAAAGCAGAGACACGTGGTGCTTGTGAAAGATGAGGTGCAATATAAATGCAAATCTCCCAACACTTGCAAACAGCAGAACAGTATTCATTAAATTTATAAGAGAATACATTATCAAAATTCTGAGCATTTTTGTAAACCATGAAGAGTAATATCCTTTCTTTTCCATTTTGTTACACCCTTCTTTGCATGTTTAAACATATTAAAAATGGGAACATATAAAATGCAGTTACTTTGCACTTTACAAATTCTAAACTTGTTCAACATCCAGTCTGGCAACTTTGACGACATACTGACAGTTGATGAACGTTTTTGTTGGATGTGGTTACAGACATGAGAGTTAAAATACTGTAGAAGACCAGATTCAGTCCAGATTTTTTGTTTGCACACCTCAACATTTCCTGGTACATAAATTCAGCTGAGCTTATGGTCATTTGCAATTTTACTTCTCCTGCTGACTTCCATTTGGACCTATAAGCTCTTGTGCCATTGCAATGCTGTTCATTTTTTTGCTCCACAATTTACAGCCCTCCATTTATTGAATAACAGGAAATACAAAGTAAAAAGACAAACAAAAAAGCCCACATTTGTTGCTGGGAACAAACAGGGGCTGTTTGGCTTTCAAACAACATATTTATAGTCCTGAATGATTATGTCTACTGGAACCAGGTCTCAATTAACTTGTGCCTGGCTTGTTGTCACCAACACTGCATTACTACATCATGCTGAAGGAGGTGCTCCTCCTTCTCAATGCCCTCATTGTCCTCTGTGGAATTCTGCTTCCACTCTCCCAGCTCTTCAGAACCTAACACATTCCCTCTTTGCCTGTTCCAGTTGTGCAGAGATTACCACAGGTCTGCACATGATCTACTACACTCTGTCAAATTTCATTTTTGGTTTACAGAAATTCAACTAGCATCCTCTAAATTGTCCTCAGCTTAGCAAAGGTATGATACAATCTGAAAGCATAAAGATTAATATCTCAGACTGTTCCTTGAAAATGTTAAGACATATGAACCAAACCACATTCTCAGTATGAACGTGAAGTATCGAAAAATAAAAATGTCAAATTCACAATATGTAATAAAATGTGTACATAAGTATTTGGCCACAATCTATTCAGCCGTTGACTGTTTTGCTGGCTACCTCCTTCTTGGTTGACACCTGGTAGGAGCAATTAAAGTAGGAATTATGAATGACATTCATTCAAGATATTATTTTTGACTTGTAAAGAAAATGTTTATGGAATGCAGGTAACACTGGTTAGGCCAGCATTTATTGCCCATCCGTAATTGCTCTCGAAGGTAGTGAATGAGTTGTCTTCTTGAACCATTGCAGTCCTTTGGATCAGCAATGAAGATAAGTTAACTGGCTTATATCTATTCCAGGGAAAATATTGTCTATTATAAAACGTGCAAAAGCACAACATTTAGTAATGTATAAGCAGTCATCATGGCTTCATGAAAGTCATGCCTGATAAAATCTACTAGAATCTGGTAACAAGTAGGCCAGATATGAAGCAGCAGCAAATGTAATGTACTTGGATTTTTAGATGTTTGACGAAGTACCACACATTCAGTTTCTTAAAGGCCTATGGTGTTGAGGTAGCACGCGAGCATGGATAGAAAATTGGCAACTAAAACTGATTTGCAGGAAAAGGAGACATTTTCAGATGGAAACCTGTGACTTATGAAATGCCACAGACATCATATATGTTGCAAATAACTGATTCCAGACTGAATGATTTAGAAAAGTTAAGGTACTAGAGCTAGGTTTGCAGCCAACACAAATAGATGGGAAGGCAAATGGTGAGGTTGGCAGAGTCTCTAGACCCTGAAGAATGGCTTATGCCCAAAACGTCGATTCTCCTGCTCCTTGGATGCTGCCTGACCTGCTGCGCTTTTCCAGCACCACATTTTTCAGCTCAGAGTCTATAGAGGGACATGGACAGGTTACATTAGTGGGCAAAAACTTGGGTAGATGGAATATTATGTGGGAAAGTGTGGGGTTATGCACTTTGGAACAATACAGGAGCTGAATATTATTTTAAAATGGAAAAAGACTGCTGAAAGCTGCAGAACGGCAAGATTGGGCATCTTTGCCCATGAATCACAAAAAAAGCCAGCATTCAGGATCAGCAGGTAAATAAAGCAAATAGCTTTTTTGCAGCAGAGAGCAGTGGGAGCTGGGCGGAAGTGAAGTCGGAGCGCAAAGCCGTTCGGGAACTAAGTGATTGTTATTTGAGTGGGTGTGTTCTAGACCGCAGGTCCTACAAATTAGGGCCTCCCTCCCACCCTCCTCCTCTAACCCAAATTAAAAGTCCACAGACTTGCCCCAAAAAGAGGGTCCAAGGAAGTTCCTGTGGATTGAAGAGTGAGGCTTCAGCTCAGGAGTCTTTGACAAGGAGGTTGAGTGAAGTGATTACGCCACAGTTGAAGAGGGTGAAGACATGACTGCCAAGCTGGTTCAGTGTGCTACGTGCTAGATGTGGGAGGTCAACCACTCTGGTGTGTCTAGCTCGTATAAGTGTGGAAAGTGTGTGCATGTTCAGCTACTGACAGAGCATATTTCAGCACTGATGAAAGAACTCAGGGACCTTAGGCTCATCCGAGAGAACGAGATCTTTCTGGACAAGACCTTCAAGCAAGGTTATTACACCAACCATACCAGAAGAGAGCAGACGATGAGGAAGACAGAGAGGAGACAGGTGCAAGAGACCCTGGGGAAAGTATCTGTCAGGAACAAGTTGAATCTTTTGGAAACAGTAGAGACAGATGACACTGCCAGTCCACGAGGCAGCCAGGTCTGTCAATCAAACGTTGGCGTGGAGGCAGAGTAGAAGAGTCAGACATCGCACAGAGCCGTGGTAACAGGGGGCTCCATAGTGAGATGAACTGACCGGGGTTTTTGTGGCAGCCAGGCGGGACTTAAAGATGATGTGTTGCCTTCCTGGTGCCAGGGTTAAAGACATCACAGAGTGCAGGAAATCCTCAAGGTCAAAGGTGAAGAGCCAGAGGAGGTGGTACATGTCAACACAAATGATGTAGGGAAGAGGAGGAGGAACATACTACAGCGGGACTTCAGAGAACTAGGAAGAAGGCTGAAAAGCAGGACATCCAGGGTGGTTATCTCTGGTTTGTTTCCAGTTCCTTGGGCTGATGAGGCCAGAAACAGGGAGATAATGGACTTGAACGTGTGGCTGGGGAACTGGTGCGGGAAGCAAGGATTTAAATTCTTGGATCACTGGGGTATGTTTTGTGGTAAGCATAAATTATACAAGAGAGAGACGGTTTGCACCTTAATAGGTTAGGGACCAGCATTCTGGCAGGCAGGTTTGCTACTGCAACACAGCTACGTTTAAACTAAGTAGCGGGGGGGGGAAACAAACTGGATGTTTAAGGAGGAAATTGAAGGGAAAGTTAGAACAAGGGAAGTCAAGAAAGACAACTGTATCAATGAAGCAGAAAACTCAAAAAGGGATCATGCTGTAAGGTTGAGTGAAATAGGAGTAGATGGGAAGGGTGAGGGCAGTAACAAATTAAAAATACTATATATAGAGTGCACGAAGCATTAGAAATAAGATGGATGAGCTTGAGGCTCTTTTGAAAATTAGCACATATGATATTGTGGGGATAACTGAGACGTGGCTTCAAGTGGACAGGGCCTGGGAAATGAATATTCAAGGCTACACGTGCTATCGTAAGGGCAGACTGACGGGCAGAGGGGGTGGGGTGGCCATGTTGGTAAGGGATGATATTCAGTCCCTTGCGCGGGGGGACCTAGAATCAGGGGATGTAGAGTCGGTATGGATAGAGCTGAGAAATTCTAAGGGTAAAAGATCCGCTTGGGAGTTATCCACAGGTCTCCAAATAGTCTGGATGTTGGATGTAAGTTGAATCAGGAGCTGAAATTGGCCTGTCGCAAAGATGTTACTACAGTTGTTATGGGGGATTTCAACATGCAGGTAGACTGGGAGAATCAGGATGGTATTGGACCTCGAGAGAGAGAGAGAGGGAGAGAGAGAGAGAGAGAGAGAGAGAGAGAGACTTTGTGGAGTGCCTCAGAGATGGATTCTTAGGCTTCAGCACCAGCTGTTCTATCAGGGAGAAGGCAATTCTGGACCTGGTATTGTGCAATGAACCAGAATTGATCAGGGACCTCGAAATGAAGGAGCCATTGGGAAGTAGTAACGATAAGCTTCAATCTGCAATTTGAGAGGGAGAGGGTCCAGTCGGAAGTGACAATATTTCTGTTGAATAAAAGGAACTATGGAGCTTTGAGGGAGGAGCTAGCCAAAGTTCAATGGTGTAATACCTTAGCAGGGGTGACAGTGGAGGAACAATGGCAGATATTTCTGTGTATAACGCAGAAGTTGCAGGATCAGTTCATTCCAAAAAGGAAGAAAGATCCTAGGAGGAGGCATGGGTGGCCGTGGCTGACGAGGGAAGTTAAGAAACATATAAAGTTAAAAGAGAAAAAGTATAACATAGTAAAGATAAGTGGGAAAACGGAGGATTGGGAAGCCTTTAATAGAACAACAGAGGATTACTAAGAAGGAAATACGCAGAGAAAAAAAAATGAGGTCCGAAGGTAAACTGGCCAAAAATATAAAAGGAGAATAGTAAAAGCTTTTTTAGGTAAGTGAAAGGCAAAAAAATAGTTGAAGACTAAAATTGGCCCCTTGAAGACAGAAACAGGGGTATTTGTTACAGGGAACAAAGAAATGGCAGAAGAATTGAATTGGTACTTCAGATCTGTGTTCACTGGGGAAGACACAAGCAATCTCCCTGAGGTAACAGTGGCTGAAAGACCGTAACTTAAGGGAATTTATATTTGCCAGGAATTGGTGTTAGAGAGACTGTTAGGTCTGAAGGTTGATAAGTCCCGGGGCCTGATGGTCTACATCCCAGGGTACTGAAGGAGGTGGCTCGAGAAATCGTGGATGCATTGGTGATTATTTTTCAGAGTTCAATAGTTTCGGGATCAGTTCCTGCTGATTGGAGGGTGTCTAATTTGTACCACTTTTTAAGAAAGGTGGGAGAGAAAGCAGGAAATTATAGACCAGTTAGTCTGACTTCAGTGGTGGGAAAGATGCTGGAGTCTATTAAAGGATGAAACTACGACACATCTGGATAGTAGCAACAGGATAGGTCAGAGTCAGCATGGATTTATGAAGGGGAAATCATGCTTGACTAATCTTCTGGAATTGTTTGAGGATGTAACTCTGAAGATGGACGAGGGCGATCCAGAAGATGTAGTGTACCTGGACTTTCAGAAAGCTTTTGATAAAGTCTCACATAGGAGGTTAGTGAGCAAAATTAGGGCACATGGTATTGGGGGCAAAGTACTAACTTGGATTGAAAGTTGGTTGGCTGACAGGAAACAAAGAGTAGTGATAAATGGCTCCATTTTGGAATGGCAGGCAGTGACCAGTGGGGTACCGCAGGGATCAGTCCTGGGACCGCAGCTTTTTACAATATATATTAATGATATAGAAGATGGTATTAGTCATAACATTAGCAAATTTGCTGATGATACTAAGCTGGTGGTAGGGTGAAATGTGAGGAGGATGTTAGGAGATTACAGGGTGATCTGGACAGGTTAGGTGAGTGGTCAGACGCATGGCAGATGCAGTTTAATGTGGATAAATGTATTGTTATCCACTTTGGTGGCAAGAACAGAAAGGCAGATTACCTAAATTGATTCCATTTAGATAGCAAAGGGACAGTACAAAGAGATTTGGGTGTTCTTGTACACCAGTCAATGAAGGTAAGCATGCAGGTACAGCAGGTAGTGAAGAAGGCTAATAGCATGCAGGCCTTCATAACAAGAGGAATTGAGTATAGAAGCAAAGAGGTTCTTCTGCAGCTGTCCAGTGCCCTGGTGAGACCACCCCTGGAGTACTGTGTGCAGTTCTGGTCTCCAAATTTGAGGAAAGACATGCTGGCTATTGAGGGAGTGCAGCGTAGGTTCACGAGGTCAATTCCTGGAATGGCGGGACTACCTTATGTTGAAAGACTGGAGCGACTGGGCTTGTATACCCTTGAGTTTAGAAGACAGAGGGGATCTGATTGAGACATATAAGATTATTAAAGGATTGGACACTCTGGAGGCAGGAAACATGTTTCCGCTGATGGGTGAGTGCCAAACCAGAGGATACAGCTTCAAAATAAGGGGTAGACCATTTAGATTAGATTACTCACAGTGTGGAAACAGGCCCTTCGGCCCAACAAGTCCACTCCGACCTGCCAAAGCGCAACCCACCCATTCCCCTACATTTACCCCTTTACCTAACACTACGGGCAATTTAGCATGGCCAATTCACCTGATCTGCACATCTTTGGACTATAGGATGAAACCGGAGCACCCGGAGGAAACCCACGCAGACACGGGGAGAATGTGCAAACTCCACACAGTCAGTCACCTAGGTCGGGAATTGAACCCGGGTCTCTGGTGCTGTGAGGCAGCAGTGCTAACTACTGTGCCACTGTGCCGCCCAATTCTCCTCATCTCTATTTAGGATAGAGATGAGGAGAAACTTCTTCACCCAGAGAGTGGTGGCTGTGTGGAATGCTCTGCCCCAGAGGGCAGTGGAGGCCCAGTCTCTGGATTCATTTAAGAGTTGGATAGAGCTCTCAAGGATAGTGGAATCAAGGGTTATGGAGATAAGGCAGGAACAGGATACTGATTAAGGATGATCAGCCAAGATCATATTGAATGGTGGCACAGGCTCGAAGGGCAGAATGGCCTACTCCTGCACCTATTGTCTATTATTGGCCTTTATTTCAAAGGATGTGGTGTACAAAAGTAGGAAGAGTTTTCTAAAATTATACAAGGCACTAATCAGACCACAGCTGGAATACTGTGAAGGTTTGGACCCCATACCTAAAGAAAGACATACTGGCATTGGAGACTGTTCACAGGATATCCACTTGGCTGATACCAGGTATGGAGGGGCTGTTTTATGAGGAGAGGTTGAGTAGATTAGGTCTGTACTTCTTGGAGTTTAGGAGGAGAGACAAACTTATTGAAACATACAATATTCTCTGGAACTTGACAGGGTAGACACAAAGGTCGTTTCCCCTTGCAGAGAGGCTAGGACATGAGAGCATAATCTCAGAGTAAGAGTTTGCACATTTTAGACGTGGAGTAAGTTCTTCTCTGAGGGTTGTGAATCTGTAAAATTCTTATACTGTCAAGGCTGGGTCATTGAGTATATTCCAGGCCATGACAGATACATTTTGAAAGAGTCAGGGAATCAACGGTGATAGGGAAAACGCAGGAAAGTACAGTTAAGGATGATCAATTCAGCCATGATCTCATGGAATGGCTGAGCACACTTGATGGGCTGAATGGTCTATTCTGTTCCGACATCTAATCTTTCAAGGGTCTCTTGTCATTGGGTAGTGGATTCCTGATTATTCTTATTATTGATTCTAAAATGAAAATTTTTTTTGTTCACTATATTCATTTTCACATTTTGTATGAACACAATTACTAAGGATCATTAGTTGTAACAAAATTGGTATAATTCCTGGCTAGGGTTCTGTGGAGTGATATGTAGACCTATTCAGCCCAAGCTTGTTTCAACATTCAAATTAGATTATGGCTTTAGCTGTCATTCTGCCTTGATTCCAAAATACTTGAGATAATTGTATAACAGGAATTCAGGGCTATGCGGAGAATGCTGGTAAGTGGAGTTGAAATGCCTATCAGCCATGATTGAATGGCGGAGTGGACTCGATGGGCTGAATGGCCTTACTTCCACTCCTATGTCTTATGGTCTCAAATATTGTGAAATCTCAGTTTTGCACTTTTCAACTGATCTAATTTAGACAATGTGTTTCTACATTATCCTTGTGGTGTACCCTGGCCTCACACTGAACAACCTCGTTGTAAATATTGAAAATTATGCCACCTTAGTTCAAAACAGAAAGCGGTTCCTCTCCATCCAATCTACAATTCTTTAATCATCTTAACCACCTCAATTAGACCACTCATTACTTAAGTGAACACAGACCTGGTCAATAAAAGATTTTAATGAAAGCTAACTTACAATCTTAGATATCACTCTGGTAAATCTGCTTTTTCTACCTTCCAAGGATAACATTCTTGAGGTACAGTGCCCAGAATTAAACATCGTTTAGAACTTTATATAATTAACATTTCCCAGAACACTTCAGAACTGCAGCTCGTGGGATAAAAGCCAATATTCCATTTCAGTTTTTAATTTTGTTTCTGTTGACTAACTTTGTGTTATCTGTACTTGAAGCTCAAATCTCTCTGCATCTTCATAGCTCCTATCTTCACCATTTAAAAAGTGATGACTACCTCAATGTAATGCCTCCAGCAAATCTCGAACCTACTCAATTTAGCAAAGAAAATACTTGCACAACTGTCAGCAAATATTCACATTTCACTGTACACCTAAGTATCATCAGTAATCTTGAATATGTGGCTATTACCTTTCAAATTCATTTCATAAATATAGTGAAAAGCTACAAACTTAGCACAGCTTTGGAAATGGGTGCATACACTATCAGCAGCATTGCTTGCTTTAAGTTCACACCTATTCTCCTATTGCATTGCATCACCTCCACCAGTTTCTCCACATTTAGTGGGCTAGCTCTGCAATATTGATCAGTCCAATGCCTTATGAGCATGTAACCAGTCTGTTGAATACCACATGAAGTTTCAGCCACATTGTCTCAAGAAGCCAATAATAAATTAGACATCCATGATATCAAAGAACAATCGAAGTTATAAGTAAACTGTTCTGTCTGACTCCACCACATAATGAATCACAAATCATGACCTTTTAATAATTTATTTTCCTAAGATAAAGATAGAATCAACTCAGGAGTTATTAATTCTCCCCATGTCTGCGTGGGTTTCCTCCGGTGCACCCCTCCCCTCTTCCTCCCCCCGCAGTCCAAAAACGTGCAGGTTAGGTGAATTGGCCATGCTAAATTGCCCGTAGTGGCAGATGTTATAAAGTTCTGGTTAAACCCCATTTGGAGTACTATGTCCAGTTTTGGGCCCCGCACCTCGTGAGGGACATACTGGCACTGGAGCATGTCCAGCGGAGATTCACACGGATGATCCCTGGAATGGTAAGTCTAATATACGAGGAACGGCTGAGGATCCTGGGATTGTACTCATTGGAGTTGAGAAGGTTAAAGGGAGATCTAATAGAAACTTACAAGATAATACCTGGCTTGGAAAGGGTGAATGCTAAGAAATTGTTTCCATTAGGCAGGGAGACTAGGACCCGTGGGCATAGCCTTAAAATTAGAGGGGATCAATTCAGAACAGAAATGTGGAGACATGTCTTCAGCCAGAGAGTGGTGGGCCTGTGGAATTCATTGCCGCGGAGTGCAGTGGAGACCGGGACGCTAAATGTCTTCAAGGCAGAGTTTGATAAATTCTTGATGTCACAAGGAATTAAGGGCTACGGGGAGAATGCGGGTAAGTGGAGTTGAAATGCCCATCAGCCATGACTAAATGGTGGAGTTGACTCGATGGGCCGAATGGCCTTACTTCCACTCCTACGTCTTATGGTCTTAAGGAGTAAATGTAGGGGAATGGGTCTGGCTGGGTTGCTCTTCAGATGGTCGGTGTGGACTTGTTGGGCCAAAGAGCCTGTTTCCGCACTTTAAGTAATGTAATGTAATTTTCACAACATTCAAAATATATTTATAGAAGATGCAAATTTTGACTGCTCTCTGCAGACTTTTTTTTCCTATAAATGATTTTAAACTTATACTTCAGACGACAGACACACCAAATATCTGCATCAGAAATATCTGTTAAAAGCTCTGACCCCCAGCAGCGTACAATAAAAAGAAACGTGTTGCTAGACAAATGCTCTAGTAAAGTGGGTCAATGAGGCAACAATCTCTCCAAGGTGGAGATAAATTCAAAATCTTTGCTCTCAATAGGTCAACCAACTTCAAAACATTCATTAGGTAAACTCTGCAAGCTGCCATCACTTCCAGCACTGGCTTTGACAGCTGATTTTCTTTGAAGGTGTCTTGCAATTTCTTAGGTTTAATCTGGTGAGTTTCATAATTTGTTAGCCTAGTGCAGTTTGCTGTAAATTTATCCCTCACTATATCAAATTCTGCTTTTGACTGGATAGCATTTAAATTTGCCCACTTTAATAAAAGTGGACTTTCTACATTGTGGACGGCACGGTGGCACAGTGGTTAGCACTGCTGCCTCACAGCGCCTGAGACCCGGGTTCAATTCCCGACTCAGGCGACTGACTGTGTGGAGTTTGCACGTTCTCCCCGTGTCTGCATGGGTTTCCTCCGGGTGCGCCGGTTTCCTCCCACAGTCCAAAGATGTGCGGGTCAGGTGAATTGGCCATGCTAAATTGCCCGTAGTGTTAGGTAAGGGGTAAATGTAGGGGTATGGGTGGGTTGCGCTTCGGCGGGTCGGTGTGGACTTGTTGGGCCGAAGGGCCTGTTTCCACACTGTAAGTAATCTAATAGAAATACCATTATTGCTGAGATTCTACTTTTTGTTTCAACTATTTACCTACCTTATTGTGCTAAGTTTACAGAGAACATTTTCCTCAACTTTCAGCTGTTTGTAAAATCTAGTATTAAACATTTCAGATTGGGATGGATACAGGAAAATCAAAGCAAATATTTTACGACTACGAACCACCATGCCATGCAGTGGTCCAAATAATCTTCATGAAATTCGTGAAAAATTTAGCTCTCCTGCAGATTTCACCAAATCTCTAAAAATCATATCTTTAGCTTCTGAACTTGCCTTTATCAAAGGTCGTCATCTCTTTGGATCAGCACATTATCTATTAAAAGAACATTCTTTCATCGTGTTCTTGAAACTAATACAGGCGAATGGCTAATATATCCTTTCACTTAAAATACGCCAGAAATTCTTATGCCCTACTCTTCTGCTATGGTAATTTTGGCAGATTGGCAGAAATATGGTATGCAGACAAAAATGATGTAACAGCTGTCAATTGTGAGACTATCAGGTGTTTGGTCTTCAAATACTTCCATTTAATTTATATAACATTGATGTCAAGAGCAAAATAACAAGGAAATGCATGGGCCCATCAACACACTTTAAATTTTCTTTTTGAAATTAAAGTATTTTGCTTACCTGGTAATGAGTAACTGCATTGGTGAGATCATTTGCATCCTGTTACAAAGTATAAGTATCCTTCTGCGATAAGCGCATGAACATTTATTTTTGCAAGCTTCAGTTTCTCTCCCTCTCCATTCATCACAGTTCATGATGGTCATCAGGATAGGGAACTCCAGCTTAATTAGGAGTGAAAAAACATTATGATGGCATTCTAGTTTCAGATTCACTTTTCTCATGGGATATATTATTCCTGAGTTCACAGCCCAATAGACTTGCTAATGAAAAGACTCCTGAGTTGCCAATTCAGAAGTATGTTTTTCAGCTGTGAAATTTACCCTGTGGCACCTTTACACCCATGATTGGAAATCACATGCCCTAGGGTATACAGAAATGCAGACTCGCATTTTAGTCATTCTAGTGAAACCTTACAGAAAGTTCACCAAGGATGCTTGAATAAAGACTGCTGGAAGAAAGGTTGCTGCTGCTATATAAAACAATTTTCTCGCATGTGTTTTAACTTACCTACTTGCAAAAAAAAACTTCAGTTTTATGTTGAATTAAGGAAGTGATCATCTTTTAAAAAAGCTTTTTAAAAAACTATCCTACAGTTTTTGAATAGATTCTACATAATTAGTGAAAACTAGGAGAACAATCTATTAATAAAAACATTCAACTGCAGAGCACAAAGGCACTAACTCCATAATGGAAATGAAAACCCTCAGGTCACAGAAGTTAAGAAATAATTTTCTTTGTTGTTTGCAGTAACAGACTTATCTTACAGAAGAGCATCAAGTTTCCAATATTCACAAAGTAGCCACTTGAGTCATGCACTCCTTACTGTAACTTGCTAAAAAAGTTTCTATAAGGAAATGTACCCGGAGATTGTATTTCGATAATTTAATAATTTATTAATCTAGAAAAGTGTGTAAAAGTATAGCTCTCATCCACAAGATATATGAATGACATTAAAATGCCTGCAGGTTTATCAAACTCGCTTTTAGTGTATTTGTTTCAGCAATACAGAATTAAAATGAACTTCACTTATTTTATTTTATATAAAAGAAGCCCACAGCAAAATGCTCAGAAGAAAAAACTTCATATTGGCGTGAAATGTACAGCTTTTACATTTAAAAATGTTCTGAAATATACATACAAGCATGCTAGCAAATCCAGGTTATCGGGAGACAAACTGGTATGCCATTCTGAACCTTAAATGTGTTCTAACAGAAGAAAAATGAAAATCTTCTGCTAAGGGATTCTGTTGTTCAACTGGGGCTTGTATGCTCAAACTTTTAAAAATCCACAACTAAAATATGCATATCCATGAGAAATATACATACAACTTTCTCACATTGAAGTACATAATATAGGATTTTATCTATTGCCATTTATTTATTTTTTTGCACAAAAACCTATAAATATTACTTCACCAGAATCTTTTAACTTAAATCTTAAATAAAATGACAGAGGTCGGAGTTTGCACCTCCAAAAATATGAAGATGAGTATTTATCTTCATCAGTAAAGTCCGAGATAAAAATGGCCTTGAAATCGAAACAACCCATTTTCATCCATAGCTGATGAATTTTGGGAGGGAGAATGACAATAAAATGGAAAAATTACAAACTTCTACTTACAATTCTCACCAAGTTAACTTTTTGTACAATTTTACAATCTTGATTTTCCTCTTCAAAAGGCCTTGTGAAATTTTTCTGATTAAGAAAAAATAGTACTGCAATTTGTCAATTTTACACTGTACACAATAGATACAAACTGTTTTCATATATCTGGTTTATATCTACAATACAAAGGAAGCCACCAAAGGTGACTCAAATGCACAATAAAATATCATTTACAAGCACTAGCTAGTTGATATTCTCCACTATATTTTCCTCAATTTCACAATACTGTGTTTTTTTTAAAGAATGTACAATTTATCATGAAAAATAAATTCTGTGTTGTAGCAATGATGACAAGTATAGTTTCAGAAGCTGTAACATAAAAATTCCAAAAAATTTACTGATGTGGAAGAGCTTTACAATGTATGCCGCTGATGCACCAATATCCAAAGAAAGTTCTTTGCAAGGTAATGCTCACACTTTTGAAAAAGTTAGACGGAGTGAATTCAATTCTCTTGGAAATGGTACTTGCTCAAATTTTGATATTTTCCCTTACAAGATCTTCATATCATTGCAATTCAGCTGATGATGCATCATGTTCTTGGGCAGGGAAAGGGATTAGGTCCGTGTATAACACGACCCCTAGTCTCAAAGTAAATTCATAATGGCATTGTACATTTGAGTAAGCACCACAAAGTGGACGGGTAGACAGGACTGGCGATCTTGTGTGGCAGGGTTGCAGTTGAGCCATGATAAGGCATTATACTGTTCTAGTACAAATCTGGAAAAGGAAGAGCCAACATATTAATATTCATTTTAGTAATAGAAGAGTTTTGTTGAAGAATAGGTGACAGAGTTATGACGAACCTCAAAACATCTGAAGTTCTATTGGAATCCAGAGGGTGAGGATGGGAGTGCTTGCCAGGAAGTAGTTCATCAGATTGTGCCAAGGAGACATGGTGATGTAATGAGGCCTAAAATAAAATGGAATACAACACAGATTAGTCAAATTTAACACAGTAACTACAAATAGTTTTTGAAACAATGTGAAACACCATAGACTTAATTATTTCAAACGCAAATGCCAGCAGGTTTTAATTTTCTTTTAGGTGTTTATTGTGATGGAAGTTTTATATAACGAACCAGCCAAGGTGCACATATATTGCTCATTTATTGCTCAAACTCATTTCAGCCCTACTTTAATCTGGCAACAAGTTCAAATCTGATCCAGAGAATGTGGATGAAGAGTGAGCGAAAAGGTCTTCAATGCTTCTTCTGCCGAAGGACAAGTTAATGGAGGGACCAGCGAGTGAACACACCTTCATTCAATTTTCAATTTGCTGCATATAAATATTACTAATGCTCATCAATACAGGTTGATGACAGCAGAGTATATAACATGTGAGAATGATTCTATAACATGGAAACAAATGGATGCTCCAATATTTTGCCTGCACTCAAAACAGTTACCTCCATATGTACATTTTAACGGTCTTACTCCACTCCGGGGCAAACATTAAAGATAGATAGACACTTCAAATGATTGATCGATAAATCTAAATTTGAAAAAAAAAAACAGAAATCACCTTTAGAAACAACGGGCACTGATTTTGGGCATGGGGACAGGCAGACCAGAACCACTGAGGGAGATTTTCAGCTTTGGCAGTTGAAACAAAGTATCCAAGAGCAAGAGGTTGCTGCAATACATTCGCTACTTCCTCATGAGCTTCTGTAGAGAGGAGTCGTTCACCTCCTTGACCCTGAAAGAATGCAGATATTTAAAAAGATCAACTTTTAAGATAATGTTGATTAGATTATTTACTTACTAAATACCTTCTTTAATGTGTTACCAATATTGTAGTATGCACTGCAGTCGATGAAGTTCCACTCTAACTGGATTGTGAAAATAAAGTATATTCTTCTGTTTTTCTGATATTTGGTAGTTACAAAGCTAGTCATAAATATTTCAAATTGGTAATATTTCTTCTTATCATGAGCAGGTGCAGCAAAGACACATTTATGAAAACGTGGATTGCTTAGCATACAAGACAATGCCAGACTGCAATTAAACAGAGGAACACTGAATGCTTTGCTTCGCTTTCAAACAACATAACGTGACATGCATTTTCACAAAGTTGGTGCTCCATTAAATAGTACATAATCAATGCTTTCATTTCTAGAAAACTCTATTATTGCATACAAATATTCTGAAATGGTAATTGTATGACTAATTTATTTCTACACATTTAGATCTACAAACAATAGTTTTGTAATCAATTACTAAATCATTTAGTTTCACTTTGAGGTTGAACAGGTTTAGAAATTGTTTATAAACTAGAGTCACTAAAAAAAACTCTTAACTATAAATGTGTTTTGACATACTACTTAAAACAATGAGCCCTTGCAATTGGAACACCAGAGTTGTTATAGAAAATACAATTTTCCAGTGTCATCTCATTAGAATTTTTTTTGGAATACCTTGCTTCAACTAACAAAATACCATTAACCCCCACTGATGTAACTGGTCAGTTTTTGCCACAAAACTCAAAGTTATGTTGGCCTAGGAAGAAGTAAGTGTGAAGACAGGATGATACTACAATTCAACATGTGAAATTACACAAGGCTCATTTGCACTCCTTAGAGTTTGGATGGCTCTGGGGCAATCTAATCCAAAAATTATTAAGATATTTGCTGAAGTATGTTAGTGGAGTAGTAGTAACTTTTCCTTCTTGTGATAGCATCCAGAACAAGAAGCCAAACTGGTTAGTTAGGAGACTCGTTTTGGACATACCCATGGCTGAGTTTGATACTTAGTAAAAACTCAACAAGCATATGGAACAAAGGAAGGCAAGTAGAATTAGGGTACAGATCAGAGGTGAACTAAGCAAATACCATAACATTCTTGAGAGGTGATATAATTTACTGCAGTTCCAATAATATTGATTTTAAGGATATACCAGTACATCCCACACTTTTTCACCACTAAAACCTCATTTCAAGACATGCAAACTGTTGCAATTCTGTGGGCAGAAGGGCGTGTACACCGGTGTGTGCATTCAGATGAGGCTTTGGTTGATAACAAAGACTACTGACCAGTTATTGACAACAAGGGCCTTTTTGCTTTCCAACAACTTTGTGATTGATTGTCAGGTAATCGAATAACTTGGGGCTAGTAACAGAAGGGAATTTGATCTCCACCTGCACAGGAACTGGTTCTCTATTCTCTGCAGTTAAAAGCCATTTTCAATCACAAAAAAAACTAATTCATCTTTCCTTCAGCAGTTGTTTTAAGTTGTGACATTCAACTGATAAGAAATCTTTTATAAATTAACTAGCCACCTTGTATCTCTCGCAAGTGGAGCATCTGAAGAAGATCAACTGAAAAACAACATTTGGACCATCATAAAAATACGGATCTCAGCAACACATGAACCGACACCAGGAAAATGCCTCCCAGTTTTTCTCTGCACAACCTATTTTCTGTGTGTGTTTATAGGGGGAGTTTAAAAAAAGAAAATCAGCAATTTAATTTGCCATGCCTGATGGTCTATATCTGTCTACCTGTAACTCGAGTCTCATTACTTGTAACAAACAGTAATTCTTGTTAAGTACAGAAACGTGGTGTCTGTGTTTCCCAGCAACCTGAAGTGAAATCAGGTCAATTGGGAAATTTTTTGGACTTTATTTTAAAATATTTAACTCATGTTGACTTTGGCAACAACAGGGCTTGATTTTCAGAGCACTACCTCAGTGAGCCGTGACAACATTCATCAAGTTCACTCTCGCAATAACATTTAGCTACCTACTCTCAGAATCCCAAAAAAGATTGCAATACATTGTAAGACACAGCTTAAATTTAACAGAACAATCTCTATGCTTTTCAGCAGGCATCAACAGGCATCCTGCAAAATGCTTGATTATTTCAGTTACGACTGTAAGGTGGTTTCTAGTACGGTCCAACTCGATACAGAATTAATTTGCTGCTATCTAATTGCATGCATCATTTACTTTTTTGAACTTCTAAAATATTAACAATACATGATCCATTTCAAGTCAGAGTTAAATTTAGTTTGTCCAGGTGATTCAAATCCATTCAATTCACTGAATTTCTTGACATGTGTAATACACATTTTAAATTCTGCCGGTCAATATTTTGCAGACAAATTCACTTGTAATTGAGTGTAAAAGGTCAGCTCAGGCATTATTCTTTAAAATAATTCTCCTTCTGTACCCCATTCACCCATTCCATATTTGCATAGTCATATACTATACAAGCAGCCCTTGGTCCCACTGAGCCTGTGCCACATCTACACATTCCGCAAAGACCACTCCCTTCATGACTCCCTCGTCAGGTCCACACCCCCCACCAACCCAACCTCCACTTCTGGCACCTTCCCCTGCAGCTGCAGGAAATGTAAAACTTGCGCCCACACCTCCTCCCTTACTTCTCTCCAAGGCCCCAAGGGATCCTTCCATATCCGCCACAAATTCACCTGCACCTCCACACACATCATCTATTGCATCCCCTGCACCCGATGTGGCCTCCTCTATATTGGGGAGACGGGCCACCTACTTGCGGAACCTCTTCCTCCAATCTACACTAATTCCATTTTCTAATACTTGCCCCAATAGCCTTGAATGTTGCTACATTTCAAGTGCTTTAAGGATTCCAAGGTTTCCCTTCTTCTCTACCCTCTCAGGTGATGCATTCCCTTAGTGAAAAAAAATTTCTCAAATCCTCTCTGGGAACGGGTCGGTGTGGACTTGTTGGGCCGAAGGGCCTGTTTCCACACTGTAAGTAATCTGAATCGGATGTTGTGTATCAGTGATGCCAACCTAAGTATGCCAAGATTTCAAAGTCACTTCCAAAATCTGAAACTGTTGAGTAGCATACGAAAACAAAAATAATCATATATTAAACTTGGATAGACAAAATATTGATAAACATGTTTGCCACAGAGTGCACAAAATTTTCGAAGAACCTTGAAGCAATCCACACAAACACCCATTAAGCTAACTTGAAAGGAGACTCAATTTTGAACGTAAAAGTCATGAACATTTCTCTCAGAAAAATTTGCTTTTGGTTTGATATTACCATCTTACCCTGCCAGCTTCACTGCTGTGTTGAAAATGAGAGCCTGCCCCTGTGCCAGTAGGTGAACCAGGAGACAGTACAGGAGAAGACGTGGGAGATGGGTGAAGATTACCAGTTATCAGGATCCGAATGTCATTGTCAAAGTCTTCAGCAAAAATATCCTCTTCCAAAATTCCTATACCATCTGTTCACAATAACAGAAACAAAATAAACAGGAAGCAACGAAAATAAATGCAAAAAGACACGAAATTACTTTTTCTTTAACCAAAAGTTACTAATCAATATTGCATGCTTGACTTTCTGAACCAGCTATTTCCAACAAAGTAATCAAAGTAATGCTCTAGTCATTCTATTGAACTTTCCAGGGTCTACTTTAATGTTGTGGTGCATTGGTTGTAGAGGGGTCCACAAATGTTGCCTGGCCATTGCTGCTCACGTGCATGTGCTCAGCTTCTAAACATCTCTTCATATGGGTGGATGGAAGAACAGGAAGTCTACGGTGTGAGCAAGAATGGTTCAACAGATTGGTACCTAACTATTATTTCCCCAGATGTCATTGCAATCATGGGGTTAAGATAATCTTGGCACTATAACTAGAGGATTAAAGCACAGGCAAAAAAACCATCCTGTCTATTGTGCCTCTACTGGCCTTTCAGAAGAGCAATTATACTTAGTCCAATATTCATGGCTTTTGTCCTTATTCAATCTGTTGTTAAAAAGTATTAGTGGAATCAGCTTCTACTGCCTTTTCAGATACAGCATTCCAGATCCGAACAATTCACCAAAAAAAATTCATCTTCCTTTCAGATCATTTGTTTTCTTTGTCAAATCCTCCCATCGCATGTAAAATATCACAGTGGTCACTTCTTAACCATTTGTGTTATAAGATGAATAACTGTAACTTATCAAATTTTCCCTCACAATGGATAGACCTCATCACTGGTAACTGATTAGTTCACCATCCCACACCGTTCCCCTCCCAAAATGCTTGCATCTTTGCTGAGGTGTGGTGGCCTTAATTGCTCACAATACTTCAGCTGAGGACTAACCTCTGATTTATAAAGTTTAGTATAACTTCTTTGTTTTTATGTTTCATGCCTCGTTTATAAATCCTGTCATGGTATCAAATAATAAATTGCAATTTCAACATCTGTTTTCCAAGATTCAACATTTCTTTAAAAGGTAGTTTTTATCTTAAACTGGCTTACGGCCAGCAATCTCCATCTGTGCAACCACATTCCATGTTCTGGAGACAGCAGCATTTTGGAGACCCTGACAGAGACAGTGGTACTCACTCTTACCAAAGTAGAAAACAGATCATTCAGGGCTTAATGGCTGAAGGACATGGGCCAGACAAAAGTTGATCAACTATGTTTTAGAATACAGAGCAAAAATTGGGTAACAGTCATGTGTTACAACCTGTTACGTGAACGTTTGAATTTTGGACTGGATACCACGGAAGCATTTCTCTATAACATTTTTGGATCATTGGACTCTCTTTTGGGGTAGAAGTGACCTGTACAAGAAAGACAGATTGCACCTAAATTGGAAAGGGACTAATATATGACTAATTTGATAAGTTACAGTTATTCACCTTATAACACAAATGGTTAAGAAGTGACCACTGTGATATTTTACATGCGATGGGAGGATTTGACAAAGAAAACAAGTGCATCAATTACTAAAATTCATAAATTTGACACTTGGCAAATGATCTGGAATGCTGTATCTGAAAAGGCAGTAGAAGCTGATTCCACTAATACTTTTTAACAGATTGAAATTTGCGAGAGCTGCTCGGGTGGATTTAAACTAGTAAGGTTGGGGGGAGGGGGCGCGATCCCAGGGAGTGAGTGAGGAAAGAGATCAATCTGGACTGGGACAGTTGAGAACAGAAGCAAGTCAAACAGTCAGGGCAGGTAGAGACAAGGTAGGACTCATAAATTAAACTGCATTTATTTCAATGCAAGGGGCCTAACAGGGAAGGCAGATCAACTCAGGGCATAGTTAGGAACATGGGACTGGGATATCATAGCAATTACAGAAACATGGCTCAGGGACGGACAGGACTGGCAGCTTAATGTTCCAGGATACAAATGCTACAGGAAGGATAGAAAGGGAGGCAAGAGGGGAGGGGAAGTGGCATTTTTGATAAGGGATAGGCATTACAGCTGTGCTGAGGGAGGATATTCCCGGAAATACATACAGAAAAGTTACTTGGATGGAACTGAGAAATAAGAAAGGGATGATCACCTTATTGGGATTGTATTATAGACCCCCGAATGGTCAGAGGGAAATCGAGAAACAAACTTGTAAGGAGATCTCAGCTATCTGTAAGAATAATAGGGTGGTTATGGTAGCGGATTTTAACTTTCCAAACATCGACTGGGACTGCCATAGTGTTAAAGGTTTAGACGGAGAGGAATTTGTTAAGTGCTTACAAGACAACTTTCTGATTCAGTATGTGGATGTACCTACTAGAGAAGGTGCAAAATTTGACCTACTCTTGGGAAATAAGGTAGGGCAGGTGACTGAGGTGTCAGTGGGGGAGCACTTTGGGGCCAGCTACCATAATTCTATTAGATTTAAAATAATAATGGAAAAGGATAGACGCGATCTAAAAGCTGAAGTTCTAACTTGGAGAAAGGCCAATTTTGATGGTATTAGGCAAGAACTTTCAAAAGCTGATTGGGGTTAGGTGTTCGCAGGTAAAGAGATGGCTGAAAAATGGGAAGCCTTCAGAAATGAGATAACAAGAATCCAGAGAAAGTATATTCTTGTCAGGGTAAAAGGAAAGGCTGGTAGGTATAGGAATGCTGGATGACTGAAGAAATTGAGGGTTTGGTTAAGAAAAAGAAGGAAGCATATGTCAGGTATGACAGGATAGATCAAGTGAATCCTGAGAAGAATATAAATGAAGTAGAGGTATACTTAAGAGGGAAATCAGGAGGGCAAAAAAGGGACATGAGATAGCTTTGGCAAATAGAATTAAGGAGAATACAAAGGGTTTTTACAAAGATATTAAGCTCAAAAGGGTAACTAGGGAGAGAATAGGACCCCTCAAAGATTAGCAAAGCAGCCTTTGTGTGGAGCTGCAGAAAATGGGGAAGATACTAAATGAGTATTCTGCATCAGTATTTACTGTGGAAAGGATATGGAAGATATAGACTGTAGGGAAATAGATGGTGACATCTTGCAAAATGTCCAGATTACAGAGGAGGAAATGCTGGATGCCTTGAAACGGGTAAAGGTGGATATCCCCAGGACCTGATCTGGTGTACCCGAGAACTCTGTGGGAAGCTAGAGAAGCGATTGCTGGGCCTCTTGCAGAGATATTTGTTCCATCGATAGTCACAGGTGAGGTGCTAGAAGACTGGAGGTTGGCAAACATGGTGCCACTGTTTAAGAAGGGTGGTAAGGACAAGCCAGGGAATTATAGACCAGTCAGCCTGAAGTCGGTGGTGGGCGTTGTTGGAGGGAATCCTGAGGGACAGGATATACATGTATTTGGAAAGGCAAGGACTGTTTAGGGATAGTCAACATGACTTTGTGAGACATGATTTCCCATGCACAAACTTGATTGAGTTTTTTGAAGAAGTAACAAAGAGGATTGATGAGGGCAGAGCATAGATGTGATCTATACGGACTTCAGTAAGACATTCAACAAGGTTCCCCATGGGAGACTGATTAGCAAGGTTAAATCTCATGGAATACAGGGAGAACTAGCCATTTGGATACAGAACTGGCTCAAAAGGTAGAAGACAGAGGGTGGTGGTGGTGGATTGTTTTTCAGACTGGAGGCCTGCGACCAGTGGAGTGCCACAAGGATCGGTGCTGGGCCTCTACTTTTTGTCATTTACATAAATGATTTGGATGCGAGCATAAGACGTACAGTTAGTAAGTTTGCAGATGACACCAAAAATGGAGGTGTGGTGGACAGCGAAGAGGGTTACCTCATATTACAATAGGATCTTGACCAGACGGGCCAATGGGCTGAGAAGTGGCAGATGGAGTTTAATTCAGATAAATGCGAGGTGCTGCATTTTGGGAAAGCAAATCTTAGCAGGACTTATACACTTAATGGTAAGGTCCTAGGGAGTGTTGCTGAACAAAAAGACCCATGGAGTGCAGGTTCATTGCTCCTTGAAAGTGGAGTCGCAGGTAGATAGGATAGAGAAGGGGGAGTCTGGTATGCTTTCCTTTATTGGTTAGAGTATTGAGTACAGGAGTTGGGAGGTCATGTTGTGGCTGTACAGGGCATTGGTCAGGCCACTGTTGGAATATTGCATGTAATTCTGGTCTCCTTCCTATCGGAAAGATGTTGTGAAACTTGAAAGGGCTCAGAAAAGATTTACAAGGGTGCTTCCAGGGCTGGAGGATTTGAGCTATAGGGAGAGGCTGAACAGGCTGGGGGTGCTTTTCTGGAGCATCGGAGGTTGAGAGGTGACCTTATAGAGGTTTACAAAATTATGAGGGGCATGGATTGGGTAAATAGGCAAAGTCTTTTCCCTGGGGTCAGGGAGTCCAGAACTGGAAGGCATAGCTCTAGGGTGAGAGGGGAAAGATATAAAAGAGACCGAAGGGGCAACTATTTCACACAGACGGTGGTACGTGTATGGAATGAGCTGCCAGAGGAAGTGGTGGAGGCTGGTACAATTGCAATATTTAAGAGGCATTTGGATGGGTATATGAATAGGAAGGGTTTGGAGGGATATGGTGTCAGGTAGGACTAGATTGGGTTGGGATATCTTGTTAGACCGAAGGGCCTGTTTCCATGCTGTACATCTCTATGATTCTAAAAGCTCAAATGACATTTCTAGTGGCTTCCAACAGACAGAACTTCACTGAAAGCCACTGAAGTTCTACAATGATACCCTCCATATGAGAACAGACGTACCAGCCACAACACCAAACTAAATAAAAGCAAAATATTCAGGACGCTGGAAATCTGAAACAAAGTGCTGCAGAAACCCAGCAGGTCTGTCAGCACTGTGGAGACAGAAACAATAATGTGGAGTCCAATATTACTTCTGAAGAAGTCCGATTCTTTCTCCATTTTTGTTGTCAGACTTACTAAATATCTCGAGCTTTTTCTGTACTTGTTTCACAAGATCACACCACTGTTTCATTTGAAGAACAAGCACATTGGGATACAATGAATCCTTACTGATTTTTCCTTTTCTTAAAATACATTTTTAAAACATTGTCCTGTTTAATCTCTGATAGTTGGATATTATTTTTGGCTTTTTCGATTGAACTGTTAGTGAGAAGTAGGGTGCATTTACAAATTTTTGTTTTAATGTTTTTTTGAACTTGGATAGGTTATAGCACAATAAAATTAACTTGTTAAATTTGAGTTCACGTGCCTGGCTTAATCCTTAAAAATTACAGAGACAAGGAAAGACTCAACTGCTAATACACCATCCTTGTAAATTTTCAATTTAGAAATTCAATAACCTATTGCTGTCCAACAAGGAGTGGAAAGAGTGAAAAATCTGTCTACTTCTCATTCTGCACTGAAAACACAAGGAAAGTATTGTCCTTGCACTAAGCAGACAAGTCCATCACCATTAACTGACAGGAATATATTTTTATACAAATCAGTTTTCTTCACTTTTCACAATAATAAAACCTTTTGGTTGCAACCAGCTTCTTCACCAAAACACGGTTAATTGGAAATTACACATTCTGCAGCTGTAATAAACTCAATTACAGTCATTAAATAGGTCTACTCACCTTGGTTACCAAGAGCTTCCAAAGCTTCAGTATTGGCAACAACCGTAGCAGCAGATGTTGGAAAAACCAGAATGTGCGTACAGGATGCATCTTGTGGGGTGTTCAACTGAGATGTTTGCAAGTTGAGAGCTGTACCACGCCCAAACACAGAACCCATTGTGACAGCATCTTAAGAGTTCCAAAACACAAAGAATTGTCAATTAGAGTTTAACTTAATGAGATACCAATTGTGAAATTACTTTGAAACGATTATGCAGTGCATGTTCCAGTAAATATTCAAAATTTCTTTTCAAAATAAAATCCGTACCAGGCATAACAACAAATGAACCCTGTGGCTCCAGGGCAACCAAGCAGGCACTGAGAATTGTGGGAGAATCTGCTGCAGATATACCACACATTGTGCAAGTCTCCTTCAATTGCTTACTGGTAGACTGTAGTGAGCGTCGCCCAATTAGGATACTCCAATCTGTAGAAAGATAAATTTTGTTAACTAAAAAAGAAAGGAAACCCAAGTTTTCTTTAGGCTGTATTTAGCAAACAAATTTACCTAAAATGCCATATATATGCCAGACTCAGTGAGCTATTTTTGCATTTTAGAAGAATGCAAGAGTTTCCCTTTTGGGCACATACTTCAGAAAATTAAGAGCACAACTTTGCAATAAAATGAACGGGTGGACAATTGCAACAAGCATTTGATTGTCTGAAATGTACCCTTTACAGAGTCAGACATGTATCTGAGGAAAAAAAAATCTCCAATTTGCAAAACAATGTGTTACTGTTCCTTTAGAACTCACATGGTTGTTCATACATTTAATACACACCATAACTTGAGGATGCTATACTGCTATTCTAACTAGTAACTGGTTACATCTATTTTTTAAAAATCTTTAATAAAACACAGCTTGGTTTAAAGGAGGTCAGAAGTCACACGACACCAGGTTGTAGTCCAAGAAGTTTATTTGAAATCAACAGCTTTCAGAGCAATACTTCAGCATCAGGTGAATGTAGGAGCAAAGCTCCAAAAGCTTGTGATTTCAAATAATCCTGGTGGACTATAATCTGGTGCCACGTGACTTCTGACTTTGTTCACCTCGGTCCAACACTGGCACCTCCACATCATGGTTGAAAGACGACTGTCCACAAATAGGTACTGTTGAAAAGGGTGGCGCTGGAAAAACACTGCAGGTCAGGCAGCATCTGAGGACAAGGAGAGTCAATGTTACGGGCATAAGCCCTTCATCATTCCTAATGAAGGGCTTATGTGTGAAACATGGACTCTCCTGCTCCTCGGATGCTGCCTGACCTGCTGTGCTTTTCCAGTGCCACACATTTCGACACTGACTTTCCACCATCTGCAGTCCTCATTTTCTCTCAATCATAAATTGGTAGAGCAGTGGTGAAGTGCAAGAAAATACTTGCCAAATACTTTATCCATATTTTGTTAAACTGTATAATACAAATCAAATATAGGGACTTTATTCTCATTTTAACTGTCTGATAAATAACTGAAAGTACAAATTATTGATGCTTGAACATAACAAGCAAACTGACTGATTATTGGCAAATTTGAAGACTGTTACAATTGCACGACAAGAAATGAGGATGGACAATGATTTCCGAAAATATTTTCTGAAGTTTTAAGGTATGTAAAAAAATAATTTCAGCTTTAATTCAAAGTTCCCTACCTTTCAGTTCTCCATGACCTACTCTTCCAAGTCTCCCCATTACAATTCTCCATGGCAGTGATGTCATCTGCATAATTCCAACACACCATTCCCATAGCTTCTGCAAGCCAATTTTACGAGCAGGCACTTTACTTCTCCTTGACCTGAAAACATTATGTTGTGTTAGTTCAATGCTTCAGCTTTATACCTTGCAATTTCTGGCAAAGTTAAGTTGCTCCCTGTATCTGCTAGCGTGCACAGGCACGAATGAATATTATAATGTGCTATCACACAGATTTTGTTCCAAATTCTCATCAATTAAAATTCAGAGTGAATGCACCACAGTTGCTTTTAAAAGATAAATTCACACTAATCTTTAAGTGAAACTAAGCACAGAATTGTACTGTGCATGCAGAGGCCACATCTCTCTAACCTTTTGATCATTTCTAAACTACCTGCTTATCATTAAAAAAATGATAAAAATATTGCATTTACGCACAGGCCCCAGAACTCTCATATGTTTGAGCCATATTTAGTCACTATCAGGTTTAAGCTTCTTGTTCATAGTTCCTTTTCAGACTATCAAATAGATTGAGACAAAAACCAAACTTCCAAAGAAACAGATTCATACTGTAATTAACACATACAAACAAACATATAAATTGGGAGGAGTAGGTCACTTGGCCCCTCAAGTTTATCGTCATTCAATGAGATCAAAAATAAGCTGATTACTTGAACACAGAGCTCTCTAATCTCTCAGCTGAGGGAACGTATTTTTATTCTTCCTACCAATATGGACAATTTCCTTTCTCACAGTATACTCTATTTGGCAGACCTTTATCTGCTCACTCATCCTGATCTCTTTGAAGCCTAGTTACTTCCACTTCACAACTGGACTTTCCTACCTACCCTTGTGTCAGCAACAGATTTAACCTTTGGCCACTTCCTCTAAGTAATTTATATAGATTGCAAAATGTTGAGGCCCCAAAATTGAGCCCTGTGGCACACATTGTACCAACTGGAAAATGATCCATTTAAATATACTGTTTCCTGTTAACTGGCTAATATTCCATTCATACCAAAATATTGTCCGCTATACATTGAGATTTTATTTCCCATAACAATCTTTGATGTGATAACATATCAAATGCCTCATGGATATCCAAGAACAATAAATGCACAACAATAACTTTCTAAAGAACTCCATTAATTGATTAAACACTATTCCATTTCAGAAAAAAAAAGACTGCCCAATTATCTTGATGTTTCTAGAACATTGTGAATATTATTTTCTAACATCTTCCCCAAGACAGGTGTTAAGCTAAACTGTAATTTTGCCAACACAGCAACATTTTCAAAATATATTATGTTGCAGTTACTTTATGTTCAATGTCTGCTGATTATTATTTTAACAAAATAATTTGAAGTATTTGTCAATTTAGGAAAGAATAGTTTAAAAAAAACTAGTGAATATGTTGTTATTGTACAGACTACTTTTGACCTACTTGAAGTAAATTTGATTCTTAATGTAAAGTCAACCTGATCTTAAACTGTTACCTGTTTGGGACATCAATGTTCAGGATGCATGTCTCCAGTAATTCCCCGTGAAGGTCGGTACATGATGCTAGAAGCCACCTCTGATCATGTGATAAACAATAACCAACAAAGAGCACGTTGTACTTCTGGCTTGCCTCTCCAAATGTCTCACCCAGCTCTGTTTGTTTGTCTTTAATTGGTGCCAAGATATAAGGTGGCGAATATACCTGGATAGGATGGGGACGCTGGAATTGAAAAACAAAATTGACAGTCCATACAAAGAAAACGTATTTCTCCTTTTTATAGTTAAAGAAACAGTAACTTTAGACAGCAGATTGAACAACAGCTAGATTCATAACAATAAGGAGGGAATAATTAAAGAAAAGTATATCACAGCTTCTATTAGTTAACACAACATCAGAAGAGAACATGAGGCGAGCTGTTTTACTATTCTCTCAACACAAATTAGGCCACAATGAGAAGAAATCATAATTGATCACTACATTTTTTTACAGATTTCCACAGCACTATAACAAAATAATTCTTTCAGGTGAGGGTGGAATGAGACGATTCAGAAGCAGTCTATATCAGTTTAGAATATACTTGTAAGTATGAAGGAAATAGAACTGAAGACTAAACAGTGTATTGATGATTTTTCTTGCGTTTAGGATAGCATGAAACACAGGCAGATAGCAAACGAGGACATAAATGGAAACAAACTCTACAGCAAGTTGTCAAAAAGTTAGAATAATTAACATTTTTATAAATGGTTTACACCTGACCTTTTACTCAAAGAATTTTACTCAAAATGCATACAGTAAGACTGGTGATGTGCAATAATTAGTGCATGAACAGTAAACAGAACAGAAGTTATAAACTAATACGCACCTCTGAATGCTTAAGGGTCATATCTATTGTGGAAGCAGGACCAAAGCCAGTTAGTGATTTAATGTGGATCTGTGTGGGAAGCGGCCGTCTACATTGTGTGTAAACCGAGAATGCCAGTGATTTTAAGTGCTGGATATAGAAAGTGTGATCATCTTTCACTGGTTGTAGTAGATACTGGCAAGGCACAATCTGAAATGAAACAGAAGTTTCACACTTCTTTGCATCATATTGCTAGGTAACAACTTTAAATGATAGAAGATTTCAAATTGCGGGAAGCATGCTCATTTACAACTTAATTTCTCTGTATGATGAAGGTTAGCCATTCCAATGTTCTGCATTAGTCCAAAATGTTGAATAAAAAACAAAAATTGAAGTGCTATGGACCATTTAGCAAGTTTTAAAAATTGCTGTACAATGTATTAAAAAAGATTAAATTTAAATTTACCTGGACAGTGAATGCATTCCTCATATGCTCTGGTAGATTATCCAGCATCTCCATGTAGCACCTTAATAGGCCTAACAGCCATCCGCTAGTAAAAGATGACTCGTCTTCTGAGGAATATGTAAAAGGATCAACAAGATAAATGACGACAGCTGGTGGATATGCATTGCTGTCAGCCGACTCAGCTTCGGTAGGAATTCCTATCCGTTCCCTTTCTGTAGTACTGTAATAGCAAAATATATGATACAAAATTACAGTCAAACAATTGCTCAATTAATTTATGATTTCCCATAATTTAACATATTTGTCCCATTTGAAATGAAAAGGCACACTTCAAAAGCAATAATTCAGTTATTAGCAGTCTCCCATGGCATTACTATGAGCAAGGTGCAGATACAACTTGGCTCCTCAATGATTGCTTCTGCCTGGTCTTGTCCTGTCCTCATCTTTCTCCATTTAGCTAGTTGCCAAGGTCTCAGTGTTCCAATGTGCTCCAATGTATTTCCCTTTGAAGGGAGTTAATAAAATTCTCAATTGAAGAGCTATTAGAAAGAACTTTCAAAGACCAATTATGTACTTCACAATCAATTTGCTACTGTGTAATTTTATTAAAAAGTATATCTAATAGATGATTAAGTAAATTTTGGTGGCTTCCAAATTTTGAAAGTACACAATGAGCTATGTGTAACTACACATTTCTCTGTATTATTTATTCAAATTTTACAAATCATACATACACCAAGTATGCCAGCTAGCATGGTTCAAATACTTCACACTGCTGTAAATACAGAAGGCTGCCTATTAACAAATCCCAATGAGTAATTCTACAAGCTCTTAACTGGAGTTATAAGGTCTATACAAATCCTATAAATAGGTTCATTTGTCATTAATATCTATTTTATATCACACTTACCTCTCTTGCACTTCTTGCTGCTGTGCAGAACTCTGGGCATCTGAATCTCCACTGCCACTGGGTGTATTTGCTGGAGGCCTCTCAGTACTGGTGCCTGAGCTACCACTCTGCACCTGAGCAGCTCCAACAGTCCCACCAAATCCTGAAGAGGATGGGATTGTACCTGTTTGATGCAAAACTGGGGTAGTGGTTGTGGTGGTAGTGGAGGTAGTAGAAGTGGAGCAGGTACCTGTTGACCCACTTCCAACACCAGTGCTGCCAGTTGTTGCATTGCTACTGCCAGTGCTGGTTGTGGCAGTAGCTGTGGTGCCAGTTGTCACTGGTGCAGAAGTAACCCCAGTTCCCAATGATGGCCCACCGCTTCCAGTTGTTGCCTGCCCCTGGGTACCAGAAGATGATGTTGGCTGGTGTTTAGGTGGAATCAGCAGGCTGTTGTCCAACTGAAGTGTAGCCAGGTAAGGTGCTGTATTATAAGGAAAAAGGCATAAAAAAAAAAGAGAGACTTTGAAGAACCAAGTCCAAATTGGTTTTCAGCAATATTTCTTATAAAAACATGTACATAAATTGCACTTCACTGATAAAAAAAACTAAAAACCAAATCAATGCCAGTATAATACAATTTAATACCCTACAATAAAGCTGTAAATAAAATCAATTAATTACAAGAACAAGGTTGCTCTTCTTTAATGAGAACAGATCGTTCATTCTTTTCAGGAGTATTGATATCAATTATTTTACTTACCCAAGTGATGGCGACAGACTTGAGCATATAGCTTTAACTTGGCAAGATTGTCATTTTCATCGCTAACCCAAGCTTGGGAGAACCATTCATCAACAGATTCATCTGCCAACTTCTTTGCAGAACTCTTACCAACCCGCATAATTCCATCTCTCAATACTTTGCAGATCGGTCTATGCTCACCAAGTCTGCATGTCTGTTACAACAAAAAGCATCGAATTCAATATGCAAATACTTAGAATTTTTTGATTAAATTGCAAACAACTGTTGATCATACCTACATATCCTGAAATTCTATGTGTACTCAAAATTTGTCAGCTGTTTTCCACAAACAGATACCCTATACTATCAATACAAAATCTTACTAAGCACTTAAAACATTTAAGTGATAAAATGTTAACTTCTATCCTTTTGTAAATCTAGATATATTCTACTCCTGTTTAATCATGTATGTTGTTTACATTTTGTTATGGAGATGGATCAGAACCCTAAAGTGTTTATAGACTTGCTAAAAAACTTTTAATTACAAAATATATTGTTTCTAAAAGGAGGACTAAAACTAGCATTCTGTGAGGATCATTACCTCTGTGATGCCAGTAGAGACACCCCAACTCAAACCAGTTAAAAAGGAAATAGAACAACAAAAAGCTCAAATGGTGTATTTCATTCACAATTGCAAAGTATCAAGGACTACAGAAACTTGTCTAATCTGCAAATTTTTGGTTCACATACTAAGAATGTCACCAGCAACTTCCACCACAACAGCTGTAAAGGTCAAAAATCCACTCTTGGCAAACAATTCAGAGATTGATTTTTTAAAAATTAAACTTTTATCTTTTTTAACTCATCTCATTTCTAATCTGATTTGCGTGTATCTGTTGCATTACTAATTCTTGTCAAATAAATAGTAATTAATAAATACACTATTTGTTAATTCAAGATATCCTGGTTAAATATGCTCCTTTTAAAACATAGGGACATTTAGGTCGGGAACAAAGGATCCTTTTTAAAATAACCTTGTTACAAACCATTAAGAGGTGGGTTAACAGAGAAAGAATCAGTGTTCATCCATCCTATCCTAGAAGCTTAATAGTTTGACGAATCTAATTGAGAACTCTTAATGAATTGGGGAACTTCACAATTGTAACAATTTTAAAATTATCCGCAATTTTGACCTGAACAACTTTGAATTTACTATACAAAAAGGTGCATTCCCCATTTAGCCTTGGTTCAAATTACAATTATTCAGCTTTGCTTTGAAATACTGAAGATTACTTCAAGTGAAATAACACCAGTAGAAGTTTCTGAAAGCCTAAAACAGTGAATTATCCATGTTGAATTACTAATAACTTTTAATTTTTTTGCATCAGTGATACGGAAAAACTAGATAAGGATATTAATTTATTTGTAAATCAAAATTCTTGCAAAATTCTAAATTTTTAATCCACAGTAATAGCATCATTGGACAATTGCATACATTTCATTGTTGCTGTTGAGCATTTATTCTGACCTCATATACAGCACTAAGATCCCTGAAGAAATTTTTGGCTCCAGTGAGCAAGGCCTCATTTTCTGGACAGACCACAATGTAGGCTACGTCACGCTGAGAACCATACGGTTCTAGAAGCAGCTTCTCCCAAAAGGGCAGTGCAAAAGGAGAGATCATCAGGAAGTCTTTATCATAGCCCAGAAGCAGTGTGGGGATGGGAAGTGGCTCTGGTGATTCTTCTGAACCTGAACAAAAGACAATTATGGAACATTTAATTTTTGAGATATCAGAATTTTGTAAATACCAGGGCTACTTTCACACAACCATTTTGCCTCGTATTATGGTACAATTAAACGTAATTTTCTAACAGTCAATAGTTGAGAACATCTCAGATTAAAATATTTCCCAGTTTTTTAATAAATTACCTTAGTCTTTTGTCCTTAACATCTCACTATTCTAATCTTCAACCGTACTAAATAATGATTACCTTACCTAAGATGCATTCCTCTAGGCTATAACTAAACTCCTTTTCAGTTTTCTACTCCTTCCTGTCAGTTTATTTAGAATTATCGAAACCTACCAGGGTTATTACAATAATCACCACTCTCATGAGCTAAGAAAGTTAAAAGATAGTATCGTACAAAGAAAAAACACAATTATGCAATGATGAATAGCTGGCTACAGGATTAGGTAGGAGAAACAGAAAATAATGGTCAAAAGACTAACGGGGCATGGGAAAAGATGAGAAAGCTAGCTAGAAATTTAAATTCAGAAAGTATGAGTTTCTGCAAATGCTTACAAAAATAATAAGTGAGCATTGGTTCTTTGGAAAATGTATCTGGAGAATTAAAAACAGAATTATTTCATTATTAATAAAGGAAACACATGAATTGAACTGACAACTTACATCAGTCTTCAGTGGTGAGGATACCAGCAACAGCTCAGAAATAGCTCTAAGTCAGGAAATGGAATGGAAGGAGGAACCTTAGAAAGCACAATCATCAGTGTACTGAACTATTGTGGGAGCTGTGAACTGACAGGCTCCCAGGTCCTAATAGACTTCATCCTTGGGTCTTAGAAGCAGTACTGAATGAGACAATTAATATACTGATTTAATCTTTCTAAAATTAATTAGTTTTGTTGAAGGTTCTGTTAGATTAGAAAATTGAGAATGCACCTCCTTTATTCAAAAAGGGCACAGACAAAAAAGAACATAAGATTAGGAGCAGAATTAGGCCATTCGGCCCTTAATGTCTGCTCTGCCATTCAATTATGGCTGATATGATCCTCAATCCCACTCTCTTGCCTTTGCCCAGTAACCCTTGAACCCTTTACCAAATCAAAAACCTGTTTCTGTCTTAAACAGACTCAATAACTTGGCTTCCAACTCTCTGCGGTAATGAATTCCACAGATTAATGATCCTCTGGCTGAAGAAATTCCTCATGTCAGTTCTAGAGTCGCCTCTTCACTCTGAGTCTGTCGTACTGGTGGAAGCATTTTCTCCATATCCACTCCATCCAGAGTTCTCAATATTCTGTACATTTTAAATCACATCCCCCCCCCGCTCATCCTTCTAAATTCTGTCAAGTACAGACCCAGAGTTCTCAACAGTTCCTCATAATACAAGCCCTTCATTCCTGTAAACCTCTGGACTCCCTCCAGCACATCTTTCTTTATATATGGGGCAGAAAACTACTCATAATATCAAAAATCAGGGAACTAAAAGCCAATCAGCTTAACATTTGACATAAGGAATATCAGAAATGATATTAAAAAAAGGGTACTTAGATAATTTCAAGTTAATCAGGCAGTCAGTATGGCTTTGTGAAAGGGAAATCATGCTTAACCAATTTTTTTGGAGTTTAGGTACAAATATCCCAATGATCCAACTCCCAATATTAGTCTACTGTCCTATTAAATGAAACTCCACTATTCCACACAATTTGTTTTGTCACATGTTGAGCTTTGTAAACATGTGTCTCATTTAACATGCATGTTCATATAATTCTACAGTATATATTTTAAATAGTAGTAAAATGAGCACGCAGAATCTTCAAAATTTAGAAATTGTTTTAATTTGCATAACAATCTCCTGTTATCATCAGGAAACCGAAGGATTGAAAGTTTAGTTGGTGAATGCTGCATTACTTCAAGGGAAGCAACTTAAATAGGTATATCAATAATCAAAACATTGTTCAGAATTTTCTTTTATTATGCATAAAAATGAAAACTGGAATTTACCATAGGATCCTCTGCCTATCTTGTGGAATTGTTGCCAGGTGAGAGGTCCTTGCACATGCTGGATATTGTCCCATGTCCTTCCTGTCCGTTTCTTTTGAATGGCATCTTGGAGAAAAGGCTGCAGTGATAGCAGCATGCGGACCACATCCTGGGATGAAAGGATGCTAATATCCAGAACTGCAGACAAAAAAAATTCTGTTACTGCAATGCATTCAAAAGTCATGTCCTGGGCACAAATTTACCACTGTCAATAAACAAACCAGCTTTTGCCTTTAAAGACCTCCTCACTATTTGAAATCTGTCATCTTAACCTATCCACAATAAAACCCATTTCTGAAGCCTGACCTTGCACTCCAATCTCCAACATTCCTTCTCTAATGTTTGACACACATTTCTGATATTTCCCACATAGGTGTTACCACTTTCCAGTAAACCGAAATTCGGACAACTTTAAATCAGGTTTCCATATTTGCTTCAATGACCTTGATAGAGCTCAAAATTAAATGAAATCCAATGTCAATGTAATCATGGTGGCACTATTTACATTTATCCTTCTCAGCACATCCGCAAGTTCAAATACAACTTACAATATTGTCCTCCAATTCATCCAGCCATGCTCCGGCTGAGCAAGGTTGCCCTTGTCTGCTTCAAGGGTTGAAAAGTGTGGTGCTGGAAAAGCGCAGCAGGCCAGGCAGCATCCGAGGAGCAGAAGAAACAACGTTTCGGGCATAAGCCTTTCTTCACGAATGAGGCTGGTGTGCCAAGTGGACTGAGATTAAATGTGGGGGAGGGAGCGCTGGGAATACGATAGGTGGAAGGAGGTGAGGGTGATAGGCCGGAAAGGAGGTGGGGCAGAGAGGTCAAGAAGAAGATTGCAGGTTAAGTGGGCGGTGCTGAATCCAGGGTTTGGGACTGAGGTAAGGTGGGGGGGTGGGGGAATTAGGAAGCTGGAGAAATCTACATTCATCCCATGTGGTTGGAGGGTTCCTAGGCGAAAGATGAGGCGCTCTTCCTCCGGGAATCGTGCGGCCATGGTCTGGCGATGGAGGCGGCCAAGGACCTGCATGTCCTTGGCGGAGTGGGAGGGGGAGTTAGTGTTCAGCCACGGGGTGGTTGGGTTGGTTGGTGCGGGTATCCCAGAGGTGTTCCCTGAAACGTTCCGCAAGTAGGCGGCCTGTCTCCCCAATGTAGAGAAGACTACATCGGGTGCAGCAGATACATGGTGTGTGTGGAAGTGCAGGTGAATTTGCGACAAATATAGAAGGATCCATTGGGGCCTTGGAGGGAGGCGAGGGAGGAGGTGTGGGCGCAAGTTTTGCACTTCTTGCGGTTGCAGGGGAAGGTGCCGGGAGTGGAGGTTGGGTTGGTGGGGGGTGTGAACCTGACGAGGGAGTTGCAGAGGGAGTGGTCTCTCCGGAACGCTGATAGGGGTGGGGAGGGAAATATATTCCTGGTGGTGGGGTGTGTTTGGAGGGGGCAGAAATGAGGGAGGATGATAGGATGTATCCGGAGGTTGGTGGGGTGGAAGTTGAGGACCAGTGGGGTTCTGTCCTGGTGGCGATTGGAGGGGCGGGGTTCAAGGGCGGAGGTGCGGGAAGTGGAGGAGATGCAGTGGAGAGCAGCAACGACCATGTCGGAGGGGCAATTGCAGTCTTTGATGGAGGCCATCTGGGTTGTTCGGTATTGGAATTGGTCCTCCTGGGAGCAGATGCTGCGGAGGCAAAGGAATTGGGAATATGGGATGGCGTTTTTACAGGGGGCAGGGTGAGAGGAGATGTAATCTAGGTAGCTGTGGGAGTCAGTCGGTTTGTAGTAAATATCTGTGTTGAGTCGGTCGCCCAAGATAGAAATGGAGGGGTCTCGGAAGGGGAGGGAGGAGTCTGAGACAGTCCAGGTAAATTTGAGGTCGGGGTGGAAGGTGTTAGTAAAGTGGATGAACTGTTCAACCTCCTCATGGGAGCACGAGGTAGCGCCAATACAATCATCGATGTAGCGGAGGAAAAGGTGGGGGATGGTGCCAGTGTAGCTGCGGGAGATGGACTGTTCCACCTATCTGATGAAGAGGCAGGCATAACAGGGGACCCTCTGTCATATCCAACTACCGCCGTGACATTGACCAACTCAACCTGTCCATCTCTCCCACCCACTCCAACCTCTCACCCTCACAACGTGCAGCCCTCCATTCCTTCCGCTCCAACCCCAACCTCACCATCAAACCAGTAGACAAGGGAGGCGCAGTGGTAGTTTGGCGCACCGATATTTACACCGCTGAAGCTAGATGCCAACGCTTGGACACCTCCTCCTACTGCCCCATTGACCATGACCCCACCAAATCACCATCTCCCAGACCATCCATAACCTCATCACCTCAGGGGATCTCTCATCCACCGCCTCCAACCTCATAGTCCCACAACCTCACACCCCCGTTTCTACCTCCAGCCCAAAATCCACAAACCCGACTGCCCTGGCCAAGCCATTGTCCCAGCCTGCTCCTGCTCCACCGAACTCATCTCTGCATACCTCGACACTGTCCTGTCTCCCTTAGCCCAAGAACTCCCCACCTACGGGACACCACCCACGCCCTCCTCCATGATTTTCGCTTCCCCGGCCCCCAACGCCTTATCTTCACAATGGACATCTAGTCCCTATACACTTCCATCCGCCATCACGAAGGCCTCCAAGCCTTCCACTTCTTCCTCTCCCGCCGACCCAACCAGTACCCTTCCACTGACACCCTCCTTCGAATGACTGAACTGGTCCTCACTCTGAACAACTTCTCCTTCCAATCCTCCCACTTCCTCCAAACCAAAGGAGTAGCCATGGGAATCCGCATGGGCCCCAGCTATGCCTGCCTCTTCATCAGATATGTGGAACAGTCCATCTCCCGCAACTACACTGGCACCATCCCCCACCTTTTCCTCCGCTACATCGATGATTATATTGGCGCTACCTCGTGCTCCCACGAGGCGGTTGAACAGTTCATCCACTTTACTAACACCTTCCACCCCAACCTCAAATTTACCTGGACCAGCTCAGACTCCTCCCTCCCCTTTCAAGACCTCTCCATTTCTATCTAGGGTGACCAACAAAACACAGACATTTACTATAAACTGACTGACTCCCACAGATACCTAGATTACACCTTCTCCCACCCTGCCCCCTGTAAAAACGCCATCCTATATTCCCAATTCCTTTGCCTCCGCAGCATCTGCTCCCAGGAGGACCAATTCCAATACTGAACAGCCCAAATGGCCTTCTTCAAAGATGGCAATTTCCCTTCCGACTTGTTCGACGATGCTCTCCACCGCATCTCCTCCACTTCCCACACTTCCGCCCTTGAACCCCGCCCCTCCAATCGCCACAAGGACAGAACCCCACTGGTCATCACCTTCCACCCCACCAACCTCCGGATACATCCTATCATCCTCTGTCATTTCTGCCACCTCCAAATACACCCCACCACCAGAGATATATTTCCCTCCCCACCCCTATCAGCGTTCCGGAGAGACCACTCCCTCCGCGACTTCCTGGTCAGGTCCACACCCCCCACCAACTCAATCTCCACTCCAGACACCTTCCCCTGCAACCGCAAGAAGTGCAAAACTTGCGCCCACACCTCACCCCTGACCTCCCTCCAAGGCCCCAATGGATCCTTCCATATCTGTCACAAATTCGCCTGCACCTCCACACACATCATTTACTGTATCTGCTGCACCCGATGTGGTCTCCGCTACATTGGGGAGACAGGCCGCCTACTTGCGGAACGTTTCAGGGAACACCTCTGGGACACCTGCACCAACCAACTCAACCGCCCCATGGCTGAACACTTCAACTCCCTTCCCACTCTGACAAGGACATGCAGGTCCTTGGCCTTCTCCATCGCCAGACCATGGCAACACGACGCCTGGAGGAAGAGCGCCTCATCTTTCGCCTAGGAACCACATGGGATGAATGTAGATTTCTCCAGCTTCCTCATTTCCCCTCCCCCCTACCTTATCTCAGTCCCAACCCCTGGATTCAGCACCCCCCTTTTGACCTGCAATCATCTTCCCAACCTCTCCGCCCCACCCCCTCTCCGGCCTATCACCCTCACTTCCTTCCACCTATCATATTCCCAGCGCTCCCCCTCCCCCCAACCTTTTATCTCAGCCCACTCGGCACACCAGCCTGAAGAAGGGCTTATGCCAGAAACGTCGATTCTCCTGCTCCTCGCATGCTGCCTGGCCTGCTGCGCTTTTCCAGCACACACTTTTCAATTCTGGTCTCCAGCAGCTACAGTCCTCACTTTCTCCTACTTGTCTGTTTCAAGTCTTATTTGTCCATTATCTTCAGGAATGATTTTGTTATGCTTTTCTTTCTAATTAGTTAATGACACCAGCTTGGCATCACCCCCACTTACCCTAACGATTTTACTACTCATTTAACATGCATAGATGGGCTAAAACCTCCTCTGAAGAACCATCAAGGATACTGATATTATTGTCTTGGGTCCCTGTCACAAAATGTTTTTTCCTAGCTCCAAATTCCAAATCCCTCCTTGCCTGTTTCTGCTTGAACCAGAGTTGAATTCTGAACTCAGCCTTCGACCCCAAGTCTCCTCAATCAAGAGACCACCTGCTACTACTCTGTACTAACATCAACTCCATCTGCAGCTCAGCCCATCCACTGATGAAATTTTCAAGTCAGAAATTAATTTTTGTGATTTTATCACTCCAGATTCTACCATTCCAACGCTTTTTTAGTCAATTTTTTCTACAGCATTCTTCATAAACTGAAAATGACCCAAAACACTGCTGCCCATATTTAAACTCAATGCATTCATCTATTGCTGTTCTACACTTAATCATCAGACAGGGATTCATCCAACTGGGATCAAAACAATACACCTCCTACTCCATTCCTGTCACTCAAATTTCGAAACCAGTGGATTTACATGATGAGTCTTCCAGGAGACTATAGGTGCAGCTATCAGAAAGCCAACAAATGGACACATTAAAAGATTGTGCTCAATGTCCATTCTACAACAACTGAATGTATTATTTATATGAAATGTATCTAATTTCAAAATGTGTCAATATCAGTCCAACACAGTACTGCCGCAATACCGTCCAGATTAAGTATCATATTTTTAATGCATCACAAACAATGCCAAAGTCATAAACCTAATGCCATCTAACAAAAAGACCTGGGAAGGTGATAAACTAACTTATGAAGCACCAAATTTCCCACAGCTGACTGAGACAACTATTCCAATACTGTGCTAAGAAAAGTAAGGCTTACCTGAGACTGAATATTAATAAACAGTATCACAACACAGATGCAGAGGAATGAATCAGAAGCATCAGTAGAAAGAAATGGTTAGACATTGCTGCTGTGGTGTGGAGAAAGAGCGGAACATCATCGGTTCATACAGAATCAGACTTTATGTTTGTGAATGATGCCAACAAGCAGTAATATGGAGGTAAGAAAAAGGAACTACAAAAGAGGAATCCCTGGAGAATTCTCGTGGTATGAAGAGAAAATATTGAAGAGATGCTCAGGTTTCATCCAATATGCGCATGTGAAACCAGCAAAGACAGTTGCAGGAAGCGTGCCAACACAGGAGGGGTACTGTAGATGAATTATATGGTTGAAGTCTCTAGAGCTGTTAAGACAGACTAGGAGATAAATGCACAACAACCACTGAATATGACTTTCTTTTGTGCCGGGGGGGCCATTGAAACTTGGAATTGATGAAGGCACGGTGGCACAGTGGTTAGCACTGCTGCCTCACAACGTCAGAGACCCGGGTTCAATTCCTGCCTCAGGCGACTGACTGTGTGGAGTTTGCACGTTCTCCCAGTGTCTGCGTGGGTTTCCTCTGGGTGCTCCGGTTTCCTCCCACAGTCCAAAGATGTGCGGGTCAGGAGAATTGGCCATGCTAAATTGCCCGTAGTGTTAGGTAAGGGGTAAATGTAGGGGTATGGGTGGGTTGCGCTTCGGCGGGTCGGTGTGGCTTTGTTGGGCCGAAGGGCCTGTTTCCACACTAAGTAATCTAAATCAAATTCAATCAAAAGACTGAGACTAACATTATTTGGTAGGGCTGAGACTCAATACTATATTCATAGAATATGGGAAAAAAAACTGGAAGGAGTTTTGACAAGCTGTGGATGAAAAAGGGTTTAGGTCAACACTTTAATGTGGGCTATTACCCACATAATATTAACTGAAATTCATGACTTTTAAAACAGCTAAATAAAGCTCTCAGGAGGTGAGAATGGGGTTTTTGCCTTTAAATGCTTGAAAACCTGCTTGGGAGAGATTACACAGCCCTGGATTGAACCCTTTCCAGTCTTGCTTTAGGTGAAATAAATCAGAAGTCAGAGAGTCACAGAAATGTACAGCATGGAAACAGAACTTTCAGCCCAAATTGTCCAAGCCAACCAGATATCCTGAATTAGGGTCTAGATTAGAGTGGTGCTGGAAAAACATAGCAGGTCAGGCAGCATCCGAGGAGCGGAAAATCAATGTTTCGAACAAAAGCTCTTCAATTTTGCCCGAATCATCGATTTTCCTGCTTCTTGGATGCTGCCTGACCTGCTGTGCTTTTCCAGCACCACTCTAATCTAGACTCTGGTTTCCAGCATCTGCATTCCTCGTTTTTACCTAGATATCCTAAATTAACCTAGTCCCATTTAAAAAGAACAAAGAAAATTTACAGCCCAGGAACAGGCCCTTCCGCTCTCCCAGCCTGAGCCGATCCAAGTCTACTGTCTAAACCTGTCACCCAATTCCTAAGCATCTGTATCCTTCTGCTCCCCACCTACTTATGCACTAAATGTTGCTCCTTAGTTCCCTTTTAAAACATTCTCCTCAGTTTGAACATATGTCGTCTAGTTTTGGACTCCGCTCCCTGGGGAAAAGACCTTGGCTGTTCACCCTATCCATGCTCCTCAAGATTTTATGAACTTCCGCATGGTCACCCCTCAGCTCCAGGGAAAATAGCCCCAGTCTATTCAGAGTCTCCTGATAATTCAAACCCTCCAACCCTGGCAACATTGCTGTAAACTTGAAAAGGTTCAGGTAGATTTAACATCTTTCCTGTAGCAGGGAGACCAAAATTGAATGCAGTATTCCAAATGTAACCTCACCAACGTCCCTTATAACTGCAGCACGATGTCCCGACTCCTATTCTCAATGCACCGACCAACAAAGGCAAGTTTACCAAATGCTGTATTCATTACCCTATCTACCTGCGACTCCACCTTCAAGGAACTATGAACCTACATTCCAAGGTCTCTGCCTGGCAAACACCCCAGGATCTTACCATTAAGTGTATAAGTCCAGTCCCGATTCTCCCCACCAAAATGCAGCACCTCACATTTATCTAAATTAAACTCCATCTGCCACTCCTCAGTCCATCAGCCCATATGATCAAGGTACCATTACACTCCAAGGTAACCTTCTTTGCTGCCCACTGTACCACCAATTCTGGTGTCATCTACCATATCTCCTAAATTCGAATCCAATTAATTTATACGAATGATGAAAAGCAGTGGAACCAGCACTGATCCTTGCAGCAGACTGCTGGTTACAAACATCTAGTCGGAAGAGCAATCCTCCACCACCACCCTCTGTCTATGAAGAAAAAAATTCTAAAACATGCAAAGGAAAGTTTCCCTTCCTAAAATTGTGTCTTGGTTCAACCATTTGGAAACCACTAAGTGTCTATACCTCATTCTATTTCTATAACTACCTTATACACCCTGAGAAGCTGACCTGTGAATGCTTCAAGACTTAAAAACGGCCCGATTTCAATCCAAGCCATAAACTAAAACAGTCTGCAGTGTTAGTAGTTTGATTTAGTGAAAATAAACTGGTGGATTGACAGAATTTGTCAAATTGTCTCTCAATTTTCAGACCATTCGCCAATAGAGCATTATTTCTTTTCGCAGAATCATAGCAGGCAGTCTTTCGGACCATCGTGTTTCACTGCTTCTTCAACTAGTGCTGACTTTGTGGCATTGTCCTGTGTTTTACTGTACCTTTACAAGATGTTTCTATTCATAATCAGCTAATGCCCTCTTGAACACCTCAACTGACTCTGCCTCCAACACATTTCTAGACAGATATTCCAGAATTCAACCATGCACTGTGAGTTTTTTCTCATCACATGCGCACATTGTTTGAAAATCAGATTAAATTAAATCAGTCATCTCATTCTCACTCCTTCTTAATGACCAGGAACAGTTCTTCCCCATCTATTCTATACAGACCATTCACAATTGCCTAGAAGGCAGGCAAGAATTAATCACATTGAAATTCTGAAGCATGCAGCTTATCTCCTGAATCACCAAAGCTGAAGTATAGATTGCAAACAACAAAAGCAATGGAAAACTCTCAATTTCCAAGTGGTATGCATGTCCAACTCAAGAAGCTGGACCTCATTCAGGACAAAGCAGTTGGCTTGATCACACCTCATCCAACAACTTAATATTCACTCCTTCCACCAATGTAGTAGTATGCAGCAGACACAAAATGTAGCACAGAATTTAGCAAGACTCCTTTGACAGCATGTTACAAAACCATGACCTCTATCGCTCAGAGGGGCAAGGGCTGCAGCCACAATATGCAAGTTTCTTTCCAAGCCACATCATTCTGACTTGGAACTCAAACAATTGCTCGTTCATGGTCACTGGATCAAACCCTTGGAAGCATGGTGTGAGTGCAAACATCACGTAGAACACACAAATTAGACGTGGGAATTGGCCCTGCTTTAATACCTTAGCCTGCTCTACCATTTGATAAGATTGTATTGATATCCTTGTGGTCGTAGATCCACATGTCTACTCATCCCTGATAGCTGATGACTCCTTGTTAATCAAGAATCTATCTAAATCACACTCAGTACAGGTAGAAGATCCTTTATCTGAAATGCTCAGGACCAGCTGTTTTTCAGAATTCGGAATTTTTCAGTTTTCAGAATAAGTGACAGTTTAATGGTGAAAATTTTTACAAATCTTATCTGAGGAGCAGACTTCGAAGTAAGAACGTGCTTGGGCACGCCCCCATGTCACATCTGAGTGACACAATTGAGTGTTTCGACTTGGGGAGCGTTCACTGAGAAACCCCAGGCCTGTTGGTGCTTGGCCACGCCTCCCCACATCACATCTGAGTGATGTACATCGAATGGGTGAAGACTTAACTGTTTGCTCACCAAACAAACAATCTTGCTAATGAGAAAAAAAACTTCACAAAAGCCTTCAGATTTCAGAGCTTTTTGGTCTTCAGATGTTTGAATAAAGGATCTTCTACCTGTACCCGAATATTAGCCTTTAGGACACCCAGATGTCTGTCCCACAGAGTTCTCTAATCCCTCTCCACTAAAGTAGCATGCTGCTCATCTATTCCTTGCCTTTGTTTTATAACTGATCTGCATGCTTTTAAAACTAAGCAGACATGTGTTACAAAATTTTAGAATCTTAATATTCCACCTATCCTAAACCCACTGACGTTTTTGAGGTTAAAATTACCCACATATATTTGAATACTGGATAATTCATTAAAGTAAAAATATTTTTGGTTTGCTCATTTTCTGTGAAGTTCAAAATCTTGATTCATACCTGCAGTTGTTTCGGTGAACTTCATTTTATATTGGTCAAAGCTAAATAGTTAGAGGCCTCTTCTAGCAAGCAAAGTGGAGAGCAACAGAAAAAGACTCCCCAAGCATAGTTGGATGACATATGCTGCAGAAGCAAGTGACTGACGTGTCATCAGGGCAAGTGATCATAATTCTGTTAGTTTTCAAACAGTTATTGAAAAGGATAGAACTGATTAAAACATTAAAATTTAAACTGGAGTAAGGCCAACTTTGATGGTATGAGACAGGAACTTTCAAAATTGATTGGGAGAAGCTATTCGCAGGTAAAGGGACTGTTGGGAAGTGGGAGGCCTTTAAAAATGAGATAACCAGATCTCAGAGACCTTGTGTTCCCATCAGTTTGAAGGGCAAGGCTTGTAGGCATAGGGAATGCTGGACAACTGGGAAAATTGAGGCTGTGGTCAAGAAAAAAATTTCGACAGCTGGCATCAAGTGAATCCCTAGAGGATATAAAGGCAATGGGAGTATACTTAAGAGGGAGATTAGGAGGACAAAAAGAGGATATGAGATAGCTTTGGCAAATAGAATTAAGAGAATCCAGAGAGATTCTCTAAGTACATTAAGGACAAAAGAGTTACTAGGGCGAGAATAGGCCATTGTAAAGATCAATGTGACCATCTACGTATGGAACCACAGGAGATGGCTGGGGGGGGATACAAAACAAAGATTTCACATCAGTATTTACAGTGGAAGCTAAGGAACTTGGGGAAATAAATAGTGGTGTCTTGAAAAGAGTTCGTACTATGTGGATGTGGTGATACTGGAGATCTTAAAATGCATAAAGATAAATAAATCTCCAGGACTTCATCGGGTGTTTCTCAGATTTTTGTAGGAAGCTAGAGAAGTGATTGCTGGGTCCCTTTCTCAGATATTTGTATCATCTACAGCCACAGGTGAGGTATCTGAAAACTGGAGGTTGGCTAATGTGGTGCCATTATTTAAGAAAGGCTGAAAGGAAAAATCAGGGAGGTATAGACCACTGAGCCTCATGTCAGTGGTATGTAAGTTATTGGAGAGGATTCTGAGGGATACGATATACATGCATTTCGAAAGGCAAAGACTGATTAGAGATAGAATGGCTTTGTGAATGAGAAACCGTGTCTCACTAACTTGACTGAGCTTTTTGAAGAGATTGCAAAGAAAATTGATGAAGGCAGAGTGGTGGACATTGTCTATATGGTCTGACAAGGTTCTGCATGATAGACTGATTAGTAAGATTAGATCACATGGAATCTAGACAAGCTAGCAAATTGGATACAAAATTGGCTTGAAGGTAAAAAGACAGAGCGTGGTGGTAGAGGGTTACTTTTCAAACCAGAAGCCAGTGACCAGCTGTGTGCCACAAGGATCAGAGTGGTTCCACTAATTTTTGTCATCTGTATAAATGACTTGGATGTGAATATAAGAGACAGGGTTAATAAGTTTGCAGATGACACCGAAATAGGTGGTATGGTGAACAGTGAATAAGATTATCTCAGAGTACAGTGGGTTCTTTTTTAGATAGGCCAATAGTCTGAAGTGTGGTAGATGGAGATTAACTTAGATAAAAGTGAGACGTTGCATTTTGGTAATGCAAACCAGGCCAGGACTTAACAGTTAATGTAGATCAATGGGGCATGTTGCCAGACAATGAAACCTGGAGATGCAGGTGCATAGATCCTTAAAAATTGAGTTGTAGGTAGACAGGGTGGTGAAGGCAACGTTTGGCACACTTGCCTTCATTGGTCAGAACATTGAGTATAGGAACTGGGACATTGTGTTGCAGCTGTACAGGGTATTTGCGAAGCCAAGTTTGGAATACTGCATATAATTTTGGTCAACATTCCAGATGAAGGTTGTTGTTAAATATGAGAAGTTGCAGAAAAAAATTACAATGATGTTGCCAGGACTGGAGGGATTGAGTTACAGGGAGAAGCTGAATAGGCTGGCACATCTTTCCTCTGGAGTGTTGGAGGCCGAGGTGTGACCTTATAGAGTTTTATGAAATCATGAGGGGCATAGTTGAAGGTGAATAGCCAAGCACTTTTTTCCAGGTGGGGGAGTCCAAAACTACAAAGTATAAATTTAAGGTGAGAGGGGAAAGATTTAAAATGGACCTGAGAGGTAACTTTTTCATGCATAGGAAGTAATAGGGGCAGACACGATTCAACATTTAAAAGGTAGCTGGATGGATTTCTGAATAGAAAATATTTAGAGGGATGCGAGTCAAGTGCTGGCAAATGGGACTACGTCAGATTGGGATAGCCGATCAGTGCAGACAAGTTGGAATGAAAAGTCTGCTTCTGTGTTATACGATCCTACTTTTACCTTAATTGTATTGAATGATCCCAACCTCTGCTGCTCTTTTATGACAAAGAGCTCCAAAGACCTCTCCTGAGAGGAAGAACTCCTTCATATCTCCATCTTAAATGGGAGACCCATTGTTTTTAAATCTATATCACCTTATGCTAATCCCTCCAACAAAGGGAGAGCATCTTTCAACATTCACTCTGTCAAGCTCCTCCAAGACCTTACATATTTAAATAAGAACATAGTTCATTCTCCAATAGATACAATGGACAGACTAACCTTTTCACATAAAATAATCCCTCCATCCAGCATCAGTCAAGTTCTTGAAACTTCTTGGAACTGTTCCTAATGGATTTATATCATTTCTTACGCAAAGCTAAAACTATATACAGCATTCCAGATGCAACCTCACCAACATTCTGCACAACTGCAGCAAAATATTCTTAACCTTCTATTCCATTCTGCTTATAAATAACTTTCCATTTGTCTTCCTAATCATTACTTACTGTACATGCATATTGACTTGGTCATTTGTGCACCAGCACACCCAAAATTTCTCTACATCGAGTTTTATCACAGCAGCAATAACATACTGCTGTCTCTTCTTGCCAAAGTTCATAGATTCATATTTTGCCATATGGTATTTGAGCTGCTAAACATTTGCCACTCATTATACCTATCAACAGCCCTTGTAGAATTAAGATTTTGAGACAACTTAGTTTCCTATCTTTGTATCACATTTGGTGTCTGGTTCATTCAAGCCATTAATACAGATTGTAAACCATTGAGATCCCAACACTGATTCCCCTTAGTATCCAGTCAACACAAAAAATTGCTTATGTCACTCTGTTTCTGATTAGCAGAGATAGAATTGTTTGCTAATAAGTTGCCCTTACACCATAAGCTTACATTTTGTCTAATAACCTTTGATGTCACACCTCAACAAATACCTTATGGAAATCCAAATACAGTATAGCCTTGGTTCCCCTCTATCTTGATACTTCCTCAAAAGCACCAATAAATTATTCAAACATGATTTCCCTTTGATTGTTTCCCAAGTTGGAATGGGGAAATCAACAGCCCTGCAATTGAGTATAAGTTGCCTACAAAACTATGTTTAGTGTCATGACTGAGACATGAGAAAAGTGCTGGTAATTGAATTCTACCCTTTGCATCAATAATATGACTGTTTAGATTCAAATCAACAAAATGGCCAAGTGCTTCACTATTGTACTGCTATCCAGAATAGAAAACACTTCCACTAGGTTTCTTTAATGACCTCAAAGATAATCCGCTGTAAAACCAAATTAATTTCTCAAATCAAGTTGCAAAACTGGCCAACAACTACAATTTAATCCAGAATTAAAACATCTCATTTTAATCTCAAATAAACACACACAACTTGACTGAGGTATTATTTATAAAGAGCAAAAAGATAAAACACCGCATTGACCAACAGTCTGAAAAATAAAAGATATAACTCGCCAAACACAGCCTACCAGTTTTCTTGCTGACAAGCATAAATTGATAGATCAAATTTGGCTGTGAGAGAAATTGAGCTTGTCCCAAGTCTTTAGAAAGCTGAGAGCTCAGTATTTCAGGGTTAGCAGCGTAGTCAAGATATTGTGATATGGAAACTTGAACAGTTTCCTAAATACTTCACCCAAGAGAAAATTTCAACAGAGAGAGTACTTGTCTGCACAGCAGGTTTTGGAAGATTTGTTCCTTCCAATTCCCTGGACTTTGAAACAGAGACAAAGGCTAGAGAGATGATTCGGAGGTGCCCTGTGTTGGACTGCGGTGTACAAAGTTAAAAATCACAACGCCAGGTTATAGTCTAATAGGTTTATTTGGAAGCACTAGCTTTCAGAGCGCTAGTCCTTCATCAGGTGGTTTTGACAGGCTAGAGTGTTGCTCGGCAAACAGTACAGTGGCCTACAGTTCCTTCCAACCCAGGTTTTCCAGCAATTAAGGGCAATAAGTTCTCTCTTACATTATTAAGAATTTGTTTGATGTACTTCATAAGTTACTTGACTTTCTGTAATTAGGGACTGTTTAGAGCTCATACTCAACTGCTGGACTTCAATTTTTGGTAAATTCAGTTTATTCCTGTGTCCCTAACATTAGTCAATGCTGCTTTTAGCTCATTATTGCAAGTCTTAAAACTGGGCATCTAGTCATGTGATCCTTTTGATAGTCCCTGGGATTTAAGTCTTTAAAAAGTCATCAATTTCTACAGAAATCGTAACAAATTAGCGGTACGTAATTTTTTTTTAAAGTAGTGAATATTTAATGGTGAACCTTTAAAAATGATAGTTTGGACTCAACTGGAGTAGCACGCCCAATTCTGGGCACTACACTTTCAGCAGGATATGAAGGTTTTAGAGTAGGTTTTAAAAAGAGTTGTAAATGGCTCCAGAGTAGAGGCATTTAAGTTACATAGATTGACTGGAAAAGGAGTTGTCCCCCTCAAAGATGCTGGAGGGGGAATTTGACAGGGATATTTAAAATCATAAAAAGGTATAAACTGATTTTTTTTTGGCAATGGAAATATAGGACACAAATTAAAGATTACAGTCAAGTACTATTGCAGGGCTTCAGGGAAAGGGGAGTGGGGCTAGCTAAGTTGCTCTTGCAAAAAGCAGGCATGAGCATGAAGGGTCAAATAGTTACAGTCGCTGCTGAAACCATTCTTTATGACAACATCAAAGTGCTGTAGGGAGAATATTATAGCTCTGAAGCAGCAGCAAACACAAATTTATTAGGATGCTGCCTGTATGAGGAATTGCAAATATGAAAATTAACTAACTTGTTTTAAAACATTGGAGCTGTTCTTTTTAAATGTTAGAACTTACAGGTTGATATAATAATTGTTTAAAACTTCAAACAGTTCAGATGAAGTATGTAGAAACAGATGTTTCTAATGGCTGTCGGTGCTGTAGCTAAGGGCCAGAGACTCAACAGTTTTTGAAATTATGAGAATAAGCTTTATGTAATTATGATTTCACAAAGAGCAATTATTTTCCATGGTTTGTGGTTGAATAGTTCAGGATAAAATTTGACAAAAGTGTAAAAGTGAGGATGATGATGGGACATAGGAATAGGCTGGCTAATTTTGCCTGCTCACAGGTAATAATTTTATAGGATTGGAATATTTCTATGCTGCAATTTTTATATCCTTCACCATAGATGCTTACAGCTGGTCATTAAAAAAGTATTATTCAGTTCTGAACTTATTTCTGAATTGAATTAGATCATGGCTGATCAGTGCCTCAACTTGTTGTCTGAGAACATTTCCAAAGTCATGAGCTGCTGAGCTGTTTCGATGACATCTTTTCTGCTGGATACATTCTTGGTGAAATTAATGTTACAAAATCCAGGGCTCTGAGCTCTCAAGATCTTTGCAGGTTGCTTTCTTCAAATATTACTCACAAAATCCAGGTCTATGTATTTTCAAAACATCTCAATTACATAACATTGATCCCATGTACTCAAGTTAAATGCATATACCCTGTCCTCAAACTAAATACTTTAAAGTGTGGTATCATTGTAGGAAATCTGCTATACCTTTGATGAAATTAATAATTCCTTCCTGAGTAACGTGCTGAGATTTGAACACAATACTCAGTACTAGGTCTGAGGAAGAGTTCATTTAATTGAATTCTTATTTTCCATTGCACTTGAATCCCAATCGTTGTAAAGTGGCTTTCAGCAATCTATTTTAGTTATATTCCAAAATTAGAGAGACCAGGCAAGTGTCAATTCACTTTAGTATACAAGCCAGTCTCAAATTTTTAAAATTTATTTTGTCATCTGAATTGTAGAAATTATGTTCTTGCCAATTATATTCTCAAACCAATATTCTAATTTTAGTCAAAACAGGCCAATGATATCTTCATGATCCCACCAGGTTCAAAAATCACAAGGATAAATGTTTCAATACAAAGCTGTTTCCAATTCTCTAACCCTTGCGAACTATAGAGTTGAATATAATAGTCTTAGCTGCAAGATGCATCTCCCATTATGAAGGATAGCACATTCATAATTGAAGCAGCTAAATGGCAGGTCAGGTAACTTTTTGACTTCCATAAACAAAGTACTACCCTGCCCTGATCTTGAAATGCTTAAGAAATCAAATTCAACCTTCTCTTCACAGCTTCCCAAAAATTAGTTCGTATAAATCTTAAAATAAAACATACAGATTAACATGGCAAGAAAACAGAGACATCAAAAATTTCCTTAATAACCCAGTCCAGAACAATACTCAAACCCAACAATTCTATCAAACAAGACCTCTCTTTACAAACAAAATCCAACTAAAGTCCAGAACTAAGCTTTGCCATTGAGACATAACTCCCAATACATGCATAAAATATCAATGCATGTCCTGTTAGCTACATGAAAACTATAGAATTTTTACATATCCTGTATTATAGACTCCCATCCTCATATTTGTGTAGAAACAATGGCAATGCCTGATTTCAACATATATTATGTTTATGAAATTTTCCTGAGTAAGGGATAGTAGAGATTGATGATTTCAGGAATATGTTGACAATAAGAACTAGGAGCAGGAGGCGGCCATCTGGCCCTTCAATTGCTGCACAATTCAACAAGATCATGGCTGATCTTTTTGAGGCCTCAGCTACACTTACCTGCCCTTTCGCCGTAACCCATATCCCTTCACTGTTCAAAAAATTATCTATCTTAGCTTTGAAAACATTTACTGAAGAAGCCTCAACCACTTCAGTAGGCATGGAATTCCACAGATTCATAACCCTCTGGGTGAAGTTCTCTCAATTCAGTACTAGATCTTCTCCCCTTATTTTTGAGACTGTGCCCTCTTGTCCTAGTTTCACCCGCCAATGGATACATCCTGTCTACTTCTACCTTATTTATTCCCTTCATAATTTAATATGTTTTTATGAGATGCTCCCTCGTTCTTTTAAATTCCAATGCCTTAACCAGCACCCTATACAGCTGCAAATTAACTTCCCTGCTTTTAAACTTTAGCAATGAAGGACAAAATTCCATTTACCTTCTTAATTACCTGTTGAAGTTTCAGATCAACCTTCTATGATTCATGCACAAGGGCACCCAGCAACAGCGTGCTGTAATTTCTTACCATTCAAGTAATAGCCATTTTTACTGTTATTCCTACCAAAATAGAGGACTTCCCATTTATTAACATTGCAAAGGGATAAGTTTAAGTGAGTGGACAAAGGTCTGGTAGATGGAGAACAAAGTTTCACACACTTCGCTGTACCACTTATCTTAGTCTCATCCGCAAACTTTGACACACTACACGTGGTCCCCAACTTCAAATAATATACGCAAATTGCGAACAACTACAGTCCCAACACTGATTCCTGAGGCACACCACCAGTCACTGATCTCTAACCAGAAAAGCACTCATTTACTCCCATACTTTGCTTCCTGTTGGTTAACCAATCTTATATCCATGCTAATGCATTGCCTCTTTAAAGCCTTTCTTGTTCAACATTTTAAAAAACATTTTATTTCAATGATTAAAAGTCCTGTGGAAAACATTTTTGTCAAAATTAACAGGAAATTTTAAAATGGCACTTATTTTAACCTCAGCTGATACAAAGGTAATTCCACTTCCTGACCAATTTATGTAATCTCACATAATTGACATTTAAATGCTACAGAAAACTTACCATTACTATTGGGCCATGGGTGTAAACTCCTGCTTCTAATTAGTGCTTCATCTATTCTTCCACCAGATGGATTATCCACATATTGTCGACCCTGCTCCAGGGCATTGAAACACTCTGTGCAAGAATCGCTACTATCTGCTCTCAGCTTGTCATAGTTCCAATTTGCTGATTGAAGTGCTGATCTATCTAAGGAAATATAGTCTAGAGAACTTAGAGAAGTGAAAGGTCCTGTACACTGATCCTGTACAAGAAAAATTAAGTTCGCTGTTAGGTCTTGTAGCCTCTTCGACCCATCAAATCCTTGAGGAACAACAGAATTCCGACACAATATCAATCGTCTTTCTGCAGCTTGACCAATCTCTGATGTCCTCCCAAAAATATCAAATTCATCCTCGAGAAAGAGACCTGCATTATATCCAAGTCTGCGGTTTACGACAGCACTAAATCCACAGGTGCATCCAAACTGGGCTTCATTGGTTGGATCTGGGATGTATAAACCAACATCCGCCCCTTTGATATTCATATTACAAACACAGATACAGCAGCTATCGAAGTTGCGATCTTTGAAGAAATTCATCACCGAATCTGAAAGGATTAGCGTAACGTACAAGCTGTGTGCCTGGGGAATTGACTGTATGGTTGCTGGCTCCACAGAGTTCAATGGTCGTGTGGTTGAAGGTGTTGAAGCAGGGGAACACATATCAGCACTATCATACTTCACTGATCCTTGCCCACTGGCAGTGCCCCCACCCCGTGGAGTTCGTGGTGTCCTTGGTGTACGAGGTGTTGGGACAGAGAAGCGAGGGGTTGCAGGAGAGGGCAACACACCAGCACCACTGTTGCTGGCAGGTGCAGTAGAACTTACTGCCAAAGGTGTGCTCATTTGAGGAGTGCTCATCTGAATATAATCTTCTGTCAGACTCCCAACACTAGGCACATTGCTGTAAGAACAAGGGCAGTTTTAGAAAAATATTGATTTGTCGCTCGAGTATAAATTGAAGTAGCTATTAGTATGCTTTGCAGGAAACAACCAAGTATAAATGCATTGACACTGTCAAAATATCAAAATAAACATTACTTAAAATGTTGCATTTACCACCTTACTTGTAACATTCAAGGAAACTCCGATGTTACAACCAGTCATTGCTTGTCTAACTGACAGAATGTCACTTAACTATAGAAAATTTGCCAACAATTCCAACAATAATTTTCTAAATATTAATCCATTTAACTAATTTTATTCTTGTCATACATTTGAAAGAATGCTGGGCTTAGATACTAAACTCAACTTCGATAGTTCCTTTTCAGTTCCATGCACGTAACTTGCAACAAAGGCTTTCCAGCACTTACACATATCCATCCCGATTTAATGAAGCAGGTGGTGGTACAGGCAATTGTTCGATTTTTGGAGGAATAGCCCATGATGGTCGGTATATGCAGGCATCTGGTATTTTCAGTGGAGCAAGGCATTGACTGGGCACGGCCTTTAGTGGTGCAAACATTGAAGATCCAACAAAACCCTTAGCTTTTGGGGGCTTGTGCACGTAAGAAAAATCCTATAAAAAGTATCATTAAAAAAATTATCTTTGAAACAAACATCATGCAGACAAACAAAAGTATAAACCTTCAGGATATGTTAAAACATTATTAAAATATTAACAAAGCCCTTTAAAAATATTAAAAGAATACACAACTCTGACAGTAACTTTCCAAACTGCCTTAATATGAACATTTGTTTTCATTTACTAACTGTTATTTCTTCAGGCTTAGGACTGCCCAGTCGATCTTCCACTTGCATTTTGAATTCTGTGAATTGAGTTGCGGTCATAGTACCAACCGGATTCTCCATGCTACTCATCCCTGCAGGCATCTCAGAATTAACACCATCTTTGTAATTCATTACTGGAGAAAATGCTGGATGTTGTTCTAAAGATGGAGGGGTTGGAAACATTCTTTGCAGATCTGCGACAGCTGGAAGAAATTAAACTTTATCAAATTCTTGTTCACTATTTGCAAACAAATCCAAATTTATACTTGCTCATTTTGAATCATGCTCTGGAACTACTCAAAAATTCAGTTTCAACATCAGTTTATTTCTGTCAAACTCAATGTCAAAATCACTCCAAAGCGATGTTTATTTCATTTTCAAATTCTCTTTTAAAAATTACTTTTGAATATTTTAAGTACTAAGCCCTATAACATCCTGGAAATTGGTAGCACTACCGTAAACACTTACTTGGAGGATAAGGCCCAGTTGTCTTCACATCTTTTCCAACAGCTTTGTCTTCTGATCCTGCATTTGCTTGCTTAGAGCGTGTTGGGGAAGATGTCTGCAATAAATAGTTGTCTTCTTTTAACAAACTTTCTGGGTTGTTTTATTTCTGCAAATATATCTTAGTAATGTTTTAGGCTTAGCTTGGATGAGACTAAGAATTATGGATCAAGAGAAAAGTTTGTAGTGTGATAATTGAAAAACATGAATGCATTTTGCATTATACCTTCAAGTACATTCTCACAAGCATGTATGTACACTAATAGTTTTACATCATGGCTTAACTGACTTATTTTTAATTGCAGCAAAATATACAAGTAGTACAAATGTTAAACTTGTACTTAATTCCTTTCTCTATCAAAATTAAAACTGAAAACTCTGTAGAAGTTTAATTCTCAGTCCAATAATTCAAGAAAGAAAGCTATCTTAATGTTATGTAAATAACTGCAAAACTACATACTCCTGCAATTGATATGCTCAGCAGAAATGGAGTTATCCAACTGGAGTTTTATTAGGTTTCAAGCCCTGTATCCAGCAACTGATCATTGTGAAGGTCTATTTGAGAATTTGTGGTTTTTAACAGCAGCATGCAGAGAGCAAGACAACATTGTGATGAGAACACAAAGTTGCAATGGTTAGAAGTCAAATAAAGCTAACATTCCTATGTCGACTAGCAACATAGAACATATCCTGTGAAAGAATGAAACATCTGAAACTAGTTGCAACTTAAAACTACGATGAACATTCTTCTGGTAGGAAAGGGGGGGGGGGGGGGGGGGGGTGTGTGGGTGGGAGTGTTGTCCTTATAGGTCAGGATTGCCATCAGTATTAAAACGTTCTGGTTTTGGTTTTTAAACAATAAGTTCTCATTAATTGCTATGTATTCCAGAAAAATATCAATATCCTAGATGACCAGATGTGCAAGAAGCATTTTTAGTCATGGAAATCTGAGCTCTGGGTTTCAGAGTTAGGTGGAAAGGTGGTCACACTGCAACTTATGAGCCCAGAAGAAGGAAATGGATGATCTTCAGGCAGTTCCAGAGAAACAGGCCAGGTAGTGCAGGAATCCCCAGGGATCCTGCTCGCAAATCAGTTATCCGTTTTGGAAATTAATCCCTTTTAGGAACCAAAGTCAGATTAAGTTTGTGGCATCACAAGCAACTCAGCTGTACAGCGGGGAAGGAAGACGAAAGGAAGAGCAACAACGATAGAGGATTCAATTGTTAAGTGGACAGACAGGTATTTCTGTTGCCATGAATATGACAATACTGGCACAAGAGAAGCAATAAGTGTGTCACAGAGCAGCTGGCAGAATTCTTCTGGAGACGGTGAACAGCCAGAGGTATTGGTTAGTAACAATGATGTGCACAGGGAAAGACATGTAGCCCCACAATCAGAATTTAGGGAGTGAGTAGAAAAGTTAGCAAGCAATAATCTTTGGATCATGCACAGTGCCAAGTGTTCAAATGAAGACAGAAATAAGAGGATGCATGACCAGAAGAGGACGCTTCAGATTCCTGGGACACTTGGATTTGTCCTGGAGATGATGGCAACTGTACAAAGAAGGAATTAAGCACCTTGTGGGTGGTTTTGTTAGTTTTTTTTTAGCAAGGGCTTTAAATGTTCCTGGATTGTGTGCAAGGAAGTTTCCTACAGCATGTTGTGCCCAGTTCAAAAAAGAAGAATGTACTGTTTGACCTGGTTCTTGGAAAATGAGGTGGACCAAGTGGATCAAATGTCAGTGGGAGAATATTTATAAGACAGCAATTATGATGACAAGACCAGGATGATGGTGGAGAATGATACACATCAATCAGAATAAGAAAAACAAATCAGCAGTTCGCTGGCTTCAATGGGACAAGAAAAACTGAAAGAACTGTGGATGCTGTAAATCAGAAACAAAAACAGAAGTTGCTAGAAAAGCTCAGCAGGTCTGGCAGCATCTGTGGAGAGAAATCAGAGTTAACATTAGGGGACAAGAAGGTCCATTCGAGGTCTGAGCAAGGCAGAAATAACTAGAATGAGACACTGATGGAAAAATGGTAGCACTGCAATGGACTACAGTTTGAAAAGGAGATAGTTTGGGTACAGTTAGGGTATACTGCCTCAAGTCAGAAAGCAGGAAATACAAATCCAGAGCTCCCAGGCTGACAAAGGAAATAGAAATGAAGATAAAGAAGTACTTATGATAGGTGTCTGGTAGAAAATATAATTGAGAGCCAAGAAGAATACAGAAGGTTGAAATGGGAAGTGAGAAGGCAAACGAGATAAAGAGGAATTATGTGAAAAGTCTGGCAGCCAATATCAAGGATTGCCTCAAGGTTTAGAACATATAACTGGTAAGGAAACCAAGAGGAGTGGGGCTGATAAGAGACCAGAAAGGGATTTTACACATGCAGGCAGCAGGCAGGCTGAGGCATTAAATGAATATTTTAGATTTAGTTTTACCAAGGAGGGAAATACTACCAGGCCATAGTGACTGAGAACAAAACCCTGTCACTGGAAAGGTTTAAAAAATTGATACAGAAATTGCATTGGACAGACTGTTGGTATAAAACACCATACCTGGATGAGATGCATCCAAGTAAAGGAATGAAGACTGCAGGTGCACTGGCTATTATCTTTCTGTCTTCTTTAGACAGAGTGAAGGGCTGAAAGACTGGGAAATTGGCCAAATGTCTTATGGCCTAAAATAGCAAATATTCCAGCCTTGTTGAAAAATGGTTGTAAACACACTAATTATGGACCAGTCAGTTTAACTTTGGTGGTGTTGCAGCTTCAAGAAACAATTAGTCAGGAGTGCATTAACAGTAACATAGGAAAAAAAAAGGTTGGGTTGACTGGGAAGAGTCAGATGAATTTCTGAAGTAGAAATGACATCTAACTTGGAGCTTTTTGAACTTTTCTCTTAGTTCTTCAATGATGACAGCACTGTGGATGAGGATCACATGAACTTCCAGAAGGCAGCTGACACAGTGCCAAACAGGCTTGTGATGAAAGTTACAGATTATGAAATAAAAGAGAAAGTAGCACGGTAGCTACAAAACTAGCTAAAAGAAAGGAAACAGAGTGCAGTGTGAATAGACTTTTTTCAGGCTAGAGGAACATTTGCAGCAGAGCACCCCCAGTAGCTGGTATTGGGACCGTTGCTTGACCTAATATATATGAATGGCCTTGATCTTGGTTTGTAAGGGACAACACTAAAATTTGTGGATGACAATTTTAAAATTTGCAAGTGGAAGAATTTAAAACTGTGAGGAAGACTGTGTAGAGCAAAAAGACATGCAGAGAAGTGTGAGGTGATGCACTTTGATAGAAAGAAGAGGGACAAACAATATAAAACAGGGGGTACAATTCCAATGAGGATGTAGGACTTTGAGGAACCTGGATGTAAATGTGCTCAAATCAATTAAATTGGCAGACCAGGCTGAGAGAGCCATTAGTAAAGCATACAGAATCTTCAGCTTTATTAACAGAGATATAGAGCAAAAGGACAAAGAGGGACGTTGAACTTGTACAAATCACCAGTTAGATCTCTTATTAACCAACTATTTACAATTCTAAAAATCACACAACACCGGGTTATAGTGCAACAGGTTTATCTGGAGGCACTACCTTTCAAAGTGCTGCTTCTTCATCAGGTGGTTGTGGAGTAGAATCATACGACATAGAATTTATAACAAAGTGATTGCATGTCATTGCAATATAATATTAAACAAATTTAGCTCAAGTTTTTCACCTTTTAGAGTCATCATGTTAGTTTTGGTTCCTTCATACATAAATCCCAAAAATTCTTTTAAAATTACATTCTCAAGATAGCTTTTAACAATAGGTGCTATCTCAGCTCAGATAATGCACTGAAGGTGTGAAATTAAAGTCTGTTTGTGTTCCAATATTAGGTCAGACTGATTCTATTTCTAAATTGGGATTTGCAGAATTTTACATAGATTTAATTGTAATTCTGTGAGAGAGAGAGAGAGAGAGAGAGAGAGTGTGTGTGAGAGAGAGAGAGAGAGAGAGAGAGAGAGAGAGTGTGTGTGTGTGTGTGTGTGTGTGTGTGTGTGTGTGTGTGTGTGTGTGTGTGTGTGTATATATATATATATATATAAAAAGTGTGTGCAGGGGACACAGTGTGCGCATTCATGAGGGCGTGTGTGTGTGTGTGCCTATGAGAGTGTGTATGTATGTGACAGTGTATGAGAGAGAGCCTGCATGGACATATATGTGTGTGTGTTTGTACACATATAGATATATAGAGTGCAGTGGGGTCACCTATAGTGCGACATGTACCCAAGGTCCCGGTTGAGGCCATCCCCATGGCTACCGAACTTGGCTGTCAGCCTCTGCTCGGCCACTTTGTGTTGTTGCCTGTCCCAAAGTCTGCCTTGAAGGATAGTCACCTAAAGGTCCAAGGCTGAATATCCCGGACTGCTGAAGTATTTCCCAACTGAGAGGGAACACTCCTGGCTGGTGCTGGTTGTGCGGTGTCAATTGATGACTTAAAATTCTGGACACCAGAGCATAGGAAGATGTTAATACAGTGGAAAGTATGTAGGAGTGATTTGCAAGAATGGCTCATGGGATGAAAAATTTCAGTTATGAAGAGAGATTAAACGAGTTAGGATTATTCTCCTGAACAGATGATGACAAAGAGATCTGATAGAGGTTTTCAAAGCCATGAGGGATTTGGATAGAGTAGATCAGGAGGAACTATTTCAATTTGTAATAAGGATATAAAAAAAAAACAGAAGGCACAGATTTAAAATGATTTGCAAAAGAACTAAATGCAAGTTGAGAATCATTTTTTTCACACAGAGAGTGGTCATAGTATGAAATGCACTGCCATAAAGTGTGGGAGAAGCAGTTCAGTTGGGGCATTCAAAGGGTTAAGGTGGTATTAGATGATTTCTTGTACACAAATAATGTACAAGGTTATGGGGAAGAGGCGAATGGCAAAAAACTTAATAATGCCCATATCAGAGTCAGTGCACACACAATGGGCCAAATGGTCTCCATTTGCATTGTAATCTGTGAATCGAGATATCCAAACATGATTTTGAGTTTTTTGTGCTCATTTGGAATAAAGCAAACAGGTGGAATCGACACTACAATAGTAAATCCTTGTTTACCATGTTGCTCTGTAAAATCGATAATATTAAGGAGATGGTACACTTAAGCGCAGGAGATTATATGCATCAAAGGACAAGAATTCCTGATGCTCACGAGTCACGAACTTTTGGGGTTCAAATAAGGATTCCTTTTTCACTGAGATTTGTTAACAACTACTTCAGAGAATCTACCTTAGAGGTTTCATGCTGGAGCAATGAAACCAGATGTTGGGCCTATTATTTGAATGCCAAGAACAACATGTGCATTTTTAAATAATTCTTTTCATTGGAATATCAAAACAGCCTGAAGCGAAGAGAGGAACTTTCCATAGTAGAAAATAAAAGTTAGAGTTGCAAAATCATCATAAAAACTGGCAAGTTTTAACTCAGATGTATGAAACTTTATTAAAACAAATAACCACTATATAGAGAGAGATCAGATTTGATAGTCTATTCAAAATTCTGTTCAAAACAATTCAAATACTTCATAAAATTAGAAATGTGCAGATAAAAAGACAATTTGAATGTTCCACGCAAGAAATAAAATACTGGCATGAAAACAATCTGATTAGCTATTATATATATGCTCTGAATTGAGAAATATAGGCTAAAGCAAGAATTTTAACTAACTAGTCCTGAGAGAAATTTACTTTGGGTAACTCCATTCTAAAAGCTCAACACAAAATTACAAAATATTTTGTTGGGAGACTAAATCAAAAAAAAGTGTTCATAGATTTTTAGATTGCTCCATTAGTTTATGTTTTCATTCATATGCATATGTAGCACTTAATTGTTAAATCTTTGGGAGCTCAATAAATTAAGAGTAAGCAGCATTCCAAACTCTTGACTCAAGCCAACAGAGATAAATTGATGACATTTAGATCTCATCAGCAACAGATGTTCAAATATGATGCACTGTTTAATTTGTGCTGACTTCTGCAAATATAAAATTGTACTTACCCCATTTTCCTCATCATCAGAGTTGTCAAAAAGATTGTCCAGGTCATTCAAAGAAACCACTAGGTCAGTCTCTCGTGTGAGGCTTGCAGGAACTATCCGCCCTGTTGGAGATTGTCGTGTTTCTAAAGAGAAAAAAAATCTTTCTAATAGTTTTACCAACTAGATGATTTGTAGGATTTTGTTAAAATTGCATTAGTGTCTCTTGAAAACAGCCGCTGCTCTTCAAAATATCAAGAATGCCAGATACCTGATTTTGGAGCAGTGTTAAAAATAGACATGGCATCTTTTCCATCAGGCAACTGTGTAGCATGACTAGATGGAGCTTCCCTCGTACCAAATCCATCTTCGAGCTGAAAAGGAAATCGGTATAACCTGAAATATCTTCAGATTGTTTACAACATTATACAAATTATGCAATGACAGAAAAAACTTACAAATTCTATCTGACAAGCAGGGTTTAAAGGCTCCAGAATATTTTTCTCCTCATACTTCCTTCAGATTAAACATTCAATCCAACTCATTTTTTTCTGGAATATAATTAATACAGGCTCCGGGAAAAAAAAATCAGTTCTATCCCATCCTATTAATCTATGTTTATAATCTGGACCCCAAATCAAATTCTTTAAAAAAATGACTATGTGCAACACAATGAATTTGTTTGGATTATCCACGATCTAAAACAAATATTTGTTGCATCTCACCAATTTTAGAATCAGATTGTCATAGTCCAAGTGAAATAATTAGGTGGCAATCTCAAAATATATTGGTCTATTTTCAAAAGATGATAATTTAAAGAAATATCTTCCACAAAACTGGATTGTCAAATAATCCTAAATGTGTTTCACAAGCAATCTGGAAAGTTACAGAAAAGTCTATTTTGACTTGGAATGTATTTTCATATTACTATTAATTTAGCTTCAAACTAAATAATTTACAGTTTCACCAGACATCTCTCCAAGATATAGGTTTTAAACTTCAAGTCTGAAAATGCTGCAGCTGCATCTAAGGTTGCTGCTATTCCTTGGCCTGTTCACATCATCAGTGTTATGAACCCAGCAAATGGAATCTTAGGATAGGTCAGATTCCAGAGTGAAACCAGGCTGATTAGTTCATAAGTTTGTTTTTGGCAATTTGGTTCCAGTGATGTCAGTCACTGGCACTGTTATGTGAATATGTTCAAATGTTCTTTCAAGGAAATAAATTTATTTCACAAAAGAAAATGCAACTTTATATATTTCAGAATAGTGCCATCTTAAACAACTAAAAGAAAAATTCAACTCTTTTCCCAGCGGTACCCTTTTCAAACTCAAGTATCACTCCCATCTTCACTTTTAAGACTTTGTACTTAACTGACTCTCTGCACATTCATCAGATAGGATTAGCTCTCATTCTCCCAGAGACACACAAATGCAGACTAACTCACTCGTTCCTGTTTTATTCCTAGACTGCTGAAGTAGCTCACAACTTATTTTCCGCTCTGACATGGCCAGACAGGCTAACTCTCTCAGCCATCAGGCTTCTATTAAACATAAATTTGCTCTGCTGCTTTAACAACTTCTTTTCTAAACTTAACCTGTCAGTGGCCTCAAGACATCAGTTTCTGGATACCATAAAGCTGAACTTGGATAACATTGAACAATTAATTCCCTTGACAGTTCATTTAACTACTGAGCTCATGTTACATGGCTTCTTGGAAATGATGTTGAACACTGTTCAAAAGTTACTTTCTGTTCTATTTTAAGTAAATTACCAAAGAACTAAAACTAAAAACACATTTACCTCTGCAGTCATCAGTCTGTTACAGGTGAACACATTCAAAGGATGGTCTGCCTTTACTTAACAAATGCATTAATAAAAGCTTTTAATATTTTCCCTGTGATGTTAAAATAACTGGCCCACATTTTCTTGATTTTTGGTTCAAAAGGAGGACAATAAGTTCCATTTGCTATTGATCTACCCATTAACTTAATTTGCCCATTTATTTTAGCCAGATCTGCTTTAGCACCTTATTTAAATTTTTAAAAATAGCCTCGGATCCATTTCTCTCTCATTATTGTAACAATGCCCAATCCACCACTTCCTCAGGGAGTTCATTGCACACGTGAACCACCTCACTTCTTAATTAAATCTCTCTCCTCTCACCGTAAAAATACACCTCCTAATCTTGAAATCACCCATCTCTTCAGGGAAAGTTACCTACCATTAACCCTAACCATATGCCTCACAATATTATAAACATCTATCGGGTCACCTCTGAACTTCCTACACTCCAGTGAAAAAGGTACCAGCCTATCCAGCCTTTCAATATAACTCAATTTTCATAACTGATAACGTTCAAGTAAATCTCTTCTGAACTCTCGCTGGCTTAATAGTATCCTTCCGATAACAGGGCAACCAGAGCTTAATAATATTGTCTCCATAACAGAGTGTCCTGTTTAAAAGCTGAAAGCACGTAATCAGATAACTCCTCCCAAATGTAACTAACTTACAACTAAATTTTAAAGAAAAATTTGAAACTTGACCAATGGATCAAATTGCACACAGATCTAAACTAAAAAAAAACAGCACTGAATAGATCAAGCTGTTAGTGACAATAATGTTTCAGTAAAATAAACGGAAAGATTCAAATATAAGTAAGCATGTCAGCTTTTTATAATGAAGTGGGTTTAGGCTTTTAAAACCACAATCGTCCCTGCAACTTTTCACACAAAGATGATCTTATCCTTATGAAATGTCCTTCATTGTTAACAATACAGTCAACATTTTTTGACGATTTAGAGACGAAATGTTAATATAAATTAAATGCACATTTAAATTAACCTTTGCCTTAAACAAGATCATAACCATAGTCTGAAACTTCCATTCCACTTGCATTTGAGCTATAAAAGCATTTCACTCAAATCACAGAATTGTAATCACTGCTACTTGGGACACCTTGACCAAGACCACTAATCAATGTGATTTCATTTCACAATACCAGGTCAAAGATAGCCTGTTCACTAGTCAGCTACAAGTGTGCCATTCTAAAATACCAACTCATTTATGCTTCCATTGTATATTTGACTTTGCCCAAAATCTCCCCATGATTATAGTTTCTGACAGGCTCTCATTATTTATTACTTTATGCCCATCCTTCTGTGTGGTTAGCGTTATGGCTTGTACACCACTCCCAAAATTGACTTCCTAACTTCAACATTTCTAAATTCTATCCAAACCATTTCCATAGTTTGGTTTCCTAAACTTAGGTCAACCTTCCTTTTGTGGTAAGACGATCATTGCCTAACATAGCCATCCCGCTCACTTTTAATTTCCTGTTATTCCCAAATGTCCTGTAATATTCAAGACTTAAATCATTCTGCAGCCAAGTTTCTAACAACTACCAGATTTCTAATTACACACTGTTTCATTTCGAATGCATTTGCATTCAGATACAAAATCTCTTTATCATTTGAGTCTTTGTAAATTCTAGTCCTATTTGTTAGCAGACTCAGATTCATAAGCTGTTTATCATTTCCTGTATTTATATCCTTCTCTTTACCCTTGACTGCATTCTGATACATTACATCTTCTCCACCATTTGGTTTAAAATCTTGCCCACCTCCTTAGTGATGCAGTTGGCAACAGTATTTCCCACATCATGGTTCAAGTGGAGGCTGATCAATCGGTACAGATCCCACTTTTTCCCAGCAAAAGTGTCTCATGAACAGGAAGTCTTCCAAGTCTTCAAGCCACACATTGATCTGCCTAATCTGAGTGCCCTACGACAATGTGCATGCAGCTCACTCAATAAGGTAGAGATAATGAACTTTGAAACAAAAACAGAAGACCTCAGAACCCTCAGTGGACCTGAAACGTTAACTCTGATTTCTCTTCACAGATGCTTCAGACCTGCTGAACTTTTCTAGAAATTTCTGTTTTAGTTTCTGATTTACAGCATCTGCAATTCTTTCTGTATTTATGAACTTTGAGGCTTTACTACGCAATTTGGCACCTAGCTCCTCACGCTGACAATGCAGAATCTCCTCCTTTATCTTGCCTATATTGCTGGTAACTACATGGACCACAATTATTGGTTCCTACCCTTCCCACTACAAAGTTAAAATTCACACAACACCAGGTTATAGTCCTAAAGGTTTATTTGGAAGTACAAGCTTTCAGAACGCTGCTCCTTCATCAGGTAGCTCTCCAGTCTTGAGCAAAGGTCCTTAACCCTAGAACTAGACAGGCATTACAATTGCAAGGACTCATGTTCTGTGCCGCACTGAATACTGAATATACTACTCCCTATTATCCCTCTACCAGAGTACCGACTCCAAGATGTGTGCCTCCCTTCTGGCACAAACAAATCCAGGTAACTTCCCCTTCCAAGATGCAGTGTCTGCAATTTGACCTCCAATTGAAAGTCTGAGTCAAATCTTTAAACACTGGCTATAATATATTAGCTCTGAAATAAACACACATACCTTGAAACCATAATGCTGCCTGACCCACCATCTTTAACTTGTTTTAAGTAACTGCTTAATTATTACATGTAACTTTGTATTTAAATATATTTCTATATATTTCATGAGCCTTTCCACTAGCTGCTATAGACTTTGAACCTTAGGAATAAAATAAACCTTAATCACTTAGATACTCACTAATTAGATTTTTCTTTTGTAACGGACTAAGAATCAAGTCCTGGAGGCTGAAAATGTTTTGGCAAAGACAACAGAAAACCTCTTTCCCTTTCTCCATTCAACTTCCTGAAGCAGTTAGCTCCAGAACTTTAAGTCACACTCAAGTGCTGAACCACTTTAAACCGGTTAAGGTTATATGGTCCTAGCACAAAAGTGCCTATCAGATGCACTTAATAAAGGATCAGTTTCAGCAACTTTCACTGAAATTCTTGAAAATAACCTGGTTTAAAGCTGGCAACTGCATTTACTGCAGTTAGTTTAAGTGCAAACTCAGAACTAAATTAGACTTGTACAAAATAAACAGACTTTCCTACCCAAGAACTGCATGCACTCAGTCTCAGAATCATTTATGTCTCGAGGTTTAAAAGAATTTCCACAATATGGAAACACGCTGATGTGCCAAATTTGAGAACAATATTGTACTGATGAAAGTTTTTGGTGTTTGGCTCAGACACATAAAAATAGTAAAAGTACATGCAAAGGAAAATAAATTATAGCACTGAAATAAGATTCTAAATCTTCCTTCGCAGTTAATAATTGTCCCCACTGTGATATAATGGCAAACGTTCAGGAACCATCTGCTTTTAATCAATGTTCCATCTTTCATAACGTTGATATAAACAGTCCAATCATGAACAAAAAATTATATATGATGAAAATGCATCTCAAGATAGGATGCACAGCTGCAAGCATTATTACATAATGATTTCAAAATGTTACCTTGTTCGGTTGAGATTTCTTTGATGTATCTTTTTCAGATGCAAGTTTTGACTTCTTAATTGAAGTGAAGCTGTATTCAATATCACCATCCACAAAAGTGTAAGGGTCATTAAGTTCTCCAGGACCTTCATTATGCTGCTGGATAAGTCTAGTTGGATCCAGATAATTCATTTCCTGGATTTGCATTTGTACTCTTTCCTCTGAAACTTTGAATCGTTTATGAGGCTGTGCTAGAAGTCTAAAAGCGAAGCAAAGAATTTTACATGTAAAGCAGAAAATATTGGAAATAAACAACTCAGTCAACATCAGTAAAGATTATGAGCGGCTTAGAAAAGAGGTTGAAAAGGCAATTTGGAGGGATTAAACAGGAAATATAAAATGCAACTATCACCAAGTTTACTCATCGTAGAATCCCTACAGTGTGGAAACAGGCTGGTTGGCCCAACGAGTCCACACCGATCCGCTGAAGGGTATCCCACCCAGATCCACTCTCCTATCCTATTACTCTACATTTCCCCTGACGAATGCGCCTAGCCTACACATCCCTGAAGACTGTGGGTAATTTAGCAAGACCAATTACCTAATCTGCACATCTTTGGAGTACGGGAGGAAAACAGAGCACCAGGAGGAAACCTATGTCGACACAGGAAGAATGTGCAAACTCCACACAGTCATCTGAGGCTGGAATCGGGTCCCTGGCGCTGAAAGGCAGCAGTGCTAATCATTGAGATACCATGCCTGCCCTAAGATTATACACCATATTTAACATAATAAACCATTTTGAGAAGTTCACTAAATTACTCCAAAATATGAAACCAAGCCAAATATGAAGTGCACGAAGACTAAAAGCTAGACCTAAGGGAGAGATTTAAAGAGGTGAGCTTCCAGGAGGGTGAGATAGAGATGAAAAGGCAGAGGAGGAATTCTAGAGCTTAGCACTGAAGGAGCTGAAGGCATTATCACCAATTGCACAGCAATTAAAATTGGGGATACTCAAGAGACGAGAATTAAAGGATCTTGGCCATCTCAAATGGTTGTAGGGGTGGAGGGGAGTTACAGGAGATAGGGAGGGCTAAGGCCTATGTTAGAGGACAGGACATGGGAAACCAACCATCAGTGCACTGGAATACACAAGCGCAAAGAAAACATAAGCATGAATGAGGATTTTAGCAGATGAAGAACCAGACAGTAGTAAAGTCAGACAATGTCACTGGAGTGAAAACAGCACTGGAACAAATGTTCGGAAGCTCATCCAGGAGTCAAATTTAAAGTGAGGACTGCAGATGCTGGAGATCAGAGTCGAGAGTGTGGTGCTGGAAAAGCACAGTACGTTAGGCAACATCCGAGGAGCAGGAGAATCAACATTTCGGGCATAAGCCATAATGTAACATCAAGGTTGCGAACAGATTGGTTCAGTTTCAGAGTCTTGCCACAAGAGGAATGGAATTAGTAAGCTTGTCAAAATATGGAACAGCAGCCAAAAACAGAGGAGTTGTTCCCAATGTTCAACTGGAGGAAACTTCTGATTATGCACAAGTGCATTTTAAATTACTTTCATAATTTAGCAACAGCAAGAGGTGCACAAGATGTTGGTAAGCTAGAGTTTGATGTTGTCAGCATACTTGCAAAACCTGAATTATTTTGGATGCTGTCATCAAGGGACGGCATGTAAATAACTAGGTGGTGTCCAACAATAGAACCTTGAATGATACCTGAGGCAACAGTAGGAGAATGACCTGTACAAATAATTTAAAACTTTGTGAGATCTTTCATAGTAACCTTGTTCCTTAGTACTGCAGTTCATGAACAAATATATATCCCAGTTCTTCAAAAATATCCACTTACATATCAGTTCTAAGTAGTCACTCTCCTTTGCTATTTTTCCTCTCTTTAACTAGGTTTCATTTATATTTTCACCCTTTTTTTGTTCCATACTTCCTACACAAGAAAGGTAACTAATTCAATTTCCTCCCATTAATCTTCTCAGTTATTATCCCGTTAAATGCCATTTCAGTTTTCCATTCAATTTCATTCATCCTCCAGATTCTTAGAATTCCTGAGAAATTCAAGCCACTATTTTCCAGAAATAATCTCGATGAAATATATAGCCTTTTGCAGCATCACAACATTTGAAAAATAAAGGAAAAACAAAATCATATTACATGCACTCTCAAATTCACTCAAAACATTCAGTACTAAAGTACTTATTGAAAAGCAGCATAACAATTACACAGCCCAAATTGCCAAACAATGCAATTTGCATTTTATAGTTGTTTTTAATAAGAAGAGTGTGGTAAATATGTTTAATTATTGGTAACAATTTTGAATGTGAACTGATCAGGTACTGGTTAACAAAGTGTTTAGCATTTGAGAAAATGAAAAGGTCCACTACGCAATATCATTGAAGTGTTTTAGGGTGCGTGCACATGCTCATGGTTTGGGTGGTGTGCAAATATGTAGATACTGGTTTATCAGTGACCAAAGTACAAAAAAAACTAACTAGAACAGAGCCTGCAGTGCAATCCAATTTTATTTAAAAAACGTATTTGATTTTTAAGTATCATTTCAACTATAAAATTGGATTCAGGAAGACAATTGAGAAACTGCTTGTATCTACTGCCCTTAAGTTTACAATTTGATTACGCAAGACACAAACTGATTCACAGAGTCCAAATGCCTACTGACCATTTCACCTAAACGGTCCACTGCCCTATTTATCAGTCACTGAGCCTCCATCTTGATTTTGATTTTGATTTAGCTCGTGTTAAATAGGAGTTTTAAATAGTGCATCAAATACTCTTTAAACCTTAGTTTTAAAACAAATGAACCCCTATAAATGGGTAGATCATGGATTACCTCCATTTAAAATAACCTCAAATCAAACTTCAATGGATCAACTGAAAAACTTGGATGCAATAAAGAAACAAGCTAAATAAACAAAAGAAACAATATACCACAAATATTACCGTCTTAGTGCTGAACCATCTGGATTATCAATTTTGTTGTCACATCTGTCACAGTGCAGTTCTGGTGGCCTGAACTCTCCCTCTACATGGGTTGGAGTCTTATAACACTGCCATGAGATTCTGTCCGATGACTCCAAATTTTGTGCAGTGATACCACTATATAGAGTAGTCTCGCTGACCTCCGGCACTGGTGGTAGTCTTTGTGATAAAAGCCCAGTCTTATCATCAAGGCTGGGGATCGCCTGAAGTTCTAGACCATTACTATATAGTAATGGATTAATGGGCTCCGGAGCTCCTTCCAAACCTTCTGCTTCTGGACCTCTCGGTTGGGGGCTGAGCGTTGGTGGAAGTGGAGAGATGGGAGAATGTGGAGAATCCATAGGATTCAAATTTAGTGGCTTGCTCTGGTTTCCTGGATGTCCAGATGCTGGCTTGCCATACTTCCTGCTGCTGTGCATTTCCAAGGAGACATCAATACCAACTAATCCAAGCTTCTGTCCTGTTGGATCTTGCTCCATGCAAAGCTCATCAGTTAACGAAGGTCGATGATGAAATGGAGTCATAGGTCGCTTCTGCTGCTTATCTCCCTTTTCCTGCTTCTCATTTGTTTTGTGCTTAGAAGACGCAGATGATGGCAAAGAAGAAGCGGAAGGGAGACCAGCATTAAAGCCAGGCTGAGAGATGGGTGGAGGGCGGTTTGCGCCCGTTGTACTTCGCTGTTTTAGAAGCTTTTGCCTGAAAAATACCAATAGTCAGAGGTCATATTTGACAATAATGGAATGAATAATGCACAACTTCAAACATGACTATGTGTAGCAGTGCGTCAGACATAATTGAGAGACTAACACTGATGAAAACTTCCTTTGAAAAGTCTAAATACTTTTTCCAACTATTACAGAAAAATTGCATTCATAACATACAGTTAACCTCATTTATTTAACCCCATATTGAAACAGCAATACCAAAAATTGCTAATTAAAAATTAGAATTGATTACATTGGAGAGTCTACACCAATATCAACAGTGCAAAGTGGCTGAAGCTGAAAGAAAATTGATGATCCACAGTACGAATATTGGACAGATAAAATATTAGCATCTGTTCTCTGACTATGTTGGACAATTATGTTATTTAACATTATGTCTGACATACAGCAGTGGAGACGGATTTATTAGCAGAGTTGGCAACACTACTGACACTGGGCAGAAGACGGTGGGTTAAAGACTCACTCCAGCACTGGAGCACAAAAAAAGCTAAACTCCAGGACTGTACCAAGAGTGTGGCAGAATCTTGAAAGCACTTTCAGAATCTTTACATTGAGACAACAAGGCACTATTTCAGAGAAGAGCAGAGGAGTTATCGCCAGTTGCCCTAATTAAAACTTATTTCTCAATCAATATCACAAAACAGATCATTATTCCACTTATGCTTATGGGAGCTTGCTACACACAAATTGAATGCCTTGATTCCTAGATTACAACATTAGTATATTTCAAAACATTTAATTAACTGTACAGTATAAGGGATTGTCTTATAATTGTGCAGGGCATAGTTTAAAATAAATAGAACTTTTTTAAAAAAGTCTTACTTATACACAAATGAATGTAATTAACTTTGGGCCAAGAGAAGAAATTATCTCCCAAAAGGTTAATGGTACTACAAAGTCTCCTGAGGTCGATCTCCCTACATTCTATTAGAGAAAGATGTCACTGTGCATCACACCTTGAGTTCTTTGATAAGGGTAGTAGTACTTGAACTCTAAAAAGTATATTGGAAGGAAATAGCAATTTCAGAAGCAGTTCCAAGTAGCAAAAGGTCAGAAAGGGATTGGGGAAAAAAACCATGAAATTAAATATTTTGGGATTTTTTTTTTGCAAGTTCATACTTCATGCAAAACTTCCAAAAACTGATGGCTGTCCTTCTATAACTCTCGAACAGCTGATCAAAATAGTACTAAATTATACAACTAATAGGCAGAGGATGCGGGGGGATACCATTTTCAGGTGCTAACTACAACAAAGCATCATGGCAAATGGAAGGCAACCTGACCCAAATGAAGAACACAGTAAAGCAGGTTTCTTAAAAGTCAACTGCAACCCCCTCTCTTGGTATCAGCCAGTATTTCACATCAAACATGTACCTTCAACATAAGCACAACAGTCAATTGTTTTTAGTGCTAGATTTTCTTTCAGAAAATGGTCAATATAGATGTGAATGCTACAATGATTTCTCCCGAGAGTTATTCTTTGTCATGTCACTGCTTAAAACCTCTACAGTGTTTCAAATATCTTTTATACTTTACCTGGTCTAGTCAAGATTAGGTCAATATATTACTTCAAATTAAATGTTATTACTATAATTCTATTGATCAACATTCTCCAATAAGAAACAGTTATTAAAAATTATTAATAAGAAAAGTCTAGCTACGTTGGACAGACTAAAATTAAATTTTAGAAAAGAATATGATGATCATCATAACAGTGATGTACAAATTTTGCAATATTTGGCAGTTTAGGTTTAATCAAAACAAACACGCTTGGGACACACAGTTGAAAATTTACCACCCAGAAGTAGTGAATGGAACCCTGAGTTTACTGAAGATCCGTACGTAACTACCTGAAGTGATACTTCTTACATCACAATGGGGTGACGTTCCTTTCTTTTGGTGGTTTAGGAATGAGTGTTTTTATTTTGGGAATGGGGATGGAATAGGTGAGAAGAGAGAGAAGGAAGAGGAAAGTCACCTTGACTAGCATTTTTCACTCGATTCTTAATGTGCTATTATTTGACAAGCAGAATTGTTGCAAGATTTGGAGGGGAGGGGAGAATAGCAACATTTGCTGTGCAATCCAGCCTCATCTATCCAGTTGGAGATTTCTATATGGTGCTTCGGCTTCAACAAGACAGTCTGGGGACAGGGAATGAAGAATATTCAAAATGCCATCCTCGGACTCACAGAAGCAGAGCAATGCACAAAATATGTTTGCTAAATATGAAGCAATATCCTACCTTGAACAAGAACAATTCACTCTTTGGCCAGGCTCTGTAAAATCCCAGGAAGCAGCATTGCTGGCCATCTCTTCCTCAGAATTTTCACTAGTTGAATGTCTTCTTTAATACATGCGTATTAAAAAACAAGTCAGTGACACTGTTCATGCCCCTTAAAATATTCAACTTCCCAACTTAAGACATTATTACATGGATGATCAAATTTTGCTGCTCAAGATTCAATGTTTCCATTTGATACCAATGCTGGCATTGTTGGCAAATGCCTTCTAAAATTTAAAAAAATTGGAGATTCTTCAATTTAATTTTCTTTTCATTAAATTGTATAAAGTATCTAATTGGCATGGTGGCACTGTGGTTAGCATTGTTGACTCTCAGTGCCACGGACCTGGGTTCAATTCCCATCTCAGGCAGCTGTCTGTGTGGAGTTTGCACATTCTCCCAGTGTCTGTGTGGGTTTCCTCCGGCTGCTCCTGTTTCCTCCCACAGTCCAAAGGTGTGCAGGTTAGGTGAATTGGCCATGCTAAATTGCCCATAGCATTAATTGCATAAGTCAGGGGTAAATTTGGGGAGGGATCAGGTCTGGATGGGTTACTCTTCAGAAGGCTGGTGTGGACTTGTTGGGCCGAAGGGCCTATGTCCATACTGTTGGAAAATCTAATCTAATCTAATCTAAACTCATTTATATACTTTAATGAAATGGAAATTGGCTAAACTTAAGAATGCTTCTTCTCGTAGGCACAAGAAATTTTGGTATCTTTTGCTTAAAGTAAATTTCCATAAGTGAAGGCAAAGATGCAATATTCTCTAGGTAATTATTCCAAATTGAAATCATTAGAACTGCCCACTTTTCCTTTATTCTTTCATGGAATGTTGGTGCTGTTGGCATTTGATGCCCATTCAAATTCGCTGTTGAAATAAGTAGCTTGTGAGGCCACTTCAAAAGTCAATTAAGAATCAACCATAATACTTTGGCTCTGGAGTCACATAGCAAACTTCCCTGCCTTGTGAACCAGATGGGTTATGACAACTGTTTGTAGTTTCATGGCATCATTAATGAGGCTAGTTTTATATTCCAGGTCTTTCTGAACATATTCCATTGCATTACTTGTCCACTGACATTATCATTTCACCATTACCTCCGCGTGCATGTTATAGAAGCCTAAGTGTGGATCAAATGTGAAGATTCAGACTAGATGAGCTTATCTAGTTTTCCTGGGAAATAACTGTTCACAAGTGTCAAGAATGTAGGATTTTAATTTATAAACATGCAAAATTGGCAAATACAAAGATCACATTAGGCTGAATGATGTGACAAAGAGTTCCAGCAAAGTGAGCTGGTATAGGTGAAATGTAATAAACCATAAAAATCAGCAACCGATATTAAGCACCTGTCACATAGATGAACAGTGACAAACAGCACAATTTCTGCTTCAGGTGTAGGGAAAGAAAGGCAGTTGCTGTGCTGCTGCTTCTGACCTTTGGGCACTTTGAGATTCAAATTTTATTTTTTTTAAAGCCTGCCAAAAGCCACAAAGCTGTGAGGTTCGTACCATCAGTTCCTATTGGCAGGCCTGCAGCAACCATCAGGAATGGGTTTCTTTTGAAAATCTGATTCAAAAATGTGAAGCCATATCCCTGGTATCATTTTAGAGCCACTGGTTGCATGAGGTTGGGTATTAAGTTTTAGTACCACAAAAATTAAATACGGCTATAGTTCTGCAGAGTCTGAAGGCAATTAGAGGGTGTAAAAAAGATTGGTTAAAAAAAAATGGTCTCAGCAATGACCATCTGTAGTTATGAAGATGGATGGTATAAGTTAGGACTGTTTTCCTTAAAGAAAGGATGATTTGGTAGAAGTATTCCAAATTGTAAGTGGTCTGAACAGAGTACATAGGGAGAAACTGTTCTTGGTTGTTTAACAGAGGGCACAGATTTAAAGAAAAAAGGCATGATGAGTAGAAGTCTTTGTTTTCACAGTGAATTGATACAATCTGGAATACATGGTGAGCAGACATTGTGAGATACAAGTTCTCGGACAAAAAAGGTCATTGTAAAATCAGTAACAAGGTCTACCTTGCACATGATTCTTAAGGGTCTTTTAGACTGACTTTGAATTGTATCCTTTTGTTCATGTACCTATTATCTCATTCTATCTTGGTACATCAATGAGTTATTTTGAAGAATTGAAATACTGCAATAATGTACTGTGCAATACATACTGCAAATATACTAGTGAGCAGCAACAACCACAAAGACTTCTGACTTGCTGATCAAGGAAACAGATTTAATTATAGACTCTCAAAAGATATATATACAGACAGATATTTGTGAGCTCGAAGGCTCCTGACAGTAAAGTCCCATGATGTCCATTTATTCCGTTATTGCTCAGGAGTCATTTGACCTTTTTATCCTGTAAAGATTACTTTTAAAATATGATTTCACCCTTGCATGAAATAAGTACACAAAAGAGTATCAGAAAAAAAGATAGAAGTTCTTCTGGATCTTGTCATTTCTCTAGGTTGCAAGCACTCTTATTGAATCTTTTCTCCAAATGAGTTTACTGTCACTGGTGCAAATGCAGAACACGATGAAATAGTCACAAAAACAATTTTACCATCTGTACAATGTTATATGTTAACAGTATGCTTTCTTATTAAATTTAACAGTACTGCATGATGGTGTGAAACTAAAACTTATACTCTGGTTTACTTAACTACAATGGGCTAATCTATAGGGCACATCCAACTAACACAGTAGCATATTGCTCCTGATCTTAATATTATTGATCCATTCTACAGACGTTCAATGATATCTCCAATTAGATGTCAATAATGGGCATTATCATTTTACTATAACCTTTCTGCAACTGTTGATGAATTGCTTTGTAAACCTCGAAATGGAACAAAGTAACACACACGAAGTCCAGAATAAAAACTCTTTAACATGGATAATTAACAGTACTTTATGGTGACTTCAAAGATGCTGTTAGGGAGAAGGCTAGCTCTAAATTGATCAAAAGAGGGGCAAGAGTTAAAACAACTACAAGAGCATTAGTTAAACTATTGAGTTAAACTAAAGTTGGTCAAAGTTCCAAAACATAATTTGCATAGGAAGCCAGTTGATATCATTTATTATTATTTTGGAAAAAAATCAATTTTGTACGCAACTTATTTCTGACATCTGACATTAAAAGACTATTTATCTCCTTCTGGTTTGACCTAATTCTCTAGTCTTAACTTGGACAGTCTCTGATGATCAGAAATTGCAGTAAACTTGTTTGTAGGGCTACGTTAGGGTGGACATGTACAACAGTGGATGGATTCACATGTCAAACAGTATAATACAATAAAGTTGCCTCTAATTTGTGTGTAAAACTCAATAATGTGTAAATTCAGCCATTTTTGAAGTCACCTATGTAATTTGTATCCTGACTGCACACCTCAGCAAGGGAAGAGGTTGCTGGGTCCCTTAATGACATACTTGTATCATCGACACCCACAAGGAAGGTGCCGGAAGACTAAAGGTCGGCTAATGTGGTGCCAGTATTTTTTTTAAAAAGACTAAGGAAAAGCCAGGCAACCACAGATTGGTGAGCCTTACGCCGGTGGTGGATAAGTTATTGGAGGCAATTCTGAGGGACAGGATTTACGAGCATGTGGAAAGACAAGGGCTAATGAGGGAGAGTCAACATGGCACTGTGCATGGGAAATCATGCCTTGCTAACTCGATGGAGTTTTTTTTGAACAGATGACAGGAAAGGCTGATGTCAGAGTGGCACACGTTATGTGGTCTTTAGTAAAGTGCTCGACAAGGTTCTGCATGGTAGACTGGTTAATAACATAGGATCACGTGGGATTGGGAAGCTAGCCAACTGGATACAAAATTTGCTGGAAGGGAGGAGACAAAACAGTAATGGTAGAACATTGCTTTTTGGGTTGGACGCTTGTAACCAATGGCGTGCCACGAGGATTGGTGTTGGTCCATTGGCTTTTTGTAATTTATATAAAATAATGCAGATGACACCAGAATAGGTGGTGCAGTGGATCAGACAAACAGTATCTTTATCAGATGGGCCAATAAGCTGAGGAGTGGCAGATAGAGATTAATTTAGATAAATGTGAGGTGTTGCATTTTGGTAAGACAAACCAGATCAGGACTTATACACTTAAAGATAGGGTGCTGGGGAGTGTTACCAAACAAAGAGACCTAGGGATGCAGGTACAAATTTCCTTTAAAGTGAAGCTGCAGGTAGACAGGGTAGTGAAAGCAGTGTTTGAAACGCCTGCCTTCACTGGTTAGAATTGAGAGTACAGGAGTTGTGACATTATGTTGCAGCTGTATAGGACATTAGTGATGCCACTTTTAGAATACTGCATTCACTGCTGGTCGTCCCTTTACAGGATTGAGGTTGTTGAACTTGAGACAGTACAGAAAAAAATTTACAATGAAGGGTTCAGGACTGAAGGGTTCAAGTTAAAGGGAGAGGCTGAATAGGCTGGAGCATTTTTTTCCTTGGAGAATCAGAAGCTGAGGTATGACCGATAGAGTTTAATAAGATGAGGAGCATAAACATGGCGTATAGTCAAGTTCTTTTTCCTACGGTACGTGAGTCCAAAACTAGAAGACATGGGTTTATGGTGACAGGGGCAAGATTTAAAAAAGACCTAACAGGTAACTTTTTCACACAGGGGGTGGTGCGTGTTTGGAACAAGCTGCCAAAGGTAGTGGAGGAGACTGGTACAATTACAACACTTAAAAGGTATCTGGATGGGTATGTGAATAGGAAGGGGTTTGGGGAATATGGGCCAAATATTGGCAGTGGGACTAGGTCAGATTGGGATATCTGGTCGGCACAGACAAGTTAGACCAAAGGGTCTGTCTGTATGCTGTATAACTCCACGACTCTAAGTATGAGGGTATAAGTATACAGGAATTTCTGCCTGCTAACAGAATTGTGCACACCTAACATTTTACCATTTTGTGGCACATCATGCACAGTTAAACTTACTTCAGTTGTGTTTTGTTCACATTGCATTCTTTCCAGACATTCTGAACCATCTGATTGGTTACTTTCTGAGGAACTCGACCAGTGTGTTTTGGGCTTGATGCAGTTGCCACTCCTTCTTGTCCACTCATTTGACCAGTCACAGTCGGTGCAATCCCATCACCTGCTTTACAAAAAGCAAACATGGAAAGTCCTGACAGCATCCAAATGACAATCCTCAGACTGACTTCAGTTAAAGGTTTTGTATCTATTCAATGATAAAATCTCCCTCAAGCTAACAGGAGATAAACACTTTTCCTAAATGAGAAATGGTAAATCTAAAAATAATTCAAAAGTGGAACTTGCCAAACTTCTCCACTTACTGTAAAATATATTTTGCTTTCAATATTCAGAGAAAGTTTTTAAATCAAGAATAATTTTAATAAGCTTCTTAAACTTAAGGACATTTTGTGGAATTTTACACATTGCAACATTTACATTCCCCGGAAATAAACCTCATCACGTACCGTAGCACTAAAAGAAGGTAATGAAGTTTAAGTAGCCCACAAGGGGTTTTTTTTGGCAAATTTGGTTGAACGAGTTTCCTGACAACCAACGTGGTACATTATAAAAGAGCAGATGACTTCAGCATTTCCAAAAATCTTTCTTAATCAGGCCATTCAGTGTATCAGCCATCCTATTGCAATGTACACAACATATTTCTGTCCAATTATCATGAATATGACACGTACTTTTGTTTCTTGCAGAGTGTTGTAATAGTTTTGAACTTGATAGGCAATTTTCAGTATGAAGTTAATATTACTCACCTCAACCAGAATGTTCTTTTCTGACATTTTTCCCTATGACTAATTTACTCTAGAATAGTTGCACATATATTCACAATTTATGAATAAGAAACAGAAGTCATTTGTTGGATGGATTAAAGAAAAACAGTGAAAGCATGTCACAAACATACGTGTTAATCATAGCTGATTTTAATCTACCTAGAGTTTAGAAAAATCATTTGTGTAAAGGTAGCCAAGTTGAAGAATTTATAGCATGTTTTGGGAAAGATTCTGAAAATAGGAAATTCTGGAGTTGTTCAGAAACCAAGCCAGATCTAGCATTGTGCAAAAAAAAATGGAATTAATTAATTTCTTCATAGTGAAGACACTCCTATGTGGTAATTATCGTATTATGATTGAAATTTAGTTCAGTTTGAGGGGTTGAACAGAGAGTCAGAGTCTAATACTTTAAAATCAAATAAGGGCAAAACAAAAGCATAAAAATAGAACTGAAGTGTAATAAAAACTTTGGTTAAGGGACAGGTCACAACACGTAGTCGTAAACACACTTACTTCAGGATACTCAGAATATATACATTCTAATAAGGAGGAAAGTCCCTATGGGAAGCTCTATCACTTATGGTTAATTAAATAAAATTTAAAGATTGTATCAAACCTAAAGAAAAGGCATATACTTTCAGAAAGATGGGTGGCAAATCAGACCATTTACAAAATACAGAAAACCGCCAAGAATGACAAAGATTAATGAGGAAAATATTCGTGAAAGACAGCTATAAATATAGAAAGGAGATCAGCGTTTCTATGGATATTATAAAAAGGGAGCACTAAAGCGTATGTGGGAAATAAATAATGGAAAATTAGGCAATGTAGAGGTATTTTGCATCTGCTTCGCTTTAGAGGGTACAGGTAACATCCCAGAAATAGCTCTAAATCAGGAAATGGAAGAGGGGAACAAACACTGGAAAACTAAAAATTACCAGAGAAGTGGTAAGAGCAAATTGTTGGAGCTGCAGATACTTGGGTCCTAATGGAATTTATTCTCGGGTCTTAAAGGAAACAACTAGAAATAACTGTTGTATTGGTTTTAATTTTCCAAAATTTTGTATGTTTGATTGATTAGATTATTTACAGCGTGAAAACAGGCCCTTCGGCCCAACTCGTCCACACTGACCCTCCGAAGAGCAACGCACCCAGACCCATTACCCTTCATTTACCCTTCACCTAACACTACGGGCAATTTAGCATAGGGAGAAAGTCAACTGTCTGTGTGGAGTTTGCACAAAGACGGGAATTGAACCTGGGTCTCTGGCATTGTGAGGCAGTAGTGCTAACCACCGTGCCGCCCATTCCTTTAAATTGAAAGATAGTGAATCAACACATTTCTTCTTAAGTTGTGAGAGACAGAAAGCTGGAAACTACAGACCTGTTGACATAACATTTACTGTAAGAAAGATGTTAAAATTCATTACTAAAGCCATTACAGCAGGATACACAGAATAGTTCAAGATGATCAGGCAGAGTCAGGGTGGTTTTGCAAAAGAGAAATAATAAGTAACCAATTTATTGGAGGTCTTTGAGTAAATGACATGGCTAAAGTGGTTATAGTGAATGCAATGCACTTAGTCTGACAGAAGATATTTAATAACATGCCATATCAAAAGGTTTTGGTAGTCAATAAAAGCTGAGTGTACAAATAGAAGTATCACACACAAAAAAGGTAACAAATCTTAATCAGGGAGTGTCAAATTCCAAATGACAAATGGAGAAATGGAGAAATTGTCAATCTTTTCAACAGATGAATCAGATTGCTGAAGCAGAGTAGAGTTAACTTTAATCTAAATTTCAAAACAATGCACCTAAATTGAGCACATTTGGTCAGTTTCCTTCGGCGCACGCATATCTAAATTAATAATTCGAGTTCTCAAAATAATTAAGCACCATGACCCTAGACATGAAAAATCCGATGTTAAGTTACCTAAAATAAGTGAAAGATTACATCAGATCAAAGGAAGTTGATTATGAAAATGCCAGAAATAGTGATGAGGCTAGAGATGGGAACAATTCACGACCCAGCAATAACAGCCAAGAAACTGATAAGGAAGGGGAAGAGAGAACATGAATGCAAGCTAGTGAGGAATATAAAGTCTGACTGCAAAAGTTTCTATCAATGTGAGAGAGGAAAAGGTTTAACAAAAGTAAATGTTGGCCTACAAGAACTAGGGAACAGGTAAATTTATAGTGGCAAACAGGGAAATGGTGGAGAAACTTAAATGCATTGCATTTCTCAAATATACCAGATGACCAAGGAATGTGTGCAATTGAAAAGTTAAGATAAATTAATATTTGTAAATAGGGAGCATTTGAAAAATTAGCCGATGAAATTTCAGTTGATAAATTTCCTGGGTCAGATTGCCATCACCCCAGAGTTTTGAAGGAAGTAGCAAAAGAAATGGTGAATGCATTGCAGTTTATTTTGCATAATTTTACAGTTTCTAGAAATGCTGCTGCTGACTAGTAGGTAGCAAATACCTCACTGCTCAAGGACAGTAAAAGGAATATTGGAGGACAAAGGGCTGGTTAGCATGCCATCCATAGATGAAGAGTTAGAATCTGTTATAAAAGGACTTTATAACAGTACTTTTGGAAAATAACAACAAAAGATAGGCAGAGTTAACATGGATTTAAAGGGAAATAATGTTGGACAATTTTTTTTTTTGAAGGATTTTTTTGCTGTATAAAGGTGAACCGATAGATACAGTGCATTTGGATCTTCAGATGGCTTTTTATAAAGTCCCTCGAGAGAGATTTGAAGGAACACACACGGATTGAAAACTGGCAAAGAGAAATCAAATGAGAGAATAAACATTTCATTCTTATGATGTTTACTGTTACTAGAGGCATATAACAAGCCTCAGTGTTATATCCGCAACAGTTCCAATCTTTGTAAATGATTTACACGTGGGGATCAAAAATAATATTTCCAAATTTTATGAAACCAAACTATGAATTGCCACTATAAATTCTCCTATCCCCAGCTGTTATGGGCTAACATTTATCTTTGTTAAGGGAAAGCAAATTCTGAGGAGGGTTCAAGGTGGCTTCAGGAGGACTTGGACAAAGCTAAATGAATGACAGAATATGGTACATAAAATATAATGTAAGTAAGTATGACAGATCTCTATTTTGATCAAGGAAACAGAAAAGCAGAATATTTATTAAGTGGTGGAAGACTGGGAAGCACAAGTGTCCAAAATGATCTCAGTACCCTTGTCCATGAGCCATTAAAAGTTAATAAAAAGTGCAACAAGCAACTAGAAAGGCAAATAGTATTTTGGCATTCATTTCAAGGAAATGAGAGTACAGAAGCAAAGATGTCTTACTGCAGTTGCACACAGCATTGATGATACCTCACCTTGAGTATTGTGTACACTTTTTGTTCCCCTACCTAAGGAAACATACCCTTGCCAGAGGGAATGCAACAAAGGTTCAACCACCTAATGAAGGAGCAGTGCTCTGTAATATAGCGCTTCCAAATAAACCTGTTGGACTACACCGTGATGTTGTGAGATTTTTACAAAGGGTCAACAAGTTACACCGAGGTGACAGGACTGTCTTGAGGTTGAGAAAACGGATAGAATTTCTAACAATGAGATGATTTCATTGAAATTTATAAAATTCATGCTGGGCATGACATTGTGGATAGAGATAGGCTGTTTGCCTTAGCTGTGCCTCTTAAAATTGAGGACCTAACCTCAGGATAAGGGGGAGATAATTTAACACTTATACATTTAACACAGTGCAATTTCTTCACTGAAGGCTGCAAATCTTTGGAATTCGCTACCCCATGGGGCTATGGAGGCACAGCCATTGAGCAGATTCAAGACAGAAATGGATAGATTTCTGGAGAGTATTGACATGAAGAAATATGGAAATAATCCCAAAACTGACACTGAAGACATGATCTGCCATGGTCTAGAATGGTGGATAAGACCAAATGGGCTAACGGGCCATTCCTGCTCCTATCAAAGAAAAATACATAAATAGTAAATAGAAAATCTTCCTGCAACTCTACAAATCCCAGGTTTTATTTATGGAATTGGATGATGATTTCAAAACAAATAAATTTCTTCATTTTGTTTTAAAAAGAGAATCCATAATTAATTGCCATTCTGTAGAATTATTTACTTATGGCATTACAGAATTTAGCTGCCGATTAATTGGACCAGTTTGGCATTGATGTAACTATATTTTGCATTCAGCATGGCTCAATTTGCAAGTTGAAACATAGAAAAAATACTATTAGTATACATGAAGAAAGTATTCTAAATGAAAAGTGCGATTTGTCCAATTTCCACACCAAAAGATGTTCTAAAAACCTGCAATTGCCAGATAATATCAGTAGGGGGAGCTCAGAGTTCAAAATTGAATGAAGCCAATCCATTTTTGCGCAGTAATTCCAAACAGTTGATTAAAGTATACAGGTCACTGCTATTTCTGGAGTTATTTTTAATCAAATGTTTACAGTGCACCAAGTTCAGAAAAACAAACTGAATATACTCAATAGATTCTTCTTTTTAAGATGTGCCAATTAAAGTATTTGCCTCAACTTGCATTTTTTAAAATGCAGATTTTGAGGACAAGCAGTTTAATGTACTTTATTTTAAACATGGCGACAGGATAGAAGAAAATAGATAATACTTAAATAGTTATATTTTTAAATGTCCGTCTTAGTGCATCAGTAAAGTCAGGTACTGTGTATTTATATAAACATTGTTAACAACTCTCAGTGCTGTTGACAATAGTTTTTCTTAAAAGGTTAGATTTGGCATAGGGGTAATACTCATACAGGATACTAAATTGTTTAGTCCAATACCCAAATACGTCTGGTTTATTAAAAGTAACTTTTCAAAGAGATTAAAATACTATGTCAGTTTTGTTAATGAATAAGTTTGAACAGTTCATCAAGTTACAGAATGATTCCAAACACAGAAGGGTCTCTATTTTCACATTTTACTCAACGCTTTATAAACGATTTAATATTAGAAAAATGTGCAGTTTCTATCACCTGACATCCATTAAAGGAGTTAGAGATTAAAATTCACTGGAAGAATTTCACAATTTAAAACGTCAATGTAGTCACATTGAAATTATAATATTTTGCACTTTTTTTTGTATCACATGGTAAATACAAATAGATGAAAAACAGATGCTGGACTTGATGGGGAAAAAAAACACATCAAGAACACAAAACACCAATGGCACGTCCTCTTGAATCATGATAGAGCAACTTTCAGAGCATTAAGATCAAATAAATCAATATACACATCTTGCAACAGACCTAAATATTTATTTAGTCAGACCCTAAAATATTTATGACCATTGAATAAACTTGGCTAAAACTGTCCGAAACTTTTGGCATTTATGCATCTACGTAGCTTGCTACAGTCGAATGAACTGCATTAAAATTTCACAAAGTGGGGTTGGGAGGGAAAGAGAAATGCAGAAAAGATTAAAGTTATTACTTCAAAATGCTTACAAAATGAATTATTTGCTCTGTACTCTGCAAATCCTGAAACCTTGCACCATATATAACAAATAAAACTCATCCCCCTACCCTCCAAACCAATCCTACGATTTTATTTTATAGGGTAATGGACACACCAGTGATCATGGTTTCTATAATCCAACACGTAATTCAAACTGAATAACTACATGTGGTAACATCAAATATGGGTTCAACCAGGAAAACAATTTTTTGTTAGATCTGTTTATAGACATTTAAAATAAAAATTGTGGTCAAGATAACAAAAGTTAGTCGATAAAGAAAGATTATGATGAAGAGACATTGCATAAATCTACAAAAATGGCTAAGAAAGAGAACTGGGGGGAAAAGAAGAAAAATGAAAATATATTCCAGATAGGAATATTCTGGACAAGTATTGGACACCAAAGTAGACCACTGAACTCAAAAATCAAAGACACAGAACTCAACATTTAATATGCATCTGCTGGATGATATTAGATTTTAATCACACAATAATTGTTTTACAAAGTATAAATCACTGAAGTTAAGATAATTAATTTCACTAATTATGCATGCAAAACATACCTATTATGGTTTGCTCAGGAGAGGTGGGTGGTGTGAGTGGCAATCCACAACTTAAGGTGTCCTTCACACTTAATGATCCTTGTGTTGGATTTGTATGGCCTCCTGCATTAGCAGCATTTGAAACTACAGGGATATCCCCCTGAGGAATCAACACGAAAGCTGATGGGTATACCATTCTCACTCCACCTACAAAAACACAAAAACAAATAATATGAAGTGCTAAAGCTATTCACTGGAAGATCACAGTGCAACTTCGTCTGAACATAATAAGTAATACGTTTGATTCACAAAAGGAATATTCCCCCTTTTCTTGTCTAAAAGTAAAATATTTTCAATTCTTAAAGCACCTTCATTTCATAAGAAATTATATACATTAGAGGATTAAGCTTTGAAAACAATCGAAATATCAGTAATTTCAAAAGTATGCGCATTATTTGTTCTGGATGTAAGTTTGCTCACTGAGCTGGAAGGTTCGTTTTCAGATGTTTCATCACCACACCATACCACAGACAAAGCTGCATCAGAACATTATTCCAATGAGCCACCACACACTAGAGCACAGAGGAATTATGCAGTGCACAGGAAAACCACCTATACAGTGTATTCAAAAAGAACGGGTACCCAAAGTACACAGTCCACCGATTTCTCAGCAATAAACCTCAACAAGCAGGCAAAATATGTCCAGAAACCCTAGCCACTCTCCCTGACATCGAAAACATCTCAGAAATGACTGCCAGACTACTCAGACCTCTTGGCATCACAGTAGCCCACAAACCCACCAACACACTAAAACAACAGCTAATGAACTTGAAAGACTCTATACAGACAACAAGCAAAACTAATGTCATTTACAAAATACCTTGCAAGAACTGTAGCAAACATTATATTGGACAAACAGGCAGAAAACTAGCCACCAGGATACATGATCAACTAGTCACAAAAAGACATGACCCACTCTCACTGGTATCCTTACATAGAGATGAAGAAGGGCACTACTTCAACTGGGACAACACATTAATCGTAGGACAACCCGAACAGAAACACGCACGTGAATTCAGAGAAGCATGGCATTCCAACCAGAACTCTTATCAACAAACACATCGACTTGGATCCCTTTTACCACCCCCGAGAAAGAACAGGAATTGACTTAACCAACCCAAGGAAATCGAAACATATAAATAGAAAGCAGGCCATGCCACCAGTGATTCATCCAGAGGCTCACTTAGTATGGTGACGAAATATCTGAAAACTAACCTTCCAGCTCAGTGAGCAAATATATATCCAGAACCTCAACCTGAGCAACAAATCTTCTCGAAACCATTATTCATTATGTGATGTTACTATGGCATTTCAGAAGTGTGTTTTGTCTTGGTTTTCTTTTATGAAGCGAGCTTGAGACAGAGGCCCCAAGCAGTCTGTTCCAAGCCAATAAAGCAAACTTGAGGCACCTCGGATTTTTATTTTAGAAGGGTGGAGCAAGTGAAGCAGCACGAATGGGTAGTCTCAGGCTCCAACAGAAGTTAACTTTCAGTAGTTATTGGGGTTTCAAAGCTGGCATACATTTCTTGGCTACAATTAAAAGCTTGACTTCTCTTTCTCTCTGCCAGAATTTTGCCTTGATGCTCTTTCCTCCTGGATTGGAGAATCATTACATGTGAGACAATCTATTTGACAAAATTTACCTTTTCCAACGAACGGTGTGTTTACAGCATGTTATTACATTGGAAGAGTTGCCATTTATTAGCTAAACAATCTATTGGAAAATTTAACAGAATAATAGTTAAAAATTGTAATCCTACTATCTTTTAAGTATAAGATAGGAGTAAAACAAAAGAACCGCGGATACTGTAAATCAGAAACAAAAACAAATTGCTGGAAAAGCTCAGCAGGTCTGGCAACATCGTGAAGAGAAATCAGGGTTAACCTTTCAGGTCCGGTGACCCTTCCTCAGAGTAAAGTGCGCTTTGCTTACAGCCAAGTAGTGAGACCAATTGAATGATACCTAAAACACAACACCTTACATTTGCATTTAAGAAAGATAAAAGTTAGAGTCCAGACCAGTCCCACACCAGGTCCTAGCTCCCAGCCTTGCCGGATTTTCACCATCCCTCCAGATCTCCCCCTCTCTGAGGATGAAAGATCAGTCCTCAGCAGGGGCCTCACCTTCATTCCCCTATGCCCTCGGATTAATGAGTTCAACACGCGGCGAGATATTGAACAATTCTTCCGCCGCCTTCGCCTCCGTGCCTACTTTCACAACCAAGACTCCCGTCCACCCTCTGACGACCCCTTCTCCCGCCTCCAACACACCCCATCCACCTGGACACCCCGTGCTGGCCTCCTACCCGCCCTCGACCTCTTTATAGCCAACTGCCGCCGTGACATCAACCGACTCAACCTGTCCACCCCTCTCACCCACTCCAACCTCTCACCCTCAGAACGTGCAGCCCTCCACTCCAATCCCAACCTCACCATCAAACCCGCAGACAAGGGAGGCGCGGTGGTAGTTTGGCGCACTGACCTGTACACCGCCGAAGCCAAACGCCAGCTCGCGGATGCCTCCTCTTATCGCCCCCTTGACCACGACCCCACCTCCCATCACCAAACCATCATCTCCCAGACCATCCAGGACCTCATCACCTCAGGGGATCTCCCATCCACCGCCTCCAACCTCATAGTCCCACAACCCCGCACCGCCCGTTTCTACCTCCTGCCCAAAATCCACAAACCTGCCTGCCCCGGCCGACCCATTGTCTCAGCCTGCTCCTGCCCCACCGAACTCATCTCCCAATACCTCGACACGGTCCTGTCCCCTTTAGTCCAAGAACTCCCCACCTACGTTCGGGACACCACCCACGCCCTCCACCTCCTCCAGGATTTTCGCTTCCCCGGTCCCCAACGCCTTATTTTCACTATGGACATCCAGTCCCTGTACACCTCCATCCCCCATCACGAAGGACTCAAAGCCCTCCGCTTCTTCCTTTCCCGCCGCACCAACCAGTACCCTGCCACTGACACCCTCCTTCGACTGACTGAACTGGTCCTCACCCTGAATAACTTCTCTTTTCAATCCTCCCACTTCCTCCAAACTAAAGGAGTTGCCATGGGCACCCGCATGGGCCCCAGCTATGCCTGCCTCTTCGTAGGATATGTGGAACAGTCCATCTTCCGCAACTACACTGGCACCACCCCCCACCTTTTCCTCCGCTACATCGATGACTGTATTGGTGCTGCCTCGTGCTCCCACGAGGAGGTTGAACAGTTCATCAACTTTACTAACACCTTCCATCCCGACCTGAAATTCACCTGGACTGTCTCAGACTCCTCCCTCCCCTTCCTAGACCTTTCCATTTCTATCTCGGGCGACCGACTCAACACAGACATCTATTATAAACCGACTGACTCCCACAGCTACCTGGACTACACCTCCTCCCACCCTGCCCCCTGTAAAAACGCCATCCCATATTCCCAATTCCTTCGTCTCCGCCGCATCTGCTCCCAGGAGGACCAATTCCAACACCGCACAGCCCAGATGGCCTCCTTCTTCAAGGACCGCAGATTCCCCCCAGACGTGATCGACGATGCCCTCCACCGCATCTCCTCCACTTCCCGCTCCTCCGCCCTTGAGCCCCGCTCCTCCAACCGCCACCAAGACAGAACCCCACTGGTTCTCACCTACCACCCCACCAACCTCCGCATACAACGTATCATCCGCCGCCATTTCCGCCACCTCCAAACGGACCCCACCACCAAGGATATATTTCCCTCCCCTCCCCTATCAGCGTTCCGCAAGGATCACTCCCTTCGTGACTCCCTTGTCAGATCCACACCCCCCACCAACCCAACCTCCACCCCCGGCACCTTCCCCTGCAACCGCAGGAAATGTAAAACTTGCGCCCACACCTCCACACTCACTTCCCTCCAAGGCCCCAAGGGATCCTTCCATATCCGCCACAAGTTCACCTGTACCTCCACACACATCATCTATTGCATCCGCTGCACCCGATGTGGCCTCCTCTATATTGGTGAGACAGGCCGCTTACTTGCGGAACGCTTCAGAGAACACCTCTGGGCCGCCCGAACCAACCAACCCAATCACCCCGTGGCTCAACACTTTAACTCCCCCTCCCACTCCACCGAGGACATGCAGGTCCTTGGACTCCTCCACCGGCAGAACACAACTACACGACGGCTGGAGGAGGAGCGCCTCATCTTCCGCCTGGGAACCCTCCAACCACAAGGTATGAATTCAGATTTCTCCAGCTTCCTCATTTCCCCTCCCCCCACCTTGTCTCAGTCGGTTCCCTCAACTCAGCACCTCCCTCCTAACCTGCAATCCTCTTCCTGACCTCTCCGCCCCCACCCCACTCCGGCCTATCACCCTCACCTTGACCTCCTTCCACCTATCCCACCTCCATCGCCCCTCCCCCTAGTCCCTCCTCCCTACCTTTTATCTCAGCCTGCTTGGCTCTCTCTCTTATTCCTGATGAAGGGCTTATGCTCGAAACGTCGAATTCTCTATTCCTGGGATGCTGCCTGGCCTGCTGTGCTTTGACCAGCAACACATTTGCAGCTGTGATCTCCAGCATCTGCAGATCTCATTTTTTACTCCAGACAATCTCTGAATACATTTGAAGTGAGTTCAGTCTAGCAGTTATAGGGGTGCTACTATACAAGTCGTAGTGAGAGCTATTGACCATTCTTTTCCACCAAAAGCACAAACAAGACAAAATGCAGAGTTTCATCACAACTGCTTTTTTTAAGCAGATCTTGCATGCATCATGCTCAAAAGCCATAAAAGCTATTAACATAAACAGAAACGGTTTGTGAGTATTCAAGTTACAGAAGGATTCTATCTTATCAATTCTGACTTGATGACTGATCAAATACAAAATACTCAAAACATTCTCTTTGTGTGTGCATGCAGCCACAGGTTACTACTAAACTGTCGATCATAATGAGCCAAGACTTGTTATTATTGCAAAGCAATTGTATGTTGTGCAATTACTTAATTTTAATCTTACATATTATCAAAGTTCTAATTAAGATTAGATTAGATTACCTAGTGTAGAAACAGGCCCTTCGGCCCAACAAGTCCACACCGACCCTCCAAAGAGTAACCCACCCAGATCCATTTCCCTCTGAATAATGCACCTAGCACTATGGGTAATTTAGAATGGCCAATTCACCTGACCCGCACAACTTTTGACTGTGGGAAGAAACCAGAGCACCCGGAGGGAGGAAACCCACGCAGACATGGGAAGAACGTGCAAACTCCACGCAGTCAGTTGCCTGAGGCGGGGATTGAACCCAGGTCTCTGGCGCTGTGAGGCAGCAGCGCTAACCACCGTGCTGCCAAAGTTCTGTTTTAAAATGTGAAAAATGTGAATAATTCACAGAGGCTAAGAGAGATATGACAACTAAGTTTTCACTTTTAAGAAGCACAAGGCCAAATTTGGATAAAAATGGGAAGTGTGTGTGTTACTTGATATGGCAAACATTTTTTCGCTAAACATACTTGTTTTTCTCAATGGGACAATGCAATGAGGCAATCAAAACTTATTTAAACAAGAATTGAGCAGCTCATGATGCTGCCCATAAATTTAATCTCAGATTTGACCAAAGACCCAGGGTTGTAGCGCAGTGAAAATTCCAGCTGATTTCTTTTTAAAAAGTTAGTTTACTTAACTATAGTTGATTAAAATTGAGGAGTAAAATTACTATACTTAAATTTTTGTGTGGAATTTGTAACCAATCTGAAGATAAAAGCTTTTTTCAATACAAGAGGAATCTTGGTTTTATGATTCCAAAGTAACTAGGCTGTTTTAAAGAAACACTCAACATAGACCTTTGTTTGACACAACAATGCAAACAGAGAGCTTTCTGTATTATCAAACATTATGCCCGTGACAAGTGAAAGGTGGTTGAACAACGACGGCTGTAATATTCAACAGTGAACAGAAATTGCATTAATGCAATCCTTTAACTATACACACAGTTAAATAGTCTTGAAATGACATTGCATTAGTAACACTCACCTACAATAACCTCAACAGCTACAGGAAAGTCATCATCACAATCCATCTCTTCTTCCTCCTTTGTTTCTTTCTTTTTCAGTACCATTGGATAGAAGTATTGCCATTCTTCAATCAATTTCCTTGTAGCTGGATCAGACATCTTGTATGTCTGGCCTGTAAGTGTGCCATTCAGCCCAAACGGACTAATGATGACTGTGAAAAGCAGATGATATTTTGAATGTTTTTCCAGAGAAATCGTAATCTTTTGTTATTGATGCCTAATCTAGCTTTTTTTTTTAAGAATCGTGGACTACTGCTCAAAATAGTCCAGAAATTTGCAGCATTAGACTGAAGTCTGGTTTTCGAAGTTTAAGGCAAGTCATTCTAAAACTACATTCAGGCGACCCACTTAGCTCTCAAAAACAAAAAGGTTTTTTATAGGTACCATCACTGAATCTGGATTTAGCAGCAAGACCAAATACATGCAGCATGTTTCTAGCACACTACAATGACCATTTTAACAGGATTAAAACCTCCTATACCCTGAAATAAATCATCAAACCCTTGGCATCAATACCTTTCCTCGGCCACTGTCTCAGTTTGAGCAAGACTATTCACAACCTTGGTTTGTTAAGTGATCTTAAAGAAGCTTCTGGACATTTGCTCTATTGCAAACACCACCTAACTTCTTCAGCCATTTTACAATATATGCAAACCCATTCCACTTTGATCCAACCTTCCATTTGTCTTATTGGCCGAAACGTCGATTTTACTGGTCCTCGGGTGCTGCCTGAACTGCTGTGTTTTTCCAGCACCACTCTAATCAAGACTCTTATTGAGCCAATTGTCTGCATCTTTTCCAGCAACAAGGTTCCCAGTTCAATACTTCAAAATTAAAAATTTAAATCCATTAAGATCCCATGCTAGTTTCACCCAGTCATGCTCTCAACATTTAAAACAAAAACAAAGAACTTTGGATGCTGGGAATCAAACTAAAACAGAATTTGCAGGAAAAACACAGGACTGGCAGCATCTGTGCAGAAATAGCAGAATTCACATTTCAGGTGCAATGACGTTCTCTAATTCTGAAGGAGGATCACTGGACCTGAAACGTTAACTCTGCTTTCTCTTCATAGGGGAGGACAAAGTAAAGACTGCAGTTGCTGGAAATGAGAGACAAAAAGTGTGGTGCTGGAAAAGCACAGCAGATCAGACAACATCCAAGAAGCAGGAGAATCAATGTTTCAGACATAAGAACTAATGAAGGGCTTATGCCTGAAATGTTGACTTTCCCGCTTCTCGAATGTTGTCTGATCTGCTGTGCATTTCCAGTGCCACACCTTTTGTCTCTTTTTCTCCATAGAAACTGCCAGATTTGCTGTGTTTCTCCAGCGATCTATTTTGTTTATGCTCTCATAATTTCAATTCACTACTCTTCTGACATTGGGCTCTTGTATATTTCCCTCCAACACCTCAAAATACTGATGGAAGCAGAAACATCTAAAATTCTCAGTCTAAAAGCTCCCCCTTCAGTTTGTCCTTTTCTCCCTCCTTAAAAGAGCCGAGGACAAGTTTCTGGTCATCCTTCTATCTCCTTGTTTGGCATGGTCTCTACTTTAGACAAAGACTGTGAAACCCTTGGAATCTCATTCTACGACAACATAAACGCTATTAGATTTACACTCAGCAACAATGCTAATGCACTGAGCTTAAACATAAATATGAACATATCAATTATCAGGAAAAGGCCATTCATTCCCTGCTATACCATTCAACAACATGGCTGATGGGACTGTCATCTCATACCTACTTTTCTATCTACCTATATACTCTGATTCACTTGACCCAGCCTCCTCTGCTCTTTGAAAATAGCATGAAGTCAAATACAGCACAAAGTTTTACAGAAGGAGGAAAATAGGCATGCATCTGAGAATCAAGACCTCTGAACTGCACAAAATATTCAACATGCAACTTTTGAGTTTAACTTTAGTTGAAACTTCTACAATCTTAAAAAATGATTAAAAAGCATAAATATCTGTAAAGTATTGTTATCACAAACAGCACTTCAGATTGCAAGGCTGAACTTAATGTGTTACAGTAAAATAGTGCAGTAATCAACCTTGGAAAGGTGAGGCTGATGATAGTGCCATGTTGATGTGCTCTTCATTGACAAGGTACACAGGTTGATGTTGGGCAATTTCAACACTTGTGCAGACATTGCTCTCTCCATGCAGAAAGAAGGTAAAGGAACAAGAAAGGTGTTCACTGTGAAAGAACATAAGAGAAATCAATACACATTATCATGGTTTAATACTTATTTTCACAAGAACAAAAAGATACAAGTAATGATAAATGGAGAAAGAAAGAAATGGAGGACTGTTACAGTTCCAAAGTTAACACAATAAAAGAGAGAACCAGAGAGGAATAAGAACATAAGAGAGTGTCATATAACCCACGATCAATGCAAAGATTGTGTGTGATCCAGTAAAAATCTAGGCACAGTTTCAAAGTTCCTATACAAGCGTCAAGTCAAATACAGAACACGAGGCAAGTTTATAAGTTGCTTACCATCAGTAAATTGACTTTGTTTTAAAATGAAATTTCTAAAGTCATCTTTTACACATTTATGTGCTGCAGATAATTTATTCAATTGCAGCCAATTTAAACCTAAAAATGAGCAATGCACCTTTTCGGTTAAGGATATTGCCACAGGATGGTAAAAACTGAAGCAGATCACCACGGAGGCTTGTAGAATGGAACTGGCATACATCCTCAAAATCTTGTACTAAATCAGTTTTGTTTTCAGTGCACAAAGATGAGCTGTAGCTCAGTAGTAAATGCAGCTCTATATAGCCAATTCTGGCATTTAAGTCTTGCTATCAAAAAAGCAAAACTTAAGATGTATTTTTAAATCTTGGAGGTTGCTTTACAACTGTGCTTGGAACTCAAAATGTAGGTTTCCGAATCGCCTGTTCATCAGTTCTGGCAAAGTTTCAAATTCCACAACTATATAAAATGTTTAGAACAGGTGCCAATTTGTCTCATTCAAAATGACAGATTTACTGCAGTCCTCTACGGGGTTGGATTGAATGTCGTCTGTTAAGAACGACTGTTCACAATGTACATGCCAACCTTGCTGGAAATAACAGTAGAATTAGACTTCGGTGAATAATAAAACTACACTGAATGTACTCAAAACAAATTCTAGCCAAAGGAATTTTAACTCAGAACCACGCTATAGATGTGCAAAGTTGCATTTAATGTGTCATGTGTAGAATTTGCTGCCAAAATAGTCAACACAATTTTTGCCTTGGCAGATCAAAAGAAAGACTGGCATGACATTTAAAGGATTTATCTGGAAGCAAGTCAACAAGGGTGCAGGAAGACATGAAGTTCCTTAATTTCATGCCAATTTCCAGCTTAGCCCTGCCATTTTGTAAATAATGATGAAAGCAAGCAAACCCGTCATTAACTATTTCTACATTGATACATAATTATTGGGCTTATTCCTGGAGGTGAACTGGATTGACATTTTCAAAAATCCATTTTGATGGAGTACTTGAATTCAAAATACTTACAATATGTATATATTGATACATAATGTTCATTTTACAAGTGTTATTTTAAAAAAGCAAGAAATATCTTTTAAAATATTGTATTATATGGACATATTATTATGCATCTAGCCACACAAATAATGCAACAAAGTGGTTTATCTTTGCAAGTCAATAATCACAGCTCTGGATCAATATAAATATACAGCTACACAATCTAATTCAAAACAGTTAAGTAAAATCATAAATTACTGTTACTCCAGAACTGAGCTAATTTCCAGTATATCACACATTAGCAAAACTGCTTGTTACCATTACTTCATAATGGCAGTCAATAAGTTCTCTCTTTTTAGCACTGATTCATCTTTCGTCAGTCCCCAGCTACATAAGATTTCAAGCATTTTAAAAATGTGAACACTATGCAATGTTCATTAATCTTTTGGCACAATATTCTAATCCCTTATAAAATATAAAATGGTTTATTTATTTTCCAAAAACAAAATGTCAGATTCACAGTATTGAAATTAATGGAATAAACACAGGAACTCTTTTTTTGGTCAACTTCACAAATGTTTCAAAATTACCACCCTTTAACGATATTTCTCCACAGTCTATAAAAGAATGCATGATTATCTTTCACCTTCTGTGTTAGCTGGACATCACTGTCCCAAACATGTCTAATTTTTTTTTTGAAGTACGTACTTACTGCTCCAGTTCTTTTTTTCCGTTGCAACCCCACCCCAAAACCCAATTAGTTGTTACTGGTAATACTGTACCACTGCCATTGACACCTTTTCCAGACTCCTTTTTTGTTTCTTTACCTCAGAGTAGAATCTGGTTTTGTCTTGCACCGTCTTTGCTTTGGCACTCTTTGCCCTCCACCCTAACAAAGGTCTTTTGTTCCTTCACTTTCTCTGTAGTTGTGTAACTCCTGTTGACATCTAACCTTTTCTACTTTTGGGGAAAAGCCACTGACCTGAAATTAAGTGCATCAAATATTTCCAGTTTTATTTCATTTTAGGTGTAATTGTTTTTTTTTCCAAGTGCAACATTTCCCTACAATATGGAGTTCACAAATACAATGTCTGCACCACCCTTCTGCCCTGAATTGCACCAAGTTGTTCTGGATTTTCTCTCATCAATTAGCAGCGCTCCAACATCCATAATGAAAACACAATCAGGAAGATACATTTTGATTTTTAAAACAAAACTGCATCTTAAAAAACTGCCCCCAAAAACTCTAATTTTGAGCACCAATACAATTTAGCCTTGATGGGGCAAATGGTTCTCTGTGCCATAATGACCAAGGCTATGCATCAATTTATTTAAACCTATATTAAATCTGAGAATATCAGTCAACACCTGTAATTTTATCTTTTGTAGTAAGAGCTTTTTAAAAATATATAAGCAGAATCTAATGCACTAAATGCACCCATGGTGGCACAGTGGTTAGCACTGCTGCCTTGCAGCGCCAGAGACCCGGGTTCAATTCCCGACTCAGGCGACTTGCACATTCTCCCCAAGTGAATTGACCATGCTAAATGGCCCTAGTGTTAGATATGGGGTAAATGTAGGGTTATGGGTGGGTTGCGCTTCAGTGGGTTGGTGTGGACCTATTGGTCCGAAGGGCCTGTTTCCATACTATCCAGAAAGACTATTCAGTTCTGCAAATCCTGGTCAATTTTGAAACCCAGAAACTCCACTGCAGCATTGAAAAGTAACACTTTGTTAAGTGAAAGAAATTTTGTGTGCACCTTGATGAAGCTTTGCAAATTGTATATTGCCAATGATGAAACAACATTCGCACACAATGCCACATATACATGAATAAGACAAAACCAGGACAGGTATTTAGATTTTGTGAACCCATTTACTTTTCTTGAATTATTAACAATTTTTATTCATTACAAAATGTATTCAGTAAATGTCAACTATAGCTAACCCATATTTGATAATATGTCCAATTTATATCTTGTCATCTTTAGCATATTCTAGATGCAATAAATTCACAAGCAGTCAAATTAACCATCATATTGAATTCATTTAAAAACGATGAAATGGATCTGTTTGTCTTAAAAGTACAACTTAATCTTACTTCCTTAATAAAGTGACCACACTAATTTCATAAGACTTAGATTCCATAATGTTACATCATCAAAAGGAGAATGGAAAATTTGATCTGAATGTTGGTTGCATTATTTACAGAGCTAAACCCTCAAATTAACTCAGAACTAGTTTGAAATTAATTTCCACAAATCTGAGTTTAATTTAGATGAAATGAAAATGGGTTGGAGGTGCCCAGAGTACAACGATGGAGAAAAAAAATGCAGTTTTTGAAAAAAGGCAAAAAGTTACCCATATTACACTTCATGGTCACCAATCACTTATCAGGTAACAAAGGTAAGAGTAAAGTTGCCACTGTCCTACTGGGCCATAGGGTTACTTTCTCATTGAGAGAGATGACTGGTCATGGTTTAACCATACATCTGAGGTGAGGGAAGAAGTTGAGAAGGAGAGCCCTTCAACCAAAGCCAACAGTGTGGGTTCAATTCTGCCATCACTCTGCCTCACAAACTAGCCATCTAGCCAACTGAGCTAACCAATTCCAGAGATACGTATTATCTGTACACAGTAAACATTTTCACACTAACTACCCATTATGCTGCAACACAATACTATAAGACTGAAATTCATCTTTCAATTTATATGGAAAAAAATAAGCAAGCTGTTCCCAGATTTTGTTTAGTTTATTATTCATTCTCGGAATATGGGGCTTGCTGGCTGGCCAGTCCTTAGTTGCCCTTGAGAAGGCAAAGGTGAGCTGCCTTCTTGAACGGCTGCAATGTCATTAGAGAGAGATTTTGACCCAGTAACAATGAGAGATCAGCGATGCAATTTCAAGTTAGGATGGTGAGTGATTTGGAGAGGAACTTGCAAATGGCAGTGTTCTGAAGAATCTACTGTCCCTGTCCATCTAAATAGAAATGGCTATGGGTTTGAAAGGTGCTGTCTAAGGATGTTTTAAAAATTCTCATTCATGTTTTCAAATCTCTCTCCAGCCCCATATCACTTAAGAAATTTGCAGTAATCTAAATCCAATATCAAGTGCTCATTTTCATCACTCCACCACTGGTGGAGCTGGGACTATGGGGGAATGAGGGAGAGAAAAACAAGCTTCTATTACATTTGTGTCTTTCAAGACATTTCCAAACTGCTATCTCTTTACTCTTTGAAGTATTAAAATGAATTGCTTATTTTAAAAAATACCACAAATTGTTGCTATTCCTTTGCTGACAAACATTCATTTCATGCATTCACAAGAAGACTTTGAAGTTTTCAGTGCCAAAATACAGCAGAAAAGACCACAAAAGCATTTTACACACAATACTCAAAGGTTTGCTTTCATAGCAACAGGCAATGTTATTCGCCATGTTACTACTGATGAAACAGAAAAGTAACTGTAGTAAGAACTCTTGGCTGTGTGTGTCCACCTAAAGGGAACGTAGCTTCTTTACAGAGTATTTATTCCTTTTCTTTGAAAACTGGAATTAAATTTAGTTGACCAATAATAGAAGTGCATTGGTCTCATTCTTTTTTTTCCAGGAACATTCTGGAAATCAGTAGTATCAAAAATGAGCAAGAAACAAAAAGCCTGAAATAAAAGCACAGCTAACGTAACGGAGCAAAACTAGGCTCAGCTATTTTCATGCAAATCTATAAATCTTGCTTGACCATACATTAGGAACTGCGTTTAAAAAATTATATCTATCACCTTAGTTTCAGTTATTTAAAAATGCAGTACCAGGCAAAAGGTGAAGCCATCCAAGTTTGTCCTAGTCTATTAATTTTAGCATAAAATTGTCTGACGAGGTACATTCTTAACAATAATATGCATTTATGTAGGCTGCTCAAAAATGTAAGATGTTAAGGTGTTTCATTCATTCTGAAGTACTGAGATCATTGAACACTGGAACTGTGGTAAAACTAATCTTCTAAACCAAATTGTCAAAACTGCTTGTTGGGTATCTAATACTAAGCAAGAAATGTTCTTCAATTAGACATGGGATAATTATTTTATTGGCACTATTTTGAGTTCCCCAAAACAAATTCCAATTTCTAGATACTGACTCCATCCCTCTTCCTGGCAACTGAACTAGAATGTTCCCAAACTTAGTGGCATAATTGATCATGGATTGAGATTCCAACTACATATCTGTACCATCATGAAGATTGCTTACTTCCACTCAGTAACGTCCCTACCCTTGCTCAAATTCTGATTCCATTTTTTCTAAAATTAATTATTCCAACAGACTCCCCTTACAGGGTAATTTAAGATATCACTGCACATGTACTAACACACACTAATTGCCTGATAAATTGCCCCTGACAAACACACACAAATGAGGAGAAAAAAATCTCCTCATTGGCATAGGTAGAAAAAAATCGTCAAGTCGGGTCAATCATCTTTGCTTGTTAATTCAGATTTTGAGATGATCCTATTTCGGTTAGCTGGGTCCTTGGTATTCCGTTGTCTTTCTCTGGAAGTTTCTACTGACTTGTAAGTAGTGGATTGACTGGTTCATTTGGAAAATGTCTTCAGATTGTCAATTCAAAAGTCACAATTCATAGCAACTGCTGCAGGAAAGGTTTTCTCCGAGTTTAAACAGCTTATTTTTAAACAGCAAATAGGCAACTTCTGCTGGGGAGAACAATGACACACTTGTGTTTTTCTGTCTATGCCTCTGTAGTTTGTTGGAGATAGTAAGAACTGCAGATGCTGGAGAATCAGAATGGATAGTGTTGAGTCGGAAAAAACACAGTAGGTCGAGCAACAGCAGAGGAGGAGAGTCGATGCTTCAGGTCGGAACCTTTCATGAGGAGCAGTGATGAAAGGTTCCAACCCGAAATGTCAACTGCCCTCCTTCTCTGATGCTGCCCGACCTGCTATGTTTTTTCTAGCTCAACTCTCTATCCACTCTGTAGCTTGCTTCCAGTTTCAGCCTGCTTTCTTAGCTGAAGATCAATCAGCTGCATTTGTAAGCAATTCCTCTGCACGTTACAGGAACTAACATTCACAGAATTTAGTCGGGAAATTAGGCAGTCATCAAGGTAAATCCCTGTTTTTGAAAACAGCAACTTCTTGTAGTCCATAGCTTTTACAGACAAAAATAAGGAACTTATTTCTTTATTCTTGATTGATCATCCTGCAAAATGACAATACAGACTCCCAAAATCACAAGCATAAACTGCTATTTTGAAAGGTTTGGAAAAATCAGGGGAGGCCAATGCTGATTCATTTAAAGTAGGCTTTGGCTTCTCAAATGCTGCTAGGTACTTTCACTAATTTCTTTCACAAATTTGTTCAAGGTATAGCTATCATCCTTAAAGTACACACAAATTTCCAGGATAATCCACACATTCCTAAAAACCTCATGATTTCTCATTTAGTTTAAGGAACAAGGAATTCTATTAAAGCTTTCACTTTTGCTAGCCTCGGCAACATCAGTCTTTTTCCAACCACATGTCCCAAGTAAGTCACTCTCGCTTTCACAAATTAAGTTTTGTTACTAAATCAGCTAACTGCAATTGCTTGAACAGGTCTTGACTTATCTTGCATTCACTTTTGAAGTGTTATCACAAACTACGACAGGAACAAAGTATAATTAAAATAGAAACAACTGCAGATGCTGAAGGATCTGGAACAAGAGAAATTGCTGGAGATACTCAGCAGTTCTGGCTGCATCTGCTGGAAGAAAGCAGAGTTAATGTTTTGAAGTCCAGTGACTCTTCCTCACTACTGAAAAAGACTTTTCACTTGAACCCAGAAAAACAAACTCAGGTGGAAACAGAATTTCAGTACATATGAGAGAACTACCTGATTGAACCTAGTCAGAGCAGCTGGAGTTCAACAGTGTTAGATGCCAAACCAGATGGATCAACTAGACTGTGCATAGTTATATACAGGTAACCCGCCGATATTCACATCATGGCTAGCGAGGACAGTTCATCCTGGTGTACCTTCACAGATTGTTTCGTACTTTCTCAGTAGTCTTACAAGATCCTCTTGTCCATTCTCTAAATATGAGAACAGACTCTAACCATCCCAGTATTTCTGCATCAGCTTGTCAAATTGTAGGAGATTCACTTTGAGAACTATTTACACCTCCATCTACCTCTATCACTGTCATCTTCAATTGCTCTTATTACCTGAGCACATTTGTTCCTTCCATGTGTTAATATCTTTTCAGCACATTTGTGACATAATCAATTTTTCTTCCGACAATCAGGAGTCTTAGCAGTCAAGTCACTTAACCAAGACTTCCAGCTACTGTTTTAAGGACCACTAAATTTCACTTTCAAAGGTTTAGCTTGTAAAGGCGACAATTCCAACATTTCATATCTCATCTAAAACACTAGTTGCTAAACGTTTCTGTTTTTAAACAAAAAGAAACCATGGTAAAACTTGTGGTTTTTATGCTCCTTTCAAACCTCTTCCAACCTAGTGACATTCCGACATTGATGACTCCTAATTTTGCTGTTTGCATCAAAATGGAGTGAACTTTTCTTTGCCTCCTCTGAAAGAGCTTTCCTTACTGAAGATCTGTTCAGTCACTTTGCACCCTTAATTTTTAAAAAATTGCAGCCAGACTCCACTTCGTTTCCTGACAGATATAACCATTTTTTGGAACAACTTTTATACTTGATTTGCACTCTTTCAAATGTCTCTCTGCCCTCTATACACAATATTCCATGTGGTTTTGATGCGTCATTTTAAAAAGGTCTTATTAAACTGAGTAATGACTTTTAATGATTTGTGTTTCTACTTACAAATTTGGTTACTCTTCCATTCTAATACTTGAACACAAAAATACAGGCCAATAATCCAGTGCAGTACTGAGGGAATGCTGCCCTATTGAGATGCCTCCGTCAACTTTCCAGTGAGCTATTTAAGTTAGGCCCCACCTGCCATCTATGGCAGATATGAATGTCAGTTTCGTGACTTGGCCAGTATTTACCCATCAATCAATACCATCAAAATAGCTAAATCTTATACTTTAGGTACAATGACTGTTGAAGTGTGGGAAATATACAGGTAATACGCATATTCCCACAAACAGCTATATGACAGTGACATAGTTAACTGTAAAGTGCATTGGATGTTCTGAAGGACGCTCTCTGAATGCAATTACTTTTTTTTTCCCCATTTCTTTTCCAGTAACATACAATTTTTTGTATCAAGACAGTATGAGGTTTTGAAATTTATTTGCCATGCATAAGGTCATCATTTGTGTATTTTTTTAATGCTGTCTCGTAATTTATTTTTATTCTTTTCGGTTCTGATTATCCTTCACTACTGCACCACCCACCCACCTCAAACACTCATTGGGCTTTATCTACAAAATTTCAAAATAGTTTCAGAAATTTAAATTGTTGATACAAGTTATCATCAAGTGATTCTTGCGCTGAGATTCTTAGCACTCCACCTTCCAACTTCTATCACAGAGAAGCTCTCTTAAAGCATGCGCAGTGTTTTCTTTCCTGCAGCTCCGACTGCCAATTCAGTGAACTGCCCCTGTCTGGTGTGCTTTTATCTGATTCATTAGTTTATGTTACTCTTCGACAAACACTCTTTAGAATCTTGATTTGGTAACACAGATCTAGGTTATCAATCTTTTCTGTTCTAGGTACTTTCTCCTTTAGTACGGATTCAATTAATTTTCATAATAGTGTCAAGCTTTAGACTCATGGACATGTTCCTTCTCTCCAACATATCGGGGCAATGTCAACTAACTGCTTGCTTTCTAGCTGGGCACTTTTTTTAAAAAAGAAAAGCAAGTTTGTAAATCATCTCTCTCTTTTCCAGATTATTTTAAAATCTTTAAAACTAATTCAGCAGTATCATGGTTTTATTTGCCTTGAATTTATTGGGTTATTAAATATTTATGCTTATTTTTAAATGAGATCATGCCAGTCCTAACCATCTGTAATGTTCACTAGTTTTCTCCATATATAATGAGTTTCAAAAATTAAGATATTACTTCTTTATATATGTACCAAAGTAATTTTGAGATTTCTGCCATTTTGGAATCTTCCATGATTTTATCCTGATTACAACCTTGAGGCCATATTCTTTTCAACACTCAAATATTTTGTTCATTGATAACTTCATAATTTTTTCATAATTTCTACTCAACATTCTCTTAAGACCATAAGACATAGGAGCTGAAGTATTCCATTCAACTCACTGAGTCTGCTCTGCGATTCAATGAGACCTTGGTAGATCTGACTCTACTTTCCAGCCTTTTCCCCCATAATCCTTGACTGATTCAAAACCTCAGTCTTGAATATATTTAAAGGCTCAGTCTCAATAGCCCTCTGGAATAAAGAATTGCACAGATTCACAACACTCAGAAGACATCCCTCTTCAAACCTTTATTCTGACATTACACCATTTTGCCCTAGACTCATCCACAAGGAGAACCATCTTTCCACACAACTATCACATGACCTTCTCTACTTCACATTAGACAGGGTGATGTATGATGTCCATCGTGAATGAGTTCTGTCTTGTCACAACAATTGAATGGAATTGATGCTCCATAAGAAAAGACAGCTTTGAAGGAAAAAAAACATGCGCCAATCTTACATCCCATTATACACTCGATGCTGACCTTTGAAAAATCCTTCCAAAAAGGTGTCAACTTACGTGCCAAGGTATAAGTGTGAATGGGCAGCATTTTGAAATGTTATCAGCAACTGATACAAATGTGAGCATGTCTTGAACACCCATGCATTTTTGTTAACAAAGCCTGTAGCTCCCATTTGATTGCTTGTGCAAAGTATTATTAAGCAAAATATGCATTCTGGGTTGAAATATTAGGCCTGAGTGCTACAGTGAATAAAGCATGCAATGGCTGAAAGGGTAGGGAGGATTTAAAAGATAGGACTGACCTATATATCAGCACATACAAAAACACAATTTTCAAATCCAGTAATATAGAATCGCCTTAACTGCTGCCATTTATCTCAGGTATTTACAAAAGATAAATATTACAAATATACTTCTTCAACAGTTTCTGGTTTTATTACAAGTCTGTACCTAACACAGCCATGGTTTCAGTTAAGCAGCATAAAAGAAGTCCCAGTTAATATCTACCATTGGCACATAACTAAATATACTTAACAAACACTTATTCCTTTTAATAAACAGCCTCTGCATTTATATGTAACATTTAACTAATTAGTGAACAGAAGAGCAGAAAGGAATTTTTTCTTTAAAAATGGCACTTCTGTTGACCTCAAAGATAACTTTCCTAAGAGATCCAAGTATCTCAGTGATGACAAATTTAACTATTCTTATGTACAATGGTTGACAGCACGAGTTGAATTGCATTCATGCTCAAAATAAGGTACTTTCAGAAAGAAAAACAGGGAAACACAAATTCGGACTTTTTTTCATGCACAACCTATATACAGCAAAACACTGGAATGAAACTCAAAACATATAAAAGAAAATTTTAATTATCAAACAGTTTGTTAAAGAAATTAGCAATCATTAATGTAGACAGCATCTCAAATTATTCAGGTCCGGATTGGTTGTTCAGAAGTAGTCATTCAGCTTTCCATTAAAAAAAAGTTAGTTACACCTCATTAAATCATAATGTTACTAAAAGTGAGTGGAATACAAACCCACTATTAAGATCAATTGTTGTCTTCTAGCTTGAGTGGCTCCCAGAAAATACCTGGAGAGCTTAGTGAATGGCAGCCCTCTATCTCTAATGATTTCCTCATTAATATGCATTTTGTTAAATACTGAAGGAATGGCACACAGATTCAGAATAATGATAGTAATTGCTGATTGCTTATCACCAAAATTTGGATCAAACTTTGTGAATTTGGACAAGTATACTCAATGCCCAAATGATTTCACTTCAGAGCTGCTTATAGAGGTCTCCTACAGATTAGTCAACCTTACTGGCACTCTTGTGTAGAAAGATGAACTGTACATGTTTAATCATAAAGAAACAAAGAAAGCTTTCAAAGATTTCCATTGCTTACATATATCATGTGCACCACACACAATGGCCATCTCCAACTAGAAATTCTAACCACATGCTGTCGACATTCCCATCAATATCCTGGAGGGCTACCTTTAACCAGAAAGGTAGGTGAACAATCCATGTCAATACTGTTGCCACAACAGTAGGTCAGAAGTTGGAATTCATGCAGCAAGTAAAACATTATTTGCATTCCTAAAGCCTATCCATTGTATACAAGATATAAATCAGTGTTGAATGGAATAGCTCCCACTTGCTAGATGACAGCAGTGCCAACGACATGCAAAGCAGTTAGACAGCATCCATGAAAAACAAGCTTAACTGGTACTTCATCTACCACTTTAAACATTCATGCCCTCCACCACAAGCATACCAGCCACTTTGCTAATGATCAAGAACAGACTGATGGAATAATAAGTGGTTACGTTGGATGCATTCTACTTTTTGTGGGTGGGTCATGCTTGACCAACAGGTGTTGGAAGCAATTCAGATAAGGACCTAGGCATTGACTAGGATCTAGAATGGGCAGAACGAGCAAAGGTCAAGCAGGCAATGTCTTTTTGTCATGAGTTCAGAAGAGTCAGAGGTGATTCATCAAACCACATGATTTTGAGAGAATTTGACCAGATAGACGCCTAAAGGACATTTCCTTTTATGGGAGAATCTGGAACTAAGTGCCATAGTTGAAAAATAAAGGGACACTTTCTTAAAACAGAGATGAAGAACCATTTTTTTTAAAAGAGTTGAATGTTTTTGGAATTCTCTTCCTCAAAAGGCATTGATGTGGAATCTTTAAATATTTCTAAGATAGAGGTAGATGAATTCTTGATAACCAAGGATGCAAAAACATAGAAATTAAAATTAGATCAAGCACAATCTTAATGAATGGCAGAACAGGGGCGAAGGACCAAGTGCTCTGCTCATTCCGTGTTCATACTGCTGGGTACAGTCAACATTGTACTTGTACTGGAAACACTTGGCTGGGGTCACAGCTAATTCTGGGGCCTCAGTCTCATCTTTTGCACAAATGTGCTTAGCTCTGACATCACCGTGGTTCAGAATATCTGTGCAGCAGCCCTTTCAGTTAGTTGTTCAAATGTCTGTCACAACTGAACATGACAAGACAGCTTTGATCTGATCTGTAAGATCGCCAAGTCCTGCTTGCTGCATGCTGTTTTAGCTATTTGACATGAAAACAATTATATTGCAGCTTCTTTAGGATAATACCTTATTTTCAATGTCTTATTGCTGCTCGTCATTTCCTTTTGCACACTTCACTGAGTCAACGCTGAAACGCTTGATTTAATGCTAATGGTAAATTGGGATACAATGCTGAGTCATGAGGTCACAGATTGTGGTTGAATTCAGTTCTATCGAAACCCCACTGTACCTCACGGATACTCAGTAATGAGTTATTAGATCTGTTCTAGGTGCCTTCATTCAGCATAGGTATAGTGCCACACAACACAATGGAAGGTATTTCTATCAAGAAGGTGTAAGTCAATCTCAACAAAGTAAGTGCGGTGGTTAATTCTGCCAATATTGTCATGGACAGCTGCATCTGCAACAGGTAGATGGTGATATCAATCTATTCTTGCTAATGGACATTGAAATCCCTGACCTCGAGTATATTCTGTGCCCTTACCATCTTTGATATTTCTTGACAATGGATCACGACAGACCCAGGGATGATGTTGGCAAAGACATTTTCATGGAATCGCACAGACGTCAGGCTTTGCATGAATTGTTGGGACTGCTGTCCAAATTTCAGCACAAACTCCGAGTAGGTATATGGAGGACTTCGCAGGATTACTGGGAATGGAATTACCAATGTCATTTCCAAAGTCTACCTTGATACAAGGTAGTCTGTCCATTTTAATAGAGGCAGTTTCATTCCTCTATTAAAACTATGTAGTGGTTTGATACAAATGAGCGGCTTGTCAGGCTATTACAAAGGACACTTAAGAGTGAACTATATTGTGGTGGGTCTGTCCTGAATGACTAGACTAGGGAATACGTCTGAAGTGAATAACTAAATGAAACCTTTCAATGTCATTGTGAGAAAATAGTGTACTCTGCCGTTAGGTCTGTGGAGATGTGTTGCACTACCTTTTTTTGGCATTGTTGCTCAGAATTTAGCAACTGCAAAAATAGTTTGAAAGATTTGCAGAATAAACAGTATGTGAAGTTCAATAATCAGAAACAGATCACTTGCAGCATTAAATAGAGTGTGAAATCACAGTTGCAGAATTATTGATTATTTATTCCAAACCATTAAATAATTAGGCTGAATAAATTTAGTTACCCAACAGTCAAAAATCAAACTACAAACTGTACATGCACTGCTGCATCAATGTGGAGGCAAATTGAGATAATTGGGCTTTTCAAGTTGTTTTTGAGATTTTCATAGCCTAAAATATAAATAGGACATTCTTGAGTCACTTTGAATGAAGTTATAATATTTGTAAGTTTAACTCTGAACTCAACTGTTACATAAAGCACCGTCAACAAGAACAAGAGCCCATCAAGTTCTATTTATTCCAAATGAACTCTGCCCTATTCCAAATACAATTAAACAGGTCAGACTACATCTACCTGTAGCTTTGCCTACATAAAGTTTCCTTATTTTCTCTTAGCATCTTATACTCTGTACTTAAGAGTACTTGCTCATATTCCTTCTGATCTGAATTTTAAGTTAGAAATAATCAGCTGGCCAAGACTAATTGCGCTGCACAGCTGAAGTGCACCATTTGGACAATGTCTTCACATTTTTGGCTCACAACAGTTACCATTACTGATAAAAGCACTGACACATTAGAGTCACGTAAATCTAGTCTCCATAATTTTCGTTGCAGTGCATTGTAAAACACAGGAAATTGTTTTGGCAAAAACTGTGTTGAAAACCTTAAAAGCCCATTAAATGAAGTCCTTAAATCCTGATACAATAAAACAAAGAACCGCAGATACTGAAGGTTTGGCAGCAAGAAAACGTGGTATTTCTACTAAAGATGAGGTCTTGCCCCCAGGCAGGTTCTGAGCAGTAGCTGGCCAGCTATCCATACTTGTTTACATACTCCTTTCATATCTCTCTCTCTCTCTCTTTCAGCTTCATCTCCACTTACGCTGACAGACCTGCTAAGATTTGCCAGCTATTTTTGGCTCTAACTTCTAGTCACTTGCATTGTGCTGGTTACAAGTAAGGCTAAATAATTCTGGATTCTGAAGACTAAGCAGAATTTTATATAATGCTGGAGAGTTTCGACAGTCTGCAAGAAACAACGCCAAGCTTTCTTAGAGAAGTGGCATCCTAATATCAATTGATATACTGCATTTTCTTTGATCCTTTCATAGGTTGACAGCATCACTGACTACCCAGCATTTATGGCTCATATCTAGGACATTTAAGTGTCAACCACATTGCCGTGGGTCTGAAGTCGCATATTGGCCAGACCAAGTAAGGACATAGGTGAACCAGAAGGACGTTTATGACAACCTACAACAGTCAGACAGTCATCATTAGCCTTGCGCTCAAGTACACATGTAGTTTTAATCATTTTGTGTTTCACGAATGATCTTCTCTTTGTAGTTTAGAAACCCAAATAAACATACTTTTGTGCGTAGAGGCATCAATAAGATAATGCTTACCTTTTGTTGACAGGCTTCTCATTTTTCTCGTAGGGTTTGACAAACCACTTTCCAATCCTAACAAAGTTCTTATCCATCAGACACCTAGGAAAATGATAAGGAATAAAATTAAACAAAACACACTTCTTCCACTTTATGACCCCTAATATTGCATTCTGCAGCCAAGCTGACTTTACTATTAGATCTTGTTATGACCCTAGACAATGGAAATACTAGATACCCCTGACATGTTAGGATCTGTTTTGAGACCCCCGAGATACTTAAAGAATAATATGTGAAAAATCAAAGGTTTTTTAAAAAAAAAGACTCCAAAATAATACCAAAATAGCAAAAGAATCTTTACTATACAAATTTGGAACACAACAAACATAACCAATAACTATATGAGTACACCAAACATGAAATATGGTAATTATTAACAGTCAACTAGACTAAGACTCAATCCAATGGATTAATCCAGTATAATATTGGTTTTACAATATCCTTCATTCTGATGGGCATTTCAACATATTCATTCATACAGTGGAAGACAGGTCCTTTTCTTCTGGATCTGGCTGTGTAAATCCAAGTTCAGGTTTATAGTGAAGCCTACCAACATGAATCTCTGTCCTAGTATAAGCTACACTGGGAATTACGTGCCACAACCCATCAACAGACCTATGAGCATCTATTCTGTTGCTGAATGTCTCTTCACAGAGCTACTTGACCCTTCCTAATTCTTTAGAACTCACTCTTTCTAAACACACAAAACTGAATAACTAAGCACAACGGAATACATTCATACAGCGTCCAGGTCAGTATTCCTCTCCATGCTTTTTAACATAAAAAAAACTCTTTGGTTTTTATGAACAACATAGCACCAACCTTAGCCACTTTATCCACAGTAATCTCAAAGCTTTCTTGCCTCTACAAGTCTCTAAGCTAGGTCAAAATGCAAACACAATTATCACTCACAGGCACACAAAGAAATTGAAAGCAAACACCTCTAAGTCACTTTGAACAAAAACTAAAACTGCATTTTTTAACACTTAGTATAACCTACAGAGAGAGAACAAACTAGACATGATACAAGAATACAAGATGAATGAGGACTCTTGAAATGAAACAGTGGTGACCCTACCATTTGATCAGGAGGCCGAGGTTCAAGTTTCACCTGTTCCAGTGCTATGTAATAACATCTCCGAAAGGTTAGAGTCATAGAGCTGTACAGCATGGAAACAGATCCTTATGTCCAACCCATCCATGACCAGATATCCCGACCCAATCTAGTCCCACCTGCCAGCACACGGCCCCATATCCCTCCAAACACTTCCTATCCATACACCTATCCAAATACCTGTTAAATGTTCCAATTGTTCCAGCCTCCAACACTTCCTCTGGAAGCTCATTCCATACACGTACCACCCTCTGCGCGAAAAAGTTGCCCCTCGGGTCTCTTTTAGATCTTTCCCCTCTCACTATAAGTCTACGCTCTCTAGTTCTGGACTCCCCGACCCCAGGGAAAAGACTTCGCCAATTTACCCTATCCATGCCCCACATAATTTTGTAGACTTCTATTTGGTCAACCCTCAGCCTCCAATGCTCCAAGGAAAACAGCCCCAGCCTGTTCAGACTCTCCCTATAGCTCAAATCCTCCAACCCTGGCAACATCCTTGTAAAGCTTTTCTGAACCCTTTCAAGTTTCACAACATCCTTCTGATAGAAAGGAGACCAGAATTGCACACAATATTCCAACAGTGGCCTAACCAATGTCCTGGACAGCCGCAACATGACCTCCCAACTCCTGTACTCAATACTCTGACCAATAAAGGAAAGCATACTAAACGCCTTCTTCATTATCCTATCTACCCGTGACTCCACTTTCAAGGAGCTATGAACCTGCACTCCAAGGTCTCTTTGTTCAGCAACACTCCCAAAGACCTTTCCATTAAGTGTATAAGTCCTGCTAAGACTTACTTTCCCAAAATGCAGCACCTCGCATTTATCTGAACTGAACTCCATCTGCCACTTCTCAGCCCATTGGCCAATCTGGTCCAGATCCTGTTGTAATCTGGAGGTAACTCTCTTCACTGTCCACTACACCTCCAATTTTGGTGTCATCTGCAAACTTACTAACTGTACCTCTTATGCTCACATCCAAATAATTTATGTAAATGTCAAAAAGTAGAGGGCCCAGCACCGATCCTTGTGGCACTCCACCAGTCACAGGCCTCTAGTGTGAAAAACAACCGTCCACCACCACCCTTTGTCCTCTATCTTTGAACCAGTTCCGTATCCAAATGGCTAGTTTGCCCTATATTCCATGAGATCTAACCTTGCTAATCAGTCTCATGGGAACCTTGTCGAGCGCCTTACTGAAGTCCATATAGATTACATCTACTGGTCTGCCCTCATCAATCCTCTTTGTTACTTCTTCAAAAAACTCAATCAAGTTTGCAAGACATGATTTCCCACTCACAAAGTCATGCTAACTATCCCAAATCTTTCCGTGCCTTTCCAAATACATGTACATCCTGTCCCTCAAGATTCCCTCCAACAACTTGCCCACCACCGACGTCAGGCTCACGGGTCTTTAGTTCCCTGGTTTGTCTTTACCGCCCTTCTTAAACAGTGGCACCACATTTGCCAACCTCCAGTCTTCCGGCACTTCACCTCTAATTATCGATGATACAAATATCTCAGCAAGAGGCCCAGCAATCACCTCTCTAGCTTCCCACAGAGTTCTCGGGTATACCTGATCAGGTCCTGGGGATTTATCCACCTTTAACCGTTTCAAGACATCCAGCACTTCCTCCTCTGTAATCTGCACATTTTGCAAGATGTCACCATCTATTTCCCTACAGTCTATATCTTCCTTATCTTTTTCCACAGTAAATACTGATGCAAAATATTCATTTAGTATCTCCCCCATTTTCTGTGGCTCCACACAAAGGCTGCCTTGCTGCTCTTTGAGGGGCCCTATTCTCTCCCTAGTTACCCTTTTGTGCTTAATATATTTGTAAAAACCCTTTGGATTCTCCTTAATTCCATTTACCAAAGCTCTCTCATGTCCCCGTTTTGCCCTCCTGATTTCCATCTTAAGTATACTCCTACTTCCTTTATACTCTAAGGGTTCACTCCATCTATCCTGTCATACCTGACATATGCTTCCTTCTTTTTCTTAACCAAACCCTTAATTTCTTTAGTCATCCAGCATTCCCTATACCTACCAGCCTTTCCTTTCACCCTGACAGGAATATACTTTCTCTAGATTCTTGTTATCTAATTTCTGAAGGCTTCCCATTTTCCAGCTGTCCCTTTACCTGCGAACATCTGCCTCCAATCAGCTTTCGAAAGTTCTTGCCTAATACCATCAAAATTGGCCTTTACTTACAATCATGAATGAATAAACCTAATTATCTTAATTAACACAGAAAAGAAATGACTTTCACAATGCATTTGACCATAAGATAACTATAAGGCACTTGAACTTACCCTGAGAATGTGAAAGGTGCCATATAAACATTTAAAAATAGTTCTTTCCAAAAATGAATGATTTCTGCTCCTTACTTAGTGCAATAGCTTGGTTAACACAGGAAACGTCGCCTCTGATAAAATACTAAGTCTTCATTTCAAGGCGCATTGCATTGGAAAACCAACCAACGAGTTGCCATTTACCCTGAAGTATTTAAGTAATTCCTTCTAAAACGTGGTTGTCACTAAACCCAAACATATAGGGACCAACGCGCTAGAATTAATGTAACTTTTCCTCATGTTTTGAGAAGATTTGTAGCTCATGTTGAGGTTTTAGATGTAGGTTTGCTCGCTGAGCTGGAAGGTTCACTTCCAGACGTTTCGGTACCCTACTAGGTAACCTCTTCAGTGGGTCTCCGGCGAAACAATGCTGAAAATTCCTGCTTTCTATTTATAGGTTTGGGTGGGTGATGTAATTTCCTGTGGTGGTCACTTTCTGTTCCTATTCTCAGGGGTGGTAGATGAGGTCTACCTCGATGTTAATTTTCTGGACCATTTCAAGTTCAACCATTCAACACTGAGTTAGACCCCATCTACCATCCCCTGAGAAAAGGAACAGAAAGTGACTTCACCACAGGAAATGACATCACCACCCCAAAGAAACCCAAACATATAAGCAGAAAGCAGGAACTTACAGCATTGCTTCGCCTGAGGCCCACTGAAGAGGTTACCTAATAGGGTAATGAAACGTCTGGAAAAGAACCTTCCAGCTCAGTGAATTTTCCTAACAGATTTGAATGGTAAAACAATCCAGTTTTAGGCTAAAATACTTCTCATGCAGATAAAAGGAAGATATTGTCTAAAATATTCTAAGAGTGAAATACTGGCTATAGTGAGACCAAAAATGCTTCATTATCCTATGGAGGAAAGATTTACCCCATTATCATAAAGGAACCAGAAGTTACCTGGTGGGTGAGAGTGAACCAGCTCTATAATCACAATTGCAAAGAATATGACTCCCACTTAACAAAAGCATACTGCATCTTCAATTGAAATTACCAAACTTTTACAGAAGAGAACAAAAGTACAAAATGGAAAAACGTGAAAAGTGGAGAATAAATATAAACCAGGTAAATACTTTATAAACATAGCACTAATCCTGGTTGGAAGGTTTGAGCTATCGGGAGAGGCTGAATAGGCTGGGGCAGTTTTTCCTATAGGTTTGGAGCTTTGGGGTGAACTTAGTTATATAAAATCATGAAGCACATGGACAGGGTAAATAGACAAGGTCTTTTCCCTCAGTCTAAAACTCGAGGCCTGAGGTTTAAGATGAGGGGAACGATTTAAAACGGACCTATGGGGCAACTTTTTCACACAGAGGGTGGTGTTGCATGGAATGAGCTGCCGGAGGAAGGGATGGAGACTGGTACAATGACAACATTTAAAAGGCACTTGGATGGGTATACGAATAGGAAGGGTTGAGACAGATATGGGTCATATGCTAGCAAATGGGACTAGATTTATTTAGGGTATCTGGTCAGCATGGATGAGTTGGACCAAAGGGTCTGTTTCTGTGCTGTGCATTTCTACGACTCGAAACAAAGATGCCAATGTCCTGATCAGCTGAAAACAGAAGTTACTGGAAAAGCCCAGCAGATCTGGCAGCATCGGTGAAGAGAAATCAGAGTTAACGTTTTGGGTACACTGACCCTGCCCTTATACTGAATCAGAAACGTTAATGCTGATTTGTTTTCACAGATGCTGCCAGATATGCTGAGCTTTTCCAGCAACTTCTGTTTTTGTTTCTGAGTTACAGCAGCCACAGTACTTTTGGTCCTGATCAGATGAGTCTAGTGTTAACTACTGTGTAATTTGGCTCCCAAGAGTAAATAGGATCCAAAATCTTTCCAGTTCACAGATGAATATCAGTCATGAACCCAAAGTTAATGACAGAAAAGAATGGTCATAAGTGTAGGGCCCATGTAATATTCAGTTACACAACCTGTCAGATACTTTTTGGGAATGCAACTATAAGATTACAATATCCATCTTAAGGAAATCATATTAAATTTTGAATAGGAAAATATAGTGAGGATCACAGAACAAATTCACATGAATAACAGTAGGCCATTCAGACTGTTGAGCTTGCTGTGACATTTAATGCAACCATGGCAGATTGAAGACTTCAGTGGTAGCCAGAAATCTGTCAACCTCTAAATGTACTCAAACACTGAACGTTTTTACGCCCTCTGGGATACAGCTTTAAAAAGATTCACAAACCTCTGAGCAAAAAACAATTCTCATCTCATCCCAAATGGTAATCCTCTTATTTTTAATTGTATTCCTTGGTTCATAACTCTATAAAAGGAAATAACTACTTGCACACCCATTTTAGCAATTCTATTCTTCCTGAGAAACCAAACGTGTAGTTTAACCAAACTTCTGCACAAATGAAGCAAGACTCCACTATTGTACTCAACCCTTTGTGATAAAGGCTAACATCCCATTAGTCTTCTGAATAGTGTGGTGCACTTGCATGCAAGCCTTCACTGATTCACAGATAAAGACACGTAGCTCCCTTTGTATATCTGCACTCTCCATCCTCTTACCATGAGGTACCTCTGCAATTCAGTTGCCCCTACTAAATAGATAACTTCTCATTTTTCCAAATTATATCCCACCAGTCATGGCTTTTTTTTTTAAAAAAAACTCTCTCTTCAGTTGTTACAACCCATGTATGGAGCAGGTAGGGCTTGAACGCAAGACTTCTGGCCCAGAGGTAGGAACATTACCAGTACACTACAAGAACCATTTAGACCCATCATGTTCTTACCCACTCACTAAGTCTGTCCAAATCTTTCTAAAATTGCTTTACATCTTTCTCACAATACATATTCCCACTAGGCTTTGTATCATCCACAAATTTGAAAACATTAAACTCCATTTCCAAATCACTAATGTACATGGTGAACAGCTTGAATCCAAGAACTGATCCTTTCAACACTATGCTCGTCACAATTGGTCTACACATGTATTCCTACTGTGAAAAGGGTTATGCTCCTCAGATGTTGCCTGACCTACTGTGACTTTTCCAGCGCCACACTTAAGCAACTCTGCCTGCTAACCAATCTTTAATACATGACAGCACAATACCTCATATCTCTCACACTTTACATTTTGCTCACCAACCTATGAGGAACCTTACTAAAAGCCTTTGAAAAATCAATTATACTTTGTGTATCAACTCCCTTTATCAATTTTTATTAGTAAAATTCTCAGAAAAGGTTATTCAAACCCTACTTTTCCCATCACAAAATCTATGCTATGTCGAAATAGATCACTATGATTTAATGTGCATTTATTACATCATCTTCAATAGATTCTAGCATTTCCCCTCTTCCTGACGTAAAGTAACAGGTCTGCAGTTTTCTTCTTGCTCTCTCACTTCCTTCTTAAACAGTGGAGCAGCATTTTTGTCCAATGTGTGCACAAGGGTTTCCTGATACAGTATGTAGACAGGTCAACAAGGGGCGAGGCCCATTAGAATTGGTACTGGGTAATGAATGCAGTCAGGGGTTAGATTTGAAGGTAGGTGTGCACATTGGTGATAGTGACCACAATTCAGTTAGGTATATATTGGAGGGCAAGAGCTCCAGCAGGAGGAAAGGCAACTACAATGCGATTAGGCAGGATTCAGGATGCACAGGATGGGGAAGGAAACTGCAGTGGATGGGCAAAATAAAAACGTGGAGCTTATTCAAGGAACAGTTATTGCGTGTCCTTGATAAGTCTGTACCAGTCAGGCAGGGAGGAAGTTGTCTTGTGTGGGAGCTGTGGTTTACTAAGGAAGCTGCAAGTCTTGTCAAGAGGAAGAAGGTGGCATATGTTAGGATGCGATCTGATGTCTCAGTTAGGGCGCTTGAGAGTTACAAGTTAGCCAGGAGAGACCTAAAGAGAGAGCTAAGAGGAGCCAGGAAGGAACATGAGAAGTCTTTGGCGGAAAGGATCAAGGAAAACCCTCAGGCTTTAAATAGCTATATCAGGAATAAAAGAATGACATGATTAAGATTAGGGCCAATCAAGCATAGTAGTGGGAAGTTGCATGTGGAATCAGGGGAGATAGGGCAAGCGCTAAATGAATACTTTATATCAGCATTCACACCAGAAAAAAGAAGACATGGTAGAGGAAAATGCTGAGATACAGGCTACAATATTAGATGGGACTGAGGTGCATAAGGAGGTGGTGTTAGCAATTCTGGGAAGTGTAAAAATAAATAGGTCCCCTGGACCGGCTGGAATTTAGCCTAGGATTCTCTGGTAAGCCCGGGAGGAGATTGCCGAACCTTTCGCTTTGATCTTTATGTCGTCATTGTCTACAGAATATTGCCAGAAGAGTGGAGGATAGTAAATGTTGTTCCCTCGTTCAAGAAGCGGAGTAGAGACAATCCTGGTAATTATAGATCTGTGAGCCGTCCCTCAGTTGTGGGCAAACTGTTGGAAAGGGTTATAAGAGATAGGATTGTTAAGACTCGAGAAAGAAATAAGTTAATTAGGGATAGTCATTACAGTTTTGTGAAGGGTAGGTCATGCCTCACAAACCTTATTGAGGTCTTTGAAAAGGTGACCAAACAGATGGATGAGGGTAAAGCTGTTAATGTGGTGTATATGGATTTCAGGAGGCGTTTGATAAGGTCCCCCATGCTGGCCTACTGCAGAAAAAAAACAGAGGCATGGGATTGAAGGTGATTTTGTGGTTTGGATCAGAAATTGGCCAGCTGAAAGATGACAGAGGGTGGTGGTGGTTAATGCGAAATATTCAGTTACTTGTGGGGTACTGCAATGATCTGTTCTGGGTTCACTGTTGTTTTGTCATTTTTATAAATGACTGGGGTGAGGCCATAGAAGGATGGGTTAGTAAATTTGCAGATGACACTAAGGTCAGTAAAGTTGTGGATAGTGAGGAAGGATGCTGTAGGTTACAGAGAGACACAGATAAGCTGCAGAGATGGGCTGAGAGATGGCAAATGGAGTTTAATGCAGAAAAGTGAGAGATGATTCATTTTGGAAGGAGCAACAGGAATGCAGAGTACTGGGCTAATGGTAAGATTCCTGGTAGTGTAGATGAACAGAGAGATCAGACTGTCCAGGTAATAGATTCTTGAAATTTGCCACCCAGGTTGACAGGGTTGTTAAGAAGACATATGGTGTGTTAGGTTTTATTGGTGAAAAGATTGAGTTTTTGAACCATGAGATCATGTTGCAGCTGTATAAAACTCTGCTGCGGCACATTTGGAGTATTGTGTAAAGTTCTGGTCACCGCATTAGAGGAAGGACGTGAAAGCTTTGGAAAGGGTTCAGAGAAGATTTATAAGGATGTTGCCTGGTATAGAGGGACGGTCTTATGAGGAAAGGCAGAGGAACGTGAGACTGTTTTTGTTCAAGAGAAGAAGGTTGATAGGTGACTTAATGGAGACATAAAAGATAATCAGAGGGTTAAATCAGGTGGACAGTGAGAGCCTTTTTCCTCGAATGGCGATGGCCGGCACGTGGGGACATAGCTTTAACTTGAGGGGTGATTGATACAGGACAGATGTCTGAGGTAGTGTCTTTACTCAGAGTAGTAGGAACGTGGAATGCATTGCCTGCAACAGTTGCAGACTCGCCAACTTTAAGGGCGATAAATGGTCATTGGACAGGCACATGGACGAGAATGGAATAGTGTAGAATAGATGGGCTTCAGATTGTTGCGCGACCTGTGGAACCAGGGAGGGCCGAAGGGCCTGTACTGCACTGTAATGTTCCGTGTTCATTGCTGACTTCCAATCTGTGGGAATTATTCCAGAATCTGCAGAGTTTAAGATTATCGCCAATGCAGCTACTATTTCTTTATTAGTCCCTTCAATATTTGGGGATGCAGAATATCAGGTCCTGCGGACTTTTCAGCTCCATTAATTCCAGTGCAACATTCCAACACGAATTTCCTTCAACTCCTCATTCTCCCTAGTCATGTGAAACTCTAGTTCAAGGAGATTTCTTATGCCTTCCTCGGTGATAATACATAGAAAGTATAGCTTCTCTGGCATTTCTGTATTCACCATTGTAAATTCTGCTCCTGACTCTGCAATGGACCAACATCTGTATTAAACAAATGTTTCATTTTTACATAACTATATAAGCTTTTAAAATTAGATAAGTGGAGTCAAGCTACAAATCAGCCATGAACTAACTGAATGGCAGAACAAGCTCAATGGCCTGTTGCGATCTCTGGTATTGGATTGCAAGTTCGATTGCAGTTATGAATCGTGATGGATGATGTGACTTCGACCACAGAAGAAGTGTTCTTTAATTCCAGTTTTCAAAACAGCACTCTTTAGAACACTGATATCATCAGTGATCATTCAATACTTGTATCAAGATTACTTATAAGATTAAGAATTTTAAACATTCATCAGGTGTACAGGAACCTTTGTCTCAATCAACAGCAGAACCAGAAGTATCTAGGAATAATTATGAAGGCAATTTTACAGAAAAATCAAAAGAGGAGGATGCCATATCCAAAAGAAAAACATTACAGTCGCTTGGTCAACTGAGGAGATGCATTTTAAGGAGGGCCCCAAGAGGTGGAGAGATTAAAAAATAGATTTCTGGAGTGGTACTTAAGCAGCAGGAAGTGTAGTCAGTGATCTGCAAGCTTTCGGAGACGATGCAAGAGTCCAAAATTTAAAGGTGGTACTTGGATTGGAGAAAATAAGACAGAAGCCATAGAACCATTAAATAGGATCAGAGATTTTTAAAATTTCTTATTGTACGTCACCGAGAACATGGGCAATACTCTTCAGCACAGGTTAGGATATGAAAAGTAGGTACAGTCCTGAATCAAAATTTTACTTCTGCTCTCATGCGAAGTGTGCTTTCTTTTTTCATGACTTTGAAGTGCTGGTGTTGGACTGGGGTGGACAAAGTTAAGAATCACATAACACCAATTACAGTCCATTATAGAATTCTCCACAACCACATGATTAAGGAACGCCACTCCAAAAGCTAGTGCTTCCAAATAAACATATTGGACTATAACCTAGTGTTGTGTGATTTTTTATTTTCTTTTTTCAACTCAAATAATTTCCCCCTCACAGCAACCATCTACCCTTCCCCCACTTATATCATTAATCCACAATTACAGGTCCTTGAATCACCAGTTTCTTATGAAGTTGATGAGCACAAACATTTGCAGTGAAGCAATGTATTATGCTATTTTACCAGTCAATAATATTTCCACAAAGATCAACACAATCAGTGCCAAGTATACATTTAAGTAGTTTGAGGAAGGGTCACTCGACCCAATACATTAACTCGATTTCTCTCCACAGATGCTACCAGATCCGCTGAGCTTTTCCAGTAAACTTCCAATTTCTGAGTTAGAGCATCCACAGTTCTTTTGGCTTCCATTTAAGTTACCCCTTCAACAGTCAGGTCACAACAAGTGGAGTATCCTCGTCTTCAACTCTTATCCCAGAGGAGTAAGCATTGAAATCCAAAGTATAGTAGGCAAACAAAGCTTTAATTAATGAATATGAAAGCTCCAAGTCAGTTACAAAAGAGAAACTAGAGGAAGGAGAAATCCTCTAACTGAGGCAAAAATGTTTAATTTGAATAAGTATGATGATCTTGAAATATAGAAAAATCTAATAACCTTTCTGATTTGGTATATCTTCCGTCAAGATTGCACCAAGTATTTGAAAGAATTGGTAAGAAATTAGACATGAAGTTTGAAGTATCTCAGTTTCAAATATTCATTATGTCATCACACTGAGACAGACAGCTAAATCAAATCAGTTCCATAATCTCTATATTCACAATACGGAGGAACCTTATCCCAGTATCGATTATCCGAAGATCTCAAGGTCCTGGTAGAAATATTACATCAAAGAGGTGTTCAACACAGATCGTGTCTTTTGTTTACAATGATTAAAAGTGAACCTGGCTTATGGAAATGCTGCCGAGAACTGCCCTGGACATTGAGGGGAGCCCAGCACTGCCTCCAAATGACTGACCGCCTGCCCTCTCTCCCCACAATTTCCCTGGAGTTCTACACAGGGACATACCCTGAAATCTCCCTTCCCCAGATAATCCCTCCAACATTGGCCTGTACAGGGCAAAGGTGGAACTTATCAAAATGTTGCAGTAAAAAGTTGTGTGCGTGGCTGCGAGTATGCATGTGTGCTATTTTGAGAAAAACAAACACAAGCTACTACAAATAGTACAAAGGTTACCTTACAGCTCTCAGCTCAACTCCGAACCAAAAATGATAATTAAAAAGCGTGAAAAATCAACAAAGGTTTGAACAGTTATGCCAAGGTGTTAGGAGTACAGTGTTTCACACCAGTACACAAAATCATCGGTAATTGTCCCTCAAGCTGTATCCTGATTATTTAAGCAATGCCTACTTTTAGCTCCATTGCCTTGGTACAGTTTTCACTTTTTGTTTTGCAATGGATTCAGCCAAAACTTGCTTTAATATGCTAAAGACTCTATTTCGATAAAGCAGTTACTCTATGTGAAACACTGATCTCCTACACACACTATACACACACATTAAAATACAAAGATTGAATAAGAACGAGATATATGATTTGAATACCCAAAACTAAACACATTAAGGCTTTCTTCAAAACAATGGCAGATCACCTCCACATAATAGAAAAATATGTGCAAAACCAAAGCAAATAATAACTAGTTTTCCTTTGAAAGACTTGGTGAAAACATGAAGAGCTATGCTTTGAGACTGTCTTTAATAGAATGTAAAAAGAAGTTTGAGCACAGAGTCAGATGTACAACATGGAAACAGACCCTTCCATTCAATTCGCCCATGATGACCAGATATCCTAAATTAATGTAGCTCCAATGGCCAGCATTTGGCCCATATACCTCCTCACCCTTCTTATTCATGGACTCAACCAGACATCTGTTAAATGGTGTAATTGTATCTGCCTCCACTTTCACCTCTGGCACCTCATTCCATGCACACACCAATCTCTACAAGAAAATGTTGCCCCTTAGGTCCCTCTTAAATCTTACCCCTCTCGATTAAACCTATGCCCTTTTGGTTTGGACTCCCCTATCGTGAGAAAAGACCTCAGCAGTTCACTCTATCAATGCCTATAAAGTCACCCCTCAGCTTCTGACGCTCCAGGGAAAATAACCCCAGCTTATTCAGTTTGCCTCTATACTCAAAGCCTCCAACCCTGGCAACATTCTTGGAAATCTTTTCTAAACCCTTTCAAGTTTTACAATATCTTTGTTACCAGAAGGAGACCAGAATTGAATGTATAATTCTAAAAGTGGTCCAACCAATGTCCTGTACAGCTGCAACATGCCCTCCCAATTCCTATACTCAATGTTCTGACCATTAACCAATACAGGCAGGCATATCAAAGGCTTTCACTATCTTGTCTACCTGCAGCTCCATTTTCATTGAACTATGAACCTATACCCTAACCCCGTGTCATGCTTTGAAGATTGCTTCACAGCCAACTCAATGGTTTGATCATTAGCCAGTAAAGGGGAACTGAATAGTTTTTATTAGTCAAAGGTACAAGATGTTAAAACTTGCAACAACGGCAGGTGCCGGTGTTCGAACTGCACAGTTTGCTTCTTCAAAGTCCCAGAAAAGTATCTGGATTGGAAGCACCTGTACTTTAAACAGTTCACTTACTTCCAAGTCAAGAGAAGGTCAGCCATAATTAAAATCAGCACTGCTACCTGAAACAAAACCAATGAGGTTCATGTTTTTATAGAGATGGGGTTTGACAAGGTAAAGGTTTCCAAGATACTCTCAAAAAAAACCTCAAATTTACTGTGCCAGGACGCAGAAGAGGGGGAGCAGCTATAGGCAGTAAGTTGTGCTTCATCACTTTAACAGAACTTGTCTCAGTGCTATAGCATGAAAGATACTTGATGTAGGGCTTCAAACATGTGGTTCTGTTAAAAGGAAAGGCAGGTATTTGGGAGGTGGCAACACATAAGGACTTTGGATAGTATCAAGGTTAAAGATAGGACAGTAGTTTGCCAAGACAAAAGGATGAAAGGTGCAAGTAGTCCACAAGAACTGAGGGATTATAATTTTTGATGATGAGGTGGTTAGTATGGATGAGAGCACTATCAACAATATAAGCTATCAGGGGATCCAGAAGGAAAGTTGGTGTTCAGCAGCTCTTGTGGAATCGGGTTGTGGGAATAGTGAGAGATTCTTTAGGGCAAGATGAGCTTGAAGAAGATTCAGGGAAGAGAGAAAAAAGAAAAAGATGAAAAGCCCTTCAAGGAAGTTTGTCTAGGAACCAAGGTAAGGGGCAGGAAATGACCAAGACAACTAATTAAATTCCTTAACATCAGTAAACAAAGTAGACAAACTCCTCTCACTTGTTGGAAGTGTGATTTGACATGACAGAGGAATGGGGTTTGCAGGAGACAACAGAAGCTCAGTTGATGGTGAATATTGAACAGTTTCAGCTGACAAGAGCAGGACTCAATATTGCTTTATATAATCCACCTGATAAACTAATTGACTGCTGTATCCATTTTCATGTGTGCCTCTGGACTAAATGGAGTAGAGGTTTAACTCATAGCAGGGTAAGAGATGGTAATGATCATGATGATGACTAGGACTAAAATAAAAGCAATGTATGGAGATGTTTATTGGTAACTACAAAAACATCAAGTGAGGTCAATGATTAAGGCAACCTACTTCTCAAACATTGTTGAGTTTTTTTTAATCTTGCAATAGTGTCAATCAACTAGTACTTGGCAAGACCCCATTAGCAGCAATTAAATAAACAATGAGATTGTCTACACTTCAAACAAAAATGAATGAAGGAAATAACTAGGATACCAGAAGAATGTCCATGTTCTTCTTAAAAGTTATCTTATAAAGCCCTACTGAATCCTGCTCAAGTCAGAACTGCTCACATTCCAACCTAGGGTCTTCGCCTCATGCTTCATCTGAAAGACAGTACTGCACTCACTCAACCTCCAAGATACTTGCTGAAGTCTCTGCAGCAAGACCCAAACTGATAAACATTGCTGAAAGGAAAATTAATATCAGACTCAGGGCATTAACTATATTTCTCTCTTCAATGACATTGATAGGATAGGTTAGCTTGAAGAAGGGGTTAAGGGGATGAGGAGGAATACCACAATTTAAAATTGCAGCAGTTCAAAAGGCTTTGCTTCGCTATTTACAAATTTAAAATCACACAACACTAGGTTATAGTTCAAAAAGTCTATTTGGAAGTACTAACTTCAACAGCACAAAATAAGAATTGAGAATGTTGTTGGGTATATGTTCTTCAGTGAAATGTTGCATAACATTGATGCTCAACCATACACATCAAACTACATCACAAGCAGAAAAAATAAGCATATGCTTTTTCTTTGATATTTTGTGCCCGTTTTAGATCTCTACTCCCTCACTTGCCCTGGCCCCAACCTTGCCCCCAGAAAAATCTTAGTCCATGCAAACACATTCCAACTTAAGACATAATTTAAGGCATTAAGGCAAGTGACACAAACTTGCTTCAGAACTGCAATGATTCCTTTTGATGGCAATACTAGACAAGTCAGATCTTAGAGTGAAACCTGATCTAAGAGATCATAAATTAGTTTCTTTTACAGTTTGGATAGTGTGCTAGTCAGTCCCCAAACAAATTTATACAAGGTTGACAAATTTGTTCTGAACAAAAGAACACTTTTGTTATACGGCTGTGTATATGCAGTGTATAAGAAAAGGTAGAAAGCTCTTAATATAAGCAACAAAGGAATTCAACACTTCTGAAATATCCTTTATAGGCAACCAGACTGAAGTAATCATCCATTTTAAATCTAACTTTAAAATTAACTGTAAATCATTTGCCAATGTTTCCTTTCAGCAACTTTCTATACATTCACTGGATGATTCTCTCCGTTCTTTCACAGGAATAGAAACACTGGCTACATCACAGACTTTTCCTAATGGAACATTAAGAACACCCCTGTTTAAACTGCTACAGCAGTTCCAAGACTTCTTTCCAGCACTGAAAGCCTAAGTAGGCATACTGCTGGTGTGAATCTGATCTCAAATGAAACTGAATTATGCTCTCTGATCTGTCTTTTCATTCATCATTAAAATTCAACTTGGTAAACAGTTATTAATTAATTCAGACAGGCTCACCTAGTTATTTAGATTAAGTTGTGGAATTTATTAAAAATATTATCCTGGAATGACCACTGTTCATAATTGACATTCTGACCTTTTGTCAAAGAAAAAAGTAATCTTCATTAGATCTAAAATGAAAAGTCCTGCTTTAAAATTCAAATTTCCAATTGATATCATCCTTTGCCATACTATCAACTGATCATTTTTTTGAAATGCTGTAATTTGTTATGCTCATCAAATACAATCGGTTCTGCTATAATGCACATTTCTTCAACACAAATTGGCTATAATGTGATTGAAGAATTTAGACCATTATTTGCCGAATGCAAACTTTTCTTACCTGTATTAGCTAAAACATGATTCTGGTCCCATTGGTTTAAATGTCATTTTCTTATAAAGTGGGATCTCACAGGAATGGTACTGTCGCGTTATATCAGAACAGGTGGCAGTAACCTAGAATCATTAATCAATGTGAACTCAAAATAAATGTGGGTAACCACCAGATGCATTCCGATAACCATGTGGGAATTTAATCCAACAGTTGATAGTAAAGCAGGACTGATATTTTTTCATTAGGCTACATGAGCGGAGGTGAGTATTCATGGCCCCAGGGGAAAAAAATCATGCCTTCACTACACAAAATTTAGAAGCAGCAAATCTGAATGTCTTTGGATGATGTTTCTGAAATTAGGTAGACCTGGACTTTTCTGAAGTTTTAACACACAGACAGCTGGCAAAGAAAGAACAATACTTTTTATACTTCCAAAATTCAATCACCTTTTGCTTGAATACTATGCATTTTACACCATTAACTGCAGTTCCAATTTAAAAATAAAAGTGAAATACCAAAAGCAAGCAACATTAGAAAACATGTTCCAGATTCAAACTGCAATTAGTCCATCTGGCTGCAAAATAAATGAATAGAAGGATATACATTTCCATATTTAAATGAGCTCTAATGCAAAGTGCAAAAGGCAAATCAAAAAGCAGTACCAATTTGAATTAAGCCTGCACCTCAGAAGAAATCAAGGGTCGCATACAGTTGAAGACACAGATCTATAAATTTGCAGAAGAATTCAAGTATCTAATATCAGTCAAAGGGAAATACCAGAATCTATAATAAAGGATGCCCTAATAAGACACTCATGAAATAACAGGAAGATTACGAAGAGTCAACATGGAACTTTCATATAAAAGTCATGGAGTTTTTTTTTGAGCATGTAACTCACAGAATGGATAAAGGCAAATAAAGTATATTTACATTTTCAGAAGGCGTTTTACTAGCCCCCAGATAAAAGATAGGTAAACAAGATTAAAGCTCCAGTTATGGAGTGCAAAATACAAACAAGGATTGAGAACTAATTAACAGACAGTAAATAGCTAGAATAAATTGGTGAGGTGCAGATTGACAGGCTGTGATTGGAGGACCTGCAAGGATTGTTGCTTGGGCCATAGCATTCACTGACCAAAATGTAGGGCTGCCCACCTCGGAAATTCTTATCACTAGTAACGGGTTCAATGGATCTTGTGTGGCTGATGAGCATGACCCAAGAGCCACAAATTTCATTACATATTTGGCTGGTGTTTCTGTGAAGTGGAAATGGTTTTGGCCTCAAGATCATTGGCATTCCTTTCTCATAATTTCTCTTGCCAACGACTTTTCTAGAAGAAGTGTGTCCCATCTGCTCCTCGGATGCTGCCTGACCTGCTATGCTTTTCCAGCGCCACACTTTTTGATTCCAGCATCTGCAGTCCTCACCTTTTCCCAAAATGTTCTATCATATTACCATTGTTGGGAGGACCATCACCAAAATCTTGTAGTGGAGGATGTTGATGAATTTTTCTGGACAGCTAGCCTTTAAAATTTTCCACAACACTTCACGACTGACTGACTCAAAAGCCTCAGTCAGATCAATAAATGCACGTACAATGGTTGGTGGTGTTCCTGCCATTTCCCTTGAAGTTGCCAATCTGTGAAAACCACATTCATTGTTCCAGGATTGAGTCAAAAGTCATACTGGCTTTCAGCTGGCTTTCAGGAAGCATTTTCTCAGAGGCCGAGAGAAGGCAATCAGCGAGGATTCAGGCAATGATCTTCCCAGCAACTAGGAGAGTAGGCAATCCTTTGTAATTTCCACCTTTCCATGGATTGCCACCTTGCTGCAGTAGAGAAGCTCAAGTGTTTCTCTTTCAACCTCATCTATTTACCCTATCCATGCTCATGATTTTATAAACCGCTCTCAGGTCACCCCTCCGCCTTGACCCTTCAGGGAAAACAGCCCCAGTTTATTCAGCCTATCCCTATAGTTCAAATCTTCCAACCCTGGCAATATCCTTGAAAGGGTTCTGGAAAAGGTTTACAAGATTCACTACATCCTTCCTATAGGAGGGAGACCAAAACTGCACACAATATTCCAGAAATGGCTTAACCAATGTCCTGTACAGCTGCAACATGACCTCCCAGGTCCCCCCATTCAGTGCTCTGAACAATAAAAGAAAGCATACTAAATGCCTTCTGAGCCAAGATAAAATAGAAAACTATAAACTGTACTAATAGACTGTTACCTCAAAACATTGCTCTATTTTCTGCATGCATCTAAAACTATGATAATACTAAATTGATTTCAGTGATTCTCCTTTCTTCAGAAAGTCCAACGGGAATAGCTTGTGTGAAGTGTTGCTGGACTTTGAAGCAGAAAAATGTGCCAGCATGCAGAATCAGAGGACTGATAGCAAGTGGACTACTATTTTGACTTTAAAGCAGAGTTCTTACTTATGGCTGAGAAAGCTAAGCTCATGAAGGACACTTTAGAAATAGTTCTGTAGGTTAAATTAAGGCTTTGCTACTCTGACTGACAAAAACTGGGAAGGGATCTTCCTGAGGTAAGGGTGGGGGGAGAAACCATTACTGTTCTCAATTCATATTGATGATGAGGACTCAAAATTCAAAATTTGCACTTTGCATCAAATTGGGAGTGAGTTTAGTTAATAGATTGAAAGACTGAAAGTTTAGTTAGATTGAAAGATTGAAATAGATTAAAAGTTTAGTTAATAGATTAAAATAAGAGGCAATAATTAAACTTGCAGAATGATATATAATTAGTACATTTTATTTAACCATTAACAGAGATAATGACTCAAAGAAAATCTAAAGTATGATAGCACTGCAGGTTATCAAGAACTTATGTAAAATAGAGAAGGAAAGAGACAGGAGGGCATGTGGCAGAAAGATCACTTTTCTTTTAAATGAAAACTTTATGCTGGATTTTGTGAACAAAAATGGGGAAAGGATATGAACGTAAACTGAAGAAATTATGGAAGGATACGTTGCAGAATTCATCACAGAGTTGTACTTCTATTGTCACTTTCTTCAAACAGTAGTGGGGAAAAGTTGTTGCACTCGTCAGCATCCAATGCGTATGTTCAGGACAGTTTTGCTCAGTGACAGCCTGGGGTTTAAAAACCCAATCAGGTCAGATTGCGGGGGTCAAGAGTGTTCAGCTTGAATCAACTCTGGTTAGCTCAGCAGGTTCACAACTGTGTGTGAACAATAACGTGGCAGAAAGCCTTCAGATTTTAAAAAATGGCACCTTTCTTCACAGACAAGAAATTTCCACTCATCATTTGCTCATAAGCTCTTGGCTCCAACCAGTGGTTGACAGACTGCATAAGTAATGCGCCAAGCGCCCTGCATCTGCAGTAAAGAACTGAAAATACTTGAAAAGAAGGTGATCAGAAGAACTGCAAGAAACAGAAAGACGTCACATTGAATCTTGTGGCTGAGTGCTATTGAACTGTGTTCCTCTAATTTTCTTTCTCCACCCTAACTTGTGATTTCCTTGTTTATATCAGTCTGCATGTGTGTAGGAGTTTAAGGAGCTGTAAAGTTGATAATTGGTATCTTGCCTGCCTGTGGTCAGAGGTGATTTATCTATAATAAGTAGCACTGTCTTCTTAAGAACAGAAACAGAGTCATCAAACAAGAAAATTGAGAACCTGAATAATTTGATCACATCTTTAGATTGTGACAATCCTGTGTCTGGTGGGGCTTGAGTGTTAGTGTGCTTTCCCCAAGTGGACTGTGACACTATTAGAATGACTTTACAGAACTAAATAAAAAATAGTTGCCAAATATACTGAATGTACTTGCTTGAATTAACAAAAAAAAAAGGGGAGATATTACATCTTTGGGAGTTTTATTTTATATTTACTATTTTGAATTTTGATGCAAACCGAAATGACAGCAGTCGATTGTCACAATAAGATGGATGACAACATAATTTGGTTAGAGATCAGAACATTACCAGTTGAACATGTAAAGATTGGGTAAGAACTAATTTGATCATTCTAACAAGGAGCACAAAAATATTTGTCCCGCAATGTTTTGAAAACTAATAAGGCACTGCTGGTAACTTTATTACTACTAGTATTTTTATGAACTGGTCATTTAAACGCATATACTCAGAAGCAACCAGCTGGAACCAACTGCTCGAAATGATGGCAAAAGTTGAGAATATGATCTCAAAAGGAAATTAGGTGACATCTTGAATAAAATAAATTTGTAGGGTTATGGGGATAGAGTGGGACAGACTGTACGGCTCTTCAGAGATGGCACAGGCACAATGGGTTAAAAGTCTCTGCTCAGTAATAACTGATTCCATGGTGTGCTATAAAAGCTTTGGAATATTCTTAGTATTTGAATATTTCTGCAAGCAGATGTACTTCTACATTGTGCAAAAAAAACTTACAAGTGTGTTTTCCAAGTGTTACACCGTTTCAACAAATGCTTCTCATACTAGTAAATATGATAGAATACTTCAGCACAATGGTTAAACTGATTAAATAGCCCCATTAATACTTCATTCAGTTTAATATTTAGATTTAAGTATCTGGACATTAAATGCAAAAGTACTGCTAGAAACAATATAATACAAATATTATACTGCATAACAATTTGCACATTTCCATTAAGTACAAAATATTCTCTGGTAAATTATTGATTTAATTTTACCTTTCTAGCAAATTGTGAATAGCTTTGAAGAGCAGTGTTCGGCATTCATACGTAAGTCCATTTTCCCAGAGACCATCTTCCACCACTGGAAAGCAAAAAAATTACCATGTTACTCATGAGAAACTAAATTCAACTAAACAGCAATACAGAAAGCCTTGTATACATCACTTAACTGAAAAATTGGTACTATTTTAATTCTTCAATCTAAAAACTGAATTGATTCATTGAAGTGATTTACAATAAAAAAGTTTGAAAGTTATAACTTCTAAATGGTACCTAAAGAAAGTACTTGAAGTCAGCAAAAGTGTAAAATCACTTCCTCCACAAAAAACTGGACACACTTTAAAATGGAACCATAGAATAGGGTCTCATATATAGAGGTGACTGCAGATGCTAGAAACCAGAATTTAGATTCAAGTGGTGCTGGAAAAGCACAGCAGGTCTGGCAGTATCCGAGGAGCAGGAAAATCGACGTTTCGGACATAAGCCCTTCATGATGAAGGGATTTTGCTCGAAACACGATTTTCCTGCTCCTCGGATGCTGCCTGACCTGTTGGGTTTTTCCAGCACCACTTGAATCTAAACTCTCCATTCAGCACACTGGCCTCATGGGATCTTGTTTCCTCACAGATTTCTTTCTGCTGTGGCAGGAAATTTTCTAATACATATGCACTTATACATATGAATACGATCAAATAGGCTTCCTTGTGGACTTAATGGGAGGAGTGGTCCACCTGTGGTCTCAGTGTCCTCAGTGGTCCCCACTAGAAGGGCCCTCAGCCTGCTTTAAGCATGGACTCCATATGATATAAAAAATAGTTGATGAAATTTAAGATTCCCTGTTCTGTGGAAACAGGCCCTTCAGCCCAACAAGTCCACACTGACCCTCCAAAGAGTAACCCACGCAGAACCATTCCCCTCCGACTAATACACGTAACGCTATGGGCAATTTAGAATGGCCAATTCACCTGACCTGCACATCTTTGGACTGAGAGAGGAAACTGGAGCACCCGGAGGACACCCACGCAGACATGGGGAGAATGTGCAAACTCCACACAGACAGTCGCTCGAGGCTGGAATCAAACCTGGGACCCTGGTGCCGTGAGGCAGCAGTGCTAACCACTGAGCCACATTTTATAGTTTAATAATCGTTTCTGCTGAAAGTTCAATTATTATTGAAAAATGCAGAATGTGCTCTTTGCATTGAGCAATATTTGAACGTGGGACAGTTAGATGTTATTAGCTGCTTAGCTTCTCTTTCCCATGCCATATTAGTATTTAAAACATTCCTTCCACTTTCAGGCCAAAATAATTTAAATAGCTTAACAGAAAATTTGCAGCATTGCCCAAAAGGTTAATAAAGTGGTAATTTAAAAATTAAAATACCTACTTTATTCCATTCAAATTCCATGACTCAAAATGTTTCACAATTATCTGCAGAAACTCTCTGGACTTCAATCTTTTAACATTGTTAGCCATTATTACCATTTGTATTTTATTTCCCTGCACAAATAACTATTAAATATATCAAATTAAGTTTGCATTCACTGTGTACAAGGATGCAACTGAAAACCACAAGAACGCTGACTGCTTAACATATCAGCATTCATTAACAGTATTTTAATAAAATTTATTGAAATTATTTTAACCACACTTGCTAAAGCCACAATGGTACACATTTTTGCATTCACCTTTCATTTTGTACAAATTTATATAACCAGTCTCATGTACAGAAGACACTGATGATCTTAATTTCTAAAAGAAGCATAGGGAAATTCATACAGAAGCCACCGCTAACAGCGATTTAAGATCCAAGCTGTTATCATTGAAGAAAAGTTGATCAAAAGGAAGACTGAGATTACTTGTAATTGCAAGCTGATAATTCTCAACAGATACAGAAGTAAAGCAAAGTGACAGCATGACAGCATAGGCTGTTTTGGACTAAACATTACTGCATTAACCACAGACATTGCACTGTTGCAGTCATCTAGTAGGGGCAAAGAGCATTGAAATCAAATATTTGCTGAATCACATTTGCACAATTCAAATGCCCCAAAATATTTGTTTAAAAAAAATTAGTATGCAACTTCAGGAAATAACCCCGTTGTATACCTCATGAAGCAAAACTACAGTACATTTTATCCTCAGTTCAAAAATAAAGTTACCCAAAACTCTGCTACCCATGTCTTAACTATCTCAAAGTTTCACACTCACCAACCTTGTACTTGCTGAGCTGCATTGGCTCCTAATTAAGTAATTCCTCAAATTTTAAAATTCTGTTCCTCATGGGGTGGCACATTCACTCAGTGTTTGGCACTACCGCCTCACAGCGACAGGGTCTCAGGTTTGATTCCAGCTTTGGGTGACTGTGGAAATTGCACGTTTTCCCTGTGTTTGCATGGATTTCCTCCCAATGCTCTGGTTTCCTTCCACATTCCAAAGATGTGCAGGTTAGGTGAATTGGCCAGGCTAAATTGCCCATAGTGTCCAGTGATGTACAGACTAGGTGCGTTAGCCGTGAGAAATGCAGGGTTACATGGCAGTGAGGTAGGTTGGAATGGGATGTTGTTCAGAGAGTTGCTGTGGACTCAATAAGCCGAATAACCTGCTTCCACACTACAGGGATTCTTTGTAGGGATTTCCTCAGCACCCCCAACACTAATTAGATTAGATTAGATTACTTACAGTGTGGAAACAGGCCCTTCGGCCCAACAAGTCCACACCGACCCGCCGAAGCGCAACCCACCCATACCCCTACATTTACCCCATACCTAACACTACGGGCAATTTACCATGGCCAATTCACCTGACCTGCACATCTTTGGACTGTGGGAGGAAACCGGAGCACCCGGAGGAAACCCACGCACACACGGGGAGAACGTGCAAACTCCACACAGTCAGTCGCCTGAGTCGGGAATTGAACCCGGGTCTCAGGCGCTGTGAGGCAGCAGTGCTAACCACTGTGCCACCGTGCCGCCCAATCTCTCTCGGCTGATAACCCAGGATGTATACACTTCTCCAACTGTTGCTTCTTCATCATCTCTGCCGTTGACCGTATCACCACTGCTGGTTATTCCTTCAGCTGTCAAAAACCTAAAACTCTGGTATGTTTAGTAATCGTCCTTGCCACATTTCCCTTAAAACTCATAGTTATGACGATATGCAGTTCGATGCTAAACAATAATTATCCAGTGAGGAGCCTTGGGCATGCATCAAAACTAAAAAAGGGCCCAAGAGCAATTTGTTTCTTTCACTGTTCAGTCCATATTTTAATGGAGCACATGGCAATCTGCCAATAAGACAGACTTCAGCTGGTCATTAATTGGTGAGCTGAATAGCAAAGTGAGCAAACAGACGGCAGATTAAATTAATCTGGATGTGGTCATCTTTAAAATTCTCTTTTCTTTAAAGAAAAACAAGAATGGGAGAATTAACAATGAAAAAGCACTGAAAACATGTGGAGCAACAGAGGCACTTATTTATGCAAATAGACAACCCTTGAAATTGCAACCACAAGTCGATAAAAGCACTTTTTTTAAAAGACCTTTGGTACTTTGCTTTTAATACCTAAAAGGATAGAACACACAAAAAAAGATAAATCGGCAATATTAGCATGTTGCTCCACTCATCAAGTCATACCTATTGTACAATGCACATAAGCCAAAATATTAACAAGAAAGTTTAACATGAGACAAAACCGAAATACAGAGAAAATGCCTGCTTGAGCAAAGGAGAATTGGAGATTTTACAATTGTGCAAATGTTAATGGGTCATCACTTCAAGGAGTCACTAAGAGAATAAGGAAAACATTAACTTAAAAGTCAAAATTATAGCAAGAATTATAGCTCGGCAGAATCAAGTACAGAAATTAACCTTTTATGAAAATATCAACCATCAAGATCCACGTATGCAACCTGCAAATAGAATAGACAGCATGCTATAGCAAAGAAATCCATTCAGCCTGTTGTGTCAGAGAGAGGGGAAGCTTTTATTTATTTGCCTCTATATTAATTGAACACAGCAACAAATGCTTCCTCGCAGCGACAACTCGAACCAATTGCAATTATGATCGATATCCTTCAGATGAAGTCAAAAATCACATGATAGGAGGTTATAGTGCGACAGGTTTATTTGCAAGTGCAAGCTTTTGTTCCACTCCTAGAGGCAGCTTCAAATGAAGCATTTCTCACTCAAATTGTCCAGATTGCTTAATTACATGTGGATTTATCTACTTTTTTTTTTAAAAAGTGCCCTGAAGTCAACCTGGATTTATCTTTGAGGGCTCTAACTGGAATTTTCTAGAAGATCACTTTTCATTTTCCAAGCACTCCTTTTGCATTACGAAGAATTAATGTGCATAGGTGATGTAGTCATATAATAACAATACCTTCTATATTTGTGTTAGCATCTATATTCATACAGAAGAATTAGGAGATTACATTATTATCCTCAAGAAATTATTAAACTTGTGTTAAACTTAAAGCCACAAAACACAACAAAAGCATCAAAGTTTTTAGACAGCACTGCATTTAATTTGGCATGGACAACAGCCATAAAGTTAGTAATGAAACTTTCTTTCAAAATAATGAACATATACAAAAAAAATCACCTTAAGCACTTCTTGCAGAGACTGGTAAAGGTATAGTCAAAATATTTGCTAAAGAAAAATGTAACGCCGGGAGATTTTAACAAGACCCTTTCTACCATTTTATTGTATATCAAATCTCAACAGAATTAAATTTTAACATCAATATTAATGACTGAAACATCTGCTACATTTTGTTCTGCATATCTCCATTTACATTCCCTCCTCGGTTGTAGTAGTGTGCATCTGCAGAAATTGGTGAAATTTAGCAGGTCCAGCAGCATCTTTGGACAGAAAACACAGTTAACATTTTGAATCCAGTGACCCTTCTTCAGAACTGATATTAGTTAGGAAAAGGTTTATGTATGCTGATGCAGGGGAAAGAAAGGAGAAAATATGTGAAGATGGTGAAATCTCCATTCATGAATACTCAAAACCGAAAGTTTAAACTTTCACAGCCTTTAATAACGACTAATTTGAAAGTTTCACCAATCACCAAATTCAAGATTACATTCAAAGAAAGGTACAAAGAGGTTGTTCGAAATTTCCAGAATGCAGAAAATCATACGGTTTCCTATGAAACCATGCTTCACATCAATATCTTTTGAAGCTACCAGTTGGAAACTCTTGGTTGATTTTTTTCCCCCTAAAATGCCTGAAAAAACTGTATCCACAAAGATGATTAGGAGTGCATCAATCGGTCTTTTTCAAAACCAGTGAAAAGAAGACGACCTTCCTGTATATGTCATATTAGGAACAATACCCTTCAAGGAGAATGAACAGCTGACATCTCTCACACCATCAGCAAAACAATCCACACAATCACCCGGCATGGTCCATTAGGTGGATTCAAACTGTTTGATATTCGAGGAACACAGGAATGGGAATAGGCCATTTAGCACTTCATGCCCACTTCGTCATTCTAGATCAGGATTGACTGTAGACTTCAAAATGTCATTTTTCCCACATTATTTCCATATTGCTTCACATCGTTGAACTGAATTTGTTTTCTCACAATTAGCTTCAGTTTAGTTGGGTGGGAGACTGTGTCACAAAATATTTTCAAGGCTGACATAGATAGATTTTTAATCAGTAAGGGATTCAAGGGTTACAGAACTAAGCAGGTAGGCAGAGTTGAGGATTATCAGATCAGCCATGATCCCATTGAGTGGTGGAACAGGCAGGATAGGACAAATGGTCTACTTCTGGTCCTATATCTTACGGATATACGACCGGAGTATCATATCACGTGGGCCTTTGTACGTCAGCGCATTTTTTGCTTATAAAGTGAGATAAGCCACAGTTGCTTTGGGTCTTGGATTTTATGTTTATTTATGGGCAACCAAGAGGCTAATTTGCAGCTTAATTATCAAAGCAAACAGCATGAGAAAACAGCTTTGGATCTCAAGCTAAAGCTTTTTGTTACAAATAGTTAACTTAAAAGAATAAAACAATTTAAAGAAAAAGTGCCTGAAAGAGTTACAGACACTTCCTTTTAAAGTAAACAGATTTATATCACATATTTATATTGAGCACCTTGTTGCCTTATATGGACTGCTTTTAAAATAAACTTTATAATATAATTTCCTACAATACTACATCAAAATCTTTGAACTTCCTCTCAAATAGCATTGTGGACCTACTTGCAACAAATGGATTCCAGTGGGTCAAGGCAGCAGTCACCACCACTTTCTTGAGGGTAATTAAGAATGGGCAATAACTGCTGGTCCAGTCAGCAATGCCCACATCCCCTAAATGAATTTTAAAAATCTAGACCGCATTGCTATTTTGTTCTCACTAGAAATGCAATAAATTCTGTGGAACGTATGAATACACACCGTCCCCAGAGTGAACACCTCTCCTAAGCTAGTCTAATTGCAGTTGTCTTTAAGTCTTAGAATTAAAATTAAATTGAACATGTCAGACCTTACAATATTGCTAGTATTTAGAAATTGATTCATCTTTATCTTGAACACATTCAATGATTGAGTTGCCACCTTTCTCTGGAGTAACTGAATCCTTATCTCCTTCTTAAGAGGACTGCCCTATATTCTGAGACTTTCTTCCCCAATTTGAGACAGAAACATCCTTCCTAGAACAACCCTTCACTATCTTTCAAGAATCTTGTATGTTTGAATGAGGTCACACCTTGTTCTTCTGAATTCTAAAGACCACAGTTCCAATTTCCTCAAACATCTCCCATAGGACAGTCTTGTCATCAAAGCAATTAGCTTGGTGAACCTCCATGCATTCCTTTTATGGCAAGAATACTATTCCATAGGTAAAGAACCAAAGCTGCACACAATACTTCAGGTATAGTCACACCAAGCTTCTGTACAATTGAAGCAAAGCATCCTATTCCTGCATTCAAGACCACTTGTGATAAAAGTCAACGTACCATTTTCCCTCCTAATTGCTTAATGCATCTGAATGCTTTTAGTAACTTTTGACCAAGGACACTCGGGTTCTTGAGGGCAGCAATATTGCCCAAACTGTCACTATTTCAGGAATACCTCTGTTCCTCCCAAAGTATATAACCAGTTATCCACATTATAATCCATTTGCAATGTTTTTTTGTCACCCATTCAACCTGTCCATATCCTCGAAGTCATTTTGCATCATTCCAACAACACTTACTCATCTAGTATTATACGATTTGTAAACCTAGAAATATTCCATCTCATCCCCACATCCAAATCATTTATGCAGGTAATGAGATGTAGAACATCTGGGTCCCAAATGACAATACAGTTTCAGTCCCATTCAATTTCGCGAAGCTTTCTTTTGAAAACACTCATACTACTTTTTTCAGTGATTGATTCTCCAGTTCCTTTGAGTCCCCTATTTCTGAGAGATTGAGTACATCTTCTGCGAAGTCAAACACCAAGTCATTTGTCAGTTTCTCTGCCATTTCATTACAAAAATTTCCTGTCTTTGCCTACAATGGACTCATATCTACAGCTCTATGTTATGTTTCTTACTACGGTTTACATTCATAGTCTAATCTCCTTTTCTAGCAGTTTTAGTCCTTCTGTGCTAAATTCTAAAATGCTCCTGGACCTCAGGCTGAAAACTTTTTTTTGGCAACTTCTAAATGAATACAATCTTTTCCTGTTGGGCTTACAAGTCGTGTTAGGTTTGTTGTAAACCATATGTCAACTATTTAAACGTTAACCACTACGTATCTACCACCATTCATTTTATGTACTTTTCCAATCCAGCAGAGTCAACTTGCCTGTCATAACTTATGTTTCCTCTGTTTGGATTCAAGACCCCATTTTGCATTGAGTTGTATAATTCTCAAACTTAAAGACAAGTTCTTTGACATGACATTAGCTAGCTTCTCAAGGTCAAGACACTGGTCTAGATAACCATGTCACATGTGTTGCATGAATTTTGCCTTCACAGTATTGGTGCTCATTAGATATGCCATTTCTTTGAATAGATTTAAGTAATCCACAATTATTGCATTAACCTTGTTACATACACCTCTAATTTCCTGATTTGAACTGTATCCTGTACTGCCACTACTTGGTGATTTATGAACAACCCCTGTCAACTTTTCCTTTAGTTCCATCCATTCTATATCTTGTTGTTGCAATCCATGATCCCTCTCACTAGCAGACATAATCACTTGGACATGAAAAAATACATTCAGATATCTAAAAATGTAAAGCAGGCAGCTGAAGTACATTAACCATGACGATATTTGGATAAATGGGCAGGTGAAGTTATGGGGCAAGCCAGCTCTTTAAAGTATTTAACTACTGCTCTCTGTAGAACAAGACACGAACTGAGTTGCTGGAGGAACAAGATTTCTAAGAAGTCCATTTTCTATACTGCCATTCAATTTGCAAAATATTCTATTAAACAAGATCTATTAATTTTGATTAACTAGGTGCCACTGATTTTACAAATAAAGCACAACCATACCTCGAACAAAAACTGGCTGCGACAAATCTCCTCAATACCAAACAGCATGAAACCAGCCAAGGCAAAAATCAAGAGCCAGAAACCCCTTTAATTTCACTGAAATCTAAATTACTTAATCTACCCTTGACGTGGAGATGTCAATGTTGGATTAGGGTGAACAAAATCAGAAGTCACACGCCAGAAGTCATAAGGTTATAGTCTAACTGGTTTATTTGAAATCACAAGCTTTTGGAGCACTGTGCCTTCGTCTTTCCACCTGAAAAACAGCACTCTGAAGGCTTATGATTTCAAATAAACCTGTTGGGACTATAACCTAGTGCCTCGCAACCTCTGACTTAAATCTATCCTACCATACTCCTATTAAAATGGATGAGAAAACACTTCAGAGCTAAGATAGGTGAGAAAGTCAGTTTGTTTTTAAATGGTACCTGGTTAGATACAATAAAAGATATCCTTTTACATAAAAAGAAAAATTAGAAAATCCGAAAGAACAACAGGAGGCTGGAAGAGCTCACTGGATCAGGCAACACCTGTGGGGAATGAAGAGCCAGGTCAATGACCTTCAATTAGCACTGAAGAGAAAGATGCAAGAACCTTTAAGCCAGGGACGGGGAAGGGAGAGAACTAAACAGATGATGATTAGAGATGGGCTAGAGGTCAAGGGAGAAAAAATATTTCATGATGTAGGAATCAGAGAGTGGGATGGATATATTTAAAAAGCAAAATTTGTATCCAAATAAGGCTCAATTTGCTAGATAAATAAATTTTTGAATGCAACATGGAGTAATAAAGAAGTGAGAAGATCAAGCACACAAACCAAAAAGGGGGAGAAATGAAAAGGAATGAAACAAAATCACACAGAGCAGAATGGATGGAGCAGTTATGATCTAAAGTTTTTGTACTCTATGTTGAATCTAGAAGAATAAAGTGCAAGTTAAAAGATGAATTGTTCCAAGCTTGCACTGAGCTTCACCATGTCAGGCCACTGGCAGGATAGTCAGTGTGGGAACAAGCTGGAGAAATAAAATGACAAGTTCAGAAGTTCAGGATCATACTTGTCAAAGCAGTCAACTTACACTTCATATCACCAACATACAGGGGATTACATTGTGAACAGCAAATACAGTACATTAAATTGAAGTACAAGTAAAAGCAGTGTTTGGTTCCTTGGACAATGACAAGGGAGACAGTTAAAAGGCAAGAATTACAACTTCGAGAAAACATGCCTGATTGTGTATTTTACACGACAAATAGTCGAGGACTTGATAAATTGGCAATGCCTCCTTTCAAACTATATGCTGCAGTCAAGTGTGAGAGGGGGAACACATTCAAACTTTCCTCAACTGATCATAACAGGTAAAAGTTAATGGAACTTGTGGAAAACAAAGTTCTCACTATAGTTTTCCCACAATATAGCACCGAGCAAAGTTGAGTCACTTGACAAATATTTCCCTCTTCAACACTGCTGCCTCACAGCGACAGAGACCCAGGTTCAATTCCCACCTCGGGCGACTGACTGTGTGGAGTTTGCACGTTCTCCCCGTGTCTGTGTGGGTTTCCTCCGGGTGCTCCGGTTTCCTCCCACAGTCCAAAGATGTGCGGGTCAGGTGAACTGGCCGTGCTAAATTGCCCGTAGTGTTAGGTAAGGGGTAAATGTAGGGGAATGGGTCTGGGTTGGTATGGACTTGTTGGGCCAAAGGGCCTGTTTCCACACTGTAAGTAATCTAATTTTTGGAAGTGAGGAGATTGTAGTCCAGTTAATGTTCTTCCAATTATTGGTAAATTATTAAATCTGTAACACTGCATGAAATTATTTGGCAAATCAAATTAATCGTAGACAGAGAATTTGAAGGAATCTATTCGTGCCTAACCAAGTTTGGAATTTTTAGCAGTATAAAACAGTGACGATAAAAACCACAGTGGATTTATTTGCATACCACATGGAATTAAGGAGAATAAATAAGGAAATTATCAGAGAGATAGTTAAGGGTTAAGAGTTTTGTGAATATTCTCTTACTCACTGCACATTAAAAATGCCTGGTTACTCTTCAATAAGCCACAGATCATCAATGACAGTCACTAACTTTACACAAACTACATAACTTTCATTACGTAACTGCTTCCACTCAAATGTAATTTGCTGGAGAAATCATGCCACTTTCATTAGAAGGTTCTACAAAACTATTTGTTGTCATCAAAATTCAATCGAATTTTGCTGTTTATGGAGCACGATATAAATTCAAGAGATACTGAGGACTGAAGAGGCTGAAGAGTCAGTGTCGATAAAGCATCACGGCAGAAAAACACAGGTCAGGCAGCATCCATGCAGCAGGGGAGTTGACGTTTCTGACAGGACCCTTCATCAGGATTGCATCTTGAGCCCATGGGGGAATAAGTTGGTTTCATAGGCTGGTGCTGAAGGAGGAGATATGGCTGTAGCAACAGGATTGTTTCAGGATGTGGTTGAAGAGCTTTAAGGCAGAGATGACAACCAGGGGTTGCAGTGGGAGAGAGACACTCAGATTTTTGCAGAATGAGGAGTAAAACTAATTCAAAGTGGGTATCCTTGGAAAAGGCTTTGTAGTATGGTCAGCAGCAATGAGAAAATAGCAAGGACTGCTGATACTGGAGAGTCAGAGTGGATAAAGTGTGATGCTGGAAAAAGCATAGCAGGTCAGGCAGCGTCTGAAGAGGACAGTCGACATTTTGGGCAAGACCTTTCATTGGGACAGACTGGAAGTTCTAACAAATATGCAAGCCCATTTTCAACTCAAACTCATTGACTGACATCAAGGTGACAACAATCATAAGAAGGGATTAGTCTCTATCTCATCAGATATTGGACAGGTCACAACAATTTGGAGCACAAATCAGTTTGGCAACTTTTATTTCTCCATCCATTTCTTTAGTGACCCCTTCCAGAAATTTTGTATAGATATTAGGTTCAAACCATTCCCGAGGTTTAATTGTCAGCTGGCAAATTCACAAAAAATGACAGTTTTTGAGAGCAAGGAAAGATTGTTACTCACAGAACCAAATTCCATCATGAATCCTAAATATTAACCAAAAAAGGACTGCAGGTGTTGTAAATCAGAAAGAAAAATAATTTGCCAGAAGAGCTCAGCAGGTTTGACAGCATCCATGAAGAGAACTCGTTAACTTTTCGGGTCCAGGGACCCTTCCTCAGAACCTTCCAGTTCTGGCAGACCTACTGAGCTTTTCCAATGACTTGTTTCTGTTCCATCATGAATCCTGTCTCTTACAGCATCAACATAATACAAGGATCAAACTCCTCAAAGAAAAACATATCAACTTGCACACCACAGATCAAGAATATTGCCCAGCTGTTCACACAAATGAAAGGGGCATTGCAGTTCAAGAAGTGAAGACAGTTGGAAGAGGAAACACTGAGGGAAACAGAAATTTTGAATGTCAAAATTTTAAACTGTCAAATGAAATTAACTTCAGTCTTGAACAAAGCAACAGTGGAAGCTCTACTCCCAAATATTCTCTGTTTACAAATAGTCGTGAAAAGTTATTGGAAAATTGAAGGCTATCTAATTGTCATTTAAAGAGGCACATCCTACTTATTAGATTGATTAAAGGGAAATTGATTAGACTTTTCATCCAGATAATAATGAAAGTCTGGGGCCAACTGTCTGAAAGGGTAATGGCTGTGTGCACGCACATGTACATAAATACATTTTTAAAAAGTGTGCACATGTGAATATGGGTATAACGTAAGTTAGCTAGCTCACTGAGCTGGAAGGTTTGTTTTCAGATGTTTTGTCACCATACAAGGTAACATCATCGTGACGGTCTCCGGTGAGGCACTGGTGGCATGTCCTGCCTCTCTATTTATAAGTCTAGGTTTCTTAAGATGTGTAATGTCACTTAAGGGTTTTTTTTTTAAAAAGGGAAGGTAGACAGGATCTAAATCGATGTGCTTATTGATGGAATTCTGGTTAGAATGAAATGCCTCTAAGAATTCTTGAGTGCGTCGTTGTTTCACCTGTCCTAGGATGTGTGCGCCGTTCCAAAGTGGTGTCCTTCTTTGTATGTATAGAAGCTAGTAATAGTGGATCGTGTCTTTTGATGACTAGTTGGTGTTCATGTATCCTGGTGGCAAATTTCCTGCTACTTTGTCCAATATAGTTTTTTTTGCACAGTTCTTGCATGGTAGCTGGTAAATGACGTTAGTTTTGCTGGTAGTACCTAATGGATCATTCAGATCATTAGTCACTGCTTAAGTGTGTTGGTAGGTTTGTGGGCTACCAAGGAGCCTGAGCAGTCTGGAAGTCATTTCGGATACGTCTTTGATGTAAGGTAATATGGCTAACGTTTTTGGTTGTATTGTGTCTACTTGTTTGGGCTTGTTTCTGAGGAACTTAAAAATGAATGGTTTTTGTGTATGTGTGCGCCTGGTTTTTTTTTGTGTACACGTGCCCATGTGTACACGTACTTACACACACACAAAAACATTTTCTTTTAGTATGTGAATTTTGAACTAATGGCATGGGGATTTTGGTCTACATGTAAGAGGTAGCTTAATAACTAATTTTAAACCAGTATCTATCAGTTAGCAGGTGACCAGGGCCCTCCTACACAGTGTTAGTGTGCGTAATTTGATTGAACTGAGAGTTTTAAGATTAGAGAGCACAGAGACAGACGTAAGAATAGTTTCTCCTGTAGAAAGGAGGAAGTTCAAAATAGTTAGAAATAGTTTGCCTCAAGGGTTTGTGCAAGGGTTTTAACTCAAACATTCCAGACCAGAACTATTTAGATAGAGCCCTGAAGGATTTATTTGAAGCCAAGTACATTTAAGTGCAGTTCTATGCATTATTGAGGAAAGGGTCATGAAACTGCGAGGACTGGATTTGGTGGTGGTTGGGGATCGGGTGGGGGAATCTCTGATATTTGTGCACTGTGAAGCGATAGTGTCGGGAATAGATTGAATTTAATTTTGCTTGTTTGAAATCTTTTAAACTGTTTATATAGTGTTCAAATAGACTGGCCTATTTAGTCTTTTGTGTATTAACTTCAGTTATTATTAAAACCAAATCTGCAGCAATGCATACTTGTGTTTCACTAAAAGACCATGTTAAATAAAAACTATAATGCGTAAGCCAAATTTTAGTCTGGCTCTGAAGAGTTTAGCAATGATATCAACTGGGGTCATAACAATTAAGGCAGAAAGCCTCACATTTAAAATGCATTTGGATATATACTTGAACTGCTGAAACATACAAAATTCTAAACTAAAACCAAAAAGTGGGATTAAGCTGGAAAGATGTTTCTCAGGCAGCAAAGATAAAGAACTGAATGGTTCCGTTCGTTCAGAAATTGTCATGTTCCATAACAAGTTGCAATATTATCTTACTAATACTTAGTAAGATAATATACTTAGTAAATACACTACATTTTTCCATTTTAATGGTCTGGGTATGCTCAGTTCATCTGGAGTCTTTACGGTGGCATGCCAATGAAATTTCTCCCCTTGAAAGCTTGAAGACAGACTATATACAAAAAGACAAAATACTGCAAACAATCTTGTCATACCACATTTCAAAAAAGTGTTTATTATAACACACAAGCACAAACTATCCACTGTAACTACTTACTGGAAGATTGTCTCCGAAATTTCATATGCACGTACAAAGAGACTTGCAAAAGATGTTGCTCATGTATCCTTTATGTTCCCTCTATTCTACTCTTCAGATAATGGATCTAATAAATTAGCATATTCTAATCCATGACTTGCAAGATCAATCACTACTGAGACAAGTCTTTGCATGAGATTTCATTCCTTGTGTCACAGCAGAACCAAGGGAAGGAAACTAACTCACAAATAACTGACAGCTCACCACACTAAACTGTTTGACAGGCACACTACAGTGTAATATCTTACAGCATTCATACAAAATTTTGGTTGACTATTTTAAATTGGATGCAGTTAGGAAGTCCAAAAGACATCTCAGAACACTACATTTACTGATCTTGTAGTAGGTCATACAATAGGATGGTCAATTCACTTTGATGTCATGAACCAAACCTACCTCAAAAAGGAAGAAAAAAAATAGGAGATTATGTGCAGCGTGTTAGAAATACGCTTGTTCATCAACTAGATTCAGGGGAGTGGGCAGCAGAAACAATCAGCATACATTGCATTTGCGATTTGTTACTTCGAATTGTTCCCAAAGATATGGGTCATCTGGAAAAGGGCAATCCCAGATTTCTCAGAATGCTCTTTACAGGCATGATGATCATTTCAAAGATCAAAATCTATAATTTTTCCCCATGGTCCAACAGTTCAAAATGAATGCAGAAACTCATTTCACAAATATTTAGCTTTACTGAAATCCTAGTGAAAATAATTCATCACCTCACCAACGCCATTCTCCGCTTGTGAGTTTCCACGTGCATCCACATTTTAGTTGCTACAGAGAAAATGACTAAAGAATCACAGCGCACATGCCAGTCTTTGCTCAACAGCTACTTTATAGGGACATCACTGCAGAGGGGTATGGATCAAATATGGAAAAAGCAAAGCTAGCAAAACCACTTAGTCGTGAGAAAAATTTACCCAAATTAAGTCATCTTCCTACAATGATTAGATGACAAGTTTCATACTTGCACAAAAGAAAGTGTCATGACAATTAGTCGCTATTAAAGAAGATGGGTTTTCAAACCACATGCAGTTTTCTCCCCTCCAGAGATGAATACTTGCAGTACAACAAAAGCTCATGAATCTACTGAACTTGCACTGGCATTAAATGCTGGGTTCTTGTAGTGTAGATGAACTCCAACAGCTGCTAAATGGCATAGAAACTGTGACAGGTTGAATAGAGGAGGAGGAAATGGCACCCACAATAACGATATCGGCATTAAGGATTCATAACATATTTCTTCAGTTACAAATAGTATAAATTCTAATTAATACTGCTCTGCAGAAGAGACTGTGTCAAACTGGCTGCTTAGTTAGAAATAACATCTGATCCAGTTTCCCACTCTGTGGGGTAAAATTGCCATGAAGTAATTTGGTGGGGAATTTCACTTACTGGTTCAGTTTGAGCGCTCACACTTGAGGCAGAAAAACATAGATTAGAGTTCCAAACAGAGAACTGTGCACATAATCCAGCCTGAACTTTCAGTTTAAGACTGAGGTAGTACTGCATTACTGAACATGTCATCTTTTTATTTAAGACCTAACTACTCAGAAAATCATTTAAAGAATCCACATCTCTGCTGCCAAACTAAAAAAAAAGTTCCTTCTCCCATATCCATTAGATCCTGGGTAATCCTCACCATCAAGTTTTGGTCATTCATTCAGTTGCATTTGTAAACTGGTCAGGCTACAATAGTGCCTGCATTATGAAAGTGATCCAGTGGTTGAAAAGACCTTCAGGATATTCTGAAATTTTAATCTGCTACTATATCAAGTTTGTTCTCAATTATTGTGAGAAAAAAAATACATAACGTTACATTTTTTAAATAAGCCAACAAATTTCAGACCACCTGGATCTGAAACAGTATTACAAGAATCCACTGCTTGCTCAATTCCCACTGAAGAAGCCATTGAGACAATGCACCTTACAAAACTCTGCATGTGTGTTAATTCGCAGAGTGCCACATCTCTACAACAACCCTGAGGCTGGTTTCAAATTACTCATCTTCCTGTTTCCGGTAGAAAACTCTGGGGAGCTCACCATGATGGATGGCACTGAACCAGTTGAATAACTCAACTCAGTGGTCTCCATTCCAGCAGGTTATAACATAAATTAAATTTATGTAATTATTTGCTTCTGAAGGGAAATTTAGAATATGTTGTGGTTCTGTTCGCCGAGCTGGAAGTTTTTGCTGCAAACGTTTCATTCCCTGGCTAGGGAATATCATCAGTGCTATTGGAGCCTCCTGTGAAGCGCTGCTTTGATGTTTCTTCCGGTATTTATAGTGGTTTGTTCTTGCCGCTTCCGGGTGTCAGTTTCAGCTGTAGTAGTTTGTATGTGGGGTCCAGGTCCATGTGTCTGTTGATGGATGTTCTTGCCGCTTCCGGGTGTCAGTTTCAGCTGTAGTGGTTTGTATATGGGGTCCAGGTCCATGTGTCTGTTAATGGAGTTTGTGGATGAATGCCATGCCTCTAGGAATTCCCTGGCTGTTCTCTGTCTGGCTTGTCCTATGATGGTAGTGTTTTCCCAGTCAAATTCATGTTCCTGGTTGTCTGAGTGTATGGCTACTAGGGGTAGCTGGTCGTGTCGTTTTGTGGCTAGCTGATGTTCATGGATGCGGATTGTTAGCTGTCTTCCTGTTTGTCCTATATAGTGTTTTGTGCAGTCCTTACCATGTAAGGACTACCATGCAAGGACTGCACAAAACACTATATAGGACAAACAGGAAGACAGCTAACAATCCGCATCCATGAACATCAGCTAGCCACAAAACGACACGACCAGCTATCCCTAGTAGCCATACACTCAGACAACCAGGAACATGAATTTGACTGGGAAAACACTACCATCATAGGACAAGCCAGACAGAGAACAGCCAGGGAATTCCTAGAGGCATGGCATTCATCCACAAACTCCATTAACAGACACATGGACCTGGACCCCATATACAAACCACTACAGCTGAAACTGACACCCGGAAGCGGCAAGAACATCCATCAACAGACACATCGACCTGGACCCCACATACAAACTACTACAGCTGAAACTGACACCCGGAAGCGGCAAGAACAAACCACTATAAATACCGGAAGAAACATCAAAGCAGCGCTTCACAGGAGGCTCCAATAGCACTGATGACGTTCCCTAGTCAGGGAATGAAACGTTTGCAGCAAAAACTTCCAGCTCGGCGAACAGAACCACAACAACGGACACCCGAGCTACAAATCTTCAACCAGACTTTAAATTTAGAATATTACTAAGGTCATTCCAATTTTTGGAAGCTGCTAAACCTTCCATTCTTGAAGCTATTTTGTCACAATACATTCAATAAACTTTGCCTTGTGCCACAATTACCTTATAGTGAGAATCAATGTACATACCACCAACAAATCCTGAAGTAATTTTTGTATTGATTGAGGATTCTTAACATGCGTACACAATATTAATACATGGGCAATGACTCATCAACAAAATTAATATAATTAATTTTAGATTTCTTTACCTGATACTTCATAGTCAACTGAGGGGGGATTGATTTGGAATGCTTCCAAAAATACCTGTTAGGCTATAACCTGGTGTTCAGAGATTCTTAACGTTGTGAGAAGATTGTTAGCTAAGCTGAAGTAGACAAGGTGGAGACTTACACTCAAGAGGTACTTCTGCTCACGTAAAGTGTTGACAGAGTTTTCCTGTTGGCTCACGAAGATTTTAGCCACAACCAACAGAAAAGTCCCAGATTCCATTCAGAATGGGTACAAGGTGGCAATGGAGTAGGGCTTTGAGCCAGAGCTCCTCCATTCTGACTGTTGCTTTCCTCTTTTCTCTCTCTACTTATCTTCCATCCTCAGTGGTGGCAAGCAGTGCCAGCACGGACTGGAGGCTTAGCCCAGCATGGACTCCTGGCCTAGAGGTGAACTTGAGGACTTCAGGGCTCCAGTCGAAGCCCAGCACAGACACGAGCTGAATCTCACCACTGACTTGTCTGTTCCATCTGCTTTTTCTTTCTTCTCCCTTTCTCTGCTTTTGAAGGTCTGTGATGTTGAATTTTTAACTTGATTTCTTTACCTTCCTATAAGATTTTGCACATCGGCACCTTTGTACCCAAGATGACACTGGAAATGGCAACTTGTACATTTTTCACTTTATCCTTGTATTTGAGTACATGTGACAATAAAACCTATTTCTAATTTATAATGTGTGATGCTCGTTGATTGCAAACTATGCTACTACAAGGATATTACTGCATGCAAGGAAGCAAAACAGCAAATATTCCTGTTTCTCAATTAATCTACATGAAGTATGTGCGCAGGTCATTGATAGAGACTAGACAGAGAAAATCACAACTGACACTGTCCAACAGCTTGCTCACAGTATCAAGACTCAACTGTCAACAGGACATCATGTCAGTTCAAAACATATCCGTACGACAGCATTCAATCCTCAGTCATCACCAAGAACACTGCATCTCTAGTGTGGAAGCAGGTTATTTGGTCCATCAAGTCTACAATGACCCTCCAAAGAGCATCCACCCAGACCCAGCCCCTCCCCCATCCTATCCCTGTAACTCAGCATTTCTCATGGCTAATCCACCTTGCCTGCACATCTTTAGACTGTGGAAGGAAACTCAGACAGTTGTTGGAGGGTGGAATTGAACCTAGGTCCCTGACACTCCGGCAACAGTGCTAACCACTGCCCCAAAGATAGGGGAAGCAAATGAAAAAAAAACATTTGCAATGTCTCAGGACGTCCAAAGTAATTTTGAAGTGTCAAATCTTATGTAGGAACTGCAGCAGCCAATTACACACAGAAACAAGCAACAATGCAGTAGCCAACTACGTAAAGGAAACTCCAACTGGTATGAAACCCAGTTTTCTGTTGTTGCCAGTTAAAGGATTATTGCTGGTCAAGATACCAGCAGCACCTCTCTATTCTAAGTCGCCTGAAATATCCTGAATGAGTGGATAGGGTTTTCTTTTAAGGCATAAACTAAGTATACAGCAATAGTGAAGAACCTCTTTCGTTTTGTACTGAAGGGTCGGACTGTATTTTATGTTGCCATTTCTGAAATGTAGCTTCAGTCCATTGCTTTTTCACTGAGGAAATATTGTCACCAAATACATATAAAATTTATCTAGTGTCTATTTAGGAAGTCCTGCTTTTTAAAAAGCTGCTTGAATCACTTTTACATTTAAGAGAAAATTCATTCTCATCGCATTGAATCTATATAGACTAGCCTATTCAGATCAGCTACAACTGGATTACTAGTAATTGATAAGAATCTGAATCTTCTGAGAGGGGTGCAATGTATTCAGGAATTCCTATTTCCAATTAAATTAATAAACTTGCATAAAGGTGATTTTTTTTATTTTACAAATTGGATTAATCCCTCAACATATTTTTTCCTTAAAAAAAAACACAATGAGAGTTAGCACATGCCTGACAGAAATACAAGTTTATTTCAAAATAATTACGATCACAAATATCAAATCAGTTCCTGGAATTGCATTTAACAAATAGTTTTCCAAATTGTTGGTATAGGAAATTTTAACCATCTCTTTGAAATATTCCCTATTGCTGCTCAGTTGGGTTTTGGTAAGGACATTCCACTCCAGACCTCATTCTGGTCTTAGTCTAAACTGAAAAAATAATGAACTTCAGAGGTGATATGAAGGGAATGTCCTCAATGAGTAGAGAAGCGCTTTGGGAATCACTGACCATAATTCCATTTGTTTTAAAATATTTATGGAAAAGGATAGACCAGATCCAAAGTTCTAAACTAGAGGAAGGCAAATTTTGACAGTATTCAACAAGGGTGGGATGGCACGGTGGTTCAGTGGTCAACTCTGTTGTCTCACAGCACCAGGAATCCGAGTTCGATTTCAGCCTCAGGTGATTGTCTGTGTGGAGTTTGTACGTTCTTGGTGTGTCTGCGTGGGTTTCCTCCAGGTGCTCTGGCTTCCTCCAACAATCTAAAGATGTGCAGGTTAGGTGAATTGGCAATGTGAAACTGCCCATAGTGTTCAGGGATGTGTAAGTTAGGTGCATTAGTCAGGGGTAAATGAAGAGTAATGGGTTTGGGTGAGATACTCAAGAGTCAGTGTGGACTTGTTGGGCTGAAGGACCTGTTTCCACACTGTAGGGATACTATGATTGTATCAAGCCAGGATTTGACTAAATGTGGGATCAAGAAGCCCCAGCAAAATGGAAATCAAGGAAAATGCTCCACTAGGAGCTGCATTCTTTACACAGTAGATTGGTATAAAGGTTGTTTCAGCACAGAGTCATAGAGATGTATAGCACAGAAACAGATCCTTTGATCCAACTTGTCCATGCTGACCAGATAGTCCAAACCAATCTAGTCCAACCTGCCAGCATTGAGTCCACATCCCTCCAAACCTTTCCTATTCATATACCCATCCAAATGCCTCTTAAATGTTGCAATTGTACCAGCCTCCACCACTTCCTCTGGCAGCTCATTCCATAGGAGAAAGGTCACAAAGGGAAAGCATAGAATTAAATAAACCAAAGAATACTAGAGAAAAAGCAAAAGGAAAAGCAAGGAAGTTTTGCTGGGGAAAGCAGGAAGTCCAGCTCTGTACAAGAGCAAGTTTATGCAGCTATGAAATTTAAAAATTAGTCATTAAGGAGGAATAAAAGCCTTTGACAGATCACTTCAAACTGAAAGTACCCATACGGAAAGACAATAGGCGTTCGAATAAAGAGTTTACTGACCAAGCATGTGAGGTGGAAAACAATGAGGAATGGGTTTAGACATAAAAGACAGTGATCAGGTTGAAACAAGGACATGAGGTGATGAGTACGTGACCAAACTTTAAAGGATATCAACACTTAATGTCATCACCCGAGTCAGTACAAAGGGCAGTTTTGTTATTGTTATTCTAGTAATGTGATTGGTCAACAAAAGACTAACAAGCTCATCAGGAATGTGGGGAGGACACTGTGCTCATCAGCAGGTGTTTGACTCACATGTTTAATGGGCAAACTGTATAAATACTAAAGATTGAGTGTGCCATTTTCAGAGTAGTCTGAGAGAGCAGGAGGTTGCTAAGTGCGAGTACCGCTAATTTGCTGAGGTTTTAGAACCTCTACTTAGACTAGGCTTGGTGTCTTTTTAACTCTATCATGACACTGTAGTAAATGTTTAAATAAATGTACTAGACCTTTAATGGACTGCTTCTAAAAAATTTTATTTCAGACAATTGAACGATCTCCGGGAAAGAACCAGGGAAGGTCGAGTAGACTCCAGTAGGGAGCTCTCGGGGAGGCTTTTGACACATACACCTTGTGTGTGAAAAAGTTGCCCCAGAGGTCTCTTCTATATCTTTCCCCCCCTCACCCTAAACCTATACCCTCTAGGATTCCCCTAGATTCCACCACCCCAGTGAAAAGACTTTGTCTATTTACCTATCCATACCCCTCATGATTTTATAAACCTCTATAAGGTCACCCTTCAGCCTCCAATGCTCCAGGGAAAACAGCCCCAGCCTGTTCAGCCTCTCCTTATAGCTCAAATCCTCCAACCCTGGCAACATCCTTGTAAATCTTTTCTGAACCCTTTCAAGTTTCACAGCATCTTTCCGATAGGAAGGTGACCAGAATTGCACGCAATATTCCAACAGTGGTCTAACCAATGTCCTGTACAGCTGCAACATGACCTCCCAACTCCTGTACTCAATACTCTGATCAATAAAGGAAAGCATTCTAAATGCCTTCTTCACTATCCTATCTACCTGCAACTCCGCTTTCAAGGAGCTATGAACCCACACTCCAAGGTCTCTTTGTTCAGCAACATTCCCCAGGACCTTAACATTAAGTGTACAAGTCCTGCTAAGATTTGCTTTCCCAAAATGCAACACTCCAGGTGTGGCCTCACCAACACCCTATGCAGCTGCAACATAGCCTCTCTGCTTTTAAAATTAATCCTTTGAGCAATGAAGGACAAAATTCCATTGCCTTCTGAATTACCTGTTGCACCTGCAAACCAACCTTCTGTATTTCATGCACAATGACATCCCGATCCCTCTGCACAGCAGCATGCTACAATTTCTTAATATTCAAGTAATAGTCCTTTTTACTGTTATTCCTCCCAAAATGGATGACTTCACATTTACTAACATTATGCTCCACTTGCCAGACATTTGCCCACTCACTCAAACTATAACCCTCTGCAAAGTTTCACAGTCTTCTGCACACTTTGCTCTACCTCGCATCTTAGTGTTATCCACAAACTTTGACACACTTACACATGGTCCCCAACTCCAAATCATCTATGTAAACTGTGAATAATTGTGGTCCCAACACTCATCCCTGAGGCACACCACTAGTCACTAATTTCCAACCTGAATAGCAATCATTTACTCCCACACTTTGTTTTCTGTTGGTTAACAAATCCTCTATCCATGCTAATACATTGCCCATAACACCCTGCACCTTCATCTTCTGCAGCACCTTGCTGAAAGCCTTTTGGAAATCTAGATACACATCTACTGGGTCCCCATTGTCCATTGCGTTCTTAATGCCTTCATAGAATTCCAAAAGATTGTTCAGGATGACCTGCCCTTCATGAACCCATTCTGTGCCTTGCTAACAACATTTTCTATCTAGATGCCTTGCTGTTTCTTCCTTGATAATAGACCCAAGCACTCTCTTTCCCACTAAACTTTCCCACTACAGAAGTTAAACTAATTGGTCAATAATTGTCCATCTTTTGACTACTTCCCTTTTTAAACTGTGGCGTCACATTTGCAGTTTTCCAATCTGTTGGAACTGCCTCAGGGTTCAGTGAATTTTGGGAAATTACCACACGGGTGTTTGCTATTTCTATTGTATGAATAGGACATTCTGGTGTGCATTGCAAAAGGGACAGGAGACTAGTCTAACCTTAGCTCCATTAGCTTGCCAACACACTCTTTTTTGTGATAACGCTTGCTACCTTTGTCAATTATTGGCATGTTACTCATGTCCTCCACTGTGAAAACTGACAAAATACCTATTCAATGCCTCAGCCATTTCCACGTATCCCATAACTAAATCCCTGTTCTCATCCCATAAAGGACCAATGTTTATTTTAGCCACTCTTTCTATAATTATATACAACAAAAAACTTTTGCTATTCATGTCATTGTATTACAGTAGGTGATCTGATGTCTCAAATTCTATCTTACAAAACACACTAAGCAAGGTGTGCTACAAAATTTTACATTTTAAAATTGCTTAGCTTGGGTCAGACGCAAATGTCTGTGACTGTAACATATGTAGATACAAGGAGCTGTAATGAAAGCCTACTGAATCCATCAGTGGCAGTTTACTCACATCTCATTCTGATGTTATGGAAGCTAAAATATGTTATCATATCATCTGCTAGGAACACCCTAAAAGTAAATACCTCATTTTATTTACAGCACATTGCAAATACATCTAGTACACCAGTACTGGCTGTTTAAAAATAGCTCACATATCCTAGTTACTACTACATATCAACTCAAAGATGGACAACAAATTTCTTCTGAAGGAGCGTCGCTCCGAAAGCTAGTGTGCTTCCAATTAAACCTGTTGGACTATAACCTGGTGTTGAGATTTTTAACAAATCTCTCAGCATCCCAGGATTGAACAAAAATCTGTTGGCAGAATATTTCCATTTTATGACTTATCAACATCATCTACCTTCCCTGGCACACTGAAGTAATTAAAAATGCTGTATAAATGCAAGTCTTCATTTGCTTCTTTAGCACCCTTATCAATTGATAACAGTCCAACCTTTGTCATAATTACATCAGCACTGCATGCTCACTATCGAGAGAATAATTTCTAATATCAATACTTTTAGATATTTTAAATAAAATTAATAAACTCATCAGGTTGCACACTTGTCACTTGAAATTTCAAGTCTTTAATCATTCTATGCACATACAGATTGTCTTCAATTTATTTTCCGAACTTGGACTCAGTGAAGCCCAAAATCAATTCAGCCACTTCCTGTTTTAAGTAACAGCCAAAATTGTTCACCAGCTATACTGTAACTTGAACAATTCAGTACATCTATAAAACAGATTTAAACATTTCAAGGTATAATCTAATATTTGTCCAAATAACTTCAGGTCACAAGCAAATTTAATGTTATTCCAGTCAGCATTTTTCAGATCTATCACAAAAAAATGCAAGTAACCAGTTTTTAGCTACCATGAATTACTACTTCGGGTGAAGTTTGTAATTTTCACACTGTCTTCTGTTGATGAGCTAACTCATTTGGACAAAATCAGTGATTAAACCATTCTTGAGAGTGAAATGACGTCTGAAATCACCATGTGCCTTTATCCATTATCTTTTCTTTAAACTACCGATAACTTCCAATTTGCAAACTTGTCTTTGTTTCACAGATATTTTACAAGTAGGGAACTTTCCTGACAATCTCCTGACCATTTTCATTCTATTGTTCAAGCATTGTTGTACATAGCCAAACAAAAGCATTTGGCAAAATCATCACTGAGTCTGCATTAATAAGTGTGCCAATGCTGACATGACTTGCCAGCTCTTATACTCAATACCCTGTCCGATGAAGGCAAGCATACTATATGCCTTCTTGACCACTCTATCCACCTGTGCAGCAACCTTCAGGGTACAATGGACCTGCACTCCCAGTCAAAACACCGGTTAGGAACACACTGCTCTGTGGAAGACTGCATATTGCTGGTGCATTAGTTTCACTTACTTAACATCTTAAGCAACATTGACTGAAAATCGTATATCTGCTGTGCTGTAGTCTAAGTTCTCTGTCTGAAACACATTAACTCAATTACTGATAAGGGACATAACCCCATCCTTATTACATGCTTTCTTATGGGAGTGTTTTAGTACGTGCTTTTTGGGAACATTAAAAGCTTTGAATGAGAAATAGCTGTACTTCGCAAAGAATTCCATCAGTACAGTGAACTGTAAAACCCTATTACTTCTAACGCCTTGCTGTATACTGAGTGAAATAAGATGCCAATGCTGAAAATCTGGAAAATAAAATGCTGGAAATACTTAATTTAATCAAGATAAATAACAAGGGTGAGATATTTACAGGTGGGTACAATCAGTTTGATACATCATAATTCAACTTTTGACTCACTGGCTTATCTATTGCATTTTACATTTTTATCAAAAATAGAATTAGCATAAATGTCAGTCTTGCCTATTATAATACCCACACACCAAAAAACTGATAATTCCATAATTAACTTAATTCTCATAAATAAAAGACTACAAACAAAACAACATCATTTAACAGTAAAAACAAAAGTCACTAACTGTTCAGAATTGCATTGTAGTTGAGGCAGGATGTTCAGCAAATGACTACTTTTTGGCGAGGATTGAAGGGACAGCAATCAAGCTACAGCCATTGCATACTGATATTTCTATCTATAGTCTGCTATAGTATTTCCAAAAATTCTCAATGCAAGCTCAAGGAACAGCAATTTAGCTGTCATCTGAGAAATATTTTTTTGATGATAACCTCTGCCTCTAGGTTTGTTGAGAGTTTGGTTTTTACAGGATTTTTTGTTTGATGCTTTCCTTGTTTAAATTTTGCTGGTTTCTTCTTTTTTTATCCCTTTTTGTTACATTCAGATGGCTGCTACACAGCTATTCACACATTATCTGGGTAGAACTTTTCAGCTCCATACAAGATCCATTACTAACTTGGCTTTCGCATCATAAAGAACAAAGAAAATTTACAGCCCAGGAACAGGCCCTTCGGCCCTCCAAGCCTGAGCCGATCCAAGTCTACTGTCTAAACCTGTCGATCAATTCCTAAGCATTTATATCCCTCTGCTCCCCACCTACTCGTGCATCTGTCTAGACACATTTTAAATGAATCTACCGTGCCTGCCTCTACTGGCAACACGTTCCAAATGCCCACCATCCTCTGTGTGAAGTACTTGCCACGTGTATCCCCCTTAAACTTTCCATCTCTCACTTTGAACGCATGACCTCTCGTTATTGATTCCTTCACCCTAGGAAAAAGCTGGTCTCTATCCACCTGGTCTATACCCCTCATGATTTTGTAAACCTCAGATCAGGTCCCCCCTCAATCTCCTTTTTTCTAGCAAAAATAAACCTAGCCTAACCTCTTTTCATAGCTAGCGCCTTCCATACCAGGCAACATCCTCATAAACCTTCTCTGCACCCTCTCCAAAGTGTCCACATTCTTTTGGTAATGTGGCGACCAGAACTGTACACAGTATTCGAAATGCAGCCGAACCAATGTCTTGTACAATGCTGACATGACTTGCCAGCTCTGATACTCAACACCCTGTCCGATGAAGGCAAGCATACTATATGCCTTCTTGACCACTCTATCCACCTGTGCAGCAACCTTCAGGGTACAATGGATTTGCACTCCCAGATTTCTCTGCCCATCAACTTTTCCCAAGGCTCTTCCATTCGTTGTATAATTCGCCCTAGAATTAGTCTTGCCTAATGCTTTACCTCACATTTGTCTGGATTGAAAGCCATCTGCCACTTTTCCCCCCAACTCTCCAATCTATCTATATCCTCCTGTATTCTCTGACAGTCCCTTATGCTTTCTACTACTCCACCAATCTTTGTGTCATCTGCAAACTTGATCATGCCAACAGTGCTCTCTTCCAGATCATTTACGTATATTACAAACAACATTGGCCCCAACACTGACCCTGTGGAACAGCACTGGTCACCTTTCTCCATTTCGAGAAACTTCCTTCAACTACAACTGTCTCCTGTTGCTCAACTATTCTTTATCCACCTAGCTAGAACACCCTGCACACCATGCGACTTCACTTTCTCTATGTCCATATATATGACATCAACAGCCGTTCCTTCATCTATCAACTTGGTCACTTCCTCGACTAACTCTAAAGTTGGTACGGCATGATCTCCCCCACACAAAACCATGTTGCCTATCACTGATGAGCTCATTCTTTTCAAAATATAAATAGATTCTATCTCTGTACTCTCTTCAGCAACTTTCCCACCACCGACGTCAAGCTCACTGGTCTATAGTTAACCGGAATATCCCTACTACCCTCTTGTACAGGGGGACAACATGAGCGACCTTCCAGTCCTCCAGCACCTCACCTGTGTTTAAGGATGCCACAAAGATATCTGTCATGGCCCCAGCTATTTCCTCTCTCGCCTCCCTCAGCAACCTGGGATAGATCCCATCCGATCCTGGGGATTTGTCCACCTTAATAACCTCTAACATGCCCAACACATCTTCCCTACTTATGCCAACGTGGTCCAGACTAAAATCAAACTTCTATCTCTAATCTCAACATTCATCATGTGCCTCTCCTCAGTGAACAATGATGCAAAGTAATCATTCAGAAATCACACCTATTCTCTCAGGTTCGGCACACAGCCTTCCTTCGTTGTCTTTTAGTGGACCAATCCTTTCTCTAGTTACCTGCTTGCTTCTTATATAAGAATAAAATGCTTTGGGATTTTTCTTAATTCTGCTTGCTAAAGCTATTTCATGACCCTTTTTAGCCCGCTTTATTCCTTGTTTAAGACTTGCCCTACTCTTCCGATACTCCTCCAGGGCCTGTTCTGTTCTTTGCCTAGACCTGATGTATGCTTCCCTTTTCCTCTTGGCTAGTCGTACAATTTCTCCTGTCATTCAGTATTCCAAAACTTACAGAATTGTGGTCACTGTTTCCAAGGAAATTCCCCACCGCAACTTCTACCACTTGTCCTGGCTTATTCCCCAGTACCAGGTCCAATATGGCCCCTTCCCTCATTGGACTATTGACATACTGCTCTAGAAAACTCTCCTGGATGCTTGGCACAAATTCTACTCCATCCAGACCTCGGACACTAAGTGAATCCCAGTCAATGTTGGAAAAATGGAAATTCTCCCATCACCACTACCCTATTGCCTCTACATCTATTCATAATCTGTTTACCTATTCGTTCTACTACATCACGTTCACTGTTGGGAGGTCTGTAATACTGCCCCATCAGTGTAACTGCATCCTTATTTCTCAGTTCCACCCAAAATGCCTCACTACCCAAGACCGCCATAGTGTCCTCCTTTATCACAGCTGTGATATCATCCCTGACCAGCAATGCAACTCCACCCCTCTTACTTCTCTCCCTGCCCTGGAACATTTAGTTGCCAATCATCATGCCCTTCCTTCAACCAAGTCTCTGTGATGGCAATAATATCATATTCCCAGGCACCAATCCAAGCCAAGTTCATCTGCCTTATACACTATACTCCTTGCATTAAAGTAGATGCATTTCAGGTCACTAGTTCTTTTGTGCTCACCTGCACTCTGCCTATTCTTCCCTTTATTAATGCTATCTTCATAATTCTTACAGTCTCCACCTCGCTGGCTACTTGTTTTCCTTTCTGGTTCCCAGTCCCCTGCCACATTAGTTTAAAACCTCCCCAACAGCAGAAGCAAAAACTCCAAGGGACATTGGTTCCGGTCTGGTTCAGATGTAGACCGTCCCTTTTGTAATAGTCCCACCTTCCCCAGAACCGGTCCCAATGTCCAACAAATTTGAACCCCTCCCTCCTACACCATCTCTCAAGCCACGTGCTAATCCTGCCTATGTTTTCATTTCTACGCTGGTTTATTAATCTTATTAATCTCTCCTGTAGTGAAACCTCTTATTGGTTGAACAGGCAGTGGCAGCTTAGAGACAAAATTGGTAAGGCACAAAAAGCAGAAAATAATGGAAAATAATATTACACTGATCTTGCGACACAACAGGAACTGTGGCAACACTGAAAATGCAGCCTCTTTAACCTACCAATCACACTATCAGCACAAATGTTTTGCTTTAATTACCAAAATGTCCAATTGCTTCTTTTTGTATCCAAAAAAAACATTTTCATCAGTTTCTTTAATGAACTCCCAATAATACATTTATTATCAAAGAAACTTCTTCAAACAGATCACTTCAAAACTATGATCCAGAATTAAAGCTATATACTTTAACCCCAAGTAGAGACACATTCAACACAAGAGGAGAACAGAGTCTCTGCATAGGTCTTTTTTATTAAGTGAAAGGAAAAATAAGCCCTTTTGACCAAGTGTCTAGAATGCAAAGGCCAGAATATGACCACTCATGGTTTGCTTGGCTTCCTAGCAATGAAACTGAACTGCCAACAGCCATTATAGTCTTGGAAGATGTTCAATTCTGATGGTAATTACCCTGGAGTCGAGGCTTTGAAATGTAGCTCTAGGCCAGCTTTCCAGGTTTCATAAGGTCGTCAAAATGATTGATACTTAGAAACTTATTCAGATTCCCATAAACTTCCATTGACCATTGAATTTCAGAAAGACTTTCTATTTCGAGACGGTCTTTCTTAGTGAGCACCTTAGCTATGTAAAATACACAAAACACACAAGTCCAGAAAAGGTAGTTAGGCAGCCATGAGCACAGAGGCCCTCAAATCATTTAAAAACCCATTCTGAACTGCCCCCAGCCACCAGCACCCTCCTCAGCCTGGCCGAGTTTGTTTCACTGAACAACTTTTCTTAACTCCTCAGACTTTCTTCAGGTCAAAGGTATGGCCATGCGTACCCATAAGCCCCTGTTATGCCTCTCTCTTTGAGGTACATGGAACATTTCTTGTTCAAGTCCAACTCCTGTGCCAACCCATAATTCTACAGTATACCAATGACATCATCAGTGCTACTTCTCTCTCTTGTCTGGAATGGAAAAGTTTGTCTACTTAATTTGCAATTTCTACCAAGCTCTCGTCTTCCCCTAGCTCATCTCTGACCATACCTCCATCCAAGGCTCTAAAGGAGCTTTCCACATCCAAAGTTTTACCTGCACATCCACCAATATCATTTATTGTATCTGTTGCTCCCGATGCGGTCTCCTCTACATTGGGGACACTGGAAGCCTCCTAGCAGAGTGCTTTAGGGAACATCTCTGGGACACCCGCACCAATCAACCCCCCTGCTCTGTGGCCCAACATTTCAACTCCCCTTCCCACTCTGCCGGAGGACATGCAGGTCCTGGGCCTCCTCCACTGCTACTCCCTCACCATCCACGCCTGGAGGAAGAACGCCTCATCTTCCGCCTCAGAACACTTCAACCCCATGGCATCAATGTGGATCTCACCGGTTTCCTCATTTCCTCTTCCCCCACTTCACCCCAGCCCAGCACCGCCCTCATGACCTGTCCTACCTGCCTATCCTCCTTTCCACCTATACACTCCACCCTCCTCTTGGACCTATCACCTTCATCCCTTTCTCCATACTCCATTCTCCCAGTTCTTTAGTCTCTTGTCATATTTGTTATGATGCCAACTTTGACAAGGGACCTCCGAAATGTCCACCGTCTTCCACTGAGGACTTACTAGTACCTTGGTTGAAGGGCCCTCAGACAGGTCTGACCCATCGCTCACACCTCTGCCTTCATCCCCCTCTTCTCTCTCAGGGCAGCTACCCCCGATCCTCTCTGAGAAAGCGAGGATTGCAGATGCTACAGAACCACAATCCAAGTGTTGACTCCCCTCCTCCTCAGATGCTGTCTGACCTGCTGTGCTTTTCCACAGCCACATTTTGCGACTTCTCCTTATCCTCACCTACCAGCTCACCGGCAACCACATTCGTAGGATCATCAACTGCCATTTCCGCCACCTCCAGCAGAATGTCCCTCTCAGAACATATTCGTCACTCCTTTATTAGCATTCTGCAGGGACCATTCACTCCAGGATGTCCTGGCCCACTCCTACCTCACTATAATATTTCCCCAATGGCCACGGCACCTTCTCCCACAAGAGCAAAAGATGCGACTCCCGTTTGTTCACTCCCTCCTTCCTAACCAAACAAGGCCCAAACATATTTTTCCAGGTGAAGCAGTTCTTCACCTGCACTTCATTCAGCCTAGTTTACCGTATGCATTGCTCATAAAGTGATCTCCTCTATACTGAGGAAATAAGTTTTATGCAAAGCAGTCACTTCATGTTCACTTTACAAAATAGTCCTGAGCTTCCAATTGCTGACCAATGCACCATTGTGTTACCTGGCCAGAATCTCTGTCTCAGCCTTGTTGTAGTGCTCCAGCAAAGCTCAGCACAAGCTAGAAGAACAGCACCACATTTTCCACTTCAGAATTCTGCACTTAATGTGGAATTCAACAATTTTAGGGCTTGAGTACCTTCTCCCAGATCATTGCCCTAACTTCCACACACCAGGACTTGTCATCACATGAGCTGCTAATATACACAACTCATTAGCAGCTACTCATTCTCCCCAGCTGATACTCATCCACTCCTTTATCTGTCCAGCTGCTTTTCTCTCTATTTGGGCTTTATCTCCACCATCATGTACTTCTTCCCCCTTCCTTGCCCCCACATTTTCTGCATAAATACTAACTTTTCCTCACTATCACCAGTTCTAAAGAGGAGTCACTGGACCAGAAACGTTAATTCGGCTTTCTCTCCACAGACGCTACCAGATCTGCTAAGTTTTTCCAGCAATTTCTGGTTTTGTTTGAATTTCAGCATCTGCAATTATTTTAGTTCTTTGTTTGGTGTTCTTGTAAAGGATGTATTAATAATTGGTTAATAATATAGAGGATACAAGTTTAAATTCTACATAAGACAGAAAATTTAAATGCTGTCATAAACCAGGAGCACAGAAACAGAGTTCACTAAAACATTGATGAATTGGGAGAAGCAGCTGATAAATTTTTACACAAGTCTAAAATGGTACATGTCAGTAGAAAGAATGCAAAGAGATTACAAATTGATTATCATCAACAGGGTTAAAGAATAGACACTTCAAGGTTTACATACACAAAGTCTTGGTAGAAACGTTTCACTTTAAAGAACACATGAGATCTTCAGATTTGTTAAAAGCAGAAAGGTCATGGGTGTTGAGGGGCATTTAGGTTCCTCCCATTTTCACATGATGTTATATCATTGAATGTCATTTCTTAACTACTCAGTTTCTTTTATGAAGTTGAGGTTTATCCACTCATTTGTGATATTTATACTCCTTTCATCATTTCTTTATTCTTTTAATGTTGTGGTTCTGTTCACCAAGCTAGGAATTTGTGTTGCAGACGTTTCGTCCCCTGTCTAGGTGACATCCTCAGTGCTTGGCAGCCTCCTGTGAAGTGCTTCTGTGTTCTTTCCTCCGGCATTTGTAGTGGTTTGAATCTGCCACTTCCGGTTGTCAGTCCCAGCTGTCCGCTGCAGTGGTCAGTATACTGGGTCCAGGTCGGTATGCTTATTGATTGAATCTGTGGATAAATGCCATGCCTCTAGGAATTCCATGGCTGTTCTCGGTTTGGCTTGTCCTATAATAGTAGTGTAGTCCCAGTCAAATTCATGTTGCTTGTCATCTGCGTGTGGGGTTACTAAGGATAGCTGGTTGTGTCGTTTCGTGGCTAGTTGGTATTCATGGATGCGGATCGTTAGCGGTCTTCCTGTTTATCCTATGTCGTGTTTTGTGCAGTCCTTGCATGGGATTTTGTACACTACATTGGTTTTGCTCATGCTGGGTATCGGGTCCTTCGTTCTGGTGAGTTGTTGTCGGAGAGTGGCTGTTGGTTTGTGTGCTGTTATGAGTCCTAGTAGTCGCAGTAGTCTGGCTGTCAGTTCGGAAATGCTCCTGATGTATGGTAGTGTGGCTAGTCCTTTGGGTTGCGGCATGTCCTTGTTCCGTTGTCTTTCCCTTAGGCATCTATTGATGAAATTGTGCAGGTATCCGTTTTTGGCAAATACATCGTATAGGTGTTCTTCTTCCTCTTTGCAGTTCTGGTGTGCTGCAGTGTTTTGTGGCCCTTTTGAATAGTGTCTTGATGCAACTTCTTTTGTGTGTGCTGGGGTGGTTGTTTTCATAGTTCAGGACTTGGTCTGTGTGTGTGGCTTTCCTATATACCTTTGTGCTGAATTCTCTGTTCGGTGTTCTCTGTACCATCATGTCTAGGAGTGGGAGTTGGTTGTCCTTTTCTTCCTCTCTCGTTAATCGGATTCCTGAGAGTGTGGTGTTGATGATCCAGTGTGTGCTGTCTCTTTCTGTGTTTTTAATGATTACAAAGGTGTCATCCACATATTTGACCCAGAATTTGCAGTAAGATTGTTTGTTCTAACCTTTGCATTACTGCTTCTGCTGAGTCCAGAGATGGGTGAGCCCATGGGTGCGCCGTTGATTTGTTTTTATAGTTGGTTGTTGAATGTGAAGTGTGTTGTGAGGCACAGGTCCAGTGGTTTAAGTATGCTGTCTTTATTGATAGAACAGACAACAGGACGTTGAACCTGTATGTCCAGCAGGTTGGCTGTTTCTCTCGCTAGGGTTTTGTCGATAGAGGTGAAGTGCCGTTACATTGAATGAGACCATGGTTTCTTCCTTGTCTATGTGTATATTTCTTATGATGTCCAAGAATTCCTGTGTTGATTGTATAGAGTGTCTGGATCACACAAACTGGCTAAAGAACTATAGCAGAAACTGAAACACCTGATCTGCGGATCCAGACACTCTATACAATCAATACAGGAATTCTTGGACATTATAAGAAATATACACATAGACAAGGAAGAAACCATGGTCTCATTCAATGTAACGGCACTTCACCTCTATCGACAAAACCCTAGCGAGAGAAACAGCCAACCTGCTGGACATACAGGTTCAACGTCCTGTTGTCTGTTCTATGTCCAGCAGGTTGGCTGTTTCTCTCGCTAGGGTTTTGTCGATAGAGGTGAAATGCCGTTACATTGAATGAGACCATGGTTTCTTCCTTGTCTATGTGTATATTTCTTATGATGTCCAAGAATTCCTGTATTGATTGTATAGAGTGTCTGGATCCGCAGATCAGGTGTTTCAGTTTCTGCTATAGTTCTTTAGCCAGTTTGTGTGATCCAGACACTCTATACAATCAACACAGGAATTCTTGGACATCATAAGCAATATACACATAGACAAGGATGAAACCATGGTCTCATTCAATGTAACGGCACTTCACCTCTATCGACAAAACCCTAGCCAGAAAAACAATAGCCAAACTGCTGGACATACAGAACAGACAACAAATGCCTAAGGGAAAGACAACGGAACAAGGACATGCCGCAACCCAAAGGACTAGCCACACTACCATACATCAGGAACATTTCCGTACTGACAGCCAGACTTCTGCGACCACTAGGACTCATAACAGTACACAAACCAACAGCCACTCTCAGACAACTCACCAGAATGAAGGACCCGATACCCAGCATGAGCAAAACCAATGTAGTGTACAAAATCCCATGCAAGGACTGCACAAAACACCACATTAGGACAAACAGGAAGACCGCTAACGATCCGCATCCATGAACACCAACTAGCCACGAAACGACACAACCAGCTATCCTTAGTAGCCACACACGCAGATGACAAGCAACTTGAATTCGACTGGGACTATACTACTATTATAGGACAAGCCAAACAGAGAACAGCCAGGGAATTCCTAGAGGCATGGCATTCATCCACAGATTCAATCAATCAATCAATAAGCACATCGACCTGGACCAAATATATCGACCACTGCAGCGGACAGCTGGAACTGACAACCGGAAGCGGCAGATTCAAACTATTACAAATGCAGGAGGAAATATCACAGAAGCACTTCACAGGAGGCTCCCAAGCACTGAGGATGTCACCTAGACAGGGGACGAAACAACTGCAACACAAATTCCCAGCTCGGCGAACAGAACCACAATGAGCACCCGAGCTACAAATCTTCTCCCAAACTTTATTCTTTTAATCTTAAAATGATCCCTCATTAGAGATTTAGAAATGACGAGGTTTCATTTCCCGGTCTTTATGGACATTGCATTATCCTGGTTTATTTTCTTCTTCTGTAAATAAGGTTAACTTCATGTCCACATTTGATGTTGCTATGCATCTTTCTACACCTTTTATAAAAGAAAATTAAACTATTGTTTATGCCTGTTTGTTGGATGTGATTATATAATAAACAGCACGTGTATTATGTCTGTTAGTATCTGTTAGATATCTTTTAGTATCTCCATGTTTTGCTAGCTGTGATGACACTTTTATGCTCAACTCCTGTATGAAATTTTCTTTTTAAGCTTGTGTATCCAACCTAGTTAACTAGGTATGCTTTTCAATCAAATCCGTATTTATACTCAGAAATTATACTTAGAGGAAAGGAGAGCAACCGTCCAGAACAGATCAGTTGTGAGGACATTTCATGATTGAGCCACTTGAGTGGGAATTTCTGCAAAAGTGAAGAATTGTAAGCCCTGAAGCCTCATGAGATTTAATGATCTACTGTCATTAATTTTGGGGGGGGAAGAATTGCTGAGAGATCTTGGGAACTGACTTGATCATATCTGCTATTTGATGTGCGCTTTGTGGTGTTCAACCACAATGTACTACCCACTTTTATTAAGTTAGTTTTAGGTGTTAGGAAGCCAGCTGCACACACACGTAGATTACATTTCTGTTCTAACTTGCAAACTTCATTGGTACTTGTTCAAAACAGTGGCATCTGTGGCTTTAATAAGTCTTCTGACCTCTCACTGTGCTTGGTATAAATTGAACAGTCTGGACTTGGATCATAATACCACCTAACTTACTTCTTGGTTGCTTTTAAGAAGTCAACCATTATTAAAACAGATTGATGTATGGCAGAGTAAAACACTGCTCAATAGTATTTATCTTGACCAACAGTATTAAATTAAATATGGATTGTTTGAGGCAGAACAACCACTAGTGAAAAGTAATATTGTGTTTTGCATTGTTGTCACCCATCAGATCAGGCAAATGTTTCATGAAATCTAATCTGAGAATCAATTAGACAAAACACATGGTCATATACTTTTCAAAGATCTCTGGTATTTTGTGTAAATTTTACAAGCAACTTATAAATTCTTCTTTATACACTCCAAAACATGAACACATCAACGGGTGCAAATTTAGTACAATTTCCAAAAATAAATTCAGCACAAAAATAAATTAAAATCAATGTTCACTTCAAACTGGAAAAGTTAACAAAATATATTGAGGAACCAAAGGTGACATGATGGAAACCTGAAAGATTACATGAATCTATAGTCCCATTCTAGCTGGTCTGGCAGCTATTACACAAATCAGCTTCAATGTGCAACTAAGAATGAAGTCTGTTGTCCTTTTGTGCTTTTCTTCAAATCAACAGTAATGCAACTCTCCATTCAGCTGTCTTTTGAAATCTGATTCTCAACTTGTGAAAGCGACAATACTGGAATACCTATATAAATTGAAATAAACATAAAAAGTAACCTACACTGCACCATGGCAGAGATAACAATACTTGCTGAGTATATGGCTTCTATTACTTAATGATTAAACAGAAAAAAGTTTGTTAGCATTTCTCAAGTGGTATGGGAGTACAATAATGTACTGGATTATTAGTCCAGTAACAGCATAAGAGCACTAATTCAAATTTCATCATGGGTGTTTTAAGAATGTGAATACAATCTGTTGAAAATAAACTGGAAATAACTGGCTCTCAATTTAAACAAAACCTAGAACTGTCAAATAGTTGTAAAAAGCCAATTAGCTCATTAATGCCTATTGGAGAAGGAAACCTACCAATCGCCATGTCTGGCCTTAAAGTGACTCCCATACGACTGATTCTAAACTGATGCTTAAAGTGACATAGCAAGTCAAGGACACCTAAGGATTTGTAGTAAATGCCAATCTTGTACACCCACACACTAAAAATCAGTTCAGATTTTTATTAATTTCAAATTTTACTATCTTCCATGGAGGGATTAAGATTAGATTACTTAGTATGGAAACAGGCCCTTCGGCCCAACAAGTCCACACTGACCCGCTGAAGCGCAACCCACCCAGACCCATTCCCCTACATTTACCCCTTCACCTAACACTACGGGCAATTTAGCATGGCCAATTCACCTAACCTGCACATTTTTGGATGTGGGAGGAAACCAGAGCACCCGGAAGAAACCCACCCAGACACGGAGAGAATGTGCAAACTCCTCACAGATAGTCGCCTGAGGCGGGAACTGAACCCCCGGGTCTCTGGCGCTGTGAAGCAGCAGTGCTAACTACTGAGCCACCGTGCCACCCACGGCTCATGTACTGAGAGTATTAGTGTCGATTTCTGGATTATAAAGGGGTAGGGGGTCTGTCCTCGTTCAGAGGTTTGCATCTATTACTGCTCTGCACAGAGATCTTTGTTTTAAAAAAGCAGCTCTGCCAATCCAAGGGCTGTTATCAGACAGAGCTTTCTTAATTCAGATTCTTTGCACCACTCTGTTTCAAACGATACCCTTCACTGCTTCTGAAAGCAATATCATCTTACACAGTTAAAAATGAGCACCACTTTGAATCTTCCAAGCTGCAAAACCTTTCTCGTAGTTCAGCTATATAACAGTGTAACCTTTAGTTCAATTTATAGCCATACAGAAAATGTATGTTGTCTCTTACAGCTATATAGGGCCACTAAGGGCATATTTGAAATATTCTCAAGGTTATTGAAAAACTGCTTAGTAAATCTATCACATCTCTTTATGTTATATTGCGCAGGTGGTTGTTATTCTCATCATTCCAGAATCAGTTTAAAGGTAGGATTTTACTAGCATTATGAGGAATTGTTTTGGATAATTTTGTTGATATTTAAATTGTTAGCCATTGAAATGTTAGGTCAGACTAAGTAATAAGAGATGGGCTGACGCTCTGAGTGTCACTTACCCTATCTTCAATACTTGAGCCATACTCAGGAACTGCATGGACTTTCCTTCCAAGTCAAATTATGTGTTTTGAAAATTCATACACAGGATGCAAATATTGCTGATTACTCCAGCACTTACTGTCCATCCCAATTGTCCTGGATTTCATGGTGGTGTACTGTCTTACTGAAGAGACAGATAAATCAGAGACAAGGAACTATTGACCTAACAAAGTGAAATCTACTAATGGAAAATTTCTAGAATGGACTAGATGCATTTAATGATTAACAGGAAATGAAAAAGATCATTTAGAAAAAGATAGGCTATGTATAACATATACTGAGTTTACTTTTTATTTTGGAAATCCTGAGTAGCACATGAGGAACATCTGTTAGACATCCATCTGGATTTTCAGAAAGCATTTCAGTAACAACATTGGCTTATAAAGCAGCCCCAATTCCATACGCGAAAGGACACACGTTACGAGTGGAGTGTCTGAGAGATCAGTCCTTAGCCTGCTACTCTTCATGATCTTTACTCCTGATCTGAACAGGAGTAAAATATTTATATTTAGAAACAGCATCAAGTAGATGAAAAAAATCTGCAGTGTCACCTACAAAACAGAACTACGCGGAAGATGTTGCAACTGTGCTCTCAAGCAACATGGCATGCTGATGTTCATTCAGACTGGGCTTTATCAGGGCCACTTGCCTCCAGACATCAGTATAGCCTTTGTCCAACATAAAGAGTTGCTGAATTCCAGAAGAGAAGCGATTGCCTGCCTTTGGCATCAGGGCAAGGTCAAAAGGTAACGAAAATCAAGGGGACACATTCCAGTACGGTTGGAGTCATAGCTCATGGACATTGTGAATGATGTTGGCAGTCCAATCTCTGCCAACACAATATCTTACATCTAATCATCTTCAGTTTTTTCATCAGTGATCTTTGTCTATTTTAAGAGCAAAAACAGGAGGGCCCACTAACGATTGCAGTGTTAGTTCAAACTTTCACGGAATGAGGTCAATGTGTGCATGTAGAAAAATTAGCCAACATTCAGGAACAGGCTAATAAAGTGGGGTCTAATATTTGATATTTCATGGCATTACCATTACTGAATCCCTCATCCTTCTGGAGAGTCAAAAGCACAATCTTCAAAAAGAAACTGTGCGCCTCAATAAGTGCAGTTCCAACAATGCTCAACAACTTCACACAGGAAAAAGCAGCCCACTGGATTGGAAACTATCCACTCCTTTAAAAATTCTAAACTTCTAACACAGGCAGATAGTAGAACGAAATGCACTGCAGCAACTCATCAAGTCTCTTTTGTTATGAAGGTGAAGGTTTTAAGAGAAAGAGAATGTTGTTCTGAACGGAGAGCTTACAAGCCAGTTTATGAGTACATGGCAGCCCCAGAGTGTATTGGAAAGTTAGAAATATATAACATTTGGCTGTGAAATGGAAACCTGAATTTTGGTTGCGGTTTTGGCAGCAATTCAAATTTAGTCACTTTAAATTATGCTCCAGGATACTAAAAGCCAAATCGAGTTTGAACTTATTGGTTTTCTTACATGAAACCAATGAGACGAACTGATGTTGTGGGTTATAAGAATGCTGAGATTGTGAAAATTGGTCAGAGAGCAACTGTCAATGTAACATCTTGCTCTCCAAGAAATTAGGAAACACTATCAAATGTAGCTTTTCACGTGAAACACACTCGTAGTAAAAAGAAAGATGACGACCCAGGGAGACCAACAGCCAAAAGAGTGATAACACAGAAGATGACAGAAAACTTTGTGGGTTTGATATTAAGTTGATGTAATTTTATTAAGTGTCTTACTGGAACAGGATACTGTTCTAGAGCTGGAAGCAGATAGTAAGCAGTTAAGAGCAAGGCGGGGGGGGGGGGCTTAGACTGGAGGATAGATTTTGTTTAATGTTCGCTTTTAGAGTTAGAAAATAAACTGATGTTATTTTCTTTAAATAATGAAATTTGGGAGTTATAGAGTCAGAGAGATGTACATTATGGAAACACACCCTTCAGTTCAACACATCCATGCTGACCAGATATCCCAACCTAATCTAGTCCCATTTGCCAGCACTTGGCCCATATCCTTCCAAACCCATCCTATTCATATACCCATCCAGATGCCTCTTAAATTATGCAATTGTACCACTTTCTCTGGCAGCTCATTCCATAAACACACCATCCTCTGCATGAAAAAGTTACCCCTTAGGTCTCTTTTCCATCTTTCCCCTCCCACCCTAAACTTATGCCCTCTAGTTCTGGACTCCCCCACCCCAGGGAAAAGACTTTGTCTATTTACCCTATCCATGCCCCCATGATTTTATAAACCTCTAGAAGGTCACCCCTCAGCCTCCGACGCTCCAGGGAAAACAGCCGCTCTCTGTCACTTATATTTTAACAGATTACAATGAAAGGCAAGCTTTTCTGGATGTTTGGATTAATTAACTGAGGAGCTCGTCTCCATGTTGTAATGCTTTGCACAACGCTTTCTAAATCCATGACCTCTAGCATCGCTACCTAGAAAATCTGGAACTGCCTGCCGAACAGCACTGGGTGCATCTGTATCAAAGACTAGATTCGTTCAAGGCAGCAGCTCGCCAACTTCAAGGGAATTAGGGATTCAGATTATATGCTGGCTTACCAACAACACTATAAAATAAAAAGTAACATTCAAGGATTCATAATTCCTACTTTTTTTGGTAAAGGGTAGAACACAGACTTGATAGTTATTTCTCATAATTGTTTCTAGTGTAAACTTCACAAATTTAGTAACTGTGCACAGATTGAAAGCAACAGCAATAACTCTGTCATGAATAAACCATTATGGAACGAGGATAAACTGTTGTGCCGGAATTGAAACCCATGCCAGGGAAGTGAAGGAATTTTAACAGCTGCTTGATAACTGCCTGTCTTATGCCACTAGGGCAAGTGATTGCCCTGGAAAAGAATTTAAGAAGTTAATCGTAGGAGCAGTGAGTCTTCAAACAGACCGTCAATGCCAAATGTAACAAGAAACAGGAAAGCTACTTCTAATAAGGAGGCAAGCTGCAGACTTGATAGCTCCAAAGGGGTAGTCAATATTATGAATGAAAATCTAAAGGATCAATGCCACACTGCAAACATGAACAAGAGAAAAACTGTATAAGAATTCAACTCCAGCAATATTCAGCAGAACTTCAAAGCACTACACATGGATCGAACCCAAGAGATCTAGATATGGTTGGAATCATAGCTAAATTCTACCATTAATCAAGTAATAGCCAAGTTGGGTTATGAGACTAAACTTGCTTAATTGAGGGATCTTATTTTGGTTGCTTCATGCAATAAAGGTTAAATCACTGTTTCAATATTTGAGACAATTCTTAATAAGTAGCCAAATTAAAAGGTAGTTTGTGGTCATTTACCCACAATATAATGTTAAAGGCCTTTGAATAGGCATGATTCTCTCCAATAAAGTAAAATATCTCATTCCCTTCACTCAAGTGAAAACACATCAGGAAAATATTTACAAATGGATTGTTAATGTAGCACCAAATGAGTAAACACCAGACTGATCCTGTTGCTTAAGTGGACTGAAGTCAAATTCATCTGACAAACTTAGGATACAAGCACCAAACCTTTCACCTGCATGCATATTTTCAACATGACTCACCAAAGTTACTAGCTTGATGCTCATCAGATTCTTCTTGCACTTGCTCTTCCTTTAAGCATCCACCCAATTTCACCCAACCTTTCATCGAGCACTCTCATTTTCAACATGTTGACAAGCCATGCCAATTTTCTCTCCAATATCACCCTGACTTTCTTCAGCATACATGGCTGCACATAGGTAGCATGCAAATCTTTCCATCATTTTACTTCATCAACTTCCCCCAAAATTGGATATATTCCTGTTCTTTTGAATTCTTATATAAATTGCCCCAATCACATTCATATTCAATCCAATTTTCATTATTGGCGTTTCTGCAGTACTCAATCAAATCATTAACAAGGCCATGGTTGAGGCATTAAGTTGACTGTTTTACCATGCAGGACTCAGCAAGTAAAAACAGGGAGGCAAAGTAGATTCAGCAGCCTTGACATTAATTGAAACACATACTTATGCCACCTTTTCTTGGGTATATGTCCTTGCACAAATGGTTTAAGCTGAATAGAACAGTGACAACCTTTACACAAAATTGAAGGCTACTCTTAAAATACAGCTTTGGATCTAAAACAACAAAGCCAAAAAGGCAGCAGCATGCAGAAATTGAACATCTTGTACCATGCTCTTACTTCTCCCAGCAGGTAGTAAATATGTACATATTATTTCACATATAGATAATGTTTAGACTATTGGCTTCACACCATTTCAGCAATGCATGTAGGACACTGATTACCGCTAGAGAAGATTACGAAGTCTTACGGATTTGAAAGAATGGAAGCAAATGTATTAAAATTGTCAGGAGGGGCGAGAAAACTTTTTCATGGCCCAGTACTGCAATCATGAGCAAGCAAACAGACAGGTTCTTCTTGGCAATGGAACAGACTTCAATCATGCTCATCGCTGGCCGACACTAAAATGAAGCAGTGATGAAGTAGTTACTTGAAACTTGAAATTTATTTTAAACTTCAATGCATGGTTGTGAAAAGAATTAAATCCTACTTGGAAATAGTGACAAAGATTTTACTAAGGAGAAAAGGGAGGACTGCAGATGCTAGAGAGTCAGAGCTAAAAATGTGTGGTGTTGGAAACAGCATCACAGGTCACACAGCATCAGAGAGAGAGCGCGAGAGAGAGAGAGAGCGCGAGAGAGAGAGAGAGAGAGAGCGCGAGAGAGCGAGAGAGAGAGCGCGCGCGAGAGAGAGAGCGCGCGAGAGAGCGAGCGCGAGAGAGAGAGCGCGAGAGAGAGAGCGCGAGAGAGAGAGAGAGAGAGAGCGCGAGAGAGAGAGCGCGAGAGAGAGAGCGCGAGAGAGAGAGCGCGAGAGAGAGAGAGAGAGAGAGCGCGAGAGAGAGAGCGCGAGAGAGAGAGCGCGAGAGAGAGAGCGCGAGAGAGCGAGCGCGAGAGAGAGAGCGCGAGAGAGAGAGCGCGAGAGAGAGAGCGCGAGAGAGAGAGCGCGAGAGAGAGAGCGCGAGAGAGAGAGCGCGAGAGAGAGAGCGCGAGAGAGAGAGAGAGAGAGCGCGAGAGAGAGAGCGCGAGAGAGAGAGCGCGAGAGAGAGAGCGCGAGAGAGAGAGCGCGAGAGAGAGAGCGCGAGAGAGAGAGCGCGAGAGAGAGAGAGAGTGCGCGACAGAGAGAGCGCGCGAGAGAGAGGGAGACAACATTTCGGGCGTATGTCAATCATCAGGAATCCCAAGAAAAGATAGTATGGGTTCCAAATAACGTCAAGGCTGCTGCATTTACTCTTAATGCCTCCCTGCTTTTACTTGCTGAGTCTTGCCTATTGATGACAAAACAACAGCAGGGAATCTAATAAAAACAGGATTTTATGAAGCAATGCATATATCTTATAAAATATTTTTTGTTACAAGACATTAAAAAGGAGAATTTAGTATTTATCAAAACTTTTTAAACTTTAAATTATTACAACAGTAAAAATTTTGAAGTGTGCTTCGAAGCAGAATGCATTCCGGTCAGCTATCTGCTAGAGTACACACAACAATGTTCAAATTCAAATATTAAAATCAACAAGATTTGTTGACCTGTCACACAGAATACCAATGATATTCAGTTACTGCACATTTTGATAAGATAAGCAAGAACTTGAAATAAAATAAGAAAATGCTGGAAATAGGATGGCCAGCTCCAAAACAGCAATAAACAGATTAACATCTTCCCACCTCAAAACAGGCACACGTATATAAACACACCAGCATCAACTTGGCCATCAACTCTTTATCTCCACAACTAATTTCCGTTTTTATGTCCAATTTTCAACATCTGCAGTAGTTTAAATACTTGCATCTACAGACATTTTGCATTTAATCATGATTTCAAAAACAAGTTCAGGTTCATGCACAACACAGAAGCTGATAAAGTGAATAACGGATGATAGTTCAGATTAATTCTGACCTGAACTGCAAAACTTGCTATTTTTTCTCAAATATTTTCTTGAAACTATACATGCAGTTATTGGTTTAACGCTGAATATAATGCAGCCAAAACTGCAGAACTTCACACCAAAATGCCGACTGCGCATTCAAGTCCAAGAACCTGCATGCTTCTCAGAGCTGACGAATTAAGCAAGCTAACATTGTACCTTGGGTTTCATTTTAGTGCAAGCTTCTACAAATTCAATAGCCTTGCATTTAATCCCCCCATTTTCAGTACAGGAAAATCTTGCAGTTCATTTAAGTTAAATGGTTTTATATTATTAAAGTTGTATTTGGATATCACTGGCTTCCAATTCCAGTCTTGCTCCTATCTATCATTACTAGACAAAAATATATCCATTAAATTCATTTCCAAAGATATAAAAATGGCTGAATGTAAAATCGAGAAACTGGCCCTTGAAATAGCACTGTTTTAAATTCCAGTAGCTTATATTCATAAGTATACACAAACTTGTCCCTTTCATGCAACAATTAATTGAATTAAAGACAATAGTGACAACTGAAGTCCAAAAGCAATATCAGATTTTTATATCACAACTGAGAACTTAAATCTCCACAGTCACATTTGACCACAGAGCTGCTCTCTCAGAGAGAAAGTTAATAATGAGGATCACCATGCCTCAGAGAAGTGGAGACGTTGAGAAGGAAAGTCCTTCATGATAGTCTCAGTTGATGCAGGAATTGAACCCACGCTGCTGGCATAACTGCACCATGAACCAGCCGTCCAGCCAACTTGGCTAATGGACATACCCACCTCCCTCACCACATCCATCATTTCACCAGTTTAAAAGAGATGGGAAATATGGTACCAGTTATTTCATTTACTATTTATGTTGTGGTTTATACATATTGCAGAGAGGTACATTAATGTCTTGATATTTTGGCTAGGTTAGATCATTTTCAACAAAAGAAATAAGTACCACACAGCAGCCATAAAAAGACATTTTCATTAATCTAAACTTTTTTTAAAAAAAAGTTTTTCCAACAGCTGATTCAAGCACCTTTCAGTATACTGTCCACATGACAACACTGGAAGAAATTGTTTCCTCTCCTTACTTGACTAATAATGCCAAGAATGCATTCTGCAACACAGAACTGAAAAGGGGTCTGACATATATTACTACATCATGTTTAAACTTCCAAATAGTTCTAATCCTTTCTTGGCAACCAGTGCCATCAGATACAGCAACTCAATTATATACACAAGTCCCAAACTGGAGAGGTAAAGACCCAATTGCAAGCAACATGTTGCTACTATAAAATATTCAAAACAAAAATAAAATCAGTTCTGTTGCTTTTCAAGGTACTACAGTGCTACATGCTGAATTACTTCTTAGCCAAATCAAGCATTTTGCTGGAGTTGTGCTGAACACAAACATCCACCAGATAATAACATGGCTAGATTTGAAAGGGCCTAGCCAAGCGCATAATTGTAATCCAAATTTCAATTAACCTGCAGCCCTCTTAAGAGATTGTCTATTTTAATACAACTTTAAAAGCAGTTAGTTTTTTGAAACATCATTGTAATATTAAAAGAAATGGAAATTTGAAAATAGGAGCACAGCAAAATCCAGTGATTAGCAAAACAAAAATTGCAGAGTTGCAGAAATAGTTTTCAGTGTGACTGAAAAATTTAAGGCCTTGGAAATTTGTGGATTAAAAGGTTTTGAAAGTGTATAAGAACACATTTCCTTCACTTAGCCAGATAGTCAACTAGATCAGCAAATTACATTAATGTTATGTCATAGCCAGAGCAGGTCATGACCAGAAGTTGCCCCATTATGAACAGGATTCTGGCAGCTAAAATGCAAATCTGTCATTAAATCCTTTCCCCTCTGTCACCCTCATACCTTCTCATGTCCTCTAGAGCTCCTGCCAGCTTGAAAACTTTTAAATTTTGGAAAGACATAACAATTATAATAATACAACATCTTGCTGCAATGTAAAAAAAAATGCAGTCCAACTTAAAAATAATAAAATGGCATAATCTGGCACCACTTTAAGTGGCTTTAGTTGATGATTACATGAATTTAATCTTTGACAAGTGGACAATGTGGGGTTCTCAAGCACCTTCAAGCTGCAAACAATGGGAAAACCATGCTGACATCAAAGTGGTCATGGTGAACAATGGCGACCAGATATTCGAGGAGGTGGAAAGAAGACAGTGAATATTTTTGTAATGCTGTGTAACTTCCTTCCTCTCAAACTTGTAAAAGCATTGGTAGTTATAGCAGGATGACAAAAGACATACCCAAATGTGTGTTATCATTTTACTGCATTGCTTTGTTTTTGAACCCAGGGGCAATGGCAAAAGATTTGAATTTTAAAATCGTAATAGGAACTAAACAGGGACTTGTGCACCAAGATAGATACGAGGGTTTTGGAAAGTTCTGCTTTTATTTGCCAAATATTTTTTAAAAGTATACAATGAGAATAAATGCTCCAATCATTATAGAGGACACAGTGAACATGCTAGACATTTATTTTCAATGTGCACTGAAATGCAAAACTGTTAACATTATTGACAGTCTTTACTTGTAAAGATTGGAGACAAATTACATGTCCCACTGAATACCAGCAATACAAGAATATTGCAAATTACTTTTCAAGTTGTTGCTTGGGATTTTATTTTAAATAGCTCAATACTGTTTGCACAAGTTGTTTCATCCAACATTCAGCAGTGTCCCAACATTCCGAACAGAAATCCAACTTTCGAGGACAAGCCAAACAGAAACACACAAGAATTCCTAGAAGCATGGCATTCCAACCAGAACTCTATCAACAAACACACTGACTTGGATCCCATTTACCACCCCCTAAGAAAAAGAGCGGGAACTGACATCACCATACACTGAAAGAAACCTAAACACACAAATAGAAAGCAGGACATAATACCAGTGCTTCACCAGAGGCTCACTGGTATTACCTAGCATGGTGACAAAACATCTGAAACCGAACCTTCCAGCTCAGCAAGCAAACTTGCATGTGGAATTTCAACCAGAGCTACAAATCTTTTCAAAACTCACTAATAAAAAATTCTACAGAATCTTGGCATATAACATGAATGTGCTTTGCCTGGAAGCTAAAACGGTCTGGAAAAGGTTTACAGCATAATTACAAATATTGCTAAGTGATTTTATTTTCCCAGACAGATCAAATATTGTGAAAGGAGCTATATCACAAATGAAATTTCCCCACAGAAACTAGAACAGTCTTGAATAATTGGCAAGGAGCAGTTTAACTATGGAGCTTTGCAAAGTTCCATCAAGGTGCCCAACTCAGATGTAATGAGGTGAGAAGAGAAAGCACTAGTAACATACCAAATAAAGTGACAGGCTCCTGTCAAAGCCCTATTAAAAAAGTATCAGGCTGTAGCAGTTACACTCAGACTCCCTGATGAATGAATAGCAGTTCCTGCCAAAAGAGCTGATAGACATCTTAAATACTACTCTATTTATGTGGTGTAGTCCATTTACAGAAGTGATCAACAATGATACCAAAACGGGAAATCGAGTTATCACTTGTCATCCCTTTCTTTCCATAATGGCTGCTCAAATCCAAATTTAGTTGGTAAACGTAATTGGCTCAAAACCACGCAGATATTAATTACAGCACCAACACATTTTTAGACTGTAGAAGTAGTTATTGGCTGTATGACAAGTCACGTTTGAACTTTTTTTTAAAAAATCAAATTTGGTTTAATTTTCTTTTTCCCTTCATTACACGGACGTCTCATACACTCAGCTGTTAACATTTTAAAAATCTCAAACTTATACTATATCTTACACAACCATAGAACCTTTCAATGTACTTTGCGGCCAATAAGGTAATTTTGGCTGCAGTCACTGTTATGATGTGATAAGCACAATAGCCAATTTTGTGCAAAAAAACCCACTAAAAGCAACAGTGATAATGAACAGATTATCTATATGAGATAATGTTAATTAAGGGATAAATGTTGTCCAGAACACAACAATGGGATAGCAGGCCTGTTTAGCTTTGAAGTGTCGCCACAGGATCTTTTATATCCAGTTTATGAAGCAGAATTGGTTTAATGCACCATCCATAAGACAGCACCTCAAACACTGCAACATTCATAAATAAAGAAGTGGAACATCAACACTAATTTTGATGTAGAGAGGCCAGTGTTGGACAGGGGTGGACTGACGAAGAAACTCCAAAAGCTTGTAATTTTAAATTAACAATTTTTGTACTGAATCCTCAAAAAGTAGAACTTGCACTATGTGAATTATGAGAAAGTGAGGGCTGCAGATGCTGGAGATCAGAGGCAGAAGTGTAGTGCTGAAAAAGGTCAGGCAGCATCCGAGGTGCAGGAGAATCAATGCTTCGGGCATAAGCCCTTCATCAAGAATCCCTAGTGAAGGACTACTACCTGAAATGCCAATTCTCTTGCTCCTTGGATGCTGCCTGACCGGCTGTGCTTTTCCAGCAGTACATTCTCAACTATTAGAATTATGTTGTAGTTTAAGGCTAGGTGAGCAATAGAAAATATAGAATTCGCTTTGTGCCCAACTTGTGAGCGGCAAGGTGGTACAGTGGTTAGCCAGAGACCCGGGTTCAATTCCCGCTTCAGGCGACTGACTGTGTGGAGTTTGCACATTCTCCCCGTGTCTGCGTGGGTTTCCTCTGGGTGCTCCGGTTTCCTCCCACAGTCCAAAGATGTGCGGGTCAGGTGAATTGGCCATGCTAAATTGCCCGTAGTGTTAGGTAAGGGGTAAATGTAGGGGTATGGGCGGGTTGCGCTTCGGCGGGTCGGTGTGGACTTGTTGGACCGAAGGGCCTGTTTCCACACTAAGTAATCTAATACTACACTTAAAAATTCTCATAATCCTGAAATTAAATTGGTCTTCTGGAACAAGGACTTCATGCTCATACATTTTAACTAACTGAGCAGCTTCGTAGCACTGTTAGGTCTAGTCCTATACTAACTTGAAAAGACAGTTGGAGCTGCCCAAAACAAAGCTGCCACTGGAACACAAGTTTGTGCATCCTGAAATTAAATGCCAATTAATTAATTAAAACAACCCATCGTGGAGATTACAACTACAGTCAAACAAAATTTATATTGATTAATGCTTGATAACCGTGAAATATCAATTTTGAGATGATTTCTTCAGTCCTAGCTACATGAACAAATTACATTTGCTAAAGAGATTTACTTGCAGATAATCGTTCTTCCTAAATTTCATACATCTTACAAAAGTTTGACTGTTGGATTTTCATCGTTTATTTTACTTTTCATCGTTTATATTATGTAAGGTGCAGCAGGGTAGGCTGGAGTTGAGTGGCGGGACCATGCAGCTAACTCCACAGGCAAAACTTAAAGTTGAAACTTGTGCCAGGAAACTATGTTGTGCTGGGTACCCTCGAGCCCAATTCTGAGACTTTGGAGAGACTTAGCGAAATAGTTAACTCCTAGATACCTGTTAAAACTGAAACCGAGCGACTCTGCATTCACCACATGTCAACCCAACACACACACACCCCTACTCCCAGACCCGATTCTTCCGCTTTAGCAAGCATATCCTCCTACCACCTAGCACTCATGCCGTCTCACTTACCTTCCCTCGGTACAGAAGTGGTTTCTAGACCATTAAGTCATGGAATAGAGTTCGAATTGTTACTTTTAAAAAAGTCCCAGTTAAAATGCCGATTCAATTCGTTGCTGGAACTAACTGCGTTGACAGCTTCAGCTGAGAAGACTTCGGAGTCAGGACTCCTCTTCTAGGAGATCGTATTTTTGAAGTAGGGTTCTCAAACTTAATCGGAAGATCTGTCCCCAGGTATTACGTCGCTGTCTCAGATTGTCCACAAAAGTACTGCAATTTACAATAATGCTATAGTTCCCTCTTGTGGCAAATAATCGTACTGCCGCATAATATTAACTTAGTTCTTTGCGTTATTCCCCGTAATGTGGAGACCGGCAGTTTGTGGTGTCGATGAAAGCAATTTCCTGTAGAACTAAGCTGACAAAATCTCAATTTTGATAACTAATCTCCCATTTCAGCTTATTTCAAATTAGAATTTACTGGCAATTGTCCTCTTGCTGCATTTAAACCACCATTAACAATATCATAATCGTCAATTTAGTTCGCTGTTTATCCCTCAGCTTATTTTAAATTACACCAAAAAAGTGCATTTCTATTATCCTGCTTAGTAGGTATTCCAGAAATTTGAGTAAACTAACTTTTCATGCATCATTAGTCCGAGATTCATTTCCACCAGATTTAATTTGGTCTTCGCAACATCCGTCCGATTTTGTGTGTACTAATTAGCGCATGTAGCTTTACAGGCTTTACCTTTAACCTGCAAACTTCGAACATCCAGTATTTCTCATTTCCTCAGCTGCATTTTCATGTTTCATTACCGTTACAAAGCTATACACCATTATAACAGAACTGAAAGCACTCCAAATGTGCTCACTACTGTCAATAAAACCAAAAAACCACTTACTGGATTTCTACTCAACATTTGAAGCTACATATCTGTACAGTCAGCTATTTTAGTTTGTTTTCCACAATGATCTAAACATATAGTGATGAGCCAATGATTTATTCCAGATTCTACACTTTTCAATTTAATTCAATATACAGCATTCTGACATTATACATCTCAGAAGTAGCTTCCTTTTTAAAGTGTGGAGAAATAAAATCAAGAAAATGAAACTGAAACGTAGTTTAAATTTCAAACTGGGTTAAAAGGTTTTCCATGCACAGGAAAGGTAGTGCTGCAAGACATGAAGCATCAACTCATTTTGATCTAAGAGATATATCGGAATGATTTTCACTATTAAGCAATCAGATTGTGACATCTCTAATCCCATTCTTGAGGAAACATTTCGGAACATCTTTATTCAATTACAAAAAAACACAAAGCAAATACCATGATATTAAAATGAAGAATTTCTGTTTTCCACCGTTAATGCTGTCAACATTATTATTTTACGTGACTGCAGTAAAAGGAAATATAAATATTAAAAACACCAAGTTTTAAAGTATTTCCCAATAAGAAAACCTGACACAAAAGTAGGACTGCTCCACTCAATTCATTGAACTACATTTCAACAGTCATCCAAAACTTTCCTTTCATAACTCTTAACTGCAACAATGAGAGGTGGCAGTCCATGCACAAGGCCAAGTTATTCTTACCCTTGCCAGGTCCTATGGTTTGAGGAGGCAAGAATTTAAGTTCTACTTTTAATCAGAACAATACTGGGAAGCCTCTGGTGTTCCAGTGGTTCTTTCTGATTAGCTCAAGTGCCAACAAAACAATGCTCCTCTGGCAAAGTCATGCATAGTTTTCTCACTCTAACAGCACTTATATGATGTGCACAGTGCCTTTCTTTTTTTAAAAGAAAAGTATGACCCAGTTGCTGCAGGCAAAATAGTATATAACAGTTGATACCCAGTGCAAACAAATGGGACAGGTAATGGGAAGAAGGACACCTGGCTGTAATATCACTCACCTGCTAAATTTAAACAAATAAGTGTGGTTATGAAGCATTATTAACCAGCACTGCATCAACCCCACTTCTAACAGCAGAAGCTCAAATAGAACTTAGAAAAGGTTAGTTTTTAGACTTTGCGTCATCATACTAGGTAACATCTTCAGTGAGCCTTCGAATGGAGCACTGATGGTGTAGCGGGCTACACTATCAGTGCTTCAATCGGAGGCTCACTGCAGATGTCACCTAGTATGGTGACAAAACAACTGAAAATGAACCTTGCAGCTCAGCAAGCAAAGCTACAAATCCTCTCAAAACTCACGAGAATTTAGAAAAGCTTCACATTATGTTGAGACAAAAATGAAACATGGAAGGGATGTATTAGGATGGACTGAACAACTGATCAAAGATTCAAGCATTAAGAGTGGATTTATTGTACCACAGAGGTAGATGGCTTAAAAAATCCGAAGGATACAACATTGGTAACTGAAAACACCGTTGGCAAGAAGCTAGGAAGTCTAGGTGGGTTGAGGCTTGCATGAGGAACAGACAACCAAAGGATAATTAAGGAATGAAGGACATCATCTACTAATGGTTAATGAGGATGCATAGCATTTTGCTGAATAGTGTTTTGCTCAACGATATCTCCGAACAGCAACCTGCTGAGGAGTAAACAAGCTTTTGGTGGATTAAAGATTTATCACCTCTTGCTGTTCATTTACTGGTGGAGATGGCAAACTTCCCAATAGCATTTTGTAATTTTGGGAGTACATCAAGAAACATTATGGGACACTGTCAAGTCTTTAATAGTTCTTTGTGAAGCAAAACTCTTAAGGACTTCATTAAGAAAGTGAAATATTGCTCAACATTAATGAACACACTGACCCAGATTTCATAATAGCCAGATAATCATTTCTGCAGTGAATATAGGATTGTTCAGACCCTGTAGAAATGCAGAGGATGTCACCAGCTAGGCGAAAATTTATTATCTATTCCTAATTGTCCAGAGGACAGTTAAAGTCAACTATGTTTTTGCGGATTTGGAGTCACATCGAGGTCCGGCCAGGTAAGGATGGCAGCTTCCTTCCCTAAAGTTCATTCTTGAACTAGATGGGTTTTTCCTGACAATGAATAATGGATTCATAGTCATCATTAGACTCTTGATTCCAGATTTCTTTTTACTGAATTCAAATTCCACCATCTGCGCTGACAGGATTCAAACCTGGTTCCCAGAACATTACCTGGGTCTCTGGGTTAATAGTCCAATGACAATACCAGTGGGCAGGTGCCTCACCTCCCAGAACTGAAACTGTCAACACTTCATTCCACTGCCAGATATGACCACACCCACCCTATTCTAAACTGCTATGTCACTTACCAGGCACCTTTTCCACCTTGTGCCCTTACCTCACTCATACATACACATCTTTTCACAGAAGCTGTCAATGTTAGAGCAGCTCTAATAACCTTCCCCTCCCCACAATGTGCCACATCTTCCCAAAAAGAGAACCTACGTATCCTCTCACTTGGTTCCTTAGCCATGACACTTATCCAGCATCAGCCAGTGCACACTGCACATTCACTTGAAGTGGATTCATTGAGCACATACTGCTGCTCCTGAAGCTGCACCCAACCACAGCTTTTGTATTAAATCTGTAGATGTCAGCATTTCTAGGCAGGTTCAAACAATGGTAAATTCAAGCTTAGGATAAAAAAAAATTGTATGGTAAGACCAGACCATTCAAATAGGCTCACCTGAGTATAGCACCCATTCCATATCTGCTTTACCCTCAGATCAAGATAGTTTCCAACCCAGGAGAAAGTGAGGACTACAGATGCTGGAAATCAGAGTAGAGAGTGTGAGATGCTGGAAAAGCACAGCTGATCAGGCAGCATCCAAGGAGCAGGAAAATCTGTTTCAGGCATAAGCCCTTCATCAGGGCCTCATCCCCGATGAAGGGCTTATGTGTGAAATGTCGAATCTCCTGCTCCTCAGATGCTGCAGACCAGCTGTGTTTTTCCAGCACTGTACCCTCAACCAGCTTCCAAATCATTTTTCATACAGCCAGTAATAATGGTCTCCTGAAGACAACTCCAACTTCCTATTTCCCCAACAAACATGGCAATAATTGGCTTGACATAGTCAATCCTTTCAGCACTGACATTTCACATGGAATCACTCTTTTCTTATGGCTTGTATTGGTTAAAAAGCTGACACATAACATCCATACATTTCTACAGATATAGCTGCTGTATAATGTTATTAGTAAGAATCTGACATGTCAAGCTACCAACACACCTCCAAGCCAAACAAGGTCAACAAGTTCAAGCTCAACATCCTTTCAACAGTACAATTCATTCTGCAATTTGCTCGTTGTCCTTGAGACAGAACAACAATTAAACTTTACTGTCAATTAGCTTTGTTGGCTTGCACCCATTCAGAATGTAATTTAGACTTCCCAATTACCATCCCCACAGCCATACAGATGAGACTCAGAAGCCAAGTGTCCATTTTAAAAAAAAGATTGTGCTAAGAAGCAAAGTTGCTTGCTAATATAAGCAATAATTGAACAAATATTGAATTCAACTTGAATTTAATATTGGAACAAAGGACAACACTTGGCAACACAGTAAACAAACCTATTCAGACAAATCTGGCACTCCATACAACTTCAAATTATTGCTTTGGGTGTTTTTTGTTGGGGAAAGAGCATGGGTGTTGAGTGGGAGCAAATGATTCTGTTCATAGCAGCTTTGAGGACCACATTACAGCTAATAAACATGCACATACACATGCTCCCAAGACCATCCAAGCTTGCAACAAGCACTCAAAGTATCTCTTCCATTATGGTCCCATTGGTGCTGAAGTGAACAGCAGAGGATTTAAAGAACAACCAATCAGGGTAGAAAAAAGTGCTCTCTCATTGAGAAATTATCTGAGACAAAAAAAAGTCACATTTCAGACAGTCGCTGCTCAGCAGTCATTATTGTTGTCTCAAACTAGTGGCTCCACTATTGGTTAACCTCAATTTGGAAACCCTGGATTTAAAAAGGTACTGATATAGTTATCTTCATTTTATTCAGGAAAAACAAATGTAAATGTTTAATGAAAAGCTAATGAAGTTGTATATAACTTGTTCCTCCTACTGCTGATTATTTATATAAACAGCTCAGGATTCTGACATGAATTGTTGAGAGAGAGAGATCAGTTATGGAATGAAGCAAGTTGAACTTCATAATTGCAACGTCTATTTTATCACAAACACCAACTGTGATTACTAATCTTAAGTCAATCTTTCTAATGGAAGTATTCTTTGTTACATACAACTTGCACCACAAAAAGATCTTTTGTATCAAAAAAAAAGCTTGATAATCCTCCAGACCTTGAAAGCTTCGCTGTGAGAAGCCTCCTTTTCAGAAAAATCACTGAATTACATCTTTAACACAGCAAGAACTCTAACTTCAGCCTTTGTCATGGCTAACTAAGCACTAAGAATGAAACTACATTATTATTAGTTCTGTCTGCACAAAGATTTTTGTAAAGCAACTCTTCTCAGTATTTACATTTTCAATATAGACTCATGTTGAAAACATTTGAATAATGATTAAAATGCTGTTCCCTGCAGTTAATAAAATTGCTTTAGCAGTAATTATTCATAAAACTGTCATACACAATAAGGGATTTTTTTTTTGTCAAACGTCTTACCAAAATACCGATCACAAAAATCAATGTATTAACAGCTTAAAAAAAGGAGGTTTGCTATAAAAATAACTAAAAACAATGAAGCTACTTCAGAATCATTACAGCATAGGAAGAAGCAACAAGCAACAGAAATTCAGTCACAATTTCCCATCTTTCCCTCCACAAGTTTGCAAACCTCTTTTAGAAATAATTAGTCAATCACTTTAGAAAGGCAGATTGATTTTGGCATATGACGGCAAAGAGTTAGAGCTTCTATCCTCACTAGGCACAGCTCTAGACAGCAACATGTGAGAGCTGCACGCTGCCTGAACAACCCAGACTCCTAGAGATCTGCAGCAGAACATTATTGTTCTGCTCATACCCCTCAAGATTTTGATCACCTCAAACAAATCTTCTTTCAAATTCATCTAAAAGCAATAACCCACTTTGTCAAAATAATACTGATCACTGAAGTCACTTAAACATGACAACTCTCCACAATTTTTTATGGACCCTCTCCATAACTGTTAGATCTTTTCTCAGATTGATACTTGAAACTCAAAACTCTACTTGAAGCCAAACCAGACTTTACATAAAAAGCTCATCATACTTAGATCTTGCATTCTCAGCCTCTATTTAGGAAAAACAGGATCACATATGCCTATTGGTCAACCTTTCCTGCCACCTTCAGTGATTACGAATGAATGCCCACATCCGAGGGCCCTCTGCTTCTGTGTCGCTGTTAGAATTGTATCTTTCGTCTTATATCTCCTTGATTTTCTGACCAAAATGTGATCAACCAAAAAGGCAATTGATGAATAGGTTTTCTTTGTTACTTTGAGCCTAATTATTAATTTTACTGATGCACATGGAGCCCCAAGTCTCTCTTGTCTATCAAGATTCTAGCATTTCATAATTTAGGAAATATCTAGTGATGTCCTTTCCTTGATCCAATGGCAAGGCCTCATATCTGCCTACTTAGAAAGAAGTTTGTCAGTTTTGCTCATTCATTTAAACCATTTTTACCTCTAACTTGACATCTAAATTTCTAAATTTATACTTCCATCCACATGGTTTCAATTCTGCTAATCCTCATGACATCAGTGAAACTGAATATGCAACTTTGTATCCCATTATCCAAGTCATGAAATTAATAAACTGAACAATTAAGTTCCTATAGGTCCTTGTGGGACATTATTTGCCACATTCTACCATTTAGAATACCTGCTCATTATACCTGTGTCACATGCCATTGACCAAACTCCTAACTAATCACAAATTTGCCTTCAATTCCATAAGCTTCAAATTGAGCTAATGGTAACTAGGAGGCAGTTAATCAAATCCTTCTGGAAATCCAGATAAACATCCACAAACATTCTCCTTTCCACTAACTCAGTCACCTCTTTAGTGAGAAGAAATTGAATTAGATTCACTGTCAGCACTGGTTTGATCAGGTGAGATAGGATAGGAAGGCTCTCCTCTTTCTCATTCCTCACTTAATCACATCAGGCTTTTGTTTAAAGGAAGTTGCTTACCATTCAACGAAGGTGTTTATATGCTGTGACTGTAAAATCACGGATAGGTTTCCTCGAGATTTAAAAAAATCAATTGCATCAAGCTTGCTTAAGAAAAAGATTTAAATGCAAATACGCAGTTTATAGACAAAAGGGACAGATGGCCACTAAATATAAAGGGAGTAAGGTCTTCAATATTCATGACTTCATGGGCTTTAGGGGAACAGGGCATGAAGTAGGCAAGCTGGATGGAGTGTGCTAGAGGTGGGAAGGGGAGGGGAGGAGACAGACAGACAGACAAGAACAAGGGAGGGAAGAGAGGGAAACAAGGGACGGATGGGGAGGGGGTGGGGGGGAAGAGAGAGAGAGAGGGGGGGAAGGGGGCAAAGCAAGAGGGTGGGTCAGAGAAAGAGAAAAAGGGGAAGGGAATAGAGATAGAGAAAGGGGAGAGAGGCAGAAAGAGAAAGGGGAGAGAGAGACAGTGTGTGCACAAGAGAGAGCGGGAGACGGTGAGATAAAAAGCAATAGAGAGCGAGTGGGCAACAGGAGAGTTTGTGGAAGGGTTAGCAAGCAAGATGACAAGGGATGGAGATGTAAGGCAGCAGAATGCACTTATTGCCCTGTCTGCAGTAAAGATTGGTGCTTAAAACACAAAAGGATAGCAGGCTTGCCCCATGACCCTTCTCTCAACTGTCCAGTAAATCCAAATGCTGATGATGGCTAGGGGGTTTCCAGTTGTCCAGCTTAGATGACTGCATTCCTCTCATAGCCAGAATCCCATGTCAAAAGTGATCACATCCAAATTCCAACTTAGCTGAATATCTAAATGGGGTAGGTGATGGTCTTCTATTCATACTCTTAAGATCATTGCACCTGGTGGTGATGTGTAGGTAGGCTGTTTACATTTACGTGGCTTTGGAATGTGGAATAAAATAGAGTGAAGCAAATGTTCGTCTGTCTTTGTGATTTTGAGTTGCATATACTTAACTTTACAACCACTAAATTTGAAGTTTTTGACAATACAGATAAGGGATAAATAAAAAATAACAGTGGTTTTCATGACGTGTTTTTCCACGGGCACAGATGATTATTTCGATTGACATTTGAAAAATCAAATCAGGACCACATTTTCAGCTCAGATGTCAGGAATAGATTGTCTTCTCTAAACTTCCAAGAGTTGATAACTAGAGGTTAGACAGGGAGCTTTCAAATCTTCATGCTTTAGCATTAACAGTTAAACTCCTTCACAATGAGCAAAGAGTCCAAAACCCAGCCAAACTCTGGCCTTTACATTAGACAGATCATTTCCCCACAAGATCCCAATTACCAGTCAACATCCATCATGGAGCATTAGGTCTCTCCCAGACTTGCTGGAACCAATTCTCAGATCCTGATCTTGTTAATGGCCAACATCTACTATCTGTTTAAACATACTGCTCTCCCCCAGTGTCAAAGCATCTTTGGAACCTTTCGATCAAGAACGGACCTACAATTAATTTCCAGACTTGGCCTCAAACAAACAGCTTGTTTGCTCCTTTCTTTTGGAAAGAGAAACAAGCTGCTGCCCACAGTCCAAGGTGCTTTTCAGCTGTCAGCTCATAGCTCCAAATCAAATTGATAAAAGAAGAAAATTATGAAAAATCACAACAGTTCTAACAGGCCCCAGAATTCAGTGTTGGCTCTCTAAGCAGCTGAAAATTTAAGGTGTTCAGTCATCTGAACTTTCTCCAACAGAATTTCCTGTTCCTTGGATGCTGCCTGACCTGCTGCGCTTTAACCAGCAACACATTTTCAGCTTTCCCCAACAGATGTTTGGATTCCTTGCACAATTCTTTTTTGGAAAAAGTGCTGTGGAAAACTTTGAGCTAATGAAACAGCTCCTAAATTGAGAGAACTTAAGTCAGGGCATCTGCAATGTTCTTCTCTACTTCCTTCAGGTGTTTGGAAAGGAAACAATTTAGTCGGGGGGCCTGTCAATCTTTAGTCCACCTACTTTGTCAAAACCTATTCCCGATTCAAACATTTGCTTCCTTTGGCTAAGAAAGCTATCCTCTCCTATCAGAAATACTGGCACAGAGTAATTAGCCAATCTTGTCCGTTACTTGTTTTTCTCCCCCCCCCAATAGCAATAAAATTATTTTGCGTAGGCCCACAGTGCTGATTTTGATTTTCTTTTCATGTTTAATTTTACAATCTTTTTTGCAACGCGTCATTCATTCTTTGTTCCTCTCCAAATTATTTTGGATGTTTTCCTTTTAGTTTTATACCATCCTTCAACTCAGTTGCCACCCATAGTCTTTTCGGCAAGTAAAGCTTTTGCTCCTTTGGGATATAAAGTGGCCTGGTAAGACGTTGAACATCTCCAGCTGATCATCTGGGACTTTACCATAAAGTGAATGGATAAATGGACCATTTACAATGGCCATTTCCATCTCATCAGAAATAAGTCCGCATTAACTAAACACGGTTTGAAATTTTAGTTGTTTCTTTGCATTTCTTGCTCTTAGACATTATGCTGGACCCAACCATACTATGATCTCGACTATATCAGTCTGGCTCATTAACAACTTCAACTGGGTGGCACGGTGGCACAGTGGTTAGCACTGCTGCCTCACAGCGACAGAGACCTGGGTTCAATTTCCACCTCAGGCGACACTAAGTGGAGTTTGCACATTTTCCCAGTGTCTGCGTGGGTTTCCTCCGGGTGCTCCAGGTTCCTCCCACAGTCCAAACATGTGCAGGTTAGGTGAATTGGCCATGCTAATTGCCCGTAGTGTTAGGTGAAGGGTTAAATGTAGGGGAATGGGTCTGGGTGGGTTGCGCTTCGGCGTGTCAGTGTGGACTTGTTGGGCCGAAGGGCCTGTTTCCACACTAAGTAATCTAATCTAATCTAAATCTAATATGGAATAAAAATCGAAAGAACTGCGAATGGTGCAAAAGTTCTGAGGAAGGGTCACTCGACCCAAAACATTAAAATTTCATTTCTCTTCACATACGTTGCCAGACCTGCTGAGCTTTTTCCAGCAATTTCTGTTTTTAAATCTAATATGGCATGTTTTTGTTGATTCCAAGGTACTTTACCACAGAAAATCATTCTGGATAAATTCCAGAAACTTCCTACCTTTCTTATGGTTTAGACTACTACTTCCAATTTATAGAAGTTAAATTCAAATCCTTCCCAGTCGTCTTATCAAAACCATTCTCCCATTCATACATACTGGTCTAATCAAATGCATTACGTATCCTATCACTTCAGTACCAGGGTACCTATATACAATTTCCACTAGTCTTAAATTTCAAGATCTTAAATTCCTCTATACAACTATAATTGACACAAACTTTTTCACTTTAGCCCTGCATTAAAATTTGTCCCATCCAAATTTACCTTAAATTCTTCTCGATTGCTTATATATTGTTTCTGCTTTGTCGCTGGTCTCAGGCAGTTGAGGAATATTTCATCTGACACTACTTTCCTGTCAATGATTTACAAAATGATTCTCAATTTTTTTTATATATAAAAGAGGTCACCTGTTTCTTTAATTAATGAGTTGCCTACAGCTACCAGATTACACTTCCCCTTGGTACGGTCGACCCCAGGCAAGATTCCCCAAGTTATTATGGCTCCAGTCAGGATATACAAATCATTAATCTCTTGCGTATCAAGGACTGAACTGGCTCCCCTTTATTCACCTACCCTCTTGTCTCCACAAGGCCACTTTACAAACCATTCCTCTCTTGTGGACGACTTACTGCCAGACCAAATGAATTTATATTTTAAAAGGAGTCTACTGGGCTTCAGTTTTAAAAAGGAATTTTATTAGTTAATAAATTTCTTCAGAGTCACAAAAGCATACAACATGGGAACAGGGCCCTCTGACCAGGTTTCCTAAAAATGAACTCATCCCATTTGCCTGCATTTGGCTTATATCCCTGAAAATCTTTCCTGTCCAGGTACCTGCCCAAATATGACTTGAATGTTGTGACTGTAGCTACCTCTACCACTACCTCCAACAGCTTGTTCTACATATGTACACCCTGTGTGAAAATGTTGCCCCTCAGGCCCCTTTTAAATCTTTTGCCTCTCACCTTACACCTATGCTCTCTAGTTTAGGACTCCCCTATGTTAAGGAAAAAAAACCTATGCTATTCACCTTATCTGTGCCCCTCATGGCTTTATAACCCACAAAAGGGTCACCCCACAGCCTCCTACAACACAGGGGAAAAAAAACCCAGCCTCTCCTTATAACTCAAACATTCTCATCTCAGTAGCATCCTTGCAAGTCTTTTTTTGCATCCTTTCCAGTTTAATAACATCCTTCATTTACAGAGGAACCTCAATTATCCAACATTCAATTATCTGAATTTTGGATTATCTGAACAAGAACGAAGGTTCCGATGCTAAACTGTTATCCAGCATTCGATTATCCAAACAAAATACTCCCCGCCTGTATCGTTCAGATAATCGAGGTTCCTTTGTAGCAGGACAACCAGAATTATATGCACTACTCTTGAGTGTGGCTTATTCCTAATGTTTCAGTATCTTTCACTGTTTGAGGAGCGCAGATAGTGGAAATGTTGGTAACTGAGCAGTTAACTTTGGGATTATTGGCTTTCACAGGTTTGTTGAAATCCTGCTGCGCTGTTTCCATTTAACACTGGTTGTCTGGCAGCACTCAGTGAGGAATGCTTCTGCTGTCCTATTTCCTTTTGAATAGCTTGTTAACTAGCTGGCTTTTCAGACACTGATTGAGAAAGCCCGTTCACGTGAAATGCAGATTCTGGATTCGAGTGGTGCTGGAAAAGTACAGCAGTTCAGACAGCATCCAAGGAGCAGGAAAATCGATGTTTCAGGCAAAAGTCCTTCATCCTGCTCCTTGGATGCTGTCTGAATTGCTGTGCTTTTCCAGCACCACTCTAATCCAGAATCTGGTTTCCAACATCTGCAGTCATTGTTTTTACCTACATGAAATGCAGAGGTGATTACTGGGTGGGTCTATGACTGTGAAACTCTACAGCACACTTGTATTTAAACACAGGCCAGGGTTGCAGACCAATTTTATTCCTTTCCATTTCTGGAAGGGTAAAACATAGAAACGTGAAGGAACCAGTTTGGGGAGGCAATAAGTCATGGGTTAATCCCGATGCCTAGAGTGTTGGAGAAGCACACCATTAGATGCTCAGATTTACATCAAGAAGCCAGAGCACAACTGGAGTCACAACAGAAGTAGTCTAAGTTGCTGGAGGTCAGGTATCCCTCAAACTAGTTTCCTAGGCCCAACCATCTTCACGTGCTTCATTATCATTGCCCCTCTAATATCAGCAGTGGGGACGTTCACTGATTTTTGCGTAATGATCAGCACCATTTATGACTTGTCAAATTCTGAAGCAGCCTATATCCAAATGCAGTTAAGATCTGATCAACAGTCAGTCAATCTTGGGCTGAGAAAAAGCAAGTAACTTTCACACCAGACAAACGCCAGGTAATGATCATCTCCAGTAATAGAACACTCGACCCTCATCTCTTGACATTCAACAGCATTACTATCACTGAATCGTCCCAGAATCATCATCCTGAGAGTTATCACTGATCAGAAGTGGAACATATAAAGACCGTGGCTACAAATGGAGGTCAGAGGCCAGGAATTCTGCAGTGATTAATTCATCTCCCAACCCCATAAAGCCTGACCACAAGGGACAAGTCAGGAATGTAATGTTGCACTTTCCACTTGCCTGGACGAGTGCAACATTCAAGAAGCTCAATACCATCCAAAGCAAAACAGACCACTCAATTCACACCTCAGAACACTTTCAACCTTTTACTCCCACTTCCACCACAGTAGCAATATGAACCAACTACAAGATGCATTATGTCAAGACTGTACCTTTTAATTTTTCTGTACTTTTGATTCTGGACTGAAGTGGGAAAATGACAGTTTTAAGAACCAAGGACTGTGGAAAGTATTGCTGCAATTTTAAAAGCAGATCATCAATACTGATTGCAAGTGCTTTTTACAATGTCGTTTGTTCAAGTACTGGGGAAGTTACTAGAGAAGAGCTGGAGCCAATGGATATCAACAAAGGGAGATTCATTTGGCAGTAAGTAGTTAATTGGTCTGTGGAATGACGACTAAATGTCAATGACAAAAACCTTCTGCCTGCAAACAACTAGATACCTACCAAATAGCTGAACAATTATGGGTGTGAATGCTTGGTCAGAAGCTGTCAGATCTCCAATAGGAAAGGGCTGTCCTTTTCTCTAAAGTAAACAAAAACTCCATCCTGAAGAGAGACAGTTTACTTCCTCTTTTCAATTGCAGTAAGCTGTGGTTTCAAACTTATAAGTCAGAAACATTCTAAGTGTGATCCAGTCACCCTGTGCCTCCTGACAAACAAATCAAAGTACTACAAGCAGGAAGATCGAGGGTTAGAGTCGTAAAAAACCAAAAAGGATCAACTCCGTGAATCCTAGGGACGGGACCATTGAACCCCTTCCCAATCTCAGCTCATTACACCCTTTTGCTTTTGTCTGTCTGTATGCGTGGTTAGGCTGAGTTCTATGAGGTGATCAAGCTTGAACCAATAGTTCATATTTGCTTAGCTGCAGCTAGGATCTCTTTATTTGGAATAAATAGCAATTCTTAAGTACCGAAAATTAGCCCCTGCTTTTGTCACCCAGAATCTAAAACGACAGCTAAGTGGAGGAATTTTGCATTTTTGTAATATAAAATGTCCAACTTTGGGAATGGCAGGGCTTGATAACGAGCATGCTACTCCAGTGAGTTTTAATAACTGCAACATTAGAAAGAATGTTCACCAAGGCTCATTAGAAAGAACGTTCTAAACAATGACCCCTACCACCTAGAAGGAATAAGGCAACAGGTACATGGAATACCACTATATCTAAAATTGCCTACAAGTCACATACAATTCCAGCATGGAACTATATCACCATTCCTTAACTGATACTAGGTCAAAATTCTGGAATTCTAACCCTAGTAGTACTGTGGGTGTACCCACACCACAAGGACTGTATTTGGTTCATCCTGACCAACCACATGACACCCTTCATTTGTGGCAAGGCTTACACAACATAACAAGCAGTGTCAAACAGGATAGCGGGCAACAGTGTATTTCTACCCAATAAGTTTTATGCATTCTAAACTCGCTCTGAACAGAAGGTCAGTGAAAGCAAGTCAGCTATCCCAAAAGCCTCAGATGCACATGTGCACATGGTCAATGCCGCAAACATTAAACTGGCTTTCTTGAGAACAAACCCACAGAAAGTGACTGGCCGTGCACTCAGATCCCATGCAGACCAACTGGCAAGAGTATTTACAGACATCTTTAACCTCTCCTTACTACAGTATCAAGTCCCCACCTACTTCAAGACCACCACCATCTCTGTGCCAAAGAAAAATCATGCAACATGCCTCAATGACTACTGCCCAATAGCTCTGACCTCCATAATTATAAAGTGCTTCAAGATGTTAGTCATAGCTCACATCACCTTCAGCCTACCTAAACTGCCTTGATCCATTGCAATTCACCTATCAGTGCAACATGTCCACACCCAGACCCCTCACCCTGGCCCTCTACTCGTCCCTGGAACATTTGTCAGGCTCCTACATATGGACAACAGTTCCAACTTCAACACCATAATTCCAAACATACTCACCTCTAAACACCAAGACCTAGATTGCAGCTGCCCCCTCAGTAACGGGATCGGACTTCCTGACCCACAGACCACAATCAGTAAGAATGGGTGACATCTCCTCTGCCATAAATCCTCAACACCAGTGCCCTATAAGGCAGCATACTCAGCCCCGTACTGTAACCCTCATACACTTATAACTGTGTGGCCAGATTCCACCAGAACCCCATTTACAAGTTTACCGACAACACCGTTGTTGCAAGTCAGATCTCAAACAACAATGAGACAGAATACAGTAAAGAAACTGAGTGCTTAGCGGCATGATGTAAAAACAACAACAATCTCTACATTACCATCAGAAAAACAAAGGAGCTGGATCTTTGACGTCAGGAAGTGGAGTGGAGCACACACCCCTGTCTGCATCAATGGTACTGAAGTGAAGATGGTGGACAGCATTAAGTTCTTGGGAGTAATGATCATCAACAATCTGCCCTGATCCATCCACATAGACAGGATAGTCAAGAAAGCACAACCATGTTTATACTTCCTCATGACGCTGAGAAAATTCAGCATGTCTACAAGGAATCTTAGCAATTTTTAGAGATGTACTATAGAAAGCATCCTTTGTAGATGCATCACAGTGTGGTATAGCAACTCTCTTCCGAAAACCACAAGAAACAACAGAGTCGTGAACACAGCCCAGTTCAGCACACGAACCAGCCTTCCATCCACCGATTCCACCTATACTTCCACTGCCTCAGGAAAGCAACCAACATAATCAAAGACTCCTCCCAACCAGATTATACTTTCTTCCACCCTCTTCCGTTGGGTGGAAGATATGAAAGTTTGAGTATATCTATGAGCAAATTCAAGAACAGCTTCTTATCCACTGTTGTCAGATTTTTTAACGGATCTCTCAAACGTTAATTCTGATCCTTCTCTCTCTGTGGACCTTCTCTCCAGCTGCAACACTGCATTCTACCCCGTTCTATTACCCTGAGGGACATGGTGTGGCACAATCTGCCTGTAAGGCACACCAAACAACATTTTTCACTGTATCTTGGTATACATGACAGCAATAAATCAATCAAATCCATAGAGACTCAAGGCAGCAACTGACCACCTTCTCAAGTTCAATTAGGACTGGACAATGAATGTCAGATCCAATGAATGGACGTAAAGGTAAATCAAGGTTAACTTTTGAGCGTTCAAATCACTGAAGCCTGCCTGAAAAGAGATACTATTGGATGACAAATGAAAGTTACCTTTAGATGTCACTATCTTTTGCAAATTGACATCCCTTAGCATTAACATGTATAGTACCTGTAATGGACAATTAAAAGGATAGAAAGTATCCCTGGGGAAAATGTATAAGTGTGACATGGCACACTAAAAATGACACAGTCACATATTTGCTAGACATCATATGTTGCAAAATGAACACACCATACCTACATGTAATTTAAACTGCAATTCCTCAAACAACGAGTCAAGTTGAGCTTTATAATTCAATCAAGTACTTTTCTGGAGGAAGCAAATGAACAAACTTTCTCAAATACATAATGGCATTACAGAAAATAGCAAAATTATTTTGAGGAAAATATTGAAGTTTATAATAACACACTATGGTAGAAATAACAAAACAACCACATATGCTTTGGAAACTTAGTCTAACTGTACTACAAAGACACCTAGGGGTAAAAATGACAAGTCAGTGAAAGTAGCAATGCAATTTAACAACCCTTAAAAAAATACAACTGTGAAAACTGGGAAACTATTCATTGAAAATTACAAAGTCATGTTAAAATTTGCTTATGGTTTGGTTAGGAGGCAGTCAGAATATTGTGGACAGTTCTCTCTTCATATTAAATAAGTATATACATTCGCAGGAGACAATTTACAAGGATATTACCAGAACAGAAGACTTAAAACTAATCAGGAAAGATTCAATGGCTGGAAGACTTATTTCTAACAAATTTGAGGGACCTTTTGGTAGATAACAGGTTTGACATAGTATTTGTTAGATATTTTAAAGATATTTATATTATGGAAGATATTTTACTTGGAGTCCAAACCCAAGGGACATAAATATATGGTCACAAATAAATGCAATAAAAAATTCAGGATAAACATTGCTGCACAGACAGCCCATAATATAAAATGTGCCATTGAATGGTACAGCTGAAATATATAATTGATACATTTAAAGAATAGGTACATGAAGGAGAAAGGAATATCCTGTAAAAGGATACACTTAAATGTTCAGCAGAGTAAAAGGGGCTTACATTGATCACTAACACTTGTGCATGCCAATGCACTGTACATTTTGTAATTATATCAAGTACAGCAAATAACTGCAATTTAAGACTTTTTTTTTCTAAATTAATAACATTAATATAGTGGGAAGCCAAACTAATAACAAACTACTGAATTTGAAGTTTTAACTTATTTTCTACCATTAGCTGCTACTAATTTGAAAATCATAATCAAAACACACAAATGACACCCAAAAAAATCAGTACTGCCCCCTCAAGTTCAGAAGGTTGTGGCATCAATTCCCACTCCAAGAACTGAAATAAATTAAGAGTACACTACTATGTTGAGACTGACAACTCGAATATGATTGAAGGGACAATAATAGGTACAGTGGCATTATCCAAAACAAATTAATGTCTCCTACTGAACATTTTTTCTTCAACCACTAATGCAAAAACAGGTGAGCTGGTATTTCATCTCATCATTGGTTGTGGGCTGCACACAAAATGGCTGCCAAGTTTGCCAATATTCAACAGCAACTACAGTACAAAATATTTGAGAAACACTAAGATAATAATTCAAACAAGCTCATTCCTTCCGTGAAGCATCACCTGTTAAATTACCTATATAAAGTCCCAAATAAAAATAATTTCCTAAATCCACATACAGACAATTAAATGCTTCATGATTGAAATATTTATAATGCTAAAGAAACACAAATGCTCAGGCACAATATTTGGTGAAGAATGGTGCCAAATAAAATTTAAGTTGTAAAATCAGAAGCTCCCACAAGAAATATATTTACTATATGAAAAGCACATGACATTGAAATCTGTCCTTTTATTGACTGTAATTTTTATAACACGGATAAAGCATAAGATGTATTCATACAGTAACTGTACCTCCACAAGTGGCCACAATATTATCAGGAACTTGAACCTTAATACAAGCTGGACAAACCCAATTGTCATTGGCAATGTAGAAGTTAGTTTTGTGGAATGATCTCTGGCCGACAAATTCCTGAAGCATTGCTTGAAATACATTGTGGAAACTTCAGATAAAAGTTATTTAGGATCTAGAACTGAGCAATTTTTTAAAAACAAAATCTGTTAATGAGAAATGGGTAGTGAGCCATTGTAGTTCCTGTGATGTAGGCATGCTCACTGTGCTGTTCAGAATTCCAGGTCTGGTGGCATTTGGACAAAAACTGCTTCAGTAACCTGAGTCGAGAACGGTGCTGAATCTAGTCTTCCTCATGCTAGACCTATTTCCAATTCTTACTAACTCCAGTTTTGCTATGGGCTCCTTGACATCATACTCTATTACTGACAGGCCAGCTAGCCTGATAGTGGGTTCATTAGAAAATTGATGAAATTTGTTATGATTGAAGTCTTAAAAACACTTCAAAATCATAATAAAAGAATCTTCCTCCAATATCCAACATGCATGGAAATAGTATATACATGGTCAAGCGCTCACTACCTAAATCTGCTGGTTGCTTAAGAAATATTAGTGCTGACAAGGTGTACTCGACTCACCACTGCCACAGGACGAACGTATTTTTTTACATGGGCAGAACAAACCAATAGCTCATCTGAATCTGGGAATTCTCACTGCAAGCACCAAGCCGCCGCCTTGAAACCAGTTTCAAATAGCTTGAATAAAGCATCTAATCCATTATTCCTTTCCAATAATAAAGATCTCATTGTCCAGATCCTAAGCACCCGGCATTCCCCCTTTAGACTCAGACACCCATTGCATGGGATCACGATAATGGGGACTTTTAGCATATAATCAAAATGTCAAAATGATTTCATGGAACGGGAATCGTGCTTGACAAATTTATTAAGAGTCTTTTCAGGATGTAAATAATAGGGCAAATATAAAGGGAAATCAAATGTAGTAGTGCATTTGGATTTCTAAAAGGTTTTTTAACAAGGTACCATGTAAAACATTAATAGACATAAGAGCTCATGGAGTTTAGGAGTGATATATTGGCATGGGCAGAGGAATAGTTAACAGTTAGGAAGCAGAGAGGAATAAATCAATCAATTTCTGTATCAGCAAGTTACAACTAGTTTCATGCTTAAAAAAAGAACTTGCTCTAAGGTACTTACAGTTCACTAAATTAGCAAATCTGAACAGAAAAAAATCTTTTTCACATGGCAAGTAGTTTGGGTATGGTAAGCACTGCTCTGAAGTGTGGTACAGGCAGGATTCAATTGAGTTAGTCATTCAAGAGGGCACTGGATGATTATACGCCTACAAATACTGTGCAAAGCTATGTGGAAAAAAAACAGGACAATGACATAAGTAATCATGTTCATTTGAAAAGCCAGTGCAGAGACGATGAGCTGAATAGCCTCCTTATGTATAACATTTCCCTTATTCTGAGACTTACACAAGACAGACTAATCTATCCAAGTTGGCTGCTGATACAGAGTTCAGTGCAAATGTACTTGGAGCATTCCCTCAGGAATATGGGAGCAGTCAGCGAAAGAAAGTTGAAGCTGAAGGTTGAGAGATCATTCTGAATAGGGAGCAGGCTTAAGGAGGAGATGTATGGCCTATTATTTTAACATATATACTTGTGTAACAGTCAATTTTTTAAGACTGTTTTAGGGTGAAATTTATAGAGTCAACTATCACATGGACATTACTTTTAAGGGGTTGAAATTCATGCCCATCAAAATTGATTCTGTACCATTTGAAGCCCAGTTGATCTCTAAATGAATATAGAAAAAGACAATGAATTATAGTAATTACCAGATAAACAGAATAGAAAATAAAATGAGTTAGTGATTATTCCATCCACCTGGAATTTTCTAGCTAGTCTCTCTTTTGTTTAAAAAAAATCTTACAGTGGAATGACAAATGACATGACTGGTGCAGCTGAGGGCGAGACTGGAATCCCAGACTGGAGTGGGACAGGGGCAGAACAGAGTACCAGAGCAGAGCGGGACAGCTGTACAAAAAGTGAATAATTATAATGCTCGCTCAATATTGAACTGAAGAAATCTGAAGCCTAACATCGGTGTGGATTACGTGAAGAACTAGGGTTGATTTTTACCCAAGATTTATGGAAAATTACAAACTTTTTGGGCAAAAATAGAGGGTTGACTTTCACATGAGATCAATCTTTACTCAGTATTTACAGTAATTACAGGATGCTCTTGGTAGAGAAAAGAACTGAAAAAAAACTTCAGAGTCTAATCTAATCATAGCTGTAAATTATTTACTTTTGAGAAAGGTCTAGTCACAATGGTGATGAGGTCAGAGATCAAAGAGCTGTTAAACTACATACAACTCCAATAGCTTTCATAGCAGAGCATGCTAGACTCAACAAGTATTAACTTAGATGCAAAACCCTAGAAGCAATTTTCAATAAGTTATAGCAGCGAAAGGCAAAAATGTCTTGAATGCATACCTTCACCGTTGTTTTCTTGTTGCTCACCAAACTCTCAAAAACAAAAATTGTATATAAAAACAAAAGCTGTACAACACAAAGATAAAAAGCCATTTGAGTTTGAAGCCCACCATCTGCTGATTAATCATAATACCAAATGCCCACAGGTCAATCAGCTTATTTTATACTTACTTTATTAATTTTCACAGAACAGTTGAAACTTAAGTAAAGCTTTCCATTTTAGTTAGATACATTGTACTTAATTCATTTCTCTGTAGTTCAGTGGTGTCTCTAGTTGAATCAGATATTAAGTGCAAAAACGTTCTTACAGTTGTAACTAATTTGAGAAGTAACGAAAAGTACGACCACCCTTCAACCAGAAAGGCAGCGTGACAAAAAAGACAAAGACCTTCATTTAAAAAGAAATGGTGACATTTCTTAACTCAGAAAAACTTCACTATTCATGAATTCCTCGGAAACTGTGGCTTACACAGACGAGTGTGGCAAAATTTTGCACACAAGGTACAAGTACCAAAATGCTACTTACACCGGTAATTCATGGTGTGGACAGCACCTAAAAGTTTGCTATTAGAATTCAAAGATCTTGAATTTTCAAACAGAACTCAATCAAGAAAATGTTTTAGCCAGATTACAAGGAGAATCCAAAGGGATTTTATAATACATGAAGGGCAAAAGGGTAATTAGGGAGAGATTCAGGCTCCTCAAAGATGAGCAAGGCAGCCTAGCCTGTGTGTGGATCCACAGGAGAGTATTACACGTCGATGTTCACTGTGGAAAAGGACATGGTTGATACAGAATGTGGAGATATAGATGGCGATACCACGAAAAACATCCATATTACAGAGGTGGTGGTGCTGGCTATCTTAAAACGCATAAAAGGTGGATGAATCCTCAGACCTGATCAGGTGAACGCTACAGGAAGCTAGGGAAGTGATTGCTGGGCCCCTTGCTGAGATATTTGTATCATCAATCATCACAGGTGAGGTGCCAGAAGACTGGAGGTTGGCTAACATGGTGCCACAATTTAAGAAAGGTGGTGTGTCACAAGGATTGGAGCTGGGTCCGCTGCATTTTCTCATTTATGGTTTGGATGTGAACATAGGAGGTATAGTTAGTAAGCTTGCAGATGACACCAAAATTGGAGGTGCAGTGAACAGCAAAGAAGGTTATCTCTGAGTATAACAGAATCTTGATCAGATAGGACAATGGGCCAAGAAGTGGCAGATTAGAAAAATGAGAAGTCCTGCATTTTGGACAGGCAAATCAGGACAGGAGTTACCATCGAGTGTACAAGGTCCTGGGGAGTGTTGCTGAACAAAGAGAACTTGGATTGCAGATTCATAGATCTTTGAAAGTGGAGTCACAGGTAGATAGGATAATGAGGGCAGCATTTAGTATGTTTTCCTTTATTGTTCAGAGCATCGAGTATATGAGTTGGGAGGTCACATTGTGGCTGTACAGGACATTGGTTATGCCACTTTTGGAATATTGCATGCAATTCTGGTCTCCTTCCTATTGGGAAGATTTTATGAACCTTGAAAGGGTTCAGAAAAGATTTACATGGATGTTGCCAAGGTTGGAGGGTTTGAGCTATAGGAGAGGCTGAATAGGCTGGGGCTGTTATCCTTGGACCATCAGAGGTTGAACGGTGGCCTTATAGAGGATTATAAAATCATGAGGGGCATGGATAGGGTTAAGGAGACACGCTCTTTTCTCTAGGGAGGACAAGTTCAAAATTAGAGGGTGTAGCGCAAGAGGGGAAACATGAGACTTTTTCACACAGAGGGTGGTGCAATGAGCTGTCAGAGGTGGTTGTGGAGACTGGCACAATTACATTTAAAAGACATCTGGATAGATATATGAATAGAAAGGGTTTAGAGGGATATGGGCCAAATGGTGGCAAACGGGACTAGACTAATTTAGGATATCTGGTCAGCATAGATAAGTTGGAACAAAGGGTCTGTTTCTGTGTTTTACATCTTTAAGACTCCATGACATATTTTCATGTGTCAATTCCAAAACAAAATTCCTACTTAATAGGAAGTCTACTGAAAAAAAATCCTCAAGTATGAATTCTTTCAAAACCTCAGGTGTTACAATAAAAACTTACAATAAAAGATTTGTCGATAGGTTCTACTTCGCCACATTGGGGGAAAAAGAATTACAAGAAGCTCAGGCTGCCTGTTTAACTTTCACTCATTCAGTTGGGACATGCTGCTGACAAAACCAGTATTTGTTTTCCATCATAATTGCCTTTGAGACACACCCTATGCAACAAAGGATATCCATCCTATATGCAAAATGCTGTATCAAAACTTATCCAAATAAAATGCTTTGGAGAATTCGCTTTTAAAGCTTCTGGGGGATCAAGTTCATAGATAGAGATGCCCCAAATCAAGATATTTGAATCCCAAACTAGCTACACGCTACACTGAGAAATACACATCAAGGAGAAGGTATATTTCTGAAAATTAATTTAATTTTGTCATGTACAATTTTCACATGTTCTTAGCACTTGGGTTATAGATATTTTTAAATCAACCTGTACAGACATGCTATGACACACCTTTGAAACAAAAGGGACTAGAACCCAGGCCTTCTGGCCCAGAGGTAAAACACTGCTACTGCACTTCAAGAGTCCAATCACTTGTGTTGCAAACAGAACACAAGAACAGCTCTTGTCACCGCAGCAAATGCCTGGCAATGAACAATCATCACTGCTGGCTTTTTAATGCTATTGCACTAATAGTGATTATATAATTGACATGCAAATGGTAACAAAAATAAGCTGTTAAAATTATACCTTAGACTGAATCAAGATTGCAATCCAATTTTTGACAAGATGAGCAAATCAATACATTGCACAAAAGGAATGGAGAAAGAAAATGCCTTCAAATATAGATGTGCTGCATTACATATTCTGTGCACAGTAAAATTTAATTTTAACCATTCAAAAAAAACTTCTCAATGCCTCAAATAAGCTCAAGGGAACAAACACTGACTTTTCATTAACTGATCCTAACTTTTCCTGACAGACTTGAGGATAAAGGACTGCACTGCAGAGCAGCGTCTTTCCTGTCAATGATGCACTCATAAGTTCACAAATCCAGATTAAAGATGGAAACCCACAACTGGATTTCATAACTTGTTTGTTTTCAGCGTACACCAACTCACAAGGTTCTAAATGTTCAAAACATTTGAAACTTGAAAATTTTCCACAAACGTCTCCCAGCACAACAGAGCGTGCAGTCAGATAAATAAAAAAGTCATAAACATTTGCTTATAGAGCAGCCTTGATTAAAGAAGCTGGTAGTAAAAAGGAATAAAATATATTGTGCACCAACACAACATTTGAGCGTATAACAGTATTTTGGTCATTATTTCCAACTTTGGCGTTAGTCAGATTTGCTACTCTAACATGGGTTGTTAACAGAGCTGTGCTTCTTACACCAGTTCTTATTCTAAATGAAAAAAAATCAATGGAATGTTAGGAAACAGATTACCTCAGTTACTACCAAGTAATTAAAGGATCTGTTCATGATTGAACTATCTATCCTATCTATTAGTTCACATTAGTATTTATAACATTAAAATAGTAAAATGTAACAAGACATTTCACAGAAGCATTATCAAACAAAATTTGACAGAGCTACAAAAGGTTGTAATGAGGCGGAGAACCAAAAATCTCAGACAGAGGTGAGAAACCGAAGGCTTCAAGAAGAGTGATGAAACAACAAAGACATTTGTGCACAGAATTTCAGAGCAAAGCGTTCTCACAGCTCAAGACCTATCAAGAAGTGGTGCAATGATTGAAATTGAGAACATACAGAAGGCACACAAATTTCGGTGGAGATGGTTTAAAAAAAATGAAGGCACGAAGACGCAGTGATTTGAAATCAAGAACAGGAGAATTTTAAAATCCAGTAAGTCTGAAATAAAAGCTGATGCATGTCAGTTAGCAAAGGTGATAGGTGAACAAATGGATGAACTATGGCACAGGCAGGTTCAACAGCAAATTTATTCACAGTAGAAACTAGGTGGTTAGTCATAAAACAACAGAATGGTCACAGCTACAGGTATTGAAAGCAAGATTAAGGATCTCAGACGAGCTAAGGCACAATTAAACACGAGCTATGGTACAAACAAGCAAATAGACAGTTTTGTTAATCGACTGGATATGTGGTCAAAGATCATCTCAGGGTCAAATAAGGTACCAAACTAATGTGCATCTTCAGACAGTCAAATGGAGGGGGATGGAACCAGTAACCATGGAATCACACTTGTGATAGACTGAAGGCATTAGCTTCAATAAACTCAATAATTAGAGGAGTGCTTGTCAGTCAAGCAAGTGTAACAAGTCAAAGATATGACTAGGTCAAGAGGGAGTCTTGGGTATCATCAGCATACAAGTAACACAGCTGAAGTCACTGAAGAGCAGAATTGATTAGGCCTCTAACTGACAGCCATCCAGGAGCAGGTCTTAGAAAAATTAAGATTTATTGCATTGAAAATAGCAAAAGCTTCAAAGTCACAATCTGTCACTCCATAGCATGGAAGTCCTGAATTCCCAGAAGTTGACTTCAAGCAAGATACTTGTTGGGATTGTGGCCATGTCTGGGAAAATGAAATATCACTAGCTTAGGTCCTTTCGTTACCATGAGAAAAAAATTCTTCAATGCACCCTCCCACCTGGACCATCCTCAAAAACATACAATATTTAGATTGCAACATTTATGGTTTTAAAGTAGATATTTATGAAAATAAATACAGGGAGTTTGGTTGAATTGTAACAAGAAAAGCAGATTTGCGCTTTTTTTCCTCTTTCCTTTTCGGAGTGTAGCAGCATGTCTAACAAAATGTGTTTGGATTGCTTAATCTTGCTCTATTTAAGAATAATTGAACACAGGCATAACTGAACGCTTTTGACATTACCTTTAGTGCCAAAGAACTGAATATCAATTAGCATGTGTTGCATTTTAGAAAATGAACCTTCCACTGGCAGAGTAGAGTCAGGTACTAATGTATTCACTGGAAGATCAAATACATGAGAAGAGTACTGTACAAAATAAAATCTCCTTTAAAAGCCATCTGAAAATTGTTAATCATTGAAGCATCAAACATTTTGGTTAAAATTCTATATCTTAAAGCAAAAGGACGACACCAAGATTCTGACTGTCACTCATGGCTGATTTAAGGTTACTCCATGATCATTCAATACTTGTTCAACACTGCTCTCATAGGTTTAGCATAGGACAAACATTCCCTCCATTACATTTGAAAGGTCAGATGAATACAACTGTGAAACAAAATTACTCAAACATCAATTAACATATAAAAACATTATTACTGTAGTTTAAAAGCAGTTTGTAACATTCACATGCAGTGCAAAGAGCACCTCCAAGATAAATTCAGTCAACTTTTTATTGCTGGATGTGAAATGCCATTTTATATTAAACCGTGCTACTCTAATCATGCCGTTTACGATAAAATTGTTAATCTCTCCCTTTGAGAAGACGTGAAAACACTGAATACACGCAGCTGTTTTTGCTCATTACCAGCATTATGCAAATTAATGCATCATGGGGAGTTGGCTCTGTCAAATTGCTGCAGACAATTCAGACCAAATAATCAAACAAATTTATATAAAAACAGAAATAAAGTAAGTCACAAAAACTTACAAAATTGCCTCTACCTTAAAACCACAACTTCTTAGCTTAGTTGCCGAGAAGAAACTTTGAATCAAGCTTAAACAACCACATTACCATTTCAGTTATCAAGTCATGAAAGCAATCTACAAGACTGATATTGTTTCAGCAATTCGACAATATCCGACAAAATTGCATGTGCACTAAATAACAAGAACTACAAACATGCAGTATCAAACTTCAAAAGAAACCACTGCTGAGATAAACTAACATGGAAAAACTAAAACACTAGCAAGCTGGATCACCAAATTAACCAGAAATTTTTCAAACTTAAAAATAAATGATTGCACTAATTGCATTAGCGTCAAGGCACACAATTGTTCATACACAATGGGTTGCATCAGGTTATATTATACTAAAGACTGAAGAGATCAATGAAATGAAATCCAGATACTCTGGTTCATTTTTAGCCAGTTAATCAGCAGGCAATGATTGTAAAATTCGTGAACTGAATTATTAGATTTGCTCAAAGTAAATACTTCATGCTACACGTTTATTCTCTCATTAATATTGCTTAATACTGTTTCAGAGAGAAAAAAAGTTAGTATAAACAAATCAACAGATGACCTTAGACATAGTCCCCACTGGCATATCATCTTTCTTGAACAGTGGTTCACTCCGATTAAAGATTCCTCACATGAGGAACATTACAGCACATTCAAACCTGTGAAGGGCAAATATGGATTCAATCCATGCTCAGTTCAGTGCTTGATCAGAGATGCAGTGAGGGGCTAGAAACCAAATGGAGGCCATAACATTTAAAAATTAATACAGGGATAAATAGACTTTAAGCAAGAAGTCCATCTGATGGTATCTACTTTTTTTTAAATTCATTCACTGGAGTTGTCACTGGCCAAGCCAGTATTTATTACCCATCCCTAATTGCCCAAATGCAGTTAAGAGTCAACCATGCTATTGCAGATCTGGAGTCACATGTAGGCCAGACTGGTAAAGATTGAAGATTTTCTTCCCTAAAGGATGCTAGCGATCCAGGTAGTTTTTCTGCCAATCGACAACAGTTTCACAGTCACAGTTAGATCTTAATCACAGATTTTTATTGAGGTCAAATACCATCATCTGCCATAGAGGGATTTGAACCTGAGTCTCTGGATTAATAATCTAGTGGCAATATGGTGGGCGGGATGATGGCACAGTGGTTAGCACTGCTGCCTCACAGCACCAGAGACCCGGGTTCATTTCCTGACTCAGGCGACTGACTGCGTGGAGTTTGCACATTCTCCTCGTGTCTGCATGTGTTTCCTCCAGGTACTCCGGTTTCCTCCCACAGTCCAAAGATGTGCAGGTCAGGTGATTTGGCCACGCTAAATTGCCCGTAGTGTTAGATAAGGGGTAAATGTAGGGGTATGGGTGGGTTGCGCTTCGGCGGGTCGGTGTGGTCTTGTTGGGCCGAAGGGCCTGTTTCCACACTGTAAGTAATCTAATCTAATCTAATGACTGGACCATTGTCTCCCTTTACTTTTCTTACCTCTGGTGATACTGGGCATTGTTAACAGGCTGCATTGTTAACATGCTTTAAGAGGTGCCTAATGCCAAAGATCCAAAAGATTAAGATAATTTTAGAGTCCACAAACAAATACTGTCCTCATGTACTTCAGCAAGGAGAAGGAAAGAAGTATTACAGATCACTGCACTATTGACCCTAAAACTTCACACTAGGCAGATTACGATTTTTCTTTAAAATAACATCCAATTTGTTAGCTGGCAGCATAATTTCAATCGTACAACCATCTTAGTGAAGGGTTTATTTGGATCACTGAAATGATTAAATTATTTTGCAAGTGCCAAATAGGAGTTAACAGCTATATTTGGCCTTTCTATACATAATTAATACCCAAGTGAAATTTTCACATTTCTTTAGTCATTACCTAAATGGCTTGGCAATTTACACTTGACATTTCATCTCAAGTCAACAACTTTTAGATTGCCGACAGTGTGGAAACAGGCCTTTCAGCGCAACCAGTCCACACTGACCCTCCGAAGAGTAACCCACTCAGACCCATTTCTATGGGCAATTCTATGGGCACCTAACAATATGGGCAATTTAGCATGGCCAATTCACCTAACCTGCATATCTTTGGACTGTGGGAGGAAACCGGAGCACCCGGAGGAAACCCACACTGGAAGAATGTGGAAACTCCACACAGCCAGTTGCTAGAGGCTGGAATCAAACCTGGGACCCTGGTGCTGTGAGGCAGCAGTGCTAACCACTGAGCCACCGTGCCACCCCGCCACCCCAAATTTTATATTGCATCTTTAACTTGCCAAAATGCCACAAGTCATTTCACAGGAGCATTATGGTTCAAAACTTAATGAACCTGGGAGGGGAGAGGGAGACAGAAAACAAAAGAGAAATAGCATAAGAGCAGAAGACTTGAAAAAGGTACAGTCTGGATACCATGCTGTAAAAATGCAGCATATTAATCACAAAGCCAGATCTAAAAGTGGTTTACATACTGAATCAACAAAGCTTGCATCAAACAAAAAAAAGTATTTTAAACATGAATTGCTCTAAACATTTCCAGGCTGCTGCATGCTTTAAAAGAATTCAACCACAACTCCACTGGAAGTATTGAATAAAATGCACAAAAGTCGTTTATCTTAAACATTTGTTTTGCCCTGGAAACTATCAAAAAATGATATTCATTGTTGTTTAAAATTTTGAGGCAAGTTAGAGTGTTAAATCAATGCAGAACTAGCTCAAAGGTAGAAGGCAAAGGGTGGTGGTGGAGGGTTGTTTTTCAGACTGGAGTCCTGCGACCAGTGGAGTGCCACAAGGATCGGTGCTGGGTCCACTACTTTTTGCCATTTACATAAATGATTTGTATGTGAGCAGAAGAGGTATAGTTAATAAGTTTGCAGATGACACCAAAATTGGAGGTGTAGTGGACGAGGTGCTGCATTTTGGGAAAACAAATCATTGCAGGGCTGATACATTTAATGGTAAGGTCCTGGGCAGTGTTGCTGAACAAGAGACCTTGGGGTGCAGGTTCATAGCTCCTTGAAAGTGGAGTCGCAGGTAGACAGGATAATGAAGGCTAGTTTTGGTATGCTTTCCTTTATTGGTCAGAGTTTCGAGCACAGGAGTTAGGAGGTCATGTTGGAGCTGTACAGGACATTGGTTAGGCAGCTTTTCAAATATTGCACGAAATTTTAGTCTCCTTCCCATCAGAAGGATGTTGTAAAACTTGACAGGGTTCAGAAAAGATTTACAAGGATGTTGCCAGGGTTGGAGGATTTGAGCTATAGGGAGAGGCTAAAGAGGCTGGGGCTGTTTTCCTTGGAGGCTGAGGGGTGATCTTATAGAGGTTTATAAAATCATGAGGGGCAGGAATAGGATTAATAGACAAAGTCTTTTCCCTGGGTTGGGGGGAATCCAGAATTAGAGGGCAAAGGTCAAGGGTGAGAGGGGAAAGATATGAAAGAGACCTAAGGGGCAACTTTTTCACACAGAGGGTGGTGTGTGTGTGGAATGAGCTGCCAGAGGAAGTGGTGAGGCTAGTACAATTGCAACATTTAAAAGACATCTGGATGGGTATATCAGAAAGGTTTGAAGGGACATGGGCCGGGTGCTGGCAGATGGGACTAGATTGGGTTGGGACATCTGGTCGGCATGGACAAGTTGGACCAAAGGGTCTGTTTCCGTTTTGTACATTTCTGACTCCATGACTCTCCAAGTCAAGGACGTAATTTTGGATCTTTCCTCATTGACATACTGCCTTGACAAAAGCGGATCTGAATAGTACTTGGCTTCTGCTCCACAGACATAGGGTCAGCTTCCACGTGATGACATTCCTCAATCAAATCTCATAACCTTTCCAAAACTTTGCTCCATCAACAATGCTTATTCAACATTCCAACGTGTAGAGTCACAATTTCAAGTTAAACGCTTGTGTCAAACCACTTTTTAACCCACAACACAAGCAAACTCAGTTTTCCCTTCATTAGCAGGAAAGGTAAGAAAAGTAGGCAGCTAGTGCACGAGTCTTTTAGGGATATACCCATTTCAAACAGGTATGCTGTTTTGGAAAATGTAGGGGGTGATGGATTCTCAGGGGAACATAGCACGAACAGCTAAGTTTCTGGTATTGAGATTGGCTCTAATGCAATGAAGGATACATCGGGTTCCAAGAGATCAACTGTGTTCGGGGGTTCTCTTGTCCGAGGTACAGACAGACGTTTCTGTGGCCAGCAGCGAAAAATCAGAATGGTGCGTTGCTTTCCTGGTGCCAGGATCAAGGATGTCTCCGAGAGGGTGCAGAATGTTCTCACGGGGGAGAAGGGCCAGCAAGAGGTCACTGTCCACATTGGAACCAATGACATCTGAGGGGAAAAGGTGGAGATTCTGAAGGGATATTACAGATGCAGAAATTTAAAAAGGAGATCCTCGAGAGTAGTAATATCTGGATTACTCCCAGTGTTAACAGCTAGTGAGGGCAGGAATAGGAGGATAGAGCAGATGAATGCATGGCTGAGGAGCTGATGTAAGGGGGAAGGATTCATATTTTTGGATCACTGGAATCTCTTTTGGGGTAGAAGTGACCTGCACAAGAAGGATGGATTGCACCTAAATTGGAAGGGGACTAATATACTGGCAGGGAAATTTGCTGGAGCGGCTCGGGAAGACAAACTAGTAAGGTGGGGGGAGGAAACAGTGAGGAAGGAGATCAATCTGAGACTGGTACAGTTGAGAACAGAAGCAAGTCATAACAATCAGGGCAGGTAGAGACAAGGTAAGACTAATTAATTAAACTGCATTTATTTCAATGCAAGGGGCCTAACAAGGAAGGCAGATCAACTCAGGGCATGGTTAGGAAAATGGGACTGGGATATCATAGCAATTACAGAAATGTGGCTCAGGGATGGGCAGGATTGGCACTTTAATGTTCCAGGAGGCAAATGTTACAGGAAGGGTAGAAAGGGAGGCAAGAGAGATGGGGCAGTGGCATTTTTAATAATGGACAGAATTACAACTGAGCTGAAGGAGGATATTCCTGGAAATACATCCAGGGAAATCATTTGGGTGAAACTGAGAAATAAGAAAGGGATGACAATCTTATAGGGATTGTATTATACACCCACTAATAGCCAGAGGGAAATTGAGAAACAAATTTCTAAGGAGATCTCAGCTATCTGTACGAATAATAGGGTGGTTATGGTAGGAGATTTTAACTTTCCAAACATAGACTGGGACTGCCGTAGTGTTAAGGGTTTAGATGGAGAGGAATTTGTTAAGTGTGTACAAGAAAACTTTCTGATTCAGTATGTGGATGTACCTACTAGAGAAGGCACAAAACTTGACCTACTCTTGGGAAATAAGGCAGGGCAGGTGACTGAGGGGTCAGTGGGGGAGCACTTTGGGGCCATCAACCATAATTCTATTTGTTTTAAAATAGTGATGGAAAAGGATGGACCAGATCTAAAAGTTGAAGTTCTAAATTGGAGAAAGGCCAATTTTGACGGTATTAGGCAAGAACTTTCAAAAGCTGATTGGAGGCAGATGTGTTCGCAGGTAAAGGGACAGCTGGAAAATGGGAATCCTTCAAAAATGAGATAACAAGAATTGAGAGAAAGTATATTCCTGTTAGGGTGAAAGGGAAGGCTGGTAGACATAGGGAATGCTGGATGACTAAAGAAATTAAGGGTTTAGTTAAGGAAAAGAAGGAAGCATATGTCAGGCGTAGACAGGATAGATCGAGTGAATCCTTAGAAGAGTATAAAAGAAGTAGGAGTATACTTAAGAGGGAAATCAGGAGGGCAAAATGGGGACATGAGATAGTTTTGGCAAATAGAGTAAAGGAGAATCCAGAGTTTTTACAAATATATTAATGATAAAAGGGTAACTCGGGAGAGAATAGGGCCTCTCAAAGATCAGCAAGGCGGCCTTTGTGCAGAGCCGCAGAAAATAGGGGAGATACTAAACGAGTATTTTGCATCAGTGTTTACTGTGGAAAAGGATATGGAAGATATAGACTGTAGGGAAACAGATGGTGACATCTTGCAAAATGCCCAGATTACAGAGGAGGAAGTGCTGGATGCCTTGAAAGAGGTAACGGTGGATAAATCCCCAGGACCTGATCAGGTGTACCCTAGAGCTCTGTGGGAAGCTCAAGAAGTGATTGCTGCGCCTTTTGCTGAGATATTTGTATCATCGATAGTCACAAGTGAGGTGCCGGAAGACGGAGGTTGACAAACTTGATGCCACTGTTTAAGAAGGGTGGTAAGGACAGTCCAGATAACTATAGAAGAGTTAGACTGACGGTGGTGGTGGGCAAGTTGTTGGAGAAAATCCTGAGGGACAGGATGTACATGTATTTGGAAAGGCAAGGACTGATTTGGGATAGTCAACATGGCTTTGTGCGTGGGAAATCATGTCTCACAAACTTGATTGAGCTTTTAGATGTAACAAAGAGCACTGATGAGGGCAGAGCGATAGATGTGATCTATATGACTTCAATAAGGCATTCGACAAGGTTCCCCATGGGAGACTGACGAGCAAGGTTAGATCTCACGGAATGCTAGCCATTTGGATACAGAAATGGCTCAAAGGTAGAAGACAGAGGGTGGTGGAGGAGAGCTGTTTTTCTGACTGGAGGTCCACAAGGTGCTGGGCCCTCTACTTTTTGTCATTTACAGAAATGATTTGGATGCGAGCATAAGAGGTAGTTAGTAAGTTTGCAGATGACACCAAAATTGGAGGTGCAGTGGACAGCGAAGAGGGCTACCTCAGATTACAACGTGATCTTGACCAGAAGGGCCAATGAGCTGAGAAGTGGCAGATGGAGTTTAATTCAGATAATGCGAGGTGCTGCATTTTGGGAAAGCAAATTTTAGCAGGACTCATATACTCAATGCTAATGTCCTAGGGAGTGTTGGTGAATAAAGAGACCTTGGAGTGCAAGTTCATAGCTCCTTGAAAGTAGAGACAGAATAGTGAAGGAGGCATTTGATACGCTTTCCTTTATTGGTCAGAGTATAGAGTACAGGAGTTGCGGTTGTACAGGACATTGGTTAGGCCACTGTTGGAATATTGCATGCAATTCTGGTCTCCTTCCTATCGGAAAGATGTTGTGAAACTTGAAAGGGTTCAGAAAAGATTTACAAGGATGTTGCCAGGGTTGGAGGATTTGAGCTATAGGGAGAGGCTGAACAGGCTGGGGCTGTTTTCCCTGGAGCATCAGAGGCTGAGGGGTGACCTTATAGAGGTTTACAAAATTACGAGGGGCATGGATAGGGTAAATAGGCAAAGTCTTTTCCCTGGGGTTGGGGAGTCCAGAACTAGAGGGCGTAGGTTTAGGGTGAGAGGGGAAAGATATAAAAGAGACCTACGGTGCAACTTTTTCCACACAGAGGGTAGTACAAGTATGGAATGAGCTGCCAGAGGAAGTGGAGGAGGCTGGTACAACTGCAACATTTAAGAGTCATTTGGATGGGTATATGAATAGGAAGGGTTTGGAGGGATATGGGCCGGGTGTGGCAGGTGGGACTAGATTGGGTTGGGATATCTGGTCGGACCGAAGGGGCTGTTTCCATGTTGTACATCTCTATGACTCTATGAACTCTAACGTCCTCCGTGGCAGCAATCAGTCAATTACGAAACCAACGTATCACATTCTTGCCTCAAGACATACTACTGAAACCTTTATTTATGCCTTCATCATCCGAAATGTGATTTTCTCTTGGTTAGCTTTGCATCATCTGTTCGGTTAGAAACTGCTGCTCATCCAAACTTCAACTACCTATTTTCTGTGCCAACATGAACCATCAGGTCAAGTTTTTATTAATCTCAAACTTATGTTTATATCCTGTCTGACCTTACCAATTCCAATCTCTAAATCAACCCAGCTGTATAAGGTTTCTGCTATCCCTCTAACCCTTAACTCACCAGAGGCCTTGCACTTTGCCTCCAGAACCCAAACTCAGGGAAACTCAAAATTCCTTTGCATTTCACTTCTTCTCCAATTTAAAATCCGACTACAAATTATTCAAGAGGAACAAATCTTAAAAAAAACCTGCCAGTTAAAATGATAAAAAAAGAATATCATAATATTATCAGATCGAGTTATTGCAGTTTTGTGAAAAGAAAATTGAGTGTTCTGAGGAAGTAGCAAGCAGGATAGATAGTGGAAAACTAGTCGATGCAGTGCTTGCGAATGTCTAAAAAGAATTCAATATGGTGCAACTTGAAAAGATTATTGCTACACAATGAGTACAGAGGAATTTCTAAGAATGCTGCAAGAACTTTAAAAATACAATTACAAAGAAAGACTGAATAGTCTGGAGTTGTTTTCCTCTGAACAGAAGATCTTAATTGAAGGACACAAAATATTAAAGGCTTGGATACAGTGGACAGGGAAAACATGTTTCAGTAACAGAGTGGTCAACTATCAGAGGACGTATATTTCAGGTCACAGAGCTGCACAGCGTGGAAAGAGACCCTTCAGTCTAACTTGCCCATGCCAACCAAATATCCTAAATTAATCTCGTCCCACTTTCCAGCACTTGGCCCACACATCTCTCTAAACCCTTAATATTCATATACCCATCCAGATGCCATTTAAAATGTCAGAATTGTAGTAGCCTCCACTACTTCTCGGGCAGCTCATTCCACACATTCTACCCTCTCTATGGGACAAAGTTGCCCCTTAGGTCTCTTTGAAATCTTTTCCCTCTCACCTTAAACCTGAGCCCTCCAGTTCTGGACTCTCCCACCCTGGAGAAAAGACCTTGACTATTCACCCTATTCATGCCCCTCATGATTTTATAATCCTCTTTAAGGTCACCCCTCAGCCTCCAACGCTCCAAGGAAAATAGCTCCAGCCTATTCAGCCTCTCCCCATAGCTCAAACACTGGCAACATCCTTGTAAACATTTCCTGACCCCTTTCAAGTTTCACAACGACCTTCCCAGAGCAGGAAGACTTGCATGCAGTATTCCAAAAGCGACCTAACCAATGTCCTGTGCAGCCCAATTCCAATATTCAAGGTACTGGGCAATAAAGGAAAGCATACCAAATGCCTTCTTCACTATCCTGCCTACCTGTTTTCAAGGATTTATGAACCTGTACTCCAAGGTCTCTTTGTTCAGTAACACTCCCCAGTACCTTACCAGTAAGTGTATAAGTCCTGTCCTGATTGGTCTTTCCAAAACGAAGCACCTCACTTTATTCAAATTAAATTCCCACCTGCCACTCCTCCGTCCATTGGCCAAGCCGTTCAAGATCCCATTATACTCTGAGGTAACCTTCTTCACTGTCACTAAACCTCCAATTTTGTCATCTGCAAACTTACTAACCATACCTCCTCATATTTGCATCAAAATAACTTACATAAATGATGAAAAGCAGTGAACCCAGTACTGATCCTTCTGACCACCACTGGTCACAGGCCTCCAGTCAGAAAAGCAATCCTCCACTACTAGCTACTGTCTTCTACCTTTGAGCCAGTTCTGAATCCAAATGGCTAGTTCTCCCTACATTCCATGTGATGTGATTGGTAGAAGGATTAAAGATGACAAGAGAAAAACACTTCCACCCAGAGGCTCATGGGTATCTGGAATTCATAGCCAGGGTCGGCAGGTTGAGGCCAAAAATCCTCATATCCTTTAAAAGGCACTGGTAACCCGCAGAGCTCTGGACCAGTTGCTGGAAAGTAGGATGAGAATGGTCAGCTGGTTCATTCAGCCAACACAAGCATTGGGCACAGTGGCTTCCTTTGCCCATTGTGACTTTTCCATAGCACTAACCATCAACCCACAATGTTGAAGATAATACATTAGCATAGATAGAGAACTGATTATTACAGGAAGCAGCAAGTCAGGATAAATGACTCGCTACAGTATGGCACCCTAGAAATTTGGGTAAATCCATAAGGATCAGCATTGGGGCCTCAACTATTTATAATCTGTTGTAATGACTTGTGACTGGTGGTTAAATTTAAGCTCATGGTAGCCAATGACCGAAAAGATCGCAAGATGTGAGGATAAAGAATTTCCAAGTTGAACAAGCAAAAATTGGCAGTTGGAATAAAATGTAGGAAAAGCAAGATTACCTACCTTGGCAGGGAGCAGAATATCATTCGAATCAAGTGAGACTGCATAAGTCTGTGGGACAGTGTGGAGCAGTGTGTCCTAGTGAGTCATGAAAACTAGCATACAGGTTCTGAAGGCAATTGGGAAAGTGAACTGAATTTTAACCTTGAGAAAGGGAATACAAATGGGAAACAAGCAAGATGGCATTTTAGTAATGTAACTGGACTAATCCAGAAACCTAGGTTAATGCTGTAGTATCACAAGTTTTCATGCCACCATGGTGGGATAGTGAAATTTGAAATTAATGAAAACAAAATTTAATAAAATCTGGGATTTTAAAACAAATCTGCGCCAGCAAGAGACCTCAGGTAGTGGCAGCCTGGACTCCACACTGCCAACCTGCAGGTGGAAGGTTAAATTTATAAGTATAGCAGAAAAAAATGAATTTAACAATAATTTTCTTTTACCAATGAATTTCTTTCTTTCCATTTAGAAATGGAAATGACTGTACAAGACTAACATGTAAATGCTTTCTTTCTGCTAAGGAAGATCCTATTGAACCCACCTCCAGTTTTAGCATTAACTCCAATGGCAATCAATGCTTCATTAAAAAAATAATTCACTTTGTTGTAATTTTCAGGAATGCAATCACAATTATATTAAAAAAAACTGAGAATGTTTTATAGTTTAACTAGCTAGGGACAATTAGAGATGGGCAACAAATACAAACATTTCCAACACCCACATCTCATGAAGGGATAAATAAAAACTTCATATTCTGTTGCATTACAAAAATTAGACAAACCATATCAAATTTTACCCTCGCCATTTCTCTCATTTGCTGAAATCTAGTTTCCCACTGGATTAATTTCAGATGTCATCCATCTTCTAACCCCAGTAGTCTGCAGTCCTTGTGACATGGTGGTAATGTCCCTACTAGGAGGCCTGGGCTCCTGTTCCAGATGGGGCGTAGTAACATCCCTGATCAGGTTGATGAAAAATATCTAGTTTGCAACTTCTCAGTAATGTATATCACTACTTGCACGTTTCGTCTACAACAGACATGTGCAGCACATACATCAAGTCAATTACATAATCCCACAGATTTCACTTCAATACTCCTATTGTTCATAAATCTCTGATCATTAATTTTGGTGCAATCCTTCCCCAGGCAGCAAAACAGGAGTCACCTCTCGCGGCCAGGATGTCACAAATGAAAGGCCAGTGACTTTAAGCATCAATTGAGAGCTTGCTTGCAAGAGATCCTTGCTCATCCTTTTCATTGAATAGTGCATTATAATCTGCTCCACGTTGTGTCCTGTACACCAAGTCTAGACTATTAACATAAATAAGGTTACCTCAGATTACAACGGGATCTTGATCAGATGGGCCCATGAGCTGAGGATTGGCAGATGGAGTTTAGTTTGGATAAATGAGAGGTGTTGCAGTTTGGGAAAGCAAATCTTTTTGCTGAACAAAGAGACCTTGGAGTGCAGGTTCATAGCTCCTTGAGAAGAGTTGCAGATAGATACGGCAGTGAAAGTGGCGTTTGGTATGGTTTCCTTTATTGGTTAGGCCACTTTTGGAATATTGCATGCAGTTCTGGTCTTCTTCCTGTCAGAAGGATGTTGTGAAACTTGAAAGGGTTCAGAAAAGATTTATAAGGATGTTGCCAGGGTTGAAAGATTTAAGCTATCAGGACAGGTTGAATAGGCTGGGGCTGTTTTTCCTGGAGCACCAGAGGCTGAGGGATGACCTTGTAGAGGTTTAGAAAATCATGAGGGGCATGGAAAGGATAAATAGACAAAGTCTTTTCCCTGTGGTGGTGGAGGCCAGAACTGAAGGACATAGGTTTTAGGGTGAGAGGGGAAAGATATAAAAAGAGATTCCCCAAAGGGTATGTCTACAGAATAAGCTGCCAGAGGAAGTGGTGGAGGCTAGTACAATTGCAACATTTAAAAGGCATTGGGATGTGTAAATAAATAGGAAGGATTTGGAGGGACATGGGCCAGGTGCTGGCGATTAGGTTGGAATATCTGGTCGTCATATAAAGCTCTGGTTAGGCCCCATTTGGAGTACTGTGCCCAATTTTGGTCCTCACACCTCAGGAAGGACATACTGGCACTGGAGCATGTCCAGCGGAGATTCACACAGATGATCCCTGGAATGGTAGATCGAACATACGAGGAACGGCTGAGGATCCTGGGATTGTATTCATTGGAGTTTAGAAGATTATGGGGAGAGTTAATAGAAACTTACAAGGTAATACATGGCTTGGAAAGGGTGGACGCTAGGAAATTGTTTCCATTAGACGAGGAGACTAGGACCCGTGGACACAGCCTTAGAATTAGAGGGGGAGACATTTCTTCAGCCAGAGAGTTGTGGGCCTGTGGAATTCATTGCCGCAGAGTGCAGTGGAAGCTGGGATGCTAAATGTCCTCAAGGCAGAGATTGATAGATTCTTGATGTCACGAGGAATTAAGGGCTACGGGGAGAATGCGGGTAAGTGGAGTTGAAATGCCCATCAGCCATGATTGAATGGTGGAGTGGACTTGATGGGCCGAATAGCCTTACTTCCACTCCTATGTCTGATGGTCATGGACGAGTTGAACCGAAGGGTGTTTCAGTGCTGTACATCTCTATGGACTCTAAATCAAGAAGTGGTTTAAGTACTGATGCCCAGAAACCCCACAATGTACATTCTTCCAGTCTAAGAACGAACTTACACCACTAGTCTGTTTCCTGTCACTCAGCCAACTTGGAATCTATGCTGCCACAGATCCTTTTATTCCAAAGATTTCAACTTTTTTCACAAGCTGATTAAATGCACTTTTGGAAGTTCATATACACAACAACCATATTACCCATGTTACGATGTCAGTTGACTTTACTTTTGAACAAGTCATATGCCAGAATGAAACCAGGCGTTAACCTATTATAGTTTGCTTTTATTTCTAACTTAACGTGGCTGCTTTTCACTGAAACAAGCACGCAAGATTTCAGATTTTGTTTCAACAAACTAGAAAGATAATAAACCAAGATACCTAAAGACAACAGTTTGAAAGATTCCAAAATATACACAAACATAATCAAAACTACTGCCCAAAACCATCACTTAACAATTGATCAAAGACCAGAGATCACCTTTCCTGTCAAAAGTTTAGGTATAGATTTAAATATTTCTTCTTTGTTCTTATCCTGTGAGCTGTGAAGTCTTTTACCTGGAATACCCACACAACAGATAGCTTACACATTGTATCTGTTTTTTAAAATAAAAACAAAATCTGCAAACATCCCTGACCTGAAAATTTCACAACTTAAACTCTTCCACTGAAATAACTTACTGGCTTAGCTGTTCTAAACAAACCCCATTTTCTGGGAGGGACTATATATACTTCTGATCCTAGTCAGATTTCCTTCCAGTTGTACCCAAAAGCTTTTGAACTAACTTTTAAAATGTCACTCATCCTAGATTCTGCTCCAGCTAGTGACTTTATATTTTCTCTTTCCTGTCACAAACTCCCCTACAATGTAAACAAACTTCTATGAACACTCCATAGGTTCCTGCAGTCATCTGCTTTCTGACATATCAATTTAAAATCATGATTGCAGAAAGACTGACCTAATTCATTTTAAACCCCTTCATGGAAATAGACTAACATCTACATAGCCCTCATTTGAAATCCAAATTCTTAAAGAATGAACCAACATCAGAGCTATACAGCATAGAAACAGGCTCTTCGGCCCATAATGTCATGCCGAACCTGACGCCAAATTAAACTAATCCCTTCTGCCTGTCCTTGGTCCACATGAACCGTTACTTCATCTAAACACTTAAATCGAAATAATTAATTCTGATTTTCACTTAAATTTATACTGGCTTCCCTGAATTAGACCACTGTTGGAATACCGCGTGCAATTCTGGGCTCCTTCCTATTGGAAAGATGTTGTAAAACTTGAAAAGGTTCAGAAAAGATATACAAGGATGTTGCCAGGGTTGGAGGATCTGAGCTACATGGAGAGGCTGAACAGGCTGATGCTGTTTTCCCTGGAGCGTCAGAGGTTGAGGGGTGACCTTATAGGTGTTTACAAAATTATGAGGAGCATGGATAGGATAAATAGACAGACAAAGTCTTTTCCCTGGGGTTGGGGAGTCCAGAACTAGAGGGCGTAGGTTTAGGGCGAGAGGGGAAAGATATAAAAGAGACCTAAGGGGCAACTTTTTCACGCAGAGGGTGGTACGGGTATGCCAGAGAAAACAGTGGAGGCTGGTACAATTGCAACATTTAAGAGACATTTGGATGGGTATATGAATAGGAAGGGTTTGGAGGGATATCTGGTTGGCATGGACGGGTTGGACCAAAGGGTCTGTTTCCATGCTGTACATCTCTATGACTATGAATTAAATCGACATTTCCCAAGAGACTTCACCTGAAAGCATCATTTTTTAAAACTCTCAAAACAAGGTTAAACTGATTGCAACGGTAAACCTAGAAATTAAAAGCCAAAAGTTTTGTACAAGGGTATAACGTCTGCAATTCTCCATTCCTTTTCTTTCACACAAAAAGATTAAAAGATTATATCTGGTGCTTCTGAGATTTCCACTTTCACCTCCCTCAATAAGCTTAAATGTGTTACGCAGTATTAAATGAATAATAAACTTTTAACGCAGTCAGCTTTCTAATATCTGCTCCTTAACAATTTTTGCCACAAGCAATGTCCCAACTCTCATCTTTCACTGTAAACTTTGACAGCATCATCTCCCCCGGTAAAGACAATCGAAAACTACTCATTTAATACCTCACCCATATTGTCTACCTCTAAGTTAATCAACTTTCTGATCTTGAATTTGCTTAGTATTTTAAGCACTCTTTCACGGTTTGAATTCCCTATGTTGGCTGCCATTCTTTTTTATACTTTTCCTTTGCTGCACTTACTGTCATTTCACTTCCTCTCTGAACTTAAAAAATACAATCTGATTTTCAATTGTATTACCTAAAGTACTAATGGAAACCGGAAACCTTGGCCCTATTCAAAGAATTTTCTGAAATGACCATTTTGGCTTAGCAGGTCATGCTGCTCCCCAATCTTTCTTCTCCAGATACTTTCAAATTAATACTTCCATAGTAGGTCATTCAGCCCCTTGAACTTGTTCCACCATTCAATGAAATCATGGCTGATCTATGGCATAACTCCAAAAACCCGTCTTTGGTCCATATCCCTTAATCAAAAAGTGTGGTGCTGGAAAAGCCCAGTCAGTTAGGCAGCACCCAAGGAGCAGCAGAGTTGACCTTTCGAGTAGAAGCTCCTCAGTGGGAATGTGGGAAAGCCCAAGGGGACTGAGAGATAAATGAGAAGGGGGGAGGTGCTGGCTGGCTGGGGGGAGAAGGGGCTGGGAATACCATAGGTAGGTAACAGTGGAGTGGTGGTGATCGTTCAGAGCATAGGAGTGGAGTAGATAGGTGGGAAACAAGATGGACAGTAAAGACGAGTTGGAGGGTTGGATCTGGGATAAGTTGGCGGGGGGGGGGGGGGGGGGTTCGTGAGGAGGTGAGGCAACAGGTGAAATCAACATTGATCCTTGGCATTTATCTACACATATTTAACAGCAAGTCCTGGCATTCTGCAAGCCTGATCTCCATGATAAATCCACTTGGTTCCTTTAGCTGAATCTTTTTACCACACTTGATACATACATGTGCTGTAAACAAAAATGTAGACCTCTTGACTTCTCTCCTACCGTGACTCCAGTTAATAATAAGTTTCTTACTCTATTATTATTTGTTTCTCCCAATTCTTTCTGCTCTTTTTCATATCTAATATTATCTCCTGTTTCTAATTCCCTGCCAAGTCAATTTTAACTTTCCTCACCAGCACTAGCAAACCTCCACATACAGACAGTAGTCCCACCTCTATTCTAGAACTCATCCAGTCTATACACATTCCATCTTCCCAAGAAGTAATCACAATGCTACAGAATGAATGAAGCTTTCATTTGTGCATCACCTCTCTATTCCCAAATTCATTTATTCTATCCTCTTATTTCTATACATTAATGTACGACATCAAAAGTAATCTGGAGATTAATGCCGAGAAAGGTGAGACATGAATGTTTACTTTACAGAGGAGTGATCTGTAGAAGATCTGCAGTTCATTACTGAACAATTTATCTCAGCAAGGTATAGCAGTACAGCAACTCTGAAGAAAATAGTCCACTCAAGAGTCAAAACCAAACTGATAACCTGATCTGATGATGCAAAATGATACTGCATTGTGTGAATATACTCATTTCTCTGTTCAGTGTGTAACTTCACATATTCTAGCTGTTAATATTTATTGGAAATTGGATCTAGCCTAAATAAGGAAACTAGTGGTTCTCCAATTACATTGCAAAAAATAGTCACAGGATTTTTTTCCCATTTAAACCGGAACAATGTGTTGCAGGGGGGAAAGGGAGGGAGGGAAGAGGAGAGAGGTGGTAGTAACTGTTTTGCAATAACTTGAGCAGTGCTGCAAGGTAAAATACTAAAGGCATCTCCCATCTCAACATTTGTAGTTATCTGAACACATTATTTTGACCCTTTACCTATCTAGCATGAAGTTGAATACATATTTGTTAGCGTCTGCAGATGAAACTACATGTTAAACTACCACACCAACACTAGCCTTATTATATGCCATCATTTTTCTTCTCTCATTAAAGTCCTCATCTGAAATTTCAAATCCATTTTCCAAATCAGCGAAGATCCAATTTGGATCTCTACTCTTGCACCACAATGCAGCAAAAACAGTATTATGGTAAGGACTGATATTAGTTTTACAAGTGATCCTAGAAATTAGCACTGAAGACAAATTTGGACTCTCCGAGGGAGAACCCCAAATGGGAAAACCTCTTCCATTTAACACCGCTATGAACTGTTTGTAGATACTGAACGGGAAAGCTTAGATAAAATTGTGACGGAATACATAATCTGGAGGAAAAATGCACAAATATATATTTCTATTTCAGCTAACTTCAGTCTTCCATTTTATTCAGAACTTATGGAGTTCAAGGTCCATTGTAAATTTGAGCACTAGAATACTAAGTATGCAGCACCACATTACAGCTGATATTGAATGAGACAATAACCAAAGACACACCTTCAAAATCAGATGGACACAGGATTGCATAGACTCTTTGAAGTGTACCATGGTGCTCACTAATCTTCAGCAATAGTTACTCATCAACTAACTGTCAAACATGAATTATACAATTCATGCATATAATGTTTGGAACTTTGTCATGCATACCTTGAACTTTCATTTTAATACATAAAAAATAGTTGCTGCACATCTCAACTTATTCACTGCTTGTAATATACTTCTAAACATCACAAAGGGATGGAAGGGAATAAACAATCAAATATTTTTCACTAGAGAAATTCCAATAAATGTATATAACATGAAATTAACATTCAAAAATGTAAATATTCATGCTATCCTATCACAAAAGGAAATCTAGTGGTATTATTCACTTTCACAGCTAGCCTGTGACCAAAGTACGATTACATAAGGACTAACAATTGATTCTGATACTATAGCAACTTAAAAGAAAATCCAGTTAACCCTCAAGTTGATTCCACAACAATAATTCTTTATAAAAAAAAACTCAGGCACTCAGCCTCAATAATTTCAAATTGCCTTTAACACATCAATCAAATCTGTACAGAAGATGTTTTGCACATTAACAACTACTCCACCTGCAATACTAATACTGCAGAGGGAACAGTTGTTAGAAATAACCAATTCTGTCACTAAGCATGAAGAAGTCATTCTTACCCCTTGCTACTGTACACTCCAAAGACCAAATTGCAAAAAGAGTGGTAACTGTTATAAACAGTTTTTGCACAGGGCTGGCTACAGACTCAATCTTTGTTCAGATGTGTTTGTAGCCAGCTTTATAATCAAACTCACTAAGCATTCATAAAGTCTGTTTATTATAATGTTCTTCACATGGTCACCTTAGAAAAAACCCTAGTTTCATTCCCATCTCTTCACAACATGTCCCATGCTAGCTCTCTGCTTACTCGTTACATTCTCCATTTCCCCAGACATTTGTACTATTGCATAACCCACCTGTTCCATTATCTTCTCCTCACACGCCTTGCAAGAATTCTTAGCATCTCTTTTCTACGAAGTGTTCACATTTTCAAAGAACAGATGAAATTCAAAACTGTGCAGTGACAGCCTAAAAAGTCTGAGCTTAGATTAGAAACAGACTTTAAAAATTCATTCATCTCATCAAACAGTAAAGTGAATCAGACATAATTTGATTTGACCCATTTATCTACACTTCAATTAACTTCATTTCTAGACTAGTGTATGATGTTGAATCAATATTAAAGTAAGGAACTCACTGTCTCATCTGCATGATCATTACCCTAAACTGCATCATAAACCTGGCCATCATAAACTATTTGGTGCTTTTATTGGGAGAAATCTACTGGTCAACTTTATCCCAGACAGCAAGTCTATACTGAGTCCCAGTGGACTGTGCCAGCCGAGGTTGTGAATTGTAGTTAACATGACCTTTCAATGCTTCAGGTTAAATCCTCGGTCACAGCAAACTGTTGAATGGGAAGCATGGCATGCAGCATCAAGTTCCAAAAATTTCACTTTTCACACCATTTTTCAGAGGGAAGTGAAGCCGTAAACACACACATGCCTTAAGAGGAGTGTTACTGCTACAGTGGTTCCTTACACAAGAACATAAATAGGAGTGAGTTTTTCACCCTCTTGAGCCTGCTCCATCATGTTATAGGATCACAGCTGATCTGCACCAGGGATCAACATTTTTGTACCAGCACATGATTGCCCTCAACTTGATATTCCAAAAAAAATCTATCACCCCTTCAAATACTGTATGATCTGGGTTCCACAACTCGCTGGGGGTAGCAAATTCCAGCCAATCACTACACTCAGAAGAAATTCCTTTCCCTCAATTTTAAAAGAATGTTTCCTTATTCTGCAACTATATTCTCTAGTTCAAGATTATTCCACGAGTGGATGCATCTCAATATCCCCAACACTAATACACACGTCAATCCATTTGCATATCTCACTATGCTTTTTGAGGGTGAAAGAGGAAAACCAGACAATTACATACCAGTTAGCCTAACATTTGGAGTCAGGAAATTGATGGGAGTCTACAATCAAGGAAGGGACAACTGAACACTTGAAATTTTTCAGTTAATTGGGAAGTGCCAACATGGATTCAAGACAAATAGGTCACGCCTGACAAACCTTACTGAATTTTTGTTTTGAAAAAGTGACCACTGTAGTGGACAGGGTAACATCTATATATGTTGTTTACACAGACTTCCAGAACGCATTTAATAAAGCCCCACTAACTAACTTAGAAGCCCACAGAATTTGCGGCAAATTATTCACACGACTGGGAAATTGTTGGATTGCAGGCTACAAAGTAGGGACAACAGGTAGGTACTCAACTGACAGGGTGTGACTGGTAATGTGTGACAAGAATCTGTGTTTGGACTTCAATTATTTACATTATTAAAAATTGGATAATAGCATAGAAACTAAATGTGAAGTTACTCATTTTGGACCAAAAAGGAGAAATCAGGGTACTTTCTGAAGTTAAATACAGTGGATGCCCAAAGAGACTTGGGGGCTCAGGTGCATAGATCTCCAGAATGTCACAAACACATCCTGAAGATCAACAAGAAAGTTCATGAAATGCTGACCTTTACACCTAGGAGACTGAAGTCCAAGGATGTAGTGGTTATGCTGCAATTAACCAAAATCCTGGTTAGAGCCCACTTGCAGCAGAGAGCGCAGATCTGGGGACCCACACCTCAAGAGGATATATTAGCCTTGGAGGGAGTATAACAGATTTAGAAGTGATACCTGGATTTCAGAGGTTAGGCTATGAAGATAGATTATACAAATCAGACCTGTTTTCTTAAGGGGTGATTTGATCAATGTTTTCAAGATATTAATGGAAATGGACAGGATAATTAGACTATTGCCACTGGTTGGGAATTCTAGAACTAGAGGGCATTGTCTGAGTATTATGGCCAGACCATTCAGGAGGGATGTTTGGAAGCACTTTTATACAATGGGTGGTAGATACTTACAACTATCCTCCACAAACAGCAGCAGATGCAGGATCAGTTGTCAATTTTAAATGACAGATAATGCTTGGGTAAGCAAAATATAAGGGGATATGGGTCAAATGCAGATACATGGAGTTACACCACCAATCAGCCATAATCTCACTGAATGATGAAACAAGCTCGAGAGTGTGAATGGCCTACTCCTGTTCCTACCTTTTCAAGCTCTCTAAGAACATTCCAGGTGTGTCCTCACCAACATGCTGTACATTTAAAACAAGACTTCTCTATTTTTAAATTCTAATTCTTGCACAATAAAGGCCAAATTCCATTAGTCTCCTTAATCACCTGTTGCACTTACATGATTCATGCACAAGAACATCAGATCCCGGTGTTTCATTTCTGACGTTTCTTTCCATTTAAGTAATCTGCCTTTTGATTTTTCTTACCAAATGCATGACCTCACACTTTCCTACATCAATTCTGTCTGCCATGTGTTGGCCCACACACACAACTGATTCCTTATATCTTTACCACAACATGCCCTTCCACCTATTTTTGAATCAGCAGCAAATATGTCTGCATTACACGGTTCCCTCCTCCAAGCCATGAACATAATGGTAAATGACACCAGAATGTAGGGTTCATCCTTGTAACACTCTAGGAGTCAAACTTTTCCAACCTGAAAAAGATCTATTAGTTCCAACTCAGCCTTCTGCGTGTTAACCAATCCTCATTCCATGCTAATACAAAACCCACCACACAGCGAGTTCCTTTATTGTGCAATAAACATTTGTGGTATCTGATCAAATGCCTTCTGGAAATTCAACAACATCGCCTGGTTTCCCTGCTTATTATATCCTCAAGGAATTGTAGGAAATTGATCAGACATAATATCTCTCACAAAACCTTGTTGGATGTTTGACTGCATTGAGTTTTTCCTAAATGACTCGGTATTGCTTCTTTAATAATGGATTCGAGCACACTCCCAACATGAGCGGTTGGAGCAACTGACTAATAGTTGGCTGTTTCTGTCCATCTACTTTCATTCTTGAACAAGGACATACCACTTGCAGGTTTCCAATCTGCTGGAATGCTCCAGGAATCCAGAGATCTCTCTAATATTACTTCAACCAATGCCTCCACTAACTCACAAACGTAACTTTGCGAAAAACAGAAGTAAAAAATGAGGTCTGCAGATGCTGGAGATCACAGCTGCAAATGTGTTGCTGGTCAAAGCACAGCAGGTTAGGCAGCATCTCAGGAATAGAGAATTCGACGTTTCGAGCATAAGCCCTTCATCAGGAAGGGCTTATGCTCGAAACGTCGAATTCTCTATTCCTGAAAAACAGAAGTAATCAACGAGTATAAAGGTTCAGATTTGGGTTTCAAAACATTATTCGTTTGTTCATATAACCAAGGAAACAAACCCATCAGGAAACAGTTGCCTGATTTGACAGCCGAAACTCCCTCATTCACAGTGATGCACAAATTTGCATGATGAAATACTGATTAGATATATAAACTTTTTGTTCTTAAAAATAGAACTGGTGGATCCTAGATGGTGGCAATCTAGGAAGAACACGTTGCAGAGCTCCGTACCGCAACACAAGAGGGAGAAACTTTTTACCCACCCGACCTGGACCACGACGATATCCTGGGACTCTGGAAAGGTCATGGAGTCCCCGGAAACTCTTAAAAATCAACTTACCTTGGCTTTCACCGTCCAGGAATGCTGAAGACGACAGAAGGAGCATCCAAGGCTGGGCCCATGGCCCAGCCTGCAGGATCCTCTGACTTGATTTCTTACCGGGCCCCAGTGAAGGATCTTGCAAAATCTCACGAGATATTGGGTAAGTAGATAGAGGAGAAGCTGGCCCTGATCTCTATCATGCTGTAGAAGCATGAACAGCAGCTGGGAGACCTGGAGAAAAGGACGGATGAGGTAGAATACAGAGTTGCAGTGGTGGAAGCTGATACCGGGTCCTCCAAGGATAGGATCCAAGCCCTGGAGACAAAGGTCCATAATTTGCTCGACCAAGTTTATCACCTCGAGAACAGGGGCAGGAGAAAAATATTCAGATCGTCGGTCTGCCAGAGAGTAAGGAATGGAAGTGGCTGGCGGAATTTGTTGGAGTACTGGTTCCTGAAATTCCTTAACTTGGAGGCTAGAATGGGAAGCATGAAGTTGAAGAGGGCTCACCGGGTCACGGCGCGGAGGTCAGATCTGGATCAATGTCTTCGTCCTATCTTGGTGCGGTTTCATCATTATAGAGATAAGGAGAGAATCGTGGAAGCTTCCAGAATCCAGGGGAAGGATCTGAAGACACTAGTTTACAAGGGCTCTAACATCATGCTTTTCCAGGACATCTCAGCGGCAGTGATCCAGAAAAGAAAATCCGATGACGGAGTCAAGAAAAGACCGAGGGAGCTCAGGATCCGGCACTCTGAGTATGCTGCAGTGCTTCAGATCACCTTGGAAGGATCTGTACATCGCTGACATGTCAGAGAAGGCAAGGGACTTTGTGGACGAATTAACTTAAACTGAACAATTTAGTATGCACAAATAGTAGTGTAGTTTAGGGAGTCTTTGGTTTCTCTTTAAATAAAAGTAGTAGTCTGGTCCGGGCTTTCTTTTCCATTTTTTTATTGGTAATAATCTGTTCTAAACTATGTTTGGAGATGGTTGAGCTGTGTACTTTCAATTTCAGTGTTAAGTTATACCAAAGGATAGGTGGGCAACCTACCTTTTCTTCCCCCTAAACTTCTTTATTCACATCGTTATTCCATGATGCATTTTCTTTCTTGTCTGCTTCAGTATGCAGTGTGGCTCTAGTTAGGAGGTAGGAAAATGGTTGGGATGGCTAGATGCCTATTTACGGGCAGTTTATGCCAGTTCAGGTACTTGAACGCCCGGGCTGCAGTAGTGGTGGCAGCAAGATGGAAAGTTGGGCTTTGGGATGTGTAGCTGCCTTCTTTGGGCAAGGAATGAGTTCCCTTATTCAGTGCCGTTGGCACTTTATACATTGGCTTGTTTATTGTCATATAGTCTTCGATAGCTTTGTAGGCTTGTTAATTGTAGTGGTTTTAGTTTATGTAGTTTTTATGTTCAATGGATCTTGTGACATGAAGGCTCAGCGATTTGTGGTTCGAATTCCTCCTCTCTGGAATCTAAATGTTACTGCAGAAGGTTATAGTTAATGACTTGATTAAATTGTGTACCTGGAACATCAAGGAGAGTCACTCACCAATTAAGAGGAAGGAGGTACTTTCCAGTCTGAGAAAGGAAAAGGTGGATATTGCTATGTAACAGGAGACATACTTGATGACGGGAAGCACTTGAAACTACAGCAGAATGGCTTTTCATCTTTTAATATCTTTTAATAGTTGAGGAGTGCCTATATTGCTTAGGAGAAATCACCCATTTAAATTACTATAGTGTGTTCAAGAGGTTTGTAATTCTCAAAGCCCTGATAAACGGGGAAGAATATGCTGTTTTAAATGTTTATTGCCCTCCGGCCCATCCCCTCAAATTTCTGGTCGACGCGTTCTCTAAATTGATCAGTCTCGAGTGCTAGCATATCATCATAGGGGGAGATTTTAATTGTGTCATGGATCCCACAGTAGACAGGTTGCCCAAAGGCCTCCCAATACCCTCTGTACAAACTAAACAATTAATGGATCTGTGTGTGGAGCTAGGGTTGGAGGACGTTTGGAGGAGTCTCCATCCTACAGTCAGGGATTTTACATTTTTTTCCAATCCACACAGATGTTACACCAGGATTCATTTTTTTTTTAGCCCTGTGGCAATACTGGACTTGGGGCATCTTGTTCGATTGGCAATATTACCATCTCCGATCAAGCTCCAGTATACCTGTTGGTTAAGATTAGGAACTTTACACTGGGGCCAAGGCACTGGTGAATGGATTCCCTTATCGTTAATGATAATAAGTTTGTGGAGTACTTCAAGGGAATTTCAGGCATTCCTAGACATCAACTCAGGCTTAGTTAGTAGCCTTTGGGAAACTGCCAAAGCCTATGCCAGGGGATTAGTTATTTCCTACTCTGCCATTAGGAAGTGGCAGAAGGGCGAATAGCAACGTCTCCGTGAAGCACACTTGAAGGCAGCAGAGAAGGCTTACTACAGAGGATTACGGCACTGCAGGCTGCAATGATTTCTGTACTCATGCAGACAGCAAAGAAGCAGCTGACTTTTGCAAAGCAAAGGTTTTATGAGCATGGTGACAAGCCAGAAAAGTACCTAGCATATCTCACCACGAACAGGAGCGCCCCTCAAGCCATTACGTCAATTAGGGAAGGGTCTGGAACCTAACATGAGGCCCCAAAAAGATTAATGTGGCATTCCAGAGATCTTACTCTGAATTACATCAATCTGAGGGTTGAGTGGAGGGACAGGCCAAAGTGGAGTCCTTTTTCAAGGATTTGGGGCTCCTGGACGTGACCCCCCAGATTCATTTCAGTCTTAAATGTGGACTTCAAAATCCTAAGACTCTTGCATTGAGGCTCGAGACTGTGTTACCTTCTATTCAATAGTTACAGAGGACCAGACGGTGTTCATAAAGGGCCGCAGAGACTCCAATAATGTTAGGAGGCTGCTTAATGTAATTCAGCACATCAACAGCGGTCAATACAGGGATTAGTGATTTCTCTAGATACAGAGAAGACATTTGACAGAGTTGAGTGGTTGGACATTTTTTTATACTCTGGAGTGGTTTGGCTTGGGCGAAGTCTCTCCAGTGACTCTCTCGCTACGGTCATCACCAATGGGGTACGATCAATCAATTTTAACATTTTTAGGAGTAGCCAGCAGGGCTCTCCTCTTTCGTCAATGCTTTTTACATTGGTGATTGAACCGTTGATGGAGGTCATTCATAGGGATCCTAATATCTCGGCACCTTTTCGGGGTGCAAGATTAATTTTGGTAAATCAGACGCTATGCCTATGGTGGTCTTATGAAACTGTTAGGTCTCGAGGTCAAATATCGATTCCCATGTAAGTAGTTACAGGTTGGTTTTGTGTATTTAGGCATATTCATCACTGCAGTTCTTGATCAGTTGTTCAAAGCTAATTTTGTTCAATTATTCGACAAAAGCAAACAAGACCTTCAAAGCTGGAGGCACTTCAGATCTCGTGGTTAGGTCGGATAGCTCCCTTTTATCTTACGAGTGTGATTGAGCTTTCAATATGGTTAAATATCAAAATCTCAGACAGGGTGCCCCCTTACTAGCTTGCTGTTTTTGGACAAATTGAGGACAGCTCGGGAATCCTGCCATAACCTAATAGTTATCAATATTGTTAAAGCATGCAGGATGATTCGGCAGAGGGAAAGCAATCTTGGCAAAACATCTTCTCTTACACCTGCAGTGTGTATACTGGGTTTTCAACTGGGAATAATAGATTCAGCATTCAAACACTGGGCAGCTAGAGGTCAGTTAGCACAGAAATACGAGCTAACAGAAACCTCTTTCATTTTTTTCCAAGTTAGGGATTTTATTCAAAAATAGACCACTTTTAACTGATCCCTACAAATTGGACAGAGACCGGAGGGGGCTCAGTGCTAAGAGTACACTTTCTGTCAGCATTTATATCATCAATTGGGGGCGCCCCTCAGATGAGTTCAATCGACTCTGCAGGGCATGGCAGAGAGCACTCGGCATTGAGGTCTCCTCAGAGACATGGAAAAATATTTGGGAAAACACGAGAGATATTAATTTGCAATAGGTCCCCTGCTTTATAGTTGAAGATTCTCCACAGGGTCCGTTTCACGCAGGATCATTTATCAAAATTTAAACCGGGGGTATCTTCAAGATGTCCCAAGTGCAAGTTGGTACAGGCACTCTTACCCATAGTCTCTGGTCCAGTGGTAGACTTCAAACATACTGGAGTGTTGTGGTAGCTGCAATGGAGGGGTTTTTGGGTGTAAGGGTGGAGAAGGATCTTGGCCTGCCCAATGTCCCCTATAGATGTGTTTAAGAAAAAACCTTTTCAACATCCTCACTTTCTGCACAAGAAAGAATATCGTTAGGTTGGGTATCCGAAAATCCCTGGGGCCTGTTGAGTCGACGGAAGATTGTCATAGAGGACAGCCCCTTAGATTTTCTCACAAGTATGGTACACCACAAGACTGAGAATTGCTGTAAGACAAGGCAGCCCTTTCTGGAATACCTGGACACAGATTTGTCTACCACATTAATAAGGGCTTTTATATATCTGGAATGATTGTGCTTTACAAGTCCAATATCCAGAGAGGGGGAACTGCGAACGTATGAATAGGTGAAAGCTAATACTCCCGAAAATCGAGAGGGAGTGTTTTGTTTGGCTGAGCTGAATTATCATTTATTCGTTTGTTATTGGTTATTAGATATTTAGTTAATTAGTTGGCGTTTTCTTATGTATTTTCCTATACAAATTTATACATTTGTACATGAGGGCGGTTTGGGTTTTTTTACATTTTGCGTATTCGTTTTTTGTATTGTTTTGCATCTGTTGTAATATTAAAAAAATCTATTTTTCAATAAAAATATATTTAAAAATAGAAGTGGAAATTTATTAAACTAAATAAGGCAAAAATTCTCTCAAATAGCCTTTTATGCAATTTTTCACTTGTCTACAGAAGGATTAAATCAGACGTTCACCACCAAAACAGCAAGTTTATCTTTATACTGTAGCTACAGATTAGAGCATTAGTTAGTCTCCACGATAGAGAAACCTCAATTATCCGAAGGACACAGGTAGGCTGTATTTCATTCAGTTAATCAAATTCCAGATAATACAGTTTAGCCGAGCTTCAGGACCTTGTGATCTTGCCAGATAATCCGATATTTGGATAATTGAATGCCAGATAATCAAGGTTCCTCCGTACAGCAACTTAGTTATGTTAGCTGACTGCAAATCAAGTGCAACTTGGAATACTTTCTCTCACTCACCCATTTTACACAACTTAAATGAATTCAGTAATTTTTTTTTTAAAAAAGTAAAATGGTCAACTACAACAATTTAAATTTACTGCTGAATACCACAAACTTATTTACGAATAAAAAGGTTACTGTTTTGCTATTAAGATCATTGCTCCCGGGTGGTAACTTTTAAAATGATTGAGCGTATGGGAGGGAGTGTCCAAACATTTATCAACATATAAACTAGCTCTGCTTCAGTTCATTAAGTACCCAAGAGGTTTATTTTTACACAATATTAACAACAGGTGCTTCTGGATCTGGTTCCAAACCTGACAAATTCGTTTTAAGGTTGCCACCAGCTGTACAAGGAACAGGCAGAACAAACAAATACTGTGATAAGGCAGTTTTAAACTGGAATTACAAACAAACAGCCTCAACCCTCAATTTTTCCAACTCTTGACATGTCACATTGTTGAAATATAAAAGTGGCATAACATATATTTCTAGTCTACAGATAGACAGGTGGTTGAAGACATTATACAAGTATTGAAATCATTTACATGACCGAAAATAGTGTCAAGCAAAATCACAATTCTGGTTACAAAAGAATGGTCAACAGGTAATAAATATTCTTTTCAAAATCTCAATACCTATGTTTTAACACATTTTTCAATACTTGTTCCAAAAACTGTTTATCATAAAAACCCGTTATATTTACTGTGGATAATTTTATCATTACTGACTCACTTTGAAGGACACTGAAGTGTTTTCTATATGGGATAGTAAACCTTTACTATGTATCCCTGAACTTGCACTCATATTTTGTCAAGACAGCATTCACCAAATTAGCTTTTAAATCCAATTTTGTGTAGATTGTTACATACATTTGCATATAGATATACTCCTGCAATATGTTAAGTCCAAGTCTATGTGCCATTATGTTCTTGAATGCAGACCAGAACCCACGTTTCCCCTCTTGCATGAAACTCAACAACTAACAACCTACCCGAGGGATGTCTCAAACCCCAGTAAACACAAAAATGTGACAGCACTACTCAAACACTAGTTCACAACTGGAGACACAGATACAAAATGATTGGAGAAGGAATAGAAATATTAAACCATCGCAGCCTGAAAATGCCATTCCGTGGTTAAGATCTAATCACATTACGTCAGTGTAGTGGTGGGGTGTTTTGACACAAGTTGTTTGGCAAAATAATAGAGTGGAAACAGTTCACTTCTCCAGCATCAACACATGTTTTAAATTAAATAGTTTATTTCCTCTAACATAAGCTCAATTTTTAATCTACTTCCAGCTGATTTTGCAATAGTTTGCATTTTAAATTCAGGTTTCCACTATTTTAGAATTCTGATATCCTCCTACCCTATTAGATGATTTCTATACAGCACTGCATATTGTTCAAGTTTTAAAAATGAGTTGCTGGAAAAGCGCAGCAGGTCAGGCAGCAAAGGAACAGAAGAATCTACGTTTCGGGCATAAGCCCTTCTTCAGAAATGAGGGGTGTGTGCCAAGCAGGCTAAGATAAAAGGTAGGGAGGAGCGTTGGGAATATAATAGGTGGAAAGAGGTCAAAGTGAGGGTGATAGGCCAGAGAGGGGTTGGGCGCAGAGAGGTCGGGAGAAGACTGCAGGTCAAGAGGGCGGTGCTGAGTCCGAGGGTTGAGACTGAGAAAAAGTGGGGGGAGGGGAAATGAAAAAGCTGGAGATATCTGCATTTGCCCCTTGTGGTTGGAGGGTTCCTAGGCACAAGATGAGGTGCTCTTCCTCCAGGTGTCGTGTTGCCATGGTCTGGCGATGGAGGAGGCCAAGGACCTGCATGTCCTTGGCAGAGTGGGAGGGCGAGTTGAAGCGTTCAGCCACGGGACGGTTGGGTTGGTTGGAGCGGGTGTCCCAGAGGTGTTCTCTGAAACGTTCCGCAAGTAGGCGGCCTGTCTCCCCAATGTATAGGAGGCCACATCGGGTGCAGCGGATGCAGTAAATGATGTGTGTGGAGGTGCAGCTGAATTCCTGACGGATATGAAGGATCCCTTGGGGCCTTGGAGGGAAGTGAGGGGGGAGGTGTGGGCGCAGGTTTTGCATTTCTTGCAGTTGCAGGGGAAGGTGCCGGGGGTGGAGGTTGGGTTGGTGGGGGGTGTGGATCTGACGAGGGAGTCGCGGAGGGAGTGGTCTTTCCGGAACTCTGATAGGGGTGGGGAGGGAAATATATCCTTGGTGGTGGGGTCTGTTTGGAGGTGGCAGAAATGAAGAAGGATGATAGGATGTATCTGGAGGTTGGTGGGGTGATAGGTGAGGACCAGTGGGGTTCTGTCCTGGTGACGATTGGAGGGGTGGAGTTCAAGGGTGGAGGAGCGGGAAGTGGAGGAGATGCAGTAGACAGCAATGTCAACCACGTTTATGGGGAAATTGCGGTCTTTGGAGGAGGCCAAGTGGGTTGTTCGGTATTGAAATTGGTCCTCCTGGAAGCAGATGCAGCGAGGGTGAAGGAATTGGGAATATGGGGTGGCGTTTTTACAGGGGACAGGGTGGGAGGTGGTGTAATCTAGGTAGCTGTGGGAGTCAGTCGGTTTATAGTAAACATCCATATTGAGTCGGTCGTCAGAGATAGAAATGGAGAGGGCTATGAAGGGGAGGGAGGAGTCTGAGATGGTCCAGGTAAATTTGAGGTCAGGGTGGAAGGTGTCAGTAAAGTGGATGAACTGTTCAACCTCCTCGTGGGAGCACAAGATAGCGCCGATACAGTCATCGATGTAGTGGAAGAAAAGGTGGGGGGTGGTGCCAGTGTAGCTGCGGAAGATGGACTGTTCCACATATCCGACGAAGAGACAGGCATAGCTTGGACCCATGCGGGTGCCCACGAGTCCTCCTTTGGTTTGGAGGAAGTGGGAGGATTGGAAAGATTTCCAGGTAAATTTGAGGTCGGGTGGAAGGTGTTAGTAAAGCTCCCACGAGGTGGTTCAACAGTTCATCCACTTACTAACACCTTCCAATCCGACTTCAAATTTACCTGGACCATCTCAGACTCCTCCCACCCCTTCCTAGACCTCTCCATTTCTATCTCGGACGACCGACTTAACACGGACGTTTACTATAAACCGACTGACTCCCACAGCTACCTAGATTACACCTCCTCCCACCCTGCCCCCTGTAGAAACGCCATCCCATATTCCCAATGCCTTCGCCTTCGCCGCATCTGCTCCCAGGAGGACCCATTCCAATACCGAATAACACATTTGGCCTCCTTCTTCAAAGACCGCAATCTCCCCTCAGATGTGGTTGACGATGCTCTACATCGCATCTCCTCCACTTCCCACTCCTCCACCCTTGAACTCTGCCCCTCCAATCGCCACCAGGACAGAACCCCACTGGTCCTCATCTACCACCCCACCAACCTCCAGATACATCCTATCATCCTTCATCATTTCCGCCACCTCCAAACAGACCCCACCACCAAGGATATATTCCCCTCCCCACCCCTATCAGCATTCCGGAAAGACTATTCCCTCTGCGACTCCCTCGTCAGATCCACACCCCCACCAACCCAAACTCCACTCCCGGCACCTTCCACTGCAACAGCAAGAAAGGCAACACTTGCGGCCACACCTCCCCCCTCACATCTCTCCAAGGCCCCAAGGGGTCCTTCCATATCCATCAAAAATTCACCTGCACCTCCACACACATCATTTACTGCATCCGCTGCACCCGATGTGGCCTCCTATACATTGGGGAGACAGGCCGCCTACTTGCGGAACGTTTCAGAGAACACCTCTGGGACACCCGCTCCAACCAACTCAACCGCCCCGTGGCTGAACACTAACTCCCCCTCCCACTCTGCCAAGGACATGCAGGTTCTTGGCCTCCATGGCAACACGATGCCTGGAGGAAGAGCGCCTCATCTTCCGCCTCGGAACCCTCCAACCGCAAGGGATGAATGCAAATTTCTCCAGTTTTCTCATTTCCCCTCCCCCCACCTTTTCTCAGTCCCAACCCTCAGACTCAGCACCACCTTCTTGACCTGCAAACTTCTTCCCAACCTCTCCAGCCTATCACCCTCACCTTAACCTCCTTTCCAATTCCCCTCCCCCAAGTCCCTCCTCCCTACCTTTTATCTTAGCCTGCTTGGCACACCCTCCTCATTCCTGAAGAAGGGTTTATGCCCGAAATGTCGATTCTCCTGTTCCTTTGATGCTGCCTGACCTGCTGCTCTTTTCCAGCAACATATTTTTAAGCTCTGATCTCCAGCATCTGCAGTCCTCACTTTCTCCAAAATGTACAAATTGTCAAACTCATTTTAGGAAACACAAGAAATGAATAATAACTGAAGCATTAGATTTTAAAATTAAAATACAACTTGCTCTACTCTGCGATAAAATTAAATAAAAATCACCCAGAGGATGAAAGAGACCAGGGTTTGAAAGTGGAGGCGAGGAGATCTTGTAGTTTGAAACATGTATAAACGGCACAGTGGCTCAGTGCTCAGCACTGCTGCTTCACAGCAGCTGGGTCCCGGGTTTGGTTCCAGCCTCGGGCGGCTGTCTGTGTGGAGTTTGCGCATTCTCCCAGTGTCTGCGTGGGTTTCCTCTGGGTGCTCTGGTTTCCTCCCACAGTCCAAAGATGTGCAGGTCAGGTGAATTGGCCATAGCGTTGGGTGCATTAGTCAGATGGAAATGGATGGGTTACTCTTTGGAGGGGTCGGTGTGGACTTGTTGGGACGAAGGGCCTGTTTCCAAACTGTAGAGAATCTAATCTAATCTAATATCAAAAACTCTCTCAGGCAAGCTACTTTAAGTTTGGAAGATAATGCAAGATTATATTCACAGGCTGTGATTGAACAAGTAAATAATCAGTGGGCTGTGCTCTACTCAGCTAAAATTAACATAAGAATGTTATAGTTTTGAATTTGTCATTATGTTCAAAAGTGGAGAGAGGTCACAACTCAAAAAGGTCGATGGGTAGGGGAGTTGCCAATCAGATCACTAGGAAGCAACATTAAAATAAAGAGCATTTACTGTGAAATCTTCCACCAGGTAGAACAATCAACATGTATGTGCAGAAACTCTGACATGACCAGTTGATGTCAGTGGCCCTGTCAGTGCATGCACCAGTCAATGTGGCATCTAAACAAGGAGGTGAATCAAGCCTTCAACAGCAACAAAGGAAGCAGCAGGTAGGAATGGAAAGAACAGGCACAACAGCAGCCCCAGCCACAAAGCATAGGCTTCCAGTTGGGCCACAGGTTGACTGGAAGGGGCCAGAAAGATGGATGGGGTAAACTCAGACCTCCTCCACAGACACCACTGCAAAGAGGAAGTTCTGCTTTGTCAATCTCATTTCCCACCTCTACCAACCTAGTCCAGTCATCTTCAACCTGGCACACATCACATCATACAACTAATATCGCAACACTCAGCAGGGTTAAAGGTCCAACATTAAAATGGACAACGTTGAACAGGGTAACTTTAAATAAGGACTAACTACACACACAATTACTTGCTTTACTTTGAATCAAAGTAACTTTGTTTTCAACAGAAGCTCAATTTTAGTACAGAGTATTTTCTTATTGTTTCAGTAATCTTTATGATGTCAGCAAACTTCCTGAACCAAAACAAGTAACACAAAAATTAGTCAGGATCACAGGCTACTAAATCAATTAAAATACAGCATAAAAACTGATCATAAAGTCATCACAAAAGAGTCTCAGTCACAGCCCACTGATATTGTCCAAATCAAGAGGCTGTGGGTTCAAACTCCACTCAAACCTTAAACACATGCTCAACGAATTTCCAATCAGGGTCAGAAACCCAATGTCTCATCTTGAGTAATTCTGCCTTCAAATTTTCTGAGCATTCTGTTACAGAACAATAGAGTCCAATTCAGTAATATTCAAAGCCAGAGAAAGAGAATCAGTGAGGCAGCTACTCTTTCTAACAGCGTCCTGTATTCTGTTGCTTAATGCTCTGATAACTAAATAAAAGCAAGCATGAAGTGCATGCATGGAGACAAGGTATATAGATTAGATTACTTACAGTGTGGAAACAGGCCCTTCGGCCCAACAAGTCCACACCGACCCGCCGAAGCGCAACCCACCCATACCCCTACATTTACCCCTTACCTAACACTACGGGCAATTTAGCATGGCCAATTCACCTGACCCGCACATCTTTGGACTGTGGGAGGAAACCGGAGCACCCGGAGGAAACCCACGCAGACACGGGGAGAACGTGCAAACTCCACACAGTCAGTCGCCTGAGTCGGGAATTGAACCCGGGTCTCTGGCGCTGTGAAGCAGCAGTGCTAACCACTGTGCCACCGTGCCGCCCATCAGGTGGGCAAGTGTTCAGAAAAGGTTGAGGGATCTAGAGGAGAATGCGTGTTCAGATCAACTGTGGTTAGGAGATTCTTACTGGTTCGGTCTTTAAGCCTGTAACTTGAGTAACAAAAAGGTTAAACAGTTCAGGGTCTTCCAAAATTTCCAACTCTGACAGGCTTTGTCAGAAGATTCCAAACATCAGATAATTGCTCCAAGGGAATTTCAATTTCCTAGGTAATTAGTGTCAACGGTGTCAGGATTTATGCCTAGCCTCCATACATATCAATTTATCGTGCAGAAATTACTACCTGGCTATCAGAATTTGTGCACCATAATTTCAGCTGACATCCCACAGCAGCACTGATAGACTGGTGTCCGGTTGAGGTGTTAAATAAAAAAAAAGTGTTAGAACAGAAGCCCCAATTACTATCAATTTGATGTTATCAATTCTAACGTGCTATTCACAGAATACTTTGTGAGGTCCACCAGGACTGTGGCCAACATTTAATTTTCAATCAACCCTAAGAAATAGATCATACAGTCATTTATTTCATTGATCTTTGTATGGTCTTGCATGCAGATCAAATGCCACGCTGCCAATGTTAAAGATTGTACTTAAGTAGTGGTTGGTTGTAAAGTGCTTTAGGACTTCATAAAATTCAGGAAGACCCTCAATAAAATAATGTCTTTCATCAGACCAAAGAACCACAAATATACTTTCATGAATTTTATAGGATTCTAATAAACTAAACAAAGAATACAGGAGCAGAAGAGCAATATTACAACCACAAGCACGTAAGTAGACAGACATACACAGGTACAGATATGCACACATCTGCCCTGGTCAATTAATTTCTAGCAAATCATATGAAGTAGATTATTACTGTTTTATATTGGTCATATATTTACCATTAGTTTGCTGTGGTAAACATTTATTTATTGATCTCTGACATCTGAGAAGATGCTAAGTTGGTTGGAAAACCATACATTTACTAAGCTGTATTTTTTTTACAAATGCCAGGAGTCCATGGTAGAAAACAAACTCCAAAAAATCTACCTGCTCCAAGACATTTTTGTATATACAATTACCAAATTGTCTATAGCTCATTTTTCTTCCAACTATTTAAAGTTTAGTCGTCATTATTTGGATCAAAATATTGCCCAGTATATTTTTGTACTGCATGACATGACTAAAGTACAAGTGAAGGCTATTGTGATGTGTAAAATATTAGATTAAAAGGTAATTAAATGAACAGAGAAAACAATTTTGCTCATAACTGTTTATTTGCAACGCGCTGTCTGACTTGGTCAAAATTGAAATGCGCAGAAATAGAGGCAGGATTTGCCTTGAGATCCTGAACTTTGGAATTTAAATCACAGTTTGCTTGTTTCTGAAAGATCAGCAGAGCAACCCAGCATTACTTTCAAATTTAAATCCACGGCTTACAATTATCTCGATATTAAAACAATGCCCACCAAAACTTAAATTGATACAAGCTTGTACAGAATTAAAATGACTTCAGTAAACACAGACTTTTCCAAAAAGAATATCGATGCTGATGTTTAGTTACTTTTGTTACCATCATATGCAAGATGAAAGAGAAAATTTCCCACTTGAAACGTTAGATTGTTAAAAATTCACTTATGGGATGAGGGCATTCCTGGCTAAACCAGCATTTATTACCCATCCCTAGTTGCCCTTGTGGTGATGGTGGCTACCTGCCTTCCTGCTGCAGTACATTCAGAGTAGTACCAAAAAATCTGTTCAAGTCCCATCAACCCTGACAGCACCAACATCTTCTGGTGCCCATCTCAGAACAAAGTATTCACAGCTTCCCTTCACACTCTGCAATTTACCCTTCAGTTTGAAAACTGGCCACTTGTCGACTCTCCAATCACTTGCAACTAATGACAAAGCCAGCTGAAGGGTGATGTTAAGTTTTATTCCAAATTTTCTTCCTCGGTCATCAGTTTCACAGTATTTGCCTTGGTCTTCAAAATTTTCTGAACATTCTACCACATCTTTAGTAATTTCTCACTTTTCCTTACTACTGATTTTTTTCCTTTTATCCTCATCAGAATCAAATAGCTTGGAAATGCAGTGCAACCTCGATTATCTGGCCAAGACAGGCAGGGAGTATTTTGTTCAGATAACTGATTGTTCGGATAATTATCTGATCGTAAACAAGTGGTAATTTATGAGTGCCTGTTATCCGACAATACATGCCATAATGCAGTTTAACTGATAACTGAATGCAGAATTGTCTAATGACGTTTCTACAGGAACTTCAGATCTCGTCCGAATAATCCAAAATTTGGATAAGTTAAGGTTGCACTGCACCATGAAATACGCTAAGTCAGTCTTTACAGCTCAATATACTGAAAATCCAACATGTGCTAATGTCACTACTTGCAACTAACATAGCATCATGAAACTTACTAATAACAACCACCAATTTTAAACACAGCTTAAACACGAAATTAACATCTTTATAAATGTCTCAAATGCTCAAACTATAATCACTAAGTTATTCACAATAAGAGTTTGGTTTTTGTCCCAGTTGAGTTAGATTAGAAGCTTTGGGCCAAGTTAAGTCAGAATCCTAGCTTCTAATCCAGATCACACAAAAAGGTTCTAATATATTTTCCCAGCCAGACTTAAAGGATGCATAACAACAAATATAGTCCAGCAAAACCACATGCAGTGCAGGAGTCAAACATGCACAAACCTTGCCCATCTGTCCAACTCTTTCAGCACTAGCTACTGTATTCCAGCAACATCTGAAACAGGCAGATTAAAAATATCCATATAAATCTATAGTACCTAAATCTCTCACTATTTTGATTATTTTCCTCAGTATTTGAAAATCAGGATTTCAAACCCAAGACCAAGGTCATCATTTACCAGGACAGCAATCCTTGGGCTCCGAGTCTTGGGACAACAGTCAGCACAAAACACTGAAATCACACCACCAGTAGTAAAGATGCTCCAAGCCAGAGGTAAGAAAGGCAAACTAACAGCACCATCCTCTCCCAAACCAATTGTCCTAAAAATAAGGTGCTAATCACTTAAAACCAACTTTGTTAGGTAGGATATTTGGTTTTAGATGCAACTGCTTTACTTGGAATCACTGCAACCTAAGAATCTCAGGAGTACAACAACAATTATGTAGGGATACACTCAAGTGAGGGAGGGAGGATAGAGGACAAAAACAACGTGAACAATACTACTGACTTGAGAATGCAAAATCAATTTTAAGTACTGGCTGGGTAGAACTAAAACTGCACCCAAGACCAAAAGGGCATTTTGAGTAAACATTAACTATCAAAACAATTCAGCTCAGGAAACAGAAATCTGATCACTTTTCAAAGTCCATTTCACATTTATGACATGTTATACTGAGGCAGTCCCCTACAACTGAGAATGACTTGCTTCCATTTCAAGTCAATTGGATCTATTGGCCATTTTGGAACCAATGCATGATCGTCAGACTTTATCAAAAGTGGGCAGGAATTTGGATAGATGTGTTCTTGGGTGGTTTGTCTGCACTCTTCAAAACATCTGATATGTCTGTGTTCTCAAAGTTTCTCAATATATTTAGCGCCTTTCCGAATTTACCTTCTCTATTTTAGTCAGGAGCTTCGGGCACCAACGAATCAGCCAGGAAGGTTGACCTCTACAGATGGTTAAGGAAATCCTAGCCGAACCTTTCCATTCTCCCAAGGAGTTTCCTACCACAACTGAGTTCTAAGTGAAGCTCCAATGCACTGAATGTAACAGCAAACACAAGGAGTATTTGATGCTGCCCTCAAGTACTTGCCACAGACATTCAACAACTTGAAAGTTAGGCAGATACTTTGCATGAGCACGAACCTAATTAATCATACTTGAAAACAGAACAACGTACTGGACCAGAGAGTTCATTGCTATGTTCCTCTTTCAAAAATCAGCAATCTCAGTACTGCAAGGGACTCTTCAGCAACCATATCTGCACATGCCAACAAATAGCCATCCATCTTGATCCCACTTTCTCACTCCTAGCTTGTAGCCTTGTAGATTATGGCATTCAAGTATACATCCTCATACTTTGAAAATGTTACGTTTTACCAGTCTTTTTTGCCAGTTCCTAACCCCGACTAAACAGTCTGGTTGACATCATTTCCCCTAGAATCCCCTGAAATCAATGCTCATTACTGCTGCAACCATACCTATCTGGAATAAGATTTAGTTTTAAAAAACCCAAATTACATTTAAATTGTGCCAACATTTCCTCTGGTGATCTTTATTAATAAAAATTAATCTTGCCATCATAATCATTTCACCTCATGTCCCAAAGCACAAAATTGAGTCTTTAAGTGCTCAAAGGACACATCTAAAATTATGAACGCAGAATACAATAAATAGAAGCCAAAATAAGCTTTACTGGCTCTTGAGCCTGTTCCACTAATATCATTGTTGCTCCAATCATGATCTTAACACTTTTTCTCAACTCTCCTCCTCCCACCACCTCTGCAGATCAAGAATCTAATGCAGCCTTGAATATTTTTGATGAGACAGCCCCGCTCTATGGAGTACAGAACTCCAAAGACTGACAATCCTCAAAAAAAAGTGCATTAAATGGGAGTCCCTTCATTACGTTTTCATTTGTTTGAAAGTATGCTAGGAAATCCTCCCTCTCAAAACCTAATGGACAGGTTTCAATGAAATGTCGTACACAGATACGACATGAACCAAGGAAGAACAGATTGGATTTTGGTGAAGATACAAATTTAGTCCCTTGTGTTTTTTTGTGATGTAATTTGCGCCCATCAAAACTATTTCAAGTAAAACACCTATCTCCCAACTCCAGTCAACTCATATCAGTAATTGTCCCTTTATATTTGCTCACAAAACCCTCCAAGCAATACCCTTCATCCCTATGCACTTAGTCCAAATAATACAATTAAATATTTTACTCAACCCCTTCATCCAAGTCATTAATATAATCTATAAATAATTGACGCACCACCACTGATTACTGTGACATTTCACTTAATTTTGCCAACACAGGCATTTATCCTGTTTCTTCCTGGTTAACAAATCGAAGTCAATATTACCCAAACATTGCATGTTCTTAGATAGCAATCTTTAATGCTGCACTTTATCAAATGTCTGTTGGAAACCCAAATATGCTGCACCCACTGTTTATCCTTAATTGACTCTGCTTGTTACATACTCGAAGCACTCTAATAAACTTGCCAAAAACCATTTTCCCACACAAACTATGATTGGAAAATCATAATGCAATCAATGTCCTGCCGCTATTTCTTTAATAACGGAGTCTAACATTTTCCTCAACGACAGACATCAGACTAAGTGCCATATCTTTCCAATGTGGTATCCAGCCTTTCTTGGATCAACTTGCTTTATCTGCAGTTTTACAATCTGCTGGAAAATCCCAAAATCCAGGGAAATGTTGATGATTACAACCAATGAATGCATTATCTCCACAGTGACTTCCTTGAAAACTCTAGGACTTGACAGTTTTCAGTCTAATGTCTTCATAATGCTTTTCATCTCAGTTTATTTTCCCCCTGAAGTTTGTTGCTCTCTTTTGCTATTATGCCCTTCAAATGAAATTAACACAAACGCTCCATCTACTATTCTATCATATTGAAATTCTAGTGATGTGTTGCTTCCTCCCCTCCAATAACTTCAAAGCTTCAATGACTAGACATTTATGCATTTGAACCTATGCGAATTTGTACAATTGCTGCCCAAAAATAAATTTATCTTTCTTCAAATAGAAGTTTAAAAAACTAACTCAAAACACAAACTTTATGAAATAACTGTAAACAACAGTACTAACAATGATTTAATCAACATTCAAAATTAAATCATTTCAAGACAGGTAGTTCTGCTATTACATGGTAGTTGCATTCCTGTGCAAACCTGCGCTACACAAAAATCTCACTATACAAATCATTTTGAAGTGTAGGCGATGCAATCGTGCTTTAGCCAACATAATTTAAAAGTCTGTTTTAGAAACAACGTTCCCTATTCGTCAATTGCATTACAACAAATTCATGTTGACGAAACATGCATTATAGCAGGACGACCTATACTTCCAACACAACATCCAACATTCATTTTCAATTTGTGTTCGCCGCCCACGATACTGCAAAACAGTTCTGTTCTATGCTGCAAGGCCCCATCTTCATGACAGCACATGTTGCTGGGACAGGAATGAAAACACCTCTAATTCATCTATAGTCATACCTAACATTTCACATGCACACTGTATTCTATTGGTATTCTATTCTATCGGTATTCTATTCTATCATCCAACTTTTCTCCAACAAGTATACATTATCTAGACAGTAGACCAGTTGCAACATCAAAAAGCGCAAGTTTCCTACATGTGTAGCTGCTACAAAATTACAGGCATAATCAAGAGAGACAGAGCCAAAATGCAGAAAGTTAAGAGCAAGAGGACAAGACGTACAGATAGCAAGTGAGACAGAATTACAGTAATACAGAGAAAGATGCAAACAGTATGAAAAAACAGTAATATACTCAAACAGGCAGACAGACTGAAAGGAGTACAAACGGGCAGCAAACAAAAGGCAACCATGTATTGTCAGAATATGTTACTTCACGTAATACTCACCAAGCTGTGGGCATCTGTCGGCTAATACTCAAATAAATTTCAACTTAGTTAAGCACATCAGCCACGCGTTGCTGATTTGGGAAGATTCAGGGATCTAAGCTTTCACAAGTTCCAATTTGACTCATCGGTCCTTGCTCAGTGTAAAATCTGCTATGAACCAGTACCATCAAAGTATAAAAGTCCATAATAAAAATTCCCTGAAATATTTAGTGAAGAAAATCTCGTACAATATTATTAATACAGCTGAAATGGGCTAATTATAAATAAGCAATCTTAATCTATGTTCAATCCACCTGCCGTAAGTAAATTTTAAATAACTGAAACATCCTTAAATCAGCACAAAATCACTCACCAATTACAGTGCTGTAAATGTTTCAATAAATTAGAACAAAGTTCTAATTTAAAAAAAGCATCTTCTGTCTGTGCCAGAAAAACTCAATTTTAAAAGTCTTCGAAATGCCAGCAAACAGATGCTATTAGCGGAAACTTCTTATGGCAACTTAATCTGAGGGCATGGCCAATTTTGTAGGCAAGGTTCACTTTCAACACAACGTCTGCAAAGAAAACCAATTCAATTTGTGGCTGAAATGCAATCTTTTGAGCTGGTTTGACCATTTTTTGTCGAATTATATTGGAAACAATATTGTAATCTAGTTAAGACTTCACACCATCAGCTCTGACATCTGGACTTTATTCATTGGAATCAGAAACTAGTAAACAACTATTGTAGCTAATATGTAGGCAGCAACTTGTGAACAACTGAGAAATGCTATTTCCTTTTCATCAAATTTATACAGAACGTAAGCAAAAAACTAAGACCCCTCAAGACTTTCAGTAAATCTTGTAGGTTTACATAATCTGTTTAAAGTGCACTCCAAGAAAACTGTACACTGTAATTGAAATGGAGCATAAACTGATAATACAAAATATTTGAAAATAACCTTTAGAGAAAACTCAAATCATTTTCATCAAAGCGAATATAAATAATATTTTGAAGTAAATAAAGAAATCTGGGAGACCGCTTCAAGTAATCACTGAAGATACACAGAAGGGGTTTGTATTACTGATCACCTGAACTTGGTAAATAGATTACAAACACAATCAGCATTTTCTTAAGTGACAGGGTTTAGAGGGATTATGGGCTATGTGCTGGCAAATGAGACTAAACTAATTTAGGATATCTGGTTGGCATGGACAAGGTGGATCAAAGTGTCTGTTTCTGTGCTAAACATTTCTATGACTCTATGACAGCTGACAGTACAAGTCCTTGATGCATAAGACGATGCAAAATGGCGTCACACAATGCTAACAAAAAAACAGCAGAGTTTACCTGCCAACATTTCAGTATTTGTACATTGTGTCCAGATTCCATTGGATTTCCATTTTTGAAAAGCTGATCAAGGCTGAAAATGCATCATGTTACCTTCATAAACCAATACTTTCACATTTTGCCACATTCACATCAAGTTCACACCTTGCAACATTTTCACTTAACAAAATTCTCAAGTGCTACTTTCAGCAAAAAAGGTAGCCCCCCCCCCCGCCTAATTCTCAATGCCCTGGACTGCATTCCACTATCAACCGTAAATTTATTAAGACTTAAATACAAATGAATTACTTCACTAAACTACTTTTCTCAAAAGATTAGATTAGATTATTTACAGTGTGGAAACAGGCCTTCGGCCCAACAAGTCCACACCGACCCGCCAAAGCGCAACCCACTCATACCCCTACATTTACCCCTTACCTAACACTACAGGCAATTTAGCATGGCCAATTCACCTGACCCGCACATCTTTGGACTGTGGGAGGAAGCCTGAGCACCCGGAGGAAACCCACGCAGACACGGGGAGAACGTGCAAATTCCACACAGTCAGTCGCCTGAGTCGGGAATTAAACCCAGGTCTCAGGCGCTGTGAGACAGCAGTGCTAGCCACTGTGCCGCCCACAAATATTGCTACAAACAAAACCAAAGTTAATACTTTGGTCAATGAGTTAATACAATAATATTATACAAAACCTGAATCTGGTATTAACAATGCAAATGTAAAGAATTAAATTTTCTTCAACGTTAAAAACATTTCAGAAATCCTTTGCAAATAATTTCTACAAGTTTGGGAATTTTCAAGGTTAACCAAGAGCAAGAAATAAACATTTTGCTAATGCAAACAATTAAAATTGTGGTGTGTAACACCAACATAACTGCAGTTTACAGTGGACCAAGATTGAACTTGTTAAAACCAAGTTCAATTAACTCATTAACTAGCTACAAACTATTTTTTTTGTTTGGAAAGACAAGTGAAACTCTTCTAAAACCAGCATGTTTTAAGGATGCAGTCAAGTACCTGCATACAAAATCAGCAGAATTTAAGATATTAATGATGCTCTTCACAAAAATGATTAGATTACCTACAAAAAATTATTTCTGCATTCAAGACAAATTTTATAAATAGCCCAGCTAAGGTGAGGGAAAACTGCCTTGACAGTTGAGTAAAAGTGCCAATTGAAAGCTAAGACTTTAGAACGGTGTGTTCAGAAAGCACTTGTCCAGTCCAAATGCTGCATTATTGAATTCTGAATTATATAATTCTGAATTAGAGGAATCAAAGAAAAATAAGGAAAAGATAGTACAAGCTACTAAATAAGACTTTGTGCTAATGATCTGCTACAACACTACAAAACCATTTTTTGAAATTTTTAAGAAACATTATTACCGAAGCTATGCATTCAATCTGTCATTTAGGAGAAAAATCAGAGTCCTTTTCAGCTGCAGAATGAAGCATCTAAATCTCTTAAACCACAATAGATAAAAGTAGATACAAAAAGTGTGCTGTCAAAACACTCGCTTAGATCTGAAATAAATGCCAAGGTCACCACTTTTACACCAAATGAAAATATGTGTTTCTTTCTTTATATACAAGAACACAACACCCTCACCAAGAAAGAGACAAGAATTGCTTATTTTTTAAACTCTACGACGTTACAGATTGAGACGGAGCCAAATAATCACAATATTTGCTGAACTTTGGGGAGGAAAAAAAAAACTTTGATATTCATTGATATGGGCTATGTATTTTTTTGGTAGCTGGTGGCAAGAAAATCTCTCCCAATAATTGGACTATAATATTACAACATCGCTGCAATTCATGACATTCCCTCTCGAAATGGATTCAACATACATTTTAACCAACAGAGAACTGACAGCTCTGCAGAGTGTTCTGGAAATAAGCAATAATCATGTGTTCCATGACAGAAATTGCCCTTCCTACAGAATATTTCTGATGGCACCAAAGCTATCTTTGTCATCAGTAGCTAGAGTGAAACTCAAGAGCAGAAATGGATACAGGTTTTAGTCTGTGCAGTTTAGTTCAATTTTAAAGCTTGTTACACCCACCTATGAAGACAGCAAGTGGAAGATAGCATTTGGAGTGTTAAAATGGGGGTCAGTGAAAGTGCAGCACTGAGAAAAAACATAGGGTGGGTGGCTCAAAGTGGAAGTGGCTAACAGTAAACAAGGAATAAAGAAAATGATAGAAGATAGAAGGGATTGAATGGGCAGTGAGAGTGTAAACATGTCACAGCAAAATAAGTCAGAAAGTGAGAATATGTTGACTTGGTGCATGCAATATTATTGCAGACGATTTACTAACTAAATTCAAACGATATGCAAAATGGATTTTGCTTTCAATACAAGAGGGTTATTAAGTTCCCTGAAGCTAATATCAATATATACAAATTATCCTCAATATCAAGATTCATATAAATTAAGTTGTTGAATTTTGATAAAATGTAAAAGCAAAAAAGCTACATAAACTAAACAAATCTTGAAATTAAAAAGATTCATTACTGCATATCTCAGGTTTACTTTACAAGCTCACAGAAAAAAAATTATTGCTATCTCTTAATTGTTCTAAGTAACCCTGAAATGGCTTTTGGAGCAAATGGCAATAAAATAATAAGAATTCACAGACATATAACACACATACAGTTCTGCATGCTTAAAGCTCCACCAACAGTACAAACAGCTATTATAACAGGGACAAAGTGAGGACTGCAGATGCTGGAGTCGAGAGTATAGTGCTGGAAAAGCACAGCAGGTCAAGCAGCACCTGAAGAACATGAGAACCGACGTTTCAGGCATAAGCCCTTCGTCAGGAATGAGGCTTGTGGGTCGAGGCTGAGATATAAATGGGAGGGAGTGGGGTTTGGGGGAAGGTTGCTGAGAAAGTGATAGGTGAATGAAGGTGAGGGAGAAGATGATAGGTCACAGGGGGCAGTGATGGACAGTTCCGGAGGGTGGTGCTGAATTGGAGGCTTGGCACTGGGATAATGTGGGGAAGGGGAAATAAGGAAGCTGTTGAAATCCACATTTATCCCACGTGGTTGCAGGGTCCCAAGGCGGAATATGAGGCGTTCCTCCTCCAGGCATTGGGTGGTAACATTTTGGCAGTGGACGCAGCCCAGGACCTGTATGCCCAAGTGGGAGGGGGAGTTGAAGTGTTCAGCCCGGAGCAGTGGGGTCGGTGGTGGCCTAAAGATGTTCTGAAAACAATCTGCAAGAAGGCATCCTGTCTCCCCAATGTAAAGGAGACCACATCGGATGCAACAGATACAGTAAATGACATTGGTAGAGGTACAGGTAAATTTCTGACGGACGTGGAAGGATCCCTTGGGGCCTTGGATAGAAGTGAGGAGAGTGGTGTGGGCACAGGTTTTGCACTTTCAGCAATGGCAGGGAAAGATGCCAGGATTGGGGTGTGGACCCGACGAGAGAATTGCAGAGAGAATGGTCTTTCCGGAATATTGATAGGGGTAGGGAGGGACATATAACTCTGGTGGAGGTGGTTGGTGTGGTGTAATGTGAGGACCAGAGGGGTTCTGTCCTTGTTGCATTGGGAAGGGTGGGGTTCAATGGCAGTGGTGCATAAAGTGGAGGAGATGTGCTGGAAGGCATTATCAACGACACGGAAAGGGAAGTTGCGATCGTGGAAGGAGGCGGCCATTTGAGGGGGAACTGGTCATCCTGGGAACAGATGTAGTGGAAGCAAAGGAACTGGGAATAAGAGATCGCGTTTTTACACAAAAGGAAATAGGTGGGAGAAGGTGTAGTCTAGGTAGCTATGGAAGTCGGTGGGCTTGTAGTATGTGCCTGCGGATGGTCGGTCGCCAGAGACTGCGATGGAGAGGTCAAGGAAGGAGAGAAAGGTTCTGAGATGGTCCAGGCAAATGTGAGGTCAGGGTGGAAGGTATTGGTAAAGTTGTTGAACTGTTCAACCTCTTTGGGGGAGCACTAGGCTGCTCCGATACTATCATCGATGTAGCGGAGGAACAAGTGGGGGATGGTGCTGGTGTAACTACAGAAGATGGACTGTTATCCAACAAACAGGCAGGCAAAGCTGGGTCCCATGTGGGTACCCATGGCTACCCCTTTGGTCAGTAGGAAGTGGGAGGATTGGAAGGAGAAGTTGTTGAGGGTAAGGACCAGTTCAGCCAGGCAGATTAGGGTGGAAGCGTACTGTTTGGGACGGCATGAGAGGAAGAAACGGAGGGCTTGGAGACCTTCGTCGTAGCAGACCGACACGCACAGGGACTGGATGTCCATGGTGAAGACGAGGTTCTGGGGGCTGGGGAAACAAAAATCTTGGAAGAAGTGAAGGGCGTGGGTGATGTCACAAACATAGGTGGGGAGTTCCTGGTCTAAGGGGGGCAGGATGGTGTACAGGTAGGAAGAGATGAGTTCGGTGGAACAGGCACAGGCTAAGACAATAAGGTGACTAGGGCAGTAAGGTTTTTGAATCTTAGGAAGGAGGTCAAATCGGGCAGTGCGGGGTTCATGGACAATGAAGTTGGAGGCTGTGGATGGGAGATCCCCAGAGGTGATGAGGTTGTGGATGGTCTGGGAGATGATGGTTTTTTTTAATAACATTATAGCTATCATAACATCTCACTATGGCTGCGCATTTAAGTTCAGCTTCTTCAAGCCACCCCAAAATGTCTCAACATTCAGGCATATTAAGGATGTTATGTTGCACACTATTACATTGTAGAGGTACAGAGTTTATTCTAGCTTTGAGCTTATAAGCTCTTACATAATATTTCATTGGAGCAAACCATGTTTCCATAATTGCAATTTTATTGTGCAAATCTTAACGAGACCAAAAATCTGATAAGTATTACAGGGTAGAGTTGATGGCTTGTTTCTAATTAACATTCAGGAAATATTAAACATATTTTCACTGCTGTTGGAAAGTATTAAATGAGAGGAAGAAATTCTGCAAAGGGTTCCCACACATTACTTTTTCAAAAAAATTCAAACCATAAACAACTAAAGAGCTTCTCAAAAATATTCACTCCAACATCTTTAAGCAAACAATGATCTAATCAACCAGATTTCATTATTTAACCCAATTTATCAAGTCGCACAATTTGTTTAAGTGAAATACATTACAATGCTGTGCATTCATTTGCAACTCATAACATTCCATCAAACAGTTAAGTCACACACACTACATCAATAAAAACACTACAGGGCTGAAGATAGTGGAATATATATATATATATCAACTATAATACAAATTTTGATACCTCAAACTAAATTGCACTTACTTCCAATACTTTAACACTTTTTTTAAAAAAGCTTTCACTTTAAAGTCTTGTAAAAGTATTTTCTCCTCACTCTGTAATCAGTATAAATATCAAATAACCCTGCATAATATGGAGCAAGTAAAGAACTGACACATGATAGAGTTTAAAAAGCAGACCCTTAATATTTTTTAAATATGCAGACCAAGCCAAACTAGTTTATAGTAGGAAAAGAGCAAAGACATATTTCCTCAACCACAAAATGCTTACGTCAGTGTCACTCTAATGACAAAGATGGTATTTACCAGAACAGTCTTAATTGTGGTTTTAGTATTTATGCTTAAATCCTATTATAAATTTCTACAACTGTTATCATTCATGAGAGCATGATCTTTATTTCTCAGATGTTTTCATACATCCATTGGGGTTTTATGGCAGTAATTTTAAAACTGACACCAAGTTGCTAAGAATCATAACAAATAAAAGCCAAGGTATCAATTTTCAGATTTTTTTTCAGAAGTTTCTTCACAACTCAGCTGACATATAAGCTAGTTTATCTCTGCCTGGATTTCTGTATGGATATGAAAACAAAACTAACTGTAGATGACGCTACAAGCGGAAACTACACAAAATTCAAAGGATATAATGCAATCATTTTTATTTTGTAAACATTCAATCTTAACTCCAATATACAGAACAAAAGTACCAAGTCCACAAAGATTCAAGACAGAACTCAAAGGTCAAAATGAAACTAAAAATAGCCACCAGAGCCATTTCCAACCAGATTACATAGATAACGTGTGAAGTCTTAATTCACAACAAGTGTTGACAAAGAACTAAGTATTTTATAAAAAAGTTCCCGTGATAGTCAGAATAGTTTTACTGACTAATTATATAGTACTCAAGGATATTCAACTAGATTACATTGTTACTTCTAATATTGTTCACAGCAGTGTACAACAAATTTAAGTACACATAGCTATGACATGCCACTGCACAACAAAAATTCACAGCTGCTGTCTACCGCATCATCTTGACAGGTTTTATGTTTGATCTCTGGGTAAGGGGGCTCCCCAAGAGCAAAAATGTGTTTTCAGGTTGCAAAATTCACTATCAAAAAAATCTTCACAAAAGCAGACCATATTCATAGTTTGCTTACTACCTGTTTAAATATGCAAATAAGCATATTCACCTTTTCACAGAAATTAAGCAAAGCATTAGCTATTTCTGGCTTGCAAACATAATTTCTTATAGCAACAGCAAATTATGTAAGTGAAACAAGCAAACTGTAACATTTTAAAACAAAAGGAGAACGTGAACTAATAGTTAAGAATCCTAAGAATTTTCTTAGTAAATAGTATACAAGTATCCTGCTGACAGAGTCAAATTACCATGCAGTTGGCCTCTCTGGATCTTTCCAGAAACCAAAAAGCTGTAAACGACCAGTCACTGACACTGTTTAATCAAAGCATCCTTTCCTGAACTGCAAGTACCCAAAATATTCCAACACTGGAGGTCAACACGCTTTTATTCAAGTGCTCAATATTTCTGCAATTTTTTTTAACAAATGACACAAAATATTTTCATGAGACATGTGCATATTATAATATATTCCTTCACAAGATCTGTCAAAACACAACCAAAGTCAATTTTCGATTTCATAGTGACCAGAGGAGGTATATCATTCAAAGTCCTTACTAGTTCTAGTTCAGATAAATTATGGTGAAAATCCTAGCAGGAATTTTTCATTTACATTACTAAAAACATTTCATACATTTACAAAGGAACCTATCAGGA